>NC_073350.2:11452500-13852500 GCF_027580225.2 Misgurnus anguillicaudatus
AACCCACTGTCCTTCAAACATGCATGGAAGGACACATCACTTAACCTTCATCCTGATGCAGTATAGCCTTCTATCTTTTTCTCTCTTTTAAGCCTTTCAGGCTCTCTGTAGTTTCTGTGTGTGAAAACATTGTTAGTATTGGGATAAGTGTAAATTATGTCTCAGCTGTACGCGGCACTGAATTTATGATCATACGCCTGGTTTCAGCTTTTTTTAAAGCTCTGCAGCGTCTCTGCGTTTTTGAGATCAGTCCAATCGATGCAGGAAAACAGCACGAGCGAGTTGGATATTTGGCCAGCGCACCTCCACACATTAATGAGCTGCCTAATTGATTTATAGTAGTTTTTCCACTTCTCCCTTAGTGAAGATAAAACTCACTCTGACACGCTAAGTAACGTGGAATGGTGTTGATAATATTTGATTGATTTGATTTGTGCCCTCTCGTAGGCGGTTGTGTTTTTAATCACGACCCTTCGTTTTCTTTGAAGCCTTCTCTGAAACTGGCGCAGTCCAACAATGTGGGTTACCAGGACACAAAATGAGGCAATTAAAGGGACAGATTCATAAGAAATGTTGCTTTAGAAGTTGGGCTGTGTGAACAGAATATGTCCTTCAAAACCAACACAATGTGCGTTTTCAGTGGATATCCAACATTGAATATCTAAGAGCAAGGCATTATATACTGACAAGTCTTATTAGCCCGAAGCATAGTCTGTTTTTTTACGTGCATGCGAACATGCATGTACAAATGTTGGCTAATTCAATGTTTTAGCAGAGGGTTGCACCCGAAGGAGTTATTTTTTGAGATGTTTTTAATTTAAATGGTGTATATTTTGACCTTTTTACATGTGTGTGGTGATACGGTCTATCAAAGCAAGTCTGAATGTAACAGATGTATTGATTTGAAGAAAACACTACCGCAAACAGCGAAAACAGTAGACACGGATGAAAGACCATTAGCACATGTAGCATGTTTTCTGCATTAGCTAAAGTTTTCTTTATAACATGCATGAAAATACCAAGGCAACACACATTGAATGAAAATCGATATATCATTTAGAGGGTGGTCATGTGTCTGAGAGAGTTGTAATGAACAAAGACATGAAACCAAGAGGAAAAGTAAAGTTCAAGCTCAAATATAAGAAGTTGACCGCAGGAGTCACTCACCCTTGTAGAAGCGGAGATCTCAATTACCGTCACATTTAACATGGAGTGCAGGTCCAGGTTTGAGAGACGGTTTGGCCTCACCACGAGGTTAATTTACAGTGCAGTGAGGAGAGCCGTGCGGTATGTAGCATGGAATACACGAGACTCTGTGAGAAGGTCTCGGCTCGCTCGGGTCATTTTTATGGAAGGGAGCAAAGTGTCGTGAACTCGCAGCCAAACTCATTTAACTCTTCAAGAAGAAGCTAAAGTTGTTGCTAAACTGGATTAGCTGTAGCACGTAACGTAAGTGGATATATTAATGCTTCTGTTCAGAATTTAACCCCTTTAGACCTGATGTATCCAGTTGATTTTACAGTAACTCTCCTCTATAGAAAGAAGTCTAAAAAGCTAAATGTGCCAACCCATTCATTTTTTTTCATGTCCACTACATCAAGTCTGAAACAACATAAATGTTCAAGAAAATTTTGAAACAGGATTATTTTAAAACAGGACTAGGCCTTAGTTTAACTAGAAAATATAACTAGTTTTAAAGGTCACGTTCTTTCTGATCCCATTTTTTAAACCTTAGTTAGTGTGTAATGTTGCTGTTAGAGCATAAATAATACTTGTAAAATGATAAAGCTCAAAGTTCACTGCCAGGCGGCATATTTTCTTTAACAGAATTCCCCTTTCAAAGCCTACAGCGAACGTCCGGTTTGGACTACAGCGCTCTACTTCCTGCTTTAATGACATCACTAGAACAGTTTTTGACTAAACTCCGCCCACAGGAATACGTCAGTCGCCAGTTAAGCTAACAGCAAGCTAAGCTGCTATCGAATCACAACAGACTAAACAAGCTACATAATTAGAACTCAATACGTATTTCTGAAGGAGGGACTTCATTGAACAATGAAGACATTAGCTCGTTTTGAGGACAGTGAAAACAGCGCTATACAGATAAGTAAATAGTGTGAAAAATACTGCGTTTTTTTACACTTGAAACATGAACACATGTTATATTGCGCACTTAAAACAAACTCAAGGCTTCAAAATCACAGAAAGAATGGGACCTTTAACAAACATGCCTGACTAAAACATTACAATTGTTCATTTTGAGGCAAAACAAAGGACACTGATGTATTTTAAGATGTCAGTGCAGGTTGTTTTCAGTTTGGCCAGCTTTTACATTTTTTAGACTAATCCCTGTCTGGGAAACCACCCAATAATGTAGGAAGGAATAATACAATAAGAATGTATGCATGATTTTGTCTGTCATTGTGTTTGTGTGTCTTTATTTATAGTTTATGGCTGATTTGATCATTATCATGCTTGTATGCATTGCAGCATCAAGGGATCTGTATGTGTGAATTATAATGCATTTCAATGAACTGTTTTAAAAATAATGTTTTATGTAATCTGTCAGGATTGCAACATGGGGAAGATCATGAGGTTCCCATAAACATGCTAAGAACAAAATCATCTCACTCCCACACCTGTCTATCTGCTGCATGCATGTATATAATATGTCTGAAGGTCTCTCAGATTAGGTTTAAAGGACAAGTTCGGTATTTTACACTTAAAGCCCTGTTTCAGATTGTTTATGATGAAATAGAACGCTTTTGACTGAAATTTCGACATATATGGCTGCCCCGAGAATTTTCGGGTGTTTGTTATTTCACCTCCCACCTCTACAATGGGTGTATAGGTGCACTTGAAAAATTCTTCCTAAAATGCATTAAACTTTCGTTTACAACGACGTGAAACTCACCGAGTGGTCAGGGGTGTTCACTGATATGCTCACACAAAAATCGCTGCAAAATACGCATTCCAACAAGTTTTATCGTAGTTTTTATCCAACTCCATTGACTTGTATTAGATGTGCTGTGAGGTACAGTATTACTCCGCCCCGGGTACTTTGTTTCTGTTCTTGCAATTGGCAAAGGTGGATTATCGCCACTCACTGGGCTGGAGTGTCTATTATTCAAGCTCTCAACGGAAGAATATACGGGTGTGAGGCGTTTGGAAAAAATAGGTCCACAAGTTTACAACGAATTCTAAAACACCTGTTGGAAAGCACCTTTTCAGCGATTTTTGCTTTATCTCCTTTATCATTTTGTGAAAATGATTCAAAGAGCATCTTGTGCTTGAAGTTAACTTCATCAAAGGCACACATTTGCATATTTGTTAAGTGACCTAAAAATAACACAGTCTTTTTCTGCATATAACCATAGACTGTAAAAAAAGATGGACGATGCCTGTTCACTCTCTTCCATTGGTGAAAAGTGAAGCCGCCAGTGTCCCGAAACGGCGCTGACATCTTGGGTCTTGAGTCTGCGCAGTAGCGATTTCGGGACTAGTCCTGCGCAGTAGTGAGGAGGAAGTAAAGCCGCTAAATCAAGACCCCGCCCTCGCAGAATGCACATATCACGCGATATCACAGCTGTCAATCATGACGTGACAACACCGTTTTTATATCATTAAATAACTAACTAAACACAAACTTATTTTAAAAACAATTGAATTTACATCAGCGTGATAAAACTACAGTAAATGACACAAACCAGCTATGGAAAAAAGATAATTGAAGTGTAATTAAATTGTTTTGTTGGTCTCAATCCCATTAAATAACATGAGGGAGGCAGGGTTTATGACCTATACTGGGACCAGTCACTGGGGGGCAATCGAAACGTTTTGGATTCACTTTTCAGGGCTTGTGCGGCACGCTTGCATATAACTGTTTATTTAAAATTTTTGTAAATCCTAAACCTCTTCTTTTTACAATTTAATCACATTTTGAATGCCAGATTTTCTGTGTGATTTTAAAAGATTTTTAAAAGATGTTTTGCTCTGTTCAGCTAGCTAAAGTAAAGTATGTGACACCAGTGCAACTTCGTCAGAAGTTGTGCCCAGCCTTAGTGAAAAACATTATTTCATTTCTTTTGAATCACCAGCCAGGCTTCCTTTTTGGTGAGTGTTGATTGAATCTATTATGGAACACAAATGAAACGCAAACTTATTGACCTCTGATGTTTTGAAACAAACGCAAAGGCGGCAAAATGTACCGCTCACTCGCCCGTTTTTGCTACCGTGTGAGGCATAAAGGCCAAATGCAGTTTTTGGTGGTGGAAACTAATACTTTTTAAATAAAAAATCCAATGAATATTTTCCTGTAGTGATTCTGTAGACAGTCGCTATTAACACCCAAGGACGCTGAATGTGAGAACAACAAAGCTAAGGTGTCACCGTATTTGAGTGGAAAAGCAGATGAGAACTGTAATTCCTCGTCCTGCTGACTATTGGGAAAAGCAAGCTATTTCGTATTACTGCACAAATGTGTGAGATTACATTTGTAAAAATGTGATCCAAGCAAGACCACGCAAATGAAACCGAACCTTTAGGACATTAGAAAATGCTGAAATTGAGGTTCATCCCCTGGAGATGGGCTATGGTAATAAAACCAGGTCTCTAAAGTGGGTTAAAGGTAAATTACATATCATTATAGTCGGCTGAAATAGATGCGCCCTTGCCTTCTGGACTTTAGGAAGAATCTGTTTGTTTTGTAAATTCGTCATCAACTACTTTTGCCAACTGATCTTAGGCAGCAACTTTTTCGGTGTATGTGCTCGATGTATTCGCTTGTTTGTTTTGTAAGACGTGTTGAGGGAAATTCAGGTTCACGAAAAATAATGGGTTTTGTCTCCCTCTTATTTTTTTTGTATTATAAATGTTCCAATAACACCTCGGCGTTTGGGATATTGCACGGCAGAAGAGACGTTCACTGCTCGGGGAGGGTTTTTTCCATTTTTAGATTTTTCATGAATGTTGGTTTTCTTTGCCTCTTTGTCATGAGGACTGACTCTCTCCTTTACCCTCTAGCTCATACATATATATCCATATAATGTAATATCTTCTGTTTTTCTTGCATTTATTGATTATTCCATCCTTTTACAAACCATATCAAGGATATAATCCTGTTACGTATGAGAAAATGCGCTGGGTGGGGAAATTATTTTAAGGGATGCATTGCAAGATGTATGCTCTATAGGTTTTTAATATTTTTACTGATCGAAAAAGTTTATGACCAAAAGTTTATGGTTGAAAGTACATTTAAACTCTACTTAACATTGTGGGGCAAGATATCACACTCTGTAGGGTAATCTGTCAACGAGTCCTGTAATAAATGTATCTGAATAAATAAATGTGACTGACATTCATGAAAAAGTATCGATTACGACTGTAACCTCTGTTCCCTGAGATCTCACTGCCATAAATCCTTGTGCCTGTAGCGCTTGCTTCATTTTTCCAGAAGTTGTAATGCGCTATTTGCGCTTCTCTTTTATGTCTTCTAGGGCTGCAACTAACGATTATTTTAATAATCGATTAACCTGTCGATTATTTTTTCGATTAATCGATGAATCGGATCAAAAAACAAGAAAAGGATTCATTTACAACCCCTTATTTAAAACAGAACTAAAATCTTTAGAAATTGCACAAACATGTTGCTCCTTGAACATCCCTGAGCTGTTACAATAATAATAAAAATGGACTAACACAAAAAAATACACATGTATGCTTTACATCTGCCAAATATGTAGACTTTTTTATGATGCATTTCCCATCAAGAACCCTTTCTTGATGGGATCAAAAAGATAGTATATGAGTACACTCTCAAAAAGGTACACATTTGTACCCAAAAAGTGCATATTAGTACTTTAAAGGTACAGTTCAAGATACGTATTTGTACCTAAATGGTACATATTAGGACCTTTTTTTAAAGGGTACTGCACCAGTGACAGCTTTGTACTTTATATTTGAAGAGTGTCGTTGCAAAACGAGATAAATCCATTTTTTAACATTTTTGTCAAAACATGTTTATTATTATGTTATTATAAACAATTGTAGCTAAATGGTACATATTAGGACCTTTTTTAAAGGGTACTGGACCAGTGACAGCTTTGTACCTTATATTTGAAGATTTTCGTTGCAAAACGAGTTAAATCCGTTTTTTAACATTTTTGTCAAAACATGTTTATTATTATGTAATGTAAACAAACCAACTGCAGTTGAATTGATATTAATTGGAATGCACAACCAAAAAACGAATTTCCTGAACAATTAAAAAAAGTATCTCGTTTTGTAACGAAACTCTTCATTTGACTTCATGTGTTTTCTCAGATCAAATTTAAGACGATGCAACAAAAGGCAGCACTTACTGTATGTTGTACTGTATGTTAGACGTGCGTCTCCTTGATCGGCATGAGCTGGATCGCGCAGTACAGAGCAGCAGAAGAGTGACAGCAAGATGATTTAACGTACAGGTCAATTACGGGGAAAAGTGTTCATACAACTCTCTCTCAAAGTTTTATATCTTTGTTTAATATCATTGGAGTTTGTCATGGGACTTTTTTTATTGGTTCTAGAAAGTTTTTTTACCCGCTGGCGTCGCCCCATAAAGCATAAGTGTGTCGTCTTTGTTTGTTTACCTCTTTGCCGGCTAACTTCCAGGTGACACGCTTATGTTTGTTTGGGAGGAGTAAAACACTGACATGTGGTTTGCCTCTAGCTCCGATGGTTTTTTGTCTTTGCTCCGTCATGTCTATGAGGTGCCGAACTCTGCACGCAACAGTGCGTGAGAGAGACCAACGTTGTGTCCCAAACCGCCTACTTCCATACTATATAGTATGTAAAAAGCACTACTACGGCTACTATATAGTATGGAAGTAGGCGTTTTGAGACACAGCGCGAGTGCGTTAACTCCGCTCTGCGCTTAACTTAACTTTTTCTTTTTTTAAATAATTAAACGTCTCTGGGTCGCTCAACACAACGAATCGGTTATTAAATTCGTTGGCAACTCTTTAAGTAATCGATTTAATTGATTCGTTGTTGCAGCCCTAATGTCTTCTGGTATCCGCTGCACTCGTGACGTCATCTCTCATCGCCTATAAGACGGACTAGTTTCATCAATTATTTAGATGCGTGAATGCTGGTGGCGTTATGAAATCTTTCACAGCTTTTCATTGCGACAACTAGCCCCGGTTCTCCTTCAAACAGTACACCGCAAAAAAATTATTTTCAAGAAAAAAAAATCTTAGTTTTTTTGTCTTGTTTTCAGTAAAAATATCTAAAAATTCAACCCAAGAAAATACGTCTAGTTTTTAGACCAAAATTATCAAATTTAAGTGATTTTGTGCATAAAACAAGCAAAAAAAATCTGCCAATCGGTTAAGCAAAACATCTTGACCATTATTGTTAAACACTAAATTCAAGAAAAAAAATCAAGAAAAAAAGCTATTTTGGGTCTATAAACTAGACTTATTTTCTTCTGTTGTTTTGCTCATCAAGAAAAAGCATCTTAATTTTTTAATTTTTAGATATTTTTACTGAAAACAAGACAAAAACACTAAGAATTTTTCTTGAAAATCATTTTTTGCAGTGTACCTGTACACTTTCCCTTTCACTCCCAATCTCATTAAGGCCCGATACTTACAGTACCGCACATACTGTAAATCTTAGTGGTGCACTAGTCAAACAATGGACATATGGCACAGTGACGCACACACACACACACTTCATATGCCCCTGTGGAGTCCTCTTAACTCAAGCAGGGAGCAGCTTAGAGAGGTCTTTGAAACCGATCGGCTTTGAAAAAAAAAAACTCCAAAAGAACGCACAAGAAGCTGACAAACTCCTTTCCACTGATGTCATACTGTTGCTTAATGAGGACTGCCGCGCCGGGCCACAGGCGAACCGGTAGATTACCGTATAATTAGCTCGCCATTGCAGTTCTGTTACCATCACAGAAATGCAAATGAATCTTAGACTTCAAATTAAACTCTTAGGAGTGGCCTTGTTTTGTGTACAAAAATTCAACAATGGGTGTCAATTCCAACATACTGTATGTGACCCAGTCTGTGTAAACCAGGACATAAAACATAAAATCATCCTACATAATGTAAAGAAAATTCTGTAAAAATATAACCTTGATATCTTTAACGTTGACTAAGACCATGTCAAAGATTCAAATTAATGATTGAAATCAAACTGATAGATTATGAGACCTGTACAGGATGATATATGCATATCCAAACACACAGCCTTTTTTATTTGTTTTAACTAAAGGATGCTTAGTGTGAGTGACAATGCTGCATAAAATAGTTGAGGATTGACTAGCCCTCTGGCTAAACATGTCTTAATTCGTCCCTCCTAATGAAGTTGGTAATTAAATCAAATTAAGTCCCATTAGTTTAGTGATTTTTCAAGCTGATAATGTGCATCCTCTTGCAAAATCTTGGTTTCCTGCAATTAGAGAAGCTCGAACAGAGACAAATTGAAGCTATTAATTGTGTACTCATGTCTAGATACTGACAATAAACATTTTAATCATGGGGAGGAACCGCAGGCCGGGGCTGAAGAAGTAGAGATAGTTCTGCGAGTGTCCGTAGCCAATAACACAAGACTTTATTAGCCAAACTATTTTACGAGATGGCTAATTTGTATTCATTTGTAAAATGTGAATGTATAAATATTAGGAAAAGGCAATAACACTTCTAAACCCAACGTCACTTTGTTGAAAGCAGACTGGACTTAAATGTGTGAATGAGATTGTACACATATGAAATAGCTACCTTGTAAACTACCTCATGATAGTTTATGACAGTCATAACATTTTAATCTATTGATTTGTGTTCATGGACACGATTTCCCCACTTTAATCGTGTCACTCAGCATGACTTTCTTTTATGTGTCTTTTAAGCTAATGTATTCCAATATGCTGTTAAAAATGTAGCATGAAGATAAAACATCTTGGTTTTGCAAGTCATTCAACCTACTTTTTGAAGTTTTGACTTACACTGCAAAAAAAATGATTTTTCAAGAAAATAATGTTCTCAGTATTTTTGTCGTGTTTTCAGTAAAAGTATCTAAAAATTCTTAAATTAAGATGCTTTTTCTTGATGAGCAAAACGACCCAAGAAAAAAAGTCTAGTTTTTAGACAAAAAAAATAATAATTCTGCCAATGGGATAAGCAAATTTTTCTAGAATTTTTCTTGTTTAAGAACAATGTTAAACATTTTTTTGCTTACCCCATTGGCAAATTTGTTTGCTTGTTTTATGCACAAGTCACTAAAATTTGATATTTTTGGTCTAAAAACTAGACTTATTTTCTTGGGCGTTTTGCTCATCAAGAAAAAGCATCTTAATTTAAGAATTTTTAGATATTTTAAATTTTTTTTTTTTTTCTTAAATCATTTTTTGCGGTGTAAAAAGGAAAAAAAACTAGTGACAACTTGACATAACTTATAAAACCAAGTGACAACTTGACATAACCTATAAAACCAAGTTGAAATTAATTTGTTAACTTTATTTGTTAAGTTAAAGTTACATAAACATATACGTTGATTTGATATAATTTTTTAGTGCAGAAATTAAACTTTTATGCCTACACCATGTTTTTTATGCTTACACCATGTTTTTTATGCTGAGTGACACAAATAAATGCACTGTAAAATATACTTTGCTGCCCTAATATTTTTTGTTAAATCAACTCAGATTTACAAGTCATGTCAACAGGGGTGAGCTGTCACAACTTACAAAATATAGTTAAGAAAAGTCAACTTAATTTTATAAGTTATAACAACTCACCTATAGTTATAACAACTCATCTCTAGTCAAGATAAATAATAGTAAGTTGAAATTACTTGTAAATCCAAGTTGATTCAACAAAAAGTATTTTTACAGTGTGGGAAATCAATAGATTTTAAATTCTTGGCTGTGAGACTGGGTTGACAATAGTTACGAATTGCCATTAGGTTGTGTTGCATATACTCTGCATACATTAAGCTTTAAACTGTCATTCTGTATGCAAAATTATCACTTTCAAACTTTATTGTTGTTTTACATACTATCTAGAGATGAAACTGTACGAATATTTTACATCACGGTTATAGTGACCAAAATCACGATGGTTATCAATATTATCATGGTTTTGTGAACAATTTCTAGAAATGTAAAAAAAAGTACTGATGCAAATCAAATTTAAAATCAAATAAACAACAGTAACCATGGCACATTTGGGGTTGTGAGATAAATGTTCATCCAGTTCAGATAAAATAAAAGTGAGTAAATCAGATTTTCATATAAATACAGGACAAATATGATAAAATAGGGTGTACTTTATGACCCAGGAGTAAGCTGCACGAAACCTGCGCTCACAGCAATCGCAAAGGAAACAAATTTTTGAAAGGAGCTTAAAACTCATCAGATCACATCATTTAATGGAAAATAAATAGAAAAGATGAATCTGTCTAAATAAATTTCAAGTAAATGTTTCAGCAGTGTTGGGGGTAACGCATTAAGTAACGTGCATTACGTAATAATATTGCTTTTCTGAAGTAACGAGTAAAGTAACGCATTACTTTATAAATGTATACATTAATATTTAAGTTACTTTTTAATGCAAGTTACTTTTCAGTTTAATTAATTTGATTAAAAAATGTTTACTGAATTAAACTGAGCTTGTACCACGGGCCTGTTGAATGCTTTATTCTGATTGGTTGAGAAATGTTCCATGGGTGTTGATTGTTTTTCTGTAAAACACAAACCTAACTTGTCAAATATCTTAATATCGACAGGTCAAAATAGGCACCAGAGCGATGTTTGTGGTAACCGTGGTATAAGAGGAATAATTGGTCCTTTGAATTATAAGAAAATAATGCACACCAGCGGTGTTGGCACTCTATGCGTGCAGGCTAAGTGGGAACAGTTATAGTCGAAAAACGGAGATGGCAGGCCAGAGCTTGACATTTTTGTGATGGAAAATGCAGTTTCTGAATGCAGAACTTCTCTGTCATAAAAAACACCTGCAAAGCCTGAAAGAGATCATGCCTCAGCCAAGTAAGAAAAAGTAACGGAAAAGTAACTTAAAAGTAACGTAAGCATTACTTTCCATGAGAAGTTACTAAGTAACGCAATTAGTTACTTTTTTGGGGTGTAACTTAATGCATTACTTTCAAAAGTAACTTTCCCCAACACTGCGTGTCAGGAAAAACTATATTTTCCTAAATGTGGATTTTTTTATTTAAATTCAGTCATTACAGCACTGTTATCACAAACACATGGAAGGAGTTGTGAATAAATGTGTTTGTCTTGCTGTTTGTTATTGCTTAACGTGGTTGATTCTGGGCAAGGGTTTTCGAGCCATGACACTGGCACAGTTTAACGGTGATTAAACAATGTTGCATTAAACCAGTAATCGTTACAGAAATCACTGTACTGTGGCATTTAAAGTTGTTAAAACAGTTTACAATGTGCCTTATCCTAATTTGTTTTCAACAGATTCAGTTTTATCATACGCACGTGCGGATGCGATACCCGTCTGGTCCGACCTTTACTTCCGGTTTCAGTTTTTTAATAGTCTGATAATTTGCTAAACTGAACTCTTGAACAAATGCCTCGTCGAAAATAACAAATGTTTTGGTTTCCTAGGTAACCTACATGTTGTTGTTTTTTTGCTTGTTATATAAATAAACTACGTTTAAAGTACTTTGTTGTATTTATTCTTAACAGAGTTTACCGGAAGTTACGTGTTGACCACGGACGCCGCTTATGTTGTTACTGCTGAAACCGTCTATACATCCACAGATATTTGGCCTTAAGTTTTAAGGCCGAAGTATAGTTCATTTTTACGTGTGCGTGAGGGTCTTGTACACGCACTGCTGAACTTTTGAGATTATGTGTATTGGTCACACTTGTGCCTACAGGAGAATTTAGTATGTAGCCCAGGAGATGCATTGTCTTTTTGCGTTGAACGTCTTTGTACACGTATGAGTCAAATAAACTATACTTCGCAAGGCTGTGCATTCGACCGTGCACTCGCTTACACGTAAAAAACAATCTTTATTCTGGGCTTAAAATGACTTGCTGACCTCTTAAGCATCCGAGCATACAGTGGACAAAACAGGAAATTAAAATGTGTGTCACTAAAATGATAAGACTGTGATATAAATCTTCATCTCATCTCACCTGTACAGTACACCGTTTAAAACATTTATCAAACTACCGTTCATTTCCTTTTTTTTATATTGCTGTTGCTTTACAGTACATCGCTTGCTTTCAGATCTGCCGAGAGGTAAATAAGAGACAGTAATAGTTGGGTTGGCTTAATGGATGTCCCTGATCATGTGACATGTGGTACGGGTGATATTCTGTTCTTCTGGCAGCTCTCTGCATCTCATCCTTCACAAAATGCCCCGATCATGTCCGGGAACAGATTGTACGTGCAGCTTTTTCATTTTTTCTCGTCTTTTCTCCCGAGCAGATTTTCATGTTTCACTTTCCCTTGGAATGAATTTCCACTTTCGCTTGCTAATTTTATGGATTTATACAAGATTGAAATGAATTACGTTCTGGCCGTACAACTGCTTAAGACAGACCCTTGAGAGGAAAAGTAAGAAACAGATCTTCATCAATGATTTATTCATGAGACTTTTAATTTAACCTTTCTAAAGTGTTGCTATCACCAATTAAAGTCGATACCTTTTAGACAATAGCACCCATTGTCATGCTAATGCGGGTTGCGTTTTACAGGATCAAGTTTATCTTGATTAAAAGTGCCGCCCACTGTGTCGACGTCGACCCAATCTGTAAAGTTGCTGGATGCCACTCTGTTTAAAAGTTTGCCAAGTTGTCGACGACGCACGATGGCATCTATAATGTCATCATCATCTTGCAAACCGCACAAGGTTTAATCCTCCGCAAATCATTTGACTTTTAAATTTAATCTAGCCCCGTGCTCCAATTTAACAGTGTACACGATTACACGCCAAATTAAAAATCCTGTCCGCATGGGGGTCGTCCTTCATAAATAGCCGAGACTGAGGGGAACTGATTAAGCGGTTATCAGGGTTGGTCCAGCGCTCTGTCGGCTTTTCCCAGGTGAAGGATGTGGTAGATAAGTGACAGTCGAGGCTTTCATTTCCGCCTGAGATTGGGCTTCATCGGCCTGCTGAATGAACGCACATTTGTACACGCTTCCCTGCATGCGCAGACATATACAAATTAGCTCTCTTCAAATCCGAGTGAGTTACTCATCTAGAGAGCATTTAAGGACATTTACAGTAACATTTAATGTAAGCATTTGGCAGCTACTTACTGTACATTCAAGCTGTACATGTTGGCAAAGGCCCTACCAAGAGGTAGGCAGCATGGTTGTGCTTTCTTCTAAGATACCTTGGTTTTGTCAAAGTCTAGCATTGAATGTGCCGTAAAATAAGATCACAATGCCTGGCAACATGCAATTTACACTTGCATTTGAATACATGTAGACGTAGTATGTTTTTGGCCTAAATTAATAGCGAAGTGCAAAAACCGCTAAACCGTTTGTTATACGTTTATCAAACACTTTCGCTTCAAATCCCTCAGTCCCTGCCGTCACCTGGGTCTAGGCAAATCGCACAAAAATGTACCAATGTGGTCGTATGAATTAATACAAATTAACCACCTTATAAAATACGCAGGGCTGGCCCTTGGGGTTATGGGGCCCTAGAAGAGACCTTGAAAATGGGCCCCACTGGTATAAAAAATTTCATACAGTAGCAATGCAATTTGACAAGTGAAATTAAAACAGACAAAAATGAAAATGTATATATTTAAGTGTAGAAGTTTTTATTAAGTGCAACATATTAAGCAATGTTGCAACAGAACTACAGTACTGTATGTATCAATATCAATACAAAATAATTACTATAGAGTGATACAGTATTTTGTATACTGTTTTTGAACCCTACTTTAGAATATTTTTATTATCTAAGACTTTTACTATACAGTTTACTGCAGTTAATTTATATAGTATCATAGTCTTTTTTCATGTGGGTTAATTTAGGAAGGATGATGGACATTTTTCTAATGTTTTTAAATTAGCATAGGCATTAAACGATGTGAAGCAGAAAATAGACCTACTTTTACATTGTGATTGCTTTTCTTTCTCTACTTTTTCTCTTCAGCTCCTAAAAGGTATCGTTTTAATGCCATAGTTTGCCAAAGCCTAACACCGCAACCTCATTAAAATAAGGGTTGCACTTTATTTTACAGTACGTGTACTTACCTTGTACATATATGGTAAATAAGTTGTACTTACCGACAAATGTGTGGTACTTACTTTTAGGTATCTACATGGTAATTAATTGGTATCATTACTGTACTTACCAGTAGTACATACTTGGTAGTTACTATGTAACTCTAGGTAAGTACTGGGTAATAACATATACATACTTATAGTGTAGGTATACTGTAACTAACGAGAAAAATTACTGTACTTACAAATAAATGTACAATATAAGTATTTACTATTTACAGGCAAGTTAGGATAAATGACAGGTATTTATAGGGTACATGTATGATAACTAATATCAAACACTACTGTACTTACAAATTGTATATACATGATAAGTGTGTGGTACCTGTAGGCCAGTGTAAGTTAATGACCGGCACATACAGATGTGGCCTTTAAAAACGCGCGTTTTCTCCCGCGGCATTCGCCAATTCGTCTCGCAGAGTCCCGCAGCATTCTGCAAGTGCTTTCGGGGGGGCTACTTTTCCCTTTCCCTTAATGTGTTTCGCTTCAAAGAATATCCACCAGGTGGCGCATAAAAACATTGTCATTGCCGTTGTTTCCAGAAGTTAATAAGGGCATTGCTGAATATTTTACATTGAATTGCTGTTTTTGAAGTGATATGTCAACCCCTTCTTGCCAGCATAACAGCGCATACAAATATTAAGATGACTGTACGTGCAATGCGCATTGTAAGTGCAACAGATAATTTAGTGTGAGCCTAATAAACGCGACTCGTGATATAGGGTTGCTATTTACAATGAATATCTTAATTATTTGTGTTGTCGAATTTTGACACCGTTTCATTGTTTGTTCATAATATTTATAATTGTCAGTTTTTCAAAAAAGTATCAATATTTTAAAGAGATTAATGTGGTATAAAAAAGACATGTTTTAAAGTTTAAAACGTTGTAAAAAATATAGTAGTATTCTTATATTTTAAGAATAACAATATGATACATTTATACTCCGCTAAAATGCTTTACATATGGAAAGAGGAATTCTTCTCATAACAGATATTTTTATGTTATTATTAAGACGTAGGCTACATCTAATAAAATAGCGAACAGAGAAACTGTGCCTTTTGCGGACGAAAAACACCTCAGAAATATTGAGTTTATGAATATTTACACTTACAATATGTACTTTGTGAAATGTGTGTGTAATAATTTTATAACATGTGGCTGTAGAGACAAACACGCTACGTCGCCTTTCAGATATCTTACACGTTCGCATTCAACACTTTTCAAAACGTATTTATATTAAATCTAATGAATAATTATAAATTATGACATGAGAAAATTAGAAGTGTGCAAAAGAGCACAGTTCAGATATTGTTCATTAAAGCGGTTTTATACACCTTTCTGCCTTGTTTAAATTAACAAGAATTTTATTTGCCACTGTCAACACGTTTTGTGATTGATTTAATGATTTATTACAGAAACTTCTATGAAGCAAAGCTATTGTACTAAGCATCTATATATATATGTTATAAATGTTGTAAAAAAATATATTAGTATTCTTATATATTAAGAATAACAATATGATACATTTACATTGCGCTAAAATGCGTTACATATGGAAAGAGGAATTATTCTCAACCACCACCAATAAAGTTTAAACATTATTTTTTAGAAAAACGCCTCGGAAGTGTTGAGTTTATGAATATTTACACTTACAATATATACTTTGTGAAATGTGTGTTTAAAATAATAAATTTCATAACATGTGTATAAAGACAAACACGCCGCGTTGCATGATTTTATAAATACCGAGGTCCATATAAGTATTTTCTAGGGCATGCACCCCAGGAAAAAAACTTCTTATTTCCCTGCTCTACATATATGAATTTTAATAAATCAGAAAACCAAAGAATCAAATACCTATAGATTTCAAACCATATTAGTATGCAGAAAACTTTTGTTGGTCATTAGGAATACATTGTAATAATTATTTTACCATCCTGGGCACACTGCTGCACACTTTCTCTTCTTTTGTTATTTAATTAACTTTAATGACTTTAACAGGTAGGCCTTAGGACTAAATGCAATAAAATGTTCAAGCCAAAATATGAACATTTAAACTCCGTGCACGCGCACTACGGGTGGATGAAGCGTTGTACCGCACGTGATGCATCGTTTTCAAGTTCAAGCTTAGCAGAACAACACAGTGAATCTAATCATTATACAGTAAAAAAACATATCTTCAAGAATTAAAGGGTGGCGTTGAATTTTGTTAATAAACACGCTGAATAACGGAAAGTGAATTACTGAAGGGAGTAAGAGCAGCGCATTAAATCTGGACACCCATATGTGCTCAACTGCAGTAATGTTTCTTGTCCTGTCACCTTGACAGTCACTGCGGTTTCACATTTCTCGTCATTAAACTGCTGTATATAATAGTCAGCGTTTGATTACTTAGGCTACATCTTTCTTGCACTACCACTAACTGCGCATCTGACCTGTGTTGCACCTCTGTCTGACTGGTTTGATTTTATTGGTCATCTCGGTTTCATTTTGACTTCATCTTAAAACTTAATAGACCATTTAACTGTTTGTACACAATGATGACATGGCACCGTATGCGTGCGCATTTGGGCAACGGAGCTATGGCAAGAATCAGCAGCAACTGACCCATTTCACAAAAAATTCACACGGCCGCGCCGCTCCATTAGCATGCTACACTTGCTACTTTAGCGGGTTGAAATGCATATACATATTAGGCTATATATTTGGTGTGTTTGACTTTCTGCCGAACTGCGCGATCCAATCGGCATATGAAATTACTATAGCGGCGCGAAAGTGACTGGGGAGCAGACTGGTGTAGCGCTACAAAAACCCACAGCCGAGTGACAGCAAAGTACCGCGAGAGCGATTCCAGTTATCACGTGGAGAAATCCGCTTTGAATCGCTCTCGCGGTACTTTGACATCACCAAGAGGTCTGATTAGAGCAAACTTGTGACTTGCATAACAATGACTTTGTCCCACCTCTGCTAAAACGTCACATGCCGATCGGTCTGCGCGGCGCAGGAAGAAGCCACACGAGCGCTGAGCGCCGAGCCAAATTATAAGACGAGCGTAAGAAAATGATCGAGGTCTGGTCAGGGAATTAACCCAACACAAAGTGAAAATGATAGCAATTGTCACAAGCCAGGGGCTGGCTGCTAGTGGTTAAGCCACGCCCCTTCTCAATTTCCACCTCGAGGAGGTCCCCAAAACCAACCCAATGACCAAACAACAACGAGGAACAGGTAAGTATAAAAAATAGTCTTTATTTATTTAAATATTTAAAATGTACTGGGAATTGGGGAAAGGGAAAATTAAAACTAATGTCCGGCTCTGCCCTCCAGGGGGGGGGGGGGCCACGAACAAGTGAGTGACAGGGGGTGGGGGTAACGTCGGGGAACGGGCTCCCGCCTCTGATTCCCTCTGCCCGTGGCGCGCTCCTCTTCCTTCCTGGAGGCAGAAATAAATCAAAGTCAGTGTTGGTATAGACTTGTTCGTATCCGTGTACCTGTAGCTAGCTCGAGGCGTTTCGCCGCCTGTCTCACACAGCTCCTCGCTGGTCAACTCACTCTCCTTCCCTGTTCTCTCTTTCTCCACAGATGACTGCTGGGACACTAAGGCAAAATGAATCCGTCTCCAATGGTTCTCTCACCTCTGCGCTGACTACAGCGTTCGGTAGGTAATGCTCTCTTCACAGCTCGGTATCTCAGTGCTCACGCTGGTTCTCTCTCTCTATCCAAAGATGACTGCTCGGACACAAATGCACAATGAATCGGTCTCCAATGGTTCTCTCACCTCTGCGCTGACTACAGCGTTCGGTAGGTAATGCTCTCTTCACAGCTCGGTATCTCAGTGCTCACGCTGGTTCTCTCTCTCTCTCCACAGATGACTGCTGGGACACAAAGGCACAATGAATCGGTCTCCAATGGTTCTCTCACCTCTACGCTGACTACAGCGTTCGGTAGGTAATGCTCTCTTCACAGCTCGGTATCTCAGTGCTCACGCTGGTTTTCTCTCTCTCTCCACAGATGACTGCTGGGACACAAGGGCACAATGAATCGGCCTCCAATGGTTCTCTCACCTCTGCGCGGACTACAGCGTTCGGTAGGTAATGCTCTCTTCGCAGCTCGGTATCTCAGTGCTCACGCTGGTTCTCTCTCTCTCTCCACAGATGACTGCTGGGACACAAGGGCACAATGAATCGGCCTCCAATGGTTCTCTCACCTCTGCGCTGACTACAGCGTTCGGTAGGTAATGCTCTCTTCGCAGCTCGGTATCTCAGTGCTCACGCTGGTTCTCTCTCTCTCTCCACAGATGACTGCTGGGACACAAAGGCACAATGAATCGGTCTCCAATGGTTCTCTCACCTCTGCGCTGACTACAGCGTTCGGTAGGTAATGTTCTCTTCACAGCTCGGTATCTCAGTGCTCACGCTGGTTCTCTCTCTCTCTCCACAGATGACTGCTAGCTACCACTTCGAGGTAGGTATGGCTCTCTGCACAGCTCTCACGGCACACTCCTCTTCCCTGTTGAGTTGGCAGGTTTTAACAGGTTTTGCTTAATGTAACAGGGTGGCGGACTTACGGTGGCTGGCTACGCGATGCGTCAACTGGACGGTGGTCTTTCCTAGGTGGCGCCGGGGGCCGAAACCCTCTCGGCGAGCTCGTGGGTCCACAGAGGGGCGAGAACGTCCCGCCGGCACACCGGGTCGAGCGCTGCCCTTTCCTCGAGACCCGTTGGTCGATCGAAAACTGGACCGGGGCGCCCTCTCGTTGAGACCTCGGGGCGGCGGATCTCCTTCGCCTCAAACTCTGCGATGATGAAAAGAAGACACAGGTAAGGTAGCAATAATACAGATAAATACTCACGCACCGTCAATAGCACAGTTCTTCACCGCCACTCATAAACTCAAGTCCGCCGAGCGCCTAGCTGGGAAAATACTTCGAGACGCCACTTCGTGATTTTTAAGACTGAAACACACTCACAGCATAATCATGTACAGGTCTTACTCTAGGACCATAGTTCCTCTTTGCCGTCTCTGAAGCGAGTGACTGGAAGCGGGGGCTACGTCGGACAAGACAACAGCAATCCCACTGCAAGACACAGCATTACACAGCACCACTTCAAGTGAAAATTTCTACATCCAAGACTCACCCACCACTCAGTGCACACAATAGACGCCCGTCTTCCTTTCCTTCGCTCTGGACGGAAATATGGAGATGTTAACTCGGCCTAGTGTTTGTATTTCGTCACTGGAGCTGTTTCACACAAAGGCCCTTCGGCTCACCCACCGCGCTGGCTCAGGGGTAGGGCCGTCCGCTCTCTTTTGGAAACACTCAGAGATATACAGGTCAAATACATACACAATACTTCTGGAAGAAGATTCCGTTACTCACAACTGTTGTATTTTCTTTGTCCTAGATTGACTTCACGCTGTAATAGTTCCAAATGCACAGACAGGGCGTTTTCCAGCCGCCAACACTACTCTCCCATAACCGTATACTCACAACGGTGCGTCTTTTCTCCCTTCGTTGCTTTCCTCCAAGGTCAGTATTCGTTTACTTCGTTTACTTCGTTTACCTTTAAGGTCTTCGGTATTTTCCTTCACGTAAATCTATAATCCAGAACGAGAGAGAGAGCAATACAGCAGTCCAAAATAGTGTACCAGGTGAGCCCAACTCAGCGCTACGGTCCACATCAACAACAGGAATAATCGACCTCAAACTGTGTTTCAAACTGATCTAAAATACTCTCCTGAGTGTTGTTCTCGCCCAATCACCCGGCGCTCCTCTTGATAACTCTCAGCTGCATGTAATTCGGCTGATTACAGCGTTCGCGGCGCTACCGGATGTCCGGTGTTTTCTTTTACCGGTCCGGGCGGAAACATCCGGGCGGAACCAAACTTGCCCAATTTTTGGTTCCGCCTAAAAGATCGTCACTCCTGTGACATCCTCCCCCGCCAATGCATTCTAGTCCCTGGAATGCCTCGGCGTTGTCCACTCACCGTACCGGGCAGGGGGGCGTCCTCGGCTCTCCCGTTGGGAGCGTCTCACGGGTGAATCGGGTTCGACTGGTTCGGGTACTACCTCTGGTTGCATCTGAGCCGCCGGGGGTTCAACCGGCTCCGGTACCAACTCAGGCGATATCTGGGCCACTGGGGGTTCAGCTGGCTCGGGTGCTATTTCTGGCTGCCTCTGGGCGGCCGGGGGTAGCGCCGCCACTGGTCGACCTGGTACCACAGCCCATCCTTCCATCCAGGGGGCCACCGGTACTGGCTCTGTGGGCCCTTCTCTCACAGCCTCAGGGTAATTCGGACAAGGGCGGAGCATGTTCCGATGTACTACACGTTCGGGGCCAGGTTTTCCCTCCGGCCGGATGGTGTACACCGGCTGTCCCGGTCTCTGCTGCTTGCAGACCACATACGGGATAGCCTCCCAGCGGTCACTTAACTTTCCCTTTCCTTGCCGCCGGTTATCTCTCGCTAGGACCCTCTCACCTGGTAACAGGGGGGCATCTCGAGCGGTCCGATCATACAGACGTTTGTTCCTTTCTCCTGCCGTCTGTATCTTTCTAGACACTTGCTCGTACGCAAAGTGTAGGCGCTGGTGATGGCGCCCCACCCACTCCGTCACACTCACTTCTTCCCGGTCTGCTGCTACTCCCAGGACCAGGTCAGTGGGCATCCGTACGTGCCTGCCGAACATCAGGTAAGTAGGGGCATACCCCGTCGTACTATGAACACTGTTGTTATATGCTTGCAAAAGGTTTGGTAGCGCACTCACCCAATCGCTCTGCTGTCGTTGATCTAAGGTCCCCAGTAGCCCCAGTAGGGTCTGATTGAACCTCTCACAGCTTCCATTCCCCTGGGGGTGGTACGACGTGGTGTGGGTTTTGGTACATCCATACAACTGGCATAACTCACGGATTACCTTGGATTCAAAGTTTGCTCCCTGGTCGGAGTGCAGAAACTCGGGACATCCAAATGTCTGGAACACATTTCGCCATAGAGCTGTGGCGGTGGTGTTGGCAGTCTGGTCGAGCGTCGGGACTGCCCAGGCGTATTTAGTGAATAGGTCAGTAATTACCAGAATGTTTTGATAACGGTCCTGAGGGCGGCCTAGCGTCAGGAAGTCCATTGCCATTATGTGTAGGGGGGCTTTCGCGTGGATGGGTACCATCGGTGCTCGGGCCTCTCGTCGAGATTTAAACAGCGTGCATCGGGGGCACGCTTGAATTAAGTCGTGCACAGACGCCTCCAATCCCGGCCAGTAGAAGAATCTACGCAGTAGGGATACGGTTCTCTCCTGTCCCTGGTGTCCCAACTGGTCATGATAGGCCGAGACCAATGCGTTTACCTGGTTGGCCGGCACCACGATCTGACACACTTCCTCGCCCACTTTCGGATCGCAGGTCTTCCTGCAGAGCACTCCCTCCTGTAGCTCCAACTTCTCCCACTGTCCCAACAACTTCTTCTCCGTCTCTGTCTGGGCTAGCCTTTCCGCTGGCGCGGGCCGTCGGCCCCGTTCTACCCACGTCTTCACCTGACACACGTCCCGGTCCTGGGCCTGTCTCTCTATCCAACGGCGGGGGTCCCACCCCCAGTTCCCAGGTGCAGCTTCCTGCTGGCCTCCTGGCGCCTCCACGGCCCCTATCATGTAGCCCTCCTCACGGCTATCCTCCCTTCGATACCCCTGGTGTCTGGGGCTCTTTCCCTCTGGCAGTCTTGAGAGGACGTCCGCGTTCGTATGTTCTCGTCCAGGCCGATACTGCAGCTTGTAATCGAAGTTGGCCAGCTGAGCCACCCATCGCTGTTCCACGGCCCCCAGCTTCGCCGTCTGTAAATGTACTAGAGGGTTGTTATCTGTAATGACTGTTACCTTAGCTCCCCAAAGGTAGTCTTTGAACTTTTCGCTCAAGGCCCACTTCAGGGCCAGCAGTTCCAGCTTGAAAGAGCTGTAGTTCGCGTCGTTCCTCTCTGCCGGATGGAGACTCCGGCTCGCATAAGCGATCACCCGCTCTGTACCTTCTTGCCGTTGGGCCAATACTGCCCCCAGTCCCAGGTTGCTCGCGTCTGTATATAAGACAAAAGGTTCAGAAAAATCAGCATACGCCAAGATGGGGGCCTGTAACAACTCCTGCTTCAACCTCTGAAAAGCCATCTCACAATCATTGTCCCAATTGATCGGGGGCGACCCACGGCCCCGGTTTCGTCCCGTGCCAACCAGCAACTGGTTAAGGGGCTTGGCAATCTTCGAGAAGTCTTTAATGAACCTCCTATAATATCCCACGAACCCCAGAAAGGATCGTACTTGCCTCACAGTCTTAGGCGCGTCCCAATCTTTCACTGCCGAGACTTTCTCGGGGTCCACGGCCACCCCTGCTGCGCTAACCACATGGCCCAGGAACTTCACTTCTCGCCGCAGCAGGTGGCACTTGTCCGGCTGCAGCTTCAGCCCGTACCTCTCCATGGCTCGGAAGACTTCCTCTAGGTGCCGGAGGTGGGAATCGAAATCTGGGGAATACACAATCACATCATCCAAATATGTGACCAGTCACGGAAAGTAGGGACACAAGTCGGATCTGGGACATTTTGAGTTATTCACAGATCCTGAAAGTGCAGATTCTAAGCTTTCCAACGATATGTAACACATGGAAATCTGATAAGAATTGGAGAAGTTGTGGCCATTTGAAGGTAGGCACTCCAAAATTCTTAATGCTGAGAAAATGGCTTTTAAAGTTTGTTCTTTTTCACCCCTCTCAGCTGCTGGGAGGGACAATAGGGCTCATTTACCTCTCATTGAGATAAGCCGTACCCTCTGTAAAGCTCCCCCATGACCAATACCTTTTACTGTTAATTCACTGTAAAAGTTTGTGGTTTGCTGGTTTAAGTCTGATTAAAAAAAAACTTAAAAATATTTTAAGTTTTGACTTATAATGCACATTTAACGGCTACACATACTTCATACGTGAGCTAAGTCATTAACATCGGTCAATTCAGACATTATTCAAATTAATAGCAGATGCTCATATTGCCATCTAAAAGCTCATTATAGTAATGGGGACAATCGAAACCACAGTCCTGAGCTATCTAATAACAATATGGGTTTTGGCAATCGAAACCACAGTCCTGAGTTAACAACAACTTTGGGTTTTGGCAATCGAAACCTGAGCTAGCTAATAACAATTGCAATAAATGTGAAGGTCTACGTGTAAGTGTTCTTACAATGAACAAAAAACAACAAACTTTAATGTTTATGGAAACTCACCCCATAAGAAACAGAAAACTGTTCTTGCAGATCTTGTTCCCTCCAATGAAATAAGTTGTTCGGGCACACCTCTCTTTGTTGGTGTCTTTGTGGATGTTATCATTTCCGAAGTTTGCACTGTGATATCAATGATATCAGATTGAGCCTGTCAGAGTGCTGCTTAAGTAGCCACGCTGTTCCCTTGGGGGGCGGGTCCATAACTAAAGTATCAAACGCCGCTGCATGTAAATAAACACAGACAATGACCGCGCCCCCCGCTGCACGCTAGAATCTCGAGAAAAACAACCCGTTCTTAACAGCATATATTACACTTTAAAGAAACCAATCGCTCGCTCGTTCCTCCAGCAGCCAATGACTTCATTGAAAATATTGATAGACAAAACATGTAGCCAATTATATAACGTATTCAACAATGTCTATGTGACTTTTTGTGTATGTGTAAGTCTTCATGTTGTGATGCAAGAACTGACGTCAAAGTACCGCGAGAGCGAGTCGAATTAAACTACTCCATAAGATTTCTTAAAGAGATCTCGCGGTACTTTGACATCCTCCGACTGCGGCGCCGCATAAAGTTAGTGACACGGAACTACAGTCACGTGACTTCACTCTCGAGCCGGAAGAGAAGACAATGCTGAATAATGTTGTAATTCTTGCTATTTTTGGACCAAACTGTATTCTCGATGCTTTAACACATTCTTACTGACCAACTGATGTCACATGGACTACTTTGATGATGTTTTTATTACCTTTCTGGACATGGAAACCGTACATAGAGTTTAAATGGAGGAGACATAAAGCTCTCGGACTAAATCTAACGTTAAAACATCCTAAACTGTTTTCCGAAGATGAACGGAGGTCTTTTGAGTTTAGAACGACATAAGGGTAAGTCATTGCTTACATTATTTTCATTTTTGGGCAAACTATCCTTATTTTAGTAGTCACCCTGTTCCCTTTGCGGGCGGGAGCGAAAACCAAGCTGCTTATACAGTATGTAAATACACACAGACAATGACGCCCCCCCCGCTGCACGCTAGAATCTCCGGAAAAACAAGCCTATTTCAACCGCAAAATTTACGCTTTTAAATATACAAAAACTGCTATCTCAAACATGGAGAGGCTTCTTCATGATCTCAACTAACAGATTCTGCAATAAAACGAAAATCACAAATTTTGAAAATAAACACTTTGTTGCTCATTATCTCGAAACTTGCGCTGCCGACTTGTGTCCCTAGTTTCCGTGACTGGTCACATATACCAATACTGACTCCATCAACTGACCTCCAAGGCAGCGTTGCATCAAGCGTTGAAAGGTGGCCGGAGCGTTGCAGAGCCCGAAAGGCATCCGGTCCCACTCAAACAGTCCAAACGGGGTCGTGAAGGCGGTCTTCTCCCGGTCCGCCTCGGCTACTTGCACCTGCCAGTATCCACTGGCCAGATCTAAGGTGGAATACCAGGCCGACTGCGTGAGGCTAGCAAGGGAGTCTTCAATTCGTGGTAAGGGGAAGGCGTCTTTCTTAGTTACCAGGTTCAGCTTGCGATAGTCCACACAGAACCTCCAGGCTCCCGTCTTCTTTTGTACGAGCACGATGGGGGCCGCCCATGGACTACTACTCTCTTGGACAATGCCCCGGCCCAACATGCCCTGCAGGAGTGTACGTACTTCCGCATACAAGGTAGGTGGGATCGGTCGATATCTCTCCCGGCTTGGCCCTGCGTCCCCAGTGGGGATGTGATGTTCCACCACCCTGGTGCACCCGTAGTCCTCATCGTGCCTTGCAAACACATGTTGCCACTTCCGAAGGAGTGCCTGCAGTTTCTGTGTCTGTACCTGTCCCAGGTCGTCTCCTTGCAGTGACTCACCCGCTAGGTGTCTTGGCACACCTCTCCCCTGGTTACTCGCCGGGGCATCCATTTGGGTCAGGGCCACCTCGATCACAGTGGGGCACACCTGACGGAAACTGACGTCCCTCTCTTCCCTCACCTGGTGGGGTGTGACCATCGTCAGCCGGGCCAGTCGTTGATGCCGGTGTAACTGTACTGCATAGGGGTGCTCGTTTCGTACCCTCACTGGAACTCTCCCCCGGCGGACCGCCGCTAGTCCCCGTGCTACCTCCACTTGCGGGCAATCTGTATGTGGTTCTACCAACACCCACTCCTCTGGGCTCGCTTCCCGAAGGGGCACTCTCGCCCATACGATAGCCTCACTCCTAGGGGGAATAGACAAGGCAAAACGACACATTACTCTTCCCACTTCCTCCCGATTTCTACGAACCTGGTTCATTTGGACCCGGCGGCAATCGGCCACTACACGCTCCC
The DNA here is from genome assembly GCF_027580225.2 of Misgurnus anguillicaudatus. NCBI lineage: Eukaryota > Metazoa > Chordata > Actinopteri > Cypriniformes > Cobitidae > Misgurnus > Misgurnus anguillicaudatus. The sequence goes on from NC_073350.2 coordinate 11,478,341, forward strand.
ACTTGGGCCTCTCAGTAGGTGAGATCCTCGGACCAGGCCTAGCCTGGGATATCTCCTCCCAGCATTCGGAGAGGACATTCATGCCCAATAGGGCTCGGTGGGCGCCTAAACACCTATCTTCGACAATGATCACACCTTTTTGGGGGACGACTACCCCATGCACTTCAAGATCCGTCAGGCGATAGCCAATGTAGGGGATTTCTAGGCCGTTAGCGCCCTTCAACGTCAGCCAGGGGGCCTCCGTTCCTCGTGTTCCTTCCTGTCCGAATATCTCCTTAGAGAGGCTTTCTGCGAACATCGTTACCTGTGAGCCCGTGTCTACCAGGCACTGGATCCATTTGCCACACACTCTTACTTCTGCCACCGGGCTATGCCCGACCATCTGTTGCCTAGAGCTGTCCCTTCTTCCCGGGTCTTCTCGAGGGGTCCCGGCCACACGACCCACTGTGGCCGGTCGTCCTAAAAACCCCCTTCAGATGCCCTGCGGGGCCCACACTGGCGGCTGTAATGTCCTGGCTCACCACACCGGTTGCAGATCGGCCGACCCTGATCATCCCATTCGAAACGGGGCCGAATATATCGGTTTGGGCGTCCAGGTGGCTCTCGGCTCCTCTCCGAGTGTACTCGCTCTCGGGGTGCCGGCCTTGGTTCCTCCCGCGCCCTACCTTGGCGCAGCTCTCCCAACAGAGTTTTAGATAATTCTGTCATCTGCTCCCGGACATCCTTCAAAAGTTCGGCTTTCAGAGCCTGCTTCCAATCCGTGCGTTCTGGTTGTGTCGGCACATTCTCACTTACAGCCGCGCATACTGGGGTCTCACTTACTTCCACCTCATCGCCCTCCAGAGCTAGCGCCTCCTTCCTTAGGTCTTCAAATGTGAGGCCGGGGTCCCTCCGAAACTGGACCCTCAGACTCTGTCTCACGGGGCCCTCTTTCATCCCCAGAAGGAATTGGTCGCGCAGCAAAGTTTCTCCGTCGCCCAGCCCATGGTCGCGGCGGGTCTGTAGCCGGGTGAACTGTTCACGCAGTCTCAGGGCAAACGCTCTAATAGGTTGTCGGGGGCCTTGTTTAATATTAAAAAATTGGGAACGGAGGACGGCTACGGGGGTGTGGTCACCATATTGCTCGGTGAGAAACTGGAATATAGTTTGGGCATTGGTTCGGACAGCTTCAGGGGCGGCCTGTACTTCTCGCCGCGCCTCTCCCTCTAGGGAGTTCAACACGAACTGTAGCCGCTGGGCTACACTAAGGCCCTGCAGGTCGGCTAGATACTCTAGCTGGGCCTTCCATTCCGTTAGCCGTACTCCCGACTCTGTCCCTCCATACTTTTGGACCCAAGGGCTGCCCATAAAAACAGGCACGGCACGGGGTTGGGCTGCGGGCCCCGCGTTGTCGGTCATTGGGCTAGTCTGGTTACTCAACTCGAGGTGGAACCCTGCCGACTACGCCAAAATCTGTCACACGCCAGGGGCTGGCTGTTAGTGGTTAAGCCACGCCCCTTCTCAATTTCCACCTCGAGGAGGTCCCCAAAACCAACCCAATGACCAAACAACAACGAGGAACAGGTAAGTATAAAAAATAGTCTTTATTTATTTAAATATTTAAAATGTCCTGGGAATTGGGGAAAGGGGAAATTAAAACTAATGTCCGGCTCTGCCCTCCAGGGGGGGGGGGGCCACGAACAAGTGAGTGACAGGGGGTGGGGGTAACGTCGGGGAACGGGCTCCCGCCTCTGATTCCCTCTGCCCGTGGCGCGCTCCTCTTCCTTCCTGGAGGCAGAAATAAATCAAAGTCAGTGTTGGTATAGACTTGTTCGTATCCGTGTACCTGTAGCTAGCTCGAGGCGTTTCGCCGCCTGTCTCACACAGCTCCTCGCTGGTCAACTCACTCTCCTTCCCTGTTCTCTCTTTCTCCACAGATGACTGCTGGGACACAAAGGCACAATGAATCGGTCTCCAATGGTTCTCTCACCTCTGCGCTGACTACAGCGTTCGGTAGGTAAGGCTCTCTTCACAATTCGGTATCTCAGTGCTCACGCTGGTTCTCTCTCTCTCTCTCCACAGATGACTGCTGGGACACAAAAGCACAATGAATCGGTCTCCAATGGTTCTCTCACCTCTGCGCTGACTACAGCGTTCGGTAGGTAATGCTCTCTTCACAGCTCGGTATCTCAGTGCTCACGCTGGTTCTCTCTCTCTCTCCACAGATGACTGCTGGGACACAAAGGCACAATGAATCGGTCTCCAATGGTTCTCTCACCTCTACGCTGACTACAGCGTTCGGTAGGTAATGCTCTCTTCACAGCTCGGTATCTCAGTGCTCACGCTGGTTTTCTCTCTCTCTCCACAGATGACTGCTGGGACACAAGGGCACAATGAATCGGCCTCCAATGGTTCTCTCACCTCTGCGCGGACTACAGCGTTCGGTAGGTAATGCTCTCTTCGCAGCTCGGTATCTCAGTGCTCACGCTGGTTCTCTCTCTCTCTCCACAGATGACTGCTGGGACACAAGGGCACAATGAATCGGCCTCCAATGGTTCTCTCACCTCTGCGCTGACTACAGCGTTCGGTAGGTAATGCTCTCTTCGCAGCTCGGTATCTCAGTGCTCACGCTGGTTCTCTCTCTCTCTCCACAGATGACTGCTGGGACACAAAGGCACAATGAATCGGTCTCCAATGGTTCTCTCACCTCTGCGCTGACTACAGCGTTCGGTAGGTAATGTTCTCTTCACAGCTCGGTATCTCAGTGCTCACGCTGGTTCTCTCTCTCTCTCCACAGATGACTGCTAGCTACCACTTCGAGGTAGGTATGGCTCTCTGCACAGCTCTCACGGCACACTCCTCTTCCCTGTTGAGTTGGCAGGTTTTAACAGGTTTTGCTTAATGTAACAGGGTGGCGGACTTACGGTGGCTGGCTACGCGATGCGTCAACTGGACGGTGGTCTTTCCTAGGTGGCGCCGGGGGCCGAAACCCTCTCGGCGAGCTCGTGGGTCCACAGAGGGGCGAGAACGTCCCGCCGGCACACCGGGTCGAGCGCTGCCCTTTCCTCGAGACCCGTTGGTCGATCGAAAACTGGACCGGGGCGCCCTCTCGTTGAGACCTCGGGGCGGCGGATCTCCTTCGCCTCAAACTCTGCGATGATGAAAAGAAGACACAGGTAAGGTAGCAATAATACAGATAAATACTCACGCACCGTCAATAGCACAGTTCTTCACCGCCACTCATAAACTCAAGTCCGCCGAGCGCCTAGCTGGGAAAATACTTCGAGACGCCACTTCGTGATTTTTAAGACTGAAACACACTCACAGCATAATCATGTACAGGTCTTACTCTAGGACCATAGTTCCTCTTTGCCGTCTCTGAAGCGAGTGACTGGAAGCGGGGGCTACGTCGGACAAGACAACAGCAATCCCACTGCAAGACACAGCATTACACAGCACCACTTCAAGTGAAAATTTCTACATCCAAGACTCACCCACCACTCAGTGCACACAATAGACGCCCGTCTTCCTTTCCTTCGCTCTGGACGGAAATATGGAGATGTTAACTCGGCCTAGTGTTTGTATTTCGTCACTGGAGCTGTTTCACACAAAGGCCCTTCGGCTCACCCACCGCGCTGGCTCAGGGGTAGGGCCGTCCGCTCTCTTTTGGAAACACTCAGAGATATACAGGTCAAATACATACACAATACTTCTGGAAGAAGATTCCGTTACTCACAACTGTTGTATTTTCTTTGTCCTAGATTGACTTCACGCTGTAATAGTTCCAAATGCACAGACAGGGCGTTTTCCAGCCGCCAACACTACTCTTCCATAAACGTATACTCACAACGGTGCGTCTTTTCTCCCTTCGTTGCTTTCCTCCAAGGTCAGTATTCGTTTACTTCGTTTACTTCGTTTACCTTTAAGGTCTTCGGTATTTTCCTTCACGTAAATCTATAATCCAGAACGAGAGAGAGAGCAATACAGCAGTCCAAAATAGTGTACCAGGTGAGCCCAACTCAGCGCTACGGTCCACATCAACAACAGGAATAATCGACCTCAAACTGTGTTTCAAACTGATCTAAAATACTCTCCTGAGTGTTGTTCTCGCCCAATCACCCGGCGCTCCTCTTGATAACTCTCAGCTGCATGTAATTCGGCTGATTACAGCGTTCGCGGCGCTACCGGATGTCCGGTGTTTTCTTTTACCGGTCCGGGCGGAAACATCCGGGCGGAACCAAACTTGCCCAATTTTTGGTTCCGCCTAAAAGATCGTCACTCCTGTGACACAATGACTCTAAGATCTATGGACATGCACATCAGTGTTTTATTTGTGTGGAGAAAAGGACAATTTGAAATAGTGTCCAACACAATACTCTACCATTATACTCAAATAAGTAGGGCCTACATGCACTGCTCCCAAACGTGATGTGTTTTGGTGTTGCTTGTAATCTGGAACTTGGTGTATTTCAAATGTGTTTGTTAAGTGTCTCCACATGAAAACGGAATGCCCTCCCCCCGCACAGTCCTGCAATGAGAACCAGAAAAACCGGTTTCTAACCATTTTATTTACATGTGAATAGTGAGAGAGCACCCCCTCAGGAGCTGTAGGACGGTTTTTTTATAAGCGTAAACCAGGACTAAGCCTTAGTTTAAATAGAATATAAAATTAGTTTTAACAAACATGCCTTACTAAAAACATTATTTGTCTGCATTTTGAGGCAAAACAAAGGGCATGGCCGTCCGGACCTCGGTAATTTTCTGACGCTTGTCTTATTTGACTCAATGCTCAGCGCTCGTTTGACGATCTTGCGGCGCCACGCAGACCGATCGGACGGCATGTGACATCTTAGCACCGCGAGACAGTAGGCCTACAGCATGCTTTTGAATAGATCTCACGGTAGTGTGATGTCACAGACCAACGGGTTTGCGCTGCGCCCCATTAGGTAAAATAAAGTGAAAATTATTCCTAGATGACCAATAAAATCATACCAGGCAGACAGCAAAGGAGGACGGATACCTCAGTTAGTGGAAGTACCAGAAAGATAGGTTAAATTGGGCCGGAGCACAGCTCCGCCTCCTCGGGTCCACAACACACCTTGCCGGAGCTCCGGTCCGTCTCCTTCAGCAACAGGGTTTGGTAAAATATAAAGTGTATAAAGTGTGCAGTATACAAAAAATGCCAACAAATTATTTCTAAAAATAGCAATATTTTAAAGAGATAAATGTGGTATAAAGAAAGACATGAGAAAAGTAGAGGTATGCAAAAGAGCACAGTTCAGATATTGTTAATTCAAGCGGTTTTATACACCTTTCAGCTTTGTTTGAATTGACAAGCATTTTATTAGGCACTGTCAAAACATTTTATGATTGATTTACTGATTTATTACAGAAACTTGTTGTCAGAAGCAAAGCTATTGTACTAAGCATCTTTATATGTATGTTTTAAATTTAAAAGTGTTGTAAAAATATATGAGTATTCTCTTATATTAAGAATAGCAATATGATACATTTATATTGCGCTAAAATTATTTTGCCATATAAATTATTCTCAACCACCACCCATAAAGTTTTAACATTATTCTTTTTGACCACACCTAAAAACCGTACTGCTAAACTCGACAGGAATTCTCTGTGTATACCAGCACCTCCTTTATTAATTGTATAGCAGGAAAACTTATTTTTTACTTCTCAGCGTGAAAAATAGCTTGGTTTGGCGTGTGAACTGATTGTGTCAAATTAAGTTACCCGATATCCACTTAATTTTAGTTATAGAAATTCATTTAAAATAACTTACAGCGTAGTAGGCCTAGATTTGCGTTTAAACAAAGCAACTGCAAGGTTTTCTTTTGATTCGCTCGCTGAGAGGAGATTAGAATTGGGGGTTGGCAAAGAATTGGCAGACCTGGGGGTGGGTGGTTTTTAATTTCTTGACTTTCTGTGTCAGTGGTAGCTGCTACTAGACGCATTACATTTTGGAATGAACTTCCTTCATGTCGTTTTATTTATACACTGTAAAAAATATTTTCTGAATTTGTAAGTAAAGTTAGCATTAAATATGTATTACAATTTTAAATGAATTTTTGCTTTTATTATAATTATAACTTAAATAACTGTAAAAATATTATGTGTAATTTTTAATGTGTAATATTAAAAATAATATTACACATTTTTTTATCAAAAAGACAAATAACTTGATTCTCATTAATAATAGGCATGGAAAACAAACTTCTAATTTTCAAACCCTCATACAGCTTGTGCCTATCTGCGTTGAACTTGAGAACGCTTTAAGCGTTTATTGTGTCTTTCAGCACATTTCATATATGACCCATTCTGTCTAAATGAGTGGGATGTTTTCAAATACCCTATTAATTAAACATCTAATACGTTTTCTGAGAGTGAAATGATTAATACTAAGATGCATGTCATGTCTGACATCTTGGTTTCGGTTTAAAAACATGCAGGAATTTGAAAATAAAATCCGGAACTTGCGGTTTAAAAAGTTATTAAGAGAGATAAAGTTCGGGACTGATTTATGTTAAAAAGTTATTAAGATCAACAAGACTCGTACTGACTGACAGATCCGAAACCAACGCACAGACACGCAAGTACCTGCAGACAGAATAGTAAAAAAATCTGTTTTGGCAAGAATTTACGAAAGCATATTAAGCATTACAAAAAACTTGTTAAGCTCATTATTAAATATGTCCATAGCCTACAGCGTTTGCGCGAACAGAACGAATTGTTTAAAAAAAACTCTCTCATTAATCTTCATCTAAATTAATAAATAATCAGATATTCGTTTATAATTTTAAATAACAGTATTCTCTATTATTTAAAGTCAGTTTTAGTTCAAAACAAGCAAAATTATTTTAAACAAATCCAAATCCAAATCCAAATCCACTTTATTTATATAGCACATTTTATAAACACAAAGTTTCCAAAGTGCTGCACACAAAATCAGAATAGACGAAACAATTTATAAATATAAAATACATAAGATAAAAATAACAAATACCACAATAAACAAGGTAATTAGAAAGTTGTAATTCAAATGTTTCAGCTGTTATTTACTAACTTTTTTATGTTAATTGCAATTCATGTCATAATAATCTTCAGTATACATTTTGCTTTTAAAATGTTACATTTTCATATTTTTATCTATTTACTTGTTTATTTTATATTCACCTAGATTGACAATGAAGCTGGCTTTAACTTGAAGTAATTTAAAGATCATCTGTGACCGAAGTCACGGAGACACGGAGTTATTAACGAATATTTTATTATCAGAGTGCAGCATTTTATCAAGGTTTTCTGGTCTTGTGTAATTAAATAAAACAAAAAAACTAAAATGGTAATTTTTTACAGTTGGATTAAAAGAAGCTTGATATTAGGAGCGTTTTAAAACTAATTCCAAAACATCTCGAGTTTCTAAATAAGGGACGCGCAGAAAATGTCATTCATTCATGTAATTTTATAGATTACACTCATTCACTTAACACACATATTATGCGTGCTTTAAGGGCTTTATAATTTAGCTGTAAACACTTGATTATGTCTGGCCGAATATTTTTTCTGCTATTCGGATGAATTCGTTATTCGTTTTAAAGCCATTATCCGTGCCCTTGCGAATAACGTATTCGGCTTCGGGCACATTCCTAATATATATATTTATTTATTTATGTTTGACGAATGCTTATCAGTACATACTTTTTGGTTTCTTCAACTTTAAAGATGAATATTCTCCTTTAGAGATGGGCAATTTTTTGCAATCACGAAAAAACAAAGAACGGCACACTGCTACTATAGCTCTCAATATTTATTATTTAAAAGACAACGTTTCGACCAAAACGTTGTCTTTTAAATAATAAATATTGAGAGCTATAGTAGCAGTGTGCCGTTCTTTGTTTTTTCGTGATTTAGTGTTTTTGTGATCGAGCACCTGTCTCATAATATTTTTGGATGTGCACACTTCTTATTCAATTTTTTGCAATAGCACATTATATTCAAAATTTTGGGCTCATAAAAAAGATTTTTCGCTTATTTAAATGACATGTTCATGTTTTTATGCACGTTTAGATTTGGTGCAATTTCCCAAAGGCTTATAATTAGGAAATACACACAACACGCTTAACTTATATTTTCTTATATTTCTACTTATATTCCTACTGTTCAGTAATGCAGAAAAGCGCAACACAACCATGTTAAAGCTATTAAACGTTCAGATGCAAAAATGAACTAAATGTAAAATTAGATAAATTAGTTAATGATATTGCGTAAATGCGCTCGGTCTCTTCAAAGGTCTTCGCGAGTTATTTTGTTATAAGACTCAGTTATCATACATCAAGTCTCTTCTACTGTAAGTACACGGAAAAAAATAAGACAAATGATGCGCGTTTGAGTCGAAATTTTATGAAGAATATGTCACTGTTTATGTAACTGGCAAAGAAAACTTCGCCAACGAAAGGTTTGCCAAAAAAGCCTGCATTTGTATGGCATCAAAGAGTATCTCCTAAACACAGAAAATCCGTGTCATGTTACTTCAATATCATACAGTATACGCTCAGCATGAAGTTAAGCACACAAATTGTTGTCAGTATGGCCTACATGAAACACGACTGCCATCTACAGGTTTTTGTATTTCCTGCATCCCCCACCGAACCCCCCTTCTGCGGGATCTCGCAGAATTTCGGAAGTCCTCGCGGCATTCTGCTCTCAGAGACGCGCATTTTTAAGGGCCACATCTGTATGGTGTATGTATACTGTAATTAACAAGAAACACTACTGTACTTACAAATTGTATATACACGATAAGTGTGTGGTACCTGCAGGCAAGTGTAAGTTATACTTATACCATACGTATATGATAATTAAGAAACATTACTGATGTGCCATTTTGGTACTCAGACTCAGTATCTTTGTCCTTTAAACCAAGCATTAAATAACCGTATGCATTAACGACTAGGTACATTCACTAGTACGTCTATGGTAACTGCATGGAAACAGGACTGTAAAATAAAGTGTTGCTTTTTACACAGTTATTACATAGGACCTACCACCTAAGATATAGCATCATATAAGTGTCACTGTGAGGCAAACCCAACCATTGACTATCGTACGCATTAACTACTGGGTACATTCACTAGTAAGTCTATGGTAACTGCATGGAAACAGGACTGTAAAATAAAGTGTTGCTTTTTACACAGTTATTACATAGGACCTACCACCTAAGATATAGCATCATATACATGTCACTGTGAGGCAAACCCAACCATTGACTATCATACGCATTAACTACTGTGTACATTCACTAGTACAAACTTATTGTGTATATACAATTTGTAAGTACAGAAGTGTTTGATATTAGTTATCATATATGTACACTATAAATACCTGTCATTTACCCTAACTTGCCTGTAAATATTTAATACTTAAATTGTGCATTTATTTGTAAGTACAGTAATGTTTCTCGTAAGTTACAGTATACCTATACTATAAGTATGTATCTGTTATAACCCAGTACTTATCTAAAGCTACCAAGTATCTACCACTGGTAAGTATAGTAATAATACCAGTTAATTACCATGTTGATACCTAAAAATAAGTACCACACATTTGGCGGTAAGTACAACTCATTTACCATATATGTACAAGGTAAGTACACGTACTGTAAAATAAAGTGCTACCAAAATAAGTCTTGTTTTTATCTTTATTGAAAGATGTAACGTAAACATTGCGTTGTTATACGATACTACATTACCCATAATCCAAAACATTTCATTTCCAAGTATGCGCAATGAGACACACCTCCGCAAGCGCCATCGCGTCATTAACAACCCAGTCTGTTCTTATTTTGTAATGTTTTATGTCTTTACTTATATACTAAGATTTTGTATTTATTATCATTTTACTGTAGATTGTTGTGTGGGGAATTTATCCTGTTGTTCAGTCCCTGTGTTTTTTTTCACCTACCGTCTTTGTGATCCCTATTTTAATCAATAAGGTCCCTGCGCGTGCTGCCTGCTCATCCCGTCTAGGAGATTTGTGCAATCATGAAATTATTTTTATGCATGGAGGGCCCTCGTCTTGTCGCGGGGCCCCAGGCAATCGCCTGTATTGCCTGTTGGACGGGCCAGCCCTGAAAATACGTAAGAATGCCATGAGACGGCATTGGCAGAATCCGTTAAACGCCACAGCCGTTTTGCAGCAAAGTCCTCAAAGTGCGTGGAAGAAAAAAATTTACTCATTCATTGCCAGATTTTTTTACGCTTTTTACCTTTATTCAGAAAGGAGAGTAAAGAGTAAACGAAGATGTTTTGGAATTGGATTTTTTTTCATGCACAAAGACACTCAAATTTGTTTAATGCGTCAGTAAAAAAAAAAATGTTTGGCAAGATAAAAAATTCAAAAATCTTTTAAAAAACTTGTTTTAAAAGCATGCATCAGGTTTTTTTCAATGCACATAGTGTGTTTATGTTGATTTTATGCAATAAAAAATTACATTTGCACCATTTTTATGAAAGTTACGAAAATGTCAAATGGTGTAACTGCCAATTGCTCCAAAGAATGAGAAGTAATAAATATTTTATCCAGCTTGATGGCATGTAAGCGTAATCATCATCATCAAAAAAATAATAATAATTAAATATAATTTTATTAGTTTTCTAAATGTAAATTTTAATGCGTTTTTGTAATATTTGTCCTGACATATGCTAAAAACAGCTCTGTTTTCTAAATAATCTTTGACAAATTATGTAAAAATGTATGTAAAAAAATCACATTACAGTAAACTAGATGAATATATTTTATTCCACATTTTTTATGAATATATTTATATTTTAATTTTAAAAATACTAGTTACACCAATTGACACAGACCGGTTACACCACACTGACATTTTTGCAATTATCCCCCAAATATTCTTTCAAAATGAAATAAAACCAGAAATTTTAGACTTGATCCTCAAAAAAAGAGAATGTGTGCAAGTAATGTGCAAATTTTTTTTTTTACATTTTAACCCTTTACATTTAATTGAACTATACGGACACAAAATTATTAACGTCATTGACCCAAATACCAACTAACGACTAAATAGACATTTGCGAAAATAAGGCATTTCAATTACTGACTAATAACCTGTTAATTGCGTGAGCTCTTCAAGTATAGACTGATTTCAGTCTAGCGTGATGCGGACTTTTACCCTCCAGTACTACATTATAGTTGAGCTATCGAGCTACAGTCTTTTATAATCCACAAATAAACAAAATAAAATTAAAACGGTGTACAAATGTGGACAAAAGGTTTTCCCCATTCACCAATAATGTTATCACTGCTTTATTAGAAATGGTCAATGCAATAAGGACATACAAATTTTCGGTTTAATATTAAACAAATTCGCCAACGAACAGGACAATCATTTTGTTCTTTCTCCGCCTTTCCATCTTCTTCCACATCCTTTTCAATTTAGCACGGAGCGCAGATGAATAAATTTGTAGATGGAACTTCAGTTTGAATAATAGATGAGCCGAAGTGGTTTATTTGAATCAGAGGCTGAGATCCCTTGATGAGAGGAACATTTCTGTAGCGAACGTTAATGGATTTCTACCGTGCATACATATTTCACTCACTTACCCACAAAATGCAATTTATTTCATTCTAAAAGGGAGTCATGGCAACACTGCTGTCTGTTAATTTCACTTGTATTCAAAATTTATCAAGCATACATTTAATTATACATCTCATCATGACAGACATCCATGCTTGGCTCCGGCCATACCAGACAATTGGTTGAAGTTCATCATTTAAATGTCATATATTCAGATCACTAACAGTAAGGTGCCTGTGGATGAAACGAAGCATACTGTATGTAGTCCGTATGTATTGTAGTCTCTGTTAAAACAAAGGAGTAGCCAGTAGAATGAATAATAACTTACATTCAAGGTACATGTATGCATTTGACTTTATCCAAAAGTGAATTCAAGCGTATTAGTCACTTCCTGTGAATAAAACCCATTACCTTGGTGTTGCTAGCATCATGAATATTATGCAGTGTAGAAGCATGTTTTGGGGTGCTGAACCATTTGGTGATGGTCACATTTTTTTTTAAAGAACATCACCCAAAAGTGAAAATTTGTCATGATATACTCAAACCATGTTGCATAAGGGTTTATTTCTTTAGCAGAACACAAAAGTTTTTTTTTTATACTGGCCACTCTTTCTCATGTAATGGACTGGAGACTGTGGCTGTCAAGCTATAATGGACCATATGACTTTTCTCGTGTGAAAGCTTTGTGTAAGACAGGGGTTCTCAAACTTTTTGCGGCCATGAACCCCTTACAGAAGAGCAAAATTTCGAAGGAAACGGTAAAGATTCAGTTTCTATATTTTTATTTTGTAGTAATAAAAAGTCTTCTTAATGCAAAGCAAACAAGCATGTTGATATTGTGCAGACTAACCACAATTAGTGCATAAGTTAACCTCATGAAATGTTTTAAATGTGAAAGTAAGAATTTGATAAATGGAAAGAATTCTAGTTACATTTTTGCTACGAAATAAACCAATTAAATTGTCGTAGGCACCGTACTACTGCTTGCCGTAGCTCACCGCCGGCTCACATTGAAATGAACTCTTTCCCCGCCCTGAGTTGTCTCGTCAATTAAGAGAGAACATTTGCATAAAAAATGTGTTCCTGATGAGGTTTTATGGTTATCTGTAATAACGCGATTATCCACTAGATGGCACACTTACTCAATTTATAAGAAAACTAAAGCAAAAAATATTTATAAATTTTATACACCGTGTATGTTTTGATAATCATTCTGAATCTGATTTCTAACAAAATTCCTGAAGAAAAATGTAGTTATTTCAGCTTTTTGCTAAAAAAATTCTATTTGAAGAAAAATACCCATATTTAAGAGTTTATAAGCAGAGAAAAAAATATAGATATGATGAAACCGGGGATTTTTTTCCCTTTTTGTTTCTTTGTTTATTGTTTGTTTGAAAGCAGAGGGTCTGTTCTTTCATTTGATATATTTATATGCTCATATATATTTTTAGAAGAAATGTTTTCTGGAAGGCATTTTGTGAAAGTTTTGTAAAACATGCTGGCGGGCAACTTTTCAAAAAAAGGCTGGTGGGGAATAAGTTAATGACTTTTGGCCAGTTTGACACTCTCGTCGGCGGCGATGTGAATACACAGATAAGGCCAGATTCACTAACAGTGTGCGCCAGCGCAAACCACTGTTTTTGTAAAAAAAAATTACTGTTAGGATTTACTAAAATTAGCACTGATAAAGCAACATCATTTTTCACGACTAAATAGGGGTGTAACGATTAACCGTGCAAATGCGCGTTTTCTCAATGAATGAATTTGAATGAATTACGGTGAAATCCAGGCACATCCGAACGACAGGGGGCGCTCCCGTACAGAAACTCCCTTTGTGCCACAGAAGAAGAAGCATTACGAATGCTATTCCAGGAAATGTCTACAGGAATATTTATATCACTGATCTTCAAATTGTTTCAGGTATTTTCATGATAATAAAGAATATTTTAAATGATTTTGTTTAACGAGTGTTGCTTTTTTAAATGCACGTTATAAACGACTCCGACTCGTTATGATTTTAGATTGATAAGAACTTCCTACTGACCAAAAGCTGTAGTACACGCACAAGCTGTGCATTAAACAAAGAATCGCAGCCTTGCGATTCAGAATCGATTTCAGACAGGCATTTTTAATGGGACACACGGTTGAATCGTTACACCCCTATGACTAAATATACTGCATATGCATTTGTAGGAGTTTCACTTTCAGACCCAAAATTTATAAGAGGTAAAAAGTCGAATGAATCTCACAACGCAATTTACAAAGGTTGTGTTTGTCAATTTATTGGTATTTGTGCCAATATTAACACCCAAAAAGCATGTCCTTAACAAAAGACAGTTTTGCGCTATTAGTAGAGTTGGCCATTGAATTGGTCATTATGTAAATAAGATGTTGCACCTGTGTACTTTTACATGCGCCTTGGTAAATCTGGCCCTAAATCTTAAAGGGCGTGTTGCAGGTTAACCACCACTGTTGATTAATGGGTACATAAATCACTCAAGATATTTTTAAAATGTCTCAAAATTTGTCTTAAAGACCATTTTTAAAGTTTTTGGTATTAATGTTTTTTTTACACAATTCGGCGATGACGATGAAGTGGATGAAAGCCTAAGCCAGAGCCAGATGAGACATTTATTGCCGTTTAATACTTGCGTATATAATATGGAAATCATATAAATATAGGAAATATATAATGTGCTATACTGCAAAGTAATGCAGTGTGTTGTGGGGGAAAGGAGAATCATTGCAAACCGCACTTTTTCGTATTATTTTCCGTTTTGTGATACCCAACAACATAAAATACAATGGTTAACAGTTCAAATGTTTATTATTAACAAGCAAATTGCACAAATTAGTTGAAATATTTTCCCTGCAACACGCCCTTTAAGTTGTTATTGAGTAAAGATTAAGATGGATTGTTTTGCTGTCAGATATTCAAGTATCCTACACCTCCCCATGAGGTAGTCGCAAAAGCCTATAAAAGTTTTTGATGATAAAACTAGAAGCCTGACTGTAAGACCAGTGAAACCGACTTAAACACCAGCAAACCACTATTTCAGCATGCCTAACCAGAACTTACACTGTACACCAAAGATTAATTTAAGCTTAGTTGAAGCCGGGAGAGTAGATTGTAGGATAAGATCCGCATTCTCAAAACCTCCACCAAGCTGAAGAGATTTGGATTTCTGTTCTTTTCTGATCTCTTTATTATATCCCTTTTTTTTTGCTTAAGAAGAAACCGGGTTCGAATTTTGGTGTCTACCACTTGAGTTTGAGTGCTTCTACAGAACATACAGTACATGTCCATGTGCTAAATCATTAGCTGGTTGAAATATGGATCGTATCCGCAGCCCAGGGCACATGAGATTTCCCGTCACGCAGCTTTAGATGAAAATGACAATGATCCAGAGGGGAGGATGTGAGGTTTCACTATTAATGCTGTTTCTGTCCACTTGGGACAACAAGCAACACAGAACATGGTTTGCGCCTCGGGGACCTTTGGCGTTTTTGATCGCTTGCTGAATGCTTTGATCAGCGTCGCATTCTCTGGTGGTTATCTTCTCTTCCTCAGGCCAAAACATTTTGTTGCAAGCAAAAAAACATGGTTTTATTTAAAGAGGATTATTTAGAGACGCTAATTAGAAAAAATATCTGTGAATAATTTCCTTTTAATTATAATTACTGTACAATCCACATATATCCATGTTCCAAGGTGTCTGTGATTATGGAAAATCTGGAAATATGAAAATTTTTTAAATCTATAGCGGAAACTACACTGAAAAAAATGATTTATTGAATTTAATCAATTTTTTAAGGTAAGTGGTTGCAATCAATTTATTTAAGCTACATTTAAACAAAAGTTTTATATTTTATTTTACTTTACTAATCTTTTTTGTTTAAATGTAGCTTAAATAAATTTGATTGCAACCACTTACCTTAAAAAAATTAATTAAATTCAAAGAATAATTTTTTTCAGTGTATACAATTTATTGTATTATAACAATTTAAATCTAGAAGGAAACATATATCAAATTAAAGACAAAGAAACATGACAAACAACTGATAAAGTAAAAAAGTCTGTAAACTTAACTTATTTTTTCTCTATAAAAGGCAGTATAGCAAATGCTTTATTGCCCTACAGTATGTTTCCAACTTTCTTTTCTATTCTGTTTAAGTCGCACAATAAGCTTTATGCCCAGCTGCACTTCCTGAACTTCCGCAAGCTCCTTGTTTCCTGTCTGCCATTATTGGACAAACTGATTAATCCAGTCACAACAACAATAATCAGACACACCTGGATTAATCAGTTTGTCCAATAATGGCAGACAGGAAACAAGGAGCTGGCTGAAGTTCAGGAAGTAGTGCAGCTGGGCATAAAGCCTATTGTATGGCCGTTTACAAATCGGATTACAGATGCATCAAAGTCTTTTTTGTAGTTTGTGAACATTTACAAACCTGTGATTGTGAAAGCATTTTCCAGCCAGCACAGAGGTGCATCTTTTCTTTGTGCCGAACCTGAATGTTTTTTTGTTGAAAGCACTCTGGAAGTATCCATTAAAGAAATAGCAGTGCAATAAAAACACAATGTTGTCATAGCGAATACAAACTCTATAAAGTCTTATAGTTTTTCGAGTCCACTTTATCGCTTTCAGTTTTGTCCTTTCAATCAGTATAGATCGCTTCATAACATGTTTTATTATATTGATTTTCCAGCTTTTTTCTTATAAAATAAAACAAATTGAGGTACAAACAGATGGTTGTAAATATTAGGTTACAAGTTCAGGAAAATTGGAATATGAGGGGGTTGTTGCTTTTTGCAATACAAGGAAAGTAATATTCCCCAATTTCTCCTCCCACGGTTTTTGGACCAGATGGCCGAAGACACAATACACAAAGAACATTTTGTCATGCCTCTCAACAATCATCAGAAAACAAACACAAACATTGTCCCAGCAGTCTATTGCCTTCAAACGCGGATGCGGTCATGGACAGGCAGTACCGTAATCTTACCGCACTGCTCTGCTTTTCTAACAAAGCTTTTAAGAACAAACAACTATGCTTGCGGTCTCATACCTGGAAGCTTCCCCTCAGGGACCAGCTAAACACAGCTCAAGGTCTCGCCTCACCTTAACTGCTAAACAGTCTAATAATCCTATCATCTTTTCTTGCTTTACGTCTTGCGTTGCCTCAGTGCTTGTAATTAGTATGGTAAAACAATAGCTTTGTTTCACAAACTCATAGTTAACTGTCTTGTTGTCTTCAGCTTTTTTATGCAGGGCATGAACCTAATGGTAATAACCAGGCATCATATCTCGCAGTGGTGGGTAATTTTGCCTTATCCATCAGGCCCAATGGTGGGTAAACTGTAAGACGTGTTGAACTGGTGTTGTTTAGTAGCGATGATACAATATTTAAATAAAATATTGATACTAATTTGGGTGATTTTTTTTTATTTGATTTTCAAAGATTTATTATAAAAACAAATCATTTTGTCAGCAAAATCCATTTTTTTTTTCAAAATTCAATAAATCTATTGAATCAATATATAAATGTGCATTCATCTTTGCCATGTGTCATAATAAGAACACTGTCATTGCTGCTGTCATCCTTGGGATGTCGTTGCTGAACTTTTTTTTGACAGCGATCAGCTGTAAAATGTTTTGGTCCTCCTCGATTTTCGTTGACTGAGTAAAATAATGGAAAGATTTTCAAATTTAATATTTTGTTTTTGTTTGTTTGTTGATTACGAAGTACAAAGTAGATGAGGAAAACTAGGCTTCAATGTGTATTCAAAGCAGTACCATTGTTGTTTACAATGCGTGGAATGGTGCGCTGTGATTGGTTAAGAGGATTTATTGCATTCTGCAGAAAAGGAGGAGTAACATTTGAAAAAAGGAAGAAAAGATGACAGAATTTCGGTAAAATGAATTAAATTTTTAATACTGACCTGATACAATTCTGATTTTGGATGTAAGTATTTTGCTTAAATGCCGTTTATCACGTGTTGGAACCAAACTCTTCAAATCTTCATAAAAGTGACTAGGGATGTCCTGATACCACTTTTTTTTATTTCCGATCCGATTCCGATACCAGAATTCCGAATATCAGCCGATACCTGCCCGATACTACTGTAATTAAATGTGTATAGGGCTTTCTGCTACATCCCCAGATAGCAAAATTGTTGTGGCCCAGATTTGGCTCACATCTGACACTTTCATCTGGCCCACCTTTGGCATGGAATGATGGCACTTGAGCGGTCCACTTCCTTTTTCCAGATCTTTGCCACAAGCAAGCCATAGAAATGCCACATGTCAGCCAAGCACAAAGCAAATAAAGCAGATCTGGGCCAAATCTGGGTAATAGTTGATTTAAATTCTGGCCCAGATTCGGCCCACACCTGGCATGATTGATGGCACTTGTGTGGTCCACTCCTGTTTAACACATCTCAAACACGAGCAAGCCAGAGTGATGCCACAATCAGAGTATGAATCTCAACCATTGTGACAATTAAATGAAAAACTTCATGCTACAAATGCATGCTGGGTATTAACAAATTACAAATCTTATCCAGGACTCCCAGCATGCATTGCGACATGTATATACAGCAGTTACAGCAGTTAATTTTTGCAAAAGTTTCTAAAACTCCCAATTGACAAACTGCTGTGAAAGTGCTGGATCTCACATACAATATTGACAGAAAATAAACTTTTGATGAGTAAATCATTTAATAAGATAATGATTTTTACCATTATATAACACCACAGAATTGCAACTTCATTGCAATTAACTCTTTCACCGCCAGCATTTTTTAAAAAAGTTGCCAGCCAGCGCCAGCGTTTTTCATGATTTTCACCAAAGTTTAATGCCTTCCAGAAAACATTCTTCTTCAGATATATAAACATACAATATACCAAATGAAAGAACAGACCCTCTGCTTTCAAAAAAAAAAAACCGTTTCATCCTACCTTGAGTAGTTCTTTTGTAATCAGCTTTTGAATATGGGTAGGTTTCTGCAAAAACACCACATTTTGAGCAAAAAGCAGAGATAATTCCATTTTTGTGACGGACTTTTGATAGAGATCCCATTCAGAGCGATCTTTAAAACAGACACGGACATGCAGCAGCTTGTCAGAGGGCAATACTTCCGGGTTGTACAAGTTGCGGAAGTGCGCCACCTGGTGGATAAAAGCGGTATTGCGGAAAGACGGAAAATCTCGTCATTGGCGGGGAAGCGTTTTCTCTTAATTGACGAGATATCTCGTCAATGGCGGGGAAAGAGTTAACTTTACACTACCATAACAAATGTGTTTTATACATAAAAACTAAAGCAATCACGGAACAACTAGTAAATAAGTCAAGGGTCCAACTAAAAAAAACACTAATCACAATAATGGTGACTTAAAATTAAACAAAGCATCAAAATCTAAACCTAATAAGTGAATTGTGTTTTCTACAGCAATATTTTTACTGAACATTCAGAAATAATGTTTTATAACAGTTTTAAAATAATAAAAAGCAATGTTTCTCTATCATTTACATAACAAGCAAACAAGTCAATATTAAAACGTTGATGTTTAAAACATTTTTGGGAACTTTCAGGGAACGTTCTTAGAACTTTTTTTCTGTTATATGAATCACTTCAGACTCATACCCATATCTTTGCCAAAACCGGCCTGATGCATCTTTATACAGCTGGGCCACATTTACAACATCATATATGGACCACTTCAGACTCACACCCACATGAGCCGGTGCTTACTGTGCCACATGTTTGCCAAAACCGGCCTGGATATGTTTTAAAAGAACTGGGCCACATTTGCTACATCATATGTGGGCCACTTTAGACACACACCCACATGAGCCGGTGCTTACTGTGCCATATCTTTGCCAAAACTGGCCCAGACACGTTTGTAAAGAACTGGCCACATTTGCTGCAACATGTGAGGGACACATTTGGTTTATTCCAAGATTAAGTTTTGCCAAAGGAGGTCCATATTTGTTGTTTGATATTTGGGCCATATTCACTATTTGTCAGATGGGACACTTTTGGTTCATATTCAGATGACATGTTGCCCTGGGCACCGCATCTTTGCCTTTTAAAAGGCCCACATGTGATTTGATATATTTGGCCCATTTTTGCTATTTTACATGTGAGCCACTTTAGGTTCACATGCCTTTTATTCGGGCCATAAGAAGACCAGCAGTGCCGCATTTTTGCCTGAAGTGGCCCACATGTGCTTGCTATCTGGGTCTAGTATAATTTTAAATGTTAAAATCAATAATTTAAAATGATTTACAAGTTACAGGAAACATTAGTAATTATTAATCATGGCAATGTTTATAGAGCATATATAAGGTATATTTGATCAATTAAGTATGCCAAATATTTTTTCCTTATTGCGTAAAACTGTCACAGTAAAAAGCTTTAGTGTGCAGATGGTTATTTTGGGAATAAGGCGCATGACCAGACTTTTATGCACATTCCGGGTGCAGAATTGATGTGCCTAAGTCATATACTGGGCTTTCTGGTCATTCATGGGGTTTCTGGGTGCATAATTGATGCACTTGAAGCATCCTGCATGACACGTTTCATCTGTCCGCTTCACCAGTGGATTAACGCAGTTGCGAGTAAGTTACAGTGTTTCTGTGATCTTAAATATCTTTAAATGTGCATTTGTTTCTCACATAAAGCTATTGAGCGTATTAAAATACTTTGAATATAGTGCATAAAACGTTTATTGTATCGGTCATGTTGTCGGTCCTCAATCCGATTCCCGATCCAGCCAAAAAGCCCGGATCGGCCCCGATACCGATCCAGAATATCGGATCGGGACATCTCAAAAAATGACACAATGCACCTGTGTGCAAAAAGTTTTTTTTACAGTGTAGTTAGTGAAGAGTTTTTTCTTTGTTAGTGAAGCTAGTTTTTAATGAAATGTAAAATGATCTTATTTGTCTTTTCGGTAGCACTTTATTTTACAGTATGTGTACTTACCTTGTACATACATGGTAAATAAGTTGTACTTACAGACAAATGTGTGGTACTTACTTTTGAGTATCTGCATGATAATTAAAGAGTATTATTACTGTACTTACCAGTGGTACATACTTGGTAGTTATTATGTAACTAGATAAGTACTTGGTAGTACCAGATACATACTTTTAGTGTAGGTATACTGTAACTAACACTACTGTACTTACAAAAGATTGTACAATATAAGTATTTAGTACTTACAGGCAAGTGTGGGTTAATGACTTATAGTGTACATATATGATAACTAATAAAAACAACACTATACCTACAAATGTTTACTATGCTATATCTTAGATGGTAGACCCTGTGTAATAACTTTGTAAAATGCAAGACTTTATTTTACAGTCCTGTTTCCATGCAGTTACTATGGACGTACTAATGAATGTACCCAGTAGATAACGCGTACTTGGATTTAAAGGGTACAATAAAGGACAAAGATACAAAGTATAAAAATGGCACATCAGTAATATTTGTAATTATTGTAATTAAATATGTAGACTATAAGTGCCTTTCATTAACTTACACTGGTCTGTATGTACTAAACACTTACTATGTAAAGTATGCTATTTATAAGAACAGTAGTGTTTCCCGTTAGTTACAGTATACATACACTATACTGAATGTGCTGGTAATTAAATAACACTGGCCTGTATGTACTATACACTTACCATGTAAGTACAGCAGTTTTTGTTATTATTTTTCATATATGTACACTATAAGTACCTGCCATTAACCCACACTTGCCTGTAAGTACTAAATACCTATATTGTACATTCATTTTTAAGTACAGTAGTGTTATACGTACGTACGCAACACAGTAGTGTTATTACCCACGTACGTAACACAGTAGTGTTATTACCCAGTACTTATCTAGAGTTACATAACTACCAAGTATGAACCACTGGTAAGTACAGTAATGGTACACTTTAATTATCATTTAGAAACTCAAAAGTAAGTACCATTTGTCTGTAAGTACAACATATTTACCATATATGTACAAGGCAAGTACACCTACTTTAAAAAAAAGTGCTACCGTCTTTTTTATACATGGTTTTAACAGACGCACGTGCGCCTGAAACAAAGTGATCTTCCTGTCTGTATTTATGTTTTGGTCTGGCTAGTGGCTAAACTGATCTTGGAAATAAATACCTTGTCAAAAATGAAATGTTTTGGTTTGCTAAAGACAAGGGGAAATGACAAGCATGGATCACAGCTGTGCGGAGAGGTTTGGCAGGCAGGCGGTGGCCGGTGACTTATTTTTTTGTATATGTACATGTATTAAGCTTATCGTGTGTGGCTCATCATGTCAAAATGTTGTATGTGTTCGCCATTCATCTTTTATCATAAACCCTTTTCACGTGTGTGCAGCAGGCACATATTTTGACATGACGCATGATGCATATAGGTTAACATGACGCGCCGAACACATATTTTGACGTGATGAGCAACAAACGACACGCCTGCGCACACACTTTTAATTTGCGCACCTCGGAAGAGAAGTCACTGTTGGCAATTGCAGCCAGGCAAGAATTGAAGGTTCTGTAATTAATTTTACACAATAACGTTAGCTCAGTGTAATAGCTCATACGCATTAGATATAATATATAAACGAAGGTAATTTACTTGTGATTTATTTTCCTTGTTATTAGTAATAAATTACTGTAAAAGGACTCAAATGCATTCTGGGATTGCCTTATCTATGAATGACACGTACTATCCTAGAAATTGACCAAAATTGAGTGCAGACAATAATGTTCCTGTGTAAGTTATAAATCTTCCGGTCTAACTTTTGAAAAAGCCCTCACATTTGGAGTGTGCGTATGCCTTAAAATGCTATCTATGTAGACAGCTTACTAGTTTTTAAAACTGAGGTAATATGCTATCAGCGCAACCCAAAAAAGTTACAAAATCCAGCAGCATCCTCTGGTAGGCTTTTCACTCCACGTCTGTAAAGCTCTGATGTTTAAAATATCTGAAATGTTCTGACTGACACCACCTGACCCTTTCACTGGGCCGTGGAGAGAGGCCATCTTAGAGTGGTCCTATAAGAGATCTGACAGTTGAGACTTAATGCTTTGACATCTCGCTATCTCTAAGTCCCTGCTCGTTCGTCCCCTTTTAACCTCGTGATCCATAAATGCTGCCGAGCTCCTCTTGTGGCGAGTTGGGCTATTCAGAGGAAAAAGCCTTCTAGAAGTGCTCTGATTTCATCTCATGGCTTCTCTCCTTGAAGCGTTTACCGCAGTTTATTGATTCAGATGCATGTCAACCCCCCCACCCGCTTCTGGTTTAATCATATCAGATTTTTAAGATGGTTCTGCATTGATGTTATCGATTGCGTCAGGCAAAACTGTCAATTCCTGTCCGTGCGCTTGCTTTTTTGCCATATAATGTTTTTACAGAGAGCTTGTTGGGAATTTAAATGAACATGGTGGAATCAATGTGTTTTTTGAGAGCGTGAAAGTATTAGAGAATCTTTGAACGAATTTTATAATTTGTCACCAGTTTACAGGGATGTCGAGTACCTGATGCACACATCTGCATTGCAGGCCCAATGAAATGCAGCTTTCTTTCCTCTGCTGATGTATTTCCTGTTGAAACAGGAAGTTTGCACAAGACTTAAAAAAGTGTCATGAAACACTAAACGACACTTTTTTAGATGTTAACAAAGTTAGGTGTGTTGCACATCATAGAAGACAATGTTAGTATCTGTTAATTTTAACATTAGGAGAAAAATAGTTAATTTTTAGCTTTTTTGTGATATATTTGTCTTCCGGTTTTAAACTCCATATTGTGTAAACGTCACGGGCTGTGATGTGGCAAATTACTGTAGTACCTCATAACCGTCAGTGTCTCATTATTATTTATGAGATAGTGTGTTCTTATCCAATCCAGAGACGTTTTGCTTTTGTGTGTGTGTGCGCGCGTACATGTGCTCCGTGCAGCAGGGTTAGCTGGGGGAGGAGTGTCTGGGGCTCAGGATAATCGCACATGGATATGGTTCTGTAAAGTAAATGTGTAAAATATTATATTTGTTTAATTATTTCTGTAATACTGCTAATCTTAGGAAATCTTAGCTTATATCAGTTGCCCCGCCCACTCATCGCCGTTCTTCTCACAGCATGAGAAGTAGCAGTTTTTAAAATGACGGTGAGGTAGACTGGAGCTGAAACAGCTGGGTTTCATGATGCTTTAATTACACATAGGGCCCTATTTTAACGATCTAAGCACGTGGCACAGCGCAAGTGCCCTTAAAGGCGTTCTAAGCGAATCTGCGAGACATTAGTTTTTGTTGACGTTTGAATTGTTTTCAAACAGACGGAGCGTAGCTAACTCCTCCCCCTCCCCTCCCTTCCGTGCTTTCATGAACGCGCCCAACCTCCCCCCAAATCCTTCTTGTCGTTTATTGGCTGGAACACTTTGTTTTGTTTCGTGGTGCTAGGTTTGGCCACTGTGTTGTTATTGAAGTTTGTGGACTTCTACAGAGATAAT
The DNA here is from genome assembly GCF_027580225.2 of Misgurnus anguillicaudatus. NCBI lineage: Eukaryota > Metazoa > Chordata > Actinopteri > Cypriniformes > Cobitidae > Misgurnus > Misgurnus anguillicaudatus. The sequence continues at coordinate 11,502,451 of NC_073350.2, forward strand.
TTTTTTTACAGTTTGATCAGCGGACAGGCAGCAAGCAGATAGTGAGGAGATGTCTGCTGTATGTAACAAAAAATGTTTTATGGTCTAAAACATGAGAATTCGCTTAGAGCACCTTTAAGGCGTTACCGAATCTACTTTTGCTAGTTTAACGATGGGAAAATGGTCCGTGCACCTGGCGCACAGTCTAAAAGGGTTGTTCCTATTCTCGTAATGAGAAATGGGTGTGTTTTGGGCGTAGGGTGCAATAAACCAATGAGAGTCTCATCTCCTATCTTAAAAGGATTCCTTATTTGTGCCACGGAATTTGTAAGGCGGAAAAACTGTAAGCGAAGGAAGAAGACCACTAGTTTAAGATTGATGTAAAAAAAATGTGTTGCTTTTTATTTATTGAAATTGTTATTTTTGTTTTAAAAGCTTTGGTTCCTTTTAAAAGTGTTTTTATAAGTAAAATCAGCAGGGATTTCATTGCTGAAAAAGTATGGATACATGATCACTAATTATAAAAATTATTTTTTCAAGATTAATTTACAAATATGAAAAAACAGTTAGCACTCTAAAATACTTTATTTGTAACAAACTAGAGATACATAATTTACAAATGTTACAAAAGATCGCCTTGAGTGTTTTGTTTAAAGTAGTCTATTACTTAAAAATGGTTCTCATTTTAACAAAGGTACAAAATCATAATATAAAATAAATCCGTAGGGTAGCATTAAAAAAAATGCAATATTAGCACTTTTTAAAAGCAAGTCCTGTAAACTGTCCCAATTTATGTCCAAGAGACTCAATAATAATCTTTTACATTTTAATCATTTAATTTTTCATATTTAAAAATGTTTTTGTGCTACTGCGCATCCATGTGTATGTAATAAGCCAACGTGCATTGTCATCCCATTTATAGGTGCATATTACTAACGTGCTCTTTAAATAAAAAAATATTGCACCGTTGACTTTCGACTTTAGACCACGTTTTAATTTCTTAATGACGCAGTTTATTTTAGTTGCCTCAAAGTAGCAACACGACAACAATGCACCTGAACACACCTCGTTTTCAGACCGGCGCAGAAATGGCCGCAAATTTCATTTGCTATTTAAACAACGTGGTGCAGGACATGAAAGTGATAACTGCGTCGGGCTGAAACTAGCAAAAAATCCTTGCGCTGCACATTGCTCCGGGTGTATGATAGGGCCCATAGGCTATGTCCAAAATGGCTCCCTATATCCTCACTTACTTTTCCGTACATTAGTTTGCTAATATAGACCTTTTGAATGAGTGTGGGCAGCACAGGGGCTCAGTGGGTAGCACTGTTGCCTCCTAGCGAGAAAGTCCCTGGTTCAAGCCCTGGCTAAGTCAGGTGGCCTTTCTGTGTAAAATTAGCATGTTCTCCCTGTGTCAGTATGGATATACTCCGGGTACTCAATTTTTTTTGTCACATGCCAAAAATATGCAGATTAGGTGAATTGAAGAAGACGTCATTTGTGAATGCTTCGCTAAAAAAGATTGTAATCTTGGATAAATCTTCATAAAAATTTCATTTCATAATGCATTCAGGTAAAGGATCCTCACCCAGAGTAACAAAGTAAAGGTAAAAAAATTTATTAGAAACATACCCCAGTAAAAGTACAAACCTTCAAATTTACTCTAAAAGGTCATTTTTTCCAAATGTTACTGAAGTAAATATAACAGAGTAAATGCAGCATGTTACTAAGAGCCTCTGCCCTCACAACTCTCTGTCCTCGTTCCTGTCAGAGAAGCAACTCTTTTATGGGATTATTAAAGCCTCTACATCCGTACTTTGTATCCCGGAAGCTTACAGTGATCCTGGAGAAGAGAGGTTTTATAAAGGAAAGGTTGTATTCACAATCCTAGCAGGTTCCCAGGGCTTTAACTCACCGCCTGCTTTCTCTTCATTTCAGGCTTCAGATTCGTCCGGATCTCTCCCGGGCTTTTTCCTTTAGGTGATGATCGCTCACGTAAGCTTACGAGGCTTTAATCCTACCTGACAGTTTAATGATAATTGCACGGAAGAAGTTCACCCAAGACACTCGCTATCAAATGAGCCGAGCGGCAACTATAGACGGAATCGAAGGCCAACTCTTTATTTAGGGCGTGAGAAATAACCTTAATGATTTCTCTGTCCTTCACACAGCAAAAATCATATTCCTAATGAGTGTTTAAATAAATTGCCAGAGAAACAAATTGAAGATGATGGTATGCCTTTATTTAGAATATACAGCCGGACACAACATTTCAACAAGTTTTATGTTGTAAAAATAAAACATTTTCATTTAAGATTTTATTAACATTAATTTTGCGCAAAAGCAGTATATAGTACTGTGCAAAAGTCTTATGCTGCGTTTACACCAGCCAAGGTAGAGGCATCAAGCGCGAGTGATTTCAATGTTAAGTCAATATGAAGACTCGCTGGTGAGGCGTTTGGTGCGGTGCGGTAGAGTTTTGCCGCCTCATTCGTCTAGTTTAAGTTTTTAGAATAAACTTTAAAACCTAAATAAAATTAAATCCTAATTTATAATTCTAATCGAAGGATTTCGGGACTTCAGTCTCGTCAAAAAAGCTCAAGATGTGTTTCGTGCCAAGAGAGGTCACACTAAATACTGACTGATACCTGAAGACGACATTTAGTTCGGAAAATGTTGTTTTTATTTTGTGTAGATACTGTATTTCCTGTATTTTCTGTTTGTATTTTAGAAAAAGAGTGAAAAATAAATATGGATGGACATTAAAACTTTGCTAAAACAACAAAGCTAGTGATGGTGGCCTAACGCCTCATTCAGCCAGTCAGCGATGTTATCGCTGTGTGTCGTCCGTCTCTTTCGGTGAGTCGTTTCTAAATCTGCTTGTCATACACAAATGAGTACCATCCACGCCAATAACTGACGAGAGAAGGATGACGTGAACTCCACTGCTGCGTTCTCATTGGTAGTCGCTCCAAAAATTCGCTCTACATTTGCATAAAGTTATACTTTTCTTAACTTTCTCGCGTCGCTGCCTGGACACGCCCATACGGTCGCCAACGGTCACTTTCGCTCGTACCGCCGGAAGTCGCCCGGTTTCCATTGAAATGAATGAGATCGCGTCGCTCTGCTACTGCTGGTCGCTGGCTATCTGAATGGGGGTAAGACTTTTGCACAGTACTGTACTTCACATGTTTAATCTGATATTTTTTCTTAAATCAGCATGATTTTACACTGTATCAAAGACTTGCATCTTGTATGCTTCAGTAAAAAAATAATCTGACCTTTTACTTAAGAGCAATCTTCCAACCCATACGACCCTTTAGGTCATTTATCAATTTCCCAAAATATGTCTCACATTTCAGCGTTTACTAAATTAGCTTCATACCGGGAGCAGGGGAAACTTTCATTTACAGTGACATCATGAAATTATATTAGGGTATGATTTTGCAATAATGATATATTGGAAAGTTTTTATTTTTATTTAAACCACCAGGATTAATTGTATTTATATTGCACTATTTAGGGATTTTGAGCAAATAATGTAACTAATTTATGTACTTTATTTGCCTGTTAGGTTTTTTATTGTCGAGAATCGGGTAGGTTTAGGCCCAGGGGTGCGTTAGGTTAGGGTGCTCCAAAATATCTTTTAAACTTTAAATATTTATAAATCATATTCAACTTCGTGTTGATCTGATGCATAAAACAAGCAAATTCAATAAAGTTCATGTTGATAAACAACGCCAGAGGCGTAGCCTATGCCTTAAAAAGTAATGCAGGGGCGCTGACCAAACGTCAATATGTGACGAGTTCGAAGTGAGAATGTGTTGTTGTTTTTTGTAAAGATTATGCCTAAACAAATTTGCCATTTGTTCATTTTTGGCCTTTTTGCACCTGGTTACTTAATGTGCGTTCTTTAAGCGGATACTGTAACTATCTGATTAATTAAAACCATTTCATTTACATTCGGCCACATAAATGCGTCTTGGCTGAATGGATATCAATCCGATCTTCTATTCTTGCAAAAAAAGCGAATTGCACGATTCATTACTCCGCCTTAAAAAACTTAAGACGAAGCTTATACAACAAAAGGCAGCACTTAATGTATGTTGGGCAGTGGATACGCATCTCCTTGCTCGGCATGAGCTGAAACACATAGTAGAGCAGCAGGACAGTAGTCTTTGATTAATGTAATCGAGTCTGTCTTGGTTTTATTGTTAAATGTTTTACCCACTGTTGTCGCTCTATAAAGCAACAAGCGGGTCGTCTTTGTTTGTTTGCCTTTCTCACAGCTAACGTGGGATTGGCGTGCTTACATTTGGGAGGAGTAAAGCGCTAATATGTGGCTTCATCATCTATGGGGTGGTTTCCCGGACAGGGATTAGTTTAAGCCAGGACTAGGCCTTAGTTTAATTGGGAAATAAAACTAGTTTTAACAAACATGCCTTACTAAAAACATTACTGGTGTGCATTTTGAGGCAAAACATAGGGCACTGGTGTATTTTAAGATATGTCAGTGCAAGTTGTTTTCAGTTTGGACAGCTCTTACATTTATTTTAGTTTGGGACTAGTCTAATCCCTGTCCGGGAAACCACCCCTATATGTATTTACACATGACCAGTTTCATCTAAAATGCGATCAGATTTAAATCATTCTCAAAACTCTTTACTTTGTAACTTCACATACTATTTATCAATGCGTCTGTTAATTAAAAATAATTAAACATTCCCATAAATTAAGGCACTATTGTTGTAATTTTGAAATTTCCTGCAACCTAGCCTTGCTTTCTATAAAATATCACCAGACTGATTTACAATGAAAATACCCAAGGTGTGATGAAAAGCTTTAGAAATACAGTATGTGATTCACCTTACCTGCAAATTTAAAGTCCCCGTGTCAGGTTTATGGGGCAAATATGAAATCAAGTCCATATGATTTCAACCACTGGCCGTCTGTTTATTTACCCTTCAGGTGTGTCTTTGGGTGAGTGAGATCCTATGCTATATATCACAGCATGCAAACATTGCTCTTGAATATTTCATCACAAGGCCTTTACTTCTAGCCGTGGTCTCGGCGTGATAGTTTCGGTAAGACAATAAATCACATTCTAATTGTCGGCTTGTTTGCCGTCTCGCATTGAAAACGTTGCGAGTATAGATGCTCTTTTTCAATCAAAAGACAAATGCCACCTTGATGGATCATCTTTAATTGTAAAACGCAATTATTTATGACATTTTTCTAAGTACTGTCAAAGTGAAATGAGATCAGTCAGTCAAGAGAGCCTGGAGAAATGAAAGGACACAAGAATCATGCCCTTGCTCAAACACGCCAGTGTCCTCTTCAAATCTATCAAATGCAAAACAGATGCTTTTAAACGCCTCGCAAACAAGTGAACGTGTCAAAACGAGATGCACGACTTTCCCCCGGTCTCACCAGTCCTTCTGTACATCTCCAGATGATGTATGATCCAGGCTGGATGGTAAAATAGTGGGACATTTTGTTCCTGCCACATAGCCTGGGTTGTTGAAACGTGTCTTTGTTTCTGTGGGTGGTGGAGATTTTTGTGTCTCCTGTTTGTTGTCTGTATATCTTGTGTTGGTATATCAGTGCTAACTGATGTCAGTCTTCATCACAGCAGCGCCCGCTCAGTTGCTGTCACTCAACGTGCCGATGGAGATTTTGTTTTAGGGCTCACTGTGAAGTGACACTTTTTGACAACCACAAACTCAAGTACAGTAAAAAAAACACATTGCAACTTTTTGTATTTCAATACACATCAATAACTCTTTAAATATATGTGATCCTGTCTGTGCAATCCAGGCTTAAGTCTCATAATCTCATAAAAGTTTGATTTTAGTTATTGGTTTCACTTAAATTTCAATCTTTGACATGACCTTACTCAGTCATTATGTAGGATGATTTTAAGTAGTGTACTAAGTATGTACATGTGTACTTATGTAGAAAACTAAGTGTAATGTTTTAAATGTTTGTTTCTTATGTATGTACCATGTAGTTAAAGACCCCTAACATAAAGTGGGACCATTATTTCTTTAAAGCTTACAAAACACACAGTGTTTCTGCTCATCTCATGTTAATCTGGAGTACCTATAGAGTAGTATAACATCCTTCATTCGCGAAGATTCTTGAGTTTTATTATATTTATAAAAGACAGATCAGCGCTATTAGTAATTTTCCGGAAAACCAAAGCCTCTGGAGGCGTACTGCGTGCGGAGCAAGCAACACACACATAACATTATCCCACTATCTCTGGATAACTTGTGATTCCCTACATGTTCGTGTCGTTTACATTATATGCACTTACGTGACGATTGGCAACAAAATACAGATATTTGATGTAGTTTTACTTACCGCCTGACTCATGACTCGGTTTTGGGACCGCCCCATTTCAACAAAAAATCCAGCGTTAAACAAACACACGCGCACAACTCTGCTGCTACCTGGATACATAAACTATATCCATTGTTTCCATTATGTTGTGTTCTTTGGGAAGCTGAACAAGCTTAACATTTTCCTCATAAACAACAACAACACACTTCTGTGGTGACATTTATTTCGTGTCAGCTCTTGTTTGGTTTGTGCATGCGCTATTCTGGTTTAAGTGCCCATATAAGGACTTCCACTGTACTTCCTGCACTGAAATTGCCCATAAAAGACACAAAGTGAGATTGTTACGTATGAATCTCACATGTTTGAAACAATCTTTCTGAAACTTGTCTGAACCCTGGCAAAGTAACTCTGTCATACGTCCAACAGCTTTTTTGACACTTAGCCTATGTTTAGCAACTCCTTAAACAGTATTAATAAGTCAGAATGCATGAAATAGCTTTAGAGCTCCCCCCTCCTTAACTATTTCCCTCCCAGCATTTTTTTTTAAGTTGCCAGCCAGCACCAGCATTTTTCAAGTTTGTAAAAGTAATGTCTTCCAGAAAAATGTTTTTCTTTAAATATATAAACATACAATATATCAAATGCAAGCCGAGTGTGTCTCAAAATCTTGAAAAGTAAAGCCGGCTGGCTGCAGTACAAGTCATAAACCCCGCCCTCTCCATTCAAACGAATGGGAATCTGCTCTAAATAAAACAAATATTTACACTTCTAATAAAAGTTTACGAAAGATGGTTTTGGTCCTTTCAAGTAGTTCAAGTGTTCATTTTTGTGATAAGTTTTATTTTAGGTAGTAATTTGATGCTAAAGAAACAGGGCGTGTCTTTGTGATTGGCATGGTTGAATTGCGAGCGTTTGGACGGAAGTTTGATACCGCGGCTCTGCCTCTGGCTCCACGGACGATTCTTTCTGCGCATGCCTTGGCTCCAAACTGACGTTTTTATGTAGCATGGCAGCGACCATGGTCGGACATTTTTGGCTTCAATTCATTACAATGGAGGGAGTTCATTACCTTCATTCGTTTTTATCACCCCTCAAATATGGGTAGGTTTCTTCAAAAACGCCGAATTCCATTTTTGTGAAGGACTTTTGATAGAGATCAGATTCAGAGTGATCCTCAAAACACACACGGACATACAGCTGTTTGCTCTTGGGCGATACTTCTGGGTTTTATAAGTTGCGGAAGTTGGTGGATAAGGGTGGTATTGCGGAAAGCTTGAAATATTTGTCATTGGCAAGGAAGCGTTTTCTCATAATATGCTTTATGCCCAGCGACAAACTGATTAATCCAGGTGTGTCTGACCTCAGTAGTCACAACAACAATAATCAGACACACCTGGATTAATCAGTTTGTCCAATAATGGCCGACAGGAAACAAGGAGCTGGCAGAAGTTCAGGAAGTAGTGCAGCTGAGCATAAAGCCTATTGACGTGTCAACTCGTCAATGGTGGGGAAAGAGTTAAATGTATTGAAATACTGTACAGTTAAGAAAAAATAACAGATAAGAAAAACTGTGACCCTTTTAGAAAAATCATCGTATTGCAGATCCCCAGTTAGTCTAAAAATCTCATCCAGTTGAATTGCAGTCAGCTGGAAATGTAAATGACAAAGGCCTTTGTTGCCAACAGGGTGAAATTTAATGCAACACTTAGCGGTTAGCTGGGTGAACGTGACCTCTTCGATAGAGTTGTACTGTTGGTTCAAGATCAGGTCAGGATGTCAGTGCAGTTTAATGTGAGTGAGATGAACACAGGAAGACCTGACCTTATCATTATACATCGATATGACCCTTCTGCTGCGATAGGATGACTTACATAGGAGCTTTGAAAACGAATAACTTTGGGTGTTTTTTGTCATTGTGTCTGTTTTTATTGGTTCGCATTTCCCAAAAGAATGGATAACAATAAAAGGTTTTAAAGTGTCAAAAGCAGAAGATTGTGTCTTCTTTGGTTACTTTTTACCCCTCCAACTCAAGGTTTGAGACTTAATAAGCCTATTTTGGTCACAAAAGCAGGACATGGACTGAGCGATACAGATAGTCTTTTAGCGTGTGATGAACACAGCGGGGGAAAAATGAATCAAACTGCCTTTATTCGCTTCACACCCTAACTACAAGACTGTCAGAACAAAAAGATCTCACACACACACAGCCTCCAATCCTGCCCGTCTGCCTTATTACAGGTCTGCTAAAGCCCACCAAAACAACCCCAGCTGCACGCAGGATTGACAGATCTGCTGGCATAGTTTTTTTTTTTTTTTTTTTGGAAAGCATCCTTTTAGATTTGACTTGAAGATAAAACCTTATGTGGTAGAATAGGATGTTGTTCATTTGTTCGTTATTCAGTCTTGTATATGAGCAGCAAAATGAGTGTTTAATATGCCAATTGAACCCCCTCGGTTTAATCAAATTGTGTTGTCCTGATTGCAAAAACACAGTCGTACAGACAAATGACTTTTTAATTATCTTAAGATTCCCTGCAATCACACGCTTTAACTTATATTGCATCAATCATCTTAACGTTTTAATATAGGCGCCAACTAATTCAAAAGCCTGGTGTGGTCATTATAGTTTATGTGCCATTTACACTATACAGCTTTGTGTACTCACCGCTCAGATGCAAACACCAGCACACAAACAGTAATTAAACCTATCAAAATGAACCAGAGCAATTAAACAGCATGCCAGGCGAGAGAAAGAGAGAGAGGGGTGGATTTTGTTTTGGCTTGGGGGGACAACAAACCGGAAATTTGCTTTATAGTATTGCTTATAATATTGTAATATTGACAGGTTCTAGATGCAGCAGGATCTGCCTGCATGGCCCTGCGTACTAAAGAAATAGTTTTTTTATTTTTTCCTTTATTACCTTACATTAATGCATTTTTCAGATGTTTTATTGGATTAATGTATTGCGTTTATCAGTATTGAACCCATGACCTCTTTCAATGCTCTACCAACTAAGCTACATATAAAAATATATTACATGGATGAAAGATCTGGCTTTATAAACAACACTGTATATACAGACACTGAAAGACATTAAGAGACCACTCCAGTTTTGACTTTAATCATCATTTCTAGATGTATTGTGACCATTTTAGTCCATTTTAATCCAGTGAAAATAAACAAAAGCAAACCTCTGCAGTGACAAAGTCCACCCACCAACAAATGTAAAAGACCCCTTAAAGATGTGACTAAAAAACAAGGGTTTAATTTTTTTTAAGTACATTAGTATTTTGTTGCTGAGAAATTAATAAATATTAATACTAGGGCTGTGATGGATCACAAAACTCACGGTTAGGATCACATTACGGTTTTTAAGGCAAGGATCGGATCATTTTTCGGATCAGCAAAAAAAAAAAATGGGTCTATAAATCTAATAACAAATAAAGAAATTACAAACATTTATAAAAAAGAACAAAGTTGCACATTAAATAAGGTCTAAAATTAGCATTGGATACAGTAATCGGATTAAATGAATAATAACGCTGCCTTTATTGTATGAATTAAATATTATTATTACTTTTTTATAGCCACAGAAGTGATATTCTTTCTTGGGTTGTTAATGGCACAGACTTAAGTGGGTTCATTTGGGTTACTGTAATAAGCATAAACTGGTTTCTGACTCTATAATTCACTTAAGACATAAACAAATGTTTTTATTAGAAAAAGAATACTGTGAGATCATTTTGTGTGTACGTGCCCTGTCAAGAACAGAAAGATTTTATTTTGGCTTACTTTTTGAAACGCGTCTCTCCGTATACACTCACCTAAAGGATTATTAGGAACACCTGTTCCATTTCTCATTAATGCAATTATCTAATCAAATAATCACATGGCAGCTGCTTCAATGCATTTAGGGGTGTGGTCCTGGTCTAGACAATTTCCTGAACTCCAAACTGAATGTCCGAATGGGAAAGAAACGGATTTTCATGCACAACCATTTCTAGAGTTTACAAAGAATGGTGTGAAAAGGGAAAAACATCCAGTATGCGGCAGTCCTGTGGGTGAAAATGCCTTAATGATGCTAGAGGTCAGAGGAGAATGGACCAACTGATTCAAGTTGATAGAAGAGCAACTTTGACTGAAATATCCTCTCGTTACAACCGAGGTATGCAGCAAAGCATTTGTGAAGCCACAACACGCACAACCTTGAGGCGGATGGGCTACAACAGCAGAAGACTCCACCGGGTACCACTCATCTCCTTCACTACAAATAGGAATAAGAGTCAACAATTTGCATGAGCTCACCAAAAATTGGACAAGTTGAAGGCTGGAAAAATGTTGTTTGGTCTGACGAGTCTCGATTTCTGTTGAGACATTTAGATGGTAGAGTCAGAATTTGGCGTAAACAGAATGGCCCCCACAGTCACCAGATCTCAGCCTAATAGAGGACCTTTGGGATGTGGTGAAACGGGAGCTTCATGCCCTGTATGTGCATCCCACAAATCTACATCAACTGCAAGATGCTATCCTATCAATATGGGCCAACATTTCAAAAGAAAGCTTTCAGCACCTTGTTGAATCAATGCCATGTAGAATTAAGGCAGTTCTGAAGGTGAAAGGGGGTCAAACACAGTATTAGTATGGTGTTCCTAATAATCCTTTAGGTGAGTATAAATTGTAAATCTAGAAACACTATATATCGTCGCTGTCGGGCGGAATCCTCGTATCTCCAAAACCATTATTTTTCAGGAAATTAAAAAACGCCATATTTTTTAAGTTATTAAACATTGTATTGTTAAAGTTGTAATTATGCCTTATGTTGCTAGCATATACTGTTGTGTACCAACATTAACACAACATTTTCCCAAAGTCATGTTTTATTGGAGATGTGGACGCCAGTCATCATCAGAATGGTTGATTTTCAAGTTCATAGTTCTACTCTGTACCTGACAGAGTTCCTTTAAGGACACAGACATGGTTGCTACAAAAAATAAATTAATAAAAGACAAACGATCATTTCCCTACATTATATAAGGCATGTTTACGTATAATAACGAGGCAAAAAAACAGTTAGTTTGCATAATGATTCATGACTGCAATGGCAGAACTAGCGGGGTCAAGATTTTTTTTCTTTAAGCCCCACGAAAATCACATTAGATATCTCACCAAACATGATGACAAAACCAATGCATAGTGGCTAACTAGATCAACGGCAGGCAATTTGTGCTTTAAATTTACTTCAGAAATGTGAATAGCGTATAGAAAATCTAGCAGCCTCAGAAATGATACATTAGACTTTATCACTACCATTACTTCGAGATAAAACTGTTATACATAATATAAAAACTGTTATTATAATTCATATAACTGAAACATAAATAACCAGTGTTTTGAGACATTTACCTCAGTGGACATGTTGCTCGACAAGGATTTCGTTGCTATTCTCAATCTTGAAGAAAAAATATGCAGCAAAGCTCTCACGTGGAGTGAAGAAGAGGTGGAGTTACGAGGTTTCTCAGACAGTTGAAATGTCTAATGGAGTTAAGAGGTTTGCGCTCAAGCTTTTTTAGGACTTTAGATTGGTTAATAAATTGTAAAAGTAACAGACCCAAGTGGGGACTGACCAATAGCATCGATTTGTGAAAAAATATGAATATGAAATTGACAATATTTGGACATATGAGGTTTCCGCCCGACAGCGACGATATATATATTCGTTATTATTATTATTTTTTATTTTGGGGTTTGCTATTTCTTTAAGGAATTTGTCACTTCATGGATTGGGCATTTAGTAAGAAAAATGTGTAAAGTTAGTCTTTTTTTTTCTTTTCTTGTGTTAACTTAAAATTCCTAATCATTTAAAATCACAATGAAACAGCAGGAGCAATTGTCTTATTTTCCCTGTCATGAAACTGTAATGAAAAATGTAGGGCTGGAGTGGAATTTGTGCATTGAGAATTGATTAGATCATTGGAAGTTGGGTCATGTTGCTATTTGCTAATTGCTGGGATCTTTTCCCAGGCCCCGCCCACCTGCCATATCCCAAGTCTGGAGGTAAAGAGAGATTGTTCAGTCTTTGTAAACCCTAGAAATGGTTGTGCGTGAAAATCCCAGTAACTGAGCAGATTGTGAAATACTCAGACCCGCCCGTCTGGCACCAACAACCATGCCACGCTCAAAATTGTTTAAATAACCTTTCTTTCCCATTCTGACATTCAGTTTGGAGTTCAGGAGATTTCTGTTTTTGATTAAAGATTATGAGGGCACATGGATTAAAAATAAATAAAAATAATGAAGCTCTCACAGAAGTCATTTGTAAAAATAAAATGCCACAGTATTCCAAAAAAATGTGTTTTTAAATTTCAATCTCATTGTGATTTTATGTGTAACAAATATGGAAAAAAAATCATGAAAGGGCAAATAGTTTTTTACAGCACTGTACATGTTTCTAAGCTACAGCATGCAACAGATTTTAGGCTTTTTTTGGATTAAATATAAAACTAGACCAGCAAAGAGCCACAACATAAACTAACCTGCAAACAGATTTGTTCTTAATCTCATATCTTATAAAAGTGTCCATCTTTCACTGTCATAAACCATGTATCATAATGCCAAAGCATAAAACAGAATTGACATGCCAGGTGACAAAAATCTCTACTTTCTCATAAAACGTAATAATTTGTATGAAACGCATATGGGACACATCTGCATGTATGGATTAGCTAGCTAACATTCAGCCTTGAAAGGAGCAATACCACTGATTAGATATCAACGTCTTTCTCGATCGCGCATGTGATGCTGAAATGCAGCAATACGTTTAAGTTTGTGATCCATGAACGGGCTGAGCTCATCTTTGCTCTACACACTGTTGCGCCTTCAGGTTAATGGCAGTTTTAGCACACAGGTCCGTCAGTGCGCCTGTGTCTTATTACGATGTGACAGATGCTCTCTCTGCGGCCTGCAGGATCGTCCTTCACACTTGATTAACAAGGCAAATAGACAGAAACGGGAGCGTACAGTATCATGGGAGAAAGACTTCACGCGTGACACTTCGCAATGGACGCTAGCGACCCAAGGGAGGGTTTGATATGAATGCAACCTGTTTTTCTGTGACACAAGATGATGAGAGAGCAATTAAAGGGGAAGGTTATCAATATAATGATGGAAAATGAGAAATCTCAACAGTATTGAAGGTTAAAGTGAATGGAGAACAATATTTGTGTGAGATTATTATTGGGTGGTGAAACAAAAGCGTTACTGACAGTAGATCCCAAATGACTGGTCGCAAATGACTGGGAAATAAATACAACTAATTGGTTCACACATTGCCACATTCACTTCATATCTAAACCAGTAATTGCAATAAATGGAAGCAAAGCGAAAACTACTTTAATTGATTACTTTTAAAGCATGCATTGTTTGGAAATGCAATTAAATCATGTAATTTTCTTATGTCTACCACCTTTGCTAATATTTATTCATTGTAATTATTGCATGAAAAATGGTTAAAATAAAAATGAATTGATTTACTAATATATTTTAGCGATAAGTTAAACAATATCATTGATGTCTGCTGGTGCACAACTTTAAATGTACCTAATTGTTTAAATATGTAATGTGTTTTAGCCGCATCTAGCAGTGAGATTTCGAATTGCAATTAACCTCAATTTTGAAACACGATGAGAAGCTACGGTAGCTGCCACAGGACAAACATTTTGTCGTCTGAGACAACGTAGGGACGAAACGCACTTTGTAGAACAGTTTGTCCGTTTGGGGCTACTGTAGAAACAGGACGACGACCTGCGGTGTATGTACATAAAAACGGTTCATTCTAAGGTAATGAAAACAATACAGTTCATTTTGTAAGGTCTTTATACAACACTAGTTATGTATATTATATTGCATTTCTTTCAAGAGATCCTCCTTTAAAAGTCCCAGATTGCACTTTTAAGCAAATGCATGTTTTTAATACATTAAATACAATTTAATGTAATTTAGGGCCAGATTTACTAAATGGGAAAATTAGCGCGAGAGTGCAATTCCAAAAAGCGCTGATGGGTGTGGTAATATCTGCGAGTTATTTACTAAAAAGGTGCAAATTAAATAACACAGACGCCAGGGTTTCTCGCAGCACTTTGCAGTTCGGGCGGCCCGCCTAAGCTGCTGCCTTAACTAGGTTGTCAAAAAAAAGCCCAGCAAGTGCATCTCGGAGAATAGCGCGCCACACGGCCGAAAAGAAAGAAAGACGTGGTCCGTCACTGTCTGGAGGATAGTCATTTGATAAAACGTGTGTCCGTGAGAACTGTAAGTGAACTTATGTTTTGGGTTTATTTAAGCCTGTTATTGTATTAGTCTATAGTTCTTGCAAATTTAAAATAAATTAGCTGGTGATTTTGTTGTTTGAGCAACCTGCTAGCTAGGTTTCACGTGCCTGTTGATTGTTGAGCGCTTTTGTTCACGTTATTTATGGACATTATTTACATGCTACAGTAGTTACACTGCTTCAAGATAATGTAATTAATAGTGGGAAATAATCAGTTTTTACAATCTTCGCGCTATCTGTCATCATTCGCCAGACGTTCTACAACATCTGCTTCAGTTTGTGTTTATTAACCCTTTAGTTTCACTTCATCGTGCAGCTATTCCTGTTAAAGGTAAAAACATTTAATTCATTAATAATCTAATATGTCATAGTTTCTTTAAAATTAAGTTTTATTTGAGTGTTTTCATCATGACGTGTACGCCCAACCCTTTACTTGCCATGCCCACCTGCCCTGCGGGAAACCCTGGGCGCAAAAGCTGATTTCCATAAAGCGCAATATAGTGACCCCTGTTTTATTTCCTTCAGCAAATAAAAATAACATGGCTTGGCATACAGTATTTTTTAAATATCCTCTGGCATTTCAAATAAACTGTTAGGTGTTCAATAAACTGTTAATATCTTCTGCCTTGTACCACACGCTCTCTGATCTCTTCGATTTAAGACATGCATTTTTTGCATAAAATAATGACGCAAATACCATTAATCTCACATGCGCAAACATTAGTTAATTATGTTGCATGATTCATTTAAATAGTATTCTCCCATACATTTTGCATCTAAAAGGGGAACTTCTAGAAATACAAATGCAATAAGGTCAGTCACAAAAATAACTAGACCACACCTTTTCAGCGCTAAATATTCACTGCGCGTAAATCCCAACAGTTGTTATTTAACGCCAAAATGCTGGCGCAAGTGGTTAGTTAGTCTAGCCCTTTGTATACTTTGTGTACATTAAAATTATACACACATTTAAACACACACAAAGACAGAGAGAGAGAAACACAAATAAAGTGTATTATGGTCTGCCTGTGTTGTATCGACTGAATTTATGCTCTGTGAAGATGATCGGCCCACAACTCAGCAATACTTCACGCACTGACTCCCCAATTGAACGGTAAACAACTTCCCCCCAAATTGAGCCATTTTCTTTCCATTCCTGTCCTTCCCTGGTCGTCTTTGTTGAAGCGAAGGCTAATTTTTCATCCGCGGTGATGTGTGTGTGACAGGCCTATGTTGAGATGAAACAGATCAGTTAATATGATATCTGACTACAGTCCAGTGGACTGCACATGAAAGCTGATGAAGCTAATCTTTTGACCCCTTATGCTGAACTTAGCACTGATGTTACCGGCATGATGTGACCAGCTCATTGCATAAAATTCACCTTGAGACATGCTGGTTAAAATAGTGTGACTTAAATAACCAAATAGTGTTGGTAATTTTTAGTAATATGATTCAAAGGGGTTGAAGAAAGCTGCGGTTTAGTGATTGCGGTATTTAAAATTTACGTTTTGCTGTAATATAATTGTTTTTAAATCCATCTTTTGCACTTTTCTGCGTGATTAATATTCTCCCTAGTAAGCTTGACTTTATTTATACATTTCAGTTGCAAAATAGTTTTTTAAGGATTTCTGACTATTCGGGGAAAACCAGTAGAGCATTATCGATCTCATGAGCCGAGAGGGAGTCAACATGTTTTCATCCTGTGGACATTTACTGTTTAAGAGCCCGAGTACCACCTGCCACCCAGTGTTCCTAAAATAGATACAGAGTTTGATTACTTTTCTGTGTGCCGTTTCACTGCGTTTCATGGGCTGTTGAGCGTCTTTGAACAATACGTTTCGTGACCTCTCTGACTTTAAAGATTCTGAATCCTCAGAAGATCCAACAAGCTTTCTATAAACCATTCATCTTTGATTTCGGTTCAAACTCAAGTATTTTGACAATTTTGTTTTTCAAGGTTAGGTGAACTACACCTTAGACTCTCTACTGGGAACGTGGAGAGGAACAAACTTCATACATTCACTAAAATCGCCAGGTTTCTATGCCTCCATTGTACAGGGTTGCCTCCGGGAAACATGAGCAAGTTTACCTTGCTTAAAAAAAGCAATTTATAGGTGTTTTCTTCATGCAGAGGGGAACATCCAATACCAGCCGGCAGAGATCCAAATATTGATCATATGCTCCACTAGCAGCTGTTTTCATACCTCATTCAGCAGGTGTGCACCTGTGCTGCTGTGCCATATTTTGCTTTGTGAAAGGTGAACTTTAAACCAATGTTCCTTATATTCTGCATCAAGTAAAAAATAAATGGATTCAGTTTTGGATACTGAGTCTAATAGAATGGTATAATAGTCCATAGAGGGTTAAGCTAATGTAAAATCAGACTTTTAGCTTCTGATAAAATGTTTTGGGACTGTTAAAACGTAAATGTGACCATTTGGTAAGATAAAAATGACAATCAAAGAAAAAAACAATATGAGGTGTAACATGTATCAAAAGACGAGGAGAATTTGTCCTACATGCAGAACAAATGTGTTTAATGAATCGAAAACTTAAAGGTGCAATCCAGCAGTTAGACCAACAGGTCACTCCAAAGGGATTCTGGCTAGAAGGGATACAGCTATAGCCAAATCTCGACGTTGGGTTTAGGGTTAAGTTTTGGGGTCGGATTAAGATGAAAACAGTGCTCATCTTCTAGGCACAACCGTTCAAAGGTCACCCACCCTTTTCGAAACACACAGTAAAGCTATGGTTGTCGACACAGGACAAACACGTCATCATCTGAGACAACGAAGAGACGAAACGGTCCATAGAGCAGTTTGTCCGTTTAGGGCTACTGTATAAACATGGCGGCAACTTCCATGTAAGGGAACCAGCAATGTATGTAGATAAAACGGCTCATTTTAAGGGTGCTTTCACACCTGCCTTATTTAGTTTGGTTGAATCGTACCAGAGTTCGATAGCTCACTTGGTGCGGTTTGTTTGGGCAGGTAAGAATGCAGCAATCGAATTCTGATGTGCACCAAAAGTGGACCAAACAAGCAGACCGAGACCTCCTTGAAGAGGTCGTCTCAGTACACTTTGAAACGAATTCTGGAGCAGTTCGTTTGTGGTGAGAACGCGATCTGAGACCGAACAGACCTAACTACAAAAAGTACTGCAAATTTTTGGAATAAACCTGCTGCCGTAGTCAGCTGCGCTGTGCATTTTGGGATGAGGAAGTGTTTGTGGACAGTTTCTATTAGGAGTATTCGCAGAATGGCAGGGCTTACCAAGATGGCGGCATCAAACTCAACGCTGACTTCACCTCACGCTGTTACGTTAAGCGTTGTATGTGCAATCCAGTCATTTATATAGATCAGTGATCCGGACCAAATGAGCCGAACTACAGATGTGAAAGCACCCTAAGGTAATTAAAACATATGTTTATTCTGCAACACCACTGAAAACATAGTTATGTATATTATATTGCATTTCTGTCAAGATATCCTTCTAAATTTTACACATTGCACCTTTAAAATATTCCTTCACATGAAGCTTGATCCGTGAACTGTGAAACTAGAAAATAAATACAACACCTAACAAATGTTTTCAATACACTGACAAATTATGCGGCAAGAATTGACAGGTGGATGACACCATCATACGGAGTCTGCTTTTGAATCGCTTTCGCAGTACTGCTATGTCATTTGCCTGTAGGTTCTTGCGTTGTATACAGTACTGTGCAAAAGTCTCAGGCCACCACCAGCAGCTTTGTTGTTTTAGAGGTTTTAATGTCCATCCATATTTATTTTTCCCTCTTTTTATTAAGATACAAACAGAAAATACAGGAAATATGTACACAAAATTAAAAAACAAAAAATTGTAGGACTAAACAACTTCCTTAGGCATCAGTCAGTATTTAATGTGACCTCTTTTGGCACGAAACACATCTTGAGTTTTTTTGAGGAGACTAAAGTCATTTGACAACATTTAAAACAGAACGAACATGACACAAAACCTTTACATGAGTGGTGTTGTGAATTTTTTTATTTTATCTTGTAACGATCTCTCTCCGAACAATCTCTTTTTCAGAATAATTTATCCATTTCCAATTCAAATAGGTTCTTATCTTCCCCCCATCAGAACCGTGATTTGTCTGGCATGGAGGTTGTGCTCTATTTTGGTTGTGGGTTTTTGCGTGTGATTGCTTCTACATCTGCGTGTGTGTGCACTGCATCTTATGTATATTAATATTTAGGGCAGGAAGAAAAACATCAGTTTCCAAAGTCCAAAGCTCATACCTTTATTTATATGTTCAGTCTGGCTGTTTGGTCTGTTATCTGAATAAAGTCAGGTGCCCACTTTGTAATGTTTGTTTTTATCCCTTGTGTGGTAAAATATTTGATCTTCCAATATTCAGACGTCACTTTCCCTTGTGTGTCTGACATTAGAAAACACTTTGCTGGGTAAAGGTGAGTTCGTTACAACGGCTTAAAGACACGTCCCTGGGCTCAATACAATTTAAGGTCTATTTAACGGTGTTGGTGACGTGCTGTCGATTAACAAAGAAAAACAATTTAGACCCATGTTTTTTGGTTTTGCACTTATGCTGCGTTTACACCAGCCGCGGTAGAGGCGCGAGTGATTTCAATGTTAAGTCAATGTGAAGACGTGTTGAAGCGCGTCTGGGGGTCTCGCGGCGCGAATGAGGTGTTAGCGCGGCACGTTATACATGATTCCGCCTCATTTGCGCGTCTAGTTTGTGCGAATTGAGTCTCTAGCGCATTTTAGTGCATTTTGCGTTTGACGCGAATTTGCGGCTGACGCCCGCGTTGAAAAATTTGAACTTTGGCGGATTTTCGCGCCGCGTTAACCAATCAGGAGCCTGCTCGCTGCTGTGGCGGCAGCCCCGCACAGAGTCACTCATTCAACCTGAAGGAACACTTGATATATGAAGAGTTTCGTTGCAAAACGAGATAAATCCATTTTTTACATTTTTGTCAAAACATGTTTATTATTATGTTATCATGTTATTATTTTGTTTTATGGTGCTACTTAGCTGTATTTTTTAAGTTATGAAAGTTTAAATCAAAACAAACCAACTGCAGTTGCATTGAAATAAATTGGAATGCACAACCAAAAAAAAGAGATTTCTGAACAACTCTTCATATATTGTCCGTAAGCAGTCACCCGAAGCTATATGACACAAGTTCTTATTTCTATAGAGACATGAATAAAAAGGACCTCGCTTGTAAGGGTGTCAGTGAGGACATTGGGTACCCTGGTTAGTTGTAAATACACATTTCACTTTTGAGTCACGTGACGTTTATCGACCCGCGGCATTCTCGCCATTTTGTCAACTATTTTCCCCCTATAGTAAGGTGACCAAATACAAACCGGTAATTTTCTCGATAAATCCACGATCAACATCAGACATCTTGCAAACAGACAATCGCATAGCACTTGCCCCTCCCACAAGAAGCGGATTTCACCTCTGACGCGCGTCAAATGCTTGCTTTGTCCGTGCGTCTACTTTGCTCTAGCATTCAAAATGTTTAAGCGGCAAACTAGGCGCGGTAGACGCGATTTTGACGCCTCAAACGCGGCTGGTGTAAACGCAGCATTACATTTGAAGTCTGTGAGGCAGAAGGTTTAAAAGCAAAAACTTATCAAATATTTTTTGCATATTTATGTGTAATTTGAGTTGTAAAATTGAGTAAATCCTCCTTTATGGGCCAGGACTACATATCTAGGTGGATGTGTTACTGATAATATTCCTGCTATATATGTAAGCAATAAGGTACGAGAGGCTGTGCTGTATCGTGAATAAGTAACGGCTGAAGGGCGTTGTTAGGCACGACGCAAAGCGGAGTGCCTGCAACCCCTTCAGCCGTTACTTATTCACGATACAGCACTTGCCTCGAGTACCTTATTGCTTTTTTATAAAACGGCTAGTTCCAATCCTTGATTCTGATTGGTCAATAGGTGTGCTTTATTCACGATAAAACACTGCTATGACCGCTTCACACAACAGTTCTATTTAATATCACTGCGCCCTTAGCAACACATAAACATATAATGAGACAAATCCTGAGAACAGTTTGTTGTTTTTTTGTTGCTTCGCGTCGTGCCTAACAACGCCCTTCAGCCGTTACTTATTCACGATACAGCACAGCCTCTCGTACCTTATTGCTTACATAAAACGGTTACTACACAATATTAAAGTAAAAAAAAATGAATGCAACTTTCATGAAGTTAAATCAATAAAAGCATTCCTTCCGCTAGAAAAAATAGTCCCTGACTGCGAACAACAACATGAAAGCTCAAATAAAAACAAAAAACTGTTCTCAGACTTTGTCTCATTATATGTTTGTGTTGCTAAGGGTGTTGCTAAGGGCGCAGTGATATTAAATAGAACCGTTGGGTGAAGCGGTCATAGCAGTGTTTTATCGTAAATAAAGCAAACCTATTGACCAATCAGAATCAAGGATTGGAACTAACCGTTTTATAAATATATGTCTAGTTTTGGTTGAGTGATGAGTTATGATTGGCTATAATCTTACAAAGATTAATAAGTGATTATTTAACATGCATTGTCAAGTGAAATGAATAACATCTGTTGATTTTTACAGGAGGTTATAGATGCATTGGATTGTTCTCCCTTCAAATATATTTTCCTTGACTAGCTTCTCATACAGATGTTTTAGTCTGTCCTCTTCGAGTTGTCGAGCGGTTTCGGGATCTTCGTCCTGATGAAGTGTCAGATCTGTTCATCACTACACAGAGAGTGGCAGACGTTATTCAGAAACACTTTCAGGCGACATCCCTAACCATCGCTATACAGGTATGAGTTCTTTCACATTTAAATATGGAAATCCAGTCTTTCTTACTGTAAATGACATGTTTGACCCATAAAGTGACACCAAGAATTTGTTTCTAATACAAAGACACTTCTTATATTTTACATTTTGGATGCTTTATATCTAGTGCATCAAAGGTATGCATTTTATCAGTATGTGTGATCCCTGAGATTCGATCCCATGACCTGCAGATAACACAATGCTCTACCAACCTGGCTGCATTATTCTTACATTTTGTGCTGTTTGATGTACATTATCCATCACATACCAAAGGACACCAGGTATATTTGTTGTAAAATATGAGTTAAGATGGAAAATACAAAGAAAATGTCACCGTTGCCCCCAGTCTTTATATACAGTGTCTGATTATTTTTTATAACCGTTGATATATATGCTAATTTCAAAAGGTTTCCACTTCCCAGACACACCAACCAACAAAGAAAAAAATTCATTTATCTGACAAAAGGGAATAATCAATATGTTAGCCGCAAGAGCTGATATGAGATATGAGATTAATCTGCTTGCCTGAGATGTGAAAGGCAGAGTTCTCCTGTAAAAACTCTCCACAGAAAGGCGATGTATCTCAGGTGTTTAATTTTCATGTGGAAATGAAAAACGAGAGAGCAGAAAATAAATATCTAAACTATTTGCATGTTCTGCACTTTTGTGGGACCTGCAAAGAATTTACTGTTATTGCCATAGATCATTTTTTTTTTGAAGTTTTCTTTTCAGCTGTTATTTGAATTTTTTTAACAATAAAATATTTTTAACAATAAAAATATAAAAAAAATATTTATTTTATTAAATAAAAATATAATATTTATATATTTTTTAACAATAAAAATATAAATATATATTTTTTTTACAATTTTTATATAAAAATATATAAAAGATATATTTTATACGTTTTTAAATGTACAGTATGTGATTTTATTCTTTATATTTTTAACAGTTGGGTTTGTCCATGTTAGACCCAATTATGGATTTATTTAGAGTGTAGTTATTATTTAATGTAAAATTTACTTGAACTCATGCACAATTTCACTGAAAAAATGACTTAGAATAGTTTTTTGCTATGTAAAGTCATTGGAATTACTCACCTCTGTCTACATTTCTGCATAACCTAAAATGTGTTTCTCCTAGTACATATCCACATTTCTCCTAGTACATATCCACTTTTTTTAGTACGACCTCCGTTGGGGTTTCAAGCGACCTGAGCTTATACCAAAACGTGACGCGAAAACACTGTAGATCACTGATGGTCGGAGAGAATCGTCACTACCAGCGTCATCGCTATAATGTAAAAGATTAGCTTTACCTTCATGATAGCTTGCGCTGTCTCGAGCAAACCTGTTGTCATCTGTGCTTTGCTGTAAGTTCCCAAACTTCCTTTTAGTGATAAATAACATCCACAGGTTGAGAATCAGGAACACCATAACAGTTTTGCAGTTTGTGGTGGCACGTTCGCATATATGCTTAAATTCAACTTAAATGAGGCTCAGCAAAGCGCGTCGACTGACGCCACAGGTGTTTGTACAGAAACTGTCATGTAAGACAGAGGTAGTGATAAACGTGATGTGCAAACATCTATTTGTGGTGGTGAATTTTAATTTTATGGCGGACTGAGAAATTAATTCATGTATGGGGATGTTTAGCATTCCAACAACGCTCTCACTTGTTTGATACAGCAGCAGGCAGCGCAAATATAACGACATGCCTATAATCCCTCCCACTAAACTCGATGGAAAAGCTAACCAGGCCAAAGTGAGGTGAACTGACCTGACCTAAACCAAACCAAACCGTGGGGTACTATGCGATGGAGATGTGCCATTACGTCCTTTATATCTCCGAAGAGTCTTTAGTTTAATCAGATTTATAAAAGAAAGATTAGCTTTACCGAATCTTTTCGATAACGTACGAAAAAATGAAGAAGAAGGAGTTACTACCGCGGGAGGAGCGAGTACGAGTCATGCAACACTATACAACACTTATAACTTAGGATTCACTACATGTTCGTGTCATTTATATAATATGCACGCGACTATTTCCAACATAAGACAGAAGTCTTACTTACTGCATGCAACTCGTGACCCGGTTGGTAAAATCCAGCGCATCAAACACACACGCAAAACTCCACTGCTACCCTGGAAAATAAACTATATCCATTGTTTCCATAAGGCTGGCTTTTTTCTCCTTCCAACCAAAAACACACTTCTTCATTCGTGCCATTGTTGAGTTTTGAAATTAAACAAAGCTGTGTCGCGTGATGTGATGTTTGCAAGTTCTAGCGTCTCCCGCTGATTGACGGGTGGGTGGGTTTTTAAACCCGTTTAAAAAAAAAAACTTTCCGAAACTTTTACAAAGTGCATTCAGCACAGAAATACTCTGTAACACGCCCAACTGCTTTTTTGATACTTTGCCAATATTGAGCATGAGGAAACAACTCTATAACTGTGTTAATAAGTCCCACCCCTTTAGCAAGGACGCGCAGGTTTAATTTATGTGTGTGTGTGTGTCTGTTTCGTAACTTAAATAATAATCCCACGACAAAACAGACAAAAACTAAATGCCTCTAAGGGACATTCAGAAAGATGCAGTGATGTGTACCTCAAGCATCATATTTTAGGTTATGCAATGTAGGCACAGGTACGTATGGCAAATAAGCCTGGGCTAGTATTTTTCTACAGAATAGTAATACCAACGCTATCTAACGAGAATTGGTACATATTTTACGAGTTGGCTAATTCGTATTAATTCATACGACCAGATTCGTAGCTTTTTGTGTGATTTGCTTTGACCCCTGTTACGTTGGGGTTAGGTGCCGGGTTAGGGGTTGGGTTTCGATGTCGTTTTTTTTCATGAGAATCGTACGTTTTTGCATGAATTCATACGAATTCGCCAACTCATAAAATATGTACGAATTCTCATGAGATCAGGCTGGTAATATACATTCAGTCTTTAAATCCAAGCAATTAAACATACCAGAATTAAAAAATGTTCACGTGTGTCTTTGTTCAAAAACTTTACCAGTCAAGCCAAGGTAAAAGAAAAAAAGGCGCTTTGACATTCACATGGTCACATGACAGCACAGCGTTTCATTTGAAATTTAAATGCTGCTGAATTATTGACGGAGATATTCCTGAATTCCCAACTAATTATCTGCTTCTGTTCCCAATAGGACGGACCTGAGGCGGGACAGACAGTAAAGGTACAGTCTTAATAAGCGCTCCCTTTAAATTTATCATGAGGCTCCTGTGACACTTATCTTGTATTAAATAATAATTGTATTTCATTTACTGCCCTAAACCCTTTGAGCATGTCAATTATGCATGCGTCTGCTTCAAAATGCTTTGTCCATATCTTGTGGAGACAGTGACTTTGAAATGCCTGGCTGCACATTTGTGCGTTTTTGACTTTGCCTAAAGCTGTGATGTAGTGAAGCGGACAGGTGTGATAATCTCCTCTGAATTTCCTCCAGTTTGTGCTTTAGACACATCTATTGCGGTGTTAAACAGTACGACGGCATTAAAAACAATCTCTCGTTCCGTGATTCCCAACTGCTTCAAGGCCCAGATATCAGGGGGAGGCCCAGCGTACTAGCGAAATTGTTTATCATAGAAAAGTAATACATATATAATGTATTATATTATGGTAATTCAAGTCCGCAGGAAACTGACTTCAGTAATGTGACACATCTCCGAACGAAATAGGATAGTCACCATGAAAATAATGTAAGTTATTCCTATCCGGAATGAATCGGATGGTGGAAAGTGTTCTCCGCGTGGCAGGTGGTTGCAGTCGAGGGGCTGGAAAATAAAAGGCCGTAATAAATGAAAACAACCTTTTATTTGTCATCACGAAGCCCGAGTCGCCCAACTCGGTTATTTTGAGTGATTTTTGTGGCCTTTCCGCATTTGTTGTGCTTTTCCGTGCTAATTATCTTACCGGCTGCATCAGTTTCATTGTCTTTCATGTGTGAAGTCATATTTAATTGCATGAGGTATGGTGCATTAATTATGTATGTACAGCAGTTTCCATGAGAACAGACTGTGGCCTGAGGTGTGGAACAGTAATAAAATGTCAGCGGTGTTAATTGTGTTAATTGGGGTGATACAGAAAGCACAGAAATACTCTTTACAGAATTCAAATGTTTGCTATTGGACTGTGGAATATACGCCATGCTGCTTTGGAAAGATGAAAAAACGGAAAATATTCCCTGATAGTCTAAAATTCAAGTTTTCTTTTAATTGTTCCTTTTTGGGAATTTGTAGATTCAATTGAAGCGCATCCGGAAAACAGCTTTTCATTTTTAATGTTTATCAGGGAGGTTTGAAGAGGTCTTGAAATAAATAAGTGGCTTGTTTTCCACAGTCAGAGCACGAGCACTTCAGAAATTGAAAGCGCTGTTAGAATTTCTCCTTAACAAGCGCATTTAAGTCAATGTCATAGCGTTTCTGTGATAAGCATTACAAGCGACGTAATTCAGTTACACTCATATATCAGGAGTGGGTTTGAAAGTTCAGTGTTTTTAATAAAAGGTCAGGTTTTTACTTAAATACTGAGTAAATAAACTTGTATTAAGAAGCAGATGATATTTACTGGAAGGTTCAAGAGTAATGTCATCTTAAATACATTGCCTCTACCCACCATTCATTGCTGGTCAATTGGTCTTGCTGAAGTTGGTTTAGATGAGGTCATGACACTTGTTCATAAAGGAGTATGGTTGATTGAAAACTTGAAATTTCACTCATAATTAACTCATCCTCATATCATCCCATGCATGTATATGACTCATACATACGTATATAGCTCGCTACAGAATTAAAATTTCTTACATTTTTTTTGCTACTTCCGACTACATCACGTGTAACCTCTACAATGTGATTATGTTATGTGTGAAGTCGGGCAGAGATGATGCAAAATGAGCATTTGTGGTTATAAAGCGTATAATTTTTTTTTTTTGATTGCTGAAAGATTGTTTTGCTAGACAAGACCCTTATTCATACACTGTAAAAAGTACTTTGCTGCCTTAAAATTTTTTGTTAAATCAACTCGGATTTACAAGTCATGTCAACAAAGATGAGTTGTCACAACTTATAAAATATAGTTGAAAAAGTCAACTTAATTTTGTAGGTTGTAACAACTCACCTCTAGTTATAACAACTCATCTTTAGTCAAGATAAATAATAGTAAGTTGAAATGACTTGTAAATTGGAGTTGATTCAACAAAATATTTTAAGGCAGCAAAGTATTTTTTACAGTGTAGGTTGGGATAGTGTAGACAAATTGGACAAATTTCAACCCATTGGTTCTCCTTTTTTCGACTAAAGAAAGAAAATCATGAACATCTTGGATGGCATGGGGGCATATTAATTCTGTATTGACCTTCTTCTTTAATTTCTTAACTTGAACACAGCAAATAAATAGAGTATACTGTATGTTAAAGAGCACCTTATTTCATTGCTAAAAAATTATTTTTTATATTTGTTATAATACAATGTGCCTGCGTGGTTTTTAGGGTAAAAAACACATTGTTTTCCACACACCTACACCTCTGACGTCAGCCTGAAATGTGACGCTTCTTACCATGTTTAAAAGATTTGCGCACAATGCAATGCTAACAGGAGTTAACTTACAGGTTGTCAGTCCGAAGTGTGAGGAATTATGATAATGTCGGTTTTGTCTACATCACCAATCCCAGGAAGTAAACTTTTGCCTACAATCAGTGTGTTTGTTGTAGTCCAAGAAAAGAGATTTACGTTGGAGACGATAATTCGCGTCATCGTTTACTTTGGGGTTTGTACCTTTTGCATGTTGCTAACCTGAACGCCTACTGTACACACCAAAGGAAATGGGAAAACGTGAATCGGATCATTGGTGTTCTTTAAAATGCCATCATGTTATCCACCATTAAATCAAATAATTCCAGTTTGTTAATATATGTCTTCTGAAGAGAAACAACACATTTATAAGCTATCAAGTGTTACTGCCGAGTTCATGTCCAGGACAAGCCCCCATTTGTTATGGGCGGCTCAAAGCTGCAACAAAAAAGACGAAGATATGGGAAGTCTACCTAAGCCATATTAGAAGATAGAAGATAGCCGCCTAGCAATGAAATCATGACCCCACCCTCAAGTCAAATCGCCATCCGAAGTCACGCCCTTTCAAAACACATGAACACGCACAGATCAGACGGTCACATCTCATGTCTCATTCACCCAGTGATGCCACAGTTACTTTGAAAAAGTAATCTGATTACTGATTACTCCTTTAAAAAGTAACTAAGTTACTTTACAGATTACTTGATTTTAAAAGTAACTAAGTTAGATTACAAGTTACTTTGTTAGTTACATTCCAGTAGCTGCCAACACCCCCACTGCCTCAACATTAAAAATGACAACCGGTTTTGCCAACACTCACTTTATTGGAAGTGCATTTTTAACAGTAACGTCAACAATGTATCTCCTGACATTTTAAGTTGAACTGTTGTGTTTTAAAAAACTAAAATATATATATATATATGAGTCTTTCTTGACTTCACTTAACATAAATAGGGAAGAGCAGGGGCCATTTTCAGAAAAACTTAATTTTAAAAGTTAATGTTTTAGACAGAGATATATTTTTGCTGTGGTCAATAACTCACAAGTGTGGTCTATCAAAACCAGCTGGAATTTTGAACAAATGTAAAACGACTTCTGTATAATTTCACTTTAAACAAGAGTAGTGAATTGTTACACAATAGATTTTTGTGTTACACTTGTTTTTATTAAATCTATATGATTATGACCTCTTTAATATGTAACTGCAAACTTATTTTGTCATTTATCTTTGTAAAAAATTATTAAATTATATTTTTATTTTAAATTTCAGTTTTATCAAATGTTTCAAAAGCAACCAACAGTACAAACTTAAATTGCTGAGACAAAAAAAAAATTCAATAGTTTGAACACTATGAAAATAAAATTAAATCAAATTAGAATAATATCAATTTTTTTTAACATATTATACACAAAATCGTAGAAATTGCAGCTGGGTTGCCGGTAATTTACCGTAGATTTAAATTGATGTTATTTACTGGCAACATTTTGTTCAAAGTTAAATGAACATTAAACATTTACAAGTCTTTGTCTTTACAGAGTAAAACTAAAAAAACAGCATCAAGCAAAACATTCTGGGAAACAAATCTGAAGCAAAAAACAGAAAAAGGTTGATGATGATTTCTGGTTCCCAGAATGCTTTCCATGAGGCTGTTATTGTATAGTTTTATTCTGTAAAGATAAAGACTTGTTAATATTTAACATTTATTTAACTTTGAACAAAATGTTGCGAAAAAATAACATAAATTTAAATCTACGGTAAATTACCGGCAACTTAGCTGCAATAACATTATAATTTCTACGGAATTTTTTTACAGTGTAGATTTATCAGTATTGTAACACATGAAACGAGAAACACAACGCGTTGTAAGAAAAAAAAGACCGCTTTTGGAATTTACTTATGATGGTTGAAAACACAGTTCTGGATCTACACGTGGAAATCGGTGAGTAAATAACGCGATATTTGTCAACTCTTTCAGAGGTTATGTGCTAATATGCTGTCATAGTGAGATGCAGATGTTATTATCAGGGATTTGGAGAAAATCGCTTTGTTACTTTCGTTCTTCAACTCTCCCACACTTACTGGTTTTGCACTGAAGTCCAGCTTTTGTTGTTTGGGTAGTGGATGACCTCCTGCTCACTGCTTAACACCACCGGGTGGGACTTGCTCGACTGTCTGTGCCATGCCGCGACTCCAAATGTTGTTGTTTTTTTATTTTACGTAGTGTTTTTGTAGCTGCATCTCTCTTCTCTCTAATGTACGTTGTTTACGTTTGTGTCGCTTACACGTGACCTGAATTGTCCTCGTGCTGAAAACGTGACTTGTCGCACACCTGACTTCACTTCCCAAGACGCAAGAAGAAATATACAAGAAAATATATATTTAACTAAGGAAAATTTCAAAAATAGTAACGCACAGTGACTTGGATAAGTAACTTTAATCTGATTACTGGTTTGGAAATATTAACGCGTTAGATTACTCGTTACTAAAAAAAGTGGTCAAATTAGAGTAACGCGTTACCGGCATCACTGCATTCACCAGTGAGAAAACTTTGCAGTACAAAGTGAATAACACTTCCAAAATAACCAACATAACCAATTGTTTTACATCAGAATTAGTTTAAGCACACGTTCGGTTGTGTAGACGTAGTAACTATATCGTTACGCTAATCTGTAAAAAAACAAAATTTTATAAGCAACACAATGTTTCATCAAAGTAGAATATCTAAATCCATCTCAATACAAACATATTGCGTACCTACCGTACCAAAATAAACAGTGCAACGACTCTTTCAGACCCTTTCAGATGCCTCCTGCAGCTGTTTGCATCTTGTGGTAAAGCAGTAAAGTTACTGATGTTCATTAGGGTTTTTGCTCTTTGCTGATCCAGGCAGTTTTTGCTGCTGTTATTATAAAAGATGCCTTTCGTTTTGTGGCTCCTGTACAGGTTGTCAATTCAGAAGAAAAGTTTGCTGTTTTCGCTGTTCACAGACAGGAGGTGAGCGCACGTGAACGCGCCGATGACGTATGGTGTCTGCGTGGACTCGCTGCGCGGTGGGCATTCAAATTACGCTTACGTATGAGGGACAAAAAAGGAAACGTCCATTCGGACCGAAATCTATGATTTGTTGAACATTTTTTTGGTCCTACGCCTTTCACAGATGGCATACATTTTTACAAATACATTTAAACAACTTAACACAGTGATTGCTATCAGGATATGAGGAGACTTTTAACCAGCATAACTAAAAATGTTTCAGGATCAAATCTCTTACCCTACCTTTAAGTGGCACAGATCGGATTTGACCCATGGACGTGTAAGCAGGAAAAAACGCATAGATTCAGATATTCTCAGATCGGTTTCAGGCCTCATTTATATGTGGAAATAAATCTGATATAAATCGGATACATGCATTCATGTCCGCAATGTATGTGGACAGATCAGATATTTTCATGTCAAGACGTGTCATGCGTCATTGAAAATGCGAGGCTGCCAAATGACCTCCACCCGCGATCACATGACTCTTCTTAGCAGCGCAATGATGGATAATGGCTCTACTTAGGGGAGTAATGTTGAAGTTTTAGGTCTCGTTACAGAAATATAGCTCTATAATCTTGTATAATCATTTTGTAAGTGTCCATTTGCATATCGCAACATTTTACTTCCTCTGTTGTTTTTTAGCTGTTCCAGGTCAGTATGTCTACCTTGATTTGTTTTGACAAGTGTTTAGGGAAAATGCAGATATCGGATACAAGTCGCTTTTAAAAGATGATCGAATCGTCAAAAAATTTTGATACAGGCAACAAATCAGAATTGGACATCAAGATTTGCAGTGTAAATCCAAGGTGTTTCTCAAAGTCAAGGAAGGATCCTCGGAAGCCAGAATTTCGAGGATGCGACGTCATCGATATCCGTCAAAGGACTGTTCCAATGTCGAGGATCCTCAGAGTTTCAACCAAGGACTGAGTCCTTCGTTCGAAAAATATCCCATATACAGGAAAAGATGCATATGTGTATCCTTCACGCTCTTCGCGCTCTGAACTGACCCACAATCCTATGCGCGCGGCTCCAAAAGCGCGCCTTTTCGCTGACGTAATGACGCAATTACGTGCACTTGCTGGCCTGTTCCATTTACGTGTTCTCGGAATGCTAAAGAGAAGCCTCGCCTAGCCTCTAAAGGAAGTAACTTGGAAGTACCAGTCCTGCCAAGGAAGTATCCTTGACATTGAGAAACGCATCCAGCCTTAGAAGTGTGCAGCACTAGGGCAGTATTCACCAAAGCCAGGTTTTGCCTCTGCCCCCCAAAAATGTCCAGCCAACCATGAAAAAACGAAGTGTCTCTTTAAATAAATAGCGTCCCTTGTTGGCAAAAGCTATTTATATTAGCTCCCGCACATCTGCAACAATGTAGGCGACATTAATAAGACACAGAATATGAATTATGTATTTTCTGTTTGAGCGAGATAAATATAGTAAAACCTTTAGATCTGTTTTATATATTTTTTACATTGACTGTTATTTCTGCCCACCCAAAATTCCTTGTTGCCCACCCAAAATTCCAGACTGCCCCCCCAAGTCCAGCAAACCTAGTACCGGGCCTGGAATTGACTCTGTACAGTACGGTCACATATGATAGATGCCATATAGAGTCCCTGACAAGCTACTCAGCTTGTATTTGCTCAATAAAAGAAGGGCCTGGATTGACTGTTATAGCGCTGTGTGTGTGGTACGTCCGAAACATGCGTCATTATCAGTTTGTGGCAAATTTAATTTGTTAAATATTGTGCCTCTTTTTGTGTTCTATGTAAATTTGGATTGTGAGTTGTCTTTTAGTAGTAGCATGTTTCTCTCAGTGGTCTTTAAAGGCAATTAAATGTCCTTCGATAACTGAAATTCGGCCATTGGGTCTGCAGTTGATCTTCTGTTGCTTTATGATGCATGTCACAGGACAGCACACGATGCTATGCTAAGCATCCTAAAGTTTCTGCTGTACAGTCCTGGTGTGCAACAGCTGTTTGTTTTAGAGAAAGATTTTTGCCACTGTTTGATTTGAGGAAAGATTATTAAAATTTGATAAAACACTATTCTATGGGGATGGCATACATTTGGGGTCAGTAGCAAAGTTCCAGACGTGATGTAGACTGCATTTTAAGTTTCTGAAGATTTTCGTGAAGTCTTCTGATATACAATTCTGAATATCAGGCAATTCTTTGAAGCAAGACGAAATAGATGAAAAACAGGAAAGAGGAAGGTGGGCAGTACCATAAATATTCACTAGCACTTAATGGATGGGTTTGGAAGCTGTTGGTTCTCTTGTCTATTTGTTGGTGTTGTTAATGTTGCTTTTCCCCCTACGTCTCATCTTCCTCAAGCTCATTAGCCCCACACAGCACGCTGGGAACATCAATTCACCCCAGCCGAGAGAAACAGCATCGCCGCCATTCGATTAATGGCAATGCTCGAGTTCCAGTCCACAGCCAAAGACCCGTACTTAATCACCACAGCTGCGTTACACAACGCAATTCAGTGCGTTTGGCACCGTTGTTTGTCTGTCCCAGTTGATCTGGGATGAAGATGGTCAGTTTGAACGAGACACATCTGAACTATAACCCAACGTAGAGACCAGCTGTCTTTCTCCCAGACCAGTTCATAAATGGCGCGTTTAATAAACAGCATGAATTATCGATTGACCTGCAGTTTTACAGTCAGTTTAGAGGCTGTTTTGAAAAAAAGCCCACAAACACAGATGCCATAAAAATGGCAGACAAAATGATTGCAAGTTGTCCCCGCGGAGCCTCTTTTAATCTTTATTTTTATTTGCCAGTTTAATAACTCCAGCTATTTTTCAGCTGGTGTGCACTTGCAATAAGTCGTGGTGGTTTGTCAATACAAATGTGGTCAAAGCGAAATGCATTTCGGATTGTAAATTTTATGTTCGCATGGGTGAATCCTCAAAGCAGGTACTTTAGTTTACATGCCCGCAGGGTGTAAAATATTCACCCTCTGTTAGGTGATAAAATATATGTTGTGTCTGAAATCACTTACTGTACTTGTTTACTTATGCACTATTCCTTGTATTGTGAATGCCATTGTGCACTATAATAGGAAGAAGTAGACAGAAGGGTGATGATGGGCTACAAAGATTGCACACTATACATTACACATGCATTTAAAAACAGTAACTAACAATAAACAATGCTTTTTCTGCATTTATTATTATTATTATTTCATGCTAATTTTAATAAATGTAATAATTGTAGCTGTTAACATTTTAATACACAATGAACAAACATGAACAATTGTATTGAAATCAACTAACCCTAAAGCAGGGTTCCCACGTGTCCTTGAAATCCTTGAAAGTTTGTGAATCTGGAGGAAAAAAATAAAGGCCCTTTGAAGTTTTTGAAAATATACATACATAGATACAGGTCATTGATAGTGCTTGAACCTATTTTATGCAATAATTTTTCTCGAAAAAAAATTCCATATTATTCCCTGTGTGGTGTAGGATAATATCATAAACTTTCTAGACTTTTTAAGCACACATGCTAAACTGTTTGCTTTAAATGCTTAAATCTTCTGCATGCGAATATTGATTCATACCAAAATGCTTTTTATAATAATAATAATACTCTGTTAAACCTAAAAGTTAACTCAACTCAAACCATTTAAGGAAACCGGTTGCATTAAACCAGTGCTTCTCAATTATTTTCTGTCACGCACCCCCCCCCCCCCCCCTAGGAAGAGGTAAACATTTTGCGCCCCCCCAACTCTCCGCCGTGACTGTAAATAGTATAATTTGCCTATAAAATGACACATCTGCAAAACATTGTATCCTTATTAACATTGAGAAAACACAAAAAAAGAAATATCGATCAACTTACAACAAAGAATAACTTTATTAACATTGTTTTTTAGTCTGTAACAGAAAAGACTTAAAATGCATCAATTTGCCTGAAATAAAAACCAATCCTTATTTAAAGTATAATATTTTTTGACCATTTGATACTGAAAAATTAAATATAATCAATAAATAACACAAGCGGTTTACAGCGTGATTGGGGTGTAATGTCTTAAAAATCACTTCCTGAAAAAGTATTTTCCCTGGGGTCTCGCGCGCCCCCCTGGTGTCGCTTCGAGCCCCCCCTGGGGGTCCCGCCCCACTATTTGAGAAGCACTGCATTAAACCATTTAAGTTTTAAAACACACACATTTGAGTACTGTGAACTTAAACAAATTGAGTCATATGCAGTTATGCACTTATATTTAATTTCACACTACTTAAATATAAGTGCATAATTGCACATGACTCAAGTTCACAGTACTTAAATGTATGTGTTTTAAAACTTAAATGGTTTAAGGCAACCGATTTCCTTAAATGGTTTGAGTTGACTGTTAGGTTTTACAGTGTAATAATAATCTTTATTTTATATAGCACCTTTTTTGCATAGTTGTGTTTGACACATGAAAACGTCTCTGGTTACGTATGTAACTGTTGTTTCCTGAGAAGGGAACGAGACGCTGAGACGCTGTGTCTCCCTTGTCATACTTGCTGCGTCCCTGTCTTTGGCAATATTTCAGATAGCGATATACTTCCTGGCTCCCGCTTCACCCTGTCTTTGTCGTTAAGCCCCACCATTGAACTTGATATACACATTCAAATGCACTTACCCCTAAAGTGTCACCGCAGTGACGCAGCGCGAGTTCCCTCAAGTGCCTCTCGCGTATTATTGGATGCTGATGACTTGCAATATTTCCCGTCACAGAAAACAACCACAGTTTTATCAATGCAATTAAAGTATTATTTTGCTTTTGTTTGTTTGTTGATCACAAAGTACAAAGTAGATGAGGAAAACTAGGACTCCGTGTACTCAGCGCGCCGCCATTGTTTATTTATATTGCGTGGAATGGTGCGCTGTAATATGTGGAGCGGATTTATTGTGTTCTGTAGAAAAGGAGGAGTGGCGTACATCACGTTTTGGAAAAAAAGGGAGAAAAGATGACAGAGTAACACGGCGGATATTGGATTTAGCATAAAATTAAGAATTAACTTTAAATACTGACCTGATATAATACTGATTCTGGCAGTAAAAATGGCGTTTATCGCGTTTTGGATCCAAACTCTTCAAATACAACCTTATTGTACAGTTTTATTATAAAACATTTCATAAAAATGTTTGCCCTTTCATTATGGGTTAAAAATCGAACTAGGGAATGAAATTGTTCGCTCAAAATGTATGCAACACTACAGTTCTAGCCGACACTACATATAGTGCAGCGTGCTGTATAAAGGGAATAGGAAGTGAATTTGGGCGCAGCTACAGTCTATCCTTTATCCTGACGTCTGCGAAATGCTGAACATCTCTATGGACCGCACGAAAAAAGAACAAAACCCCTGATATGGCAACGATTCTTTCAGCGTTCCCAATCCAAGGAGTGCAGTTTCCATAATTTATAAACTAATTTTGAACATGGAGTTACTCTAAATTAGAACCCTGCCTAGTCCTTTTATGAAAACAGATTATCCCTTGCATATAGCACACCTGCTATGCTAAAGCACAGGATCCATTTATCACTCACATTATTGCAATCAGGTGCCGGGTGCTGGAAGTACATGGAGGACGAAAGAATGGATCTGTGATTGAATAAAGGAGCTGCACTCTATAGAAGCGAATACATTTTTACTAACCTCTCTGCCTAGAGCTATATGAAGACAGAAGACAGATCTAAGTATTCATATGGTGAAATTGGGTTTCCCTATTCTCTATCTAGCAGAAAACTGGGGAGTGACTTAAGAATTTAGTCATTTGTCTTGCTTTGGATTGTGATTTATCTCGCCTGCGGTTCGTGATGCTTTGCAGTTAAAAACTCCTGAACATATTCATCATTACCAACATAACTGAGTTGTGTTTCTATCTATGGACTGTTTTGAACAACGGCTCACCATTTATGGTGGATTTATAATGTGTTTCATCATCATTTGTTCAGCGGGACGCCTGTGTAGTTTGGGAGACTTTCTGTGTTGGAATCGGTCCATTATGATGTCGCAGGCCAACAGACTGCATCAGGACTGCTTTTGATCGTGTTCAAAATACAGCAAGTTTCGCAAGTCAATTTAAACTACATTTTGACTTGTGATAAGTTGACATAAAACATTTAAAATTGTTTATCTTAATTTGTTAAGTTAATGTAACATAAAATATATTTTTACAGCATACAGATTGTGCTGGTCGTCATTTAATTCATGCATTTGGCAGATTGTTTTATGTGAAGCTACCTAAAATGCATTACAGGGTTTATTCAGCATGTGCGTTCCCTGGGTTTGAACCCATGACCTTCTGTAGTGGTAACGCATTGATTTAAAGTCGTCCTCTGATTGGTTGAATTATACAGGATTTTCGTGAGACGTGTTTTGTGATCTTTAAAGGGATAGTTCACCCAAAAAAAGAAAATTTTTCATTTTCTCATCCTCGTGTTGTTCTAAGTCTTTTTTCTGATGAACACAAAAGAATATAATTTAATAAATGATTGTAAGCACACAGCTGATTGTAACCATTGACTTCCATAGTAGGAAAAACAAATACAAAGGAATTCAATGGGTACCGTCAACTGCATGCTTACTAGGGCTGTCACTTTTGAGAAAAATCTAATTCGAACGGATATCGAATATCATGCAATGTTTTGATATATATTAGAATATCTAGGTGCCCCCCGTGCGCATAAAAAAACACTGTAATGGAGATTCAATCACAAATTTATGAACACTAGCCATGTTTCCATCCACATGTTTTTATCCGAATTAAGTGATATCGAATGAAAAATGCGTTATGGAAACAGTAAAATTCGATTGAATTTCATGAATATCGACTCAAAAGAAATACGTTCGATCTCATCGGATTTTATCTTGATCGATATATGGCTTATGCGATAAACGCTGATGGAAACGTTATTTGCCGAATAAATAATGATTTGCGATTAAGGTTTAGGTCCTTTTATGGTTGCAACCCACACACAAAACAAGAAGAAAACGTTTTAGGTAATTTCCGCTCTGGTGGCACAAAGTCAGATGTAAGTGGACAAACGACGAGACGAGATTCATTTGAAATTTAATTTAGCATAGAGCTGAAGATTTTTGCCCGAACCCGACGGGTTCGGTTGGATTCGGGCTTCATTTCTAACATTTTACACGGGCTCGTGCTCCGCCTTTGCACGGTTAATGAGCGGTCAAGTTCAATCCTGCTGAATGCCCTATCAGTAAGCGCAGGACCACGCTGAAGCCATTTACAGTGGATTTAATAATTTCCTCAACAAAAATGCCTAATCTTGGTGAGTAAAGGTTTTTTAATGTATAACTAAATATTACTTAGTCTTAAATACATAATTTAGACAGAGGATATAGACTAATGTTGGCATTAATGTAAAGAAAGTGCCGAAGCAAATACCACAGAACCTTTATCCTAATTTCGTTATTCCCAAATAACCATCTTATTCAGAATGTATTATCTTAATTTAATTCGTTAAGAAATAATTGTTTTTATTTGCATGTTGGCCTATAATGTATTGCATATGCCTATTTAGAACGAGATGTTACGATCTTACAGATGACTTATTTTTTTTCTTTGTTTCAACTTCCAAGTGACGTGTAGCCCAGTTAGTCATTAATAAATAATGTTAAAACCTGTGTAAATTACTCATTCTTGATAAAAGCTGTTTGCGTGCGCAAATTTAAATAATGTATGGCTGTAAATGGGTTCGGGCTTTTAAAAAGCTGTCAATCTAAATATACTTTCGGGTTCGATTACAGCTCTATTTTAGATAGCAAAAATCTAAGAAATGCCATAATTTATCAGGAACTCGAAGGAAATGTCCAACAATGGTTATGACAAGACGTGGGACGTCCTCCGGAGTAAATGAGGCGCTCAAACAGCGATACGCGTTTCAAAAAAGAGAGTTATCTCGCAACGGTGCCGGAGGGAAAATAAAAGCAAATTCGACCTTGATGAGATGGATCATCGGCCAAAGAAACCCTCGTAGCTTTATTGGCTTATTAACAACTCTAAAGATATTTTTTCGTTCTCATTTATGTTAAGAATTGATCCGGACTATCAATTCACGTTTATGCCTCCGTTGTCGTTGGGCATTTACATGCATCTGCATCATCATAGCAATTTGATGTTAACATAATTTTCTTATTATTATAGCTTGATATGTCGCTATCAGCTCAGCTGGCACATAAGCACTTATAACTTGTGAAATGCCGCAAATTTGTCTAGCAAAACTTTGTTCGCAAATGTTTGCTTGAATATTGTGCGATTCAGTGCAAAATGAATGGAAACACCTTCAAATGTCTCAAATCAATTCGATATACCAATTTGATCGCAAACCAGCATGTGACGTCATTACGCACAGGTTTTTATTCACTTTAAAGCCGTTGGATGGAAACACACTTTCACCAGCTTTATTCGCATAAGTTTTTTAACCGAACTTCAGATAATTAGATTGACAAGTGGATGGAAACTTAGCTACTGACAGTCATAAACAGGACTGTCTGGATTACTTTTTTTACTTAATGTTTGAAACAACAGGTTATCAACTTATGAATAACAACTTCTATGAAAACTCCCCCGATTCAGAACAGGTACAAACAATAACGTGACAACTTAACTCATTCACCGCCAGCCTTTTTGAGAAAAGTTTCCCACATGCATTTTTGTGATTTTAACAAAATTTTCACAAAATTCCTTGCAGGAAAAATTATTTTCTATAAATATATAAACATACAAATTATATTAAATTAAAGAACACACCCTCTGCTTTAAAACAAGCAATAAACAAACAAACAAACAAACAAAATGGGGAAAAAACGTTTCATTATATATTTACTTTTTCTACTTAATTTAACCACTGAAATATGGATATTTCTCTTCAAAAATACAAGATTTTGAGCAAAAAGCTTAAAAAATTGTGTTTTTGTAAAGAATTTTATGTTAGAGATCAGACTCAGAATGACTATCAAACATAAAGAGAGTTAAAATAAAACGTTATATTTTTTTAACTTCCGTTTTTGATACATTCGTTTTGCCGCCATCTGGTGGATAAAAGCGGTATTACACTTTCACTTTGAAATTTGTCCAGAAAGGCATACTTATTAGTTAAATATGAACTCATAAATGACGAGATAACTCGTCAATGGCGGTGAATGAGTTAAACAGCATAGCCAAGCCCAAACGGAATACGTGCCCGCAGATTTAGGCGGAAAACTTGGATTTAATGCCCGTCATTGACAAGCACACCTATCCCGCGCTTGAGCATGTTTGTGAGAAGTAATCTCATTGACAATAAGCATACATACATAGCGCGTTTGTGAGCCGTCATTGACAAGTACATTATCTCTGCGCGTGCTGTTTGCTTGACCGTTTTTAATGATAGAGAGCACAAACCATTTGATATTTGAGATGGAATTAAACTTACCGCTGAGTTAAGCAGATCTCACTTGACTCTGTCGTCTGTGACGCGCGACAGTCAGCACATCATTTCAAATCCGTTTCCAAGACAAATGCTGTTGTTGTTTAATATAAAGTTTACATTGCCTTGTAAAAATGATGAAATTATCTTCATGCTAATTTCATAATGCGAACGTATTAACACAAGCTTTTTATTCTGCCACAATATATAACACTATAAACAATAATATGTCATTTTATATACAAACTATAATTCTATCTTGACATGCACATTAGGTTCATGTTGGTCCAATTTGATTCAGAGGCTTCATTGGTTTGGTGTATTCATTTTCATTGTAAGAAAATCATTTGTAATATTTACAGCTTAAATTCTTTAATATATTTTTTAAAACATTTAAAATCATTCCGCAGAATTTTCCAAACAATTTCCACAGAAAAAGCAAAAAAAGTCTGCAGAAGCCGGAGCCACGTCTTCCCTCTCTTGCGCACAGTTGCCGTCGTCGGTTTCATTCTCAGCCTCCTTCCTATTACGAGTTGTTACTGTAAAAATGCGCTACACTTGTCATTTTAAAAACCGTAAGGTTTATTTATAGTTCGAATACGGATATTTCACGTCATGTTCGAATGCATATTCGAATATCGAATAAAAAGTGACAGCCGTCACGCTTACAATCATTTATCAAAATATCTTTTTTTGTGTTCATCAAAATAAAATAAACTCATACAGGTTTACAACAACATGAGAATGAGAAAAATTTTGGGTGAACTATCCCTTTAATGGTCTTTCTGGAAACAACACAGTTGTCTGATCAGCGTAGAAAGCTGTCATGTTTACATCAACGACAAAGCTTCAAGAAAATCGAATAAACACTGCATTTTTAAAATTATGCGAGGTTTACGGCATAAAGTCTTTAAAAGACGTCCAAGAGTTTAGCTTGAAGCAATTTGTGAACTATAAAATATGTAAACGTGTTTGTGATTGTTATATAAACGTTAGCAATGTTTGTGAATTAATTAACTACCGGTATGTTGTTATGGAGACATTTCCACATCCGTGTAATTTGTGTTTGTGTAGTTCCACAAGTCCGTGTAAAGTCTGATGATAAAGAGCACCAATTTTCTGATTCACGATTTTACATTTCCTTTGCTGTGTGTGTATTAGTACATGTTAACAATATGCAGAAGGTGGAAACCCCAAAGTAAAAGATGACGCGAATTATCGTCTCCAACGTAAATCTCTTTTCTTGGACTACAACAAACACACGCATTGTAGGCAACAGTTTACTTCCTGGGATTGGTTATGTAGACAAGACTGACATTATCATAATTCCTCCCGCTTTGGACTCGCAGCCTGTAAGTTAACTCCTGCTAGCATTGCATTGTGACCGAATCTTTCAAACATGGTAAGGAGCGTCACATTTCTGTCTGACGTCAGAGGTATTCAGACCAATCACAACGTACAGATAAACCACGTGAACACACTGTATTATATCAAATACACAAAATAACGTTGTTTTTAGCAATGAAATAGGAGCTCTTTTAAAGACGTCCAAGAGTTTTGCTTGAAGCAATTAGTGGATTCTAAAATAAAGATTTTAACATGTTTGCAATTGTTATTATAAATTTTAGCGACGTTCGTGAATTAATTAATTACTGGTTGCACACCAGTCTATTATTATGGAGACATTTCCACATTCGTGTAGTCTGTGTTCTTGTAGTTCCACAAGTCTGTGTATTTAAATGTGTTCTCAGCTTGTCACACCACAGAAAAATGTGTTATCAATGGCGGGGAAAGTGTTAATAAGTTATTTTGTCAATTAAGAGACAACATTTGAATAAAAAATGTGTTCCTGATGAATTTTGATGTTAATCTGCAATACCACGATTATCCACTTACCCAATTTATGAAAAAACTGAAGCCAAAGTGTTATTTACTCATTTTAAACTCTGTGTATGTTTTGATAATTGCTCTGAATCTGATCTCTAACAAAATTCCTTCACAAAAATGCAATTATTTCAGCTTTTTGCTTAAAAAAGATATTTTTAAAGAAAAATACCCATATTTAAAAGTTTATAAGCAGAGAAAAATTATAGATAGAACGAAACTTTTTTCCATTTTGTTTGTTTGTTTATTATTTATTTGAAAGCAGAGGATCTGTTCTTTATTTTGATATATTTGTATGTTTATATAAGAAAATTTTCCTGTAAGACATTTTGTAAAACTTTTGTGAAAATCACAAAAATGCGGGTGGGCAACTTTTCAAAAATGGCTGGTGGGGAATGAGTTAACCACCCAGACAAATTTGAATGATTAAAAAGATTATGATTTATTTAAATAAATAAAATAAG
Source organism: Misgurnus anguillicaudatus (assembly GCF_027580225.2). Taxonomy (NCBI): domain Eukaryota; kingdom Metazoa; phylum Chordata; class Actinopteri; order Cypriniformes; family Cobitidae; genus Misgurnus; species Misgurnus anguillicaudatus. The sequence continues at coordinate 11,544,355 of NC_073350.2, forward strand.
TTATCAAAATCATCTTTGCTCTCAAACACTGGGGGCGTGTCTTCTGTCAGGGCTAAAACCACGCCCACTCGTGGGAAAGCTGCTGTCTCTTTTACTTTCAAATACCCATACAACCTCAATGGATGCTCACGATTGTGTTAGGGGTGGACCAGTGCGTCATCGAGCCAAAGTTGTAGCCCTGCCCAAATAATCCGAGCACCGAAATGTGGAAAAAACTGTTTAGCGGTATAACTCCACAATTCAGTACTACATAGTTCATAGTCATTGTAACATGTTTCTGCAATGTCTAACAGTTATAATGTTTAGAAACAATTATCTAAAGTGACTTTACACATGACATGGCACAAATGTGCCTGGTTGCTTTATTTGTCAGTCAGATCTCTTGGGCCGTCCTTGGTCATTCAAAGCGGCCAAGGTTCCCAGACCAGCTCTGCGTGAGATTACAGTCAGTGCAGTGCTCCAATGGATGACTCGGGTAAAGATCTATCTTTCTTTAATAGGTAGTTTGTGCCGTGTGCCTCTATTGCTTTTGACCCCCGTGTCTTAATTGGAGACCAGCTGTTGGTGACAAAATGCATTTGTCTACTTGTCTGACTGGATTTAACCTAAACAATATAAATAGCAGAGCAGCCATTTTGCACATTTGTTCATAGTTAGGAGCTAATTAAAAGACATCTGTTTGAATTAAAGGAAAGGACACTTTACAAACCTTTTCTCCAGTAGAAGTTGGTTGCAGATGTCTCACGATATTCAGGCCTGATGAAAGGTATTTCATGTTTATGAGGATGGTTAAAATGTAAAATAGCGACATGTTCAGCTGTGAGAGGACTTACACCCTTAGAAACATTCAAATTCAATCAAGCACCACTTAACTCAGTGATTATATGCTGTTCGGCTTTTAGCCATTATCATAATACTTATGCTGCTTTTCATAAGAAGTGAATGTTTTTATTTCCCAGGATTGAAATTAATAAGGTACAATACAACAGACCATGCTACAGTATATTGTCGGTAAAAATACAATTAAAGTGTGTTGTTGGACAAAAAGGCAATGACTATCCTTCCGAAATATAGCAAGGTCTTAAAGCAACACTATGTATTTTTTTACCTTTAAATAATGTCTCTAAAATTATTTCAGTGATAGAACAACTTTTAACTGGACAAATTGTACTGTTGCTGCAACCTGAGCAGCCTCCTAGCTGCTACAAGCACACTCTGAAAGTGAGGGTGGAGGGTAGAGCACACAGCCCCGACCCTCCCCCTGCCTGCAGAAGAGTGTCTGATACAAGGCACTGTTGCGCTTTTCAACCACATGGGGGAGCTGTAAGTCATTTTTACATGGAAACTACATAGTGTTGCTTTAAAGGGGACATTTTACAAGACTTTTTAAGATGTAAAATAATTCTTTGGTGTCCCCAGAGTACATCTGTGAAGTTTTAGCTCAAAATGTCATATAGATAATTTATTATAGCGTTAAAATTGCCATTTTGTAGGTGTGAGCAAAAATGTGCCGTTTTTGGGTGTGTCCTTTAAAATGCAAATGAGCTGATCTCTGCACCAAATGGCTGTGCTGTGGTTGGATAGTGCAGATTAAGGGGCGGTATTATCCCCTTCTGACATCACAAGGGGAGTCAAAATTCAATGACCTAATTTTTTTTACAGAGAATGCTTGCAGAGAATGATTTACCAAAATCCAAAATTTAGTTACTCGTATGTTATTTTTCAGATTTTCTAGGTTGATAGAAGCACCGGAGACCCATTTATAGCACTTAAACATGAAAATAAGTAAATCATTTAAGTGCAATTATGTTATGTTTATGTTCAGAATTTTTTTAATGAAACAATATTTTATTATTTTATGATTAACCGAATGGGTGCCGTGTATAATTGAATTTCAATTCTGGTGCTCTGGTATTTAATTTAAAATAAGGCAAATAAAATCATGTACAAGTAATCCATGGTCTATATCACATAAAATGAAATGCAATAAATGTCAGACCCTAACCCTAAAGTCTCGCCCCGAATTTCACAAGCACCTTGTCAGATTGCCCTTAAAATCACCCATCTAATTTTCTGCACTGTTCAGTCGGCGGCCCTTTGCTCCAGTCTGCAGAGTGTTTCTTCTCCATGCTAACCATTCCATTCAAAGTCTTCTCGAGGAAATCACAATCTCGTGTATGCGCGTGTATGTTTTCATACTTTTCTCAAGGTAGACGAATTTAATAATGCAGACATTATGCAAATGGACTCATTAAACAGAAAGCACATTGCAACAAAGCAGATGCCTCCAAACATGTTATCTTGTTTGTAACATTTATAAATACTTATTCACTAAGCTTGAGCTGTTTATCACAACAGGCTAATGAAAAATGAATTAAAAAGCATGGTAATTAGGTTATCATACCCTGGTAGAGTTCATCACAGTGTGAAACCCTGTCTGATGGTTTGAATGATAGATAATTATATTTTTTGTTTGTGGCAGGCTTTTATATTTGTGGCCCTGGACCACAGAAGCAGTCATAAGTAGCACAGGTTTACATGAAGCAATAGCCAACAATACATGTATGGGTCAAAATGACCTATTATGATATTAAAAGGGGCATTTCACAAGACTTTTTAAGATGTCAAATATGGCAAATGTATTCATCTCTGCACTAAATGGCAGTGGCGTGGTTGAATAGTGCAGATTAAGGGGCGGTATTATCCCCTTCTGACATCACAGGGGGAGCCAAATGACCTGTTTTTTAACATGCTTGCAGGGAATGGTTTACCAAAACTAAGTTACTGGGTTGATCTTTTTCACATTTTCTAGGTTGATAGAAGCATCTGGGACACATTTATAGCACTTAAACATGGAAAAGTCAGATTTTCATAATATGTTCCATTTAAGTAAAGATCATGTTCATGAAGATATTTTGTACATTTCCTACTGTAAATATATGTGTTGCTAAGGACTTAATATGGACAACTTTAATGCCAATTTTCTCATAATTTAGATTTTCAAATAGTTCTGCCAAATATTTTCAGAAAATACAACAATAAACCTTATTTATTCAGCTTTTAGATAATGTATAAATTACATTTTAAAAAATGGTTTCGTAGTCCAGGGTCCCAAATATATTTTAATATTTATGCTGTGTTAAACCTGAGATCTTCACGACTGGACAAAGCAATCAAAGCTGGCTTTCATAAGATCAAACTTTAAGAGTCTTTTCAAGGAGACACGAGAAAGCATTGTGATGTCACAACCACCCTCTTTTAACCTTCACTTTTATATTTGCAAGTTTATATGTATGCTATCCACATAACATAGCATGCATCTTATCTTTGCATGAAAAGCTTTGGTACTTTAACAACGAATGATCACAAAATACACATTTACTGGACATGCTTTTTGTCACAGGCCTTTTTATTTGATCTTTTAAATGGAAACATCTAACAGTGACAGTTTTACATGACTATTTTTTAAGTTGAACATACAGTACAGCAAGACATTTTAATAGATAGGGACATTGCATGTTTTAAAGGGGTCATATTATGAGATTTTTTTTAAAGATGTAAAATAAGTCTTTGGTGTCCCCAGAGTGCGTATGTGAAGTTTTAGCTTAAAATACCTCACAGATAATTATTTATAGCATGTTAAAATTCCCATTTTGTAGTAAAATTTGCCGTTTTTGGGTGTGTCCTTTAAAATGCAAATGAACTGATGAAATGCAAACACTCATAGCAATGATGGTGGTTTGTTGAAATTGAAACTCGATTGTGCTGTAAATTATTTTTCTATCTGCACTTAATGGCAGTGCCTTGGTTTGGATAGTCCAGATTAAGGGGTGGTATTATTGTAAATGACCTTGCTACCTACCTCACAAAACCAGGAATCAGGACAACCTAATTTTTCACACGCTTGCACTGAATGGCTTACCAAAACTAAGTTACTGGGTTGATCTTTTTCACGTTTTTTAGGTTAATGGAAGCACTGGGGACCCAATTATAGTACTTAAACATGGAAAAAGTCTATGCTATGACCCCTTTTACATTTCTAACTGAGCTATTTGAACATGTCAAACATGGCATTGCACCAAAACTCTGTCTTATAATGTTTTATCATCTTTAAGCACCTGACTACCTAAAGGTTCATAAAGGAATAGTTCACCCAAAAATTATTTACTCACCGTCAAGCCATTCTTGATGTATAAGATTATCTTTTTCAGACGAACACAATCAGAGTTATATTAGAAAAGTCCTGGCTGTTCCAAGCTTTATAATGGAAGTAAATGGTGCTTCTGATTTGAAGCCCAAAAAGTCCACCCATCCTTCTGTAAAATTAATTAAATATTGTCAATTTTTCTTACAAAATTGCATTGTTAATTACTTCTGTGAATGATTAATTCACTTTATAGGCTTTAAATCAGAAGCACCATTTACTAACATTATAAAGTCTGGAACAGGACATTATTTGTCTGCAAAACAATGCCATAAAATAACCATTTTTGGTTCCCCAAATAACCATTCTGTCTTTATTTTTTAAGAGTGTATGACAGATATCAAAAAGTAAAAGATAACAATACCAGCCACAGATGATCTACATAATGCACACCTACTGTATCCTCTCAAAGAACAAAATCTGTGCACAAAAACTAAATGTATCGCTTAAACAGAACCGGTTCTGCTGGGACTCAAATTATGTTGCTAATGCGCACCAAACGAAAGCAAAATTTCACAAACTAACCGTGCAGATGGCCAAGTTTGTGACAGCATATTGCTGAGGGAATTTGCTGAGAACATCTGACAAAGTCAATTTAAGTTTTAAAAGTCTGAAAAGAAGCAGTCGTGGAGGTTTACAGACGCACGCTTAGTGGGATTTACAGTAACACTTTGTTGATGTGGGAAAGTTTTTTCTAAACAGCACAAGCTGGCAGAAGATTGTGTTGTATTGAAGGAAGTGATATGGAGGGTGGCAAGCATACCCGTCTCTACTTTCTCTGCCTGTGAACTCCTACTGAATGAATGAGATTTCGATTAAACGTTTTTCTCGTTATTACAGCATGTCCACGTCCACGTGCTGCCGAGGAAGCCTGGAGACTTTGAAAGGAACGACAGCATCTACGATGAGGTGAGGTTCGCATGCTATGCACGTTCCGTTTAATGCGCCTACAGGCCGTGGTCGGGCAATTCAAGTGTTTGCAGATTTTTTTAGAAGCTGATTTAAAGAGATAGTTCACCTAAAAATAACTATGGAGGACTACAAGAGTCATGCAAAATGTAATAAAGAACTTCAATATTTAATAACTACCTAGACAATAAAAATAGCAATTAATACATTTGTTTAAAAATTCATTAATTAATCTATAAATAAATAGACAAAGTTACAAAAAAATCAAGTGTAACATTTTATTAAGCAATAAAAAGTGAGATTATAAAAATAATGTAGAAATAAATATTAATCCATTAATAAATAGTTCAAAGTAATATAACAAATTACAAAAACAACATAAAACACTCAATAAGTTCATCATTTTAAATTGCATTTACAAATTCTTAATTAAATAATGGATATTCAAAATGTATTTCAAAAAGCGAAAAGAGAAATAAATAACTGGATTTATAAATTGAACTACAAATACAGGTTTAAATTAGGCATATAAAAGGGCATTTCCGTTTAACTTTTCTGTTTTCATTTTCCCGATGGTTCTCCTTTTTTTCGCTATTCGCTTTGCTTTTCGTTTTAGCCTCTCTATTTAGCTTTTCTGTGACTCTTTGGGTCCTCATCCAAGATCTATAAATCTGCGCATGACGTATAATCAGAGCCAATCAGCGAGCTTGTAACATCCACCTGGCCATAGCTAATTTGCATTTCTTATTTGACCATTTGCAAGGACCCAAAGAGTCACGGAAACAATAAGGAGTACCATCAGGAAATTTTTTAAACCTGTATTTGTAGTTTAATTTATAAATCCAGTTATTTATTTCTCTTTTTAAATCGCTTTTTGAAATACATTTTGAAAATCCATTATTTAATTAAGAATTAATTAATGCAATTTAAAACTTATTGAGTGTTTTATGTTGTTTTTGTAAATTGTTATATTACTTTGAACTATTTATTAATGGATTAATATTTATTTCTACATTATTTTTATAATCTCACTTTTTATTGCCTAATTAAATGATTTGTTTTTTGTAACTTTGTTTATTTATTTATAGATTAATTAATGAAATTTTGAGCAAATCTATTAATTGCTACTTTTATTGTCCAGGTAGTTATTAAATATTTTAGTTCTTTATTACATTTTGCATAACTCTTGTGGTCCTCCATACAATACAAGATTAAAAAGACACGAAGATAGTTTTCTTTATTACATGAAAAGCAATATTGTAAAGTACCGTAAATGACTGTAATTTGCAACATATTATGATCGTACAGTACTTATCCGCCCACATGTTTTATTTTCTGTATCTTTAACTGCGACTTTTTATATGTAATTGAAACATGTACTTAGCAATGCTAGGCTGAACATCAGCTAGTCGGGTTCATATGAATATTCCACTCCACAGCCCGTTTATTAACATAAGCCTTGCTTTTTTAATTCCCAAAAGTGCTCGGAGAGAAATGAAGGGTCTCATCACCAGTGTTCGACCAGCGCATGATAAATAAGCTTGTTGTTAAATTTGCATGCGGTCACGGGGGTTATTCTAGAGTTTTTCGGTTTTCATTTTCACTGTCCTGCACAGCAAATGAGCGAGATTTGTTTCCTCCGAGCTGTTTTTGCCTTCCTATAAATAATCGCTGAGAGTTGTTCCCTGTTACCTTAGACTGTTAAATGTTTTATAAGCTAAACTAGATGCATTTACTTGCTCATAAAGCCTGTTTAAGAGTAGATGGGATTTTAGCGTCTCACTGATACTGAAGAATCGTCTCTCCGGTATGTTTTTTCCCCATCGGGCTCTCACAGTAATAATTGTTAGTGGCAGAAATGTGGTGTTGTGCTCATGTGAAGGGTCATGTAATGTGATACAATACTATTACTAGTTTACTGTATTAAAGTTATTATTTATTATAATTTCACAGTAAAGAGAAATTACGCTGTAAAATTCAGATTTCATTTTCAATAAATTACTGTAACTCCTTTAAAGTCCTCACAATTGGGCTAGAAATGAATACTCATATCTATCTACTGTAGTCTTACATATGCAGAACTTTTGACAACAGAAGGCTTCATTTCAAGGACCACCCATACCTGTATGTTTGACTGACTGACATGTACTGTAAAGCAACCAATCACAGTTTATTTTTTTCAGCGTCATGTGTTAGGGATGACTTAAAATGGTCAAGTAGTTGTCCCAATCCTGCAGAATTTAATAAAGTATTGTTTTATGTGCCTTATGCATTCGATGTTTAGCTGTCAGTATACGAGTAGGACGTCTGAGGCAGCATATTTACAAATGTCAACCCCATTATTTGGGGTTTCAGGCATCTTTTTACTATATTTAAGTCACCCTGTATGTGTTTTATCACACTGTGCTATAGACTATAAAAAAAAGACTAAAATTGATGAAATGCTGGCAGCAGCTTGTACTGTGGTGATAAAGAGCATTAATCCACATCTCCGTGCATATGGTGAAGTCCCTCAGGATGTACTGCTTACAGCATTCCTTATTTAAAAGTTGCTTTTGATTAAAGTTAAAGAAAACAGTGTTAGAAAAGTAACTAACTAAAAACATAACTGTAACTCAGCTGCTTTATGAACAGTAAGTTTTACAGTATCAGCTTCTAAATCACTGTTGTTACAGTATGGACTCTATCATACACCCAGCGCAATGTGTCTTTTGCTAGTTTCATCCCGGCGCAATGATCATTTTCACGTTTAGCGCCACATTGTTTAAATAGCAAATGCATTTGCGCCCAATTTTGCACCCATGGGCGCTCCGTTCTAAAAACGAGGTGTGTTCAGGCGCATTGTTGGCGCGTTGCTATTTTGAGGCAACTAAAATAGACTACGCCATTGACCAACAAAAACCTAGTCTAAAGTCAATGGCGCAATATGGTTAACAAACCTTTTTTAGCATATTTGCTAATTATTTTATGAGATTACAATGATTATGTAGGATATCAATACATTTACAGCAATTAAAAGCCTGCTATTTTTACTTCCATGACTGAAAGAAAAAGGCTTTTAAAGGATTTAATCCAAAAAATAACACCTTTTTTACATTATTTTTAAACTGGGGGTCTTCTTCCTCCGCATAGTTTTTCAGTTTACAAAGTCCATCATCTAAATAGGGATTAGACATAGCGCCAGTGCAACTGGCTTTTAAAGGGGATGAGAGCTGAGACTCTTATTGGTTTATTGCACGTTATGCCCAAAACACACCCATTACTCATTAAGAGAATATGAACATCCCTTTTCGACTGTGCGCTCGGCGCACAAACCATTTTCCTGTCGTTAAATTAGCAAAAGTGGGTTCAGACACGCCCATTTAGACCATGCGCTTTAAACAATGCGCTTAGATCATTAAAATAGGGCCCTATGTCATATTTTAAAGCACGTATAATCTTACAATGGTGTTAGCTGAGGCAATAGTAAAAAAAACTCTGTAGCGAGTTAACATTTTAGCACTTCCTGTTGGGGAAGTCAATATTTTTTTTATGGGGATCTTGAATAAGATCTTGGGTTAACACAAGCCCATGATATTTTTCCGTTTTGTTCTACAAAATACAACACACCAGTAATACCTCAACTCGTGACTTTTTTAACTCTTTCACCACCAGCGTTTTTAAAAAAAGTTGCCAGCCAGCGCCAGCGTTTTTTATGATTTTCACAAAAGTTTAATGCCTTCCAGAAAATGTTCTTCTTCAAATATATAAACATACAATATACCAAATGAAAGAACAGACCCTCTGCTTTCAAAAAAAAAAAAAACGTTTCATCCTATCTTCAGTAGTTCTTTTGTAATCAGCTTTTGAATGTGGGTAGGTTTCTGCAAAAACACCACATTTTGAGCAAAAAGCAGAGATAATTCAATTTTTGTGACGGACTTTTCATAGAGATCCCATTCAGAGCGATCTTTAAAACAGACATGGACATGCAGCAGCTTGCCATAAGGCAATACTTCCGGTTTTAAAAAGTTGCGGAAGGGCGGAAAGACAGAAATACTTGTCATTGGCGGTGAAGCGTTTTCTCTTGATTGACGAGATATCTCGTCAATGGCGGGGAAAGAGTTAAAGCTGCTTGTTAATACAGATTTTTTTCGGGGAATTTAAAAGTCATCAGGTATGAAAATTTAAAAAAAAACAACGCAACATGGGCACAATTCCCAACAAACACAGAGTATCCACAGAGTATTTTCTTACAAGGGAACATGATTTTAAATGTTTTTAATAAAGTTTGAAAGAGATGTCGGAAGCTTGATGATGACGTTGATGTCAAAAGATTGTGATGTATTTTGCTTATTAGCTTTAATTTCTAGTAAATAAAAAATAACTTATTTTTTGCGATAATCCAAAAGTCTATGGGAAAAAATCGATGGGGTATTTGCGATTGAGCCAGTGTCCCACTATCTTTTAGGTTGGCCTGCAAAAATAAGTCATCCCTGCAGCACTCTAATAAAACCTTTCAGATTTATTGATTTTGAAAGTCTGATTGATTTAAGCCAAGATTCATTTGATTAAAGTACCCGTTTACTTGTTTGTTTCACACTATAAAAATAAACTATTTTCCTCACGGAAGGTAAAAATTAGCAAATAAAATATTTCAAAACAATATTGAGTGCTCCTTACTTATAAGGTAAATAGTCGTGTAATAAGCGGGATAATGTACAGGCGACAGGTTGCGAAATAAGCCCTTTTAGTGTAATACAAGACCCTCAGTTTCGCTTATTTCTCTGATAACAATAGCCTGGGTTTGCCTTGCGAGGAAATTTGTTCACGCTGCAAGTGTAGCATGGAGGCCATGGACCAAAGTTTCCCCTCAAATAGGGAACCAATCACAGAACGGGGAGGGGGCAGCAAGACGATGAAGACATCTATGTGACACACCGAAGCAGTTTGTTTATATCTATGGATTCAACATGACAACAGACCCGAAGTTACCTTTCGATGCAGCCTTAGATAGTGTTCCAAGTAGTTTTGAGTGCAAAAAGCAACTTTTGGCGTTAAATAATTTAATATCCAAAAAGGATATGGTTGATACCAACTTCTGTCGTCAACAAAGTCCATTTAACTTATAAATGGTAAGTGGTATTTATTAATATTATATCGTCATCTGGTATAATTGAAACCATCGTCTATGAGCTACGTACAGACGTATTTGATAGGCATTCGTAGCGCCCAGTAAACGGCTCTGGGCATTCGTAAACCACGCTTCAAATACGAGAAAATGAGCATGTGGTTCCCAGACCTCTTTGAGAATGGCTATGATTACAACCTACTGCCTGTACATTATCTCTTACTTACAATATTTAAATGATTAAATATTTTTACTAACTTTTTTGTTATGCGCAGACTCTGTTGGCAGACTCTGTTGACGGCAAAAACTGTTACGCAGGCAAGCCAAGTGTACTTTGGGCATGCATACATAACATTGTCACTTCATTTAGAGAATGTGACATGCAACCGTAAACTCCTGCGTTGCGGTCACAAACAGCCTGACAGTACCTGTGCGAAAGATTCACTCTTCAGCGGTGCTTCAGCTGCTCGGTCTGATTTACTTGCTGCCATTTCCGTTTTTCTTTACTGTGTCACCTTGCCAAAGAAAACTCTGTCACTGCATATCATACCTGTGTGCGTCATTGCACTTTACCCTTTTCTCTCTCTCTGCCTGCCTCTTTAATTCTTTTTATCTCTTTGAGTTTTCTTTTGAATGCTCTTGTCAGCAGACATACAGTAATGACAGTAGAAGGCAGTTTATTCTTCTTTCAGACCACTTAATAATTCAAGCCTCCTGAAAAGCTGTCACTGCGACAGATGCATTGAATGCGATGCCTACTTGAGCTGGACTGATTCCAATAAATAGCACATATAGTAGTTTGCTATTCTTTTGTTCTCATCCTGTGTATTGTACAACCATTTGCTAAAATAAATGGGTTGTTAAAAGATTCCACTAAGCTCATGGAAAATATCTAGAACGGTTATGCACTTTCTAATCTGACCAACTCCATCCTCTCTATAAAGGTCAGCGCTTTCCAGAAAGTAGCTGTATGATCTTTAACTCTTTTCCCGCCATTGATGAGTTATCTTGTCAATTAAAGGTGCAGTGTGTAAATTTTAGTGGCATCTAGTGGTGAGGATGCGAATCGCAATCAACAACGTAGTCCACTGCTCACCCCTCGCTTTTGAAACACATAGAGAAGCTACAGTAGCTGCCACTGGACAAACATGTCATCTTCGGAGACAACTTAGTAAAAAAAAATGTCCGTTAAGGGCTTCTGTAGAAAAATGGCGGCACAAAATGGTGACTTCCATGTAAGGGGACCCTCTTTGTGTGTAGATAAAAAGTACTCATTCTAAGATAATAAACACATAACGGTTCATTATGAAAGGTCTTTATATACCCCTGATAATATAGTTATGTATATTATTTTGCATTTCTGTCAAGAGATCCTTTTAAAAATTACACACTGCACCTTTAAGAGAAAACGCTTCCCTGCCCATGACGAGTTTTCATTTTGCAAGTTCTCCCACTTAGAAATCAATGAGGGGTCTGAAATTGTCATCGTAGGTGCATGTCCACTGTGAGAGACATAATCTAAAAAAAAAATCCAGAAATCACAATGTATGACTATTTATTTGTATGATACAGCTGCAAATAAGTATTTGAACACGTGTCTATCAGCTAGAATTCTGACCCTCAAAGACCTGTTAGTCTGCCTTTAAAATGTCCACCTCCACTCCATTTATTATCCTAAATTAGATTCACCTGTTTGAGGTTGTTAGCTGCATAAAGACACCTGTCCACCCCATACAGTCAGTAAGAATTCAACTACTAAAATGGCCAAGACCAAAGAGCTGTCCAAAGACACTAGAGACAAATTGTACACCTCCACAAGGCTGGAAAGGGCTACGGGGAAATTGCCAAGCAGTTTGGTGAAAAAAGGTCCACTGTTGGAGCAATCATTAGAAAATAGAAGAACCTAAACATGACTGTCAATCTCACTCGGACTGGGGCTCCATGCAAGATCTCATTTCGTGGGGTCTCAATGATCCTAAGAAAGGTGAGAAATCAGCCCAGAACTACATGGGAGGAGCTGGTCAATGACATGAAAAGAGCTGGGACCACCCTTTCCAATGTTACAGTTGGTAATACACTAAGACGTCATGGTTTGAAATCATTCATGGCACGGAAGGTTCCCCTCCTTAAACCAGCACATGTCCAAGTTTGCCAATGACCATTTGGATGATCCAGAGGAGTCATGGGAAAAAGTGATGTGGTCAGATGAGACCAAAATATAACTTTTTGGTCATAATTCCACTAAACGTGTTTGGATGAAGAAGAATGATGAGTACCATCCCTACTGTGAAGCATGGGGGTGGTAGCATCATGCTTGGGGGGTGTTTTTCTGCACATGGGATAGGGCGACTGCACTGTATGAGAGGATGACCGGGGGCATGTATTGTGAGATTTTGGGAAACAACCTCCTTCCCTCAGTTAGAGCATTAAAGATGGGTCGAGGCTGGGTCTTCCAACATGACAATGACCCGGAGCACACAGCCAGGATAACCGAGGAGTTGCTCTGTAAGAAGCACATCAAGGTTCTTGCGTGGCCTAGCCAGTCTCCAGACCTAAACCTAATAGAGAATCTTTGGAGGGAGTTCAAACTTAGTGTTTCTCAGAGACAGGCCAGAAACCTGACTGATCTAGAGAAGATCTGTGTGGATGAGTGGGCCAAAATCCCTCCTGCAGTGTGTGCAAACCTGGTAAAAAACTACAGGAAACGCTTGACCTCTGTAATTGCAAACAAAGGCTACTCTACCAAATATTAACATTGATTTTCTCAAGTGTTCAAATACTTATTTGCATCTGTATCATACATTTCTGGATTTTTTTAAGATTATGTCTCTCACAGTGGACATGCACCTACGATGACAATTTCAGACCCCTCCATGATTTCTAAGTGGGAGAACATGCAAAATAGCATATGTATATATCATTAACAACCTAATACAGTGATAAGAGGCTTCCAAAGATTCAAAAAGTGAAATAAAAAGTAAGTTGCACTGCATTGATTGTGAACAGACGGCCATCTTGTTCTCGCAGTTACAAAAACTGTCTTTTGCATTAAAGTTTTTTTAAGCTACTTACTTTTAATGGCTTCGCTGTCAAGAGGAGATCCGCATTGTTCAGGGACAGAAAGAGCGCTCGGGGCTACTTAATGAGGAGATATTAAAAAGACAGAGTGAGAATTATAATCACACTCCTGACAGTCTGCTGGTGGAGTAAAGCTAAAGATGATTCTGGGTGGAGGCGACCGTGTCAGTTATATTCTGCTCTGAGGAATCTAAATTGAATCTTCGTTATTTTAGTTCTCGGCTTTTGGATGAAAAAAGAAATCTGATTACGAAATACACAAAACCATGTCACATGAACCAAAAACTTTAAAGGTGCACTCTGTCATCTTTGCACCACTAGAGGCATCGAAACTTCGGGTTAAGCTGAAAAGATCCAGTGCGGTAAGAAAGTAAATAGGGGTAATGATATTTTGACTTCATGGTGATTTAAAAGGAATAGCTGACCGAAAAAATTAACTTTTCTATTTATTTACCCTCATGCTATTCATGACTTATTTTCCTGTATAGGGCACTCAAAAAATAAGCTTCAAAAGCCGCATACATCCATCATAAAAGTAATCCAATTGACTCCAGTGGGTTAATATATGTACTTCAAATCTCATTGGTTTTTGGAGTTGTTTGGATTATATTTATGATGAATGTATGCAGGTTTTGGAGCTTCAACATTCTGTGTGCCGTATAATAAGTTAAAATGACATTTTAAATGACATTTTAATATAAAATGATTCGATTGCGTTTAGCTAAATAAAGGAAGTCATACAGTATACATCTGGGATGACATGAGGAAGAGTAAATTATAAGAGATTTTTCATTTTTGAGTGAACTATACTGTTAATAAAATGACAAACATGATATATTAAATGATCCATTGAGATGTATTACAACTATGTGTTGAAAAAAAAAAGATAATGTCTGAATAATTATTGTGTTCAATTTAAATTGATGTTTGATTGTTTGTAATATCACTGATTAGTTTCTGTATCCATATTGTTTCGGTGGGCACCACTTAATAAGTCTCACTTAATAAACCCTCTATTTCTTCTTTACCGTTCTGATATCCCCGTCATCCCATCAATGCATCATCCTCAGCGTCTCACAATTTCTGATAGATCTTCATTTTGTTTGTCGATCCACCGAGAGACTTCGAAATCAAGCATTTCCTTCATCCTTTCCGTCTATCATTTCTCCCGACCCTGATGTCGTCTGATAGCTTTGTTCATTAGACCGTTATCGATGGCTCCTCCTCGCAAAGTACGTCGGCACAGGGAGCGAGCGATCATATTCGGCGTGGTGGCGGGAGGGGGCGTGGGAGGCACGGTTGTTATTTGGGTCGTGATTTATCGCCGGGCCCTACTTTCTCCTCGCCGGAGTTTCAGCGGAAAAACAAAGATGGGGGAGAAAGCAACGTAATGAGAAATATCAACGTATTCTCATGTTTCTGCACGGCCTGACAGCACCCAATCCATCTCCTTGACACTCACCTAGTTAACATTTTTATCAGAGGGCCAAGATTTGTCATTTTTTACCCCCTTCCTCTAGACAAGTGTATAAGTCTCCACTAATAGTTTTGATAAAGATGAACAACCAGAAATGTAGCCACACGGCTGCTCTTGAGAATGATAAACAATGGAGCTAGCACTTGCTTTCATATTTTTACCCCCTTGTAGACTGAGCGCAACAGGGTGTAGACAAAGATTGCTTTAGCGACATGCAGGTTTGTGGTTTTAAGCTGCATCTGTGGTCGTGAAGGTGTTTCTGACTGTGGAAGGGAAATATTTCTATGCATTTAAACATGCTTTTTCAGCCTGATCTCACGAAAAAATATACATATCTTACAAGTTGGCTAATTCGTATCAATTCACATGAAATTATTCATGCAAAAACATACATTTTCATACAAAACATAGATTATAGTGACAGTTAACAAGTTTATTGATTCTCTGATAGTTTTCAGAATATACAAACCATCTGTACAGAATCACCATTATTTTCCCCCAATATCACCCCCCTAAGGTAATCCCACTGTTTGAATTCAAAACATGGCTATATCATTGAATTAACTGCATATATTACTACAATATATGCAGGGCATTACTGATACAATAATAATAATTAAAGACAGAAAACCCACATAAATAAATAAATAAATAAATACAAAAATAAAGAAAATAATAATAAAAACTCCATAATACACTGTCACTCTTGCAAATCCTACAAAAATGTAGGAATGTGGTCATACAAATTAATATAAATTAGCCACCTCACCTCATGACTTAGACCGGCCTACTTTAGTTCTGACTGACTATATTAAAAGAATTTATACCACGAGTCTGTTGAATGCTGCATTCTGATTGGCTGAGAAATGTTCTATGGGTGTTGATTATTTTTCTGTAAACCGCACACCTAATTTTTCAAATGTCTTAAAAAATAGGCACCAGAGCAATGTTTGTGGTAACCGTGGTATAAGAGGAATAATTGACTCCGGTCCTTTGAATTATTTGAAAATAATGCACACATGCGGTGTTTAAACGCTCGTTTTTTGAAGTCGAAAGCTTATAAAAACGTTTTTTTTTTTTTTTTGGTTGTTAGATGTACACCTTGTCACACAGCAGCTTTTAGGTATTATTCTGTTTTTAAGTTTAATCTGTAAATAAGTTATTATAAGCTGTCGACCCCAAAAAACGAGCGTTTAAAGACACAAAAATGGAAACAGGCAACTTTTCATAGTACTCCTATTAGTAAAACTGCGTCCACTGGGGGGAAACGTAGTCGGCGATCCACTTTATTCTCCTTAAAGACTGGGTTTTACGGCTCGACAGCTTATAAAAACTTATTTCTGTGTTCTTTGGCTTGTTAGCTGTACATATTGTCACACAGCAGCTTTTAGGCATTATTCAGTTTTTTGTTATAAGCCAGAAATGACAAGGAGGCGGCTTCTCGCAATACAAAGTCAATGGAGACGGTTGGATTGTTTTCCCCCCCGGTGGGCGTGGTTTTCAGGTTATGACGCGCTGCGCTCTGTCTCTATAGTGCACTGTTCTCTGCAGCCTTGCAATTTATTGCATTTTTCAAATATATCATTTCCAATTCAGTGCAAATACAGTCGCCTAAACAACTATTTTTGCCACAATCGTGCAGCCCTACCGTAGGTATTTTAATATTATTAAATTATTCAAAAAGTACTGAAAGGTAACAAATATGTTTGTGTTTTGCCCTATATTTCTATTTAAAAAAATGGTGGGTCTTGAGATTACTTGTTGGGTTGAAAACGTTTGGAAACCCCTGATATGCAATACATAAGCAAGATTTATCAAGTATGCAGTGGAAACAGATAGAAAAATTACTCATCTTAATTTTATTTCTTAAATCATGTATATTGCCAGAAAACTAAGCTACTTTTTGTCAAAAAAAAGAACAAATATATAATGGACTTTCAAAATGTTTTACTTGAGAAAACATCACAAAACATACTTTTTTCACTTATGGATGTGTTCAAAACAAAACACCTCAGTGTTAGTTTAGGGACAACACCCTAAATGCTTTGTCCCAGAATCCAAACATCTCTGTGTTATTATTGAAACAACACATTTTTTGTTACTTTTTACACAACCTGTGTTTTAACACAAAATCAACACAAAGTGACACATGATGTTGTTAAAAGCATAACACAAAAAGATGTGTAAAAAAAACATCGTTTCTTAGGGGGCGTGCACACCAAAGCTTTTACGCCGTGCGTCCGGCACATGATTGGAAGCTCTGCGTTTTTCATATAAGCCAGCAGCTAGCATTTTTTTTCTGCGCTGAAAACCGGCGCTTTGGGTTTCTTTCCGCACTCGGCGCTGAGTGTCGAGAGTTGAAAGAGATTTAACTTTGGGTGAAAAGCTCCGCTTGTCAATGTCAGTTCTCACACGGCCGTCCAATTACAACCAGCCGGCTCACAACTCAAGTATCACAGCTACCAAAGCACTCGGCTAAAGAAAGCTGGCGCTCAGCTGAAAAAACAGCTGGCATTCGTTGTCCTCCAGGCGTTTTCAGCGCATTTAAAAGTTTTGGTGTGCACAACCCCTTAGAGTCTAGGTCCTTTTCCTTTTAAAGACCATCCACATCATGTCACGCTCAAGTTTATTTTAAATGCACTAGTTGTATCTGAAACAAAGCCCATGTTCACAGCGAGTGGGACTGGTAGCAAAGGCAGATGACCCTTTGAAAAGCAAAAGAAAGCAGATCGTCCCACCAGGAGTTCTCCCGGTGCTCCTGATTATCCAATCCGGGCCTGCCACCTACTACGTACGAATTGCCGTGAGATAGCGTTGGCTTTTTTAATGACTGCTTGTGATTTTTAAATTGGATTAATGCACCCTTTAAGTGTTTAAGAGTTATTTGAACTTACAGTATACGCACATGATTTACGTTGTGTTTAATAATACACTTTGGGTTATTTTAACCTATTGTTGGTCAAATATAAACATTTTCTGGGTTAAATCTACCCAACAGCTGGATTTGTCACTTTTTCACCCATGCTGGGTTTAAAATATAACAAAGCATTTTAAGTTTAATGAAGTTTTAACAACTCATGCAATGGGGATCATGCAAGTCAATTCAACCTACATTTTAAAGCTGTGACTTGTGATAAGTTGACATAACTTAGAAAAGCAAGTTGAAATTGTTTCTTATATTGCTAAACATTAAACTAAATGTAACACTGTAAAAATCATATCAACATATAGTTTTTTCAAACTTATACTGTAGAAACATATTTTTGCTCTTACATTTTTGTCATGTTTAATTAACTAGGATTTACAACTCATTTCAATTGACAAGTGATGAGTTGCTGTAACGTAATAAATCAAGTTGAATTTACTTTAGTTAAGTCATTTTGTTTGTCAAATTTGATAAATTACAGCAACTCATCACTAATTAATACAGTTAAAATGACTTCTAAATCCAAGAAAAATTTAAGTGTAAAAGTATGTTTTTAAAGTGTAGCTTGCGCCTTTGTTCATTTCTTGCCTTTTTACATAATCCCTTAAAAATATTGAGAAAAAAAAACGAAAATATACAATAGAGGTCTTTTTATAACACAGCGAATATTAAAGTTAGTGTTAGCTCCGGTAATTGCTTCTACATCAAAATTTGTACTTTCTTGAAAGTCATTTTGTAAGAGTCAGCCAAGGAGGATAACACCGTTTTAAAACAACATCATAATAATCCCTTATATTTAAGTAAAGAAAGCATGTATGGAAAAAATATATCCAGAGGAAGTTATTTCAGAGACTCAATTCCATCTTAGCAGCAAATAGACATTTATAATGCAGGATGGATTTTATTCATAAGTAATCACACAGATGGCGTCAGCCTTGTTTCTATAGCTCTTTCTTTAGCTTTCTCATTGCCAGGTGTTGATGTGAGAGAATAGAGAATAATGTCAAGCAGAACTGAGGGTATTAGTAACTAACTAGCTGTCTGTCAGGCTTGACTCGCTCCTTAGCCGCTCCCACGAACTTTCCTTTTAAAACCTCCCACCTTGAAAGATGACCTCTTTGGTATTTGAGCTGTCCACCGATGTGCTTCCCAGATAAATGAAACACAGATACGCTCAATATCCATAATGGTTTGTCCGCTGTAATATTTGCCCTTTTGCTTTTTTGGCACCCTTTCCGACCAAGGGAAGAAACAAACAAAAACAAACCACTCCTGAAAATTGTTTCGCTCACGAATCTGTCATGTTGAAGTGTCTAGCGTCAGAGCTAGTCCTATATATTGATTTTAGCATTCACGTTCTTTTGTTACAGCTTTCTGACTTTGACCTTTGCCCCGTGATGTTTTATCTTTCATCCTCAACCTCTTTGAGTCATAAATCTGCAGAGTACACAGACCAGTCCTTTACATGAAATTGCCACATTTTTCCATATGTGGGAAAAAAGACCATTTTTAAAATTATAGTTCACCCCAAAATGAAAATTCTGTCATTATTTACTCACCCTTATGTTGTTACAAACCTGTAAAAATGCCATTGTTCTGCTGAACACAAAGATATTTGTAGCTAACCAGGAAACAGAAGCACCATTGACTTCCATAGTAGGAAAAATATTACTATGGAAGTCAATGGTGCGTAAAAATGGTTTGGTTACAAACATTGCTTAAAATTTCCTCCTTGTGTGGAGCCATGTGAATTACTTTTGCGACAGATGGATGCACTTGAAGAAAGTGGATCCTGTATTCACCTGTAATGAAAATTGGAAGAGCTAGGACATTTTCAAAAATATCTTAATATGTGTTTGTATGAAAAATAATGAGTGTTTTTGAGCAGAATGAAGTAAAAAGACTCATTTCTTTAAATCGAGAAATTTGGATTTAATTTTATTTAGGTTTAAGAGATCGTGCAATTTCCTGCTATTGCTCAAGTGGAATTCTTGACACATCAGTTTACATTTTTATACAGTTTTTAATACTATATACACATTTCCTGTAATTATCTGGTTGTATTCTATTAAAGAGACTGAGAAACAATTATATATGATCACTATAACATTGCAAAACCAGCTATTCTAATTCTGGCATGGCAGCCTAAGACTTTTGCAATATAACTCGGATGGCTTGAGGATGAGTAAATAATGGGGTAAGTTTAATTTTTGGCTGAACTATCGCTTTAATTAAACTATCGCTTAAACCTGAAATCAAAGGAATAAACTGGCTACAGAGAAATTTGTGTTTACACTGGATTAGAAGATTTGTCGAGGTTCTCACAAATTAATTCAATTTTATTTATATAGCGCTTTTCACAATTGTTTATTGTTTCAAAGCAGCTGTACATTAGTGATGCGCTGGTCGCCGTTTTTCCAATCCCCGGGTCCCGCTTTTATGAAATATTTAGCCTGCCCCAACCTGCCCCGCAACACTGGATGTATTTTAACAACCCGCTCCGCGCCCGTGACCATTAAAGTAGACATACTAGGCATTTGTAATGTAAATAAAAAGAGGCTTTATTTCAGCCTAAAAATGCTTGGAAACGTCCTGTAACATGGCAACAGCATACGCAAATGAACGCCAATGAACCAGGATGGTCATATTAATATAGAGACAGGATAATGATAAAGATTTTCAACATTTACAAAGCAGTGTTTGTATTATCTATTCACATATTCCGTACCTTAAAGGAATAGTCTACTCATTTTCATGAGTAGACTATTAAAATATGTTATTACCTTAACTAAGAATTGTTGATACATCCCTCTATCATCTGTGTGCGTGCATGTAAGCACTGGAGCGCGCTGCGATGCTTCGATAGCATTTTGCTTAGCCCCATTCATTCAATGGTACCATTTAGAGATAAAGTTAGAAGTGACCAAACACATCAACGGTTTTCCTATTTAAGACGAGTAGTTATACGAGCAAGTTTGGTGGTACAAAATAAAACGTAGCGCTTTTCTAAGCGGATTTAAAAGAGGAACTATATTTTATGGCGTAATAGCACTTTTGGGACTACTTCGACTCGGCGCAGTAACACCCTCCCTCTCCCATTATGAGAGTGAGAAGGGGAGCGGACTTTTCAGGCGAGTCGAAGTACTCCCAAAAGTGCTATTACGCCATAAAATATAGTTCCTACGTAATTTAACCTTATCAAAGAACGTAATAAAATATAAAAATATATATTCCCTAATATATATATATATATATATATATTTATATATATATATATATTAGGGAATATATATTTTTATCTATAATTTTATATATATTTTTATGTATATATATATATATATATACATGCTACAGGAAATTAAACGCAACATATCTGTTTTTAATTTTGTTTTTAATGACCCGTCCCAACGCGCCCCGCATTAAAGTTACAATTTCTTTACCTAACCCAACCCGACCCGCGCATCACTACTTTACATTAATATTAATATGTTGCAAATTAAAAAGTATGTCAAATCAACATATTTTATGCTACTGTAATTTCAACTAATTTTTATAAGTTATGTCAACTTATCACAAATGATTCGCAAAACCAAGTTATTTTAACTTAATCCTGCATTTTTTACAGTGCAGGCAGTGACGTCACTGCTTAAAGTTTGGATAATCTTTTAAAAGCCGTCAGTCAAATCTGTAAAAAGCTATACTGTTGTGTCTCCTCTCATATGTCTGCAGAACCTGTGTAATGCAGGTTTTTTATTTACATTTTTTCTCCAACTGCATAACAGACTTTGTGAAGTTTATATTTTCATGGAGTCTTTTCATAGGCTGACCCAGACATACTGACTTTCATGAGGGTTTGAGTATGTTTTTCAGCATCTTCTTTTGATGATGCTATTAATTAGTCTGCGAAACAGATTGTGTTTCTATAGAGGAGTGTGTGGGAAAGGGCACAGAGTTATAGTTTTTATACTTCAACAAACTCTGAATGTTTCACATTGCAGAACGCAGTATTGCACTGTAGCTATGAAATCCATCACTTTTGAATATTTATGTATGTCTGCATGCGTGTTTTCAAGCTAATGCAAGTTAAGTGTATATGTGTGCATAGTATGGGTTAACCAGTGGCGACCTATGAACTTGCTACTAGCATTTAGCATAGATGGTAAGCTAAGCACTATGTTAATTTGAACTCTAACCGTGGGTTCACACCAGCCGCGTTTGAGACATCAAATTCGCGTCTACTGCGGCTAGTTTGCCGCTTGAACATTTTGAGTTTACTTGCTTTATTCGCGCGTGAAAGCCGCACGTGAAATTCTAATCATTGAGACATTCACACGAAAATTCACGTCATGGGAGGGGCTTCTGCGACTGTAATCATGTCACTACTACACTCTAAAAAATGATGTGTTGGATTTACTTAAAATATATATGCACCATTTTTGCATCACACTTTTTAAGTATTCCCAACTTTGATAGTTTTACTTAAAATTTACAAGAAAACCTGTGTTTTATTTACTTAAATTTTTAAGTAAAGAATGATGATGAACTCAAATATTTAAGTTCATATAACACATATTTTCTTGTTTATTTTAAATAAAATTATTCCAAGTTGGGATTACTTAAAATATATATGCACCATTTTTGCATCACACTTTTTAAGTAAATCCAACACATATTTTAGAGTGAAGTTGGAGCAATTTAGTATACACAGAAAGGTATACATAATTTAGTGTACACAGAAAGGTCTCCAGAACAAAGTTTTTGTCTGACTTAGCTCCTGCTTGAATCAGAGACCTTTTTGCTGTGAGGAAACTATGATGCGCGCTAACCCACTGTGTTGCCCTCTACACTGAGCACACACTTCTCAATCATGGTAACAATGAACAAACATAATTTTTTCAAAATAACTCTAAATACAACATATAACTAACATTAACAACATATCAACATAAATAAACCCAGCAAACATTAAAACAGTCATCTTTTTTAGTAAATATTAACCAAAGAAGTGAACATGTCGCAATGCATGCTGGGAACTATTCAGACCATTGTTTTTTTTTAAATTGCTTGTTCAGATTACTCAATTTGGCAAGTTGGGTAAACAAATTGGACAAAAACTTAAAACTCCAGTCAAGATATTTGTTAGCAGGATGATTATGCTTATTTTATTCAGTGAACACAAATTAATGAACTGATGCCCTTCAACAAGAAAAACTTTGTGTTTTGTTAAAAGAACATTTTGAATTTGGATTTTTTTTACAGGGCATGTGCTTCACAAAATGACTATGACAGATGTCATAATTTTTGGCTGGAAAGGCATCATGGGAAATCACGTGGCTCTATAGTTACTTAAAATGTTATGCTAGATTTACTTAATTTTGATGCAATTGTTATAGTAGTTAGCATTACTTATGTTTTTTCATTTTATTTTTGGATACATTTAAGTTCACCTGGTAACTTAAATTTTTGTGTTACACATACTAAATATGGTAAGTAGAGGTTGAAAAGTTATAAATACTAAGTTTTTTGTGTTTAATCCAATTACTTTCATAAGTTATGGTTGTTCAGCCAACGAATCGTTTTTTAGAGTGTAGAGCAAGCTCCTGATTGGTTGACGCGGCGCATGTTTCCTCAAAGTTCAAATTTTCAACTTGCGCGTTTCCAATGCTCAGTTCACGCCATTGGTGTCGCGAGACCTCCAGACGGGCGCCAAAGTGTCTTCACATTGACTTAACATTGAAATGACTCACGCTTGATGGCTCTACCGCGGCTGGTGTGAACGCAGCATAAAGTATTTGTGATGTTCACATATGAAGTTTGTGCTGGTTAATACTGATGGTCTGTATGGTGGATCATATATGGTGGCCATGTGTTGACCAATACAATTGGTCTTTTTGGTAAGCAGGTTAAAGCAGACAATCAACCTGGTTAAGCTAGTTTGATAGTCTGATAGATACTTTATTTATCCCAGGGAGGGAAATTCATGTACCCAGTAGCGTTTAAAAAATACTAAAATCACACTATAAACACAGTTAACAATAACAATAAATAATTAAAGTTAAAATAGATAGATAAATAGATAGATAAAAAATGTTTTTGCCCATTTATTAAATAGGTAATTCAAATAAGAAAAGTTTAAACAATGTCCAGTCTCTTCAAAGCAGGCAAAATATGTGTCGTCTTTATTGTGCTCTGGTTCAGGTTAGCCGCTTGTATGCAGAGTGACATGCAGCAGCCATATAGCAGGTCGTGAGGATGACGGCAGCTAACCTTTTAGAGAAATCATTTTTCATTTTCCTCAGCTGTGTCCACCGCCGGCCGATCTGCCTGGGGAAAAGCGTACGACGTATCCGGTGGAGGCCGATCCCGCGGCGCCGGCCGCAGAACTGTAATTTGATTCCTGCAAACCCCACAGCCCGAGACACAAAGTCGCCGACTGTTTCCCTTTAAAAATCCCTAGTTATTTTTTCCTCCTGATATGAGATGCTTTGACTTTTGGCATGAATGTATAATGAACCGAGCAGGTGTGCCTGTTTACGGAGTCCTGCGGGAACTTCCACGGTCACATCTGAGCATATCCGCCTCTTAATTTCTACAGGGAACGATTGCATTGTATTTTCTCCCTCAGATCCTTATGGCAACCTTTTCGCAACTCCATGCAACTCTTTGATTGAAAGTTATGTATACCATTAGAAATCGCAATAGCGTGTCCCTGCTGACACAGTTTTGGGAATAGAGTCGCATATGCACAGGATCTGCAGGCATTGTCACAGATATGTTTATGTAGCATTTGCATAGATCTGTAACTGAACGCTGCTCTAGAAATCTATACTCATGTGGTTCAATTATACAGAGGGGTATGCAAATGAGTCTTGGAGCCCTTTTTTAAAATCAAATAAATTCAAGCGTAGAAGGGACTTGCTATATTTAAATCTGAAATATGTGATTTCTGCTTCACGAGCATAGTCAAATTGAATTGCAAAAAATTATAACACCCTTTATACAATATTGGTTAGACAAACATACATTTAATGTAGCTCAAGCAATGTATCCTAGATAGACAGGCAGGTATTTGGACCGATGCAATGACCAATGGCACAATAGACATACAGCTCACTTGACCACTTCAAATTTCCCTTTCTAAATGTATGGCAACCATTTCTTTCCATTGTCTGTTGAATTCAAACTAAAGCAAATCTCAGTAGTGACAAAGTAGACCAACAACAATGTAAAAGAGTGAAAACATGACAAGACACATGACAACTGAGATTAAAGTCCCAGTGAATTGGAAGTAGCAAATGACTTTACTTTTGTGATGTATTTCTGAGTGAAACATAAGGCAAATAGTGGGTGTGGCTTGTGTTTTTTACTGGGAATTGATTGGATATAGAAAAGTAGGCGTTTCATTTAGAAATTAAACTCACAGTGGACTTGACCGTTAGAGTGGGCGGGGTTAATGGATCCATCTAGCTGATGTCATCAGGGAATGATCGCCACAAGAGGGTGGAAGTACATTTTCATATTTTGGTTAAAGTTTATGTGGACACTTGATTTTTTTTAAATAATGACTTTTGATGAGTTGTTTTTATAAACAGTGCAATATTTCATAAAAAAATAATTGTTCGTTTTGATTTCATGGAGACTTTAAAGCCCCTTCTGTACCGAAGCGTTTATCCTGCAGCCGGTGTATTTTTTTTAAAATTGTTTTCAATGGAAGCCGGCAGTTATTGTTCAGGCTCAACGCCGGCGTTCTGCATTTTTGTCCGTGCACAGAGCATTGAAATTTGGGGAAGGACGCTCAGCTCGTCCATGTCACTTGTTCAACATGAAGTTTGTTTTCACAATGACACAAAAACGATGAGAAACTATTTATAGAAATTTGTGAGCGTGACATGAAAAAGACATTTGTGCTCAAGGCACAAAAAAGCTGAATTTCGTGCCATGGACACGAATAAATTAATCAAAATTTTCAAGACTATAACATTACTTTCCGTGAGATCAGTCTGCACTTTTCACTCAACCATATTATAGACGGTTTTATTGGAAGCACGTGATACACGTCTGGATCCGAACTTTACTTCCGGTTTAATTTTTTTAATGGTCTGACTAGTTGCTAAACTGATCTCTTGAACAAATTCCTTGTCGAAAATAAATGTTTTGGTCTCCTAGGTAATCTATGTGTTGTTTTTTTGCTTGTTATATAAATAAACTACGTTTAAAGTACTTTGTTGTTATTTATTCTTAGCGGAGTTTAGCGGAAGTTACGTGCGGACTGCAACAGCAGCTTGTTTATGTTGTTACTGCTGAGACCGTCTATAACAGTGCACATCGTACAACGACTGATAAACAAAACATAAGTATCATACCAATCAAATCCCTCAACTGATGAAAAGAAAAATCTGAATTATTCCATCAAATTGTTATTTTTAAAATCTACATAAAAACATTAGTGTTATGTTGTTTAAAAAGGTCAGAAACAGTTGTTATATTCTTCAATAAATGCAAATAAAAAACAATATTTGGAATTTGGGAGAAATTATGTTAGAAGAATAAACCAAAAGTGCTAATTTTACCTGAAGTTAACAAATATTGTTTAATCAAACATAATGCACGTTGTCACGGTTGCGCGCCTGAACTGAAGTGAACCTCATTTATTTATCTGCCTGTCTAGTGGCAAAACTGATATCCGAAAAAATACTTTGTCAGAAATAAAAAATGTTGTTTTGCTAAAGACGAGGCGAGACGGCGAGCATGGATCACAACTGTGCGGAGAGGTTTGGCAGCTAGGCAAGATTTCAAGGACCTATAGCATTGATTTTGCACAGTAACGTTAGCTCAGTGTAATAGTTGATACGCGTTAGATATAATATACAGCGGAGAAAATAAGTATTTGACACATTGGCATTTTTATCAGTAAGAGGATTTCTAAGTGGGCTACTGACACAAAATTTCCACCAGATGTAGCCATCAAGCCAAATATTGAATTCATACAAAGAAATCAGAACATTTAAGTATACAAGTTAAGTCATAATAAAGTGAAGTGACACAGGGTATATTTATGGAACACACATTATTTAATACTTTGTAGAAAAGTTATTGTTGGTGATTACAGCTTCTAGACGCCTCTTGTATTGAGAGACCAGTCGTCTGCATTGCTCAGGAGTGATTCTGGCCCATTCCCATTGTCAACTTTGATCTTCAGTTATCTTCATAAATTAGCTATGGGATTTAGGTCAGGTGACTGGGCCATTCAAGCAACTTGATTTTCTTTCATTGAAACCATTGTTTCCTTGGCGGTGTGTTTCCATTTTCAGCTTTCTGGTAGATGGCAGTATAAAGTCCCGGTACATTCCTCCATTCATCCTGCCTTCAATAATATGAAATCTGACAATACCCTTTGCTAAAAAGCAGCCCCAAACCATGATGCTTCCACCCCCAAACTTAACCGTTCGTATGGTGTTCTTGGGGTGGTGGGCAGTGCCATTTCTTCTCCAAACATGGTATGTAGGATGACTGCCAAAAAGTTCAATTTTGCTTTCATCTGACCATACTGTAGTCTCCCAATAATCCACAGGCTGCTCCAAATGCTCTTTCACAAACTTTAACCGAGGCTCAACATGCTTTATGTTCAGCAGTTGGGTTTTAGCGTGGTGAGCGTGCATGGATGCCATGGCGGTTCAATGCATTGCTTATAGTTTTCTTTGAAACAACAGTAACTGTTGATGCAAGGTCTTCCTGAAGTTCTGCCTGAGTGGTTCTTGGCTCTTGGAGAACTCTCCTGATTTTTCTTTGGACTCCTAGGGCAGGGATCTTACGTGGAGCACCTGATCGTGGCCGGTTTATGGTGAAGTGATGCTCTTTCCATTTCCGGATAATGGCCCCCACAGTGCTCACATGAACATTCAGCATTCTGGAAATGCCTATAACCATTCCCCCATTCAACGATAAGATTACGAAGATCTTGAGAGGGTTCTTTGCTTTTACCCATAATGAAGTCTTTCCTGTGTGTTTCCTGGGTAATGAGAAGCCTTTATAGGCCATCAATTAGGACTAAAGCAGCTGATATCAATTAGTACTGATAGGGGTCAGGGTTTCTCTCTCAATACTGACAGATTTCAGGTGATCTCCTGGCTTTTTATGCCATTTTGCACCTTGTTCTCTTCATTTGTTGAATAATTATTCCCTGTGTCATTTCACTTTATTTATTATGACTGAACTTGTATACTTAAATGTTCTGATTTCTTTGTATGAATTCAATGTTTGGCTTAATGGCTACATATGGTGGAAATTTTGTGTCAATAGCCCACTTACTGATAAAAATGCTGATGTGTCAAATACTTATTTTCCCCGCTGTACATGAACAAAGGTGATTTACTTGTCACTTATTTCCCTTGTTATCAGAAATAAACTGTAAAAGGACTCTGTTGTTATTGATTCTGTGTGGAAGTCTACGTTTCGTCCACAAAAGCTGTTTGTTTATATTGTTATATCTAAAAAAAAAAAAAAAAAACGACAAACAATTTTGTAGTGTTCTCTTACGTTTTTTTTCCTACAGCTGGATATATTTTAACATTTAGATCACTTTACTTATGAATTGCTTTAGGATGTGAAGAAATTTTCAACCAGTATAACAACAAATTCATCTGAAACATATTGCCTACCCTAGCTTTCAGCAGAAACCTGATTTAAGATCCACTTTTATGTCGTATTTTATGGGCTGGTATAATTGCTATAACTTATTGTCACGTTGTTTGAATAGATTCAGAGATTCAGACTAAATTTATGCTCATACCTGTTAATACTTTCCAATCCCAGTAGTTAATACTTAAGATAAATTACATCATGAGAGACATTAACCATGGCATAACTCACTGTTAAATTACAAATATGTAAATATGTAAACGCGGCATATTTTTAAGGAGGGAAGCCATTAGGTCCACTTTTATGGGTCTGGATTTATTTAAATCAGGCTAGGAAAGCTAACAGCCCCCCCTCTCTCTCTCTAAAAAAAGAGGCATTATTATCCACTATGATAACACCTGCCATAGTCAAAGGGAAGTATTGAAATCACCTGACTTTTGACATCCCTTCTGCCAAATGCAGTGTTTGCTTGGCAGGTCTTTGTTCTGGAATGATGGCTGACGCTAGCAGGCATTTATAAAACTGCGGGTCATCCGAGTTAGCACGCAGCTAAAGCTTTGAAGATGAGAGAAGACATTCATAGAAATTAAGGTCTGCTTAACCATATTACCAACAAGCAAAAAAGATACATTATGTATAAATAAGGAAATAATGAATCTTTATGTCTAGGGTATTAGATGTATTACTCCCATACTAATTTTCCTCCTGAAATGGTGTAATTAAAGACGATTAAGTGTTTAAACCCTCGTGGCAGGAGAGATGGTGGTCTGGCCGCTTAAGGAGAGTTTTTAAGTGCTATGCGCGGAGAGGCATGAAGGTGTGGAAGCTGTTATCAGATTCACTGCCTAATCGCTCCATTCGTATGTAGCCAACCTGCAATTAGGGCTTCATAATGGCGAAGGTGTTATCGCTGCCCGAAGTACTTCATTTTAGAGCACATTTAGATTAAGGCTTTGCAAAGAATAGAGCAGGATTTTGTACAATCATTGTACTATAAAGGTACCGTAGTACAATAATGTGTACACATTTATGCATTTTTCAGATGCTTTTATCCAAAATGACTTAAAGTGCATCACAAGCTATGCATTAGAGTTGTATGAGTGTTCCTGGGATCGAACCTTTTGTGCTGCTAAAGCACTGCTCTGACAATTAAGCTACATAATAATGTCAGGTTGGAATACTATGTAATAGTACAGTTTTTAATAGTATACAGTAATGGTAATAATAATGGGTATTTTTGTTAATATAATTTTAAATATATGACCCTTTTGTTATTTAAAATGTACCACAGTTATTAACACATGTATGGTTTAATACAGTGGGTCTCAAATGGGGGTACGCGTACCCCTATGGGTACTTTGGGGTACTGCAGGGGGTACATGAGAGAAAGTGGAAACCGACATTTAGGAATAAATCATTAAAACCAGTATATCATGATGATAATTAATATGACATTAGGACTACACAAAGATGCATTAAAAAAATCATACATTTAAAGCACATTGTACAAAAGTAAGTGACATCTGTCAGTGTTGTAAATATGTTTGAGTTTTATTCGGTTAAATGTACCTCATTAAAGCTTCCATAATAACCTTGGGAAAGCAGCTGTAATCCACACAAAATCGATAATTCAAAGGTTTATTTTCAATTTAATATGAATGTCAATCTATTTAAATATATCTTTATGCCATATTTGTTCAAATGTATGTTTAATTGCATGTTTGCAAATCTGATAATAGTGAAATGTGAAATGTGAAAATAAAACAGTACAAATGCATAGTTTTAATAAACTTTAATAAAAAATTTAAAGGCTGCCATTACGTTTTTCGTTACTTTACATGATAGTTGGAATAAAACACATTTTTTAATGCTACAGCGAGGTAAACTTAATAAACAAGCCTTCAATAAGTAGATTATAAAATGATGTGAAACAGAAGATGAGAGTTATAAATGCACACAGTCAACAGGTGGCGGTATTTGGCCCGCATTCATTAAAGGTGTCATATTATGAATTTATTTTAAGATATAAAATAAATCTTTGGTGTCCACATACACTGTAAAAAGTAATACCTAAATCTAACTTATAAAAATTGAGGCAAGTGGCTGCATTTGATGTTTTAGGTTGGGTCAATTTGTAGCCTTTTTAAGTATAATAAACACTGTAATATTACTTAATACAAACGCAACACAATTAAGTTGCCTTAACTTATAGTTCTAGTATTACTCAGTTTAAATTACTTTTCTTGGTACAGGTAACTTTTTTATGGTTTGTTGTTGTTTCCGTAAACATTGATTTAGACTTTATCTTTCTGTGAGATGAGGGCACGAATTGTTTATTCCACCCAGTTTCGTTTTGGGCAGCTGTAAAGCGCAAATTACTTCAGTATGCAGTCTATGCACCAGTCTTCTGAACAATGGTAACTACAAAACTCAAAGATGAAACAAAAACTCTTGAGGATAAATGAACATTAAACAGTAAAAAGTCTTTCTTTTTAGTTAAAAACACATAAAATAGCGTTTAAATTTAAATCTCACTGTCCAAATGCAGTCCCATGCAAAGCATGCTGGGAACTACGAGTCTACCGCCTAGTTAGCTGTGTTTACTAAAATCATTCATGTAGTTTCAACACAAAATTATTAAGTTAATTTCCTCCTTACAAATTTAAGTGGATTATACATGATAAAATGAAGCTGAATTTACTCAATAAAGTGTTCATTTAGAATTACTCAAATCATTCATCTTTTTATGTTATTTTAACTCAAATTTTGATTAAAAAAACAAGGATTAAATTTTTTTTTAATACAGTTTACTCGTTTTATCTTTGTTAAATCTACTAAGCACAGAAACACTTTTTACAGTGTAGTTCGTATTTGAAGTTTTAGCTCATAAAAACCCACATATGTTAAAATTGGCACTTTGTAGGTGTGAGCAAAAATGCAAATGAACTGATGAAATGCAACATTGATCGCCATAATGGTGGTTTGTTGACATTGAAACTCAATTGTGCTGTCAATATTTTTTTCACTCTATTTTTCCATCTGCACTAAATCCCACAGATTAAGGGAAGCTATTATTGTAATAAGACTTGCTTCCCATGTCACAAACAGGCAAAATCTGAATGACCTAATTTTTTTTACATGCTTGCAGAGAAGGGTTTACCAAAACTAAGTTACTGGGTTGCTCTTTTTCAAGTTTTCTAGGTTGATAGAAGCACTAGGGACCCAATTATAGCACTTAAACATGGAAAAAGTCAGATTTTCATGCTATGACCCTGTTAAAAATACAGCATCGGGTCTTCTGTTCAGCCCTTTCACAAAGAGAAACATAAATGAAGAAATTTAGTACAGAAAACATACTAATGAAAGAAGATCAAAATAAAAAAATTCTTACATGAAAAACTCACCATAAGATACCATAGTATGTACTATAGTAAACTGTAGTAATATTTTTTATACGCCATCAATTTCAGAACCTGAAACATAATGGCGGCCTCCATAGGTTAAAATGAGTATTACATTTTGAAGAAAAGGAAAATATTTAATGTGTTTCTGTCAATGAATGTTAATAGTTGAAGGCAAATATAAAGTATTAAAGCATACAAGTCGTCATAGTTGGGGTACCTTTTAATGTTTTTTTATATAAAGTCATACAATGTAAAGAACAGTCTGTAAAAAAAAATATAACCTTGAGTCAAGTCAATGATTAAAATCAAACTGTGATGCACCTGATTTTTAAATGACACTTAACCTTTATTTCGCATACAGAGTATATACGTGTGAATCTTATATTTTAATAGGAGCACAGTGAGTGGTGACAACCTATGGGTTATGGGTGTCGGCCGATGTGTCATTCCCCCGCCCCCCTTGTGGGGTTCATACAGAAGCCTCATCCCCGCTGAGTGCTATCTCCTCCCAGCCCTAACCGTTTCCGACACCTGCCCTGACATGCCTTTAGTGCCAGCGTGAGGCCTGTCAGCATCATCCTGCCCACCCTGGCCACCACCCCAGAGCCAGGCATATTAATCTGGGCATCGGCCTCCATCAATTAGCTCCCCTACTGCCCCTTCTGATTCTGATTTAACAGAAATGCCAGCTTCTCTTTCCGCCGACGGCCAACCCTAGCTGCTGGTCTCACAGCAGGGATGTGGTACAAAGCTCCACCCCGGCCAAGGGCGTTGCAGTCTTTTTATTTTATCAGAGGCTGATCCCTTACTCTGGGCATTCATCCAATGTGTGTGTGTTTTACCACTACTAGATTTTTTTTGCATATATGTATTTGTTTCGTGTATCTTCTTTTGTTCGTTTTCATCTAGTTCACATGCCACGTATGACTGAAACTGAACCTTAAAGTACACTAGTCGCATATCTAACAAAAACCACAAGAAAGCAAACAGATTTTTTGCATGATGTCTGACAAGTTGAATGAATCGGTGTAAAAGCAAGTAGACAATGTGAGGAGAGAAAAGGACGGCAAGCTCTCAGATACAGTGTCTCTTTTTGGCAGCTGTTTTGAACAGGTGATAGCGCTGCAAACTAACTCAATCCCTTCGTCAATACACTCTCCAATGAATTAGCATGCTAATTAGCTGCTATCAGATCGCATGTCGCTATCACAAACTAACAGAATAAATCAGAAATGAAACAATGTAATCCGATGGCTGGAGGTGTCCTCTGTGTCTAAAAATGGAGATAGGAGGTTATGCCGTGGGTATGTTTAAAAAGCAAAAGTAGTTATACCATAAATAATTCATTTTTTTTAATACTACATATAGTACATGATATTACTAACTGACAAAACAGTAGATGCCTGGATCTGTTTTTATATTGCATCGTGCCGTTCATATATAGCTGCTAGTAAAGCTGATACCTTAATGAGGATATGTGTTTTGCAGATAACATACCTCCACATAGCCCAGAGCTGAAACTGTATGCGGTATCAAAGTTTTCATCTTTTGTGGAGATCCAGCATAGATCATTCAGCTCAGACACACAGGCTTAGGTTAAAATAATGTGTTTTTCAGGCCTCCTTAAGGTTTTCCAATACACTTGCACAATGAATGCTGAGTGACAGGATGTATAGATTGCATGTGTGATACGTGTTTATGTTGGTTTGTGGGTCATTCCTATTCGGCAGTCTATTGGATTAAACAATCTCAAAATATACAAATGTCACAAATAAGATAACACAAATGAAAGTAGTTTACTGCTTATCTGGTTGCTGTGTACAATATGCTTGCAATAGGGGTCATTCGTGGCCTAATGGTTAGAGAGTCAGATTACAGATTTGCACAAAATTTATGATATATTTTCAAAATGTTGATAAAAACATTTTAAATGGATGATACTTGTATGCGACTAAAACATAGTTTTTCCTCTCGCGATACTGTAAGTCATTCAAAACATCACGTCGACCAATGTTGGTTATTTTAAGTCTATTTGGAGACATAGGAGTGTTATATATGAGGTGTTTCTCGGGGGTAATAGTACACTCTCAGAAATTAAGATACAAAGGTGTCACTGGGGCAGTACCCTTTCAAAAAGGTACACATTTGAGTGCATATTAGTACTTTAAAGGTGCACATTGGCATCTAAATGGTACACATTAGGACCTTTTTTAAAGGGTACTGCCCCAGTGCAGCTTTTTATCTTTATTTTTTATTTATTTAATTTTTTTAATCAAAGGAGATGTAGGAGTGTTATTCAAACATTTTCGTCAAAGAAAGCCTCTTGTACTTGATAGCAAACACGTTGCTATCTTGTACTTGATAGCAAACACGTATAAGGTGTTTCTGGGAGGTTTTCAGTACATACCGTGTCATCTTCATTTTCATTTCATTTTCTCTTTCATTTTTTTATTCTTAAATCTTGAAATAATAATTATGTGATTTACGTTAGTTGACCTAAAAAAAATAAACTTTCCATTGCAGTTTTGCGAAATACACCTTTTCTGAAATGCCTGAAAAACCACCTCATGCGTACGTAATTTTTTTTGTGATATATGGGAGTTGCGAAATTGATGTGTTTCTATTGGCTGTTTTTTCAATTAGCAAAGCCAATTTGTGCAAGTTAAAGGGTAACGGAAAAGTAGGTACTGAGATGGGTAAAATGCAGGGGTCACATTTTGGGCTATTATACTTGACACTCATGTCACATTTACTTTTTTCACTTTTTCAAATTTTAACTAGCGATTTCTTGCACTTGGCTGCTGTTCATTAAAGCAGTGGTTCTTAAACTTTTTTGGGGGGTTCGACCCCCACTTGCGTATGATGAAGAACGTAAGTGGCTTATTGAGACAATTTGCCCCATCGGCGGATAAGTTGTGACACTAGATTATTTAAAATGAAGAACAGAACTACTTAATTGTGATTGTTGATTTTCATTTTTTACTGGATATATTAACTCTATGGCTTTTCATACGGCACTTAACCCTAGGTTATCTTCATTCTAAACCCTCACTGTAAAACATTTCTGTAGAAATTACAGTATTACTGGGTATTACTGGCAACTAGCTGCCAGTAACTTACTGTAGATTTTACATTTATGTTATTTACTGGCAACAGTTTGTTTAAAGTTAAATGAACATTAAACATTTTCAGTCTTTATCGTTTACAGTAAGTTACTGGCTACCAGCTGCATAATTACAGCAAATTTTTTACAGTGCTGGGTTAAGGATTGTTTCACACTTGTATTTAGAAGTGGGGTTATCCCTGAAATCACCCCAGGGTTATGAAACCTTGCTAGCCCTGTTTTTGTGAGTTTAACCCCGCATTGCGGTGCCAAACACACACAGTGTAAAATGAAGCAGAAGGTTATGTCCCCAATTAAACACAGTTGAAGCAGCTAATCAAGGTGTTCAGGGTTGCCCGATAATTACAGAAAGGTATGAGCAGGGGTTTAGACACCTGACATAGGGTTTAGGAATGCACAGTGTGAAACGTCAGATTATGAATACACAGGGTTATCTCTTAACCCTTGGTGAAACGTGAAACACATAACCCAGGGTTTAGAATAACCCGGGGTTAACTATTTCCAGTGTAAAAAGCATGTGACGACTTGCCCCAAAGTCATTCAGACAACTTGCTCCAAACTGACATGTGTGCTAATATAGATGGTTTCAGCAGTAACAACATCAACACGCGGCTTTCGTGGTCATCACGTAACTTCTGGTAAACTCCTCAAAGAATAAATAACAACAAAGTTCTTTAAAAGTAGGTTATTTTTATAACAAGCAAAAAAACAACACGTAGATTACATAGGAACCCAAAACATTTGTTATTTTTGACGAGGTATTTGTTTAAGAGTTCAGTTTCAGCAACTAGTCAGACCATTAACCTGTTAGCCCTCATTCCATTTTCCGAACCCCCCCCACAAAAACTGTCATAGCCAAACTAAAATAGATACAGTTTATAAAGTCTTTGCACTAAAAGCATAAGTTTGGTCTCATTTGAAAGCAGACACTTGGAAGTTTATTAAGAGGTGAACATTAGTTACTTTCATAATGAAAAAAGTTGTTATAGAGAGCTTAAATTATTCTTTTTTATAAACTCCACCAAACATGTATGAAATATTGTTATGAAAATCTAAATGAAATTGGCCTTGGAGCAATCTATAAATGCTCTGCAGTTAAAGCCACAGGTCTGACCATGTTCTGTTTGAAATCTGAAGATGATACCTCTAAAACTCTGTATTTTATGAAATGTTTTTTAGACCCATGTCATGTAAATTTATTTAGAGAAAACAGCAAAAATGCTAAGCTAATGTTTGTTTATTTATATCTCGCAACATCCTTTCAGTTTATTGTCCTATTGCTCCGTGTTTTAAACAGACTCATTAAATAAGCATCCGGATGAGTCATTAACAACTTTTAATCCGGGATATGGCTGTCTAAATGTTTATTTTATTATTATAAACAATATAATAATTGCTCATAATTTCTATTTAGTGTTTTATTTCCTCCTTTTGTCTCAATTCACTTTCTTTTTATTAAAGTCCTTTCTTACAAAAAGAAACTTACCTTAAAGAAGCTTTACCAGTCAAAATTATTCCTAGAAACATATATCTCATATCTCCAGACAGCAGATGTTTACAGAACAGCTATACGTTAGCTTAGCATACCATCAAAACACTACAAATAAAAGCATTTATAATAAAACTCACATTATAACATCAAAAGTCGAGTGCTTAAACAATCATGCGTGATCTGATGTGGCTTTGGATCATAAAATAAGACCGAAAATAAACAATTTTATGTTATTTATGCTGTTAGCTTAGCATAGCATTATAATATACAGTACTGTTATGAAAATAACAGACATAGCGTTAAAAATACAGACAAACCATATATAATCTTAATCGTGTTTATTGTCTCCATGGTTTTAAAACATCAAAACATCTTTATTTACATGTTATTATAAAAACAGCGATCGCTCGTTGCAGGTCACTGTTCAAGTTCACGTCTGACTGACAGCTGCTGCTGCTGAGCTGACTGACGTCTTATTCTTTCTATGAAAGTTTATGAAAGAGTTTCAGACTTTAGCGCCCTCCGGCTTCACGTATGAATGAAACAAACTGAGTGTGAATGACTGCAGACTCCGAGAGACTCCAGCTTGCTCATATCGCCATTTTTGCAATAAAAATGGGTGAAATATTAGCCCCACTGCAGAAATTTGAAGTAAACATATAAAATTGAATTAATATTTCTCCAAATATGCATACTTTGAATTAAAAGCCCCGATAGATGTTGTTTTATCGAGTGCTTTCATGACGATCACGGAGGAGTATTTTTATCAATGAGTGCGGCTGAGGGTTATATTTCAAATTAAAGGTATGTACCGTTTTTCATTTTCATAATGCCTGACAAAAATGAAGAAATTACTGTTACTAGGATTCTCAGATTAAAATAAAGGTCAAAAACTAAATCTTAAATCAAAACACTTTTTAATGATGTATAGTTGTTTAATGTAAGTACATTTAAACTAACAGTAATTTAAATTATGTAAATAAATAGCTCTTCAGTACATCCACGTCCTCGCGCAGGTTATCAAGTTAAACAAACAGAAACCGGAAGTAAAGTTCGGACCAGACGCTTATCGCGTCACCGCACGTGCGCACGATGAAACGGTCTATAGGCTAAATCTCAGGGTTAGCTCAACATAGCACATGAG
The DNA here is from genome assembly GCF_027580225.2 of Misgurnus anguillicaudatus. NCBI lineage: Eukaryota > Metazoa > Chordata > Actinopteri > Cypriniformes > Cobitidae > Misgurnus > Misgurnus anguillicaudatus. Next base: position 11,581,861 of record NC_073350.2, read on the forward strand.
CTGAAGTATGAAAAGACATGTTATTGTCACCTCTATTTCTTTGCCAAATAATAGTTTTTAACATTCATACCTAACATAGTTGTATTGCATAAAATATAAAGTGCACATTTTTTACTTTTTAAGCCAAAAATTTGAAAATTGTGCTAACGCCAGATTAGAGCTATAGTCAACTTCGTGAACATGTTAGGCCTTCATTTTTATGAAAGCATATTTATGAAAGTCTGCTATTCCCTTAAAACCCAAATGGGCGGTTTCCCAGACAGGGCTTATCCTAGTCCCAGACTAAAATGCATGTTTGAGCTGCCATCATTTAAAAATGCCCTGTACTGACATATCTTAACATATGTCAATGTTAATGTTTTGTCTCAAGGTGCACACCAATATTGTTTTTTGTAAGGTTTGTTTGTAAAAACTACTTAAATGTCTAAAATAACTAAGGCCTAGTCCTGGATTAATCTAAACCATGTCCTGGAAACCACCCCAAAAGGTTTTAAAATAAAAAAATAAAGCGAAATGACCCAGAAACTGTTGACTATCCATTTGGTTACACTCATCACTACAGGTTAACACACTTCTGTACTTGAATGACAGTTCTGTTTGTATAGACGCTGTTTTATAGATTGGAGATCAATGTCTGCCCCGTACATTCACTCTAAAAAGTGACATGCACATGAGGAGCAAGGTCACAACAAATCCTTGAATGCAGATGGCGCGCGCGAGAGAAAATAAATGAAGTGTATATAATCCAAATAGCCTGAGGTATGTGATTGTGACTAGAAAATCAATGACACTTAATAAGTAAACAACATCCCTTAAATGTAGTCATTGACATCCTGACAGCTTAAATTTGAGGCAAGGTTTTCTATCACACATCGTTGCAGAACATGGATTTATTTTTACGCTGTTTTGCATGTCTAAGGCCTTGCTGCTTCACTGCCCAGCCAGCCAATGATTTGAGTTGAAATGTGTAATTTTCGTGTAATTTCCTGAACACACCCCTATAGTCATACAGATAGCCCTGCCCCAAACTAATACTATTGGTTGGTGACTTGACACACAGAATTGTGGGACAATCATTGCCTTCTGACCTTTTTACTACTGTAGCTTGTCTGAAAGGACAAAACATATTATTGTAGTGAATGGTTACAGCCTTAAGCACCGATCCCACAGAAATGGCACTCCTCATGGATATGCTCCATTAAATTGAATCAAGAACACTTTTGAAATTCGGAAGACTCTCTGATTGGTGGATCTTGGAAGGGCCGCTTCACATTTCGCATCTAAAACTGTGCAAAAAAACGCGTCCACGCCGCTTTCCTCCTTCAAAAGCATTTGTGTGCTCCTGTAGCATCTGCCGTTGCTAAGCAACTTCAGCGTTGCGTGACGTTGCGTAACCGACAGAAAAAAAAATAGGTCTGGCAACCTATGATTACAGCCTTTCTAAAAGTCACGATGTCCAGTAGCTGATTTTGATCATTTTGGCACTGATACACAACCAAAGCCATTTTGCAGTTTGTGACATCTTGTCATGAAAATAACAAACACATTTCATCACTTTGTTTTTCTTCCATAAGTCAAAAAGTATGGCAACGGTGCTGGATATTTCTGCCTCTCTGAACTTAAACAAAAGAATAAGTGTGTATTATTCATGTTGTGCTCGCTGCATAGGGCAAAGATTGAATATAGGAATATTAAAACCACCCCCAGAGAAAAATGAGCTTTGAGAACGTAAGTGGCTTATTGAGACTGACACCAACCAGCCACCCACATGAGCAGAGAGATATCATCGCACACATACACACACATCTGAGATGCCTGCTGGGACAATTATTCACAATTAGCAGTCATGGAGGAGTCCTGGGAGATTCGCCTTTGAGTTTTACGGCTTTTTTTGGACTTTCTAAGTCTGAGCGAATGATTTACAGTTCTCTGAAACTTCATTAATCTTGTGTTGATTCATTAATTCTGCTTATTATCTGAAAGTCAGAATAACTGAAAGTATATCAGCTTTGAGGGAGTGTCCTGAAAGCAGACGCTGTTGGGTGCGATGAAATATGGTCTGTTGAAAATGCGCTCTGTTGTTTTGAAGATATTGCTTGTGAAAAGAATAAATCAGTTTGGTTAGGTCTGCTGTGGGTTTGGTTGATAATTCAAGTCGAGATTTCGCTGTACACACACACAGAGTTTAAATAGTCTATAAATAAATTTGCTTTTTATACTGTATATGTATGTAAGGTAACACTTTATTTTATTGTGTTTTTATTAAACACGTAACATGTCATTACTATAGTAATAACAGTAAATCATGCATAATTATATGCAACTAACCCTAAACCAAACCCTAACCCTATAGTAAGTACAACATTTTAATTGTTATTAACTACCGTATTTTTCAGTCTATAAGCCGCGTTTTTTTTTATAACTTGGCTGGTGCTGCGACTTATAGTCAGGTGCACCTTGTAAGTCAGTATGAATTAATTTTGACATTTATGAGGCAAGAGACAACAGTACCGTCTACACCCGCGAGAGTCCGCTATATCCTGTATTTATGTAATTCAATGAATTCAGTGATGTGGAATGACGAGTCTGCGAAATTCATGCTAGTTGGCTTGTTCGGTTAATTTAGACTATTCCACCTTTCAGGTAAGTTCTGTATGCTATGGTTTATTGTTTAAATAACTGATAATATAACTTTTAACATGCAGACATCTATTCAGCCAGCTGTTCTGTCTGCCATTGTTTAGTTGAATAACTTGCCTTTCCAGATTAAATGTCTGTTCTTCGGCTTGGATTTTGTGAAATAATTTGGACGTATAGTCCACTGCGACTTATAGTCCACTGCGACTTAAACATGTTCTTTCGTCTTAATGACGCATTTTTGAATGATGCAGCTTATACTCCGGTGCGGCTTCTAGTCCAGAAAATAAGGTACTTAAAGGTATAGCAGAAGATTTTCCCGAATTATTTAAAAGAACCGCCCCTCCCGAGAGGGAACACCTGTTAAACGCGTGCACGAGACTGAAAGAGAGAGAGAGAGCATGCAGGAGCCTAGTTATTCTCTTCGCTCTGTTAACAAGTTGCTGTCGGCATGTTTACCTTGTCTGTGCGGTTCATGCCAGGGCTAGCATCACTAATTATAGCTTACATCAACTTTTACTAGCAGTGATCTTAAATGGATTTCTCCAAATAGCATGACAAAATGTACCTTTCCAGTAGAAACTTCGCATGGGAAGCCCAACCTGTCCTTTTAGCTCACGCCAGTGTGTGAAATAGTCTCCCATAAACACTCTGGTCTTGTTTCTTTCTTTATAGTCCTTTCTCTTCTTGTCATACAATTCATAGACACTTTTTCTCTTGCGACCCTCAGACATTTTGAAAAAAAAAACAAAGCGAGAACGCGAGCTTCAATGAATGGTTGAAACCGTAGCACAACACACATACACGTGAAAGTGCGCATGTGCAGCAAGCGAACCTAGAGGCGAGCACGTACGCGGTTATACGTCAACATATAATCAGAATGATTGACATCTGGGATGACCAATAGTCTTGATGATCCACCCGGAAAACGGAAATCTTCCGCTATACCTTTAAATATAACAGTGACAACTTAAAATAAAATTTAACCAAATCTAATAATAATAATAATAATAATAATAATAATAATAATAATAATAATAATAATAATAATAATACAATAATTCATAATTCAGGTAGAAATTTTGCTGTACACAAAATGAGTTTAAATAGTCTATAAATAAATTAGCCTGTTATACTGTATATGCATGTAAGGTAACACTTTATTTTACAGTGTCTTTATTAAACATGTTACATCTAATTACTATAGTAATAACAGTAAATTACATGCAACTAACCCTAAACTGTTTGTTCTGTTTCTTTTACTGAAGTATTATTTCATAGTCTGAATCGTTCTGTAAATATTTTTTGTTTTTTATTGAAGTCACAAAGTAAAGTTTTTTATCTTTTCATAATTTATTGTTTACATAAAATGTTAAGGCAACCAGGTAACTTACTTTTTGAGTTCATTCAACTTATAAAATATTAGTTGACAACAAATTTTACACACCCTTTCAGTCAACTAATATTTTTAAGTTGAATGAACTCAAAATTATATTGCAGCAAGGTAACTGCTTTAAAGCAACACTATGTAGTTTTTCAACCTTTAAATAATGTCTCTAAAATTATTTCAGTAATAGAACAACTCTTAACTGGACAAATTCTACTGCTGCTGCAACCTGAGCAGCCTCCTAGCTGCTACAAGCACACTCTGAAAGTCGAGGTGGAGGTTAGAGCACACACCCCCGCCCCTCCCCCTGCCTGCAGAAGAGTGTCTGATACTTGGCACTGTTGCACTTTTCAACCACGTGGGGGAGCCTTAAGTCAATTTAACATGGAACTACATAGTGTTGCTTTAACTCATTCGCCGCCATTGACGAGTTATCTCGTCAATTAAGAGAAAACGCTTCCATGCAAATGACGAGTATTTCCGTCTTTCTGCAATACCGCTATTATCCACCAGGTGGAGCCCTTCCGCAACTTTTTAAACCCGGAAGTATTGCCCTATGGCAAGCTGCTGCATGTCCGTGTCTGTTTTAAAGATCGCTCTGAATGGGATCTCTATGAAAAGTCCGTCACAAAAATGGAATTATCTCTGATTTTTGCTCAAAATGTGGTGTTTTTGCAGAAACCTACCCATATTCAAAAGCTGATTACAAAAGAACTACTGAAGGTAGGATGAAACGGTTTTTTGATTTTTTTTGAAAGCACAGGGTCTGTTCTTTCATTTGGTATATTGTATGTTTATATATTTAAAGAAGAACATTTTCTGGAAGGCATAAAGCTTTTGTGAAAATCATGAAAAACGCTGGCGCTGGCTTGCAACTTTTTTTTAAAACGCTGGCGGCGAAAGAGTTAAGTTGAACCAACAAATCTTTTTTACAGGGTAGCTTAAAGATCAAAACAGGCTCGAGAACTGTATCTCAAATTGTACACTTACCTTGCCATTTCGGGACATAATTTGGGACTCTTAACTGAAGCCAAAAGTCAAGAAATGTGAAGTTGTTATAACAACTTAATTACTCAAAACAGTGTTGAGTTCCCCATTGCGTGTGTTTGCAGCGTTTTCCTTGTGATGTTTAATTTAGAAATGTCAATCTCCTTTATATGTATGAGCTGTAGCCAGTTGGAGGTGTGCAGGTACCGGTTGGTTTATTGAGAGCGTAGCCGCGTGACCTTTCTGACTCCATCCGTCGACACAGCCTTACATGTTTACCGCTGCAAAGCATGATGGGAATTTTGAGTGGGTAAGATGTACGCGCCTCAAAACTAAAAATGTGCGAGGGCCATCGCAAGTTCAGGGTTAAAAGGTATGCGTATGCGTTTGTGAAAGCCACCTGCTTTTTACCTCACCGCCATATGGATGCTTTTTATGCAAATGAATCTCATGAATATTCACACTAAACAAACAGATTTCCTCTACTTATGCTTGATGTTTCTCCACATTCGTCTCAACTTTCCCTTGCTCTGCCCCGTAATAATCTATAGCTCTTGCGCTTTCCTCCCGATACGATACACATCGGGGGAGTGAGATATAATTTGATTTCTCATACGAGCGAATAGTGAGGGTTTGTTTTCCATGATTTTCTCTCTTATCGACAGCTCCGAGACTCTCGAGTCTGTATTCCAGCACTGTGATTAAAGTCCTTCTGTTCCTACTCAAACCCCTTTAAAGATCTCCTCTCCTCTCCTGTAGCATCAATTAAATCCAAAGTGTTAGAGAGTGCGTGTGGGTGAGCACTTCAATCCGCAGATATTCCGTAATCTCTTCCCTAGGTTTCTCATCTGTCCGGACATCTGGTGTTTATCCTAAACCGTCTATCATAACGGCTACTCAGGCGTTATATTAGAAAATTAGCGCCTGACTCAAATGTCACTCCTAATAGCTCTGCTTAGTTTTCCTCATAATTGCCGCAACGCGTGCCAATCTTGGGATTTCGCTCAATTAGAAACAAATTTTTGGTAATTCTGGCGCTGCTGGTCAGGGCACAACTGTTTGCATTAGCTCTCGAGGATGATGGATCTGCCAGTAAGGAGGCATACTGTACTGTATATAGTTTGTCATTGACAACTGTGGTCATCTGATGGCTTTTAAATGCGTCTGAAAAGGTTAACTGAAGCATTTCACTCCCTCAACACAGGCAGGTGAGGGTGTTTGTTTCCTTTTGCAAATGTTGAGTAGAGGGCTTGTTTGCTTTTGGTCATATTGTACACATTTTTGACATGCAGGGTGGTTGCATGGTTGGGTAAAATATGAACATACCCAGTGTTGGGCGAAATTGTCATTCAACCATGGGTTGAAACATCCCAGTATAGGTTCATTTAAATTCAAAGAAATGGTTCGTCCATATTTTACCAAATCATGGGTTGAAACATCCCAGTATGCGTAATGGGCGTCAACATACTAATGACAATGAGTTATGAAGATGATACATCAAATTGAGTAAATATAAATGTGTTGACCACCAGTTTTTTTTTTTTTTTTGTAATGCGGTTCTACTTCTAGTTCAATTCAGTTCTTAAGTTAAATAAAGTTTGAAATTTGGTATAGACGTTTCAGCAGTAACAACATAAACAAGCGGCTGTCGTGGTCCGCACGTAACGTTCGGTAAACTCCGCTAAGAATAAATAACAACAAAGTTTTTTAAACGTAGTTTATTTATATAACAAGCAAAAAACAACACATAGATTACCTAGGAAACCAAAACATTTGTTATTTTCAATGAGGCATTTGTTCAAGAGATCAGTTTAGCAACTAGTCAGACCATTAAAAAAAAATGAAACCGGAAGTAAAGTTCAGATCCAGACGTGTATCGCGTCTGCGCACGTGCATCCGATGAAACAGTCTATAAAAGAGAATAGGCATCTGCCAAAAGAGAGATATTTTATTACCTTAACCATTATGTGTTGTTGGGGCCATTTTTGGCCATTTTTTGTCTTAATTTGGCCACAACTTTATCTGTGTAGCAGCAAATGGAATGATTTTTGGTGACATCTTATATTTACACATATTTTAGGAAAATGCTTTGAAATTAAAAAAAAAACCTCAAGAATATGCCGTGGGCAAATTTACTACCCTTTTGTGTTGTTAGTGGCCAAAAATGGCCACTAAATTAAACTGCTGTAAAAATGTATCGGATGAATTTTTTTCCCAATTTTTTTTTTGCATAAATCTGTTAATCAACCTCATTACTAATCAAAACTACCAAATGTTTACAAAAATTCCAATATTTTATCTCTGTAATTGCCGAGTTTATAAGTGGTGTCACTGATTTGGGAAAAAACACACAAAATTACAGATTTTCAATATAAAAAGTGATTGTGGACTGGATTTTCTTTTACCTTTTTCACAGTCTTGGGCATGCCAAAGATTAGTAAAAACATTGGCTTTGATGCATTTTTAGTTTTTGTACAGCATTAGATTTTTTTCTCCCTCATTTATTGTTCGTGGCCATTTTTGCCCCATTGACTTCCATTATAACAACATTTTTTGATTGCAGAGCCATGACACCTTATTATCATGCATTTTTGTTTCTTTGTGGTTTTTCCTTTTGCAAAGAGGTAAAATTTGTCATTTTTACTGTTGATCACCATGTGGCACCATTAACCCTTTAGTAGGCCTGTGCAAAAAACAGGGCTTAAATTCTGTCTTGTACATAGAGTTATATGGAGTATAACAGCATGTGCGTGCGTGCGTGCTTGTGTGTGTGTGTGTGTGTGTGTGTGTGTGTGTGTGTACCTGGTAATTATGAAAAAATTCCAGGCCACAATCACTTTTTATTACAGCCGTTTAATTTAGTGGCCATTTTTGGCCACTAACAACATGAAAGGGTAGTGAATTGGAAAAATGCACAAGGGTTAAATGAAGAACTTCATTATCTAAACCATACCTAAAATGTTAAGGTGCGTGCCTGTACAGGAACCGAGAAAATGAACCGACCCTGATTGATATTCATTGGACCAAAAATTGTGACAACTTGCCCCGGTCTACCCTAATTAATCTGAATGAATGATTTGGTGTTGAATTTCTTGTCATTTCCAATTCAGCATCCAGTGGGGCGTGACCAATTCGAACTCCAACTCGTGTATTCAAAGGAAGGTAATTCTGAATTTTGGCCAGTACAGTCTTGCCATGCGTGAGAAGAAATCTGTAGTCTTGGAGTCAACATTTAAATGACAAATGAAACCGACTGTCATAAACTCGCTTAAGTCCCTGTTCAGATGAGGTGTTTGGTGCATTCTGGGAAGGAGAGAGAGAGAGGAAAAAGGGAACCAGGAGACATGTCATGCTGAGTAATTAGTCTCCGTTGGGCAAGAAAGCGTCTGGATGTTGTGACACACACCAGATTGTACACCAGTCCACTGAGAGACCCTGTCATCAGCCCGTGGGCCTGTCCAGGGATCGCACACACACGCACACACACGCACACACACGCACACACACGCACACACACACACACACACACACACACACACAGCTTTTTTAAACTATAGAGGGTTTGCCTGCCATTCAGTACACACCCTGAATTTGGGGTGAAAGTTCTTTATGTAGTATAAGCTTCACATTTTCCTTTATTTTCTGATGAGCTTCTCTTTCCCTTAGCTCCACTAGTAGAGCGTGGTGCTGACAACGTGCTGACATCACAAGTTGTGGGTTCGATTCCCAGGGTACCCGCAAACTGCTTCAATGTACACCTTCTGTTTCCATTTTTAAAAATTACTGGGCCTAATGATTTTCATGGTGTTATATACAGTACATCAGTAGTCTTCACTATTTTTTTTGCATGAGAGCCACATTGATAGGTCAGAGTCAATAGGAGAGCTGTCTTTACCGCAAAGTATCAAAAGTTACATCCAGTCATAAAAAGCATGATTATCAATCTGTCAATCTGTTGCAATGCAATAAATACGAGGGTGCATCATTCTTTATCATTTACCAGTCAAATTTGTTACTGAGACTAGAAGATTTCCATTAATGACAAAAACAGGATTCTTATAAAATGCATATGCAGTGCCCCCCGAACCACTAGGGGGCCACCTTTCTGTTAATTTTATGCGGCGCTGCCAGAACTATTGGCGAGTGACGTTACTGTGCCGCAAAAGCAATTCGAAAGCATAACAAGCAGTGAGATCTCACAGTCCTTTGTGATATAATATGAAAATTGATCTGTGCAAGTGGTGCATAAGATTGAACACGCTTTTCGACGTGCGTCTTGATATAATGTGTTTTCTGACAAAGTTAGCGTCCGGAGCAGAAAGGACAGAAAAGCGCATGCCTGCATGATCATATCATCATATTATTAACTGTCATGCCAGCCACAAATTAAAACTTGCTACGCAATGAGTAACACAGCACTACATCATTCTATTGCGTGGTCCTGAATGGTTGTATGCGACAACAAATCTAGTGTGTAAGCAATATTGTGCTTATAAGATTCGTTTAAGTATATTTTAAGCTCTAAGCCTATTCATTAAATGCATCAGTCAAAGCAAATGGATTTTTCTCGGTTGTGACCCTTTACCACAACCAAGTAGCATGGGTATATTTGTAGCAAAAATCACAAATAAATTGTATGGGTCAAAATGATTTATTTTTCTTTTATGCCAAAAATCATTAGGATATTAAGTAAAGATCAAGTCCATGACGATAATTTGTACATTTCCTAATGTAAATTAGGACTGTCAAAAGATTAATTGCGATTAATCACATACAAAATAAAAGTTTTTTGCATAATTTATGTGTGTGCACTATGTGCAATTATTTTATTTATATATTTATATATATATAATATAAAAATAAAATAATTGCACATAGTGCACACTAAGGGTGGAACGGTACACAGAAGTCCCGGTTCGGTTTGTACCTCGGTTCAGGCGCCACGGTTCGATTCACTTTCGGTACAATGGAGGGAAAAGCAAAACAAAAATGAAGGCGGCATTTTTTTTAGTACTTAAGATAATCTTAAAAACAAAGGTGTCCTTATCAGTGTTATTTTGAGATGTCATGAATATGAACTGAAATGCATTTAACATACTATCTCGTATTTTCAAAAATGTATACCACTTTAAGTAATCTTGTACTCATCTTTCATACAAATATGGGTTCAAATGTATTACAAGTGTAACCTAAATACATTTTAAAATGACATTTTGGCCTTATTTCATATTAATGTACTAAAGAACAAAAAAATAGGCTTGTAGGATGAATTAATAGGGGTGTACGACTTCACAAGGCGCTGCAAGAAACGACAAGTGGATGACGTCAGAGTAACGCGAGAGCGACTTGAAATCAGCCTCCTCCGCAAGATTTCTCGCGGTACTCTGACACTGATGGCGCTGCGTAAAGTTTAGCACACTTAAAAAACTGAAAGCAGCTGAACTCGACAGAACTGCCCTGCGTATGCCTGTTGTATATAGCAGGATATTTTATCTCCTACTTCTCAGCGTGAGAAATACAAAGTGTGGCGTTTGAACTGACTGAAATGCGTGTCAAGGTGAATGGTGAGACTTGAGAGCCCTGGTTAGATGTATTTCCACTCACATACCTAACAACTGCTGAACAACGCCGACGCAAAGTCCTCGTCTTTTCCACCACTCTCTCGCCTGTACTACTGTAACTGACTGGAAAACTGAAGTTTTGCCAAACTTGCGATCTTAAAGAGGCTGGCGGAGTGTCTAACTCTTGTGGAACACCACCACTTGCCATCCTCGCTGTCGCTGCTCACTAACTGACTGGACCGGCGTCGACGTGACAAAAAACTGCAGAGTGCCAGAGAATGTAGACAGGCTCTAATAGAGCGCATACATGGGAGGAGCTTGGATGCATCGGCGCCAATCAGAGCTTCAGAGCTAAAGCGGGGCAACAGATTAGCTGTCCACAAAGAACCCGCGTATCTATCAGTAGTTCCGCAATACATTAATTATTTTGACCGCAAGTTTTTTTTATTTTCATACCGTGTATTCTCCGTTTAAATTCATGCACCGAACCGTGACCCCCGTACCGATTCGGTTCGAAACGAATACATGTATTGTTCCACCCCTAGTGCACACACATAATATATTATATATATATATATATATATATATATATATATATATATATATATATATATATATATATATATATATATATATATATATATATATATATATATAAAATATTTTTTATATATATAATATTTTTTATATATATTATATTTATATATATATATATATATATATATATATTAGGGCCGGGACTCGATTAAAAAAATTAATCTAATTAATTAGAGGCTTTGTAATTAATTAATCTAAATTAATCGCATTTTAATCGCATATAAATATTTGACCTGAGAACATTAAGAAGTAATTTTTTACATGGATTTTAGTATACACTCTTAGAAAGGATGTGTTAATTTTATACACATCATTGTGCTGTAAGCTTTTAACACATTATGTGTAATTTTAACACATTATGAGTCATTTTGTCTTGATTTTGTGTTCAAGTATAACACATGTTGTGTTAAAAGTAACACAAAATGTGTTGTTTCAATAATAACACAGAGATGGGTGGATTCCAGGACAACGCAGTTAGTGTGTTGTCCCAGAATCAACACTAATGTGTTGTTTTTAACACATTCGTTAAGAGTGTACCATGAATAATGACTGAATACATAAGCTTAAGCAACAAAATATTGTTTATTGAGCCCTATTCGGACAGGATTAGTTTTACAGGGGTAGATGGCGTAATGTAATGCTACCACAGGACGTCGGTAATATTAATGGTCAATTCGGACGGGATTAGAAATCTCAGTAAAACATTCAGAAGTGGGAGGGGTAACTCGTTTGCGCAGCGCGTCACCTCTCGTCTTCACGTGCACGTTACCTTGCTTCCAGATATCAGATTTGCAAACAACATGACACAGACAAGGAAAACGCGAAACACTGTGTTTAATTTCAGTTTGGGGAGAACGTCAGTTTCATAAACAGTTCCATGCCTCTGAGAAGTAAATTTGACTTTTTTTTTAAGTTTGTGTCGTGTTTTATTCAGAAACTGACTTGTAACTGACTTGTTTCTCCGTCTAGAACGCAAGTAAATGCTTCTTTAAGCGCTTTTATATTTAAAAGAAACCCGCAAATTAAAAGGAAATGACGCGATTTACGTGTATATTTACAGCTGGTCTATTCGCACTGGATTTGTATTACCTGAGGTAATTTCTACGGACCTTTTTACAGAAGGTAAAAGACGCCGTAATCTTTACTGACATTGTCCGTAATGATTACTGACATGGAGCATTCGGACTGGACTAAAATCACAGAGAAGCTCTGATAAAAACTTGCTTTACCCCACATCCCTATGTAAAACTAATCCCGTCCGAATAAGTCGTTGTGCCCGGAGTCGGGCTAATGTCCACGCTAGCTGCTGTATGTTTTGCATTGAGATGCTCGATGTGCTGCGGTGATATGTGAATTCCTTGTTGCATAGCTTACACACAACCATGCTTTTATCGACGCTTACATCCGTTCGTTTTTTATAAAAAAAAATCCCATCCACGGGGCCAATCAAAGCGATCTCATCAGCCTCTTGGTTCATGTTCACTGTGGTTTGTTGTGAAGTCATGAACGCTAGTTGGTGCTCCAGTATAATCGGTCCGCCGAAACTCATGAGAAATGTTCCGCGGTGCAAAAAAAAGTGCGATTAAAATGAAATCTTTTTCTCGCTCTGTAACAGATTTTAGTTTAATATATATATATATATATATATACACATAAATGCACACAAATTAATGTTTGTATTTAAGAAACATTTAAATGTATATTTATATATATATATATATATATATATATATATATATATATATATATATATATATATATATATATATTTTATATTCTAAATATAAATAAAAAATATACCTAAATAACATTATATAATAAACTTTATATATTTGTTAGTGGATGCAGTTGCTAAGGACTTCATTTGAATTTTAAAGGCAAATTTCTCAATATTTACTTTTTTTGCACTCTCAGATTCCAGATTTTTAAATAGTTGTATCTCGGCCAAATATTGTCCTATCCTAACAAACCGTATGGAAATCGTAATTATTATTATGTAATCTCAATTAAAACATTTTTTAGTCTTGATTGGTTTTGTGGTCCGGGGTCACAAATGATTAATGTGTTAAGTAGCAAAACCTGAAACAGTACAACTAAAGTATTGATTGGTTGAATTGTTTTCTTAATAATCATTCTTAAAAATGTAAAACATTCATATATATATATATATATATATATATATATATATATATATATATATATATATATATATATATATATATATATACATTTAAATGTTTCTTAAATACAAACATTAGTTTGTTGAGTTCATGCTTAAAACAAGAAAAATATCTGACAGTAAGTCAAGAAAATCATTTAACAAAGAGGATAAACTTCATTCAAGTTTATATTTCTTACCCAATTGCCAGATTTTTTCTGTTTTAGGCATTACGCTACTTACCTTGATATCCAGGTAGTTTTGCTTCTTATGTAAATGTACCTCAATTTAAGAAAACAAGACAAAGATACTAAGAAATCTTTTTCTCGCTCTGTAACAGATTTTAGTTTAATATTTTTTAATTTAATTTAATTACTTTTTTTTAATAAAACTTGGCTTCTTTTATGCATGTTAACATTTTAAACAATGATCAATAAACATGTATGATGATAAAATCAAAAGAGTAGACTATATCAAAAAGCAGCCCTCCAGATTATTTTATCCATTGTGGCAGCCCTTGCTCACAAAAAGGTTGGAGACCCCTGCTTTTGTATAATATAATATTATCTTAAATGTACTCATTAACAAAACTGCATCTAAAAGAAGTAAAATTCCATATGTTTCCCATTGATTCCCATTGACCATCTCTGCCAAATGCATGCGTAAATGTGCATTTTTATCCACAACCACTTTGCAGTTATTGTTCATCTTTTGGTCTGAGAAATGTCTATATTTCTGTCTCTGTCCATCACAAACTGTCAAGCATGGAGACATTAGGAGAAAAACACTGTCACTTTCTGTCAGCTGCGGGTGCTCCATCACATTGATAGAGAAATCCAGACAGGTTTTGACAAGAAGGGAATTGTCCCTTTATTTTCGTATTTTCTTTTAATTACCTGGAATGGACAAACAGCAAATGGAGCTGATAATGAGATGTGTAAACTCTAAAAACTCAACACTCACGGTGAAAAGCGGCCCTCGGGGGCCAAATGAGCTACGCAGTCTGTCAGCATAATCCAGTCCCTCTGATAGGTGGCTTTACTATGAGGGGAAATGGCACTTTTGTGACAAGTTGTGAGAAGAAAATCATTACCGCTACAAAGGAGAAAAAAGACAGAGAAAATGAGAGAGGGAGCGAGAGATTTTGAAGGGTAAAGGTTACTTGAGAAAGGAAGGAGCTAATAAGGAACCAGAAACAGTCTGGATGAAAAGGAAGGTCAGTTTTTTGATAAAGGTTCATTCTGCTTGTCTTGTCAACTTTAAGCCTGTGGATTTCTAATCCGGATGTAACCTTAATCCGAAACCTTGGCCCCGTGTGTCAAAGTCATCCTGACACATTAAAACGTTATTATTTCATGGTAAAAGCAAGACGAGACAGAGTTTGACATTTTTATAAGGCAAAATTTATCACCATAATGGAATAACAGTAATCTGACGTTTTTCGTAGCGTTTGTAAATGCATTGCTAAACTTTTCTAAAAGCCTTCTAGGGCATTGCTAGGGTGTTTATTTATTTTAGAATAACATTATTTGTCGAAAAGGATTTGCAGGTCGTAAGTTTTAAAAATGGTTTCTATAGGGTGTCACTCAACGCTATCTCATGGCAATTTGTATGAATTTTACAAGGTCGCTAATTTGCAATAATTCGTACGACCACATTCGTAATTTTTTTAGTACAATTTGCTTTTGGCCCTGTGATGTTGGGGTTGGGGGTGGGGTTTCATTATTTTTTATAATCTTATTTTTTTGTACGAGTTCACACGAATTAACCAACTCATAACAAACACATTTACTTATCTGTTTAAATGAGGACATTCCATAGACTTATGTTGTTTTTATAGAGCACTAGTTATAAGTACTAAAACCTAACCCTACCCTTAAAGAGTAACTAAACCCTTAACCTACTTTTTTTAGTTAATGATCTGCAAGAATGTGCCTTTATTAGTGCTGCTAATTGATTTTAGTAAGTTTTTTGACATTTGGATATAAAGTGTTTCAATACTACAATATATGGTGTAAAAACGTCTGAGTGCTGCCCTCTTCAGGTTGAACGGTGGCTACTGCACTTCAATTTTCCTATTGGATGTTGTGTCCAAAAATGCCTCGTGACGTAAGCAGGTTCAAGCTCACCACGCCCTTGTTACGATCTCACGACACACTTAGTTGTTCCCCTCTATCTCCATTGGGATCTGCCCACTTTTCTTGCATTTTTCAAATATTGCCAGTGGGTGGAGTCAGGCTCTGACCAGGGGTTTAGCTACATTTTAAGGAAATTAACCATGCTTTTACTGCAGTTTAAACAAACATAAAAAAAACACATGGTAACCAAAAAATAACCATGCTTTTAACTCTTTCCCTGCCAGCGTTTTTTTTTAATAGTTGCTAGCCAGCACTAGAATGTTTCATGATTTTCTCAAAAGTTTAATGTCTTGATACAAAACATCAAATGAAAGAACAGACCCTCTGCTTCCAAACAAACAAAAAAATTAATCCTACCTTCATTAGTTCTCTTTATATCACCTCTCAAATATGGGTAGGTTTCTTAAAAAACACCAAATTTTGAAGAAATAATTCACCAAATAATTCCATTTTGTGAAGGACTTCTAATAAAGATCAGAGTCAGTGCGATCCTTAAAACATACACAGACATACAGCTGTTTGCCCTAGGGCAGGGGTGTCAAACATTCGGCTAAACACGGCCCGCAAAGGTGTCCAATCCGGCCCGCGTGATGATTTATACAGTATTATTAAGTATTAATACATTTTTGAAAACCCTTTTAGGCAGATGTCTAGTTCGTTTTTAATATGAGAGACTTGCGGAAAGCAGCAAAACACGGAACATAAACTAAACACGGTGCCCAAAAATCTTGCTGTTTAATTGTTACCGCTCCACTAAAGATCCACTAATTCCGGTAATCCACTTCGTATTTTCCCACCCGCTCTGCAGCATCTCTGTGTTCACTCTCTGCCTGGTAGATTATCAACCCGGTGGATAATAGCGGTATTACGGATTGCCAGAAATACTCTTTGGCAGGGAAGTGTTTTCTCTTAATTGACGAGTTAACTCGTCAATGGAGGGGAAAGAGTTAACAACTATGGTTACTGTAGTAAAACCATGGTTTTGCTAATAGTAATCAATACACCAAAAAGCATGGTTAAACAACACAAAACTTTATTTACAGAAAAGTTATTTTTACTATATTTTAATGACATTTTTACACGAGGACATCCCAAAAGGGAAGCTTTTGTTCACTTTTGGGTACACATTTGTCCCACAATATACACTCACCTAAAGGATTATTAGGAACACCTGTTCAATTTCTCATTAATGCAATTATTTATTCAACCAATCACATTGCAGGTGCTTCAGTGCATTTAGGGGTGTGGTCCTGGTCAAGACAATCTCCTGAACTCCAAACTGAATGTCAGAATGGGAAAGAAAGGTGATTTAAGCAATTTTGAGCGTGGCATGATTGTTGGTGCCTGATGGGCGGGTCTGAGTATTTCACAATCTCCTCAGTTACTGGGATTTTCACACGCAACCATTTTGAGGGTTTACAAAGAATGGTGTGAAAAGGGAAAAACATCCAGAATGCAGCAGTCCTGTGGGTGAAAATGCCTTGTTGATGCTAGAGGTCAGAGGAGAATGAGTCGACTGATTCAAGCTGATAGAAGAGCAACTTTGACTGAAATAGCAACTCGTTACAACCAAGGTATGCAGCAAAGCATTTGTGAAGCCACAACACGCACAACCTTGAGGCGGATGGGCTACAACAGCAGAAGACCCCATCAGTTACCACTCATCTCCACTACAAAATGAGCTCACCAAAATTGGACAGTTGAAGATTGGAAAAATGTTGCCTGGTCTGATGAGTCTCGATTTCTGTTGAGACATTCAGATGGTAGAGTCAGAATTTGGCATAAACAGAATGAGAACATGGATTCATCATGCCTTGTTAGCACTGTGCAGGCTGGTGGTGGTGGTGTAATGGTGTGGGGGATGTTTTCTTGGCAAACTTTAGGCCCCTTAGTGCCTAAATTGGGCATCGTTTAAATGCCACTGCCTACCTGAGCATTGTTTCTGACCATGTCCATCCCTTTATGACCACCATTGTACTCATCCTCTGATGGCTACTTCCAGCAGGAAGTAAAAAATGTGTCACAAAGCTCAAATAATTTCAAATTGGTTTGGACATGACAATGAGTTCACTGTACTAAAATGGCCCCCACAGTGAACAGATCTCAACCCAATAGAGCATCTTTGGGATGGGGTGGAACGGGAGCTTTGTGCCCTGGATGTGCATCCCACAAATCTCCATCAACTGCAAGATGCTCTCCTATCAATATGGGCCAACATTTCTAAAGAATGCTTTCAGCACCTTATTGAATCAGTGCCACGTAGAATTAAAGCAGTTCTGAAGGCGAAATGGGGTCAAACACAGTATTAGTATGGTGTTCCTAATAATCCTTTAGGTGAGTGTAGTTAAGTAGACACACACGCACACACACTGTGTGCAGTGTCACATTGCGTCTGTCTGTGTGACAGTCACAAATCACATGCAGTCTTGACCAACAATTGCAATTCCCCTACCTAATACCCCAGTCCTTAACCCCAACATCACAAAAACCTTTAAAAAATTACACACACTTATACAGAACTGTATATTAGAAAGGTAATAGCACCAAATTTGACACCAAAATATAATAGTTTGAGAAAAAACAAAATCCCACAGTAGTATGCACAATAGATGCCTCCGTAACAACCGCTTATTAATTATGCCCTATTTAAAACAAAAAAACTGAGAACAACATAATTACAATATGCAGCAGCCCTCTCCAGTCCCCAAATAAATTATTGCTCTGTAAAACAAGGGTGACGAGAGTGGTACAGAACAGCCCTCCAAACTCAATGCATTGATTTGCATGTGTGAGAATGTAATTAATCTTGATGGGGCCTTAAGGCTCCGTTCGCCTCAATTCAGGTCAATTACTGCACCGACATGCAAGTATTGACTGCAGCGAACACTCTGAGAAAATCGCACACGTGAAGCGAGGACAGACCTTTGTGCCGCAATCACTTTCGGTGTGCGTTTGGCCCTGAATAACAATATTAAAACGTCATCGGCCCCCGCCTGCGCTCCTTTCAACTTCTATTACGCTGTGGCACAGGATATCACAGTGTCACCATGGGGCCTGCAGACGGCTTACATAACTGAAACGGTGATAATGCTCATCTGTTACTATATGTCAAAAGGGCCATGCCAGTTCAATTATTCAGAACATTTTTTAATCATCTCCTTTCATCAAAACGAAGAATCCCGTAACGGATATGAATTAGTAACAACGCTGTTCGAGATTCTGTTTGATGGCTGTTAATTAAGCTGCAAAGTTTGATGTGTTTACTTCGCTCTCAAACATGTGATCACAACGTGTAATCATCACAATTGTAAAGTTTATACAATCTTAATTAGTAGTAACGTCCATGTAGTTATAGTTCATGTTAGTTTAGGCCTTAAAGGAGAAGCTTTTCATAAATCTTTCAGACTGCCTGAGATAAGCTATCACGAATTCTCTTTTGTCAGAGATTATTGTCTGTGGCACTGCCGTTATTATTCAGTGTTTACCTTGGAATAGCGAAAGAGAAATAATGAGAGAATAAAGGAACGAGGAAAAACAACTGTTGTGAAATGTTAATGAAGCGTCCTTGGGTGTGTGTTTGTTTTTGGCGAGGCGATGAGCTCTTCAGAGCTGCTTACATCCCCTCAGAACAGAGACGTTCACATACGTGACTTGTCTGTAATTGAAAGTGCATTTCAAACCCGCCTCGTCTACAGTCTGTTAATGTGCCTTAAATAGAGGCAGTCTCTTATAACTACATCTGAAAGCTTTACGATTGTAGATTTAATGATTCAGGTGACTTTTGAAGGTTATTTTTGTGTCGAAACGATAAGCCTCTTCAAACTAGAACTTTGCGATTTTATGTCTACCAAACTACTCAACTTTTGTTGGTTAATGTGGGCCTTTTCTTTTTAAAGGGGACATTTCACAAGACTTTTTTAAGATGTCAAATCAATCTTTGGTGTCCCAGAGTACGTATTTGAAGTTTTAGCTCAAAATATCATATAGATAATTTATCATATCATGTTAAAATTGTCACTTTGTAGGTGTGAGAAAAAATGTGCAGTTTTTGGGTGTGTCCTTAAAAATGCAAATGAGCTGATCTCTGCACTAAATGGCAGTGCCGTGGTTGGATAGTGCAGATTAAGGGGCAGTATTATCCCTTTCTGACATCACAGGGGAAGCCAAATTTCAATGACATATTTTTTTCACATGCTTGCAGAGAATGGTTTACCAAAACTAAGTTACTGGGTTGATCTTTTTCACATTTTCTAGGTTGATAAAAGCACTGGGGACCCAATTATAGCACTTAAACATGGAAAAATCAGATTTTCAGGATATGTCCCCTTTTAAAGTAGATTGCCTCTATCTCACCAGATAACAATCTTCACAAATTGTAAATTAAACCAGTTGTTTGGTATTTGATGGTTGCATCGACTTTTGTGTAATCTATTCACGCAAATAATTAGCCTATACTACAGATTTGAAAGACGGCAGTGTTGCTTCGCATTAGTGTCTTGCTCATCCACTCGCCACTGTAAAGCGTGTGTGAAATCTGACACAGCATCACAAGTATAGTTAAACAGCTGTAGTTTTAGCACATAGGATTATATATCTACTCACGGGGAGGCTCGTGGATTTGCAGACACACAAACAGATGCGCAAGGAATAATAAAACAGACAGATTTGGACAAAAAACGCAATTTGCTTGTGTGTTGGACCGTGGAGGTCGTACCGAAAGGTTCAATATTATATTGACAATTGTGGCATCCCTAGTGCCAGTCCCCCTGTTTTATGCACATTTTGTAGTATTGCATCAGAAATGAGTTATAGACGCTCCAAATTTGGGAAAGAAATATTAATTTGCAAAAAAAAGGTTTTTATACTCAGTTGAGCTGTTTTTTTGTTTATACAAAAAAATGGGATGGAAACGCATTTGGCGATACATTTTTGACATGGTTAACATTAAACCCATTTGACTAATTTGACAAGCCCTGAAATGTTTTGTGAAGCAACTCCAAAAGTTTTAAACATCGTAAGTGAGCAAGATCTGACAGCTGACATGAATCAGTTCTGGGAGGTAAAACAAACATTTTTACTGCAAAAAATTACTTTCTTACTTTTTACTTTCTTTCTTCTCTGTTTTTTTTTTTTGTTTCAGTACAAATATACAAAAAATCTTAAAGGTCCGATTCATTCTGTGTTTTTGAAGCTCTGATTGTGTTTAAAGTGCGCAATATAACGTGTTCATGTTTTACGTGTAACAAACTGGGTATTTTTCACACAAATTATCTGTATACCGCTGCTTTCACTGTCCTCAAAACGGGCTGATGTCTTCCTTGATCTATGAAGTCCCTCCTTCAGAAATACGTAGCGAGTTCTGATTGTGTAGTTTGTTTAGGTTGTTGTGTTTCGATAGCAGCTTAGCTTGCCGTTAACTTAGCTGGTGACTGACACATTCCTATGGGCGGAGCTTAGTCAAAAAACTGGTCTAGTGATGTCATTAAAGCAGGAAGTAGAGGGCTGTAGTCCAAACCGGCTGTTCGTTGTAGGCTTTGAAAGGGGAATTTGGTTAAAGAAAATATATCGCCTCGCAGTGAATTCATTTTACATTTTTCTTTTTACAGCTATTATTTATGCTATTATAGCAACATTACACACTAACTAGGGTTTAAAAATGAGATCAGAAAGAACGTGACCTTCAAATCAAGATGTATTTTCTTGATGAGCAAAGTGACCTAAGAAAAAAGTCTAGTTTTTAGACAAAAAAAAAATAAGTTTATGCTTAAAACAAGCACAAAAAAATCTTGAATTTAAAGTTTAAGAAAAAATAAACTTATTGCAAGATTTTTTTTCTTATCCCATTGGCAGATTATTTTGCTGGTTTTAAGCACAAATTTACTGTTTGTCTAAAAACTAGACATATTTTCCTACAATGCATCTTGATTTAAGAATTTTTAGACAAAAATACTAATTAAAGTCATCTTTTGCAGTGTTCTGTTGAAATGCACCGGATTCCTGGCTTCTGTCTTTAGAAGGTTAAGGTTATTGCCTTGTTTTGTTTACTGTACTAGGTTACAAATACCCTGTCATCGTAAAAAAAAAGGATGGGATGGAAAAGCACCTAATTCGCATTAGTTTTGTTTTCTGTTTTTGTGAACCTTGAAAAGATTCACTTCACGTTTGGATGGAACCTAAGTAGGGATAAAGAGTTGTTTAACCAGTGATTTTCTCCAGCTATTTTAAGAAACTGTTAGCAGTAGGTAGCAAGCGGGATCTTCAACTCGTTTCCACTCCTGGGATCAGCGTTAAACAAAACCGTGTCCCGCCAACCTCAAGGGTCATGATCTTCAGATATGGTGCGAAATAGGTCACCAGAGAAGAAAATGGGGTTACGTTGGGTTAATTATGTCCAATTTCTCTCATTGTGAGATATTGTTTCTCTGACCCAGTTTTAGAGGAGGACTTTGTCCATACAATAGATCTCATTAAAATACAATACTATTCAAACTATAGATTCTTTATTTTAGAGACCAATATCCACTTTAGACCCAAAACACAAAAGTGTAGCAGTGAATCATACAAATGTTGGATCAGAATACTAAAGGCGTTATTTTATCACCTCTCTTAAGTAGCAAGCATCATAAAAGGTCATAAAACTCTAAAGCAGTTAAACACATCATGTGATCTAACAGCATTATCAAGAAAAATTCATGGAAGACTGAAATTAAACTCAACCAATAATTTACTTTAAATTGACTTGCCAGCTTATTGTAATGCATATAGACAAATAGTAGTGCGCAAAATTCGGTTATCTGAACTTAGCTCAGTCATTTTGGCTGTGTAACCCAGAATTGTCCTTTTCCATGCCATGCGTAGTGAATTTTTAGCAATCCTAATTCTGAATTCCTAATTCTTTCCAAAAATTGAGTACACTTTGATATCCCACTTTTTAAAGCATTATCAGAATAAATCAGATGTGTTAGATAAACTATTTTCTACTATAAAGCTAGCCTAGCATGAAAGTAGCTATACTTTAGGCCAGGGGTAGGCAAGTTTGGGTCTAGAGAGCCCCAGTCCTGGGTTTGACATCATTTGTCCTAATCTGGGAACCGTTTAAACTTCAGCTTAGTATAGTGTTCCACTCCACTTTTTTTGAAAATATGCAAATTGTCCAGCTCCCCTAGAGTTCAACATTGGATTCTTACCATTTTGGAATCCATATAGCCGATCTCCGAGTCTTGCGCTAGCACTTTTAGCATAGCTTAGCGTAATTCATTGAATCTGATTAGACCATCAGCATCATGCTCAAAAATAACCAAAGAGTTTTGATATTTTTACTATTTAAAACTTGAGCTAGGACAGACAGAAAATTAAAAGTTGCGGTTTTCTAGACCGGTATGGTTAGGAACTATACTCTCATTCTGGTGTAACCGTCGGTTCACACCAGCCGCGTTTAACGCGTCAAATTCGCGTCTACCTCGTCTAGTTGGCCGCTTCAACATTTTGAGTTTACTCGCGTCATTCGCGCGTGAAAGCCACACATGAAATTCTAGTCATTGAGGCATTCACGCGGAAATTCACGTCATGGGGGGGCTTCTGCGACTCCGCTCGCTTTCTGTATTCACTTTACTAATAAAGCAAGTTCCTGATTAACATGGCACATTTTTCCGCCAAAGTTCAAATTTTTCAACTTGCGCGTTTCCAGCGGCAACGCTCAATTCGCGGCATTCGCGCGAACAAGGCGTTATCGCGTCTACCTCGCAGCATTAAACGCCTCATTCGTGCCTCGAGACCTCCTGACACACATCAACGAGTCTACACATTGACTTAACATTGAAATCACGCACGCTTGACGCCTCTACCGCGGCTGATATAAACGCAGCATAAAGCTGTGTTCAGACTAGCAGTGACTAGCAGTAGCAGAGGCACTTGATTTCAATGGAAGGTTGCCGACTTCCGGCAACACGAGCGACAGTGACCGTTGGCCCGTGACAAAGTTGAGAAATGTTTAACTTTCAAATTATGAGCAACTCTTGGGAGCGACTACCAATAAGAATTAAGCAGTGGAATTCACGTCATCCATCTCTCGTCAGTTACTGAAGTGGACGGTACTCATTTGTTTATGACAACCAGATTTAGAAACGCGTTTTTGAAAGAGTCGAGCGTCACACAGCACAAAATCGCTTGTAATGTGAATGTACCTTTAAGCCGTAAGCATGTTAAAAAAACCTCCATTGAGCATAAAATATGCTCATTTTCCAGCTCCTCTGAAAGATTTTTACCATTTTGGAATCCATTCAGCTGATCTCCGGCTCTGGTGGTACCACTTATAGCGTAGCTTAGCACAATCCATTGAATCTGATTAGACCATTAGCATCACGCTAAAAATAACCAAAGAGTTTCAATATTTTTCCTATTTCAAATTTGGCTCTTCTGTACATCGTGTACGAAGATTGACAGAAAATTAAAAGTTGTGATTTTCTAAGCCGATATGGCTAGGAACTATACTTTCAAACTGGCGTAATATTTAATGATTTTGGTGCAGTACCATGGCTGCAGCAGGCGTAGTGATATTACGCACTGCCTGAAAATAGTCCCTTGGTAACTTTCAATAGCAGGGGACTATTTTTGGGCACTGCGTAATATCATTTCCCTTTCCTCAGTCATGGTACGACAGCAAAGTCCTTGATTATTACATCAGAATGAGAATATAGTTCCTAGCCAAAAAAAGTGGAGTGTCCATTTAAGTGCATGGATGTAGTCTACAGCAAAGGTATGCTTACCTTCTTTCTAGTTTCCACCTCAAGTAGAAAATATCACATGACAGTTAAAACAGTTCATACATCCAATCAGAGTGCTCAATTTCCTTGGTATTCTATTTAATGAGCCCACATTACGGCATTTCTCTGGCTTCATCAGTATTGCTGAGAAAACAGATACGCTTTGACAAGTTTTCAACCAAGGGACCTTTCTCCGGCAGTCTAGGGAATATCATTTTTGCCTGGTAATTACAACACCAGCTGTTGAAATGTATTTACATGCCATTAAGATGGCTTCCGTCAGAAGTGAGAGAGAACTCGTGGCAGGAGTCTGTACGACATCTCCTCTCCTGGTCCTTGTTCCTGTGCGCCTGCACTCCACAGTCGGGGATGTCAGTGTGCAGTGACCATGTAACAAAGCGCTGGTATCCAGAGGGGTGTGAAGAACGTCCAAAGTCGCGGCGTTCCTGAAAGCAGGAGGAAACATTTGTGAAGAAGTACGTCCCTTTTGCTCACTGTCAGCACTGTTAAGGAAAGTTGTCTGATAAAAATAGATGTTCTGATTTTTGCTATCTTTGTTTTTGAGTTATGAATTGCATACCTGTTCTTCTGTTGATTATAGATTGTTAAATGTAATTGCAAAGTACATGCGCTTTTCAATTTTAGCAGGTCTCGCTGTAATAACTACACGTCAGACGTCTCACAAGCGCAGAGGTCCACATTCACCTCACAAATGACAGCTACAAAATTGGCTTAATTATCCCTTGCAAAAATAGTTTTATGCTTAAAGGGATAGTTCGGCCAAAAATGATATTAAACCCATGATTTACTCACCCCCAAGCTGTCCGAGTTGCATATGTCCATCGTTTTTCACACTGTAAAAAAACTTTGCTGCCTTAACATTTTTTGTTGGATCAGCTCGGATTTACAAGTCATGTCAACAGAAATTAGTTGTCACAACTTGTAAAATATAGTTGAGAAAAGTCAACTTAAATTTATAAGTTATAACAACTCACCTCTAGTCAAGATAAATAATAGTACGTTGAAATGACTTGTAAATCCGAGTTGATTCAACAAAAAATTTTAAGGCAGCAAAGTATTTTTTACAGTGAGACAAACACATTTTCGGATATTTTAGAAAATATTTTAGATCTTTCGGTTGATTAAATGTGAAGTTACGGGGTCCACGACCTTCAAGTCCAAAAAAAGTGCGTCCATCCTTCACAAAATATGCAACTCGGACAGCTTGGGGGTGAGTAAATCATGGGTTTAATATAATTTTTGGCGGAACTATCCCTTTAAATCTACCATCCAAAATATAATAACGTTTTTTTTCTTTTGATGTTGCATGACCTAGACATGTTGTTAAGATATACAACCAATTACATTTCTATTACATTCTTCACTATCACATTCTTGCTGCGGTATAATTTACTGTTGATAACTTCTCGTCCTGCCAATAATTCTTCAAACGTGCCCAGATAAGCACATTTCGTGTAATCAATTATTCAATTTTCCTTCCGTTTCTGTCCTCTAAATTTCTTTTTGTTCTGTTGTAATTATACGATGACCTTCCATGTCACGTTCATACGCCGCTGAATGCGGCTTAAGGTCTTGGTGTCAAGAGGCAGCGAGATAGTCAAGATGTAGCCCTTTCATTGCTCGGCTGTGTTAAATGTCAAGAAGCAGTAGCAAAACCCATTATGTTCCCTATTCTGCATTAATGTGTCTTTTAATGAGCACATAAATTCATACATTAGCATAAGCCAAGGGCTAGACCCTCAAACACGTGCCTTATGCTGTTGTCGTACACTAGGTGGCGATCTTTCAGGCTTATCTGCAAGCACCGGAAGTGCAATTTGGTGGGGGCTTTGGTGAGAAGCTTTGCATATGTCCTTAGGGTAAATGAAAAAGTGCCTGTTTAGACATCTATGCAGCTGTTAGTGTGAAGCCATGCGGATCTGGCTCGTTCCTGTCGAGATGGAACCGTTATATTCGCAAGCGAGTAGCTTTAGTTATCTTTGTGTACCTTTTTTTGGGGAGGTTCTGACTGAAGGGCCTTTTTAGATTTGTCACGCATCCCAGTTTATGAATGAACAAGTTATGCTAAACTTCTTCAAAAAATGTAAAAAAATATCAAAACGACTAAATTAAATGACCTCGGTTTTCTATTTTTATATTTTTGTATAATCTAACATCTACTATTTTGAAAAAGCAGATAATCAAATTCTTCAAGTCAGATTTTAGTTTTATCTACACTTTTGATTTGTTGAATGTGTGATCAAAAGCTCTTTGATAATTGGGTAATAACTGCATAGATGAAAGGCATTTGAAGATGAATCCAAATGATTATTCTGCCATTGCACACTGTCTTCGGTAAAGAATGAGATATTGGGCCATTAATATTATTTAAGATCTTCTGTCAATGACTTTAAAGATGAAGTATGTCTTTTTTGATGTTAAAATATTAAGCGTTATATAATGAACACAGATAAGTATAACTAAACCGTTTGATTAAATTGATAAAAATCACGATCTAAATCACACAATCCTCATAGGTTATACAGTACGTGTAGATGGCAATGTCTGGCCACCACCCATATATTATTTCTTGCAATCTTATTCAGAGTTCTTTGTGGCTTGTTTTCATTAAAAATATCTAAAAATTCTTAAATCAAAATGTATTTTCTTGATGAGCAAAATGACCTAAGAAAATAAGTCTAGTTTTTAGGTAAAAACTATACAATTTAAGTGAATTTGTGCTTAAAACAAGCAAAAAAAAAATCTGCCAATGGGGTGAGAGATTTTTTTCTTGAATCAAGTGTTATTAAGAAAAAAGTAAACTTATTTCAAGATAATTTTTCTCACCCCATTGGCAGATATTTTTGCTTGTTTCAGGCACAAATTCACTTAAATTGTATAGCTTTTGTTTATAAACTAGACTTTTTTAGGTCATTTTGCTCATCAAGAAAAAAACATCTTAATTTAAGAATTGTTAGATATTTCTACTGAAAACAAGACAAAAATACATTTTTGCAGTGCAAGCAGCAAGCTATACTGCAGATGTGATTCCCGCCGAGCTCCTCACGTGCCGGTATGATGTAGTGGTGCATGTCACGAACATTTGACTGGGTCCCTCAAGTGATGCTGGAGTCACAGAACTGTGTCAGTTAGGAATCCAGACAGCGGGCCGCCATGAATGCTCATGTGACAGACACTGGATTTTCTGCCTGTCTCTCTGAAGAGATTGGACGTGATAGAATAATTCGGCTTTATGTTTCCGCATATCGCCCAATAAAGTATAATACCTGGAGAGACTGAATTCTGCTGTCTTCGCTCATGGGCACTCAACACGTGAGCTTCAAATGTCACATGACTGTTCAAATAGCTGTAAGAAAATGACATTGAAGCAGTTCGTTCTGACAGCAGGACAAGAACATGCAGTGTCCCAGGTGTAGTCAACTGGAAAGTGATGGACTAACCTGATAGAAAAATAGAGAGTTTGAAAAAATTAATAGGAAAATAATGAAATTAATAGAAAGATCAAAAAAATTGATATTTAAGTTAAAATGGCATGTGTATTGGTTTTAACAAAAACTATGATGGCATCTTTGCATCTGTCGTATGTTGGCTTCTATTGGTGGCATGATATCTGGTGACCAGTGTTACTTTAAAAAAGTAATTTTCTTACCATTTTCGCTTCGGTTTAGGGTTAGATTTACATGAAATGACATCCCTATCCAAACCCAACTCTAACCCCAACGGCAGGCGACAATTGTTTAAAGTTTAGAAAATATAAAAGAATAAATCAGAAAAAATAGTATAAACCAATATTTAAAGTGACATACTAACGCAAACACCAAATCTAACCCTAAACCGAAGCGGAAACGGTTTGAAAATAGGAAAAAGCAGCCCAGCAACCAATCCGTGAGAATGCCACGGAAAAAGACAGTCCGTAGCAGGGCCACGGAAAAAATGCAAAGATCCTTGAGAATGCCACGGAAAAATGAGCACAAAATTCCGTGACTATGCCACGGACCTTTGTGAGATCATGTTGCGTAAAGTATACCGTATATATAACATCAGATTCAATGCCAATTCTTTGTAATGTTGCAAAGGAAAATTAAATGCTTCTAAACAAATTCATGTTATTGTTACATGATCTGCTATGATGTTGATGCTCGTAGCAGCTGCGCTCTTTTCCAGGAACTTCCTCCCCACAGCTCTCTGCTCTCGGCAAAAATGTGATACCGACGAGCATTTACTCTTGATGTGTCGTTCCGAATCGCTCAGATACGAGGAGCGGTTTTCCGTTTAGCTTTACAAGCTCCAGGAACAAATAGAAAAGTACATCCCAACCCCATCCAAAACACTTCTCCACCCCAAGTTCATCTTATGGATGCATTGATATATCCCCAAGGGAAACCACGGGGTGCTACAATGCCGAAATATGATAGAAAGAAGAAACAAATTCATAGCTCGTACAGCGTTTGTCTTTAAGATAGAGAACAAATGCAGACAGGCAAAGAGCAACCGGATGATAAGTAACTCTGACAATCTCCGCTGCATGGATTTGTTTGTTTTTCCAAAAAAAAGGCCTATAGCTGTTGAAACGTAACCATGTATGACAGTGACGGTTTGTTCACAAAGAGTTAACACTTTTGTTTTCTACATGATTTAAACTGGAGAAAGTCATGTCCAGTATACAGTGTTTTTTTTTCAGATCACATTTTGACCTCTCTATGTCATTTGTGTATGATTATAAACATTTGGTTAGACAAACAGTCAAATGCATTGTGCTATCTCATGATAGATTTTAACATTATGCTGGGATATAAGCACGCCTTCAGAAAGGTAACAGGGTTAACAGTTTACTTTTAATTTATTTAGAAATGCTTCATAGAAAGACTTTACATTTATGCCTTCATCAGATGCTTTTATTCAGGAGTGAATACTATTCATGCTATACATTTTATCAGTATGTGTTGCATTTGAATTGTTTAATGTGTTCAAATGTTCACAATTTTAATGTTTTTTTACTTTAAAATAATGCAACCAAGAGTAAATTCTGACTGATTCTGACTAACGCCTCATCTCAGTGCTTTTAAACCTAATATTTGTATCGTCCTTAAAGGTAGGGTAACACATTTTGAAAAATGCTAACGGTAGCCGCCTAGCAATGAAATCCCGATCCCACTCTCAAGTCAAACCGCCATCCAAAGTCACGCCTCTTCCAAAACACATGAACACGCACAGATCAGACGGTCACATCTCATGTCTCATTCAGCAGTGAGAAAACTTTGCAGTACAAAGTCGAATAACACTTCCAAAATAACCAAACAACTGGTTTACATCTGAATTAGTTTAAGCACACGTTCGGTTGTGTAGACGTAGTAACTATATCGTTACGCTAATCCGTAAACGAACTCAAATTTCATAAGCAACACAATGTTTCATCAAAGTAGAATATCTGAATCCATCTCAATACAAACATATCGCGTACCTACCTTACCAAAATAAACAGTGCAATGACCCATTCAGACCCTTTGCCTCCTGCAGCTGTTTGCATCTCGTGGTAAAGCAGTAAAGTTACCGATGTTCATTTGGGGTTTTGCTCTTGCTGATCCAGTTAGTTTTTGCTGTTGTTGTTATAAAAGATGCCTTTAGTTTTGTGCCTCCTGTGTAGGTTGTCAATTTAGCAGAAAAGTTTGCTGTTCTCACTGTTTACAGGCAGGAGGTGAGCGCACGTGAACGCGCCGATGACGTATGGTGTATGCGTGGACTCGCTGCGCGGTGGGCATTCAAATTACGCTTACGTATGCGGGACAAAAATGGAAACGTCCGTTCGGACCGAAATCTATGATTTGTTGAACATTTTTTGGTCCTACGCCTTTCACAGATGACATAAATTTCTACAAATACATTTAAACAACTTAACACAGTGATTGCTATCAGGATGTAAGGAGACTTTTAACCAGCATAACAAAAAATGTTTCAGGATCAAATCTGTTACCCTACCTTTAATCTGAATCACTTTCCACTGATGTTTCTAAAATAAATTTGCTTTAAGTTGAGTATTAAAATGACAAAATACTTGTCAGAATCGTCTCATTTGATAT
The DNA here is from genome assembly GCF_027580225.2 of Misgurnus anguillicaudatus. Classification (NCBI taxonomy): domain Eukaryota; kingdom Metazoa; phylum Chordata; class Actinopteri; order Cypriniformes; family Cobitidae; genus Misgurnus; species Misgurnus anguillicaudatus. The sequence continues at coordinate 11,612,186 of NC_073350.2, forward strand.
TATCATCATGCATTATCAATTTATTGACTCCATTATCGTCCTGAGGAAACATGTTTTTTTTCATGTGTAATTTGTGAGTCTGTGAAATGTGAATGAATAGAGAAACATTATGGTCAATGCAATATATGTTTCTCTCTATAGAACATTTCATATTTATTGCAGAGTAAAATTGTCTTGGCCATTTCTTACATGTGCTGCAACCTTGTGTGCACTTATATTTGATATCAAAAGGAAGAAAAATAAAGATAAAAGCACTTCAAAGCACTCGTGAAGATCTATAAAGGTCTGTCACCTCTTCACCTCACTCGAGCATCTTGAACTGAGAGCATCTTTATTTACAATAGTGAATGTGTCCTTTCTCAGCTGGCTTTAGATTTGGTGGCAGTTGTTGATGACACAGAAAATGTGTTTAAACTGTAGTGAATTATATTTACCTCTGGTTATAAGCTAAAGGGTTTAGTTACTGTATATACGCTCTTAGATATACTCAAATACCCCACTAAAGATATTTACCAAGACATACACTTCAACTCAAGCATACACATAACTACAAATACATGTATTTTATACTATATTTGTCAGAGAAAAAGTACTCATTGCCATAACACAAACATGCTGTGGCTACTTTTCACAGCATTGCTATAATGTTGTTGTGAGTACTTTGTTGCTACCCTGTAATTTTTTTTTTTAGTTTGGTCGACTTTCTTGACTAGTGAGGAGATGCTCTATATTAAAGGAATAGTCTACTCATTTTCAATATTAAAATATGTTATTACCTTAACTAAGAATTGTTGATACATCCCTCTATCATCTGTGTGCGTGCACGTAAGCGCTGGAGCGCGCTGGGACGCTTCGATGGCATTTGGCTTAGCCCCATTCATTCAATGGTACCATTTGGAGATAAGGTTAGAGGTGACCAAGCGCATCGGCGTTTTTCCTGTTTGAGACGAGTAGTTATACGAGCAAGTTTGGTGGTACAAAATAAAACGTAGCGCTTTCCTAAGCGGATTAAAAAGAGAAACTATATTTTATGGCGTAATAGCCCTTTTGGGAGTACTTCGACTCGGCGCAGTAACACCCTCCCTCTCCCATTATGAGAGTGAGAAGGGGAGCGGACTTTTCAGGCGAGTCCAAGTGCTCCCGGGAGTGCTATTGCGCCATGGGATGTGGTTCCTCTTTTGAATCCGCTTGGAGGAGCGCTGCGTTTTGTTTTGTACCACCAAACTTGCTCGTATAACTACTTGTCTTAAATAGGAAAAACGTTGATGTGTTTGGTCACTTCTGGCTTTGTCTCTGGGTGGTGCCATTGAATGAATGGGGCTGGGCTGGATGCTGTCGGGGCGTCGCGGCGCGCTCCAGCGCTTGCGTGCACGCACACAGATGATGGAGGGATGTATCAACAATTCTTAGTTAAGGTAATAACATATTTTAATATTGTAAATGAGTAGACTATTCCTTTAAGTTATTATAAATAACTTGATGTTTAATTGTCTGGCGAGTAATGCATAATTGCTTGAAAAAGTCTCAGTAAATCACTAGACATTGTGCAAATCATAAAGTGCATCTATTTCATTGCTAAAAACAACTTTATTTTGTGTATTTGGTATAATGTGTATGCGTGGTTTATGGTTCAAAATTTTTCACATACCGTACATTTTTGTAGCTCCAGATTTCCCTGCCGATAACTTGCGTCATCGTTTACTTTGGGGTATGAACCTTTTGCATATTTTAAAATGTACCAATACACATTTACATACCAAAGGAAATGTAAAAACGTGAATCGGACCATAGTTGCCCTTTAACCGGTTTTTAAACCATAGGAAAGCACAGTCATAAGGACAATTGCAGACATCACAACAAGTGCAAATCAGGCCCAGAATTGTATTCAAATTGTGGTCAGCCTGATGCGGCCTTCACATAGGATGCAGTGTGCGCTATGAAACACATTCATTTCAATGGCTTGTGCTGCGCGTGGGCGGTTTGTTGTTGCGTCGAGGTCAAAGTTCAAAATAGTTTAACTTTTGCGCTGTGCTCTGTGACGATTACCCAATAGAAAACGGGGCAACCAAACAAGCCCCAAAATCAAAATGGACAAAAAAGCTTATACTGCGTGTTTCGGAATTCCCGGAGCTTTATAATACAAGTTTACGATCCTACAGCGACATCGGAAGGAAAGCCATACATGGAAACACGTAGCAATTCAAGTTTGCATGTCAGGTGTGTTTTAATCCAGTAGCTTGTTGTATGTAGGCAGCTTTAAGTTACGTGAAATCGAGACGGGCAACATCAGTCTCTGTATTCCTCATCCACCATTTAACCCAAATAGGGGTGTCACGATTCTCCAAATCCTCGATTCGATTACATTTTCGATTCTGATGTCACAATTCAATTCGATTCTCGATTTTTAAAAGAATTTTTTAAGACAAAAAATTATATGCCTTTATTATTATTATTATAATTATTATAGTTTCACATTAACATGCACATTGCGTGCTTTTCCTCGCATGGGGGTTTGTGGGCTTTACTTTACGCGAGAGAGCTTGTATAGAGAGAATTCCTTCTTGCACGCAGATAGACATAATGCGCGCGTCTTGGACTCCTATTATCTGAAATAAAACCGGTGCGTCATAAGCAGCTGCGCTTCTCTCTGTCTCACGTGCACGCGCTCTCGCATCTGTCCAAAGTCTAAACATAAACTAAAGTAATAATCCTTACATATTTGTTCAGTTTCATGCGTTTCGTGCGAGCTGAGGCAAACTATACCTTCTGTTTAAAATATAACCCGCTGCATCTTGGCGGCTCTCTCGTGCATGTGCAGAGAGCTGCGCTCTGTCCGAACTCCGAAGGCAGATCACTAGGTAGTAATCCTGTTTATGATATGCATTTCAAGGAGTTGAAGCAATACATCCCTCGTGTTTAAAATATAAATCGCGTTCCGCTGGATGGATGTTTTTAAAGACACTTCTGAGAGTTTATTTTCCCCCGCTTGGCAAGCCAACCGGACGTGAAATGGGGGCGTGGCAGCATCGACGATCCCATTTTTTTATTCGAAGTTCGAGGTTATGACTTAACCTCGATTTAAAATCGAAATCGTGACACCCTTAAACCCAAATATAAACACTGTAGTAATTTATTGAAAACCACGCCTACTTTGGTCTGGCCAGCAGAGCACAAATCGCTTGGCTGCGCTGAACTCAGCACAGTGCACAGCACACAGCGCGTCCTATGTGAAAGCCGCATAAGGCAGTGGTCCTCAAACTTTTCAGCATGTGCCCCCCGTGTGTAGGGTGCCCCCCCAAAAGAAAATTCATGATGTAAAACAATCTTAAACTTAGAATTTGAATTAAACATTAAATGATGCAACGTAGTGCTGTGAAGTTAAGATAAAGTAATATATTTAATAAAACTGTGTCCCCCTGGCACCATCTTGTGTCCCCACCACCCCAGTTTGAGAACCACTGGCATAAGGAGTTCATTCAAATCCATTACCCGGAGTGTATACTATAATAAAAGTGGTTATTGCCTAATTACTAATAACTAATGTATGGACATAAAAACTAACTGGTGTTAAATTTGCAGCTCCAGAAACATGACCGGGAGGGTGAAGACGTTCCTTCCAAATGGAGATCAGAGGAGGAGATGGCCAAAGAAGCATCTGAATTACATAATCTTTTCAATTAACCTCTTTAGGTAATTATGGCATTATGAGATTATTACTACATCCTGAAATGGACAACGTGATGTAAAGATCATTCTACAAATACTCAGATCCACATTTAATATGACTGATATCTTTTTTGTTATTTGACCAGGAGTGACGACTATTATTCAGATGGACGACATCAACAAGTTGATCATATTCTTCTTTTAAACATCGAATTAAAATGATTTTCTTTTCATTTCTGTAAGACTGTCCTTCTTATTTCATATACCCTTATATTTCTTGTAGTTGTGTTTTAGGTAATGTGTTACATAGTGTGTACTGAAATACCACAAAAGTAGACTACAAATATCTAATAGAATGAGTATTAGTAAGAGAAGTAAATGCAACACGTTAAAGGGCACTTATTATGCCCTTTTTTACAAGATGTTATATAAGTCTCAGACATGCCTAGAGTGTGTCTGTGAGTCTCATCTTAAAATACCCCACAGATCATTTATTATAGCATGTCCAAAATGCCCCTATTTGGGTGGTAGCACTGTTTTTATGCCTGTACCTTTAAATGCAAATGAGCTCCTCACTTCCTTACCAACAGACAGTCAGCACTTTTGGTTAAAAACAGATCTGATTCTTGTGAATACAGTCTTGGGCAATAGTATCTTTAGCTGTATTAGTGCTACAACGTGCTAACAAGCACATTAACCAGTCAGTCAGTAAGTCAATCAGTGGCTGTGGGCATGGCTTTATCAGTGTGATGTCACATTAACAATAGAACAATAGAATCAGAACAGCATGTCTAATGAGACTGCTTTGGTTTAATGGGGATTCAAAAACACATTTTTGTCAAAACGTGGATTTTGAACATGCCCTTTAAACACAAACAAAAATCTTCTCATGTAAACAAGCTAAAACAATGTTTTACACAAGTAGGATTTTTCTATCCATATCGATTTATACCAGTTGTAGTGCATTAAATGAGACCGTTTAGGTAAACCGAAAACATTGAACACCTCTCCTTACACGAGCCACATGCTTTAACTGATATTCTTACACCTAATGAAATGCTAGAGATTCGACATAGATTTAGGCTTTAAAGCATGAAGAGCCAGAAACTACCTTAAATGAAAACAGTTTACGCAAATATTGAAACGGCAACTTTCGTTGATAGAGCATCAATGAGAATGAACAGAGATGTTGTGTTTGCCACAAATAAGCCTCGATTGGTGAAGTGTGGCGTTAGTTACCCTGCCTGTGGTCCCAATGCTTCAGACTATTATGACTTTTATCATTTTATCAATGTGGAAATAAAACGGTGTTGACTGGTCCCTTACTCATCTGGAAAAGGAAATACAATTCTTGCAGGGTAATGTCTGCCAGCCCACGGCCTTTCAGAGTAATCAAGTTGTAAAAAGGCCCATGAATTTTAAGCAACATTCATTATACACTGGGGATTTCTTTAAGGAGATGTGTGTAACGCTTTCGAACGGTGAAGAAATCTATCATGACTAGCAAAACAGAGATACAAATTCACCCAGTTTAACACCAATAGCATAGAGTAGGCTGTAGTTGCTGATGTAATACATTGGAGAGGTTACCCGTAATATGAAGCTTATTTCTCTGTGTTAATGCGAAGACCTGCTTCCCTGTTATAAAAATGCAAAATAAACTCGTCTTAGCTAGGTCCAGCAGGTATACACTTTCAAGCTGAGGGCTGTCACTGGGGTGGTACCCTGTCATTTTAGTACCTCAATATTGGTGCCAATTGTAAACATATCTGTACCCAATGATACATATTAGGGCCTTTTAAAGAGTACCCCCCTGACCATATACAATAGTGCAGTGGTTCTCAAACTTTTTCAGTGTGCGGCCCCCCTTTTGTATGGCGCATTTTTTCGCACCCCCCCCAAAGAAAATTTATGACAAGAAACTGTTTTAAAACTCAACTTTCGATTAAACAAAACCTATTAAATGATACGAAGTAGTGGTGTTGGTTAGTAGTCTTATTTTTTTTTAGGTTTAATTTCACAGAATTCATGATAAATTAATTTATTTTATAAAATGTCATAAAACTGGGGCCCCCTGGCACCATCTCGCGGCCCCCCTGGGGGCCCCGGACCCCAGTTTGAGAACCACTGCAATAGTGTACCTCATTGTGGTTAATGTGCACTAATGCAGGGATGAACCACCTCTTAAGATTTCTGTTAATTATAATTGTACATGCATATAACATATTGTAATGTCCTTAAGGCATAATAATATTACATAAAAGTAATTTAAGTGCAGTTACAGTAAATTAAAATTCCAGATTGCATTTCTGACTGCCTTTAAAAATACATCTCTGTCTTTCTTGTGGTTCAGAACAGGTATAGGTCAAAATGACATTGAAAGAAACTGAGATAAACCGAGTTTCTTGGAAACTAGGCACAGCAGGGTTATATAAGGATGTGCTTTTTTTCGAACATCAGTTATGTTACTCCTTGACTATATTTGTCAAAAGTGAAAACATTCTGTGGAGATCATATCATATACTGGATGTTAAGTCTGAAATAGCATCCATAATCAAAGGAAGGAAATGAGCATGATACCAAATATGTTGTTGAAGCAGTTGAGACCGAGAGTTCTGAGACATAAAAGAGTTTTATCACTTCATTACTAGAGACTGCTCTTTGATAATTTTATAAGGTTTTTGAGGTCTTTACCAACAGTCTTAAATCAAGTAAGATATTCATCAAACACTTCCTTCTCTTCAAACACTGTCCATTTTTTTTAACATCTTTTCCCAACATCCTTAAAACTCTGAAAGCATAAATCACTCTAGATGAATATTCTGTAGAAGTTGGGTTTAAAACAAATCTCATGCACAGATCTAAGTTTGTGTGGTGGTGTTTAGTTGGTAATCCAACTGATGATTAACCTTAAACTAGCATTGCTCAGCTAGAAAACTAAGAACCTTTCAATGTACAGTACAGTAGATATTTCACAACCACAATACTTAGTTCACCAAAAAATGTAAATTCTGTGATAATTCACCCTAATATTGATAAAGATATTTTGATATGGGGCACTATTAACTTCTATAGTATTATTGTTTCCTACTATGCAAGTCAATAACCTGCTTGGTTATAAACATTCTTCAAAACATTTTCATTTGTATTTAGTCTTACAAAGAAACTAATACAGGTTAAGAACAACTTGATGGTGAGTACATGATGAAATTTTTTGTTGAACTATCCCTTAACTCTTTATGAGAAATAGAGACTGAAATTTCCAGATACTCAAAGTCTAGTGTGATTGCCCCTTTCTGCATCATATGGTCTGCATTTGTAAAATTCGAATTGGTTACATAAAAGTTTTTGGTTTTAAAGATATTTTAAAGCCCTAAACCCAACAACCTGTCAGCCATATAAAACAACACATGAGTATAAGTCTACATGAGTATTTATAGCATACATTAAACAATACACGCACTGTAAAATGTGAAAAGTTGAACCAACTTATTTTTTTCAGTGTTACAAATTGAAGTTTTTTTTTTTTAGTTTATTTAAATTAATTAAAAATGTTTACTTTGGGTAAAAAAATTACGTGTTATCAATAAAAGGTAATTTTTTAAGTTGATCCAACTTTTCACTTTTTACAAAAAAGTGACTCTTTTGTATAATGTGTGTCATTATATTTCATAAATAAATGACTTATGTTATTTGCTTAAAATACCTGAATAGTTTAATGTGCACCTCGATCTCATGAGAATTCGTACATATTTTCATATGAAGTGAATCATGGAAAAGCATACACTTATCATAAAAAACAATACAAAAAAACTCACTTCTAACCCCAACGTCACAGGGGTCATGGAAAAGCATACAAAAACTTACAAATGTGGTCGTAAGAATTCATATGAATTAGCCACCTTGTAAAATATGTACAAATTGCCATGAGATAGCATTGGTAATGTGTAATAAAATATGATTGATCCTAAATTGAAAATCATATCCCAATACATGTCATCATTGTAAAAATATACCCCAATATATAATTTAATTCCCCAATAGCTGCTGGTAAAATTTCATAAACGTCTGTGGGTCATAGTTGGAGGAATGGAAAAAACACCCTAAACAATTGTATGGGTTGGATGATAGTTTGCAAAAGGGTCCAACAAATACAATACATGTTTTAGTAGAAAAGACTTTAGAAACCTACCAAAGATGTTTTGTCTCCATGGACCAATTTGGTATAAAGTAAACATTTTTAGCTGCCTTTTTTAATTTAATCAAATTGCAATGCATACCTTCTATTTTTTTTATTTTGCCTTATTTTAACATATCAAATTAAGGGTTTATACATAATAACAAGTTAAAAGTTGCTTAAAGGAAAACACCACAGTTTTTCAATATTTTATGTTCTTATCTTAACTTAGATGAATTATACATACCTATTTTTTTTCAATGCGTGCACTTTTAATCTTTGTACAGCGTTTCTTGAATGTGTTAGCATTTAGCCTAGCCTCATTCATTCCTATGGCTCCAAACAAATGTTTTATTGTGTGCCACCATACTTACTCGTGTAATTACTCATGTAACAGTCTTTAAATAGAGAAAACATGGAAGTCTTTGGTGGTTTCTAAATTCATCCCTGTTTGGATCCTAAGGAATGAATGGGGCTAGGCTAAATGCTAACACATTCACCACGCACGGTACAAAGATTAAAAGTCCATGTCTAAGTTTAGGTAAGAACATAGTAAAATATTGAAAAAGGCACATATTTCATTGCTTAAAAAAATGTGGTATATTTGGTATAATACAATGTGTTCGTGTGGTTTATGGTTATAAAAAAACATTATTTTTCACATACCACACATTTTTGTAGCTCCAGATTTCACTCTCTTGAAAAAAAGATTGGCCAGCTAATTTGTATTTTGTGATTGGCCTGAATGCCTCTGACGTCAGACACAAATGTGAAGCCTCTAACCATGTTTGAAAGATTTGCTCACAATGCAATGCTAACAGGAGTTAACTTACAGGCTGTGAGTCAAAGCGGGAGGAATTATGATAATGTCGGTCTTGTCTACCAATCACCAATCCCAGGAAGTAAACTGTTGCCTACAATCCATGTGTTTGTTGTAGTCTAAGAAAAGAGATTTACGTTGGAGATGATAACTCGTGTCATCGTTTACCTTGGGGTTTGAACCTTTTGCATATCATTAACATGTCTAACACACACTTATACACTGAAAAAAATGATTAATTGAATTCAATCAATCTCTTTAAGGCAAGTGGCTGCAATCAATTTATTTAAGCTACATTTAAACAAAAAAGATTAGTAACGTAAAATAAAATATAAAACTTTTGTTTAAATGTAGCTTAAATAAACCGACTGCAACCACCCACATAAAAAAAACTGATTAAATTCAATGAATCATTTTTTTCAGTGTACACACAACATATTGACGCATGGTCAAGTGTCGTCAAATATTGACGCCATGGGTGTGAGACCGTGTTAGTAAAATTGTGAAACGGAATATAGGTGCCCTTTAACTTAGTTTGACAAGTTAAGGTATAGTCAAAATAAAAATTAAAAATAAGTTAAATGACTTGCACAGTCAATGTTAAGGTTTTGCACAATAATGATATCTCAGATATCATTCCACACGCACAATACAACAATTTTAACTTTATTATAAGCGTTTTCTTTATTGTTAGCACTCAATGGAAGATGGTTAAATTTAACACAGGTCCACAAACAACACTCTCCAGCTCTGATATATACAGCCATCAGCTTATTTGGCATTTGTGCAGAGTTGCAGTGAGAATAAAGCTCATTTTGTGTGGTGTAGAAATATATTACCAACAATGTTTGCTGCTAATGGACTCACAGCTGAAGCTCGTTGGTATAGGTTAATGCGTGCCGCTATTTGTGCTTTGGGAGGCGCAGAGAGGATCGGGGTTGATGTTCCCTCCTCTGCGGCCCCCTGTTTTAATCATTAACATCGTCATTTTGGAGATAGGAATATAATGGGCTGAAGGTGGAAAGGTTGAGGAACACATAGCCATTAACACTCTTGTGAACAAGTGGCCGTCTTAGTTGGTGCTATCAGTGGGATAATGAAGAAGGTCTTGGTGTGGAGATGTCATACTGGAATGTCAGGTCAGAAAAAAAGCGTCTAGACGGTGCCACGTGTTTTTGACCTTAACATTTCTTCTGCTCTTTGAGTTTGTGTTTTAATTCTTGATTCAGGAGCAATTGAACACTTTCATTTGTTAACAAAGACGCTTCAGATCTCTTTCTTTGAATGTCACATACTGTAAACACATCCTTGCACTAAAAGATCATGTAAAGTGCTATTCTTGTACACAATAGATGTGTAATGTCATCATGTTCTCACCCCAACTCATCATACAGTACATATCAGCATGGATTGTGAAATGGCATTGAATCTCATGTGACTTGTGACTGTTCATGCTAGTTTGTGTGTATTTTGTATTAGATTATATAAAGTTATTTTATATAGTTCTTTGCTTTTATATTGCTTTTTGCATAAATTTATGTAATGGAAATCTCTGACTGTACTTTTATGTTTAATATTGTTGAGAAGTGGGTAGATTTATATTAGGAGTGGGGTTACGTGCTCCATAAAGTACGCATTTTTGGACGCATTTTTGGAGGACAGTCTCCCTTTAATACATCATGTCTTTAATTATTTATCCAATGTATTCAGCATTGCTGTAACTACTCTTTCTCTAGTTCTTTGCCTTTGTATACAAAACAATAAACGTTGCCATTCACATGGATTTTGATTGAAAATTGCACACCTCTCTGAGGATTGTGGATGATGCAGTGCACCATTTAGTTTGTTGGTATCTGTAATGTTCGACTGGTTTAAAAGAAGATTTGTGAATCAATTAAAAGCACATTATGCTAACAGAGGAGGGCTGGGTCCAGAGCGGGTTTAACATGGGCTTAGCTTGTGGCTAATATAATGAGATGATTATACAAGATGTCCCAGAGACGCCCCGAGCACAGAAACCTGAATCTCACACGAGAGATGGTGTCAATAACATGTCAACCCTAAGCCCGTGGGTCATACACTGGAAAAGTGTTGGAGGATATGCAGGAAAAACATTCATTTTAAAGCAGGCGCAAGTTTAAACTTCCACACAGTTGAGTGAACCCGGGAAAGAGCTGGTACACATTATTGATGAAGACAAGTGCGAGTGTGCAACAAATACGGATGGCGTTTATTTTCCTGGGGAAAAATAGTTTGTGCCACATTCAATGTATTGCACACTGAAAAATGAACACTGGCAGTCTGATTTGGGTCGAGATTTTGAAATAATTTCATAATGTTGTTTCTGAGACATGTTTGTGAGTCTTGTGAGCGTAATATTAAATGATAAATTTAAGGTATTTTAAGTGTGTAATGTAAGTGCAGCTAGTGCTACCAAACAATTATGTGGAATTAATGAATGTTTTTAAAAACCTTACCTCACTCTTTTCATAAGCCGACAAACAAAAATTCCTCACACTATTGGTATGAAAACTGTAAATGAGTTTCACACTTTTAAAAAGCTCTTTCACTGGGAATGTATCTACTTTAAAAACATCTAAAATGTATATGTTGCATGCGAAATGTATTTTGTCAGAGAACATCAACCTGATCTTATGGGAAAATGTACCCATTTATGAAATGGCAATCTTATATGAATTCGTGAGATGTAAAGCATACCAAAATGTATGATTATTGTAAAAAAGCACGAATGAAACTCCACTCCTAACCCCCCTAATGTCACAGATTTATATGAATTGGACACCTCATAAAAAGTTACTAATTGTTGTATAATTGTGTTGTGTTTTCCGTATACTTGTCAATAAAGTAAATAAAAAAAAAAATTAACAACCCAAGTCTCAAGTGTATTTTGCATTACTGTAAACAAAATGCACCATAAGTTGTTTTAACTTCGTTTTGGAAGTCAATTCAACCTACTATTTTAACTTTTGACATGTGATAAGTTGAAAGCCAATATTGACATTTTAAATCACCTAAACAAACACATCCCTACACTGCAAAAAATGATTTTCAAGAAAAAATGTCTTGGTATTTTTGTCTTGTTTTCAGTAAAAATATGAACAGTTTGGTTCCAAAACGCAATAAATTAATTTTGACAAATTTCGGTTAAAACTTGTTTTCTATACCAAGAAAGTGACAAGATGAAAACCACTATTTTCTGTTACAAACTTTCACATAGCATCTTTAGGTTATAAAAACATAAAATCCATAACTTGATTTTCAAAGATTTATTATAAAAACTAATAATTTATCAAAAACACTTACTTTGTTATATTAATGACACTGTCATTGCTGCGGTTATACTTGACGCTGTCGCTTAACATTTTTCAAAGCGATCAGCTGTGAAATGTTTTGGTCCTGCTCGATTTCCGTTGGCTTCACAAAAAATAATGGAACGTTTTTCTTAAGATCCCCTGGAGTCAATGTGTTAGAATCACAGATGCTGTCGGGAGAACAGGCAACCGTCTCCTGAGTGTCTCGCGTAAGTTATTGGATGTTGATGACTTACAATCTTTCCCGTCACAGAAAACCACCACAGGTTTATCAATGCCATTAAAGTATTATTTTGCTTTTGTTTGTTGATCACGAAGTACAAGATGAGGGAAAACTAGGATTGTGTGTAACTCAACGCGCCGCCATTGTTTGTTTACAATGTATGGAATGGTGCGCTGTAATATGTGGAGCGGATTTATTGCGTTCTGTAGAAAAGCTGGAGTGGCGTATATCACGTTTTGGGAAAAAAGGGAGAAAAGATGACAGAATATCACTGCGGATATTGGATTTTGCGTAAATTAAGAATTTACTTTTAATTACTGACCTGATATAATACTGATTTTGGCAGTAACTATTTTTTTTTTCAAAAATGGCGTTTATCGCGTTTTGGAACCAAACCCATCTAAACATTCTTAAATTCAGATGCTTTTTCTTGATGAGCAAAAGGGACCAAGAAAATAAATGTAAGTGATTTTGTGCATAAAACAAGCAAAAAAATCTGCCAATGGCGTAAGCAAAAAAAATCTTGAACAATTTTCTTAAACACTAAATTCAAGAAAAACTAAAGAAAAATTAGCTTACCCCATTGGCAGATTTTTTTTTGCTTGTTTTATGCACAAAATTACTTATTATTTTGGTCTAAAAAATATAATTATTTTCTTGGGTCGTTTTGCCATCAAGAAAAAACATCTTAATTTAAGAATTTGTAGATATTTTTACTGAAAACAAGACACAATGACATTATTTCCTTGAAAATAATTATTTGCAGTGTACCCCAATAGAACACTGCAAAAAATGACTTTCTAACTTAGTGTTTTTGTCTTGTTTTTAGTAGAAATATCAAAAAATTCTTAAATTAAGATGCATTTTCTTGAGCACAATGACATAAGAAATTAAAGTCTAGTTAGACAAAAAATATACAATTTAAAGGAATAGTCCATTTTCTTAAAATAAAAATCCTGATAATTTACTCACAACCATGTCATCCAAAATGTTGATGTCTTTCTTTGTTCAGTCGGGAAGAAATTATGTTTTTTGAGGAAAACATTGCAGGATTTTTCTCATGTAATGGACTTTAATAGAGCCCAACACTTAACACTTAACAGTTTTTTTTTCAACAGAGTTTCAAAGTACTATAAATGATCCCAAACGAGGCAAAAGGGTCTTATCAAGCGAAATGATTGTCATTTTTGACAAGAAAAAAAAAAAGCACTTTAAAACCACAACTTTTCACTACTACAACTAACATAATGGTAAAACACAGCCCCTTAGCTAAACCATAACAATATAAATAAAAAACAGAACAACAAAAAAGTTCACCATATTTACAAATAATGCATACAGGACCGCAATGAATGAACAATGACACATGAATGATATCAGAGCACACACAAGTGATATTCTGAGAGAAAACGTGAGTGAGAATATACATTGAAGCACATTAAAACAAATTTGGTAACATGACTCTAATTTTGTCCTCAAAACTGTCTGGTAAACAAGGCACAATAAAATACAATTAAATTCACAGAAAATCTATTGGCCCAAGTGAAAAATGTCAATGTTACCAGTCACTAGAAAATAGGGAGGCAATTTTTTTTACAGTGAGCAGTTTCAACTTATTTTTATAATTTATGTCAAGTTTAAGTAACACAAAAATCTATGTTGATTTGACATCAATGCTGCATTTTTTTACAGTGTGTCCAGGAGGTTTCCCAGCTGCTGTTAAAGCTGCCCGGGCTGCTGTCATACGGACAACCTAACAGCACCCAGACTTTTTCTTTCATGTTTCTCTCTCATTCTTTCACAGTCTCTGTCTGACTTTCATTTTTCCTCTCTACCAGTCTGTCTCTCTCGGATCATTGTCACCACTCTGCCCATGGCAGCCTGCAGGCCATATCCAGTGTCACTCTGATCACTGCATTTAATACCTCAGACACTAAAGGGAGGATAAAGGAGGGGAAAATATATCACTTGGAAATATGCCGTAATGCACAAGGTCTCACCAATCCTTAAATGTGCTTCCTCAGCAGCATATGGTGGAGAAGCGCTGATGTTTTCATTGTGTCAGGAAGAGCACTGACTTCCTACTAGAAGCCTTAACAGTCTGTATATTTACAGTATGCTTCAGTCTTTTTCTACAATATCTTATATATTTTGAAGGTGCATTTTTGCACTGTGTTGCACTGGGCAATATAGACCTTTTGCGTGTTTGCAAACAGAGATGACGTTTTTTGTGGGCGGAGCCCAACTGGTGGCAGAAAGTGACAGCTGCGCAATAGGGTTGTGAAGTGTTTTAGCGTTAAACTGTGATTTTTATGGATCCGGTGTTCTGTAGAAGTCTGTTTCTCCTATATTTATCTTAAGTGTAATGTTTCTTATAACGTTTTCACCAAGTTACGTTTATTTTTTAAATAAATTAAAAGTTTAAATGGCTTGGCTACTGATATGTGTGCATGTATGTAATGTATATGTATTGTTCTTTATTGGTAACTCAATTATTTTTACAGTATGAATCACTGATAATAAGAGCAATATCATGTATTCTGTATAATATCATTGATTAAATATTTCATGATTTTCCTGTTTTCAATTTCTTCCTTATATTTATAGCCTACGTGTTTGTTCTAAAACTATTATGTTTACATACAAATTAATTTGTATAGGCCTGTTTATATATTATTAACACTTTACATCGTGTGTGTGTGTGTGTGTGTGTGCGCTATGTTTATATATTTATAAGTAAACATCATAATTTAGAACAAGCAGGAAGAAGACATAGGCTAAGATATAAGGTAAAAAGTAGTAATAGAAAACAAAAAAAAAACTTTAATAAATGGTAATATTATTGATATTAGGACTCATTCAAATCTTTAATCTTTCTAAATAAATTATAAACGTAACGTGATAAAAACGCTATAAGAGACACATAGAGGGATCAGACTTCGACAGAACACCGGATATCTTCGCTAATTATTTTCTATTCTAATTATTAAAAGATTTTCAGATGATTTCATTACTCCAGTCTGTCCAGATGAGGGCATTTAAAAGAGGAACTATATTTTATGGCGTAATAGCACTTTTGGGAGTACTTCGACTCGCCTGAAAAGTCCGCTTCCCTTCTCACTCTCATAATGGGAGAGGGAGGGTGTTACTGCGCCGAGTCGAAGTACTCCCAAAAGTGCTATTACACCATACAATATAGTTCCTCTTTTAAATCCACTTAGAAAAGCGCTACGTTTTATTTTGTACCACCAAACTTGCTCGTATAACTACTCGTCTTAAATAGGAAAAACGTTGATGTGTTTGGTCACTTCTAACTTTATCTCTGAATGGTACCATTGAATGAATGGGGCTAAGCTAAATGCTATCGAAGCATCGCAGCGCGCTCCAGCGCTTACGTGCACGCACACAGATGACAGAGGAATGTATCAACAATTCTTAGTTAAGGTAATAACATATTTTATTATTAAAAATGAGTAGACTATTCCTTTAAGAAAGTACTCTGGGTCAGTTATGAATTTATAATACTAATCCTCTCCTCATATCAAATAAAACATCAAGACCCTTCACAGGTATCAGTAGAAGCTTGCACTGCATGCGTTAGTTTGACAATGAGTAAAGGTCACTTGTGAAATAAGGTTTGCCTGTGTCGAGTGGGAGTCCAGGAGAGTAGAGAGAAGCAAATTTAAGGGATTACCAAATCAGGGTGTGACTTGACTAAAACTCCAGAAAACAGCCCAGAGCCTCAATGGAGTGGGTCAGGCAATCTGAAAATTGATTCTGCTGGTTGAGCACTGCAGAGCGGACTTCTCTATTGTAATTCCCGAAATGCATTCATTCATCTCAGTGCTTGCTAGGATCTGGAGTATGTTGGATACTTTTCTGTGTGGAGAGCTCACCTTGGGGCATTGAGATATCTTGCATCGCAATGCCGCAAGAGTACGAACGCTGAAATACACTTAGAGCAAAATATCATCCATGCACATCGGGAGCCTCTATAGAAGTGCGTCTGCACAGACAAATCGCGCAAATGAAGAAACCCAGACCTGGATTATACCACTGCTTCATTTATCACTCGAGAGCCTTTGGGTTTCTGCACAGATGGCTGGTTTGTTCCCTTCGAACAACTCTCCATGTGGCACGCTAAGAGGACTTTGTGAAAAAAACGTTTGATTTGGCTGGAGGACAGCGTCACACTCATTTATTCTCCATAAATAGGTGCCGGACACGCGTTGGAAAGTAGGGTTGGTTTAGACGTGCCCTACCTGGCACGACTGACTCTGTCGGCACTGAACCTTAAGCACATTTTTCATTAGCCGGCTTCTGGTGGCCAGCAGTTGATCGCTGAAGGGATAAATTCAAAATCTTTCAAAAACTTGACAACTAAAGTAGTGGAGATACTGGCCACTAACATTGACTATAGCATCAGTCTCTGGACAACTAATGTATAATGTATTTATCTATTGATTTTTCCCACCTTGAGTAATCATTTAGTTATACAGAGATTTATAATAAAAGTGTAGTTAAGTGTGATTTCTAATGAAAACGGCTTATTTACATGCATTTAACAGAGGTTATAAGTCTGTGCTGTGTTCATTTCTCTGCATTGCTAATGCTGTGAATTGATGAATGAAACAAGCTTGAAGTGCTTTTGAAAGTACTCGGTGATGCTGAAATGTCTTTAACATGACACTAAACAGGAATTTAAAGGGAGTTATAGATCATAAGTCTGCATTTGTATAAGATGCAGCATGAATGTATGTATTCTGCATATCTGCTGATTAAAGCAATAGGCCACTATTGATTTCTTGTCATCATACATGGCTGTTGAATGGAAAGTCAAATCCCAGACACTTGCCTCATCTTCTATTAGACAGACAAACAGATAGTCCTGCCCCAAATCCAAGCCAACATACTGTAACAAATACAATAATGTTTCGAGAGCACCACAAACATTTTTCACATACTGTAACTATAAGATAAAACATATTTTTATATATAAAAATACAAATTTAAAAGAATAGTTCAAAAAATGAAAACATAATTTACCTAGGTGTAAATGTCAACCTATAGGTGTATGATTTTCCTACTTCAGCTGAAAACATTTGGAGTTATGTTACGTTAAATAATATACAGGCTCTCTAGCTTTGTAATGGCATTAAACAGTACTGCATTTTTTTAAGCCCATCCATCATCAAAATGACTCCAGTGGGTTAAAATATGTTTTTTTAACTGAAAACTGGAACTTTTTTAGTCCGAAAATGCTAGAATGTTTAAAAGGGGGTTCCAAAGTGCAAGTTTTTTAAAAAAAGACTGTCTTTTTAATTTTCATATAAATGGCAAAAATCCGAAACTGTGAAAGCGCTAATGTCTAGCGCATATGTTCCCTGCTGGTATATAAGGCATGCGCATTTTGACGTACACACACAACAATGGCGGACTAATGATTGTGTTTTTGATGTTAAAATGTAACAACCTCATCATTCACACATACAAAACTGCCAGCTGCTTTTGCCATGTTGTTTGTTTGAAGGCATCTTTCCATAGGCTACTCTTTTGTGACTTCCCTTAGAGCGATAGTTCGGCAGAAAATGAAAATTACCCCATGATTTACTCACCCTCAAGCCACCCAAGTAACATATGGGTGATTCTCACGAAAACTTGGTTTTAAAAATGTCAAGCATGAAAATGTAAAAATAGCTTAAATTTCCTTTTTTCCAAACCAGAAATTGAAAAAAAAAGTCTGGAGTAAATGGGAACATTAATTTAAAAACTTTTACTTATCATTTAACACTTTTTGTAACATAATTTAAAAAATTAGTCCTAAAAATCTCATTACCGCAACAGTCAGAAAACATCAACACTGACATATTTTCAAAATGACATGACAAACCTGAAAGAACATAATTTGGAGATTCTGCACATACATTTAAAATCAAAGTATTATGCTTCTATTAATTAAATTAACATTTAATAAGCATCTGTTGCGGTAATGATAATCAAAATGTCGTGTAAGCATTCTGACAAGACAATATTTCAAATTAACTATAAAAAAATGATCTTACCTGGTAGCAATCTTGAAGTAACTGGTCCATGTGCTTGGTCACTCAAAATCAAACTTTATTAAAATTCTGTATGTGTGCTTAAACTGTTCTCAAAAAGTGTTGCGGAGGATGAGAACATCATGCATGGACACATCATTTTCCTAATTTTTTCTTCATTATTATTATACATGAATATTCAGTAAATATTTTTTCTGTCATCTAAAGTAGTCTAGCAAAACATCCATTTATTTTTTTCTTAATATTTTTGTGTTAATTTGATTAAATTACAACATAACGCATGTTCAAACACAGCCGGACACATTGCGGTAATGAGAATTTCAGCAGAAAATGAGATAAAATTTCCAATTATAAATTCTTATGTTGAAATCACACATTGTGCAAGGTAGAACACAGTATTGTGTTAATTCTGATGCTT
Organism: Misgurnus anguillicaudatus; assembly: GCF_027580225.2. Lineage (NCBI taxonomy): Eukaryota > Metazoa > Chordata > Actinopteri > Cypriniformes > Cobitidae > Misgurnus > Misgurnus anguillicaudatus. Next base: position 11,630,881 of record NC_073350.2, read on the forward strand.
TTTAATGTTACTATATTACACATTTTAAAGCTAAAATCATTAGTGCCGTGGTGTTTCAATGGTTTTGTGAGAATCACCCATATATCCATCCTTTTTTATATATATAAAAACACAAATTGAGGTATTTTTTGAAAATGTTCTAGCTCTTCCAATCTTTACAATGGATAAATATGGGGTCTGCCTCCTTTAAGGTCAAAAAATGTGCATCCATCCTTCGCAAAAGTAATTTTCATGGCTCCAGGGGAATAAACCATAGACTGTAAAAAAAGATGGGCGACGCCCATTCGCTCTCTTCCATTGGTGAAAAGTGAAGCCGCCAGTGTCCTGACATCTTGGGTCTTGAGTCTGCGCAGTAGCGATTTCGGACCAGTCCTGCGCAGTAGTGAGCAGGCAGTAAAGCTGCGAAATCAAGTAAATGACAGAAACCAGCTTCGGAAAAAAGATAACTGAAGTGTAATTAAATTGTTTAGTTGGTCTCAAGTCCCATTGAATAACATGGGGGAGGCAGGGTTTACGACCTATACTTGGAACAGTCACTGGGCGGTGATCCAGGTGTTTTGGCTTCACTTTTCAGGGCTTGTGCGGCATGCTTGGGATAAACAAAGGCCTTCTGAGGGTAAAACGATAAAGAATGTCCATATTTAAAAATTGACAAACGAACATAACTTGATAACGCCGCCATGCATTCAGGAGAGAGTATCAGCATAGTGTATGCCCTTTTCATAGTCACATATGACGAATGGGGAGGACGGAGGGACAGAGCAGAGAGCAAAACAACCCTCTGCATTTGTCGCACGTCACTACAAAAAGTGTGTACACCGCGCTGATACTCTCTCCTGAATGCAGAGGAGTCTAAGATGGCGGCATTATTGGAAGCTAGTTGTTTTAGTTTGTCCCTTTATAAAAATATGTGTTCATATGAAAAATGATGGACATATGCATCTCGGATGGCTTGAGGGAGAGTAAATCATGGGGTAATTTTCATTTTTGTCCGGACTATCCCTTTAAGTGCCTTTGGTAGTGTAAGTGACATCGCCACCCACTGGCCTGGCATGCATTATACAGCATTTTTAGTTTTAATGTAAACGCGGATCGTTTTGACAACATTGTCATATGAAAATTTTTACAAAAGCAAAGGTAAAGCTTTACAAACTTTGCTTACGCTATTAGTACAATCATTGTCGTGTAAACTTATAGCCTAAGGGGTTGTGCACACCAAAGCTTTTAAAAGTGGCTGAAAACGCCTGGAGGATGCCGAATGCCAGCTGTTTTATCAGCTGAGTACCAACTTTCTTCAACTGAGTTCTTTGGTAACTGTGATCTTGAGCTGTGAGCTGGTTGGTTGTTGTGATACTTGTCCCGCCCCTCCTCCACTGTGATTGGACCGCCATGTGAGAACTGACATTGACGAGCGGAGCTTTTCCCCCAAAGTTGAATCTCTTTCAACTCTCGACACTCAGCGCTGAGCACGGAAAAACCGCTAGCTGTTGGCTTATTTGAAAAACGCACAGCTTCCATTGGAAACAATTGAAAACATGCGCCGGCCATGGGCGTAAAAGGTGTGCACGCCCCCTTAAACATTTATAAAAATTATTCATATTTTGAGCATGCTTAGCTCCACATTACTACACAAGACAATGCATATGACAGCTAGTCACAAGACTCGAGAGAAGTCTTACATGCCGTGATGGAGCAAGCGTGCCGCCATTTTTATGTAGATGTGTTTACATACAATTTTCATTTTTGTAATTTTAATTTTCAGTGAACTATTCCTTTAATAAGTTTAATACTTATGTCAGTACAAGTAGCTCCACAAAATAATACCACAGGGTGTGCATGCAGCAATTTACCATAACATGAATACTAATATATAGTTACATAATAATATACTATTATAACATTTTATTGAGGTCAAATTATCTATTTTTTTAGTTTTTCCACAGCCACTTCTTTAAATTTGCATTCATCATGCCGTTTTGATTTGGCATCAGAATGTCATTGCATTCGAGAGACAGATGCAACAAGCTAAAAAACATCACGAAACAGAAAAACTCTACAGTGGAAAGCACTCAAATGAAACACTAACATTCACATTTCCCCAAGGGCTCCTTTGCAATAAAAGCAGAGGGCTGATTTTCATTCAGATAGAAAGCGTTTGATGCTTTGCTCCCGTGCGACGGGGCTGATCTTCAGATGCTGGCCTGGATTCTGGACCATTTCCTCCTCGTCTGAGACAACAGCATGCATTGCATTGTTGTGTCATTCTCATGTTTGTGCTTCTGTGGCTGATTTGGTTTTAAATGAAATATTGTAAAGGGATTTCAGCTTACACTCCCCTATAGCAAAAATCTAAGATTTTTTCATACCTGTTGAATCTGCAATAGGATTTCAAATGAATGTCTATGCTTACAAAGGGCTTTGAGGGGATAGTATCTTGATGGGACATTGCTGCAGTGGCTACTCATTAATATTTGTAGCAGAAGTGTCCCTGCTGAAAAGGAAAACATGGAAATATTTGGTATTAAAGGCGGGGTGCATGATTTTTGAAAAACAATTGGGAGTCAGGCCCAGTACCAAAACACACTTGTAGCAAATCAGCAGTAAGGGGTGTGTCTACTAACCAGCATCATTGCCTGGGTTGCATATGTGGGGTGGGTCTATCAAAAACAAGGTCCAGATTTTATTGGGGTAGGGACATTTTGTTTAGGTGAATTCAAATATCAACATTGGCTTTCAGAAATCATGCATCCCGCCTTTAAGGGGTTAATGCTAAAATTTATATACAGTATTAGGCAAAGGCAACCAGCAGCTTTGTTTGTTAAGGCATAGTTTCTATGACCATTCGTGTTTATTTCCCTCTTTGTATTAAGATACAGTACAAACAGCATTTACAGAAAATACAGTATGTACCCAAAATGTACCCCAAAAATTTTTTTTGGAACAAAATGTCTTCTTTATTGTATTCTGTTTAAACACAGCTGTGGTATCATACAGTATTAGTAAATGCAAATCTGATATATACAGTATAAAGTTATTGAAAGATATGGTTGATTCTCACGAAATCCAGACTTAAAAGGTGTCCAGCATAAGATTTTTTTGAAAAGCCATTGAAGCCAATTTTTTGCATAAATAAGATTAAGGTTTGAACTTACTATAACCATTATTTTTAGAGAATTAAAAAAATATTTCCTATAGAATTATTTACAGTTTTAGATTATCATTATTCAAACAAATTAGCGTCGCACACCTGAAGTCAGTAGATAGGTGCGTAGGATAAGACGACCAAAAGTCTCGAAATATACAAAGAACAATTCCCGCACACTATCTGCTTGCTGAAAAACTTTAATGAAAGTTGCATTGCAACGTTCCGATCAACTGATCTTCATCAGGTGAAGATCAGTTGATCGAAACGTTGCAACGCAACTTTCATTAAAAAAAATTTTCAGCAAGCAGATAGTGTGCGAGAATTGTTCTTTGTATAGATTATCATTATCAAAAATTATCATTACTGCAACATGATATTACATTAAATATATGCATTTACAAACTCATGTTTCGGTAATAAGAACTAAAAAGTTGTCTAGGTACTATTACAAACTAAATTTCTACTTTTATCTGGAGAGAAACAATAAGAACTGCTTACCTGCTAGCCATCTTGAGTGTCACAGTCAATTATGTCCCTTCCAACAATTTTTTTTTAATGTTAGTTCATTGAGGGCTTAAACAATGATTGAAAATTGTTGCGGAGGATGAAATTTTTTTTCCTGAACACATTTATATTCCTTATTATTGTCTCTACATTTACCAATGATCACCAAATATCACATGTTTCTTTACTGTAAATGTTTATAGTATAACATGGACTAAAGCTTTTAATTTTTTAGATTTTTTTATTATAAATATTTCCATGTCAAAGACCCCAAATCCAGTCATGGACACATTGCGGTAATGATAATTTCCCCCTTAAATGTGGAAAAAAAATTGTATGTTTGTATGATGTCATTTGAAATCATGTGCAAAATATAGTATATGAAGAGATGTTTGTAACTGTATGCTTCTTATTTTGATAGCATTTACTTTTTTATCAAAATGTTTCATGACCTCATAAGTCTCATTTCGCCAGATTCACACATATATGAGGGGCTCATATGCAAAAAACGCTAAACGCCACCTCCATCAAAAATGAAAGCGGAGGTGTATACTACTTAAGTATTTTAGTTACATTTTCCAAGCATCTGTGCTTTATTAAAGTGTTTGTCTTCGGGAAAAAAATTACTTTTCTTTACTAAAAAATGTTCACTACATTCTAAAGCATAGAATCATACTGTGTATTCATTATATATTGCATATTAAAATTGATTTAATGCCTAATTACTTAAAAATTGTGTACTTTTACTTTCTTGAGTAAAAGTACGAATTTTTTTACTTAAGTAAAAGTACAAAAAATTACTAGATGTTTAATGTACTTAAATATTAAATATTAACCAAAAACTTGTAATTATGAAATGTAGTGGAGTAAAAATTATGATAATATGCTTTGGAATGTTTGTTTTCCAAAGAAAAACACTAATAAAATACGAATAATTGAAAATTTACTTTTACGTAGAAAGTAAAAATACTTAAGTACTATACAACTCTGAATGAAATGATGATATTAAACGAATGCTCTCGTCACATATTATATGTTCCTCAAATACTTTTGCTTAAATCCACATAATGCCTGTCTCAGGTCATTCAGAAATACTGGTTTGTTGGCAGAATCCGTTAAGAGTCGCATTTCAAAAAAAAAGTCAGATGCACAAAGAGGGTTTCGCATCTGAGGTCTTCGTATGGCTACTGTGCCTTTAAGAAAGTCCATTTATTTTGTAAAGTTTTGTAACAAGCTGTTTAGTCACACAATTTGCTTACTTAGAAACACCAGTATGCATAACATTTCACATGTGTGCATTAAAATTCATCCTGTTTCAAGCAGTGAGTAGTGAAAAAGATTTGTGCTTTAATCATCATACATAAGCACTTATAGTTTTGACGCTGTCTAATGAATTTCATGCCTAAATCCAGATTTGCTCTCAGAGGTGTAAAGTCAAGATGATTCTCCTCCAGAAAAGGTCAAGAACATAAGCGGCAGGATTGCCGAGATTTAATGTGTTTCATGAGGGTCATGGTGGCTTTTTTCCCAATAGGTTTCTGTTACGGACAGATAATGAATGGCATTTTAAAGGGGGGGGGGGGGTCTACAGCTATTTCATGCATTCTGACTTATTAACAAAACAGTTGGACGTGTGACGGAGTATTTCTGTGGCGAATGTTTTTTTCTAACATGAAAGATTTACAATCTTTGTAAAAAATTTTACAATCTTGCTTTATTTCTTATGGGCAATTTCAGTGCAGGAAGTACGGTGGAAGTCCTTTTATGGGCGTTGATATCAGGTACATAAATACATGAAAGTATTGATCACACTAATTTGGCGATTTTAGGAAACTTGAAATTGATTTTAAACTGACATTGTAGTAGTGGGAAGTTACTTACAGTAGTAAATGACTTCATTTTTGCATCAATTTTTTGGAGGATTTAAAACTGCAACTTCTTAATTATCAACTCAAATCTTTAACCACTACACCATAGTACACTGCTAATCAGGACAGGATTTATCACAGCAAATTTTAAATAAAAACCACCGTGATGGACCGTGGAGATCTGCTACACATCTGCTTTTGTGGTCAGTTGTCCCTCAAGGTTCATGTTGTAGTTGGGGATCTATTCATCTTCACATGACAGCTCATACTGTGATGATCAATTTGATGTTGCATAAAGGTCATCTGATCCTTTTTAAACAAACCGAAGACTCTGATTAATAATGCATTCATGCATTGATTCCGTCTGACCTTTGCATCGCGAACCAGGTCAATTATCTTATGGAGATGGAAAGCGTTCCCAACGTTCTATTAACGTCCTAATGGTTGCATTCATCATGGTTACTGGCGTGGGGAGAATGAAACCGTAGCTGGAGGCAAGACGTGCTAATATTTTACTGTATGTGGACAGCTAGTTGTTTACTCTGCCATGTTAGGAAGCGCTCATGGGAGAGATAATTAAAAGAGAATCATGATCACCTCCACTTTGCCTCTTTGTCCCCTGACAATGACAAGACAGGAAGAGCTGTCAGGAGATCCACAGACTGGAACCGCTGTGAGATCTGAGGTGGATCCTTCACAGCCGTGAAACCAGAACGAGTTGGACAGAGGTTCAAAGTTCACAAAAACAACCAGCATTCACCTTGTGATTGGCTGATGACATACTTCACTTCATTTGCTTCCTTTCAGTCTTAATTTGTTCAATGTCCTTCCTCTTAATGTCTTTCTTCTTTCATTCTGTCTGTCCTCCCATCCTTGCTTTATTCCCTTCAATGTCATGTGTTCCTTCCTTTTAGTGTGCTTCTTTCTTTTCATAATTTCTTTCTTTCTTTCTTTCCTTGTTTTAATTCTTTCTTTTTTCTTTCTTTTCTTGTTTTAATTCTTTCTTTTTTCTTTCTTTCTTTGTTTTAATTCTTTCTTTCTTTCTTTCTTTCTTTCTTTCTTTCTTTCTTTCTTTCTTTCTTTCTTTCTTTCTTTCTTTCTTTCTTTCTTTCTTTCTTTCTTTCTTTCTTTGCATGTTTTAATTAATTATTTTTTCTTTCAATTCATCTTTTTCCATCCTGTCTTTTTTCCCTTTCCTTCCATCAGGGGCGATTCCAGGATTTTATAAATGGGGGGGCACAGGGGGGACCAAGAACCAGTCAGGGGGGGCCAATCAAAAAATTCTAATGAAAATAAATACTGGTTTAGAAAATATTAAGCATGGTTCCCAAAATCTTGTGCAATGCCACATGTTCTAGATGGTATTCATTTTTTTTTCATTAAACAACAGTTCTGTTCCAGAATAGTTAACTTTAAATAAATTGTCATAATTTACTCATCCTAAAGTTATTTCAAACCTGTATGAGTTTTTCTTCGGCTGAACACAAAATAAAATATTTTGAAGAATCTTAGTAGCCAGAAAGTTGATGAACCCCATTGACTGCATGTTATTTTGTACCTACATATGAAGTCAATGGGATCCATCAACTGATTTTGGTTACCGACATTCTTAACTCTTTTCTTTTTTGTGTTCAGCAGAAGAAAGAAACTCATACAGGTTTGAAACAAGTTTAGGTATATGACCATTTAAATTAAGTGAACTGTTCCTTTAAGTAGGCTATCTACATTGCGTGTAGCTGGTATTAGTTAACATTCTGACATATCAGGATTTTGGGAAAATATTAGCCTACTTAAAAATTTGTTTTTCTACTCTGTCTGATCTGACTTTCATTGTTTATTAGCCCATATTGTATTTTAACAAAACTGAATGCTATTTTTTACATATTATCTGATATGTTGTCAGACAACAAAAAAGAGTTTAAGCTAGTGACTAAACACGACCCAATAACACCTCGTGTTTAATCCAACCAGCTGTTACTTTATACTGCTAAAATCCTAATTTAAATGCGACATTGTCTGATACAATTTACATTGAAGAGCTGATACGAGGTGATTTCGGATTACCTGTATGTCTCATGCAGGGCAGAGCCTGTTGCTCTTCTCATCTGATTGTGTTTATGAGCGCTTTTAATTTTAAATGCGAGTGATAGTTTTATTGTAGATCGCGTATAGCGCAGACAATTCAGTGCAAATTCAAAAATATCAGAGAATACTGTTAAGCGTGCGCGCGCATACCGCACCATAGGGAGGGAGAGAGAGAGCTCGTGCACAGAGAACTGGTGTGTGTGTGGGAAAACACTAACCTTTTAAGTCATACTCGATCAACCGTCAGTAACATCTGTTGACTGTTAACTTTAACGTGGAAAGACAACGGAGGAACCCAGGTGAAAAACACCGGCATCTTTTAACTCCTTCACTCAGTGTCAGAGAGGCACCGTCGAGGTTCCGCACGCAGCAATGAGAAAGCGTGCACGCGAGAGAGAGAGAGAGGCGCTGCTGAGCGCTTGCAAAAGCACATGAAGCCGTTTTAAATAGTAAAATAAAATGTAAATGGTAATCATGGAAAATCTATTTGATTTGTGCCAGTGTTGAGTCTGTGGCGGGGCGCCCTCCTTCTTCTCGTTTGCACGAGTCTCAAATCAAACAGTGATTGACAACTGGTCCAATTGTGCGGTGGGTGTCGTGGTGTCTCTTTCCTCCTGTTTTAAAAATGCGCAACTACTGTGCTCGCTTCGTCTTCGCGTTCGCGCGAGTCTCAAATCAAACAGTGATTGACAGCTCTCTGGTCCAATGGTGCGGTGGGAATTTTCAGGTTGACAGTAAATCTAGCTGGCCCAATGAGATTGGAGGGGGGGCACCAGGGGGGCCAATCATATTCCAAGGGGGGCCGGTGCCACCCCATGCCCCCCCTCTAGACACGCCCCTGCCTTCCATCCTTTCTTCCTCCATTTCTTTCTTTCTTTCTTTCTTTCTTTCTTTCTTTCTTTCTTTCTTTCTTTCTTTCTTTGTTTTAATTATTTCTTTCTTTCAATTCATCTTTTTTCCATCCTGTCTTTTCTTTTTTCCCTTTCCTTCCATCCTTTCTTCCTCATTTCTTTCTTTCTTTCTTTCTTTCTTTCTTTCTTTCTTTCTTTCTTTCTTTCTTTCTTTCTTTCTTTCCCTCATTTTTTGTTTTAATTATTTCTTTCTTTCTTTCTTTCAATTCATCTTTTTTCCATCCTGTCTTTTCTTTTTTCCTTTTCCTTCCAACCTTTCTTCCTCCATTCCTTTCCTTGTTTAAATTCTTTCTGTCTTTCTTTCTATCTTCCTTTCTTTCATTGTTTTAATTCTTTCTTTCTTTCTTTCTTTCTTTCTCATCCTTTCTTTTCTTTTTTTCCCTTTCCTTTCCATTCCTTTCTTTCTTTCTTTCTTTCTTTCTTTCTTTCTTTCTTTCTTTCTTTCTTTCTTTCTTTCTTTCTTTCTTTCTGTCCTTCTTTCTTTCCTTCTTTGCTTGTTTTAATTATTTCATTTTTTCTTTCAATTCATCTTTATCCATCCTGTCTTTTATTTTTTCCCTTTCCTTCCATCCTTTCTTTCTTTCTTTCTTTCTTTCTTTCTTTCTTTCTTTCTTTCATTCTTTCTTTCTTTCTTTCCTTCTTTCCTTCTCTCTTTCCCTCATTCTTTGTTTTAAATCTTTCTTTCTTTCTTTCAATTCATCTTTTTTCCATCCTGTCTTTTCATTTTCCCTTTCCTTCCAACCTTTCTTCCTCCATTCCTTTCCTTGTTTAAACTCTTTCTGTCTTTCTTTCCATCTTCCTTTTTTCCTTGTTTTAATTCTTTTTTTTTCTTTCTCATCCTTTCTTTTCTTTTCTTTTTCTTTTTTCCTTTCCTTTCCTTTCCTTTCCTTTCCTTTCCTTTCCTTTCCTTCCTTTCCTTGTTTAAATTCTTTCTTTCTTTCTTTCTTTTTTTCTTTCTTTCTTTCTTTTCCTTATTTAGTTATTTCTGTCATTCTTCCCTTCCATGTTTCCTTTGTGTCTTACTTGCTGCATTTTTTCTAGTGTCTTCTCTGCTTGCGAAATATCCACCAAGGATCTTTCTGTTACTTTAGTAAACATTGTGTGTCTCTGCAGCTTTATTTCTGATGACAAATGTATTACTTTTGAAGTACTTTGATATTAAAGTACCCTGGTGTGAACTGAAAATATCACAACTCCATTGATGTTTGGGGAAAACAACTGGCATAAGAAGAGTGAACAAACGACTCGTTTTTTTTATGATGTAAAATGCCAATTGCGTTTCACTATAAAGACTTGTAACAGTGTAACAGTGATGAAACAATAAATTGTACACATTTTCATTATCAAATTGTTTTTTTTTAATAATTTGTCTGCTTGACTTTGAGCTAAGGGGGGGGGGGGTATTGCAGTATATATTTAATCCAGCCCATTTTCATGAAATGTGTCTAAATAGCCAGCAGTGTGAAAAGTCGTGCAATACATGGTCTACACCAAATTCAAATTTTGCATGCATTTGATATGCCAGTCCTTCCCATTCACTTAATACTAGGTTTTATGTATTGGTTTCTTAATCTTTTTTCTGTTTTTTTAAACCATTGTCTCTTGGGTTTTGGGTTAGAACAACCTTTTGTTACATAAAATAACATTCTAACCCAACTCCAAGCGACCATGGTTTAAAAATAGACAAAAACACGGAGAAACCTATAAATTAAATGACATCCGAAAGCAAATCCCGAACGTAACCCCAAACCCAAGTGACAATGGTTTAAAAAAAAACAGTTTTAGCTCATATATATAATTTATTATAACATGTTCAAATTGTCACTTTGTAGGTGTGTAAGGGTGGATTCACTACAGTGGTTCAGTCTGTAGGAACGCCGAAATGACTGAGATATGTTAACAGCAAGATGGTGTAAAACTCTGTATTTCTGGTCAATTATCACCCTTATGCAACTTATACCAACGATGGAAATAAGTGCAGTTATTTAAAGTTACACTTGAAATGGTTACACTATAAATGCATGAAATGGTAAATAGTACATGTACACTTAACTGTTTCCAATGTATGTAAGATATTACCTGAAAGAACAGAGAAAGAAAGAAAGTTTAGAAGAAAAAGAATCAACATTGAAAACTGGAATCTTGGCCTAATAGCCTAAACCCAAGAACTCAGTTGAAGAAGAAAAGCAAAGGGCAAAAGGCAAAAAGCTCAGAGCTCACGAAAACCAAGACCTTTATCCCTTGACCATGTGACTAAACCTAACATGATACATTCAAACTGACAATCAGAAGATCACATTTAACCCTCACTGTGTTTGATAAACAGCTGTGACAATAATCTTTGATCCCTCTCAGCACAGGAATCCAGATGGTCCAGGATGGAAAACAGGGTTGTGACAAGTTGTGACAAAGTAATCAATTCCTATATTTTTTATCTTACAGGTGTGTGCAAAAATGTGTTAAGTTGAAATAAGAAACAATAAAAATCTATAAACAACAGAGATAATTTCAACTGAACGGCAAAATAGTCTAATAAAATAAACAACAACATTAAAAACGGAATGCTTAATTTATGATAGTCTAATATTTTCAATAATTTTATGTTGCAGAGTAATTAAAGTAAGTTTAAATCAACAACTTAAATAAACATAACAGAACTATCAAAAAGCAAAAAAACAAAAACAAATCCATCATCTTACGCTAAGTCAGCAGTGATTTACAGTGGGATTGTAAACTCTACAATGCAGCTGTGGTGTACTGGGATTTATTAAGTATTTGCAAACCAGAGCAGTCATGACGTTTAAGATCTTAAGAAATGCAGGCCCTGCTTCTTAACAACGAGACAATCCTCTTTCTCTGCCTCAACCACTTTACTGAAATGTAAGTTGATGTATTTTTGCTATCTGGGTTTTGTGGTGATGGTAGAAACAGATCAGGAACCTGAAACCTTTCATCACTGTATTACAGTCACTGTGCTCTGTCAGCAAAGCCACATATCACATCTTCTCTCCATAGAAGATGCTGATACAGACCTGGCTGCATTTGTTTTTATGGGTGAACACTTTTTTTCTCACAGGTCAATGAAGAGAGAGCGAGAGAGAGAGAGAGAGCGAGCGAGTCTTTCAAACACTGCCAACTGTCTTATACAACAGAAAGACTGTACAGAAAAAAAAAAATTTTAATTTCTCCATTCACAAAGAAACTTATGTGCTCCATCTGCTGGCAAGGAGTAAACTTACACTAGTTGTCAACTAGCTAATAGCCATAAACTAATAGACGGCTTACTATACACAACGATAGAAATACAAAATAGACAGACAGACAGATTTTTATAACTGAAGACCAGGAATGCTCATTTTGGACCTCATGCATTTGACAACGGTTGAACTTTGCAGCTGCGATCACGATGATGTCAGGTATTTTTCGGCACGTTCACAGTGTGTAAACAGAGGAAGCGACTCCCTCCCGTCCCTGCGTGGAAAACAAATTGCCTTCTTTCCGGGGATTTTAGCAGAGGTTTGGAGCACCGAGCGTGGATCAGAGAGCATAGAGGATGTATAATGAGTTCCATGCTTGTGAAATCATAAACAGGATGGAGGCTGCCCGAAGCCCAGGAACGCTCTCAGACGCTGAACACCGCGTTTTAAAGTTGCATCTTTCCCCAGACGGATTGCATGCTTGCCAGAGGTGTTTGTTGTAGACACAACCTTATCTCAACTTATCTGACACAGCCGTCCAGCTAAACCTACATCTCTGGCCTCAGCTGATATTTAAAAAGTGTACATTTTCAAAAAGCATGCATTTTCCCTTAAAGATTCATAATAGTACATCAGGGATGCACATTGGTAAGTGCATAGTAGTACATCAAAGGTACAAATTGGTACATAAATACTGTCCCAGTGACAGCTAGGGACCTTTTAATTTTGAAAGTGCAATAAATTCTTATTTTCTATGTATTTCCTGTTCAAAGCAAAATAACTGTGAACAGGCTTGTTGTGTTGATCCAAGTAATTCACATTTCTTAGTATCTAAAGACCCACATGCTATTGAAAAAGTCATTGCTTTATTTTTACGGTACATGTTGATCGCCTACACATCTTTCTTTCATTATATTAAGCTTAAAGAGAAACATGAACAACTTAAACGCGAGAGAAACATATGATAAGATAGGAAAATGTGTCATCCAGAAAAGCCAAGGCCAACATCGCTGTGGTTTGGAGAATGATATTAACACGGCAATTAGCAATGACATGTGTGTGGTGTTACCTAATAGAGTCTGTCTAATCTCGTTATTAATCATTCAATTAATGATAAACCAATGATGCGCCTTTTCTCATAAGGGTCGCAGATGCATTTCGGTGACGCTTTCGAACGGTACCGTTTTAATCACCTCTCTCTCTGGAGTCTGAGACCCCTTCAGTTAGGCAAACACAAGCTCATATTATGCAGGAAAGCAAATGCAGTGCAACGCTTCTAGTTTTCCCATTTGTATTGTGTTCAGAAACCGTTACATGTTTCCAAACTGTTGTGATACCTTGCAAGTGATGTTTTTTGCCTCTTACAAGCACTAACGTAATTTAGACTCTAAAATAAGAATAAAATCACTCTGAATTTCTCTTCTGGGATCTGTACTGGTAAACAAGTGCTGTATTTAACACCAGCAATTTCCCGTAAAGCATTTGGCTTGTATTTATATGCATGCCGCACATACTGCAAATTCATATTTATATGTATACAGTATATATATAGCACGTATGCAGCACTTTGTTAACTGTTAACTCCTCAGTGATAGCCTTGTTAAGTATTCATCACTTTGTGAACTGAGAAAACCTGGAAAGGTTTTGAGTTGTCTCAACTGTTCAACAACTCAGCTATTCATTGATGCTTAGCAGACTTACATTTTTTATTTAAATATAGTTTTATTTCACTTTGTTTTGCTTTATTATATGCATGCAACTCATGATAAACCAAAACATTTCATTGCGTTCATTGGTAGCACTGTGTCATGCACTTCTTAACCCTGAACACTGACAATAAACAAACATCATTCATTTAAGACAATCTTTAACCCCATAACTGTCACCGTTCCTCCTGAGGAACACCTGACTTTACTTCAATATTTTGGATGTAAATGTTTATCGAATCATGACAAACTATATATCTTTGGAAAGGTCTAAGCCTCTAGAATACAGATATTTTCAGTGTTTTATAAAATAAATTATGAGAGTAATTGATTCATATATGATAAGAGTGCGCCTAAAACATTGATAATCCTACTATGTGTCACTGTTCCGCCTTCAAGACTTCTACTGTTGCTTCAGTTTTTTGCATATGAATTCGTATCTAATCATGACAAACTATATATCATTTGAAAGCTCTAAGAGTGTAGTTTTCATATATCATCTTCATTTTGGGAATAAAATTATGTTATGAGAGTCAGTTTGTAAATGGTCATGGGCCCACAGGTGAGGCCAACTTTGTATACATATTTATAAGACCCAACCCCTCCTCTAAACCTAAAAAATCATGACAAACTATATATCACTAGAAAGCTCTCAGAATGTAGTTTTCATATTTCAAGGTCATCTGATGATAGAAATAATGTAGTGACAGTTTTTTTGATACATGCCTCCCTCCCCATAGGAATGCATATTAATTATTATATATTCATAAAACTATATCCTATTATAAATCTTCAAAAATGTTGACAAACTATATATTGTTGGAAAGCTGTATGAATGTAGTTTTCATATTTTAAAACATTTTAGCAGTAATAATAATGCAGTGAGAGTAATTGAATAAATTGTGACAAGAGTATGCAGCAAACCGTTGACACCTAGTGGCCTTTGTTGGTAAAACGACTAAAAGAGTGACACAAACCACATTTTTTGTGATTTTAACTTGAAATTTGGATCACAACTACTTGAGACGTATGGCTTCAAGTTTACATTATTTCTTTTTTGAAACATTTACATTTTTATACTTTCATTTATAAATGTAATATATACTGCATTATTTTTAATTATTAAACATACATTTAAACTGCTATAATTTTTTTTCTGTTTAACATTTTCACCTCCAGACACTTCAGTGAAAAATAGTAAGTTGTCTTCTTTAAAACAAGACCAAGATTAGGCTTCTAGCCCAAAAATTGTCAGAGTTATAGTGCTAGGTCTTTGTCCTGCATTTAAATGTGCAAATGAACTTTTCACCCCCCCCCCCCCACTCAAAAGGGTGGAGTTATAATGGGGGCCTGTACCATGAAGCTGGATTAGTTGGTTAGCCTGGTAGTTTGTGCCAATCCTTGGTTTTGAGTAAAGGAAAGTAGATTGGCTTTAACAAAGTCCTTCGCATAGTCCCGCTCTCCCAGAGTATTGTCTTTTTTACTTGGAGGGGTAAAAAATCTGACCTTTGCAATTTTCCCCATTTATATCAATACCATGCAGTGAGGCATCTTGTTAATATGAAATATCTTAGGCTTTAAGCAGTGTTTGTTGTCATAGTAACTTACTCTACAAGACTAATCTGCTCCACAGCATCTTATTTATGCATTTGGTAGACCCTTTTATCCAAAGCGACTTACAGTGCAATACAAGGTATACAGTATAGGTTTTATCAGTACTTGTGTTCCCTGGGTTCGAACCCATGACCTTTTGCACTGCAAACGCAATACTCTACCACTGAGCTTCACAGGAGTGTATATCAGATCAGAGATCACACTCAGAAATGCAACCAATCAGCTGCACTGACTTGTTATTGTATATATGCGGTAACTGCCCCATTACAGTATCATAACTGTACATGTTTTTCACAGTATGATGCCTTTACTGCAGTTCCATTTTACAGTGTAATACCCTTACTGTAACCTATTTAAAAAAATATATTATCTTGAAGGGGAATCGAACCTGGGTTGCCCATATCATAGGTCCATAACACTACCGCAATGCCACAGAGTCACTTAATAAAAGTTACTCGCTACACTCCCCAAGTAGCCTCTTCTGTCACTCTCCCAACACTCCGAGGAGCAAAATCTTGGCATCACTAGTGTTTTGAAGTCTTGAGGTCAAATTTAAATCTGACGGTCAAGCATTTATCCATAATCCCTTTCTTGTTTCTATCTACAATTCTCAATAAATTATTTACACTGCTGAAAAACAATTCACATTTTGAAATTTGCTTCACTGCTAAAAGCATAACAAATAAAATGTATTTCATTTCATAGATATATTTTAGTTTTCCATTTTATATGCTTTTATAACACTGTTTTATTCAACTACAGTAGCAGTCTACCGCAAATTCAAAACATACAGTAAATCACTGTAAATGAAATGTTAATACCCATAATGCAATGAATATTACAGTAATGAACTGGAAAAGAAAATGATGGTATTTTACTGGGCATTTTGTGGTAAGTAAATGTAGAAATTACAGTTAAGTCTAACAGTGTGTGAGCAAACTGACTCGTGAGTGACATGAATAGATCACAGTTCTCATTGTAATGTTTTTTAATCCTGTGTATATTTACTCACAATGTATATTATGTATATTAATGTTTTTTATAGTAAAAGTATAGTAAGCCTGTTTTTGGTTGTGTTACCATATGTTTACCATAAATATACAATTGTTATGGTAACTATGGTAACTGTAGTAAGCACTTTGAATCCTGCATTGCACTAATGTATCTGTGTTTTTATATTGTGTTGCTCCCTGGGTGAAAGTCCGGCCTGGGTTGGTAGTTTTGGTTGTATTAGATAAAGAGAAAAAATATAGCATTTGTCACAAATAAGTCATCAAAGACCAGCTAAAACCAACCTTATTGAGTTCAGCAACACATTTTGCTAATGATAAATACATTTTTTATATATATTTGCGGAAGAAATATCTTCATGGAACATGATGTTCACTTAATATCTCATTTTTTGGATCAGTAAAAAAGGGGTGGGAAAATCTAATAAAAACAAATAAAGAAAATACAAAAATTTATAAAAAAGAACAAAGTTGCACATTAAGTAAGGTCTAAAATTAGCATTATGAACAGAAATTATATTGAATGAATAATAACACTGTCTTTATTGCACTGAAAAAATTATTCATTGAATTTAATCAATTTTTTAAGGTAAGCTGTTGCAATCAATTTATTTAGGCTACATTTAAACAAAAAAGATTAAGTAAAATAAAATATAAAACTTTTGTCTAAATGTAGCTTAAATAAATTGATTGCAACCACTAATTAAATTCAACGAATCATTTTTTTCAGTGTATAAATTAAATATAATTATTATTTTTTAGAGCTACAGAAGTGATTTTCTCTTTGTCTTGGGTTGTTTGATTACATTGATAACATTAACCATCTTCATGCATCTACAGGCCCCAGATACAGTAACTAATATGATTAAAAAAGGATTCCTTGCTCTATTTATGCGGTTGTTGTAATCATTGTTAAACACATAATTGATCTTTCGCTGGGAGTTTGATTGACATGAGACCTGATCAATCACAACATAGATATGTGCCTCTGTTCCTATTCAGCATTTTTCCAACATCAAACCACAATTAAACCTGCTGCACACTATGAGGTGGTTTCTCGGATAGAGATTAGCTTAAGCCAGGACTAAGCCTTAGTTTAATTAGAAAATAAAACTAGTTTTAACAAACATGCCTTAATAAAAACATGACTTGTGTGCATTTTGAGGCAAAACAAAGGGCACTGATGTATTTCAAGATATTTCATTGCAAGTTGTTTTCAGTTTGGACAGCTCTTACATTTATTTTAGTCTAGGAATCCCTATCCGGGAAACCGCCCCTTTGTGTTCTTAAACAAGTCAAACGAGTCCGAGTCAAGACCGGGTCTTTAAAGGGTCGAGACCAAGTCCGTTTGTTTTCAAATACAGTACAGTCTGAGTCAAGACCGAGTCTTTGAGGAAGCAAGTCTGAGTCAAGAGCGAGTCCTTTAGGAGTTGAGGCCGAGATGAGACCAAGACCATAAAAACATGTCAGTTTTCATATTCATGATTTAATATCACCCCAGTTAATAATCAACAGTTATGCCTACTAACTAAGCTAGATTGGGAATTGTTTAGAGGAGCAGTCTTAACGTCTTAATATGAACTATGCTTTTACTATCATTAAAAAATCCCTACCTCATGCATCATCTTCTGCCAATTTTTCTAGAGATAAATAAACGGCTCTTATGGCAGTATCTTTGCATTGCACCATGGGATATCATTTTCAAATAATGCCTGTCAACATTGCACTTTATTATTATTGTTATGTGTTGTGTTTCATTTATATGAACATAAAAAAATGCATTGGTCTTGAGGACTTGGTCTGAAAATACGAATCCTTCTCCTCCCGCTGTGGTCCGAGACCAAGTCAAGACCGAGTCTTTGAAGGAATAAGTCAGAGACGAGTCCGAGAAAGCAGAAATCGGTCTCGAGACCGAGAACGGACTCGAGTACTACATCACTATCAGTATACACAAAAACTGTAAATTGACTCCTACTGAAAAAAAATCTTTGTTTAAGTTACATTATGTTCACTTGCTAGGAAAACATTTTAAAGCGCACCTAATTCCTTGCTAAAACAACGGTATTTTGTGAATTTGATATAATATACTTTTTGTAGTTCATGGTTCAAAAAACATTATTTTCCACATACATACGTACATTTAAAACTCCATGCTGCATTTTTTACAGTGCAGGATTTGACCAGAAGTAGTATATGAAGCATAGTTAAGTTAAATAATATCCTTTTTACCTTATTAGGAGTTTTTCATTGATTTATGCACACCCCTATAGGGAGAGATTTTTTATTCTGCCAACTTTATAAAGCAGATTATTTTAAAGGCAATTAATCAAACTTCAGACATAATGAAATCAAGGGCTTGAAAAAGAAATTATTTTCTTGATTATATTTTAATCATGTTTTAATTCTTTCTATTTTGCCTTAATCGGTCTCATTTAAACAACTTCTCTGCTCAGCTAATGGAAATCCTGTTTGTATTTATTGCCCCTGCTTGTGAAATGTTACTCATTTATTGGCTGTGCAGTTAAATCTCACATGTTCCTGTTTCCTATACGCAGATATCCAGACATCACATTCGATGTACAACCCACAAACCTTCAGGTCCAAAAACTCAATGCTGAGGTTTTGCAGCCATCCAGCGACCTACTCACAAAAACATCCACAAACATCACCAATAACAGCTTTAAAAATGACTTTTCATCAGAGTTGTCCTCCCTATTCTGTTCCTTGCATTTACCACGTCTCTGTGTTATCTCAAAGAATATGTACTATGTTGTGTGAATAGGTGAGGTTGGTTTGAAGGGGGATTTTTCAAACTGACAATGACATTGAAATACAGGCAGGATTGTGGCTGCAGTAAACTGTCATTTGAATTTTACCTGCAGGCGAAGTGTTTTCCTTGTCGTTTCTCTCAAAGCATTTCAGGGTATAAAGATGACACTTAGAGTCTGTTGGTGTTATGGAGGTTTATAACTGCCTTTGTAAACAGTGGGAGGTGGGAAAGCGGCAGGCAGCTGTGCCGGCTGTGCAAAGTCATTTGACTCTGAAAATAACTGTATTGACAAGATGGCTGCAATAAGAATACAAGTACAGCACTTAAAGGTGCAATGTGTAAAATTTAAGAGGATCTATTGAAAGAAATGGAATATAATATACATAACTATATTTTCAGTGAAAGACCTTGCATAATAAACAGGTTTTATTACAGTACCTTCGAATGAGTTGTTTTTTTCTACATACACCCCGAGTCCCCTTACATCGCCTTCATGTTTCTACATTAACGCTAAATTGTTATACGCTGTATAGCCTGTTTTGTCACTACATTGTCTCAGACGATGATATGTTTGTCCTGTGGTTGCTATTAAAGCTTTACTATGTGTTTCGAAAAGGATGGGTGACCTTTGGACTGAGCCATTGGTTGCAATTCAAAGTCTCACAGCTAGATGACGCTAAAACTGACTGCATCTTTAAAAGGAGAGAGACCAAATTCTCTTGGTCCAGAATACATTATATACAGTATTGTATATTTTAAATAAACAATATAATTTGCTAAAATATGAAAGCTATTTGGCTGATTTTAGCTGGTCTCCCAGTCTGGTCTTAGCTGCTTAAAGCCGAAAGTATACTAGGGACGTCCGCGTCTGCAGCCCAAAATTTGAGACCGCGCGTACAGTGCGCGTACAGTCCGCGTACAACAGCGCATGCGCGTGAAAATATTTAGACAGGACACTCCACTATAAACAATTATACAACGGAAATAGGCAGCATTTGCATACACACCATCGTTTTTCTTCTTTAACTTTTACTTCTTCCAAGAACAGAAAGCTGTGGAGCATGTTTGTTTGATTCCTGACTTTGTTGTCTTGTTGTTTGTTCTAAACTGTGTTTGCAATGGTGGATCAAGTACTTTTCTTCACCTATCCTAATGTTTTAATGTACTGTAAATGTCTCCAAATCAGTGCTGCCCTGACAGCCTGTTAGACTAATCATTTGAATAAGAAATCATTTGTATTGCCTATAGTGTCGAACGCGGCCATACGCGTGTAGCCGCGGGGACTATACTCGGAAAGCTGCGCGGACGCGTGCGCGCGCGAGCCGGACGCGGACGCGGAAAGAAAGTGTACCCGGGCCTTAAGCTGATGCAGCAGGCTGGTTCAAAAGGGTTTGGGACCCTTTTTTAGGTGGTCAGGCTGGTTTTACAGCGGTTTTGAAAACTTTTAGCTGGTCAGGTTGGGAGACCAGTGGCCTCATGCATACCCACAGATTTGATGGTAAATTGTGCCTACGCAAAAATCCACAGCAAAGTCAATATTTATATAACGGTCTTTGACCTGGAAAAGTGCTTAGCGCCACGTCAGGGTCTGAGCAGACGTACGCACCTTTGCTTGTCTGATTGCTGCAGGTTTTTGGAAATATAAGCCATTCTTGCTGGTTAAAAAGGGTTTAAACATTGACAAGCACTCTTTTATACATCTATGACATTAATTAGGTATCGTTTAAAGGTATTGCGGAGGATTTTCTTTTTCCGGGAGGATCATCAAGACTATTGGTCCTCCTGGTTGTCAATCAGGAGTGTTGCGCAATTGCATTTTTTAAAAAAGTGGAGAAGGCAGTTCTTTTCTAAAATTGGAAAAAAATCCTCCGCTATACCTTTAAAGCAACACTAAAAAGTTTTTTTTAACTTTAAAATAACATTTCCAAAAATGTTTCAGTTGTTCATCTACTCGAAACAGGGTGAACGACACTTTCACATTCGCTTTGCAGCCCTCTAACAGCCAAAACCGCACTAAAGAAGTTTCCAACCGTCGGGTCGTGGTCCTGTAATTCGAGTGAAAACTACAAAAACTTGCTTTACAGTAGACCTACAATACAATACAATCAGAGCCAGCTTTGCTGCAGTACAGGCTTGTGCACAATTCAGAATTTCAGAATTGGCATCCATTCAATTCATGAATTGGAATTTGAATTGAATTGACTCCGCCCTACAGGAAGTTGAATTTGAATTGGAATTGGAATGACAGGAAGTGGAATTAAATTCATGGCAATTCAAAGAAATTCCAGAAAGAATCTCACATACATTCAGTGTTAGGAAAGTTACTTTGGAAAATTGTTTGGAAACCATTTTAAATACTTGGTTAAAGTAAAACATTCTGGGAAATGAAGTCATGTTCCATTGTGTTCCACAAAATTACAATTACAAAAAAATCTAACTTAATTATTTGTTTTGTGACTAGAGTTTTTAACATTAATTGCTGGGGGAAAACATTTCCTGTTAATGTAACCTGTACAAGTAGTTCAAACTAATATAATTTATAGATTATGTAATGCAATCATATCTGACATATACTGAAAGCTTCATTTTTAACACTTTACTTACTGTTTAATATGTATATTAATTTCTTAGAATTTCTATTGAATTGCAATTCTGCTACCTTTAATTCAAATTCGATTTTTAATTCTAGATCCTGTTTTTGACATCAATTCAAATTCAATTCAAATTCAAGAATTGAATTGGAATTTAGGAGTCATTCTCAATTCAATCCTGAATTGTGCACAAGCCTGCTGCAGTAGGCTAAATTATTTACAACAGTGGTAATGGACAGTTCTGCTTCCAACCTGTAGGGGGAGCAAAGATCAAAAACTCTTTAGTGTTGCTTTAAAGGTGGATACCTGAAACTGCTCAGATGCGCACAAGTTCAAGATCATTTGCGATTTATAGATTTGACATTTGAAAAAAAGGGGTACGCTCATTTTCTGTGCGTACGTTCGTTTTTTGAATCACACATACGCATTTTTGATAAAAGATCTTAAGATCAAATGTAGGATGGTTTCTATGCAGCATTTTATAAATAAAGCCCCAGCAGACCCACCAGCTTGACCATCCCAGGAAGACCAGCTTAACCAGCTTTGCCAGTCTGAGAGGACCAGCTTAAACCAGCTACTTCCATCTTAAATCAGCCAAGACCAGCCAACCAGCTTAACCAAGCAGGCCAAGCTTCCAGCCTGGTCAAGCTGGTTTTAGCTGGTTGGTCAGCTGGTCTCCCAACCTGCTCAGCTTAAAGTAAAGTCATTTTGCTACAGTCAACTAAAACCAGGATGGGAGACCAGCTAAAACCAAACAACCCAATTAGGCCCAATTTTTCCATTCCCAACGGACTAAGTTGCTAACAGGTTAGCAACGATACTTTTGGGAAACACAAAAAAATCCTGAAAGATTATCAAAACACACGGAGTGTAAAATTAATAAAAAAAATTTGCTTCAGTTCTTTTTTATAAATTGAGTAAGAGCGCCATCTAGTGTATAATTACACTGGTATTACAGGTAACCACAAAAACTCATCAGGAACATGTTTTTTTCATGCAAATGTTTTTTTCTTAATTGACGAGATAACTCGTCAATGGCGGGAAAGAGTTAAAATGAAGGAAACACCATCACTGTCCAATAAACATAGAGACAAGAAAACCTAGGAAAGAAAAATAAACAAAAGGGATAACACCGAAACAATATGACTAGACAAACACAGCACCGCAACCCAATAGATCCACAATTTTAGACATGAGGGCATCAGGACATTACTTCATGCATCTTTTGACAGACAACGTAAATCACAGGAACACTTTGAAACAATAACTGCTACACCAACAGCATCGTCCTTTTGATGATGTCCATTTTGTCCTCCTAGCAACACAGCGTCAAGAAACTTCCCTTGTAATGGTCTTAGCAGGGAATAGTTACAGTAAAATGTTCAAACAGTAGGTAGCTGATGTTTTCCAACTGACTGCGAGAAAGCAAGAGACCTGCTACATGTACGTATGTATCTCTTCGCTCTGCATGTGGGTACAGGGATGTAGACTCTTTGCTTAACACTACCTGACAACTTGGTTGACATCTCAAAGAGTTCCTTAATATATTCTTAAACCTTTTGGCATATTTTTCCTGCCCCAAATCTCATGAATAACGCATGGGGCCCAGTCAGCAAGTGAGCGGTAGGAACGGCGGCCAGCCTCCATCCATCACTGTCTTCCTGCCCGGCTGGCAAGCAGGCCGCTGCGGTTCCCCCAATAACCGCCTCCCTCCCTCCCTTCCCCTGTCAGTAAACAGGTAACAGAACTACAGGTGGAGGGGGGAGCAAGCGTTTAGCAAGACACAAATCTTAAGAAGTCACAGCCTGAACAAGCTTTCTGCTGGTTTCTTTTGATTTGTGTTAAAGGGATTTTTAACTGTAAATCGCCATTACCTTGGAGGGCTGAACTTCAAGCTACAGTACAAAATCTTTAATAAGTTATTAGTCTGAAACACAAGACTGCACAGCATTGGGACAATGACAGTTCATTACTTCATAGAGGACTTTAAGGTTTAATACTGCTTTTAATATCCTGAGCTGTAGGACTAAACCAATTCATTGCCTTAAGGTCAGCGCTTTCTGTCTACTTTCTATTATTGTAGCAACTCTATAAATCTCTACAAAGTGACTTCTTTGCTATCATCACCAGAAAAAAAAATATCTGCTGTATGTTTTCCAGATGCAAGTTTCAATAGTAGTGTCTACAAGTTAAAGTCGCACAATGCTAGATGTAGCATACTAAGAGATCAGAGAGCAATGTTCTGTTACTGAAGTAATAAAGAGAGGTATCATGTCACACTTTCACCTTCTCACCTCCACATCACCCAACAACCCAGACTGTTTAATGGTAACATCAGGAGTCCAGCGCCTCTGGCTGCCGGAGACACCGGCGTTAGCCTCTGGCAGTATCCGTGTCAGGGCCAAGATGCACAACCTCTTGTTCGCCTGAGACACAGGCGGAGATGAGGGAAGACCGTCACAGCGAGGGGTGAGATTCAATACTGAAGATTCTATTAACCTGATGCTCAAAGACGTGTGTGCGTTGAACACTAAAGAGGTGGATTTTAAGGTTGTGTACGGTAGATAAGGGGATACTACATTACTTTTCAATGTGAAATTTCGTTTGCAACACATTTTGCTTCTGTCATTGATTCAAACTGAATATTAAAAGGGCACAAATACACTTTTACAAGAAGATAAATGTGTGTTGGCAGTGTGTGAACACAACAACCCTACAATGAAAAAAAAAATACACCCAATCTACAGTAAACCAAATAAGTCTCATTAGACATGCTGTTTTGATTCTCTTGGTAATGTGATGTCACACTGATAAAGCCCTGCCTACGACCACTCACTTACTGGTTGATTTTACTCAAAAGCTTTTCTGAATGTTTTTGTTAACTCAACTCAACTACGCATGTTGTAGCACTAATGTAAATTTACGTTTTTTGCATTTTATTCTCCCACTCAAATAGGGGCTTTTTGGACATGCTATAATGGGATATTTTGAGCTGAAACTTCACCGGTACACCAGAGACATTTTTAAACTGTCTCAGTAAGATTATAATAAAGATTTAAAATTTTAGCTGTTGGGTTAATTTGTGAATTTGTGTTTCTTTTTTTTAGTTTGACTTTTAGTTTGACTTCGATTTTAAGCAATTTTGGGGCGGTTTCCCGGACAGGGCTTATCCTACACTAAAATGCATGTTTGAGCTGCTATAATTAAAAAGACCTTGCACTAATATATCTTAACATACTGTATATCATTGCCCTTGTTTTGTCTAAAGATGCACACCAGTATGGATTTTTCTAAGGTATGTTTGTAAAAACGACTTAAATGTCCTAATATAACCAAGGCCTAGTCCTGGATTAATCTAAACCCTGTCCGGGAAACGGCCCCTTTATGTTTTAACCAGAGAAGAAGTCAAACCCTATGGATTGGAAAAGCTGTTATATTATATACTCTCTTAAAAGTAAAGGGTGCCTAAAAGAGTTTTTTCACAGTGATTTTTGGTTCCCCAAAGAACATTTCAGCCCAAGGTTATAAAACCAAGCAACACTAACTTATGGCAGTTCGTACATATTTTACGAGGTGGCTAATTTGTTTTTGTAAAATTCACTTTGTACAAATTGATATGAATTAGTACAAATTCTCATGAGATAATGCTGAACCATACCACCTGACAAAAGCTTTCAGGTATTTTTAAGAGTGGTAGTTGGGACGAAACGGATGAGAAAGTTTCATAACATGCAATTACATTTTGATTAAAAATTATGAAAACATACACATATTTTTCCTTTGGACTAATGTTCATTGTTGAATTGTACACAGTAAGCCCAAGTACATCTTTTACAAAAGTAAACTGAGTGAATTTTGATTTCATATTAACTTTAAAGGAAAACACCACTTTTTTTCAATATTTTACTATGTTCTTACCCAGTGGCGGCTGGTGACTTCTTTTTTTGAAGCGCACGATGCGAAGTTCGTCACAACATGTATGTTGTCATGTGTGTGGTTTGTCATTTCAAAATATGTGTTCTGCGCTTTGAGAGATCGTCTGTGCATCACGTATCATGCCAAAATAAGTGCCTGCTGCCTTGAACTTGAACTTGAAAAAAGACGCTCGCGTTTGCCAGATACTCGCATAATCTCATGCGTAATCAGAGTTTACTATTAAGGGAGTGTCTTGCGTGTATTTAGGGAACGTGAGCGTCTCTTTTATCATAAACAGTTTTGACGCGTGTGCAGCAGGCATTTATTTTGACAAAACACGTGATGCACACAGGATCTCTCCACATATTTTGGAAAAGGGAACCACACACGTGACAATCCGAACACTTATTTTGAATTAGCGCATCCTCGGAAGAGCAGTCACGAGCCGCCACTGTTCTTACCTCGATTAAGACAAATTAACACATACCTCTCTTTTATCAATGCGTGCACTTGGTCTTTGTGCAGCGTGTTGTGAATGTGTTGGCGTTTGGCCTCGCCCCATTCGTTCCTTGGGATCCAAACCGGCATGAATTTAGAAGCCACCAAACACTTCCATGTTCTCCCTATTTAAAGATTGGGTTACACTTTTTTTTAAGGCATCACTGTTACATTGTAATTATATATTTAAGTACTAAGTAATAATCATCAACAACATGTACTTACTGTAGGGTTGGGGTTAGGATTAGGGTTTGGTTTAGGATTAGTTGCCATGTTATTACTATAATAATTACATGAAACATGTGTAACAAAGACACCGTAAAAAAAGTGTTACCAAAGATTGTTACATGAGTAGTTACACGAGTAAGTATGGTGGCAAAACATAAAAGTTGGTAATTTTTTTAAGCGGATAAAAATGAGAACTATATTGTATGGCGGAAGATCACTTAGTTTGCAGCACTTTGACCTCGGTTGCAGTAATATTGACAGAAGTTTGAGCGAGAGGGGGAAATAGTCAGGGGTGATGCAATAAAATTTAGAAAAATTTCCACTTAAAAAATTGCCACGTTTTATTTTGTGACACCATATTTACTCGTGTAAATACTAATGTACAAGTCTTTAAATTGGGAAAACATGGACGTGTTTGGTGGCTTATACATTCATCCCTGTTTGGATCCTAAGGAATGAATGTGGCTAGGCTAAATGCTAACACATTCACAACGCGCTGTACAAAGATTAAGTGCACGCATTGAATAAAGATAGGTATGTATTAATAAGTTGAGGTAAGAACATAGTAAAATATTGAAAAACTGTGGTGTTTTCCTGTAAGCGTCATAGACGACATCATTTATCAACCTGTTATAGAGCAACCACTCGACCACTGTGACCCATCCCTACTACATAAATTTGTAATAAGGTCTCTTTTGTACTACATAGTCAGTATAGTCACTTCAAACTCAGACCCAGATAACAGCTGACAAAAAGAGTACATGGGTAAAATCCATTATCTAGATTTCAAGCAAGAGTGCAATTCATCATTCCTACCATTATGGAGTTGTCCAGGGGTGGTGTTCGGGCACCACTGTGCGCGGCTAGAAATGAGCTACGCTGAAAATCACAGATGTCATTAGCTATCAGTGTTCTGTGTAGGAGGTTAATGTTGCTTAATGGATGTGTGAATATCTTGAGGATGCCCCCATAGAAACTTTTTCATCAACAGGATCGTTGTGAAAAACATCAGCTGTATACTACCAGAACCACCTGAAATGTTGCGTCATGCTGCTTTTGAGACAGCTCTCAAACTTTTTTTATTCCGTTTTGTTTTTTTCCCCTTTTCATCTTGGCTTTTCTTATATACTAACCTGGTCGGGAGTTCCTCCAGACATGAGTGATGAGCAAACGCTGTCTGTATGTGGCTGATTCATTTCGAATGAGAAAACATTATGATTGCCTCAGGGCAGCGTCTAATGCTCACCATTACAAATGATAAAACTCAACTCTAATGGAACTGATTTATATCCATATAGCTCAAGACTGTCCCTTTCAAACAGTTGAGTGGATCATGAGTCAGACATCAGGTTTCTACCAAACTTTCACAATGTAGGTTTTAATGCGGACCCAAGCATGTTTGATTTCAGTTTGCTTATTGGGAGTGAAAGCAGTTCTCCGTAAGCCTAATCAAAACAAGTTTTGAACTAAGCAATTGAACCGGCGGCCTTAGTTGGGTGTTCCTTGCAATGTAACTGCATCTCACCTCCTAAACTAACTTTGGGTCTTCACTGCGTAAACTTTAGTAAAAGGTTTATTTTTCAATAAGAGAGATTTTTTTGTATTGATCAAGAGTAATCAAATTGCCTGCCTGGCTCCAATATTTAGAGAGGTATATATTTTATACTTCAATACATTCTTAATTTTCTTTCTTTGCCCACTGTCTGATTTATTTTTGCATCAAATGAAACTAAGGAGGCGTATAGTAATATAGTAAGCCTTTGGCAATTAATAATTCGAGGAAACTTGGTGCCATGACCCGGACAACTGCATTAATGAGTTTGATTATATAAATGCTCGACTGATTATGCACCTTGTCTATTATAAATAAAATATTGCTCCAAATTTGTTTAGTCCATTAATTATTTATTGTGTGCAGGATGAGTTTGCAGTGTCAATCATTAAACAAATATGCTCTGGTTACAATCCTGCTAGTTCAACTTTATATTGCTGCCACTGTACATTACCAAAGATAATAGATGCCACTGTTCTGTTAGTATGAATGGGGAGGATATGCAATGCTTTGTGCAGCTGCAGTCCCGCCTTTCAGTAAAAAGAGCCAATCATAAATCAATAAAATCTTTGATTGTTATGAATCCACAGTAGCTGAAGCAACCTGGAAAAAAGTGTTTTTAGTGCAATTTGAGCGTAAGTACATAACTTTGGTACAGTTGATGTCAGGTTTAATTATTGGTTGGAAATATGTTTAATTGTGATTTTAGTCAGTGAGTTAAAAGTCACAATAAAACGGAAATAGCAAATCAATATATTTTCCCCGTTATGAGGTATATCCAAGTGAAACGGCTTCCGAATGAGAAAAAAATGTAGGATGGGTCTTGATACTGTCCTTTGAGAATTGATTTGATGGTTGGAAGTTGGGTCATGTTGCTATTTGCTAATCGCTGCAATCTTTTACTGGCCCCGCCCTCCTGACATTCCTCATGATCGGAAGTAAAGACAGATTGTAAAAAGAATGGGAAGATTTGCATTTTGGATTAAAGATTATGAGATTATGATTTTTTAAGTAGTAAAGCTTACAGGAAAGTAATTTGTAAAAAAAAACTTAAGTTTTCATTTCAATTTCAAGAGATATCACTGTTCCACCATTCAAGTTTATAGGAGTTTTTCTTGCTTAACAGAAATAGCTGCTACTTGTAAACATGGCTGCCAATTGTGCAGACTTAGCCTAAAGGGATATTATTACCTACTATTTACATACATATCAAACATTAGGTGTGTTCGAGTTCATGCAGTGCTGCGCAGACTGATCTGCGAGGTTTGCCACATGCATTCGAGGGAAGAGCTGAAGACAGAGCTGTCAAGCCCGAAAATAACGGGAAACAAGCCTACATTATTAAAATATCAATAGAGTTTGGTATTTTCATTTTTATTTTATTACACAACACAATATAACATATTTATGCATATTAATGTGTTTTACATGTTATAAAAACATGAATTGTATAATGTTTATTAGTGGAACTGAAGGTTGTATTAAACTTGAAATGCACGTCATCCTTGTCATCAATAAGGCGACCAATCACGAAGATCATCAGAACTTCGTGCAGCCGTTCTGGAGAGGCTGCGCCGGCTGAGGTAGCCGGCTACTCTCTTAACACTCTTTCAGTACTTTAAAACCATACGTCACAGTCATGTGCCTTCAGCACCAGCTCAAGTTGGAGAAAATTACTAACCATCATGCACTGCTTCAAGTCAGCCGCCGATCGGTCTGCGCAACGCCGCGCATAAGTCGAACACACCTATTAGTAAGCGGCATTGTTGTCGATGACATCATCGCATTACATTTCAATTTGACGTGGCTTAACTTATTATCTGCTAATTGAAAGTGGTAATCTTGTATTTTTAATTTCAGATTGTGTAAAATAAATATTGAGCCATTTGTTTAAACAATGATTTTACAAAACTGATGTTACTTCTAATTCATTTATCATGCTGGAAATGAGTGAAGCTGAATGCATTGCATTATGGGTTACATTAAAGTTGACCAACATTGTTCCTGGAAACACATCAGCAGTGCACATTTTGTATGTCTCCCATATTTGACCCCATTTTTTTCCATCTTGGAGTCTCTACTAATGAACTTATAAGTGCATTCAGGTGTGTTTGAATAGAAAGAGGTAATCTGGGTGTTATATACTGTACATTCAGAAAATGCACACAGTTCACATAGCATTCATTATATATGGTGTGTTGTAGCTATAAAAAAGGCTACTCTGAACACTGCAATACTCTTGTTTCTTGGAAGGCCTTGAAACAACTGAAAATGCACAGGTGGTTTTTCTCTTGTTTAATTCCTAATGTAAATGTACGTAGGGTCTCCAGAACATCCATCAACACCTCAGTCATCCTGTGACCCAACAGAAATGACTGTCAATTCTCCTGACAGCTTTGAGTTATTGATTCAGCCCGGTTTCCAAGACAACATGGTGGCGGTTAAATTGACGCATGTGTCTGGGCTCCATAATCCATTCAATAGGATTTACACTTGCTAATCAAACACCTTCTGAGATTGAGCGAAACAATTTTATTCAACTTCAAGTCAAGCCAGCAGTGAATCATATAAATATAATGCACTGTTTCACATTTCATCAGCGTTTAAATCTGATGGTTTAGAGCAGAGAAAATCTTCCAGGGGTGCATTTCCCTAAAGCATCACTAGCCAACTATGGTTGCAATTTTCGTTGTTTAACGATTGAAACCATTGTTCAAGTGGACATTCGCAAACCTGTGTGGTTGGAACTACAGCGCTCAGGTTGTGGTTAGAAGCAAATGCTTGTTTTGTTCAAAAGCATGATCAATATAATTCTATATGTTATTCAAACAAGGAAGTGAATTCTATATACATTATTCAAAATATATAAAAATTAAATTTGACGGGTTTTTTTTTTAGTTTGCAAACAGAACTGTTTTTGAAAAGCGCACATGTTTGTGGTTCTATGGGCTTTAAGACCCTGGGGGATTCCCTGGGAGGAGTGACGTAAGAGCATAGACCGTAAAAAAATATGGACGCAGTGTCCGTGACTCACCCATAGGTTTCTGAAGATTGTTTTTGAAGCTAATAGTAGTCGTCGCCATCTTGGCTGCGCATCACCGCGCATCACTAGCAGATATCCGAAAATTGGTAAAGAGGAGGTGTGGCTGAAACTGAGGTGGTTGGTTGCTGAAACCACACCCGCCTAGCTCGACTCTAGTGACAGGAGTGGCTGTTCAACCGTCACTCAAGTGGCCACGCCCTTAATTATGCAGAACTTTAAGGCTTAATATAATTTAAACGGATGTTTAAAAAAATTCACCCCCTCACAGTTGTCATAAAGGGCAAAATTAGTTATGTAGACCAAAAACACCAGGCTGTAAACATGTTTTTTCTGCTCTAAAGCATTTTAACATGGAGGTCTATGGGAATTTATTCAGTTTTGGAGCCAGCCTCAAGCGGCCAGACAATGAATTGCATTTCAAATCACTTCCATTTTGGCTCCATCAGAGATGCCCCTCGCGTAAGGGAAACTGGAAACTTGTGAGTGAATGAAGTATTTTTAAATTAAACAACAGAAAACTAAAAAACGATAACAAAAGCAGTCTTTAGTACAATTTACAGCAATAATCTGACATTAAATCAATCTGAACAGATTAATTCTCCACCTCCTACGTGACATCATCAGCTACATTGTTGAACCAACATTCAAACGACGAATGTGCTACAAAATTACTATGTTATCAGGAAATAGTTGTGACTAGCTAGCTAGTTTCTTCAACTATGCATCATACTATGGTAGATCAGCAGGGAGTTACGTCAATGTTGTGGAAACGAACCCCAGGAGAGGAGCATAAACAAATATGTTTGCAGTAATTAGCTGTATTTTTCGCAAGTTTTCTCGGCTTCAAATGACATGCATGTATTGTGCTATGACTATTTGTTTTTCAAAATGTCCTGTAACTTCTTTCTGAAATCTATTAGGGGTGTAATCCTTAGCCACACGCTTAGTTAACCAAACAAGTTAAAGCCATGAGAAACAAGTCTAAATTAATTTTGAGACCACGGATGTCTTCTTAATCCCACGGTTGATAACTTCAGCTGTAAGTACCGGAATGTCATTATCACCCTGAAATGCAAAGCTGCCTTCGAGGCAGCCATTTTTTTTTCATTATATTTCAGTTCAGTGAAAATTTGAAGTCAGAGAGACTTCTTCCTCTGAGAGATTGCTCTCTATAATAAAATATTATATGCGTCATAGATTTGATATTTTTGTTTGGCTGATCGTAATCACAGTGCACCGCAGCTAATTTTAATATTCAATGTTGTGTTTATGAGCTTGTATGCTTTGTGGCCATAACTTTTTGAAAATTATAGGGAAGCATTTGTAAATTTGTTTGACATTTTCCTTAAAAATTCACAAACTACTACAAATCTATCATCATTTCTGTATATAAGAAACATTTATACATTTTAAATCTTATAATTAAAAAATAAATAAAGTTGCACCAGTATGGTCTTACTGTTCGCTTCTGCTTGACATGCATGTCTGTTTTCTTCGACACAATGCAAGACAAAGGTAATCTGATCAATACTAATGAAGTCTGATCACTGAACGCCACTCAGCCATACATGCAACACAGAAAGTCTTGACATTACTTGTTTGTGTTTTTAATCTGAATTATATCCAATAACAAGATCCAGACTGTGATATGAATTTAAATGGATCAAGTACCCCATCCAAAGGAAAGAATGGAAAATGTTGCTTTATCGTAAATTCATGATTTATGTCACATTCAGATGTTTTCTTTATCAGTCAACATTTTAAATCTTATAACAACATTTTGCTAATAACCAGGAAAAACAATATCAAATATTTTGGCCAAGAACATATATTTACAAACAGCCTAATTTTACAATAAATAACATTACTGTCCGCCTCAATCGGTGATGCAAGCTCACCGCAGATGCAATCGCTTGTAAGTGACATCAGCACTTGTGGGCGGGGCCTTGCGTCATATGAGTTTCATCCATTCAGCATTTAAAAGAAATTAAAGAGAAAGCAAAGCGACGCACATATAGGCACAGCATCTTTACGTATATTTAATAACAAATACATAACCTTATCGATTGAAAGAGAAAGCACTGAAAAAGAAAATTGAATTCTGGCAACAGAAAAAAAGAGAGATTACCCGTGATGGATCTTCTTGTGCAGCTGAATGTGTGTGTTTTGAATCTACAGCCAGCAAGAGAGCACTTATCGTATATGGTACAATAGAGCTGCTATTTCCTTAAAGATATCAGAGGGAGACGGGGCTGAATTTAATTACTGCGAGACGTTCAAGGACTTTTTTTAAGCAGCTGAGAATGAGATTAGAGCTAACGCCTCAGTCATATGAGAAAATCATGATTAATTTCTCGAAGGAATGCGCCTCTAAATCAGTAAACTTTCTCTATTAGCAATTTAGATCAGACCTGCGTTTGCTAC
This sequence comes from Misgurnus anguillicaudatus, assembly GCF_027580225.2. Lineage (NCBI taxonomy): Eukaryota > Metazoa > Chordata > Actinopteri > Cypriniformes > Cobitidae > Misgurnus > Misgurnus anguillicaudatus. The sequence continues at coordinate 11,663,942 of NC_073350.2, forward strand.
AGTGAATATTCACCTGACAAGCATCATCTCACTTTATTAACAGCTCAGTCAGTGCTGCATGTTGGGACCTCATTTCCAAACTCACGCGCACACACATCATAGACTGACAACTGTTATGAATCCATTGACAAATTCACAATGTGTTTTTGGCGCCGTAATACAGTACGGGCTGGCAGACCACTACGATTTCACTCGACTGTAATGCATTATAACTTCTTTCAATGCGTCCTATACTTTTAGCACAGTGTGTACTTGTGAACCATTGGCCTAAAACATTTTCCTTTTTTTAAGGGCTTGTTCACTGATTAAAATGTTTCTTATTTAAGCATCCCATTGTTCCAAAATCCTATTCTGTTGTTGATTCATGAAACACAACATTTGTACCTATGCCTTTAAAAACCCATAAAGCTAAAGTAATTTGTGTGATTTACTGTTTTCTACATAAAATGATCATACATAATGTATGAATGTATGATAATGTATGAACCTTGATATCTTTAATATTGACTATGGTTACGTCAAAGATTAAAATAAATGTGAAATCAATGATTAAAATCAAACTTTGATGCTCCTAATATCATCATTATTAGATTAGGGATTTCCCAGACAGGGTTTATCCAAGTCCCAGACTAAAATGCATTTAATTTAAAAACATCTTGTACTGACATATCTTAAAATATATCAGTGCCATTGTTTTGTCTCAAGATGCATTGTTTTTTGTAAAATGTGTTTGTAAAAACTACTTCCTATATGCTGACATATATATATATAAGTGGCTCAGTGGTTCATGTAGGTTGTCTACAAACCGGAAGGTTGGTGGTTCGATCCCCAGCTCCACCGGACCAAGTGTCGAGGTGTCCTTGAGCAAGACACCTAACCCCAGCTGCTCCCGATGAGCTGGATGGCGCCTTGCATGGTCGGTGTATGAATGTGTGGGTGAATGGGTGAATGTGAGGCAAACTTGTAAAGTGCTTTGGATGGCCATAGGTCTGTTAAAAGCGCTATATAAATGCAGTCCATTTACCATATATATATATAGATAGATAGATAGATACATACATACATACATACATATTATGGGGGCCAAACAGGAAAAAAATTAATTATAAAAACTGAATATATAGTTATAAGTTTAAATAAATAAATATAAGTCTGAATATATAAGTGTAAGTCTGAATATATAGTTATAAGTTTGAATATATAGTTACAAGTTTGAATATATAAATATATGTCTGAATATTTAAATGTAACTTGTGAATATATAGTTATAAGTCTGAATATATACAGTTATAAGTCTGAATATATAAATGTAAGTCTGAATATATATTTATAAGTCTGAATGTATAATTATAAGTTTAAATATATAAATATAAGTCTGAATATGTAAATGTAAATCGTGAATATATAAATATAAGTCTGAATATATAAATATAAGTCTGAATATATAAATATAAGTCTGAATATATAAATGTAAACCGTGAATATATAGTTATAAGTTTGAATATATAAATATAAGTCTGAATATATAAATATAAGTCTGAATATATAGTTATACATCTGAATATATAAATATACATGTGTTTATATATTCAGACTTATATTTATATATTCACAATTTATATTTATATATTCAGACTTATAACTATATATTCAGACTTACATTTATATATTCAGACTTATATTTATATATTCAAACTTATAACTATATATTCACGGTTTACATTTATATATTCATGATTTACATTTATATATTCAAACTTATAACTATATATTCAGTTTTTATAATTCATTATATAATTAATTATTTCCTGTTTGGCCCCCCATAATATATATATATATATATATATATATATATATATATATATATATATATATATATATATATATATATATATATATATATATACATATATATATATATATATATACATATATATATATATATATATATATATATATATATATATATATATATATATATATATACACATATATATATATAATATATATATATATATATATATATATATATATATATATATATATATATATATATATCCTAATATGATTAGTCTTGGATTAATCTAAATCCTGTCCAGGAAACCGCTATGAGACTTTAGTTTGGATGTCTGTTGTTGTTATTCATGGAAAATTGCTGGATCTCTCAAATTTAATTTATGTTTGCATATTTAAATATGGAGTATAGTATGTACAGTATACAGAGATAATTTACATACAGTACAGTACAGTACAGTCTTAAAGGTACAGTACTAACAAATAAAAACAAAACAAGGCAAGGTCGACACACTACGGCTCCTCATATCATAGCTAACCCAACCTAACCGTGCCGGAGTGCGATTGTCCCCCAGAGTACACACTGTACTTTGACCGATCTGAGCCCGGCCATGCTTTCGTCATTAGGATGCAATTGTTTTGAAGAAAACAGGAAGTAAAGTGCTCTCTTAACACTGGAACCCATTGTGATGTTAAGTCTTAAGTTTTTTTTTTAATTTTGAGTTGTTTGGTGCGCAATGACACACTGCCCTCTCACATGCCATCATATTGCTTAGTTGACCTGTCACGTGTGCCCCAACAGACCTTTGCACCTAAAGAGTTCATATTAGTACCTCAGATGTACATATTGGTACCAAATCAATATACATATCTGTCCCTAAATGGTACATATTAAGGGTACAGTGACAGCTTGGGACCATTTTCTTTTTACAGTATAGCTACTGTACATTATGCTTCCATCACCCAGCTTTTATGCACATTTTGAAGTATCGGATCACAAACAAGTGATGGAAACGGCAAATTTCGATGAATAAAATTGAGGTATTTTTTATTATGTATTTATTAATAATTGAAGATGGGAACGCATATGCCGCATAAATTCTAACTTAGCGAACATTAAACCCACATGACTTATCTCAGCCGCTTTACCTAATAGATTTGACAAAACCTGGAATGTTTAACAAAGCAACTGCAAAAGTTTTAAAAAAATGGGTACATGGGCTAGAAAGGTTTTGAGGTTTACTGAAAAAAATTCACAGGATGGCCGCAGACCTATTGTAACTACTCTTTTTTTATTAACGGTTCATGGTATCCACCTTTTTCTCAAACGCGGAGGTAAGTGATGTGACGTATTTCCTTTACGGTCCGAGACTTACGGTTCAATAGCCAGCTGGTAGAAAACAGTGTAGTGGGAGCACACATAAAACATGATTTACACAGTTAATACTGCCATGTATGAACCAGTGTGAGGATGAAATGAAGAAATTGCTTGATATATGAAGATATATTCAGTAGGGGTGTGACGAGACACTTAATCCACGAGACGAGACGAGACACGAGATTGGGTTCACGAGAACGAGACGAGACGATATTTTTACACTTTTTAAGAAACCCTCGATGATAAAATAAATGAATAAGAAACTGAAATCATGTTATTTTTAAATGTTTTAACTAATCAAGGACTGGCCCTAACAATTATTTTACTGATAATGACGTAATTTGTTATTTTTGGGTAATAAAAATAGACCCAAGTGAGCAGTAGCCTTTAAAATTACATAATAACGAAGATGCAATAATAATTGGTTCAAATAAAGTATTAAAACCAAGTTACATTAAACAACATTACATTAACAAACACATTACATTTGTGGTCTATAAATAAAAAGCATTATGTATATATTTTAACAAATGCCTGCAGGGGGAGATAGTTGACTCGTCTCGCAGACGCTATCTTTACTTTCACTTTAGACGGAGAGAAACGCTTATTTTTTAGCCAAACAGTTTAAATCCATTTGAATATTTAATATACGTCCATTTCTTTATAATAGAAATGAACATGCAGACATTAAATCATGTAAACTCTGTGATGGTTTAATCTGCTGAGACTTCACATCTGACACTGATCACCAGACAAACACAATACGTCTCAGACTTCATACGAGCTCCCAAACGAACATTATTGGAAACCCAAACAAAAAAGCAAATGCAGTAAAAGACAGAATATAATGCATGCACTGTAATAGGCTAATTACACCAACCACGCTTTAAACGCTTGGAAACACAAGGCGCGACGCACTGCCTTTTTTAAAAAAAGAGCAGTGCGAGTCGACGCGGCTTTTAATATTGCTAGGCAACCACCTAGTCAGCTGTCTTGTCAATCAAATATTGAAGCGTGCGCTCTTTTGCTGTTAACTGTCATATTAGCAGAAACTTTAAAAAGATGACGCTTGCTCTGACCTTGTTTGAGGGTGAGAGGTGCACAAACACGCAGGAGAGAGTGAGCGAGTGGAGTCCGGTTCTTCAAAGCAACTGTAAACTTCCCTCACCACAACGTAAGGCCCGCATCTCCCCTCATTCAAGTGGACAATGCAAAGACGCGAATGACTTCGGGCGCTTCTCCACTCTCAGCGTTCCTTCAAAGGCGCGTGCTGCGGCCGCCGGCAAACACCGCATGGCGCTCAGCGCGCATAAACAGCGCGCAAACGCTCCATGCCCATAGAATATCATTTAAAAAAGGCGCCTGCAACTGCCATAAACGCTTTTGGTGTAACTGGCCCCTAAAAGGGTCAAACAGAAAGCTGCATCCTCCGGAGGTCGCATATGCAGGCTACATACGTCAGTAAAGTTTCTTTCAGATCATTAACTGAGCATTACATTCGCAAGTCGTGAGCATATTACAACAATTTGCGATTAACTAAATTATTAGTAAACTTTATAATTGTAAGTAGTCTCTAATAAGACAGTCTTTATGAAGTAAATGCAGTTTAAAAATGCGACCTCCGAAGGATGCAGTCTTTTATTTGAGAAACGGCCAGAATTTCACCTCCACAAGAAATCTCGCGAGACACACTTAATCTCGCGATACATATTTAATCTCGCGAGATCTCGTCGCACGAGATCTCGTCACACCCCTAATATTCAGTCATTTTGTGTTGTTAATCGGAGGTGACGGGTCTTCAATGCGCAAACATAAAAGCACAGAGACATACCAGTATCTTTAGATTGGGAAAGTCAGTCGAGTGTTTGTACATGGAATTTACCAAGACTTTGTCTTTTTAACTTTTCAGGGCTGGTTTAAAATGTCACAACTGTCCCTCTGAGGTGAGGTTTTTTTAAACGGCAATTTTTAATCGACTTGTTTATGGCGACACGTCGAGCTTCACGCGGTCCGACACAGTCAGCAGCATCATTCAACACATTGTAAGTTATTTGAACAAACCATAATAAACATATTAAACTTCTACATGTATTGAGTATTTGTCATGGGCTTGCCAGAGCTTTTTGTAATAGACTCAGGTCTGAATGTATCTGGCAAGACCATGACAGTACTATGTTCTGTGTGGGAGCATGTGGAGGCATATAGTTGTGTGGCTTCCACATGTTCCCAGTGTTTTGTGGCTGTCATGGTCTTGCCTGACCTTGGTTATTATCCAGGTTGGATGTTAGAGGGCAAGACCATGGCAGCAGTGTGTTTATGTGGGAACACGTGTGTTTCACATCATGTCTGTGTGACACGTGTTCCCAGTGTTTTGTGGCTGTCATGGTCTTGCCTGACTTTGGTTATAGTCCAGGTCGGTTGTTGGCAAGATTATGGCAGCATTGTGTTTATGTGGGAACACGTGTGTGTGTTCACATCATGTATGTGTGACACGTGTTCCCAGTGTCTTGTCACTTTTACCCTTATCTTGTACTCGTGTCTTAAGTGATTAATTATGTTCACCTGTTCCCCATTGATGTGCTGTCTATATAATGCCCTTGTGTTCTCTGTGTGGTGTGCGTGCGTTGTTGTATGTCAGAGCTTCATGTTCTCCGTGTGCTCTGTTGCAAGTTCCTGTTTGTTCCAGTTTATGTTACGTTTCTTACCAGTGTTTAGTTTATATTCTGTTTTACCCCCTCGTGGGTATTTATGTTCTGTTTTAATAAAATTATAGTTTATTTTTGTAGTTCGTGTCTGCGTTTGGGTTCTTCTTTAGTTTATTTATCCGGTGTGTAAACCGGTCGTGACATAACGCACGCACCAAACTGAACCCAGCGGACCAGCTATGCAATGTGCATCGGACCCGGAGTGGTGGTCCTCTATTTCTGCACAGACGCTCTCCGGGGGTAGCCCCTTCCCACCGCAGAGGGGCCTTCCACTCCGGGACTATGCCTTGGCGGTGGAGAGGAGTAGGGGAAGTTACCCGGAGTTTTTGGCCAGTGCCTACCTGGTGGCTGGCATGAAGGATCCTCCACCCATTCAGGAGCGAGGGGGTTTATTGCAACTGCCATACTGGGACCTGGTTGATTGTCTCGTCAACCGACAGTCCAGCCCGAGGGGCATTAGGACCGGGGCGATCAGGCTAGAGAGGTCGACCCCCGTCTCCCCGGCGCCGGAGACCATTTCTGCGTCCGGTTCCCATCCTGCACTCCTTGCCTCTGGACGGAGGAAGAAGAGGAGGAGGAGGGTTTTGGAACCGGCACAGCCGGAGACTCGTCACCCGCGGGTGCAGCCGGAGACTCGTCACCCGCCGGTGCAGCCGGGGACACGTCACCCGCGGGTGCAGCCGGAGACACGTCACCCGCCGGTGCAGCCGGAGACACGTCACCCGCCGGTGCAGCCGGAGACACGTCACCCGCCGGTGCAGCCGGAGACACGTCACCCGCCGGTGCAGCCGGAGACACGTCACCCGCCGGTGCAGCCGGAGACACGTCACCCGCCGGTGCAGCCGGAGACACGTCACCCGCCGGTGCAGCCGGAGACACGTCACCCGCCGGTGCAGCCGGAGACACGTCACCCACCGGCGCAGCCAAGGCCATGTTATGCCCCAGCATGGCAACAACAGAACTTTGGGACTCATTCTTTTCACCCCGGACATTTTGTACACCCTGTTGTTGTCCCACCTCCCCTCCCTGATTTGTTATTTTTGTTAAATCATCCGAACCCTTTAGTTACTTATGTTTGTCTTCCGCTTTTATTTATTGTCATTGTTTCTTGGGTGTTTTCTGTTGTGCAGTCTCTCGTTCCTCGTGTTTAATGTCTTTGTTTCTTTTTGTTTGTGACGTCTGGTATCCGTCTTTGTAGTTGGGGGTACTGTCATGGGCTTGCCAGAGCTTTTTGTAATAGACTCAGGTCTGAATGTATCTGGCAAGACCATGACAGTACTATGTTCTGTGTGGGAGCATGTGGAGGCATATAGTTGTGTGGCTTCCACATGTTCCCAGTGTTTTGTGGCTGTCATGGTCTTGCCTGACCTTGGTTATTATCCAGGTTGGATGTTAGAGGGCAAGACCATGGCAGCAGTGTGTTTATGTGGGAACACGTGTGTTTCACATCATGTCTGTGTGACACGTGTTCCCAGTGTTTTGTGGCTGTCATGGTCTTGCCTGACTTTGGTTATAGTCCAGGTCGGTTGTTGGCAAGATTATGGCAGCATTGTGTTTATGTGGGAACACGTGTGTGTGTTCACATCATGTATGTGTGACACGTGTTCCCAGTGTCTTGTCACTTTTACCCTTATCTTGTACTCGTGTCTTAAGTGATTAATTATGTTCACCTGTTCCCCATTGATGTGCTGTCTATATAATGCCCTTGTGTTCTCTGTGTGGTGTGCGTGCGTTGCTGTTTGTCAGAGCTTCATGTTCTCCGTGTGCTCTGTTGCAAGTTCCAGTTTGTTCCAGTTTATGTTACGTTTCTTACCAGTGTTTAGTTTATATTCTGTTTTACCCCCTCGTGGGTATTTATGTTCTGTTTTAATAAAATTACAGTTTATTTTTGTAGTTCGTGTCTGCGTTTGGGTTCTTCTTTAGTTTATTTATCCGGTGTGTAAACCGGTCGTGACAGTATTGTTTTCGTTTTATGAAAATATTATTACATCCCTTCTTACGCACTAGTGGAGACATGAGCTTATGAAATTATTTGCTTTTCATTTAAAAAATAACAGAAGTACACGCAAACCAATTACGAACTATTATAAACATTAACTAAGCAGATTATGTAGTATATATTCTGTACTGTAATCGCATTTTTGTAATAATATATAATAGCAGAATAAATAAATCAGCTAAATTAGCATATTTTATCAGCATAATATTAGTTGTTTTTAAACAATTATTGTATTTATTGTTTACTGGCAGTATCTATGAATTTGTAAATACAGATGATGAGTGCATGTGGATTATAGTTAAAACAAATGTTTTGTAGAGATTTACTGCGTTTGTATCAGCTATTATGGCAACCCCTAACTGCACAAATGATGTCGGTCTTCCTGGATCTCATAATAAACATTTAACAGCCAGTCAAAACAGCACACTTGTGTCCTTTGCAATAGACCATTAGCTTTAGTGGCTCACCGGATGTCATAAACCGGAAATCTCAAAGATGGCAGTGCCCACATTTACGTCAAGAAACAGGTGGATTGCTTTGTTTTGTTTACTGCTTGTTACTAGGTTATCATTAGCCGCTCAAAGAACTGGATGGAAATGCACATACCGTTATTTCGATTTCGTTGTCTTTTCTGTTTTTGTAAACTTTAAAAAGATTTGCTTCACGTTTGGATGGAAACCCAGCTAGTGTGGACTTCTAAAGGGGAAAGTGCAAACAGTGTAAAATAAAGTGTAGTACGTAAAATCTTATTTTCCTTGTGTTAGTGCTATCTCAAATGCAACCCTTTATCTGCAGTGTTGAATCAGCATTTCGGGTCACAGCTGCAACGGAGGCAATGCTCAACTTAGGGGGAAGCGCCCAGGATGACAAAAGCAAAAATCTAGATTAATGACAGGAATCGAGTTGTGGTGTCATCCGCGAGAGGGCACATCAATCTCAAATCAGATTACTCAAGATTAATGACAGCGAAGAAAAACATCTTGATAATGAACTTTATAATGATGGATGTGGCCTGGGTTGATGTTAGAGAGGCTGAAGTGCTGTTTCCTGGCCCGAGCAGAGAAAGAGACTAATCAAAGTGAAAGAGAGTCAGAAATTGCATCATATTCAGACATCATCAAGACAGAGAGAGTGTGCGACTGACTGTCTCTCGGGCCGCTGATCAAATCTTTGAAAAGGAACTGATACTGTACACTGTAGTTCAGTTCATAATTCTCTTATAATGTAAAATCATTGACAGTCAGAGTCCTGTAAGTCAGTAATGCGCTCTGCATTGTGTGACAGCTGAAATGCAAACATTTTAATGATATCATTAAAATATAATACAGACCTTAACACTGAAAGGATGCCCACATATAGTATATTGTTTTAAATGGTTTGGTATTACTTTACAATGAGGTTGTTTTTGTTTACTCTTAGGTTTGTGTGTGTGTGTGATGACTGGAGACTCGAGGAACCTTGAATACAATAAACTTTAATTATAATAACAAAAGAAACACACAAACTGGCAATAGGGAAAACAAAGAGGGTTTTATTGTGTGGAGATGATGAGGATGATGGCTGGCAGGTGAGGATGAAGACAAACTCGAAACAGGTAAGGGGGTAGCGTGGATGATGATGGGTAATGTTGCATGTTTTAATAGTTATTTTACAATGGTTTTGAATGCGGCTGCTCTATAGGCTAAATTGTGTTTTATAATTGCAATAAATTGTAATTATATACATTTTGTGGTCAGTGTTTTGACAGCATCCAGAGAACCATTGACAAAAATGTCACAAAAGCAATGTTTTTACGCTGTTTTAAAAACATGTGGTGTATTAGATAAATGGCGTTTATGGTAACAGAGACATTATCTACAGTAGAAAACTCCTGGTCAGAGAAAAATGAGTGAAATCGTGTTTTTGATAAAGAATAAAATCCATTTGAAAGCTCAGCAGCTAGCTGTTTTAGAAAATTACTTTTCCTATGTTTTCTTTTTCTACCAATTTTTATATTAACACCTGCTGAGGGTGTTTGCAGTTTTCTTGCCATCAGGATTATGACCACTGGCTCTATTTCCCTGGTGACTGGTAATGCAGAATGTCATAATATATTTCAAGTCTAGATGGAAAAGGTCACAGAAATGGTATTAGTACTTCTTGAATTACAGAAAGTTAAACCTTTTTAACTGTATTTGCCTCTAGGGACGTTTAGATGAAGAACTGCAGACAAATGTTAATGTGGCTACCGTGATAACAAGCAGTTCGATTTTTCTTTTAAATCTTTTCTCAAAATGAAATTAGGGTCAGAAAGTACATGTTGAATTCTATATTTAATGCATAAATAGCCGCAAGAACAAATTGCTTTCTGATATTTTCCATTTCCAAGGCGATTAAGTTGTTATTTCCATTTACACTTGTGCTCTTGTCTCTGCAAAATACACATGGTTTTAATACAACATCGAAAGTGTATTTGCTTTGAGGATTCCAAATAAAATTGATAAAAGTGCCTTAGGCAAATATATGTATAACAGAAATAACTACAATTATAAGTTGTTTCCTCGTGGTTGGGTAAAATATGGACATGTTTCGATTATAAATAAACCTATGCCTATGAGTTTAAAAGCATTTATATAAACCTAAATAAACCTATGCCTATGAGTTTAAAGACACACTATGCAGTTATTTTACCTTAATATAACAGCTTCAAAGTTATTTAGGTGGTAAACAAAGTCATAGTAGGGCGAATCCTCCTCCTGTCGAAGCTCAGGGAGGACGCCGCTAGTAAAACCAGCAATGCAAGCTTGAGAGAACCGCTCCTGACAAATCTCGCGAGAATCGCGACTTGCTAAAGCAACGACGTCACACACGTTAGGCTTGTTCGACTTCGTGCGGTGCTGCAAGAACCGACCGCCGGATGACATCAAAGTACAGCGAGAATGATCTGAGACGGCACTTTGACGTCATCCGGCTGTCGGTTCTTGCAGCGCCGCATGAAGTCGATCAAGCCTATAACAACAACTGCCCGCGCGAATGTTTACACTATTTACAACCTCTAGTTAAGAGAGCGCGTTCGGAAGAGAGTAGGAAAAGAGAATCTGATTGCGTTAGGAACTGGACAAGAGGCCCCATTTTTTACATGTTGGCGTGAGCTAAAAGACAGCAATGGATGGGATGCTGATCTGGCGATCTTGTTAATGGACTAGTAAGTAAATCTCTTATTTGTAAATGTGTTTGCGGTCTATGTTGTATGTTGTTGCGCTTGCTTGTAGTATGTCATGCGATTATCATGACAACAGTTGTCAATATCTTACATAATTATCAGGACATAAATAAGACTAGAGGTTGTAAATAGTGTAAACATGCACAATTTGCAAACTATTATGATAAATAGCAATAATCATGTATAGTGACATTATAACGACCAATGTTATGAAATAATACAACGTACACAATTAACTTTGTCATGGCATTTTGTAATGTTTACAAGAACACAAATGAAATGATACAGTAGACATAGACTATAGACTGTTTACTTGTGATTTAGCTGCAATCATGTAAAAACGTTATAAGCCAGCAAACGCAGTACTTTATTATAATATGCCTACTCTACACTTGGAATAAACTTCTTATTATCCTATTACCATCATCTGTAGTTTAGTAGACTATGCAGTAGCCTAATATTTGTATGAAATTGTGAAGCATTACCTGGTCATTGTCTTCGGAGGTGTACTGGAGTGGGAAATTACGACAGTTGCAAGTATTCTCCAGCGACTCTAGGGGTCGCTGTGTGACAAAAACGACGAAAATGCATAGAGCGGCTTTAAAGCCCAATAGTCTGTCCAATATTTAACAAACCATGGGTTGACACAAACACAACATTTTTAGTTAATACATAACCTATAGTTCGGTAAAATATGGACAAACCAAACCGTTGGGTTATAAATTAACTAGGGCTGTCAATAGATTAAAATATTTAATCGCAGTTAATTGCATGATTTCATGAGTTAACTCGCGATTAATCGCAAATTAATCGCACATTTTTATCTGTTCTAAATTTACCTAAATGTAACACTTTTTAAGATTTTAATGCTCTAATCAGCATGGATTTGGATAATATATATGCTATATGCAAATGTATGTCTACAACAGCCTGTTTACATTTTCAACAAAACCATCAGCCATAGTTTTATAAATGTTTTTGCCTTTAGAAGACCTTGTTCTTTCTCCATTTCTGTTTGCTGCTGCATCATTTGTGACCTGTGCTGGCAAATTGAGTTGGGATGAGCAAATTTTCAAAAATGTGTCATTTATATTTTAACATTCTCTATTAAAAAACTTCAAAACAATTGGAACAATTGTTGGAATCTGACAAAGCATGACATAACTATACCTGTTAATGCAGAGCAAAAACCATATCAATATACATATATGTTTTTCTTTTCTTGTTGCAAGGGTTTAATATAATGACACAACAGATACTTTTCCTTAACAGTTAACCAAACATTCACTTCAGATATAACAGATTATAGGTCATACCTGCGTGAATTCTTGTCAAAACAGATATTTTTAAACCTGTAATTTTGTGTTAGATGTCTATATACATCGAGCCCAGTCTCCTGAAGATGCGTATAAATAGCACGAAGTGTCATGCACTCGCGCGTTTGTGTGCACACGCTTCAGACGTCTGCGTCAGACATCGCTTTTGAGCCTTGTCACTCTTAATAACTCTTTTAACATCAATCAGATCCCGAACTTTATCTCTCTTAATAATTATTTTACCATCAAGTAAGTCCTGCGGTCTATTTTCTATAATTTCTGAATGCTTTTTAAAACGAAACTAAAAAGTGAAAGAAGACGCATCTTTGCTTTATATGGACTTGGGACGGTACACCTCACAGAAAACGTGCAGATAAAGAAAACTGCACGTGCAGAAAACTTGCATTTTAGATGTTTAATGACCATTTGAGCATTGGATTCGCTAGACGAGAGCTTAATGTTCTTATTTTTATGAAAAGCTCCGACTCATCTAGACAGCGCCAGTCACTTGCTGCGTCTCAATTCATCCAGCTGTGGGTCAAACAGAAATTGCGTGTTGCCTTAATCGCACGTTAATAAAATTAGTGCCGTTAAAATGAATTTGCGTTAACGCGTTATTAACGCGTTTATTTTGACAGCCCTAAAATTAACCTATGCTTGGTTGTTGTTACCTAACAGGTTTACTGCATTTATAACTCATTGGTTGGTTCTATCCAATATTTACCCAACCATGGGTTAGTTTATGTATGAACCCAACAGTTGTGTTTAAATTAACCTATGCAGGTTTGTTTAAATCAATGGTTGGGTTTGTCCATATTTAACCCAACCGTGGGTTGAAACAACTCAAGATTTTTAGTTTATAACCAACCAATATTGGACTAGTTACTCAATTATTTTTTACATATTTCTTGTTTCAAAAGTAATATTTTTACATACTCATTACATCCCAGCCAACAGTTAGTAGTTACACTACTAGTTACAAAAACAAAAACTTGGAAACAAAACTTTCCATTACACCCCAAAAAATTGGTAATTGCATTTATTTTTTATTATTGTTTTGCAGTCTGTGAATCTATGAAAGTTACAAATAAATGAAGATTACAGCTATTTTTTTTAAACAACTTCTTTAATTTAATGAAGCAGTAACGTATATACTAAAATCCAGTGGCGGCCGGTGACTTCTTTTTGTGTGATGCACATGGTTTACATGACGCAACAAACATATTTTGAAAACACGAGCAACACACATGACACTCCCAACACATATTTTGAATTTGCGCCCCTCGGAAGAGCAATCACGATCCGCAACAGCTGGGAGAATGAAAAAAGCTACACTCTAAAAAACGATTCGTTGGCTGAACAACCATAACTTATGAAAGTAATTGGATTAAATACAAAAAACTTAGTATTTTTAACTTTTCAACCTCTACTTAACATATTTAGTATGTGTAACACTAAAATGTAAGTTACCAGGTGAACTTAAATGTATCCAAAAATAAAATGAAAAAACGTAAGTAATGCTAACTACTATAACAATTGCATCAAAATTAAGTAAATCTAGCATAACATTTTAAGTAACTATAGAGCCACGTGATTTGCCATGATGCCTTTCCAGCCAAAAATTATGACATCTGTCGTAGCCATTTTGTGAAGCACATGTCCTGTAAAAAAATCCAACTTCAAAATGTTCTTTTAACAAAAAACAAAGTTTTTCTTGTTTCAGTTCATTAATTTGTGTTCACTGAATGAAATAAGCATAATCATCCTGCTAACAAATATCATTTGTTGACTGGAGTTTTAAGTTTTTGTCCAATTTGTTTAAACAACTTGCCAAATTGAGTAATCTGAACAAGCAATTTAAAAAAACAATGGTCTGAATAGTTCCCAGCATGCATTGCGACATGTTCACTTCTTTGGTTAATATTTACTAAAAAAGATGACTGTTTTAATGTTTGCTGGGTTTATTTATGTTGATATGTTGTTAATGTTAGTTATATGTTGTATTTAGAGTTATTTTGAAAAAATTATGTTTGTTCATTGTTACCATGATTGAGAAGTGTGTGCTCAGTGTACAGGTAGAGGGCAACACAGTGGGTTAGCGCGCATCATTGTTTCCTCACAGCAAAAAGGTCTCTGATTTAAGCAAGAGCTAAAGCCGAAAGTATAGGCCGGCCGCGGACCCTCTTGATGACGAAAATGACGTCATGCGGACAGCGCGCATGCAGCCCAAAATTTGAGACCGCGCAGACAGTGCGCGTACAGTCCGCGTACAACAGCGCATGCACGTGAAAATATTCTCAATGTTTGCAGCGCCGCATAAAGTCGAGCGGTTCTCTCAAGCTTGCATTGCTGGTTTTGCTAGCGTGTCCTCCCTGAGCTTCAACAGGAGGATGATTCGCCCTACTATGACTTTGTTTACCACCGAAATAACTTTGAAGCTGTTATATTAAGGTAAAATAACTGCATAGTGTGTCTTTAAACTGATAGGCATAGGTTTATTTATAATCGAAACATGTCCATATTTTACCCAACCATGAGGAATGTTTTAATGTACTGTAAATGTCGCCAAATCAGTGCTGCCCTGACAGCCTGTTAGACTAATAATTTGAATGAGAAATCATTTGTATTGCGTATAGTGTCGAACGCGGCCATCTGCGTGTAGCCGCGGGGAGTATACTCGAAAAGCTGCGCGGAAGCGTGCGCGCGCGAGCCAGACGCGGACGCGGAAAAAAGGTATACCCCGGCCTTCAGTCAGACAAAGACTTTGTTCAGGAGACCTTTCTGTGTACACTCCCACAGTCCAAAACATGCAGATTAGCTGAATTGGGTATACGAAATTGCTCCAACTTCACTCTTAAATATGTGTTGGATTTACTTAAAATATATATGCACCATTTTTGCATCACACTTTTTAAGTAATCCCAACTTGGAATAATTTTACTTAAAATAAACAAGAAAATATGTGTTATATGAACTTAAATATTTGAGTTCATTAACATTCTTTACTTAAAAAATTAAGTACATAAAACACAGGTTTTCTTGTTAATTTTAAGTAAAACTATCAAAGTTGGGAATACTTAAAAAGTGTGATGCAAAAATGGTGCATATATATTTTAAGTAAATCCAACACATAATTTTTTAGAGTGTAGCTTTCAGCGTTGGTGACAATGTGACAAAAGTAGTTTGTGCACAGTCCATGGTCGGGTAAAATATAGACGACTCAACCGGTTTACATTAACATATGCTTGGTTGATTCAGTCCATGGTTGGGTCAAATATTATTTGTTTAAACCAACAGTTGGGTGTGTCTATATTTAACCCAACCATGGGTTGAAAAAACCCAACATGTTTAGGGTTTATACACAACTGGTTGGGTAAAATATGGATACACACAACCATTAGGTTATAAATAAACCTATGCTGGGTTGTTTCCCCAACAATGTGTTTATAGCATTTATAACCCAATGGTTGGTTCTGTCCGATATTTACCCAACCACACTCAAAAAATGTCTGGGTTATTTTTGACCCATAATGGTTAACTCTTTCCCCGCCAGCGTTTTTAAAAAAAGTTGCCAGCCAGCGCCAGCATTTTCATGATTTTCACAAAAGTTTAATGCCTTCCAGAAAATGTTCTTCTTTAAATAAATAAACAAACAATGTATCAAATGAAAGAACAGACCCTCTGCTTTCAAACAAAAAACCTGTTTCATCCTACCTTCATTAGTTCTCTTTTTATCATCTCACAAATATGGGTATGTTTCTTCAAAAACATCAAATTTTAAGCAAAAAGCTGAGATAAGAGATCAGATGCAGAGCGATCTTTAAAACATACACTGAGTTATCTCTCTCTCTCATGTGAGGCGCTACTTCCGGGTTGTATAAGTTGCGGAAGTGTGCCACCTGGTGGATAATAGCAGTGTTGCAGAAAGCCGGAATTTCTCGTCATTGGCAGGGAAGCGTTTTCTCGTAATTGACGAGTTATCTCATCAATGGCGGGGAAAGAGTTAAATATCGAACAGAACACATCGCTGGGTTAAAAATGACCCAATGTTGGGCTGTTGTTATGCAACCATGGAGTAAAATAATATACCAGCAATTGGAATAAAACAACCGAGCTTTGGGTTAATTTTAACCTAGCGGTGTCTTCTGTCTGATATTTACACATTATGGGTCAAAAATAACCCAGACATTTTTAGAGTGCATGGGTTGAACAACTCAACATTTTTAGTTTTTACACAATGCATGGTTGGGTAAAATATGGACGGACCCAACCATTCGGTTTTGCATTAACAAATGGTTAGTTGTTTCAATCCATGGTTGGGTCAAATTTAATTTGTTTAAACCAAATGTTGGGTTT
This sequence comes from Misgurnus anguillicaudatus, assembly GCF_027580225.2. Classification (NCBI taxonomy): domain Eukaryota; kingdom Metazoa; phylum Chordata; class Actinopteri; order Cypriniformes; family Cobitidae; genus Misgurnus; species Misgurnus anguillicaudatus. The sequence goes on from NC_073350.2 coordinate 11,680,692, forward strand.
GTCTATATTTTACCCAACCAACAACCCAACATTTTTTAAGTTTTGAGAGAGTTACTACTGTGTATAAAATGCCAGAATGTACTTTGAATGGGGAAACGTAAATATACCAACGCAAGGGAAACATCACCTTACGATTCTTTTTTTGTGTGAGACGTTATTAAGAAAAGCAAGAAAATTGATGAACAATTAAGTCTTATATCACGCTGGCTAATCAGCTAATGACAGTCACATTAACTGTGAGGATGGGTGGCTTGTTATTAACAGACAGCTCATGCTGAGCTATGGTTAATTGAAGAAGGCTGGTAAAAATGGAAAATATGGACCCTCACAGTTATGATAAACCATATTGCTGACACACTGAGCTCATGACAGCCGCTAATGGGGAACAATCCCTGCTGTTTTAATGCCAGACCGTTGCTCTGAGAAACTGCGGTACCTTGTTTTGTGGTGAATTTCACAGCCTGAGTGACTTATGCTAGCGAGCTTATTGTACTATTTAGTGAACAGAATAAAACACTTTTAGAGCAACATTAAATTAAGGTTTCGTATTGAATAGGGGGTCTGTGTTTAATATCTGCGAGAGCACTTCTATCAATATGTCATTTATTCAGTTAACACCCTCCATTGAAACTCTGTAATTAACACATAGATTAGTTTGAAACACACAGCTCCATCTCTATCAATCTCTATCGGACGGCTGTTTTCAATCGCTGTGTTTACACAGACAAACGCTTTTGTGTCGTAATAAAGAACGGTTGTTAAGAACCTACTCAGCCCTTTCGCAAATTCACTCTTGAGTTCGCTCACGTTTCATGCATAGATTTTCTGTCTTAAAAAGCTTTGGGAGCCAGAAAAGTTGTGTTTGAAAGCAAGATGTTCTCCGCTTTGCCTGTTCCTACCAGAATCAATCACGGTCCGTGTGTGCATCAGTTATATTTCATAGATTTGCCGATAACCTTGCCAGCTCCTGGAGAGAAGTGAGCAAATGTAGAGAAACCTGCCAGGTGTCTTTAAACTGTTAGCTGTCATTTGCATTGTTGACAGCACCACCAGGAGGCTGATAAATCTGAGTCGCTGGGCCATGTGTGTGATATACTGTATATATTAATAAGATAAAGCACTTTGAGTAACACCATACTTTATGTTAGAGGACTCATATATTATCTGAGAACGAAGTGTATATGGTTTAAGCTTGTTTGTACAGTTTTGATTCATTTGCAACACTATGACATCAAATATGATGAACTGAAATTTTGATAATTATATTATTTACTTTTTGAAATGGTACACTTCATATAAACACTATTTTTGAAGAACATTGCTAATCGTTTTATCATTGTTATTAAAGCTGTGAATCTGGATTTGTAACAGATTAAAACATTTAAATTTGGCGGATGCTTTTATCCAAGTTGCAAGTGCATCTAATGTATGCATTGTGGTTTCACGGATTAATATGCAAATTAAAATAGGGAAAGTTGATCATTTGCATGTGTTTCAAATGTTAACACTCAAGTCATTTTAAACAAATGAACTGCAAAAAGGCGCTAAAGTGAGCAGATGCGGTTGAATTTGTCCGGTCCAGTCAGACTTGATCATCCCTATGCCCTTCAAAGATCAGAACTCTTAACTCTTTCGCCGCCATTGACGAGATATCTCGTCAATTAAGAGAAAACGCTTCCCCGCCAATGACAAGATTTTCTGTCTTTCCGCAATACCGCTATTATCCACCAGGTGACGCACTTCCGCAACTTATACAACCCGGAAGTAGTGCATCACGTGAAAGAGAAAGAACTCCGTGTATGTTTTAAAGATCGCTCTGCATCTGATTTCTATCAAAAGTCCTTCGCAAAAATTTAATTATCTCAGCTTTTTGCTCAAAATTGGGTCTTTTTGAAGAAACCTACCCATGTTTGAGAGGTGATTACAAGAGAACTAATGAAGGTAGGATGAAACGGGTTTTTTGTTTGAAAGCAGAGGGTCTGTTCTTTCATCTGATATATTGTTTGTTTATATATATTTAAAGAAGAACATTTTCTGGAAGGCATTAAACTTTTGTGAAAATCATGAAAAATGCTGGCGCTGGCTGGCAACTTTTTTTTAAAAACGCTGGCGGGGAAAGAGTTAATGTGTAAACTTTAGAAAAAGTTGTGCTATTGTGTTTTATACTGTAGTTGATTAAAATACATTTGACAAATAGAGCACTAAAAAAAAGTTTTATGTGGGCTGTTTATGCAGCGCCACTTGGAATTTGGACGTTTAAGTGCACTTAAAAGGGCATACATGGAGAGACGCATTTCAAAAAGCATGCGAAGATAAAATCTTTCTGTTCTTGACACAGGATACATACAAACAAAATGATCTTGAAATACCACAGTATACTTTTTCTAATAAAAACATTTGTTTATGTCTTAAGTGAATGTATAGATTAGAGTCATTAACCAGTCTGTGCTTATTTGGTCTTAAAGAGACAGTAACCTCAATTAACCTACTTAAGTCTGTATCATTAATGTTAATCAAACAACCCAAGACAAAGAGAAAATCACTTCTGTAATTATATTAAATTCAAACAATAAAGACAGTGGTATTATTCATTTGATTCAGTTTCTGTACCTAATGCTAATTTTAGACCTTACTTAATGTGCAACTTTGTTCTTTTTTATAAATGTTTGTAATTTTTTTATTTGTTCTTAGATTTTTCTCATCCTTTTTTTTGCTGATACGAAAAATTATCCGATCTGTGTCTCAAAAATTGTAATGTATTCTGAACCATGAGTTTTATGATCCGTCACACCCCTACATTTTATAAGTATGTTAATGAAAATAAAATATGAATTTGAATATCTTTACTCTATTAAGGCAAGACAACTTGGCAAAATACAGTAGTACATACAAAACTATAAATATCCCAGCAATTTTTAGATTGAATTTAAGTAATGCATGCAATTTTATGACATTATGTAAATTCAGTATCTACATATAAGGGGCTGTTTACACTTGGTATTAAGATGTGTTTTCATCGATCGGATCACAAGTGGAGAGACACATCATGTTTACACCTGGTATTTAAATCTGTCTCTTTTGTCCACTTTCGACGGCTTCTGTCCTGAATACTGTGAGGGGGTGGTCTGTAAGACTGTGGGCTCTCTGAGTCTCTGTGCTGTTATTCAAACGCGAGCGGGAGTAATTATGAGTTTATATGGACGCGAACTAATATTATGTAAGAGTCCACTGCTTTTGTTGTAAGTAAACATGCTGCACAGTGTTTTGTACATGTATATGTTGGAGCTTTCTCTGATATTTCAATACGATTGATGAAATAAGATCGTGCAACTTTCACACGCTTGCAAAATGAAACTGCGGAGATCAGACGCTTTAGTTTTATCAATGAAAGGCTAAAAATAGTGCTGTACACCGTGTGTTCGCGCCTGAAGTCAGAAAAGATGTAAAACATTGTGCTCAGTATCTCAGATTAGATAAATGGGTGGAGAGAAGGCTGTCGCGTGTGGCTGTTCAAACACATTCAACCACATGTGCGTTTACACTACAAAAAGCAATTCGATCGAAAGTGGTTTCGACTACCTCTGAATGTGGTCGAAAGTGGACGAGCTCAAAACGTTTTGAACACCGTTTACCACTGTAAAAAATACTTTGCTGCCTTATATTTTTTGTTAAATCAACTCAGATTTACAAGTCATGTCAACAGAGATGAGTTGTCACAACTTATAAAATATAGTTGAGAAAAGTCAAATTTTACAAGTTATAACAACTCACCTGTAGTTATAACAACTCATCTCTAGTCAAGATAAATACATTTAAGTAGAAATCCGAGTTGATTCAACAAAAAATTTTAAGGCAGCAAAGTATTTTTTACAGTGTGGCATTAACGTCGTCCACTTGTGATCCGATCAACAAAAACGCATGTTAATGCCAAGTGTAAATAGCCTTTAAGACTTGTATTGTAAAAATGATTTTTTTTTTCTTTTGAAATAAAGGTGTAAGTGAAAATGAACTGTGATTAAAAGTAGTCTGGTAATTATAGAACAGTTGATATCCAAACTGACTAATTGCAAATGTTTAGCTACAACTTCTCTGAAAACACGTTAACACTTTATTTTACGGTGTCTTTTACACATGCTACATGTAATTATTATAGTAATAACAGTTAGTTATGCATAATTACATGCAACTAACCCTAAACCAAACCCTAATCCTAACCCCAACCCTATAGTAAGTACATGTTGGTAATGATTATGACTTAGTACTTAAATGTATAATTACACTGTAACAGTGATACCGTAAAATAAAGTGTGACCGAAAACGCTATTACATAATTATTATGTGGTAATTACAATGTAATAACATCTAAACAACACATTTGGTTAGACTTTATTTCATGTTGTCCTTGTAACAGTATACATTATACATTTAAGTACTAAATAATAATTAACAACATGTACTTTACAATCAGGTTAGGGTTAAGATTTGGATTGGGGTTAGTTCCATAATTATCCATCATTTACTGTTATTACTAACATGTGTGTCAAATACAGTGTAAAATGTTAGCACACTTTCTCATATACCAATGACACTGCATGGCTACAGTGGCCCCACAAAAGTTTGCCTACTCTCCACCTATTGATCTAATGTACAGAGCACAATGTTTTTACATTGGACATGAATCAACATTCAGCACGATCTTTAGGCTTTCGTTAATAAAACTGAAGCGGATGCTCTCTGCCTCTTTTATCTTTGCTTCATTATGTTCACATGTCACGCCTAAAAATACGTGGCTAAAGTTAGGCGCGTAGGTTTTTGTCACATGACCTGTGGTGCAGTTGTGGCATTCTGAAAAGTTGAGATGTTTTTAACTCAGTGCGGACGCTCCTGGAAAAACCGTGCGTGTCGCGACCGCATCGCTTCCATTATAAGTGTGCATACCGTGAACGTCCCCTTATGCAAGCGTGTGAAAATTGCACAAGCTTATTTCATCAATTGCTCTGAAATATCAAATAAAGCATGTGCAAAACTATGAGCAGCATATTTAATATCAACACAAGCAGTGGTCTTCTGAGGGTAATCCACGCAGTGTTGTTGTAGAAATATCCATATTTAAAACTTTATAAACCAAAATAACTACCTTCCGGTAGCGCCGCGATCTTAGTCGCGTCCACATTCAAGATCAGAGCTTTACGCAGCCTACGGAGGCTACTCTGCTGCTGCTCTGTCCCCCCGCCCTCCGGATTTGTCATACGTCACTAAGTAAAGTGCGTACACTACGCTAATACTCTCTCATGAATACAGAGGAGTCTAAGATGGCGGCGCTACCGGAAGGTTTTTATTTTTGTTAATAAAGTTTTAAATATGGATATTTCTACAACAGCACCACGCGGATTACCCTCAGAAGACCTTTGTTTATCATCCTAGAGCCGTTTGGATTTGTTTTGTGGGGGATGGACGCACTTTTTTTGGACTTGAGGGTCGTGGACCCCGTGACTTCACATTTAATTAACTGAAAGATCTAAAACATTTTCTAAAATATCCGAAAATGTGTTTGTCTGAAAAACGATGGACATGTGCAACTCGCACAGCTTGGGGGTAAGTAAATCATGGGTTTAATATCATTTTTGGCCGAACTATCCCTTTAAAGTAATTAGGACAGAAGCGGTCAAAAGTGGACAAAAGAGACCAGGTGTGAGCAGGAATCTTTCTCTCTCTTCCAGTTGTGATCCAATCGACCAAAGCGCATCTAAAACAGAGCTATAGTAACTATAAACTTTTATTGTATAGAAAAGAACAGCGTACATTTCCATGTTGGTCCACCAACACCATCTTTTGACAATTTCTACGTAGATAATTTGTATGAATTCATACAACCAAATTAATCTACGTTTGTATGATTTGATTTATTTTGTGTATTTGCTCAAATGCAATGTTCTACACAAAAACATCATTTTGCACATACAGTACCGTACATAATTGTTGCTCCTCTAGGCCCCGCCTTTCTTAAACACGCAGATTTTTACAAAGTTCTGAAATGCGCGGTGTGCTGTGATTGGTCAGCTATCCAGTGCATAGTGAAAGGCCGAATACCTCTAGCGTGTGACGGAAATGTTACTCCCTTTATCATATTTGAAATACCAGCTCCCCAAGCCCAGCATCTCCACAACATGTCGGCAAACAGCTTTTAACACTCCAAAGACAATCATGAAATCACATCATATAACCCATTTAAAAGTTGCAAACAGTCAAACATGAATAATCTCTATAAAGAAAGTTCAGTTTATTTCTTTATTGATTTAAGTTTATTTTTTCCATTGTTAACACAGTTAATTTGTTTGGGGAATTATGGCTTGCTAACTGTTGTTGAACACAACACTCTTTTACTTCCTATATCCTGTGAGTTTAATTAGCTGTTGTTTTGCGTGACAACACAAATCCAAACCATCACCTCGCATCAATGAAAAAATGCTTATTTATCTTTGGAAACCAGCGTGTAATGCAAGCCAAGGGATTAAAAAAACTCTTTTTAAAGTTTGAATATGTCATTTTGTTAATGATGGTACCTCTTTGACATGAAAACTATCATTACGCGAGGGGAATTCATGTCTCAAATCAATTGACAGCTCATCTGGAGAGCTTTGAGCAAAAACCCAGGCATATTGCTGCCGAACCATGCACCGACACACTGGCTCTCTGGTTTGTTATAGAGGAACATTTGGGGGGTTTGGGGACACGTTGAGCGAGCCTGCTTTTGCGGCGTGATGGATATATATGGAGGCAGCGCTCAGAGCCGAACGTGTTTAAGGCAGAAAGTGTGGAAGCTTAGCCAGCATGCAGGGCCAATGACACAGTTATCATGAAGATGAATGCTAGCCTGCACCTTAGTGCCAAGCTGTGCTACTCCTTAGAGAAGCGTGACGACTACAGATCTGGATGCGGCACGCAAGAGCACGTCGCATCATGCGCTTGCATACAAAGCAGATTTGTCGCACAAAGCTGTTGAAGTATTTGTAAATTAGTCTCTTTCTGTAGTTTAAAGGAATACATCTGGTACATTTGTTTCACATTTTTAACTTCCAGTAGGCTATAAGTTTGCAACAGGTTTTGCAACAGGTTTTTAACAGGCAAAACATGCCCAAGCTGTAAACACTTAATCCCACCTAAAGGTATACAGATCAATCTGATTTGTGTCATGCACCTGTAGCAAAAAGACTTGAGAACAGACAAAACAATAATGGTTGTATGTCATACAATAACATTTGGTGAAACAGGAAGGTTTTTCAGATGGTAAAGGCCCTTTAGTACCATACTGTATACCCAAAAAGTTTTTTTTTTTTTTTTTTTTTTTTTGAGGGGCAAACAAAGTGCAAACATGCAAACAAAGTGCTGATACAGTTTATTCAATAACACAAGCACTGCAAAAACTGACTTTCTTACTTAGTATTTCTGTCTTGTTTGTAGTAAATATCTAAAAATTCTTAAATCAAGATGCATTTTCTTGATGAACAAAATGACCTAAGAAATTAAGTGTAGTTTTTAGACCAAAAATATCATATTTAAGTGAATGTGCTTGAAAATCTGACAGTAAGAAAAAATCTAAGTCTAAATAATAAGTTTATTTTTTTTCTTAAACAATTAACTCAAGAAAAATTCAAGAAAAAATAGCTTAACCTTTTTTTGGTTGTTTTAAGCACAAATTCACTTAAATTTCATATTTTTGGTCTAAAACTTGTTTTCTTGGGTCGTTTTGCTCATCGAGAAGAGGCATCTTGGTTTGAGATATTTTTTTAGATATTTTTACTGAAAACATGACAAAAATACTAATTAAGAAAGTCATGACTTTGCAGTGAGCATCTTACAACATGAGTTTGGTTCCAAAATGCAATAAACACCTTTAAAAAAAAGTTACCGGCAAAATCAGTATTGTATTAATGGTCAGTATCAAAAAGTAAATTCTTAATTTTACGCAAAATTCGATATCCGCCGTGTTATTCTGTCATCTTTTCTCCCTTTTGTCCAGACCCCGACAAACGCCAGTCCTCCTACTCTGCAGAATGCAATAAATCCACTTAACCAATCACAGCGCATCATTCCACGCATTGTAAACAATAATGGCAGTGCTTTGAATACACACAGAATTCTAGTTTTCCTCATCTGCTTTGTACTTTGTGATCAACAAACAAACAAAAACAAAATAATACTTTTGATTGCATTGCAAAACCTGTGGTGGGGAAGAAACGTAAGCCATCAAAATAAAATAATTTACGTGAGAGGCACTCTGGCGACGGAAAAATGCCGGCTGTTGATTGTTCTCAGACGTAAGCATCAAGCTTCTGTCATGCTAACACATTGACCCCAGGGGATCTTATGAAAAAGTTTACATTATTTTACGCAAGTCAACGAAAATCGAGCAGGACCAAAACATTTTACAGCTGATTGCTGACAAAAAAGTTCAGCGATGACGTCAATAGGACGACAGCAGCAATGACAGTGTTCTTAATGTGACAAAGTAAGTGTTTTGATTAATGCCATTAATGTTTATTTTTTTAACTAGTGTACACCACTAGTCTACTAAATGAATATAACATAGCAAAGATGAATGCACATTTATATATTGATTTAATAAATTTATAGCATTTTTGAGAAAAAAATAATCAGTTTTTATAATAAATCTTTGAAAATACAATTATGGATTTGTATTTTTAATCTTATTATAACCTAAAGATGCTACGTAAAACATAAAATAATGGTTTTCATCTCGTCACTTTCTAGAATTTTTTAAATAGAAATTAGTCAAAATGAATTTATTGCGTTTTGAAACCAAACACTTCATATATATTTACACATTTTGTTTATACATTAGGGCCAGAATTGTCAGCAAGACAGGTAAATGTCTACGATGTTACTTAGAAACCACAAAATAATAACATTCTTGATGAAAAGGTACGACTCAAAAACACATCTTGTCTGGTAATGGAAGGGCGGCAGGTGGCATGCTGAGCTGAGCAGAGCAAAAGTGATTTGTACAGGTCGCTGTTCTGGCCTGCCCACCCACCAATGTCTATTCTCAATCAAAACCTCGTCCCGGCTGCTTATTGACTTCACTGAATTGATCATAAACATCACTACCAAGAAACTAGGTCGGTACTGAGATAATGGTAAGGTACATTTTGAGCATTTTTTTTTTATTTCAACAAAAGACCACTATTAGCAAAAAGATTTGTTAAAGGTGCCAAAGAATACATTTATACAATATGTTAAAGTGTTCTTTGATATCTACGTAGAAGGTATGTGACTTTAGTAAGTGCAAAAATTATCAAGAGATATTTTTACATGTCCATTTGCAGGATGCTCTATTATTACCTTATTTATAATGGTATAATAATAATGAATAATAATGTTGAGCTCTGCTCTGATTGATTGTTTCTCAGAGGGGATAATTTCAGTAGCTCTGTGTGTGTGTGTGCAAACATAAATGTTTGTGTATGTAGTACAGTATCAGATGAAGATACAGATTTTAAGGAATAATCAATTATTTTGAGACTGTTAATGGACGTTTCTGAGTGATAATTTTGTGTTTTGTGCAAAACGTAACTGTAACGTCAATAGTAGAACTTCAGCCTAAATGTTTGCATATAGCAATAATTAGCATAAACCACTAACTCAGCAGTCAAAACTTTGTTTTTTGCATAGTAAAAACATTGTAATTAATGTAATGTGTAATTTGATGTTGGGGTGTACATCTCGACTGTAACGTCACAGTTGATGTTATGTTGAGATTGGTCTGTTTTCCAGCGGTCTGTTGCATGCCCCAAGTTTACATAAGAAGAAGAAAACAATCATGTTTCAGGCTCACGGTATGTAATTACCATGTACAGAGCTCTACATTTTTGGGCACCTTTAAATTAAATTACTTTTTCATCTGAGATAAGATATGAGAAAAACAGGACATGAGGGTTGGGGAATAGATCAGGCATTGTCATTAACTATAAACCTACAAACGGTGCTATATAGCACCAAAACTGTTGATTTGAATCGTAACCATAGAAGAACCATTTTTAGTGCCATATAGCACCTGTGTAGAACCATATAGGTGCCATATAGCACCACTATAGCACCACATTTGGTTCTACATAGCACTATATGGTTCTACACAGGTGCTTCACCGGTGCTATATGGCACTAAAAACGGTTCTTCTGTGATTGCGAGCAAAGAGCCACTTTTGGTGCTGTTTGGCACCGTTTGTTTTTAGAGTGTATGAACACCACAATTCAATATGTGTATACCGCACAGAATGACTTTCTTTCTTAGTATTTTTGTCTTGTTTTCAGTAGAAATAAGAAAAATATTTTCAGAAAAAATAAGTCTAGTTTTTAGACCTAAAATATCAAATTTAAGTGATTTTGTGCATAAAACAAGCAAAAAAAATCTGCCAAAGGGGTAAGCAAAAAATCTTGAACATTTTTCTTAAACAATAAATTCAAGAAAAATTCAAGAAAAATTGCTTATCCCATTGGCATTTTTTTTTTTTTTTTTTGCTGGTTTTATGCACAAAATCACTTAAATTTGATATTTTTGGTCTAAAAACTAGAGTTATTTTCTTGGGTCGTTTTGCTCATCAAGATAAAGCATCTTAATTTAAGAATTTGTTTTATTTTTACAGAATTTCTTGAAAATGATTTTTTGCAGTGTAAGGAAATTATCCTGACTTGTATAAGTCTTATAAGTGATACTACCAAGTCAAAAAATTGCGATAAAGCACAAGGTCATTAGCACAATCTCCATGAGAAAATGTAACAGTTTTAACCTAAGTTTGTAAATAAAATGTGCAATAAATTAAACTTGATGAAGAGGAATGCAAATCATTTATTTAACTCAATTTGATAGCCTTACAGGAATAAAGCATTTATGCTTGTGCAAGTTTATCGATTAGATCTGAATCCTGTGAAAGTCTCCTCCCAGTCTCTCAGCTGGCGATCTTATCTCTGTGCTGCCGTTTGAACGTTTTTTACCTGGATTTCTTTATTTATTCGTATTACTCCTGCTGTTCCAGAGCTCCCGGTCATGCATGAACATGTACTTCAGATTTGCTTCCAGTTTGTCATGCATGTCCCCATCCCCGCTAGCCTCTTTTCTGTGCCGTGTGGTGGGAGTACAGACTACAGGGTGTCTGTGACAACCATCAAATAGGAGCAATGACAAAAGAGAGCACAGCTGAGAGGCCCGGCTATCAGGTTAGGGACAAGATGTGTGATGATCTGTCTAAAATATTGTTCCAGTGAACATCGGGCTATTCCAACAATGGTGCGTGTCAATAGCTTTTGGTCTCGGCGCTGTCAGGCGGGCATCCGTGGCGACCTGCGTCTGATTCTTGCTTGCTGTAATCAGGAAAACAACAGGTGCCTGTGTCTCGTTGGTGAACCCAGAACCTGTCAGAAGAACAGATGGAAATTTTCAAACGATGTACCTGACTCACTGCACCTGACTCCGAGCTGGCCTGAGGGGAATTCTTCCAAAAAAAAAAAAAAAATCTGCGGTCCTTTTTACCCTCCTATCACAAAAATGAACACTAATGCAAAGTGATATTTTGATAAGTATGAAATCAGGCCATGAGGGATCACAGAGCAGAATTGCATTGCTTACTCTTTCAACTCTTTCAATGTTAATGCATTTCTTATTTAGGTTTTATTTCCTATTTTTTTTCTTACAAATTTTCTTTACAAATAAAAATCTTGTTTTTAAAGATGTCTGCATATTTTGAGTGAAAAACATAAAAAATACCGTTTTAGCAATGAATCAAGCACATCATTCTAAACATACATTTGTACAAACATCAGATCAGTATAAAGCCAAGTACAACAAATAAAGTATATGCACATTAACAAGTATGTAAATTAGATTAGTTTGTAAAGTATCAAGATCTCGCAGGTATTATGCCTTGTCAGTTTTATTTTGCTTGAGCAAATAACTCCGACCGCAAATGCAGCAAAGCATTCACGCACATCATCCAAGAAGTGTTTACAGTGATGTGAGTTAATTCATCCTTTCTAAGCATCACCTTGTCTTCAGTGGCATTCGCCGCCTCTCTAGGGTCCTTAATATTGAACATTTCTACTGCTGCGTCAAACGATGTACGAATGTAAGAAAGGCCTTATGTAAGAAACGAGGGTAAATAGTTTTTAATTGGCAAGTGCAAACAGTGTCTCTGGAGCTTGCCGAATGACAGATAAATCGTCTGTCTCTCGCTTTTAGCTTTAAACGGTCCCTCTGCGATTAGACCATCTGCTTTATGTGACGCTAGAAGTCACTTAAACATTGTTTGTACAAGTCATTTAAGGATGCTGCTGAAATCTTAAATGAAAGGAGCGAAACTAGAGAAGTAGTCAACATCTGAGCTGTAACGAACTATGATCAGTGTAAGGTACAACAATGATAATTCTGTATTTATCATCTATAAAACAATTACTTTGCCATTATCAGGATTTGCACTAAACTATTAATGTGCACTCTTTAAAATAAAGGTACTGCACTTAAAAGGCTCTTTGTAATAAAGTGAAAGTTGGCACTACTTCAAAAAAAAAAATTACTTCAATTGGTAACCCTTTAAAAATGTAAATATATATATATATATATATATATATATATATATATATATATATATATATATATATATATATATATATATATATATATAATTTTATTTTTTATTTTTAAGTTAATCCAACTTTAACTTTTTACAGTGTAAAGTAACTTACAAATTTGGTTGTATAAAAGCATATGAATTGATTTTTGAATTGATTTGCCATCGCAAATATGTTAAAATTTTCGTAATAATATTCAGCGATGTCATAGAACAAACATTTTTGGTTCTTGCATTTCCTTTACACACTATTAAAAAATGCAGCACAAAGTTTAAACAACTTGGTTTTGAAAGTCAATTCAAGTTTTGGCTTAAAAAAGTTGAGAGACTACATTTTTTAGTTAAAGTAACATAAAAATATGTGTTGAAAATGCTGCAATTTTTTTACAGTGTATCTTGTAATATTCAGATCGTAAAGGTTGTTTATAGAAACATCACAGCCCAGTCAACATAGTGTTAAATTTTTACAGTATATGGCCTTATCTTATATAGTTTTATTAACTTACATTTTCTCAATTTTATTAATTAATTTATTTTTTATTAAATATTTTTTATTTAAAAATAAAAAAAAATACTTCAATGGTTAACACCTAAACAAATTTAAACTTTTTACGTTTAAAGTAAGGGTTTAATTTGTAATGTTTCTCCATAATTACACATACTGTAAAAAATATTTGCTGCCTTAATTTTTTTTGTTGAATAAACTTAGATTTAGAAGTCATTTCAACTTACTATCATTTATGAGTTGCTACAACTTACAAAATGGTGTTGACTTTTTAACTATATTTTATAAGTTATAAAAACTCATCTCTAGTTATAACAACTCATCTCCAGTCAAGATAAATAATAGTAAGTTGACATGACTAAATCTTTTAACAAGTTGATTCAACAAAAAATTTAAGGCAGCAAAGATTTTTTTACAGTGAAATATACTTGAAAAAGTATACTTGAATGTACTAAAAATGAAGAGCTAAATGCTTCCTCTGTCAAAAATTTGATATTAATACTAACTGTATGCTCTCTGCACATATTATATCAAATACATTCGCTTCAAATATTCTTATTTCTGGCCTCAGGTCATTCAGAAATACCGGTTTGTTGGCAGAATCTGTTAAACACAATGTCGATTTGTCATGGAAGACAAATTTGAAACGATCATGGATTACATTCAAACTTATTTCACAGAAAGTTCAATTGTTTTAAGTGTTAACCTACATTTTTTAAGTTTTACCAATTTCAGTTTTTAGGTCGATCCAACTTTCACGTTTTACAGTGTAAGTTATGTCTGGGGGGATTTGTGCAATATTTGCCTTTAATGCCCACTCAGGTTAGATTAAACAATCAAAATATGAGCTATATGGTACAAAATGGACAAAACACTAAAGGTTTAAGGTATTTATTGGGCAAAATAATTTGTGAAAAGCATATTAGGAAATCTGGGTTTAATTGGAATATACAAATGCATAGAAAAACTAAATAAAAAATGTACAGGTAGTAAAGCATATATTAACTACATTTCTATCTGTTATTAATATTTGTTGATTCTCTTTCACTATAACATATTTTTAAAGTTTTTAAAGTGAGAAAAGTGAGAGAAATTTAGGCGTTACTACCAATTAAAGCAATTTTCTAAGTAATCCAACTTTTACTTTTTAAAGTGTTTGTGGAAATATTTTGTAGTCATTGTCCTAGGTTGTGACTTTATAACTTTGCACATGGGTTGTGTATATTTTTCCCCAAGCCTTCTTAAAAACCTTCAGTTTAAACTCCAAACACACCAAAGCAACATGCACACAACATCTTTAATGCATCTTAAACAAAAAAATTTAATAGAGAGCAAAGATGTAATTTATTCAAAGTTGGACATCACTTTTGGCCACTACAATTAAGTAGAGCTGCATATCTCTGAATTTCCAAAACCAGTATTTAGTATTTGTTGTTTAAAGTTGTTAATAGATATGTAAATGAAGAACCTTCCACGAGGACATACAGTATTCTGCCTATAGTGGCGTTCTTGTCTAAAAATACTCTTTGCCTTTGGTAGCACACAGCTACGTCTCTAAAAAACAGCCACGGTTCCTGTCGCTGCTCTCCATGGCTGTCCATCTGGGAGGCAGCCTGCATACACTTCTAAATGAGAAAGTTGGGTCTGATCGTCCAGCCATGACAAAAATAGATTACTCTGGAAAAAAGAGAGAGAGGAGAGACCAACAGAATGAGCGTGTGTGTGTGTGTGTGTGTGTGTGACTGGATCGATTGGCATAAGGTTGACTTGTAGAATGTGAAGTGCAGAATGTTTGTCTTGTTTGAAAAGCTGCCAAACAGAACCTGAGAATCAGGAAAAATCAACATAAAAGCAATATGAAGTTACAGAAAACATCAGCAAAACAGATTTCGAGCTGGAGCTATCTGAAAAGTGTCAGAAAAACATCAATCTAAGAGAAATTTAACTTTAATATGGCAATAGATAACTTGGTAATCGTATATGCACTCTGTGAAGAACTCAACGTCACAGATTGATCTGGTTTGTCCAGATGCCAAAGTCAGATTTTACCAGGAACTCAAACATTTCTCATCATCTCTTTTTAAACCCGAGCTATGTTATTCAAATTTATATTCAATCATATTATCCAATGATTTAAACCATGACTCTACAACAGGTGGTTAGGGGCCCCTTGGGGGTCTGTGGTGGTATTATTGGGGGTCCTACCGAGCCCCTAAGGTGACATTGGAGTAAAAAATCAAAAGTTTAGTTTTATGTGCTCACGTGAAACATTCATGTGCAGATTTTTTTTTTAAGTTTAGTTTCGCGTGCTCACGTGAAACTTTCGGGTGTGCACATGAAATATAGTTTCACATGTGCGCACTAAAGTTTCACGTGAGCACGCAGAACTAAACTTAAAAAAAGAGTCGTAGATTCATGTGCGTGCGCGATAGTTTCACGTTAATTTCACGTTAACTAAACTTTAGTTAATTTTTGCTCCATGTCCTCTTAGGGGCTCCGTAGGGTCCTACAAATATAATTTGAATTAAAAATTTTTGGGGTGGGGGTGAAATTAGGCATCAAACAAAATGCGTTATAGGCTAATATGACAAAAAAATTAAATAAAGGTTCCCATATAAAATTACATAAAACTTGTCATTATTTAAAATTCTGTCATCTTTTTCTCATCCTCATGTTGTTCTAAACCTTTATGAATTTCTTTTTCATGATGAACAAAGAAAAAGAAGATATTTTGATAAATGATGGTAAGCACACAGCTCAGTGTAACGCTACGCTTTAAATGTAATATAAAGCCATAAAGTACATACATCCATAATTTAATTTTATACATGTACTGGGGGTCCCTGCTTCTCCTTTCTATCCATTAAGGGGTCCCTGGTCTAAAACGTTTGAAGAGCTCTGATTTAAATTATGTTATCTATTTTATGGATCTGTCTGTAATCATATTTTTTGTATTTTTATCTTTTTCAGGGGAATTTTAGATGAAACATTGCAGACTGAAACATAATGGAGAACTCCTGCACGTCCTGATTTTGTAGGATAAAGCACATTCCTACAGGTCGCATTTTTTTGCTGGTTTGGGAACAACAGTTGTGTATAAGAATTTGGGACATAACCCATTCCCTACATCTAACCATACATAACTAACCCCACAAATAATAGGTTTAAAATAATGTTTGCAAGCCCCTAACCCTGTCTTTAAAATCTGTCAGGAACTCCATCAAGTCTCATAAGCAATGCAAGAACAATCTCTAAGCAATAAAATATTCCTCTGGGTCCACAGCATCTCTTTGAATATGTTTTTTTGTACTTAGACATATTTTGCATGAATTAAAGCTTTTCTTGTTTGTCTTGAGGTGAGAAATTCTCACTCCAAACTAAATTACTAATTTCTTTCTGGAAGCATAACTGTGTAAAAACAATCACAGACAGGAGCAAAAATAAACACTTGTTTTTACCATTTGCTGCAATAATGTTTAAACTCTTTGCATAATTTTGCCCCGCAGCGTTAGTATGAAAGCATGACTGAACTGTTAGCCAATAGCACCTCAGTTCTTCAAATCAGGTACGTGTAAGTGTCAGAGTCTTACTTCATGTTGTACTGAGACACACACAGAGAAAACCGCAGGCTCGTGTGAAACTGCCGTTGTGTACAGGTAAAAACGCAAGGCAAAGAATGCTATTATGTGAACCAGCGACAGTGGCCCACATGCATTTGAAATCATTGCTTTTGATAAATGTGCTGGGGTTACTATGGAAACAAAAGCTGTCCATTAAAGAGAGAGCCCATTGTGTCTGAAAAAAAGCTGTTTTGCTGCTTGAACATCTAGGACACAAAACAGCTGTAAATAACCCAGGTATTGTGTAAATGCACTCGCAAATTGATTATGAATATCATGTGATTTTATTTATTTTTACCCATCACAATGAAAAAGAACAATTTTACAGTTTATGTGGAAAAAAATTAGTTGAGCTTTCACTCCGCCACAATTCTACCTGTAGCATGCTGTGTGTGGTTACTAGGGTCTTTCTAATCGTTCCTTACTGACTCAAGTTCAAAGGACTTCAACCAATATCTACAGAGACTTTTGGGTGACATTCTTTAATTTTAAGTACTAGCTAGAGCTTTTTAATATTATTGCAGTGCAAAGTAAGGTTCAGTCTCAAAAAATACACATATATTCCTTCACGCAGTGCGTTGATCCCAGAAAATTGCCATAAAATTGCCAGTGCCTTCTGTGTAAATGCGAACATGTCCTGGAACTGATCCTGCACTCTCAGAAAAAAAGTTGTACCTTTTTGTCACTGTGATGATACCTTTTAAAAAGGTCCTAATATGTACTATATGTGTGCACAATTACAAATTTATCATGTTACATCTTTACAGGATCTTTGCGGGATGCGTGTGATTCCAGAAAATGTTTGTCAGGTTTGTCATTGTTGTATGTGCATATAAAAAGAAAGCATAGAGAGGATCAAGGCAGATACAAGATATAAACCAATTCAAACCAAATAATAAATAAATATAAAATCTACCAATAGCGACCTTATCAAAAGCCAGAGAGAACTGATGTGCTTTAAGAGCCAATTTAAAACTGCCAATGAAGAAGGGAAGACTGTTCCAGAGTTTACTGCAGAGAAGGCCCAACCACCCTTAGTTTTACAGTGAAAATGTGGGACAGTTAAAATAAGCGGACTACAAGACCTAAGAGTTCTCATGTATTTTGGTGCAACACCAGATAGAGCCTTGTACACAAAAACTGCAATTTAAAAAATGATTCTGAACTTAACAGGCAGCCAATGTGAAATCCCTAAAATAGGAGAAATGTGATCTCTCTTTTTTGTACTGGTAAGAAGTCTCGCTGCAGCAATTTGCAGACAAGAGATTTTAGTTTGAGGCAGGCCACATTACAGGGAATTACAGTAGTCTAGACGTGATGTTATGAAGGCATGGATTACAGTCTCTAAATCTTTTAGAGGGGTTTTACTTTCGCAATCAATCTAAAATGAAATAAACTGTCCTTTAACACTGAACTGATTTGTTTTTCAAAATTTTATGACAAATTCAATGTAACCCCAGGATTTCTTAAATGAGGTTAAGCACTGACGGGGATAGAACCTGAATTTAAAGGAGATGAGGACCTAGATGGGCATAAAATCTAAATTTCGCTTTTGCTTTTATTTAACTGCAAAAAATTATTAGCCATCCAACATTTAATCTTATCAAAATAGTCTCACAGTACATCCAAAGGATAAGAACTGTCAGTTTTTCCCAGTAGACAAAACTGTGTGTTATCAGCAAAGCAGTGATAGGAGATAATATATTTCTTAAAAATGGCACCCAATAGCAGCATATAAAGTGAAAAGAGAAGCGGGCCTAAAATAGACCCTTGGGGCACACCACGTAATAGGGCAGGGGTGGGCAACTCCTGGTCCTGAGGGCCACAGCCCTGCAGAGTTTAGCTCCAACCCTAATCAAACACAGCTGAAAAATCTAATTGAAGTCTTCAGGACTGTTTGGAAATGACATTCAGGTGTGTTCGATTAAGGTTGAAGCTAAATTCTGCAGGACTGTGGCCCTCGATGCCCACCCCTGTAATAGGGGAACTGACGAAGAAGACTTCCCAATGTTCACTGAGAAAATGTTCTGTCTTCGATATTAGAGGCCAACCACTGCAAGGCATCACCCTGAATACACACTAGTTTTTCTAACTGATATAGCAAGGTACTATGGTGGATTATATCAAAAGCAGCACTTAAATCCAACTGGTATAGAGGATTTGCAAAATGTCATTGCTGACCTTTAACAAAACAGTTTCTGTACTGTGCATAGATCTAAACCCAGACTGAAAAGTATCAAAAATATTGGATATAACTGACAATGAACGACTCTCTCTAAGAGCTTAAAAATAAAAGGCAACATGAAGGGAGGTCTAAAATTGTTGATGGTAAATGGGTCAAGATGAGGTTTTTTAGGCAGAGGGTGAACTACAGAATATTTAAACCAGCATGAACAATTTCATTCGCTAGAGAACTGTTAATAATAGATATTACAGCTGGTCTCAATGTTTCACACTTGCAGTGTGAATGAACCACAATCAAACCATCCCGGGACAAATCCCAGACACATTATCTATGTATCTATTTCTGTAATCTGTGTTTGAAAAGGGCTATAATAAAGATGTATAGATTGAATGCACCGTGAGTTGCTTGGCTTTGGATTAAAAGCGTTTGCCAAATGCATAAAAGTAATTGTAAAATTTGAGTCACCAAGAAAAATTATAGCACATCTTCTCAACAAGGCTTTAAAATGTTTGATGTATCATTCATATCTAGTATACCATTAAACAGATCACACATTTTTAGGATAACTGAGTCTACATCATATAAATCACTAAATCAGTTATTCAAGCATATGCACACATTTCAATGTTCAACTTTCTTCTCTTCTTTTTTCATTCTTCTCAAAAACTTTTTACCAAATAAGTTATGTATGCATAGATCTAACTAACTAGTTGATAAATCACACCTCTCAAACTGTTCCAGAGTTTTTGCGGACTGACATAGCATGTTCATTATTCATCTTTAAATTGACTGCTTTAAGGCATCCAGTAATAAGGAAATATGATCATTTCCACCTTCCATTTCCTAAATATCATCTCTAATTACATTTCCACTCTGTGTCTATGTTAAATGAATGCTCTCTGCCATTGCCTCTTCATTTCTGTTAGTATTCCTTTTGAAAAACTTTTCAAAACTGAGGCTAAGATTACTGCTTTTAGTTATGGGTATAAACAACCGTGCAGATTGGTAATCGGTTCGTTTTGCCCGTGTTTGCCGAGGAAACAAGCTTGGCTTCCAAATTGCTGTTTTCGAGTAGTCTATTGATTACTAGTGAAGATAACTGCTGCATGACAATGTCACAAAAATAGGGCAAAATTCACAAAAATGAGACCAGGGGAGAAAATTAGTCCATTTTGTTTTCTCCTGCAAGGTAAACGGCATTCGGGCGAAATCACCTGTGAAGTGCTGTGATTTGGGGCTTTTGCAAACAAAGGTTGAATAGAATTTGTAGAGAAACGGATATGTAAATGATGTCTCAAATAGAGCGAGTTTAAGCAGTTTCAGGCACCCATATTTGCACCTGCCTTTTACCACGATTTCGGTTTGGATCATAACAGAGATCAAAAATAGGAAGTAAATTAAATTATGGAGAGAGAAGCAGTTTAAACAGATTAGCATTATTGATGCAGACCTCCTTTACACAAGTAAAATGCAGTTAATTAAAGTCAGTTTATCTTGAATTTCTTCACAGTGATTGTCACATCTTTGCCTTAAAAACACTGTGCAGGTTGAAAAATTCCAGCATGGCTGCGATAAAAGTAATATGCATAGAGTTCAGTCAGGTAAGTAGCTATAGATGTTTGGGTTCAATTGCCTGGGATTTCAATGACTTATTTGTATAAATTTGCAAGTTGTGAAATGTACAAAAATTACAATTATTACAAAATGCAACAATGAAGCCTAAACCCAAAACTAAACCCAATCTCAATGGGCCGAAAAAAGATTGTACAAAAGAGTATGAATAAAATCAAACGCATTTATACAAATAAGCCATTTTGTAAATTAGTTACTGAATTTGAACTTTGAATGTTTGCTTGTACCACTTATTTAGCAGAGCACACGTTAACCCATTAGACCGGAAGTGTTGTCGCCAACACGTTCTACCAAGCTTTATTCATTTGACTCTTTAACCATTTGCGCTATCAAAAAATCTCTGTTTTCTGGAGAGCTGAAGGGGGTCTCATTTATAAAACTGTGCGTAGGATCCTTACTAAAAGTCTACGTACGCACAAAAGCCAAAAATGGTAAACACAAAAAAAGATTAATACTTATAAACCAAGCAATGTTCCCTTTATAAATCACAGATCACCTGCAAGTGTGCGTACATGAATCATCCTCAGATCCCACCCTGTAAGCCCATTCTCCCACCAAGTATGTTGTTTTATAGATCACAACCTTGCGTGGGAACCGTCATACGCACATTTCCAGCCCTGTTTTGTGCGTACGCACCCTCTTTAAATGAGACCCCTGAACAGTAGAGCCCATTAGGTTAGAGTGCAGTGAATTGAAATGGCTGGAGCATTGGGGTAAAAAGCCTCCTATATTAAAACTCTGTACATCAGTAGCACTAAAATGACTTGTATGTATTGTGCAAAAGTGTTAGGCTAGCATTCCAGAATTAGATTTGTTATTTTTGAAATGTTATAGTGATCATATATAATTGTTTCTCAGTCTTTTGTAAACTGACTGGTGTCAAGTTTTTAGGGTAAACTCCCCTTACACTTGAGCAATAGCAGGAAACGGCAGGATCTTTTAAACCTAAATAAAATTAAATCCTTATTTCTAATTTTAACAATTAATCATTCATAATTAATCATTTTTAAATTTCTTTTTACTTCATTCTGCTCAAAAACGCTCAAGATGTGTTTAGTGCCAAGAGAGGTCACACTAAACACTGACGATGCTTAAAGAAAACATTTAGTCCTGAAAATAATTTTTTATTTTTTGTACACATTTCCTGTATTTTCTGTTTGTATCTTAATAAAATAGATTGGATGGATATTAAAACTTCTAAAACAACAAGTCTGGTGGTGGTGGCCTAAGACTTTTGCACAGTACTGTACTACAGCAGTGGTCTCCAACTGGTTGCCCGCAAAAATTCTGTGCCTTGCCCGCCAAAGCACATTCCATTAATAACCTCAATTTTATCTTCTTTTTTTAAGTAAAACAAAAAGGTTTTGATTAGACTAGATTTTTATGTCTAAAGTGTTAGATTCTGTCGATCATAGTTTTTTTATTATTATTTCTGAATAAAACTGTAAAATAAATTTCTATTTTTAAAATGTTTGTCTATTTAAAGTATATTCACAAACTCACAACACAGAGTAATTATCAATAATAAGAATGGATTGAAAGCCAGTTGTTAAAAAAAATGCATTATATATGATGAAAGCACATTGTGTTAGAAGTTGACAGTCAAAAAATAAATAACTAAATAAATAAATAAAATGAGCGGAAACAACCTAATTTTGCCTTAGGTTCCAAAGGGTTAAAGGGCCCATATTAGCAAAATCCACTTTTACAAGGTGTTTGGGCTCCTCCTTTTTAATCCCCATTAAACCAAAACAGTCTTATTAGGCTTGCTGTTTTGATTTGCTTGTCAATGTGATGTCACACTGATAAGCCCCGCCCACAATCACTGCCTGACTGGTTAACTTTACCCAAATGCTTTTTTTAAATCTGTTTGTTATCACGGTGTAGCGCTAACCCTGCTGAAAAAAACTGCATCAAACCAGCATGGGAATTATGCTGGTCTATGCTGGTTTGATGCTGGTTTAGCTGGTGGTCACCTGCATACCAGCACCAAAACACAACATATGCTGGTCTTGTTGCTATGACCAGCATGGGATGCTGGTGCTGGTTTGGTGTTGGTTTCGCTGGTGCTGATGCTGGTTTAGCTGGTGTTCACTAGCAACATATGCTGGTATTGCTGGAATGCTGGTTTTTTCAGCAGGGAAAGCAGCTAAAGATACTAAGATACACTGTATTTACAGAAATCAGAAAATGGGCATACTATTGGTCCTTTAAGGCTAGTTTGCACTGATTCGACAAAGGGCAACAAACAGAATTGTTGGTATTTGTTGGATCCGTCCTTTATCCCACATTACACATTACTAAAAACGATGGAAGAGGACCTTTAACTTAAAGAAACCTACTCTCTGAAATATTAACTACAGTAAATGTGTCTCTCTTCTATATGTCTCCTGCCTCGTGTCTTCTCTTCTTCTGCCAGGCCTGATTTTGCAGTCTAAACATCTGTCAGGTAAACCCACTCGAAAGCAAATACTCTGACAGGTCCCTCTTACAAACACGACCCGACGTCCATTATGTGACAGAATTCATCACAGCCTCCCCAAACAACGTTGACACTGACGTACAGAGTAGGAAATGCAATGACAGCAGCCAGGTGCGTCTGTGTGCGAGAAAGAAATGTGATATTCACCCAAAACCCTACTTAGAAACCCTGCTTTACATATTCACTTTACACATTTGCATCATTTCCACAACACCCCGCATATATTCCACACATCCACTCAGTAGCAGACGACAATATGTAATTTTGCAACCTCCCATTTCTTTTTTTTTTTGTTGCACCACCAGCAGATACAGTAATATGTTAAACAAATGCTGCTTTCTTCAAAATGTTGGTTTGAGGCAGACAGCTCCATTTGGCTGATAGTTTCTCCCAGCGTGGGGCCGGGGCCGTGTTCATCATTCGTACCGACTCTCTGCGTGTAAACGACACCACGTGTCCCATCAGTCCCCGTTCCCTCGCGCGTCTGTTTCTCCTCCACACATGCGATCGATACGAGTTAAAGCTTTAATTTCCTAAGCTTGCTGTAAGTTTTCATCCCCCCGATCCGAACAATGTTTTTCCTAATATAACGTCCCTTTGAGTGCATGCACTACCTAGTATACCGGACTGGCTGAAAATCGATACTTTCTCGTGAGGGGGGCTGTATGGTAAACGTACTTAAGGACTCCTGGAGGACTGTGTATTGTCCGTGAAATGTATTCATTAAGGGCTATAACAGAACCCCCACTCCTCACCCACAGACCGGTCGTTGCTCTGCCCTGCAGCGAGTGGATAAGATTTAAAAATGACCTTTTGGGATTATAAACAGTGCGCATGGAATCGCTTGAATCCTGTTCTTCACTAATGAGAATAAAGTGATTGCCAGTGTGTGATTAATGATTTTTTCACAACCTGTCAGGGCAGATCATAACCGAGTCATTTTCGGAGTTCCTCATCGCCCTATACACATTCTCCAATGCCATCGGATTTAAAAGTCCATATCACGGCGTGAGTATATAAGGTCACAGTACTTCATTTTTGTAAAGGGGAGAACTGCTGGACTAACACGGCGTAACCTGTGATTAAGCTACAGAAGTGATTTAGCGTATGATGGAGCTGATGTAGGCTATTGTTCTCCAGATGAATGAGGTCTCTCTCTCTAAGTGCTCTCTCTGCTCTGAGGAGCATGGAGTGGATGATGGAGGAATGGTGTATGTGAAAGAGAACTAAAGGACGGGATCACTTTAGCTCAGGATTGTGGAGAAGATGTTATGCACCACAACAACCTTATAGATGTGTGAAAATAACGCTGTTTAATTTATCGTCCTGAAACCTGAAAGAGATTCAGCATTTTTAAGCAATGGGATTCCTTCTGGAATTTCTAATGGGCTTTTGGGTTTCGGAGGAAGTACAAGCTGTGGATAACATCACTTTGAGGGACTTTCATGTTTTGTTCTAGAACAAAAATAACACATAGTCATACCTCAAATTATAAAACGGGCAGTTCTGGTTCTTCATTCTGATTGGTTGAAACGCGTTCGAAGCTGTAATAAAATACCCCGGTAACCTCACGGTTCAGACCGCATTACATAAGTATCACTGCGCCACTGTTGCTGCGTACTGATTTATGAAAATAAACACAACAGTCTTTAATCATATTTTTAATTTGTCTACAATTGCACAATTAATGGTGATATCCAGATAAATGACAATAAATGTTGAGTCATTTCGTCAATAAAGAGAGAACGTTACCTGAGGAGTTTCTCCCTCAAATTCATATTTCCGCTTTCCACTGGGAGACGATCTCACAAAACTTAAACACTGACGCATTCACTCAACACTAAAACACCGTGTAAGTTTTGATGAGGCTCTGAATCTGATCTCTTACAAAAGTTATTCACAAAAATGGAATTATCTCCGCTTTTAGCTAAAAATTTGGGGGGTGATAAGAGAACAAATGAAGGTAGGATGAAACTGTTTTTTTTTTTTAAAGCGGAGGGTCTGTTCTTTCGTTATATATTTTATGTTTATTTAAAGAAGATCATTTTTCTGTAAGGCATTAAACTAAAACTTGGTGGCAACTTAAAAATAAAACGCTGACAGGGAAAGAGTTAAGCATGCTTCCAAGCATATTTGATTATCACTTCAACAGTTGCACGATATAAATGTTAATGTATAAATTAGATGAATGTTGATTTATGAAAATAAACATCACATTTTTATTGTGTCTTTGCTGCGTCTGTGTTGCTTGGGAACTGTGTTATGTTGCAGCCACACTTGATTCTGAGGAACTACTTTGTTTGGAGGAAGAGTAATATTTGTACTAATATAATTACAACTTATTTGTGTTTTATTTTATAAAATCCTGCTATGTATATGAAGTAACCATTTTATAAAAGCAATAACCCCAGCAAAGCAGTGGGGTTACAGTGCATTTTATAACAGCTAAGGGGGTTTTAGGCACTACACTTCGCGTCATGCCTAACAATGCCCCTTAGCTGTTATAAGATGCACTGGTAACCCACTGCTTCTTGGGGCTTTTTGCTTTATTATACCTCAGGTATGAACAGTTGTGCCATGATGTTTTCACATAAGGCGTACATACTGTAAGGTAAACTGTTTAAAGGGGACATAGAATAAAAAAACATATTTACCTTGTCTTTGTTGAATAATGGTAGTCTACCCACATTCACGAACATACAAAAAGTGCTAGACATGCTGAACATCTCAGTCTCATAGAAATTCCTCTTTTAGAAATGTTTACACTTTAAAATAATTGGCTAAATTTTTTGAGTGGCAGCAAAGTCAGCCAATCAGTAATGAGATTGCAAGTTAAGCCAGTAGGGGGAGCCAAATAGGTGCAAAACCACTTGTTTAAAATCTCCCACCCTAATAGAGCTATCTGAGAGAGGTTTTTAGGAAGCTTCTAAGGCATTACAGACCCAAACAAAAAAAATTTTGTCTACATGTCACATCACAGAACAAGGATAAATACCCCGTTCAATCATTCTATGTCACCTTTAATATGTTCATATGTTTATTTGTACTTAGCAATGTACATTTTTAATGCACACAAAATGGTTTAAGAATTCAAATTTATGGTATGTCTGTGGTATTATGTTGTGCAAAAAAAATGTGTTTTTCAATAGCCATGTTTCCATCACCATGATTTTATGTGCATTTTAAAGTATCGCATCAAAAACAAGTGATGGAAACGTAACATTTTGAATAAAAATCCCTTAATTCGCAAAAACATTTTTTTGGGGCTCGCTTAAGTTGGTTTTTGACTTATGCAAAAATGAGTACATGCGAATAATGGGAGATGGATACACATGCCGAATAAATTCTGACATAGAGAACATTAAACCCACGGGACTGACCGTCTAGCTGTTTCTGCTGTTGTTATCTTTACTATATATGGGGTTTGACGTTGTCTTAATGCCCTTGCTGCTACTGCCTGTATCAAAAATGCTGCATTCCTTCTTTTGTGCACAGCATTTAGTTTGGCAATTACAAGCTGCACAGCTAATAAATGAATAACTTGCCCCATCGTAACTACATGCAGTCCTGTCTCCATTTTCGGTAACACTTCATTTCGATAGTCCACTTTAGACATTTTACTAATTATTAGGAACTTTGCAACTACTTATCAACTATCAATCTTTAAAGTATTAGTAAATGGTCTGCTTAATATCTATTAATAATTTATTGTGATGATCCCTCAACAGACATTCAACTGTCTATAAGTATCTTTGCAGGTGCATGTCAACTTATTCCACTAACCCTAACCTCTTCTGAAAAACCTAACCCTTGCAGTCTACTAATATTCTAATGACAGTCAGTTGACATATAGTTGCAAATGAATTAACGTTAGTTGACATGTAATTGCAAAGTTATTTATAGTTTTTGTAGAATGTCTGAAGTGGACTATCAATATAAAGTGTAACCTCATTTTCCAAGCATGCCTTGTTTCGTTTACTTAGGTAACCACTACTAGGTAACCAATACCACCGTCATTCGCTCTAACAACTGGAAATGCACATAAATCACATTGGTTTGTTTTTATTTTTTGCTAATTTTAAAAAGATATGCTTCACATTTGGATGGTAACTCAGCTAGTAATGTTAACCATTTTACTCATAAACTGCTATTCTGAGAGCTTGACAGAAGTTTACAATTGGATCTGGAAGAGACTTAAAGGCGGAGTGCACAATGTTTAAAAGCAACGTTGATATTTGAAATCACCTGAACATAGACGCCCCATACCCCAATAGAATGTGGACCTTCTTTTGATAGACCCGCCCCACATATACGCAACCCAGGCAAGGATGTCGGTAAGTAGACACGCACCTTACTGCTGATTGGCTACAAGTGTGTTTTGGTAGTCAGCCCGACTCCCTTTTCCAAAGCGTTTTTCAAACATTGTGCACTCCGCCTTTAAGGTCAACTAATTTGGCAATTTTTCAAGATGTAATATTATTCTCAGTTGTCCAAGGTAAGGTTTAGGTCCAAATACCCTATAGATCATTTATTATACCATGTTGAAAAGGCCCAAAACATTTTGGACCCTGTCCCAAATGGCACACCCCGAACTTGTGGACTTCCTCAGAGTCCACACTTTGATTACATAATGCAGTGCACCCTTAGGGACCTTTGACGCGAGTCCACGAGGGTGCATTTGTATTTTGGGACAGACTCAAGCATCACGATGAAAATAAGAAGAGAAGTTGCCCATCAGTGTGAACCTCTCCCATCCGTCGCCTAATTGCTCTTTCGCAAGGACTCCTCGGTTGGTAAAATTTGTGGAGCCTGCAGCAGTGCGGGCTTCACTGAAGACCACATCAAGAGTGGAAATGGGGTGCTGATAAGCACACTACAGAGGGTAAAAATAACAGATATAGGACACCCTACGGACTCGTAGACTAAGTGAGCACGCACAATTTAAGGCCGCACGACCGAAAGTCCACATAAAGTGCCCCATTAGGGACAAGGCCATAGAGCTTTCGGACGCAACCATACACATGGTAATCAGTGTTTACAAAACACACCTGGGAAAGCTACCGTAAGCCTGTGAATTAGCCTTCCTAGATTGGCCCAAATTGAAATATTTGTAGTACACAACATTTCTCAAATGTCTTTCATGTTGGTATACAGTGGCGGTTCTACACGGAGGCCAATGTAGACATGTCACTGGCCACCCCTGTGGCCACCCCGTGCTGACCAAATAAAAAAGTATACATTTATTTTGATTTTACACGCGAGCGCCAAAAGCGGAACTAATGCGACGCAACGTTCTACACTGGCAAATTAGAGCGACGCACCCAACCGCTGCACTGTTGCTGGCTGCGGGTGCTGCTCGGCGAGTGTCTCAATTTGTTCCCAATCTCCCGATGTTGTGTATGCAGGTTCGGGCACTGGTAAGGACTCTAGCTCACTTGACATTGGGACACTACTTATTCTCCTGTGACGTGGCTGCGCATTGTGATCATTCACAGCTGTTACTCATCAACAACCGGAAAAACCAACATCTCGCTAACTTTTTAAAGTTTACACATTGTTAAAAGCGCTGTAATTATGTTCTTACATACGTGCATAAAATTGGAGGAATATTATTAAATGTTACATATAAAAATCTTTACAATTTAAAATAAATATTATTTTAAATATTTAGTAGATTGTGGTCCCTAACTGTCTAGCAGTGTGTGTTTATATGTAAACTAAAACAAACGTTTGTCTTTATAAAAGTTTGCATTTCATATTGAGTAGGCTCGCGTGATTTTCGGTTGGAGGGCTTTAGAAAAGGTCACGTGATTTCCAGTAAGGGAACATGGGACCATCGATGCTCACTGGTTTTTGCGTTGCATGGAATTTTTAGGTAACTAACGTTTGGCATAATGGCAGACTACCTAACCACAGTGCCCTGACTACTGAACAAGGGAGCTGATGAGACCCCAGCTCCTCTTTTGCACCTCCACTCACTCTTGTATTAAATAAATATGTATATGATTGTAAAGTAAAATAAAGTTGAAGGGGTGGTTTCCCGTACAGGGATTAGACTAGTCCTAGACTAAAATAAATGTAAGAGCTGTACAACCTCAAAAAAACTAGCAATGCCATATCTTAAAATACATCAGTTTCCTTTGTTTTGCTTCAAAATGCACACAAGTAATGTTTTTAGTAAGGCATGTTTGTTAACTAGTTATATTTCCTAATTAAACTAAGGGGCTGTCCACACGGAGACGCGTATCACTGTATACATATAAATTTGTTATCGTATTGGTGTTTCATCCACACGGATCCGGCGTTTTGGGAGACTGAATCTGCTATTTTTTGAAACCGGGTCCTAATGTGGATAAATCTGAAACCGACACCCTTGCGGTTTTGTCTGTACAGCCAATCCGTATATTTTGTGAAGCGAAAACGTCATCACATCACGTGTCGGAAGCGTCACACGTAACAGCAACAACAATAACGGCAGACTACGTGATTGTGTTCGTGCTACAGAAGCTACTAAAGCCTACTAGCTTTATTACAGCAAAATCTATTGCTTCTATGCAATTGTGGTAAGCAACAAGCGATAATGGACAACATCATACGTTGGTTATGCGCATGCTCAAAGTCTTCTTCTCCGTGTATAGTGTATATCTGTGGCAGAATTACAGCGCCCCATACTGGTCCGGCATATATACTACACCGCTTTCAGTCGGTTTCAGTGGTTTCGTGTTTACGGATTTTTTTTTAGAGCAAGGAAAAAAATGATCGGATAGGGAATGCACCGGCTTCGTGTGGACATAGCCTAAGGCATAGTCCTGTCTTAAACTAGTTCCTGTAACCACCCCTATAATCTTTAAATATCATTTCTTGCCATTTTTTAATGTGCCCCTCTGGTAAAACACTGGCCCCTCATTGGCCCCCCTAGTGAAATTTGTCTAGAACTGCCACTGTTGGTATATGTTTAAATATAAAAATGTTAAAAATAATCAATATCCTACATGCACAACAATAGTTTGAAAAAAAAAAATAATAGAAGGTGGTGTGATGCAAAGAAATGTGATTATGAAATGTTTTAGTGTCCCAAGGGAGAAGGCTGCAACAGTTCAAAGCATGTAAATGTTTAATTAAACAAAGTTGCTGATGTGAACATGAAGTAACTTTGCATGTGAAAATGTTTTATTTCTAATTGCATTGTTTTATAATGCCATTGGAGTAATTAAACGTAACTCAACTTATTCCTCAAGGACCCAAAACCAGAGAAGATCAATATTAAGTAAAAATGCTTAAATAATCATGCATAATCAACTATTGTGGAGCTGTGCATGAGATTGAACATAGGCCTACTGTATGAAGCCGTATATGCATTTATGACATCAAAACTTTCTGTGGTTTAAAAAATGCAGTAAATAAAAGACATTCTGTGAAGTAAATGTGATCGTCAGTGAGGTGAAAGCAAGTAATGGTTAAACATTAGCATTCAAGATACATTTCATTCATTTAGCTTCTCTTGTGGATGGAAATGTTTTCATACTCAGCTGTGTGCCGGGATATTATTCATAGCTGTCAAACACTTTCCAGAGGCAAGTCATCCTGGGAAAAAAAATGTTTATGCTCTCACACACAGACACACACACACACACACACACACACACACACACACACACACCGAAAAAAGACATCACTCTCTGTAAAATGTTTTTATAATTCATTTTGGTGACAAGGCCTTTTCTCTTACGGATCTGATACCTTGAAAACGACAGTATTTGAGCCTTAGTTTCACAGGTTATACTGACTGAATTTACTCTGTGTGCTTTGAAGTGATCCTAGCAGCAAAAACAAGGGGAAGGACAAAGCATCAGGAGGGAAAAAGGCAAAAATTGCTTCGGCGACAGATACGTAAATGCACAACTTGCGATAATTGCTTTGAGTGGAAGCGACAGCTCTGTTTTCCCGATCAGAGGATGTGGCACGGTCAAAACAGGCTTCTTAATGGGCTGATTCGGTGGCAGCCGCCATCATCCAACCTCGCGTCAAACAGATTAGGTTCCCTCGCAATCTGCTTTTTGATGCAACAAAAACTGAATGTGTTGATATTATGAGATGGATAAATGCTAATGACTCGCTGATATAAATGATGTTTGCATAAGGAACCAGGCTGCTTGACACCAGGGCGGTGAAAAACATTGCACTTCCTCATCTGGGTTCTTACCTCCTCGAGTGAGAAGAGCAAATTTG
Source organism: Misgurnus anguillicaudatus (assembly GCF_027580225.2). Lineage (NCBI taxonomy): Eukaryota > Metazoa > Chordata > Actinopteri > Cypriniformes > Cobitidae > Misgurnus > Misgurnus anguillicaudatus. The sequence goes on from NC_073350.2 coordinate 11,711,985, forward strand.
TTATGTTGTTATTATTAGCACACGCAATTGAGGGGAGTAATGCTAGCGTTAGCAGGGCTAGCCCATTTGTTTCATCTGGTTTCATTTGTTTCAAAGGTTATGAAGGACCAACAGATGAAGAACATTTCAAACAGTCAACTGTTTGAAATGTTAAATGTATCTGAATGTGAAAAACACATTCCTTCATTAAACTAGATGATACATCATGAAATGCAAGCCAATGTTTCATAAGTATAGTGGGTACTATAATTGCGATATTACCTGTCTGTACAAAAAAAGTGCCTCATACCTGTGATGACCCACCACCAGCCTGACCAACTTTGCCAGGCTGTGAGGACCAGCTTAAAGGATCCGTTCTATCAGTGTTTTTTGAAGCTTTGATTGTGTTTACAGTGCGCAATATAACATGTGTTCATGTTTCACGTGTAAAAAACGTGGTATTTTTCACGCAAATTAGTTATCTGTATAGCGCTGTTTTCACTGTCCTAAAAATGGGCTGATGTCTTCCTTGTTCTATGAAGTCCCTCCTTTAGAAATACGTAACTAGTTCTGATTGTGTAGTTTGTTTAGTGTGTTGTGATTCGACAGCAGCTTTGCTTGCCGTTAGCTTAGCTGGCGACTGACGTATTCCTGTGGGCGGAGTTTAGTCAAAAAACTGTTCTAGTGACGTCATTAAAGCAGAAAATAGAGGGCTGTAGTCCAAACCGGCCGTTCGCTGTAGACTTTGAAAGAGGAATTCTGTTAAAGAAAATATTACAGGTATTATTTATGCTATTATAGCACTATTACACACTAGCTAGGGTTTAAAAAATGGGATCAGAAAGAATGTGACCTTTAAACCTTCTACCGCCACCTTAAACAAACTAAAACCAGAAAAGTAGCTTAACCCTTATATTAATGTTCCGGGTCAATTTGACCCTCAGCTGTCGGAAAAAAGTTAAGTTTTCTCATTTATGGCCATGAGTGTGCATGCAAAGTTAGGATAAACTGATATGTTTTAAAGTGTATGCAAAACATTGTAACGATTTGTTTCAAAGCAACTGTACAGACCCAAATTAAATATATTTCTCCAGTGTATGTTGCTTTATTGGCATTTTAATATCCTAAAATAGGGTAAAAATGTTTCTCCTCACTCTTCTAAGTACTGAAAAAGACTTTTACAGACACATGGTAATAGTGAGCTATCATTTCTATTTACAATGTATATGAAATACTACTTATTTTATCTTTTTATTCCAGATATTTTGTCACTTTTTCTGATTTAGGGCCATGAACATGCATGCAATGTGAGGATACACTGATATGTTTTGAAAAAGGTTCTTTTAACACAATTTTTTTTCTTTTACAATTTTGTTGTTTGCGGGTCAATCTGACACATTTTTGTATTATATTTTTGTGTATATGTTGGTGTTTTACTACCCTGGAAAGGAAACAGTGAGCTTTTCTAACTGTTTTCAGTACTGATAAAAACACAGAAAAGTAAAAGTGAACTATCATTTCTATTTTCAATGTATATGAAATACTGTGTAAAGCAGATGAATTCAGACCCACAGAAAACCAGAGGTGAACATGACCCACAAAACATAATATCAAAACAAACACCATTTGTGTATAATGCAAAAAGGCAGAAAGCACATGCTTGATGTGTGCACATCACGTCAACAGTGATGTCTTGAATTTGTACACTGAGCCTCAAGAATAAAAGAGGGACCTGTTTAGGAAAAAACATGCTTAATTTTATTTCACAGCAATATTACATTTTTATTTAGGATGGTTTAAACATACTTATGTAAAAAAGACATAAAACTTTACTTTTATATTTGTTAAAATTGTGGTTAAATGCATTTTTAAAAATCATACTTTTAAAGTGTTTGTTCATAATGTGATATTTAGGGAATGCAATTAGGGTCAGTTTGACCCACTCCATCAAAATCGTCACAAAAATCAAATGTTTTTCAGTAGAGAATCTATAAAAATTTATTTTGCAATTCAATCTACAAGATCTGCAACTATTTTAACTTCATAAGGTGGTAACAATTCACTCCTACCGCAAACAAAAACAAGAAATAAAAAATTCAGAAAAACAAAGAAAGCCATGGAGTGTTTAAACAACATGAAGGTGAAAAGCTTAATTTTTTGATGAACTCCCCGTGTAATTCTGTCCTAAATTGAACTTACTTGTGAAGTAGGATTTTTATGTATGTTTACAATACCTATGCAGATCCAGTACCACTTTATTTTTATGTTAGCATAAGTGGATGTTTGTGTCTGACCCTCATGACAAGTGTGATGTTACGCGGATGCATTTTTTGTCAACCTGTAATTTCTCAAAGTATCATGCAATGCAAATGAGGCCTCATCTTCAACGACAGGAAGAGGAAACATCTGGCAAATTGCCTTCATTAAGGCAGCCAAAAAACATGACCTAAAGGAAGATTCAAACTGAACTTCACAAATAAACACACTGCCAAAATAAAGCTCACCCCGGTGTCAAAGACGTCTCTTGACAGCTCCTCCAGCTAGTGACAATTGTGAAGACACATTGATTTAGAGCTGTCACTTTAATATGCGTTTAGGATTTAAAAGTGCCATAGAATGTAAAACTGTATTTATTTAAATAATAAGAGTTCTGTACATGGTAATGACATATATCATGAGCTTCAAACACGATTGTTTCCTTTTAATGTTAACCTCATGCATGCAAAAGACCGGGCAATCTCAACATAACACTGGGAGGCTGTTGTTTACACTTGGCATTAACATGCGTTTTCGTCGATCGGATCACAAGTGGACGACGTCAACGCCAGGTGCAAACAGCGCCCAAAACGCCCTGAGCTCGTCCACCCCCGACCACCCTCAACCACATCCAGAGGCGGTCGAAACCACTTTCGATCAGATCGCTTTGGAGTTGCGGAACGCACATGTGGTTGAATGTGTTCGAACAGCCACACGTGACCGCCTTCTCTTCGCCCATTTATCTAATCTGAGGTATTAAACACAAGTTTTACATCTTTTTTTTTGACTTCTGGCGTGAACACACGGTGAATAGCGCTATTTTTAGCCTTTCATTCATAAAACTAAAGCGGCTGATCTCCGTAGTTTCGTTTTGAAAGCGTGTGAAAGTTCCTATTTCATCAATTGCGCCGAAAATTCAGAGAAAGCTCTTACATACACACGTACAAAACACTGTGCAGCATGTTTACTTGCTAAACAAGCAGTGGCCTCTGACATAATATTAGTTTGCGTGCATATAAACTCATAATTACTCCCGCTCATGTTTGAATGACAGCAGAGAGACTCGCCCACCGTCTCACAAACCCCCCCTCACAGTATTCAGCACAGAAGCGGTCGAAAGTGGACAAAAGAGACGGATTTAAATACCAGGTGTAAACGTAATGTGTCTCTCTCGTGATCCGATCGATGAAAACACATCTTAATACCAAGTGTAAATTTGCAAATACACCCCAACATTAAATTTATTGTAATGTCTACAATGATGTACACCCCAACATTAAATTTATTGTAATGTCTACAATGCTAAAAACTGCTGAGTTAGCGCTATAGGCTAGTTAATGCTATATGCTAGCGTAAAGGCTTAAGTTCTACTATTCACTTTGTAGTTACGTTTTTCAGGTCCATACTGAAAAAACACAAACATATCACTCAAAAATGTTTATTTTCAATCTCAGAATAATTGATTATTCCTCAAAATCTGTACAGGCTCAAACAGAGGGTCTGTGTGCACACACATAGAGCTACTAAACTCAAAGTAAACACAAGTACAGTGTTTAAGCAGCATTCCTGCAGTCTGCTGTAAGTGTAAAGGAAGCTTAGCTGAAGACAGGGACACGTGTTGTATTATCAGTCATATCAGTGTCCCGATCGTTGATATGTGTCACATTGCACGTCAAAACCTACAAGAGCTCTGTCGAGATAAAGGCGTTCAGGACAGATTTAGGTCAGGGTGTCAGATGGGTGATATTTCGGGGGTCAATAAGCCTCGCCCCTTGATGCCAAGCAAGAAGAAAGAAAGACCTCAGCTGTACCTTTCTAGTCACGTTTGACACCCCTCCATCCATATGCTGTCGCCCTCAGCTGTTTGCTTTACCCTGCGGTTCTCTCTGTGATTAGCGCTCTCTTCGTTTGATGTCTGGTAGTCGCTGCTCAGGAGCGAGATAGAGAAAGAGGGGAATCTGAAGGGGGGAGTGCAAATGATTGATGTCTTAGTATGATGCAAGAACTCAGAGACAAGGGCACAATGTACAGACTCAAGCTCCACACAGTTTTTTAGGGAGATCAAATAAAACCTGTGTAAAGAGCTTTTGAACTAAGTTCAGATTTTTTGCTTTTTCGTTGTTTTTTAGACCTCACATGACAATAACAATAAAGACTGAATTCACTAAAAGTTTCTTTGCGTTGGTGATTCACCAACAACATGCAATGTAGTTCATCAAGAGATGCAAAACGTCTCGGTTACGTATGTAACCCTCGTTCCCTGAAGGAAGGGAACGGAGACGTCACGTCGTGACCGACGAATTGGGAACCGCTTCGCGGGTGACCTATCTACTTCGAGAACTATCAGAAACGCCAATGAACTTGGCATGCAGGTATTTGCATAATGCCGGCGCCGCCCCGCCAGGTGCGTATATAAGGCGCAGGTGCATAATACCAAATCAGCTATATTATTGCTGAGAAGCCGAGCAACAGTGCCCGGCCTGAACAGCAATGGAACAGCAAACTGTGGCGACGGGACGTGACGTCTCCGTTCCCTTCCTTCAGGGAACGAGGGTTACATACGTAACCGAGACGTTCCCTTTCAGTCGGTCACTACGACGTCACGTCGTGACCGACGAATTGGGAATCCCTACCAAAACGCCACTGCAGCTGAACCCTTCCAGTGCCTGCAAAAGCCCTCCGCCCTCCACATAAAGGGGCGGAACCTAAGGCGAAATGCAGAAGGCCGGTCACTACCTGTTCCTTAACCCACGATAGTGAAGCAGCGAACTGGGAGAAGCGTCTAAACTGAGCGGAGCTAGAACACTGCGGAAGCCATCCCCTAAGAAGGTTAAATGGATGACATAAAAATATATGAAACAACCGACAGGTTGCTCAAAATAAAGTCTCTGAACAATACATGGTATGTTGAGAGATGCAGAGCAGGCTCTGCTAAGGAAAAACGTGGAGGATTAGAACCCCACGGACTATACACACAAATGAACCCCACGTAGGGGACAAATGTGGACGCCTAGCCTACACAGGTTTACAGAGAATACATCAGTGATAGGTTGACAGCGGATGCTCCGCAACACCAGCTATCAGGGCGGTGGAGGAGAGGCAAAAACAGTTTTTTAGACGTTTTTGCCCCGATGGCCTTCCATAATGGTGCAAATGTGCAGCACCAAAATAGAGGCTCCAAGCCGACACACGAGCCGACCCTCGGCATTCTTAACTAGTTAGTAGAAAGAACCCGAGTGGAAACCGGTTCGACACGAACACTATAGAATCTTGTGAACGTATTAGGTGTCGCCCAGCCTGCAGCTCTACAAATATCTGTTAGCGAGGAACCGCGAGCCAGTGCCCAAGATGATGCCACACTGCGTGTAGAGTGGGCACGTAAATTAAATGGACAAGGCACATTCTGCTTTTGATATGCAAGGGCTATAGTATCCACAATCCAATGGGACATCCTCTGCTTGGTGACAGCTTTTCCTTTCTGCTGACCACCGTAACAAACATAGAGCTGATCTGAGGTCCTAAAACTTTGCGTCCTGTCTATATACACACGTAGTGCACGAACAGGACATAACAAAGCCATGGCTGGTTCTGCCTCCTCCAAAGGCAGTGCTTGGAGATTCACCACTTGATCTCTAAAAGGAGTGGTGGGAACTTTGGGCACAAAGCCGGGCCGGGGTCTCAGTGTTACGCTGGATGCAGCCGGCCCGAACTGAAGGCACGATTCATCGACCGAAAATGCATGAATATCCCCTATCCTCTTAACAGAAGCCAAAGCAAGGAGAGTTAAAGTTTTCATTGTAAGAAATTTAACACTCACACTATGCAGAGGCTCGAATGGGGCTTCCTGGAGTGATTTCAGCACCAAGGACAGGTCCCAAGGAGGAATAGAGGGGGGACGCGAAGGATTCAGTCTTCGAGCGCCTCTGAGAAATCTAATGACTAGGTCGTGCTGACCCACTGTTCTACCGTTTACGGGTGAATGGTGAGCTGATATCGCAGCGATATCGACTTTAATAGTGGATGGTGACAGCCTATTCTCCAAACGACGCTGGAGATATAAAAGCACAACACTAATCGGGCATTCTCGGGGGTTTTCACTTCGGGAAGAACACCAGTCGACAAACAGGTTCCATTTAAGCGCGTAAGCCTGTCTCGTAGACGGCGCTCGCGCAGCAGCAATAGTGTTAGATACCTCTTGCGGTAAATCACTCATATCCTCCGTGCCCCGTCCAGAGACCACACATGGAGGTTCCACAGGTCGGGGCGCGGGTGCCATAATGTGCCCTCTTGTTGAGAAAGAAGGTCCTTCCTCAGGGGAATCTTCCACGGAGGGGCTGTCGCGAGGAGAGAGAGTTCTGGAAACCAACTCCTGGTTGTCCAATACGGTGCCACCAACAGCACGCTCTCCTCGTCCTCCCGGATTTTGCATAAGGTTTGCGCAATGAGGCTCACCGGAGGGAACGCGTATTTGCGCATGTTTCGCGGCCAGCTGTGTGCCAATGCATCCACGCCGAGCGAGTCGTCGGCTAGTGAATAGAACAGGCGACAATGGGTCGTCTCTGGGGAAGCAAACAGATCTATCTGCGCTTTGCCGAAACGTCTCCAAATTTGCTGAACCGCAATGGGGTGGAGTCGCCATTCGCCGGGACGCGCAGCCCGAGAGAGCGCATCCGCCTCTACATTGAGCGTGCCCGGGATGTAAATGGCACGAAGAGACCTCAAATTCTTCTGACTCCAAGTGAGGAGGTGACGGGCGAGATGCGACAGGTGACGCGAGCGTAAACCGCCTTGACGATTGATGTACGCCACGGTCGCAGTGTTGTCTGTACGAACTAATACATCTTTGCCCCGTAACTCGTTGCTGAAACGGACGAGCGCAAGATATACAGCCCACATTTCCCGGCAGTTTATGTGCCAATGCAGCTGGGGTGTCGTCCAGACCCCCGAAGCCGCAAGCCCATCGTACGTGGCCCCCCACCCCGTGTCTGACGCATCTGTGCATACTATCGCATGCCTGGAGACCTGTCTCAGAGGCACACCGGCTCGGAGAAACGCACGGTCTGACCACGGAGTGAAAGTGCGACGTCACGCCGGTGTAATGATAACACGGTGAATGCCGCGCAGCCACGCTCTCCTCGGGACTCGATCGTGAAGTCAATGTTGAAGCGGTCGCATATGAAGCAGCCCGAGCTGTGTCACAGCTGCGGCTGCTGCCATATGCCCCAAAAGCTTCTGAAATTGTTTCAGCGGGACCGCGCTCTTGCTCTTGAATGTATTCAGGCAAGTCAGAATCGACTGTACACGCGCATCTGTTAGACGAGCTGTCAAATCGACCGAGTCCAGTTCCATCCCGAGAAAAGAGATTCTCTGCACGGGGCAAAGCTTGCTCTTTTCCCAGTTGACCCGAAGACCCAAACGAGCGAGGTGTTTTAAAGTTAAATCTCTGTGATCGCACAGCGTCTGACGTGTTTGAGCTATTATTAGCCAATCGTCCAGATACGCGAGAATGCGCACACCTCTCTCTCTCAGGGGTTTTAAAGCCCCCTCCACTACTTTGGTGAATACACGGGGCGACAGAGAGAGCCCGAATGGGAGGACTTTGTACTGGTATGCTCGCCCCTCGAACGCAAAGCGGAGAAACGGCCTGTGTCGGGGGAGAATCGATACGTGAAAGTACGCGTCCTTCAGGTCGATAGATGCGAACCAATCGTTTGGACGAATGCATGGAAATATGCGTTTGGGCGTCAGCATTTTGAACGGCATTCTGTGAAGTGCACGGTTCAGCGAACGCAGGTCCAGGATCGGTCGCAAGCCGCCGCTTTTCTTGGGTACAATAAAGTAAGGGCTGTAAAACCCCGACCTCATCTCGGCTGGAGGGACCGGCTGGATCGCGTCTTTCGCCAATAAGACAGCGATCTCCGCACGGAGGACGTGCGCATCGGCAGCTCTCACCGTAGTGAAACGAACGCCGGAGAATTTGGGGGGACGCCGGGCAAATTGGATCGCATAGCCGAGACGAATCGTGCGTAAAAGCCAACACGACGGGCTGGGAAGCTGTTCCCACGCCCCCAGATACCGTGCGAGAGGGACTAAAGGCACGATCGGTGTACCCGCGGCAGGCGCAACGGAGGTGATCGCCGGTGTGTGCGTAACGGCCGCACCGACAGCAGTGTTGTGTGTGATAACACTCACCTGAGTCCGTTGCTGGGTGGTTGAGTAAGGGAGGCTCTGCTGAAGACACCTCACACCACTCGATGCACCCTCTGGCGAAGGAGGAGGGAGACGATGGGTTATGAGCCCGTAGCTGTCTCCTACCGGCTGAGAGCGCGGTGGGGTTATGAGCCCGTGCGTCGCTCTCGTTCTCCTCTGATGAGTCGGAGAACGAGGGGGGGTTATGAGCCCGCTCGTATCTCCGGAGCTCATCTGAAGACCTAGAGATGGAAGTGGAATTCGCTCTTTTTGTGGATTTGTGGGTGCCGACTGAAAAGTCGGCGGAACAGAAAAATGAAACAAAAGATTCCCCAACCGGCCCTCCTCCGGTGGGGGGAGTGGTGCCTTCACCATCTCCCGAAGAGCGATCCCCTCCATCTCTAGGTCGCCCGTCTCAGGGCCGCGTTGATCTTCTTTTACCACCCTTTGAAGCGGGCTGAGCGGGCGGGGCGGGCTGCTGACGACCGGTTCCTCGCTTCTTAGAAGAGCCCCGGGGAGGAACGGAGGCGGCCGCCGCAGGACGCCCTCGGCGAGGAGCAGGCTGAGGCGCCGACGTGGATGGGGCAGGCGCAGGACGCTTCCGACGTGGCATGATCTGAGCGATGGCCTCAGTCTGCTTCTTGGCCGCGGAGAATTGCTGCGCAAACTCCTCGACCGTCTCGCCGAACAGGCCGGTCTGGGAAACCGGAGCATTCAGGAGCCGGGTTTTATCAGCGTCCTTCATGTCCGCCAGACACAGCCAGAGATGGCGTTCCTGGACTACCAGGGTAGACATCGCACGCCCGACGGCGCGTGCGGTGACCTTGGTCGCACGAAGCGCCAGATCTGTAGCCGCACGTAGTTCGGAGAACTCCGCCGAGTCGTGACCTCCCGCGTGCAGATCCCTCAGAGCCTTAGCCTGATGAACCTGCAGCAATGCCATGGCATGCAGGGCAGAGGCTGCCTCCCCACAAGCCTTGTAAGCAGCACCGGACAGCGCCGAAGACTGCTTACAGGCCCGTGAGGGGAGAGTAGGCTGGTCCCGCCAGGAGGAAGCGACACCGGCCGGACACAACTGCATCGCGACCGGGCGCTCCACTGACGGGATACCAGTGTACCCCTTGGCATCTCCACCCTCGAGAAAGGTGAGAGGTGAAGGCTGATACGGCCGGTTCCGGGCGGAAAACGGGGTTTTCCACGACCGCGTCAGCTCTTCATGCACCTCGGGGAAGAAAGGCACCGGGGGCGAGGACTGAGAAGCCCTGGCACCCCCGAAGAACCAATCATCGAGGCGGGACGGTTCAGGTGGGGGAGGTTTAGTCCACTCCAAGCCGACCGCCTCCGCCGCCCGAGCGAGCATGGCTGCCATCTCAGGGTCGAACGCAGAAGCCGCAACCTGGCCCGAAGGCGGGAGCGGATCCGGATCGACGTCCGAGGCTGACAACCCCCCCTCCGACGTTACGGTGGACATCGCGTCAGGTGGAGGCTCGACAGAGCGCGAGGACACCGTAGAACACGGGCCGCTCGTCTCCATCGGGACCTCCGCTGGCAACGGATCAGGGCGCTGGGAGCTACTGGACGAACCAGCAGACCGACCCAGCACCGTTATACGGAGGTCATCCTTCGCCAATCTGGTAGCTGCGCCCTTAGCAGCACCAGACTGGGAAGGCGGGGGCCGTTGCCGGAGGAACGACACCCGTCTCCGCAAATCCGCTATAGTCATGCCCTCGCAGACGGGGCATGAGCTATCACGCAACGCTGCCTCTGCGTGCTGGAGCCCCAGACATGAGAGACAACGCTTGTGGCCATCCTGGGGGGCGATGAACACACCGCATCCAGAAACGGAGCACGGACGGAAATCCATCTTTAAAAAGACGACCCCGACCGTGACACGAATGAGTGGCTGTCTTTAAAAAGACACAAAGCTCAAACGTGCTGCTCTTTTAGGGAAATCACTCTTTTGTGCGAGCTGGTGAAACACACAGGGAGAGGCAAACGCACTCACTCGAACTCAAGTCCTAAAAAAAGAGACAGAGAGAGAGAGAAAGGGTGGAGAAACACTGCGAGCCTCCGCTGAGGTGTCTTTGCCCAACCAACTTCAGCAAGCTGAGACTTTTCTTCCCAGAACAGGATCTACGAAGATCAGTTTTAGAATAGCTTCTCGTGAGCAGATGTCTGCCGGCTTCGAAGCAATAAAGCTGATTTGGTATTATGCACCCGCGCCCCACACACGCACCTGGCGGGGCGGCGCCGGCACCACGCAAACACCTGCATGCCAAGCTCACCGGCGCCCCCGATAGCTCTCGAAGTAGACAGGTCACCCGCGAAGCGGTTCCCAATTCGTCGGTCACGACGTGACGTCGTAGTGACCGACTGAAAGGGAACGTCATCTTTCTCTGTACATTTCATATTCCATGCTTTTTGTCTGGTTAAATTGGTTATCATGTTGAAGTCTACGCTTGGATAATAGCATCTGCTAAATGACTAATGCTACGTTTAAACGGACATTTCACCTCTCTGGTTTCAAAAATAATATTGTGCACACATGTCAGTTTTCAGATAAGATAAGTGTTCATTTACACGTACCCCTGCATATATGCCGTCAAGAGAAGCTCAAACCCACCTAAGCCAATTACCGGCAGCGCTGGTGATACGCGGACTGGTTCGTCATTTTGGAGGGAGGAGTTGTTGCAGTAGATGTTCGTTGATGTCAAAGTACAGAGAGAGCGATTCGAAATTAGACCTCTACGTGTGATTTCTCAACTCGCTCTCGCGGTAAATTGACATCATCCCCCTGTCAGTTCTTGCTGCGCCGCATGAAGTCGAACACGTGTAAAATTTTGACCTCCGAGCACTCGTCTCTGCTCCTCGACATAATGGAGCAGCTGTATTTGAAATACAAACACATGAAATGAGTTTGCACGAACATAAATGTGCTCATGGAAGCGTTCAGAGTAGCAGTCACGTGTAAACATAGGTCGCACTTTTGACGTAGATGCGAGCTCTGATGCATGCTGTGACGTTGACCACCTAAACATCCGTTTGTCTCAGTTTACATGCAAGCGTGCAAACAAGGTTTTCAAAATATTCACATTGGCCGAAGTTTTTAGAAAGAATCGGTTTCAGAGGCGAAATTTACGTTTATGTGTAAACGAAGGGCGCAAACGAAGGCTAATGTCTCTTTTTTTTTCAAAATAACCATGTATGTGTAAACATAGGCTAGATGTAAAGTGAATTCTGTTTAAGGATATGTTTTCACGACAAGCGATTTGTACTAAAAACTGAAATATTTTCCTTTGCTTTTTTTACATTTCGCATCCACACTTGTCAAAAATTATTCCTGTTCACATAGATCAGCAAAAAATCCAAAAATTGCACATACCTGGCCACTAGTTGGCGATGTTAATCACTTTTTATCTGAACCCGGCATGCATAAATAATTTTTTTAACGATCATGAAAAATCAGACCCGAGTCCGACCCGTCCCAGTGGCAATTTTTTTAACCGATAAACGGCACCGATGTGTGTGTAGTCAGCAGCCCCGCACACACGAGTCAGACAAAAAGAAACCCCAGTGGCCTTGCATCCAATTTGGACCAATGCATTTATTATTATTTGTTATCTGACGACAACACCAAGATAACCAACACATCCTCCCCCCATGTCGTCAATATTTGATGACACTTGACCATTCGTCAATATGTGACGGGGAGGGTATACCTTTCGCGTCATTTTTTGACGAACTGGGGACTTCAATACTATTACGTCCGTTGCATTCTCTTTCCTATTTTCTTACCATTTTCGCGTCGGTTTAGGGTTAGATTACGCAAAATTAAACAGTGTACACGAAATTAAACAGTTGTCACCTGGCGTTGGGGTTAGAGTTAGGTATGACAGTTGTCACCTGGCGTTGGGGTTAGAGTTAGGTTTGGGTAGGGATGTCATTATGTAAATCTAACCCTAAACCGACGCGAAAATGGTAAGAAAATAGGAAAGAGAATGCAACGGACGTAATAGTATTGAAGTCCCCAGTTCGTCACAAAAAATGACGCGAAAGGTATACCCTCCCCGTCACATATTGACGAATGGTCAAGTGTCGTCAAATATTGACGACATGGGGTGAGGATGGGTTGAGATAACTGCTAAAATGTGCATTTAAAATTGATTGTCAGTTGTGTCTTAATGAAAATTAACTTACCGTCAGCCACACGTTGTTGCAAGCTCTTTTGGCAAACAGAGAAGGGGTTGGAAAAGGACTCGATGTACACATGCGAGATATTTATTCACACATGCCTGCATAATTATGTTTTTGCAGTGTTTGCCCAGTTACCAAATTTACATATAGACGGTTTCATTGAATGCACGTGCTGTGACGCGATTACGCATCTGGTCGTAACTTTACTTCTGATATCTGTTTGTTTAATGGTCTGACTAGTTGCTAAACTGAACTCTTGAAGAAATATCTCGTCGAAAATAACAAATGTTTTGGTTTCCTATGTAAGCTATATGTTGTTTAATTTGCTTGTTATATAAATAAACTACTTTAAAAGGACTTTGTTGTTTTTTATTCTTGGCAGAGTTTACCGGAAGTTACGTGTGTTCCACGAAAGCTGCTTGTTTATGTAGTTACTGCTGAAACCGTATATAGTTAACAAGTGTTAAAACAAATATAGCAGAAAGATGTGTGGATAAAAAAGGCAATAAAATCATTCTTATAATTTTTATATTCCATTCAAAGTGTGCATCAAATAAAACTCTACATGTTATTTATTTATTGTTTGGTATTTTAATAAATACATTTTTTCACAGTTGCTTGAAATTGGAAATCTTAATCACAAAAAAATGAGGAAATACTTTTACAAGCCTCAATTTACTTCCCATCGCTGTGAATGACAGATCCAGCTGTTTTGCCTGAGGTTAACACAGAAGCAAATCCCTGTGTCTCATTCATTACTGCCTAATAATGCAAAAACTCATTATCATGGTCATAGTCCTTCTGTCAACGTGCAGAGCAAAACAGCCAGGTTTTCTTCACCTCCTTAATAACTTTGTCATTATAACAATAGATTTGTCTGTCTGAGGTGACAGTCAATGTTCGAGCTTACTTGAGTCCAGGAGAGTCACGGTTTGGCTGGTTATTAGTCTGACAGCTGCTTGCCACCAACACGATCAGAGGTTTCATTTGAGACTAGCACCAAGCTAAACGTGAAGGGTTTATTATAAAAGAACAAGCAAATATAACAAAATGCTATAAAAAACGCTACTGAGCAGCTGCTGATATTTACAACCTTTCCTAAACCGTTCATCACTTTCCATTCTGTCCATGTGTTCAAGAGCTTCCCCGGGTTTGGTTTCCATGGTCCATTGGCTCAGCAGACAGGGTGGATCATTCCCAACTCTACAGCACACAAGTCCGGTTCGTCTCTTCCCGTCTGTTGGAGATGCTGGATGTCCGCATCTCCATCCAAAACTTCCCATTTGTTATGAATATGCCCTCGGCCCTGGCGCTCACAGATGCTCTCGGCCACTTGCTGGGTCTTAATCAAAGTTGGCATGGGAAGCGTAACAGGTGAGCCCTGCTAATGAAAACGATTACAAGGGGCTCCAGTGGAGAGATGAGCTTCAGGCACAACCGAAGCCTGGACGGTCGTACTGATGGGGGGTTTTGCCCTTCTGAGAGGCAGATGTGTTTGCTTTGGCTCTTGTCTTGACACCTTTACTGATTTGTCTGATGACCGTGTGGACAGTTTTTTTAAGTAGGGAAATTTTACGACTAGGGGTAACATTTTATTTGCACCTATTGTCCGATTCATGATTTTACATTTCCTTTGGTGTGTAAATGTGTATTAGTACATGTTAACGATATGCAAAATGTAAAAACCCCAAAGTAAACAATGTTGTGAGTTATCATCTCCAGCGTAAATCTCTTTTCTTGGACTATAACAAACACACTGATTGAAGGGGCAACAGTTTACTTCCTGAGATTGGTGACGTAAAGAAGACCGACATTATCATAATTCCTCCCGCTTTGGACTCACAGCCTGTAAGTTAACTCCTGTTAGCATTGCATTGTAAGCGAATCTTTCAAACATGGTAAGGTGCGTCAAATTTTCGTCTGACATCAGCGGTATTCAGGCCAATCACAACGTACAGATTAACTGGCCAATCAGGGACACAGCGCTTTTCAAATCTGTGCGTTTCAGGAAGAAAGTGAAATCTGGAGATACAAAAATGTACAGTATGTGGAAGAGAATGTGTTTTTTAACCATAAACCACGCAAACACATTGTATTATACCAAATACACAACATAACGTTGTTATTTAGCAATGAAATAGGAGCTCTTTAACTAACTAATATATACACTGCATGTAATTTTGTGTTTTAAAGATGTCTAAAGCCAGTTTCACACGGTACACGGCAAGCAGCGGAATCGTAACCGCCCCCGTTATTCCGCTTTCCGCAAGTCTCACTCACGGTTGCCGCGTACTGTGTGAAAATGTCAGGATCCTGCCAGATCCTTGTTTGTATTTAGATCTGGTTTGCATGGCAGGGTTCTGACAGTACAATGTTTTATGTGGGAGATGCATGGTTTTAGTATTGGTTTATTCTGATCACGCATTTCCCGGGTCTCGTCACTTTTTCCCCGATCCCTTACTTGTAATGATTTCCAGGTGTATGTAATTTATTTTTTCCCTAAATAAGAGTCCTTGTGTTTGTTGCCCATTACGGGTTCGTCTGATCTATCGTGCCTTGTTACCTGTAAGTTTGCCAGTTAGTTCATGGTCCAGTCGATGTCTAGTGTTTGTTTATTTTGAGGTTTAGTGCAGTATTGTTTGACTTTTGTTTGCCTTGTTCTGTTTGCGCCCTAGTGGGTTTTGTTTTCTGTTTTTGTATTTAATAAATTATTATTGTGTTTTCGTATCCATGTCTGCATTTGGGTTCTCTCCGTTTCCGATTCCTGACAGAAACACATTACGAACTATTATAAACATTAACTAAGCAGATTATGTTGTATTCTGTACTGTAATCACATTTTTGTAATAATATATATTAGCAGAATAAAAAAATCGTCTAAATCTGCATATTTTTATCAGCATAATATTAGTTGTTTTTTAACAATTTGTGTATTTATTGTTTACTGGCAATGTTTATGAAAGGTTTTACTGGATGGATTTGTAAATACAGATCATGAGTGCAAGTGCGCCACATTCAGTTCTTGTGCATGGATTATGGTTAAAACAAATGTTTTGTAGAGATTTCCTGCATTTGTATTAGCTATTATGGCAACCCCTAACTGCACAAATTATGTTGGTCTTCCTGGATTTCATAATAAACATTAAACAGCCAGTTAAAACGGCACACTAGTGTCCTTCGCAATAGACTACCATTAGCCTTAGGGCCCACCGGAAGTCATAAACAGGAAAGCTCAAAGATGGCGGCGGCCACATTTACGTCAAGAAACAGGTGGATAAACAGACACTTTGTCAACATAAAATGGCATTTTATTTTCATAAATGTTTCTTAAACTGTTACCAGTGCACCAGATTTTATAATACGTTTTAACACAATTTTAGCTTAAATTGCAATTATCAAACAAACATGCCAATTGAATTTTTCTGTGCGAATGGTTAAAGGTGCAGTGTGTAAATTTTAGTACATCTAGTGGTGAGGTTGCAAATTGCAACCAACGTTTTAGTCCACCGTTCACCAAAATGCATAGAGAAGCTACGGTAGCCACCACTGGACAACCATGTCATCGTTGGAGACAACTTAGTAAAAAAAGTTTGTCTGTTAAGGGCTTCTGTAGAAACAAAATGGCAACTTCCATGTAAGGGGATCAGCGATGTATGTAGATAAAAAATACTCATTCTAAGGTAATAAAAAATAACAGTTTATTTTGTGAGGGCTTTATACACCACTGATTATATAGTTATGTATATTATATTGCATTTTTGTCAAGAGATTGTATAAAAGTTACACACTGCACCTTTAAACAAACTGGAGGTTTTACTAAAATCATTAGAAAAAGCATGAGCGAGCCTGAATTTATTCTATCCATTTAAATTTCTTTCACAGACATACTCTCATAAAGATGCGGGCATATGAATTCCCGGCTGCCTGGGCCAAATGCTCATCTGTGTTTGACAATACCAGGTTGCTGTGTCATATCTATAAGAGAGGGTGGTAATCCGATCCTTTAGTCAGCTCAACGTCCGCATAAGCATTCAGCCCTGGTGCGTAACCAGCCGCTCTAAATGACTCTGCCGGGTTTTGATAGAGATTAGTGTCCTGTGCCTTAATGACCCCTCAAATTAGTACCCAGAATTATACTAATTAGAAGTGTGTGCTTTCCTTTAATTAAGAGCTGAAATGCATCGTTGACTTTGGTGAGTTTTGGAAAGTTCATCTGGGGCTTGCAGAGCGGGGTCTCTCGGCAGCCCTCCAAAACCGAGCATCACCCCGGACCTCTAAACCACATTATTCACAGTCGACTTGGCTGTGCTCACGGTGAAATCACAGCGCCTTCCGTGCCACTTTCCCCTCACCCCGTCAGCACACCAGGGTTCCTTTCAAGCACGCTATTTCGAAGCCACCCCCCGTCCCCCGTGTTCCAGCGTGATTCGAAATTGCATGTATACTGTCCTTCAGAGTAAAGTGTTTGGGCACCCCTGGTTTTAAACCAATCTAATCCTAGTAATCACGGATTGTGTTCACACGTCCCTGCACCCGCTGAAAAAAATCGAGGTCGGAGAGTCTGAACAGAATCCCTGCCAGCGTGGAGCCATGACCCGAATAGCAGCCAATATAGCGCCTTATTTCTCTATACTTTAAGAGATATGTGCTAGCAAAACGAAAGTGACAGAAAGTGCTTTGTGGCCGGCAGGGAGATACACGTATCCCCTATATAAAATGACAAGTGCATTTTCCGAAAAGAAAGACTATAATGTTTTTCTATTTAGCGGTTGACAGTTTGCCTTCGTCATAACATGAGCTTAAGGGGTTCGGAACAAGCGTGATTATTTTAGGCCCCTGGCGTCTCTCCCTCCACAAATTGAAATCTTTTACGGGGAAAGCACTGTCACGGCCCCGCGGATAGGAAGGCCCCTAAATCAGCATGCAAAGTGAATCTGCTATATTCGCTTTCATTGACCTCCATCTTTGCACTGAGCGCAACAGCAATAAAAAAGAAAAAGCACTTCTTTTCTGAAGGCGTCCCGTGAGTCTATCAAATTTTTCTCGGGATGGAGTTTCATGGATTTGCAAAGCAGCGGAGCATTATGTCCATTAAGGTGAACTGCAGTCGTGTGTTTGCTGAACCTGGAATCAAAATGGCATCTGACACCGAGAGATTATTATACTTTTCACACAAACACTGAAGCACCAAAGCACCTGCAGCTCCTTTCTTGTATAAAGACAGATTGAATTGGCCCTCATGTGCTAGCGTCTGTAAATGAGAATAAGTGATATTGATTTAAAATGTAACCATAATTCAAATTTTTATTTGCATTTTTTGACATCATTGATCTATTGAAATAACACGTCTTTAGACATTGGTCCTATTTTAAATTGGCAAATTTACCAAAAAATTTTTTCTTAAACTTGTTAAAATGTAGATTTCAGTGGCGGCTCGTGACTGCTTTTCCGAGGGGCGCTAAATCAAAATATGTGTTCGGAGTGTCGTGTGTGTTGCTCGTGTTTTCAAAGTGTGTGTTTGTTGCGTCATGTGAACCATGTCCATCGCGTGTTTTGTCAAAATAAGTGCCTGCTGCACACGCGTCAAAACCGTTTATGATAAAGAGACGCTTACATTCACAAAATACACGTAAGACACTAACTTACAGTAGCACTAAACTCTGATTACACATGAGATTATGCAAGTATCTGGCAAATGCGAGCGTCTCTTTTATAATTAACCCTTTAGATGCGTCTGCAGCAGGCACTTATTTTGGCATGACACGTGATGCACACATCTCTCAACACACAGAACACATATTTTGAAATGACGAACCACACACATGACGCGCTACATACATGTTGTGACGAACTTCACATTGTGCGCCCTTGAATAAAGAAGTCACCGGCCGCCACTGGTAGATTTATATTTCTACCCAGTCTCACAAGGTTTCGTGATATAGTCACGTCATTTTTTTTATTCTTTTTTCGTGATATTATTACGAATTTCCGCGTTTTTTCGTAATCGTATAATGCTGTTTTCATGTAATTATCACATATTGGTTACTCAACTGCTTTTTCCTATTTTTAAACCATTGTCGCTTCGGTTTAAGATTAGATTTGGTGCTTGCATTAGAATGTCACTTTATATATTGGTTTATACTATTTTTACGGATATTTTTTATATGTCGCCTGGCGTTAGGGTTAGAGTTGGGTTTGGGTAGGGATGTCATTTTATGTAAATCTAACCCTAAAACGAAGCGACAATGGTAAGAAAAAAGGACAAAACAGTTGAGTAACCAATACGTGATAATCACACGAAAACAGGAATTCGTTATACGATCACGAAAAACTCGGAAATTCGTGATAATATCATGAAAAAAGAATCAAAAAATTACGTGACTATACAACGAAATTTCGTGAGACTGGGCTGTATATTTATGTTATTTACTGGAAACAGTTTGTTCAAAGTTAAATAAACATTAAACATTAAAGTCTTTATCTTTACAGAATAAAACTAAAATAACAGCCGCATGCAAAACATTCTGGGAACCAAAATCTGAAGGGAAAAAAACATAAAAATGATTTCTGGTTCCCAGAGTGCTTTGCATGAGGCTGTTATTGTATGGTTTTATTTTGTTGAGATAGGGACTTGTTAATGTTTAATGTTCATTTAACTTTGAACAAACTGTTGCCATTCAATTACATAAATTTAAGTCTAGTAAGTTAATGGCAAACAGCATTTTTTTTACCATGTACATATTTGTGATAAACTGTATAAACCAAGTTCTCAATGTTTATAAAAACGAATCTTTTCTTTCTAACTAAACTTGATAGCTGGGTGTGAGCTGTGTAGGCTGAAGGAAACTTTGTACAGTATAGCAGTTCTTATATTGTTGCTTTCCTAATGGTACATTCACACCAGCCACAGTAGAGGTGGCAAAAACGCGCTATTTGCGCGTAGTTGAGGTTACTCGCTTGATTTGCGTGTGAAAGCCGCGTAATTTTGCGACTCCGCTAAGAGTCTGCTCGCTTCCTGTAATCACGTCACTACTACAGCAAAGTCCTGATTGGTTAACGCGGCATGAAAATCCGGTGAAGTTCAGATTTTTGTTCAGAACTTTCCGGCGGCAACGCTCAATTCGTGTCTTTGCATTGACTTAACATGTAAATCACTCGCGCTTGCCGCCTCTACCGCGTCTGGTGTGAACCCTACATAAGATGACTTGTTTTGCTGTTTTCCTTAGCTTTGTAAATCCTTTGGATAATTGTAAATGTTTCTTTACTTGGCTAACAAATTAAGCACAATTGTTAGCTTCAAAATTTGTAGTAATCAAAAACATTAAATATTTTGCAAATTATAGAAGTGCATTATAATGTTAAAAGTGCATTACAGTACATTATTATTGTATTTATAGTAGGGCTGTCAAAATTAACGCGTTAATAACGCGTTAACGCAAATTCATTTTAACGCCACTAATTTGTGACTCTCTCTAAATGAGTAAAAGGTTTTCATAGAAATAAGAACATTAAGCAAATTGTCTACCAAATCCAATGCTCTAAATGCTCGTTGGACATCTGATATGATCTTTATTTATACATCTGAGAGGTGTAACGTTACCGTCCTCCTAATGCTTAATCTAATACAAAGATGTGTCTCAATTCATTTTGGTTTCGCTTTTATGCATGACTTAGAAAATAGACTGCAGGACTTGCTTGATGTTAAAAGAGTCATTAAGAGAGATAAAGTTCGGTACCTGATTAATGTTAAAGAGTTATTAAGAGCGACAAGACTCAAAAGCGATCCCCTCACGCTGACTGACTGATATCTGAAGCGCGTGCACACAGACGCGCGAGTGCGCGACCCGGATATATAGACATCTACACAAAATTAAAGTTTTACAAATATCTGCTTTGATAAGAATTCACGCAGGTAGGCTCTATAATCTGTTATGTTTTAAGTTTGGTTAACTGTTGGGTAAAACTATCTGATGTGTAACATTATATTAGATCACTTAGATTTTAAGCAGTCTGTCTCAATGTCAATCAAACAAAAGGAAAAAAAGTTGAACATACATTGATGATGTTTTTGCTTTGTGTGTGCTAAATCTATTAGTTTTACCAGTGATTTTAAGGTATTGATGTGGTAATATAATGTATGGATGTGGAAATGTTTGTGGTAATTTGACTCTTTCAACTTCAAACACGTGTAGTTCTGTCATATTTTGTTAACAAATCATGCATTGTTCTATGTTTTAATAGAGAATGTCAAAATATGAACAACTATTTTTTAAAAATTTGCTAATTCCGACTCAACTTGCCAGCACAGGTCACAAATGATGCAGCAGCAAACAAAAATGAAGAAAGAAAAATCTTCTGAAAGGAAAATTCATATACAAAACAATGGCTGGTGATTCTGTTAAAATGTAAACAGGCTGTTGTTAACATACATTTGCATAAAGCATCTATATATGTATATATGATTAGAATATTAAAAACCTGAAAAGTGTTAAATTAGGGTAAATTTAGAATGGATAAAAATGTGCGATTAATTTGCGATTAATCGCAGTTAACTCATGAAATCATGCGATTAATCTAGATTAATTTTTTTAATCTATTGACAGCCCTAATTTATAGTGAACTATATGCATAAGTAAAAGTACCATCTACTGTATAGATGCTGATGTTGAAGTTCTCACCTCCTACGGCTTTACACATTTGCATACAAATTGTCTGGCCTTACCAGACCTCTGAAGGCGACCAATACTCTCAACATCTGCATTTTATGCAAAATACATTTTCTAAAAAAAAATATTTACGATAAGCACAAAAAGATCATATGCCACCGAAAGTACCAACATCAGTTACATTAACGGTTATTTACTAATAACAGTCTCTAAATAAATAATTTTGGCAGGCACATGCTAATAAATTATCAAATAACAACTATGAACTTTGCATTCTTGGTAAAAAGCATCGTAAGACCCTGATAACCTGTTGGACAGCTATTTTGCTGTTGTCTTATATAGCCATTAAAGATAATGACCCCTTTAGATTGTGGGTTGGACTGTTGTGTTCTCGCAGACTATAAGACGCTAGAAAACAACACATAGAGATGCAGCAGTAAAGTACTTCAGACAGATTGCCACTTTACAACACTGTGCACATATTCCATTCCAGAGGCTGAAAGTTTAATCTTTATAAGCTTTGAGAAAGTACCAGATAAAATGAGTTAAACGTACTGTGCGGAGGCTACTGTGCATCATTCAGAATGGCCAAATGAAATATGAAGAGGAGTTTAGAAATGGTTGAAAGGATTTGCTGTTTTGCATGTGGCCTGGCTTTGCAATGTGAAATCATTTAGCTGAACTTGAACTTTACTGCAAACCGCAGTTCACTGATTTTTTTTGTATAGATTTTCTTTTTATTATCTGTTTTACTATTTTATTAACCCAATAGAGATGCTATTTGACAGAGCTAAAGCAGTTTGGAAACAGGAAGAATTGGCTAAAATTCCAAAAGATTTGCATACTTTTTCCAGTATATGTATATGAAATCTGTCAGACATTATCTAGATACTTTGACAAATCTAAGCACAGTATTAGATATTCCTGAGATTTTCTTTAAAGGTCAGCTCCATTTGTTATCCATTTAATCTCTTGTCTATGACATACAGCTAATTTATTAAAAGGATCTCATCTGTAATGTTTCATATTGTCCTGGTCTATTGAATTCAAACAAGCAGTGTAAATGCAGTCAAAGAAAGCATTTCTTACTCAACAAATTGCCAAGGGAAATAATTTAAGATTGTTCAGTCAATCTAACACCTATTTCTTTCATTTTACTGCTAACCTGCTTATTTGAGGGATTTTGTCATTATTATTGTGTTCTTTAATTCCTTTTTAGCGCTTGTCGTCTGTCTTTGTTGTCAGGGGCCAATTCAATATCCACGGGTTCGAGCATTTCGTTCCCCAGAGATTTTCCATCTTTGACGTGTTTGAGAGCAGCTGTCACGGAGGTCTCTTTCCGTTAAGTCATCTGTCATGTCCAGACAGAAGTTTGCTCGTCACTTGTCATTTGTATCCTGGCACTTTTCTATAGAGACTTTATCTCTGTCATACATGCCGAAATTGATTTTGACCACAAGGCCGCTCAGAGTCAGGTGTTCATACGAAGTGCAGTTCCCATTTCAAGTGTCTGTACTGATCTATATTGGGGCATCTCCAGATATGGCCGAGCATGTGCCACAATGTGTATGTGTGAACATAATACATGTACAGTATTTGTTAGCTAGTGCTTAAAATATTGTTTCTTTTTTTACATTTTCTAATCAACCCACTCTGCATGCACACTTCACACCCCCAAATTAAGATGCTTGTTGTCATTCCGGGTTCATTGCAAATACGTATCGCTGCTTTACATAAATCAATTCGAAATGAAGTCATAAACTCACAGTTTATGTTGCCACCAACTCTTGCAAGATGTATTTATGTATGTGAAAATTAAAGTCGCTGTCATTCTTTGTGAATATAAATATCAGTTTTTCAGTTTGTCAAACAGCTTCACTCGAAACTAAACAGCAATTTTTTTTTTTTTTTTGCTCTGAAGTTTATCTTTCAAAACTTAGAAGACTTACTAAAGACATAACCCAGAATAATTTTTACTGCTCAGATGTTGCTCTTTCATAACTCAGGAGATTAGATGGAGTTCTTGGTTGTGCTTTATACAGTCTCACATTATAAACGCCTGGTTGTATTTTGGTATTTTTATGACGTTCTTTAATGTCTTATTACAACGTTCTGATTCTGCTATTTTAATACCTAGATAAAAAGTTGCATGTGATATTTACTTTTTTTACTACCATCCTTTAAAAACATTTAAACTTATTTAAAAACATTGTGCTGCAAACATTGTGCTGCAACATTACCTAAATACAACTAAAATACAGTGGCAAGAAAAAGTATGTGAACCTTTTGGAATTTTCTAAATAAATTTGTCATAAAATGTAATCTGATCCTCAACTAAGTCAAGGGTATTGACAAACATAATGTGTCTAAAATAATTACACAAAAAAGGTTTATCTTTCATGTCTTTATTGAACAAACTAATTCAACATTCAAAATGGCAGTGGATAAAGTAAGTGAACCTTAGAATTAATAACTGGTTGACCCCCTTGGCAGCAATAACCTCAACCAGACGCTTCCTGTAGCTGTGGATCAGACCTGCACATCGATAATGAGTAATTTTAACTCATTTTCCCGGCAGAACTGCTTTCAAGTCAATCCATAGCATCTCTATTGGGTTGAGGTCTGAACTCTTGGCCACTCAAAAAGGTGGATTTTGTTTTTCTCAAGCTTGTGGACTTGCTCTGGTGTTTTGCGTCATCCTGTAGGGTCACCCACCTTCTACACAGTTTCAGCTGACGTTCAGACATTCTCACATTATCCTGAATAATTGATATATACTTGGGAATTCATCTTCCCCTCAATTACCCCATTCACACAGACCTTTGGTCCCAGAAAATACCCGTAAAATTGCCAGACAAGCGTCTGTGTGAACACAAACTCGTCCCGTTAATCTTCTGGAATCGTTGCCGGAAAGAGGACCTAGTCAGATACACGGAAAACCCTCTGTGTGAACAAGAAGCCGAAACAATGCCGTAATGGACGCGTCATCATCACAACAAAAGTTATGGTTCAGCTCCTTAAAACGAGAGATAACATGCATATAAACATTTACCACGAGAAATGTTGCAAACTAGATTGAAGAAGTTATCAGGAAATTATAAATGAGACGCATAAACAATGACGCACGTGCCGTAGTGAGGACGCGCGTGTCATGGCAACATGAAGTTGGTTCAACTCTTTAAAATGAGGGATTTACAACATTCACGACGAGAAATGTCAGCAAACTGGACTGAAGCAGATATCAGGTAAGTTAGCTCATTACTTACTGCGTTGAAACGGAGATCATTCAGCAGCATAAAAGAATATCGCGTCACGTGCTCATTTGAGCTATAATAAACGAAAATACCCGTGCGTCATCCCAACAAAATATATAGTTCAGCTCCTCGAAATGCAGGTTTTAAATGCATATAAACAATCACGATGAGAAATATCTGAAAACTGTAGAGATCAGGGAGCTCGTCAAATATCCACTCTGAAGCTGAGATCATTCACCAGCATAGAACTGTGCGTTCACGCGCTCCTTTATAGTCTTATCATAAACAAAAAATGCATGCGAGATGTTTCTGGAGAGAGAAAACATAAATAATTTGCAAACTTCGGACGGTGCGTAGAAGAGAGGGCAGGACTTTCAACCGGTCACTGTCTTTCCGGGACCATCAGATGCCGGGTAATTATGGCAGTGTGAATGAACAAAAAATCTAACGATTCCGGAAAAATCCAGGATCCATTTTACGTGTATTTTCCGGAATGTCTGTGTGAAAAGGGCTAATGATTGCAAGCTGGCCAGGCCCAAATCATAATGTTTCCCCTACCATACTTTACAGTTGGGATGATGTTTTCATGATGATATCCAGTGCCCTTTCTGCGGCAGATGTATCGCTGTGTGTTTTATCCAAATAGTTCAATTTAAGTTTTATCAGTCCACAAAACATTTTGCCAATACCGCTGTGGAGTGTCAGTGTTCTCTTTTGCAAACTTCAGGCATGCAACAATCTTCTTTTTAGTAAGCTGTGGCTTCCTTTGTGGTGTCCTGCCGTGTATAACCTGCATGGTCAGTGTTGTAGACTCATAAACAGACATGTTAGCAAGATCCAATGATGCCTTCAAATCTTTGGCGGTCATTCAGGGTTGTACATTTAATGTGAAATCAACAGTTCATTTTAAAATCTTCTATACTAAGACTATTGATTGCAAATCTGAGCTCAGTTTGTGAGATTGTTGAGATCTTTTTTTAAAATAAAACACAAAATGAAACATTGGTGAGATTATTGGGTCTTTTTCTGCCGTGTATAACCTGCATGTTCAGTGTTGTAGACTCATAAACAGACATGTTAGCAAGATCCAATGATGCCTTCAAATCTTTGGCTGTCATTCAGGGTTGTTTCTTTACCTCATTGTTGAGTCTTCCTTGTGCTCTTGGTGTCCTTTTGACTGGGCGCCCACTTCTTGGTAAAGTAGCAACAATCCCAAAGCATTTCCTCTTTTGTAGATTGTTTGCCTAACTGTAGACTGGTGAATTTCTAAAGTCTTTGAAATAACGTTGTAACCCTTTCCAGCTTTATGTAAAGCAACAATTCTTGATGGTAGCTCCTCTGAAAGCTCTTTTTGACGTGGCGTGGCTCACATAAGCGTGTACTTCTGCAGAGCAAACTCCAAAAGTTTGAGGGCCTTTTATTTATTTTTACTTTTTTTGTCAAAGTAGCTGAAGTCCACACCTCTAAACGTATTTTAAGGGTCATTAACTCAAGGGTTCACATATTTTTTCCACAAGCACTATGAGGCTTTTTGGCTGTTGTCAATAAAGACATGAAAGTTCAGAATTTTTTGATGTAACTATTTTTAGACACATTATGTTTGTCAATATCCTTGACTTAGATGAAGATCAGATCACACTTTATGACAAATTTATTAAGAAAAAATTCCAAAAGGTTCACATACTTTTTCTTGCTACTGTACAACGTTGTGAAAACTTTTTGTGTTTGCTGGGAGCATAGTCATAGTGTTTCTCCTGAAATTGCTTAGGGGAAGTGAAAAGTATAGAGCTGTAACTATATACTGTAGCTAAAATAATCTGGTTTTGTACATTTAATGTGAAATCAACAGTTCATTTTAAAATCTTCTATACTAAGACTATTGATTGCAAATCTGAGCTCAGTTTGTGAGATTGTTGAGATCTTTTTTTAAAATAAAACACAAAATGAAACATTGGTGAGATTATTGGGTCTTTTTCTCAAGATAAATATCTGAGAATGAGACTAAACGGTTTTTTTTTGCTCTCCATTTAATCTCATCACTGTCTAAGAGAATTTTGTCTATCGTTTGGAAAGATATGTTGTAAGATGTTTCTCCCGAAATTACTTATGAAAGCATAAACTCAAACGAATAAGTCAAATGTAAGAATTAATATTGAAATCTTTATGTTTTGATTTAAATTTCAGCACAGTTTCAAACTGGATCTTCAAAACAAGACATCAGAAAACAAATTTAAGAAGTAGACGATTAAGTCAGTTTTCACTAAATCTCCATTGCAATCTCATGACAATTCATACATATTTAACAAGGTGGCTAATTCATATTTAATTGTACAACCACATTTGTACATTTTTGTACAATTTGCCTTGACCCATGTTTTGTTGGGGTTAGGGGTGGGTTTCGTTATAGTTTTTTAATGATATTTGTACGTTTTTCCACAATTAACTTCAAATTAGCCAACTCGTAAAACGTACGAAATCTCATGAGATCATACTGGAATCTCACACTCAGATACTAAAGAGACTTATCTTTGTATTGTTGCATTTTTAACAGGGTGTACTAAAGTCTCGATACATTAAGGGCTATTCATAGAGTTGGCATGTTTGATGCATTTGCCAACAGAGCTCTTGACAGTTCGGGCTTCACTCCATGTGTGAAATTGGTTGATTGGAAGAAATGGGCCACTCTTCTGCCATCAGCCCTGGTGTCCTCTTCAACACATGAGATCTCCCCTACCTACTCTAATGCTCGACTCCAATTACACAAGCCTTTCCCACAGCCCTGCCTTTCAACAGGACACAGTTCAAGCCTTCCTTCGGGTCATTTTGAAAATCTATTTTGTAAAAGGTTTTCATTTCGTGACCTTCAAGCAACCTCTGTAGTGTCATGCTTAAGAGATGGTCTAAACAGATAATGGAAGCTACTGTAACCGGTAATGGGAGTTTGTAGTCTCTGTTAAGGTATAATTATTTGAAATGTCTTGGTAATGTGATTTAGCATTCGTTGTCCTGGGCCAATTTTAGCACTGGGGTGAAAAGACATTGCTTGTATAAGGGGCTCATTCAGCATAGAGTAAGAAAGTAGTGTGTATGCTTAGGTAGAATATTGAATATGTTCTCTGGTATGTGATGAAGACAATCTCAAAAAGTTGATGGTGGATGAGGCAAGGTAATATGTATGATTATCAATATGCTTTGTTGTTTATACTTTAAAAAATGTAATGTTTTACTTAAAGGTACAGTGTGTAATTTTTAAAAGGATCTCTAAACAGAAATGCTAAATAATATATTATCAGGGTTGTATAAAGACCTTTTAATAATGAACCATTATGTTTTTATTACCTTAGAATGAGACATTTTTGTCTAAATACAACGAGGGTCCCCTTACGTGGAAGTCGCCATGTTTTTCTGGTGGCGGCTACCATAGCTTTTCTTTGCGTTTAAAAGCGAGGGAAGAGCAGTGGACTGAGCCATTGGTTGCAATTCGCAACCTCACCACTAAATGTACACACTGCACCTTTAATGCGTTTTATTATATGTGTGTCTGTAAAATCCAAATGCTCATGGCAATTCATACGTATTTTACATGTTGGCTAATTCGTATCAATTTCTACAACCACATTCGTACATTTTTGTAAGATTTGCTTTAGCCCCTGTGACGTTGGGGTGAGGGGCGGGGTTTCGTTATAGTTTTTTATGATAATCATATGTTTTTGCACAATTCACATTTTTCGTATACAAATCTATACGAATTAGCTAACATGTAAAATACGTACAAATTACATGAGATCAGGCTGGAGGTCTAGGCTAAAGTATCATAAGCAATGTTTGATTTCAATAATTTATGTTACATTGATTTCAATCTTTGTTGTGACCTTACTCAGTCAGTATTAAAGATATTAAGATTACATTTTTACAGAATGTTCTTTACATGATCAGTAAATCCAGGGATCGAGAGTGCAACCATTTTGGTTGCACATGCGACATAAATTCTCAATGGTGCGCATTTCTTTGTATCAAACGCCTTTCTTTCAAAAAGAAGCTTAAGGTTACCTAAAAAGAAGCTTTACCAGTCAAAATTATTCCTAAAACATATCTCATATCTCCAGAGCATGTTAACAGCACATGTAACATTAATGTTATACAGAACAGCAAGTAACAAGTTAAATAAGCCCACCATTAAAACACGACAAATAAAGGGATTTATAATAAAACTTACTTTAAAACATCAAAAGTCGAGTGCTTAAAACAACCGTGTGTAATCTGGTGTCTTCTGATCAAAAAATTAGATTTTTACAGAACTATTTTATGCTATTTATGATCGATAAATATACAGTATTGTTATAAAATACCCGACATAGCGTAAAGAACACAGATAAACCATATATCATCTCAATCGTGTTTATTGTCTCCATGCTTTAAAACATCACAACATCTTAATTTGCCTGTTAAGGCTGGTTCACACGGCAGGATAATTAGGCCGATTTTAGCCCCGATTCACCCCTTCCGACAATCTTAAGGATGCTCCGATAATCGTAAAATAAACTGATCAGATATTCTTGCCGTGTGTGGTGTGTTTAGACTGCTCTCGTCTACTCGGAAGGACCTCGGGACCGCTCCGATCTCAAATCGGGGATATCCAACATGTTGGATTTTTTTGGCCCGATTTCTTCTCGTGTGTGGTGTCTCCCAGGGACAAACGAGCACGCAGCATGTGGACTGTGACATGTAGCCAATCAGAAAGCGAGGTGACGAAGCAGCGAGGAAGTACCGGGAAGTCACGGGTCATATTTACTGCATCTCAATGCATCCAACTATGGACTAGACCAAGGGTAAAACAGAAATTGCGCGCAAACGCAATTTTCGGTTAAAAACAAACTGCAAACTATCGCCACTGCATCCTCTTCGTCCGCCATGATTGTTTACTCTGAAATCACGTTTGATCGCGAGAGATTATGCGAGATTTCCCGTCTGACCTGGGACTGCTCGGGAGTCAAATCGGTTTGTGTGTGATGTGTTGATTTTGCCATGTGGCAGCGCACCACTAACTGTACGACCAAAACTGTTAGACCCGCGATGTTTTATCGCCGTGTGTGGGGTCTCTCAGGGTTGGAAAATCGGCCGACGATTTTAAAGTCGTACCGTCTGTACCAGCCTTTATTGAATAAAACGGTGATCTCTGCTGGTCTGTCACAAGCGCCCTCTAGCTTCATGTATGAATAAAACAGACAAACAGACTGTGAATGGCTGTAGCCATTGCCGTGTATGGAATAAATATGAATTAAATATTACTCATCCCTGCAGAAATTTAAAGTAAATATTTAAAATGGAGTAAATATTTCTCCAAATATGGACACTTTGAATATAAAACCCCCAAATGAACATTGAGTTGTTGAGTGCTTTCATGACAACCATGGAGGATTTTTCTCAATGACAGCGACTGAGGGTCATACTTAAAAATTAAATACAAATTTATAACTCCTGATAAAAATGAAGACATTACTGTCACTATAGGATTTTCTGAGTAAAATAAAGGTCAAAAACTGATTCTAAAGTCTTAACACTTTTAGATGCCGTATAGTTTTTTTTAGGTAAGTACGGTACATTTAAACTAACAATAACTTTGAATTAACGTAAATAAAGATCCCTTTAGGATGCCAGCGTCCTCATGCAGGTTAACAGGGTTGAGTGCTTGTAAAACTGCTACGTTAAATGCGATGCGGTCAAAAATTTGGGTGCACCTAACTTTTGTTCTGGTGCACCAAAGGAAAAAGTTAGGCGCACCAGTGAAACCAGTGAAATCACAACAAATTACTGTGTTGGCTGGGTTAAAGGGATAGTTCACCCAAAATGGAAAATTCTGTCATCATTTTCTTATCCTCATGTGTAAATTTCTTTCTTTTTTTGATGAACACAAAAAAAGATATTTAGATAAATGATGGTAAGCACACAGCTGATTGTAACCATTGAATTCCATCATATTTTTTCCTACTATAGAAATCAATGATTATAATTAGCTGTGTGTTTACCATTAATTATTAAAATATAATTTTTTTGTGCTCATCAGAAAAAAATTATTCATGAGAACATGAGAATGAGAAAATGATGACAGAATTTTAATTTTTGGGTGAACTATCCCTTTAATAGTGTGTCCTTATACTTGCAAAGTCATAGTATGTATTTTAGAAACCAGTCACAGGTCACATAAACTGCTTACATGTTGTTTCGGATATATATTTGGATACATAAACTATGCACCAAACACATTCGGTGGACTTCTCTGTTCAGTCATTATAATTCCCCTTTCCTCCTCAAGGGCTTATTTTTTAGCAGTGCATATTCATCTGTTCTGACAGCTGTCGGAGCGGTTATGTATTTACTCAGGCTTGTCCGCAGCAATCTCCCGTTATAGCGGCGCGGGAGAGAATTTTCATGGAAATGAGCCAGTTTAATTGGTCCCGGTGTTATTTGCATAACAAACCTAATAATAATGAATGGGGACTGATCGTCAACAGGGTCTTAAATTTCATAATATTAATAAGCAGGTTGCAAATTGCTATTATTGCGGTACATTCGCTCGGCCAGAGCTTTTCATTAACGCAGAAGGGACGAGATTTCAGGTCGCAGGAGCAAGGTTGGCCCCGTTTTCATTTACCAATTATAACTTGGCATGTGGTCGGAGAGCACGAAGCAATGCGACGGAGACTGAACTCTGATATCTGTCACAAGCAATAATGAGGAAATGAGCCAGGTCATCTGGAAGGACGGCGAGCGTTGATTATAGAAAATAAATAATTGGCTTTTCAGGTTTATTCATGTATGACTGTGTTTAAGAGGTGTTCGACACGGACAGGAATCTCACATAAAGTTGTGCGTTGAAGACGTGCTTGTTTATTACAATGCTGTGGGTCATGCTGTTTTATGTAAAACTTTTTGTTAACTAGAAAGTACATTTAGAACACAAATAAAATTATTATTTGCCTCTGTTGAAATATGCAACATAATGAAATGTTTTTGAGTGAAACCAGCGTAAAACCTTACTGAATCCATAAAGTGCTTTGCAAATACTTGTTTACTTAAAGGAACACATCAACTTTTGGGGACTTAAAGGATTAGTCCATTTTCTTAAAAAAAAATCCAGATCATTTACTCACCACCATGTCATCCAAAATGTTGATGTCTTTCTTTGTTCAGTCGAGAAGAAATTATGTTTTTTGAGGAAAACATTCCAGGATTTTTCTCATTTTAATGGACCCCAACACTTAACAGTTTTAATGCAGTTTAAAATTGCAGTTTCAAAGGACTCTAAACGAACCCAAACAAGGCATAAGGGTCTTATCTAGCGAAACGATTGTCATTTTTGGCAAGACAAATAAAAAATATGCACTTTTAAAACACAACTTCTCTTCTTCCTCCGGCTGTGTGACACGCCAGCACAACCTCACATAATTGCGTAATGACGTAGAAAGGTCACGTGTTGCATATATGAAACGCACATTTGAGGACCATTTTAAAACAATAAACTGACACAAAGACATTAATTAGTATAATTTCACATACAACAGCGTCAGAGCGGTCCTCTTTCTCCACACATGTAAACACTGGGTCGCAGTTTCGTATACGTCATCCGTGACCTTTCGGCGTGATGGCGTATTACGTGAGATCGTGCTGGCACGTCACAGGACCGGAGATAGACGAGAAGTTGTAGTTTAAAAGTGCATATTTTTTATTTTTCTTGTCAAAAATGAAAATCGTTTCGCTAGATAAGACCTTTATGCCTCGTTTGGGATTGTTTAGAGTTCTTTGAAACTGCAATTTTAAACTGCATTAAAACTGTTACGTGTTGGGGTCCATTAAAGTCCATTAAAATGAGAAAAATCCTGGAATGTTTTCCTCAAAAAACATAATTTCTTCTCGACTGAAACAAAAAAAGACATCAACATTTTGGATGACATGGTGGTGAGTAAATTATCTGGATTTTTTTAAGAAAATGGACTAATCCTTTAAGCTTATTCACCGTTAACCTAGCTTAGCACAAAGACTTAAGTAAATGGCTCCAGCTAGCATACTGCTCCCAATAAGTGACAAAATAATCTGCGAGCAAATCACTCCGCCCAAGTAGCAGTGCTTCGCATGGGGACACTGAGATCCCTGTTTAATTTGTTTTGCATACTAGGAATGTATATCTAGTGTATATACTAGTATATATTGTATGTATGTGTGCAGACTAAAGTTTAGCAGGCAGTGTTTCTCAACATGAGTGCAGCTGACAGTTTGCTAATGACTGCTGCTGCTGCTGCCGAGGATGAATGCCAGTGCAGCATTATGGGACACATCCTGTTTGCGGTCAAACCGAACTTCCAAGTCATTTGCAGCTGATGGCAACATCGCTTTAGCACCTGACTGCAAATCCTGGAAGACGGAAGAGTGGAAACCGGGTGTGCGGCCATGTGTCCAAAATGTTTGGGAAAGAAAACCTTTATTTCTTTTATCCTTTATGCGACTGACATTTCCACATCAGAGCCATTTCACAATGCTTTGCATTCCAGCACATCCACGGCGTCCCGAATCCAGCTTGTTTTCGCTTGTGGTTTGCGCTTTGTGAATTGTGCTCATCCATTAGATTCGTCTGGCAGATTCAGTCATTCTGTTGGAATTCTCATAATAGGAAACATGGCTGTGGTGATGTGCACAAATTTCAACCTTTAATTCAGCAATTTTTTTCCCTGAGCCATGGAAGCCATTAGAGATGTTATCCAAAATTACAGGCTTATTAAAAAGGCCACACAATTCCTTGCCTTTTGTGATTGTGAAATTGGCATAAATGAACGTTGGCAGTCTCGCCGCGGGTAGCAGAGGAGAGCGGTGAATGAACTCATTTATCCTGCGAAATCAAGCTTTTCAATTTCCAATTGAAAGGATGTATTCTGCATCTAGCTGGATCTTTCACACATTTGCATCTCTGATTTGAGCTTTTTAGATAGGAATCATCTAGAGATAGCAGACGAGTCTATCAGCGTTGTTGCGGAATGAATAATGCATTGATATCGGGCCAAATCACATTCGATCAGATTGGAAATTTCACGGCTCTCAGAACATTCAGCTTGTTGCTTTTTGATCTAGCAACAAAAATAATCTGTATTCTTATTTTCCCAGAGGTCATTTCAGGTTTAACAGATTCACTTTTTTACTTGAATCCATACATGTACAGCCTGGTCTCACTGTTAATACGTAGTATTATTATGTTGCTTTCAAAAATACAAAACATACATTTTATGTTTAAATAGATGCTGAAGCGTACAACGTAGACGTATTCGCAACATTTAATCATAGCATTAATATGTTACAGCTACAAAACGTAAAACATTTACACATTTTTTTACCATAAAGATTGCTGTATAATTTCCCTTTAAACATTTTATCGATAATGTTACAATCCTAACCCTACCCCAATATTAATGCAAAGTAATGGACATAAATGTGTAGGAAAGTTTATTAACAATAAGCATTTAAAGATATATTAAGCCGCTAATACAGTCCTACCCCTAAACCTACCCAAAACAGTTTTATTAAAATCACTGTACTGTTAGAAAAAAAAAACATAACAGATGACATAGAGAGAAATTTTAAAAGCAGTACCAAAAGTAGTTAAAATGCCGATGTGCTACAGTCACGGTCCTCTCTGGAGTATATTAAGCAGTCCTTCCAGAAAAACGGGGAGGTTTTTTTTTGTGATTGTTGCAGGCAAAAATCCACGATTTTGCGGCACGTTTTCTTAAAAAATGCGATGGAATACGCGGGATATTTATGCAATTTATGCGATGGAATTGCGGGAATTTGCGAAAATTGCGAAACTTGCAAAAACTGCAATGATGTTCACGTCATATAATCACGTTACTTCATAACGTTCCCATGGCAATAGAGTACACGGCTGCGCTTTTGGGAAGTAAATGCAACATTTTTCAACTTTCTGCTAATATATAGCAGTGACTTTTGGCTATGAAAATGCGGAGATTATGAAATCATGCAAGCCCTGCATATTTTGTGCGCGGAAATATGTAATTAATGCGCCGAAAGTGCGTCGTATTTGGAAAAAATGCACCCCCGCATAAATATGCGGACTTTGGCTGATTATGCAATATATCGCGCAATCGCGTTTTTATGGAGGGACTGATTAAGTACAGAGAAGTATTAAAGTTATTAATCCACGAAAACGTTAATCCAACTTCTCTCTGTCAAATTTTCAAAAGTACATCGACTGAAAGATGGCAATGTCGCAAATCTATAACATAGCACGCAAGAGCCAATGATTATTTGATATCAGTGCCGTAAAGCAATGTGTTGACATTTATGGTCGCGAATAAGAATTGGGATCAAGATTGCTGGATAAAGGGCTAAATTCGGATCTGTTCCTCGCAATCGTATGAATTTTAAAGATGTAGATTACAGTGAATTAATAAAATTAACATATTTTGTGAATTTATGTTGTGTTGTGGTGCAATTATTGTTGCAAAGAAGACTGCATAGAAACCTTTTGTGTCATGGGAAACAAACTATATATAAAAAAAGCTGTTTATAAGTAAATAATTACTGTATTATTCCTGTCAACACATCGATATTATATGTTTCAATGTGTATGAAAACGTAAGTAAATGTATGCGTGGTACCTGTACAACCATACTTTATGTAAAAATACACACGTATTCTCATGAGATCACGATGACGTGTATGAAGTGCTCAGATGGAAAAGCCGCTAAATGCCACCTCTGTCAAAATGAACCAAATGTTCATGGCACATATTATATGTTCATCAAAAACCTTTCCTTCAGATCTGCTTAATCCCGGCCTCAGGCCATTCAGAAATACCCTTTTGGTGGCAGAATTCATTAAACGTCACGTTGATTTTTCAGAAAAGTTCACTGAAGACGAATATCAAATGACTGTGGATTACATTCATACTTGGGACCTTGGGAGTACTTGGACCTGAATGTTGCAGCCACATGCATCACAGCGCCCCCTTATTTGTGTGGTTACATTTTTAAATACCAATGAAATGACTAAAGTGACATTTGTGAAATAATGACTTACAATCTTTGCATTGCCATTGAAGTGAAAATACTAAACCTAAACATAAGAAAACATGCACTTAGAGCACTTCAGATGCACTTTGCATCTACTCTACCTAAAGGTCTTTGTTGTTATCGATTCTTTGCGAAGTTTACAGGAAGTGATGTTTGTTCAACGAAAGCCGTTTGTTTATGTTGTTACTGCTGAAGTCTAAATATTACATTTTGTCTCATGATGGATCTAAGGCACTTCGGCATCTTTACCATCCACACAATATACATTTAATATGTTTAAATTAAAGATTGAATTTTTTATTGGGTTTAGGTTTTTTTAGAAAAATGTTGTCATTGGGTCAACACAATATGTTGCCCTGAGGACATCAACCACTTGGCAAAATCAGTTTGAGCGTAAGGGGACCTGCGGTGTATGTAGATAAAGACGTCTTATTCTAAGGTAATAAAAACAATACAGTTCATTATGAAGGGTCTTTATACACAATACATTCTCAGTTCCCAAGGCGTCAAAATCTGAAGCATGTTCAAACGCATTCAGCGTCAGTATGAAGACGCGAAGGGTGCCCCTATGCGTCACTATATCGACGAAATGGGAACTCCGTTGCTTTCATGCTAATCCCTCAGCGTCGGATATAGACGAAAGGGAATCCCGGAAGGTGATGCTGTCACGTTATGCGACGATCGGCAGGATCATGCCGCTTCTGGACGGTAACTACTCAATTTTTTTTCCAATTTTTAAACCATTGTCGCTTGGGGTTGAGGTTAGATTTGGTGTTTGGATGCCAGTTTGTTTATACTTTTTGTCTTCTGATTTTTAAGCCACTGTTGCTTGGGGTTAGAGTTCAGGTTTGGGTTAGGATGTCTGTATTGGTTTATACTTTTTGTCTTCTGATTTTTAAACCATTGTTGCTTGGGGTTAGGGTTAGAGTTGGGTTTGGGTTAGGATGTAATTTTATGTAACAGAAAGTCGTTCTAACCCCAACCCCAAGCGACAATGGTAAAAAATGTGGAACAAAAATTGAGTAGTTACCGTCCAGACAACCCAGTATCACGAAATTGCGTGACTATTTCACGCATGGACCAGCGTGACAATGTCACGCTTTGCCGCGTTTGAGCGTGAGCATGTCACGCTTTCTGTTTGTGTCGCTGTCACGTATTGGTTACTCAACTTTTTTGTCCTAATTTCTTACCATTGTCGCTTCGGTTTAGGGCCAGATTTACATAAAATGACACCCTTACCTAAACAAACTCTAACCCCAACGTCAGGTGACAATTGGTTAAAGTTTAGAAAATATAAAAGAATAAGTATTGTATCTTTTTATTTTATAAACCAATACTTAAAGTGACAAATACTTAAAGTGACATATAACACAAGCACCAAATCTAACCCTAAACCGAAGCGACAATGGTTTGAAAATAGGACAAAAAAGTTGAGTAACCAATTCGTGACAGCGACACAAACAGAAAAGCGTGACATGCTCACGCTCAAACGCGGCAAAGCGTGACATTGTCACGCTGGTCCATGCGTGAAATAGTCACGCAATTTCGTGATATAGGGTTGGTCCAGAAGCGGCATGATCCTGCCGATCATCGCATAACGTGACAACATCACCTTCCGGAATTCCCTTTCG
This sequence comes from Misgurnus anguillicaudatus, assembly GCF_027580225.2. Lineage (NCBI taxonomy): Eukaryota > Metazoa > Chordata > Actinopteri > Cypriniformes > Cobitidae > Misgurnus > Misgurnus anguillicaudatus. The sequence goes on from NC_073350.2 coordinate 11,749,232, forward strand.
TCTATATCCGATGCTGAGGGATTAGCATGAAAGCAACGGAGTTCCCATTTCATCGATATAGTGACGCATAGGGGCACCCTTCGCGTCTTTATACTGACGCTGAAGGCGTTTGAACATGCTTCAGATTTTGACGCCTTGGGAAGTGAGAATGGGTTGTTATACACCACTGCAAATATAGTTATGTATATCATATTGCATTTCTGTCAAGAGATTGTCCTAAAAATGTACACACTGCACCTTTTAGCTTCGTGGATTTCAGACTGACTTCCTGTTTGAGTTGAAATTATGTCAATCCACCAAACACAGCTTCACCTTTAAAGCACTTTAGTGGATCTTTAAGGCGTGATTCTTGAAAAATATATTTTATTATGTAAAACAGTCCTAAATTCCCCTGCTTTAAAATCAGCTGGTAAAGGTTTGGATAGACCTAAACGTTTACCTGTGATGCACGTCGGTGTCTGGTTGCTGGGCTTTCAAAGCCTTCGAAACTTCAATCCCTTCAACTGACAGCTGAGAAATCAACTGTTTGCCCCACCAACCTAAACTCCATCAATACAGCTTTCAGTCTGATTACACAAAGCAAATGTGGACTCAGTGAGTGGCAAATGGATAGTTTAGAAGAAAGATTATGCAGAAATGAGAAATATGTGGAGGCAAAGAAATCAAAACACTTCAAAACCCTCCTGCAGCAGTCACACTCATCTACATGAGACGCACGCACTCTTCTGAAGCGGAGTCGCCGTCCTCCCTCCACGCGCATTTACACACACAAACTCACCTGCTGTGACATGTGAATAATGTCCCTTAGCTCACCGCCCCCACTGAGGGCCCGGCCCCTGTACTCTATTACGTTTATGAAGATATGTATCTGACGGTTGTGTAGGAATATGAGTCTGAGTGGCTTTAGGGGACAGGTGATACATTTCAATAAATCTATAAAGCGCGAAGTGAAAGAAGTTCATCTCAGATTTTCTTCGCTGCTAAGTTTCTATACATATTTTAGCTTTTTGAATAAAGAAGCTCTTTTCTAAGACCGTATTTGGAGCACAAGCTGAAGAAATGTGCGAACACTGACATTTAGACATGTTTGGATCCCGGGAAGCTGAAATGTTATCTCTGTCAAACAGCATACCACTATCTCTGGGATTTTGGTATTTACCATAATTACGATAGCATGTGAAGGTTGCATTATTCCTGAGGACTTGCCGTTGTTTTGGTCGGTGTGCGTTCTGCGGATGTCTCAACAAAAGTTGAGCCTGTACACACCCATGTTGAGTTTGTTTGTTATGCAGTAGACCTCACTTATAAAGTTGAAAAACGCGCGCCTTGCCTCTTTAAGAACACGACAGGTTGCGTCAGTTTAAACCATTTAAGCGCTTTGTGCTTGTTTGCGACGCATGCACCCAGAGCATGCGCATGGGTAGGCTACAGCGGATGTCTGGACACTGGTTTGAAGATGTAATGTGACTGCTAGCTTTTAAATCACAGCACGTAATTCAAATTTTAAGTGCTGTTGAACGTGGGCAACGTATGTTTCACCCGAAATGGTGGTGCACCAGATATAACCACAGAATACAAACACATTTCCTTCTTGTTTTAACATGGAACCCAATGGAAATAATGTCTAAATATTTCTCCGAGTGTTATGTTCGAATATAGTGGTGTTCGATTATCTTATGTGTTTCAACTATTTAATTCTAATCGTCATATGCTGTTTTAATGAATTCCAACATGACTGAAGAATTGGAATGCATCTGAAATAACTTGTTTCTAATTGAATTCTATGTTCTGTTTAAAGCCTGGAATACACCACAGGATTTTTGCACTCCAAGTTTGTAGCAGCAAACGCATTGTGCGGTGATCATGCTGAATTTCTGACACCGTCAGAAAACTTGTAGGCTATCTTGGACGCAAGACCAGGAAAACGTCCGTCTTTGAACTTCTCCCACCGTACGACACTGTACCACCGACGAAGAGCCACGATCATAGAAATCATGATGACTGTTTCACGATGGAAATCTTTCGTCTGGGAAAGCAAAAAATCATGCAGTTATGATTCTAAATGATAACTTTACAAGAAACTTTGTCTGGAACTAGATGCGTACAATCCACTTACTCTGCATCCTCAAGAAAATAGCGAAACATGCATCAACTTTCCATATAACCACATTACACAGGATGCTAGGATTTAAACCATTATAACAGCACGGATCGGATTCATACATGAGGCAAGCTATTTTAAAACTATATACATGTTTTTACACAGACTATGGGCATGCAGTTCTATAAGTGCTTTATTTTCAGTGCCTGCAATACCATCAGGGCTCTTTATCGACTTCCAGGAACTCTAATTGCAAACGCTGCAAGGATTTGAACATGCATTATTGCTACATGTATAAGAAATAAGCTTTCGTTAGTATTGGGCCGTGTGCACTTACGGCGTGCACGCAGGTTGTCACGTTTCACGTCCGCGGTCATGTGTTGTGCGGACATCGATCGTTTCTGGAATGCCAGTGTGGCGGAGGATCTTCATTAAACAAATAATTCAGAACTTCTTAAGTGCATATCATGTAAGACTGTTAGCACAAACCTGTCACGTTTAATCATGCTATTATGGTTGGTCAAAGTTTAAGCTGTAAACTTTCATCTAGAAGGCTATTACTTTCGGAGTACGTCCATCTATCAACTGCACAAACCTACTGATACCGCTCCTCAGTTTTTGGGGGGTCTAATTTACATCGTAACGGAGAAATTTATAATCATCTGTGTGTCATGGCGAAGCAGGCAAGACAAGGCAACGGATCCAAATGCATGGTTTATTTCTTAAAAACCCAAAAGTGCACAAAGCAGAACCAGAATGAAGACCAGAATACAGGACTAAAAGTGATGACAGCAAACTATACTCGACAAAGGACAACTGAAACAAGGACTGTATATATTCATGTGGGTAACCAAGATAACAAGACACACCTGGGAAACAATCTAGAACAAGGACCAACAAACTACAAGAACTACAGACATGGATGACATTACAGAACTTCAAATAAAGAGTACAAGACTGGGGAAACACAAGACACGACAGTGACACCGTGCAATCTTTAGCATCAGTCAGATTTGTTTGTAACCATCTAATCTTCTCCCTACTTTTATAATGACAATATAAAAGCATGAATGCATCAATTGTCTCTCTTCATCAGAAGCCGCGCTCCTAATTTCACCGTGTGCAGGAAAACACTGATATTCAATTCAATAATGGCAAGCAATAATCAAGGTATGTCTTAAACAATTACTGGTGGTGGTGGCGTATTCAACCATGCTATATTATGGCCTTTGCACCATTTATATCATTTCTCACTCTGGCATAACGTTGCCTTCTGCGGCCTACGCGGCCTCTCTGCTATCAAGCCTAACAAGGCTTTAATTTCCGGCCTGCATGGCCTCTATGCTCTCAAGCCTAACGTGCCAGCCTTCTACGGATATCCTCTACTGCTGACGTCACGGTCAACATTTACAGACATGTTAATGGTATGTATCTTTTGTCAATACTGGTGGTGGTGAATCTTATTGCAAGCTAAAATGTTGGCTTTTCCTACTAGGCATATCGTTGCCTTCTACGGCCTACGCGGCCTATCTAACCCTGGCATATCTTTGCCCTTCATGGCCTACACAGCCTCTCTCGACACGGCATATCGTTGCCTTCTATGGCCTATGCGGCCTTTCCCACTCGGCATATCGTTGCCTTCTATGGCCTACGCGGCCTATCTCTATCTGGCATATCGTTGCCTTCTATGGCCTACGCGGCCTATCTCTATCTGGCATATCGTTGCCTTCTATGGCCTACGCGGCCTATCTCTATCTGGCATATCGTTGCCTTCTATGGCCTACGCGGCTATTTCTCTGGCATATCGTTGCCTTCCAAAGGCCTACGCGGCCTTTTCTCACTAGGCATATCGTTGCTTTCTATGGCCTACGCGGCCTATCTCTGTCTGGCATATTGTTGCCTTCTAAAGCCTACGCGGCTCTTCCCACTAGGCATATTGTTGCCTTCTAAAGCCTACGCGGGCTATCTCTCAGCCTATCTCTCCAGCCTATCTCTCTCTGGCATATTGCTGCCTTCTACGGCTTAAGCAGCAATCCCATGGCCTCTTACGGCATCCGTCAATGTCAGTAGATAACAATTTGTCTTATCTCTGTTTCAGGAACCTCTAAGAAACACTGGTGGGTACCGATCATCGTGATCAATTTTTGGGGATTAGATTCTGGCCTGTCTTCATCTTCAGACAGGAACCGCAAGAATCCGTGACCCCCGGATTTGAACTATGGTCGGGGCCTACGCCAAAGAACTATACTGTGTTATATTCCAGCCTTGGTTGCTAACTACTGTTAAATAAACTCATATCAATTCTTAACCTATCTTCGAGTCTTTCTGGTAGAAATGTTAGCTTAGCGTAGCGTAGCGTAAGTTCTACCAGGAAACTTGAATGTTACGTCATTCATTTCACAAGGCGCAATCAATCACTCCTGATTCTGATTGTATATAAGCCTCGTACTCACTTGTCTTTGCGTTCGCAGATACTGATGCCAGCATTTACAACCCACCCTCCCTACCACCATCACCAGGTCGGTTCCGTCCATACTCGAGGGGGATTAGATTCTGGCCTGTCTTCATCTTCAGACAGGAACCGCAAGAATCCGTGACCCTCGGATTTGAACTATGGTCGGGGCCTACGCCAAAGAACTATACTGTTATATTCCAGCCTTGGTTGCTAACTACTGTTAAATAAACTCATATCAATTCTTAACCTATCTTCGAGTCTTTCTGGTAGAACTGTTCTATAGTTGACCGCTTCCAACCTAAACCATTATTCAGCAATGTCTGCGTGCAGGAACGCCCTCTCCATACGCAAAGTACGCCAATTCAGGCGTTAATACCTCGATGGCACCTGTTTCCTTCAAATTTGTCCTGTACGCTAGTCCTAGTCGGTTTTTGTTTCCAACCACTTGACATTTCCCCTAAATGCTGGCGTGCCGCAGCGCATCCGAAAACCAGTTTGAAAGGCGAGCCATTAAAGCCAGAAACTCCTGCCTTGGGCTGTTCCATTTTATTTGCCCCTCTGTTGTGATTGAAGGGCAAGCGCAGCTCTCCCGTGGAAAAGGCACGGTTTTACATATATCTCTGTGGCTCGTTCACTCTTTAAACCCTACCCCTGTGCCTCGCATTGCAGGCCGATATCACTATTATAGGATGAAAAAACAGCGTCATGCTGTCTACAGCCACATAACCACAATTGAAAGGGACTAAGCCTGTTCACCTGGGGCTGAGAGTGAACTGAAAGCGATCTTTTCCCCGCCACTGTCTGCGGAGATTAGTATTGATTCGTCCCTTTTAGATGACTTTGCTGCACCTTGCTGGGCGGTTTTAATCTGGCAGTGTACCAACAGCGCTAGGGAGCCACTCGCCCCCCCTCCGAGTGTATAATCTCCACTTTCGTGATGGTTTCATCATGGTGTCGGATCAGCAGGAGAATGCACGAACGGGCCCATTTTTCACGGTATTAGCCATTGTAATGCATACTCTCTGGGTGCAAGGCCAAACACGGTGAAAAGGTTATTGGTACACGTCAGCTCCATCAAAGCCATACATCTGAATTTGTATAGCATGCTCTGAATGGTGGGGTTATAGTATGCAAACATGACTATGCTGGTATAACTGGTAAACCAGACAAAGATTATCTTATTTAAACTAGTCTTATAGGGATTTTGACCTAGGTCGGCAAAACCATCTACTGTAAACCACCAAAACAACACTGTCCATATCACATTTATAGCACACAACAGCCCTTTCAGAGAAATGCAATAGACTCTACAGTATATTAAATTGTGCTTGTTATACGAGCTTGGTTCTCCTTTCTGTTGTGCCGTTAACATCTAAACAGCCCTGACCTCCATGCGAGACAAAAAAGAGGAAAGGAGCGTGGGAGATGTAGTTTCAGGTCAGAGACGCCTTTTAATGGATTAAGCTACTAGCAGAGCAAGTTTTCTCATTAGAGAGGAAACCGAGACTTCACTGCTGGTTTTATGGAAGCTTATGGGTTTAAATGACAGCAAAAGTTTTAGGAGAATACAAAGGTAAAGTCGAGGTCATGTTAGTAAAGCTATCCATTAGTGTTTAGGGGTCATGCACAAAAAACAGAAATGGTCTGTCCATTCGTATTACAATTTACAAAACAGACATAACTAATGGAGCCATCATGTGATAGAAATAGATAATCAAAACTTGTTTTGTGCACATGAAGCTAGAGGTCTTCACGGCTCCACTTAGATACGAAAACCCGAGGTCAGACCCGAGACCCGATCGGGTCTAAAAGTTTCACATGCGCCTCTGACACGGGTCGGCTACAATAATAGCGGCATCGGGTCTCGGTTAATTTAAAATAAATGTTTTTGCTTGGGTCTAATTTTCTCGGGTTTGTCTCGGGTCAAGTTTTTTTATTTATTTCAGGTCGGGTACATTTCTTTGGACCCGAGAAGACCTCTACATCAAGCCCAGACGTCTTATAAATGCAATTCTGCTTGCTTTGTTCATGTAGGCTACTTTATTTTAGATCTTTTGAGATATAGGAGATACAGGCTCTTTGAATTTAAGATCTTAAAGGGATAGTTCAGCACAAAATGAAAATGTTATCATTATTTACTCACCCTCATGTCTTTCTTTGTTTTTCAGAGCACAAGTGTATATGAGTGTTTCCATTCTTTCAGTGTACTTTCTTTGTGTCTGAACTGTTGTTTAGGCAGTTGTAGGATGTTTACTTTAAAATAATGTGTAACAACTAAAACAACAGCGATATTCACAACCAGAAAGTAAAGCCGAAAGTATATGCGTGTTTCCACATGACGTCATTTTGATCATCAGGAGGGTCCGCGGCCATCCTAAATCTCTGACTGTGCAGACAGTCCGCGTATGACAGCGTATGCGCGTACAAATTTTAAGATCGGACACTACACTACAAACAATTGCACAAAGGCAATATACAGCGTTTGCACATACATCATCGTCTTTTCTTCTTTAATATTCACTTCTTCCAAGAACAGAAAGCTGTGGAGCATTTTCGTTACCATAATGTTTGATTCCTTGTTGTTTGTTCCAAACTTTGTTTGCAATGGTGGATCGGCTATTTTTCTTCATCCATCTAATTTCTTTTAACGTACTGTAAATGTCGTGAATCAGTGCTGCTCTGACGGCCAGGTAGAGTAATAATTTGAATAAGAAATCATTTGTATTGCATACATGTCGAACGCGGCCATTAGCACATAGCTGCGGTGAGTATACTTGGAAAGTTGCGCGGACGCAGGTATACCCGGCTCTTAAATTTCGGGACACTTAATTTCATAGTATAATCAGTTTTTATGGGTATGCGAGTGTAAGCGCACGGTCAAATGCACTGCCTTTCAAAGTATAGTTTAATTGACTCGTACGTGCACACAGGCGTTTAACGCATGCGCATTGCGACAAAATGCAATGCATCTCCTGGGCTACATACAACATTCTCTTGTACACCCATACACAACCTATGCGTACAATGTACGCGGACCCTCGCCCATGCGTAAAAAACTTACAATACTTCAGCCTTTAAAGCGGTGAAAAATTTAAATTATCCTATGATGTACTCACCCTCAAGCCATCCGAGATGTATATCTTTCAGACAAACACAATCAGAGTTAAATTAGAAAATGTGGCTCTTCCAAGCATTATAATGGTAGAAAATGCTGCTATGGATTTTGAAGCGCAAAAAAATGCAATTCAATTTTCAATTTTATTTATATAGCGCTTTCACATTTGTTTAATTGTATCAAAGCAGCTTTACATTAATAGATGCAGGAAAAAATACAGAAAAATCATAAAACATAAGCAGCAGAATATAGCGGTTAAGATTAACCATATTAGCAAGCGTAGTAAAAATGTAACCTATGTAAGAGGGTGCTTAGTTAAACCAATGTCAGCAGACTCCCCAGGGGTTGAACAAACCCTAGGAGAAAAACCCTGGGTCTGTTCTACCTAGTCTCACAAGGTTTCGTGATAATTATTTTTTATCATGAATTTCTGCGTTTTATTGTGATCGTATAACGAATTCCTGTTTTTGTGTGATTATCACTTATTGGTTACTCAACTCTTTTTTTTCTATTTTCAAACCATTGTCGCTTCGGTTTAGGGTAAGATTTGGTTCTTGCATTAGAATGTCACTTTATGTATTGATTTATACTATTTTTTCTGATTTATTTTTTATATGTCGCCTGGAGTTAGGGTTAGAGTTGGGTTTGGTTAAGGATGTCATTTTATGGAAATCTAACCCTAAACCGAAGCGACAATGGTAAGAAAATAGGACAAAACAGTTGAGTAACCAATACGTTATAACCACACGAAAACAGAAATTCGTTATACGATCACGAAAAACGTGAAAATTTGTGATAATAATACGAAAAAAGAATAAAAAATGTATGTCACTATATAACGAAATTTTGTGAGACTGGGCTGGTCTGTTAGTCCCATTGTCCTCGGGAATGAGGACGAGACAGGGAAAGAGAAAAAATCCTATTAGCGTAGTGGCTGTTTGCATGTAATGAAAGTGTCATACAGTATTGTGGTTTAATATCCGCTTGGTTCCAGACAGGCCAACTATTGCGGCAAAAGTATATTACCTAGACGAGTTATGTGAATGCTTTTTTCCGGACACGCTAACTATTGCGGGATAAGTACATTTACTAGACAAATTATGTGAATGCTTTGTTAAAGAGAAATGTCTGTCTGTCTTAAACTTAAATTGATCGACTGTGTCTGATACTCGAACATTATTTGATAAATCATTCCAGAGCTTAGGGCCTAAGTAAGAAAAGGATCGACCACCTTCAGATACTTTTGATACTCTAGGGATAATTTAAGTGACCAGAATTTTGTGACCGAAGTGTACGTGATAGATTGTATTCTGATAGTAGTTCTCTAAGATACAAAGGTGCTTGGCCATTAAGGGTTTATAGGTAATTAGCAATATTTTAAAATGTATGCGATATTTAAAGGACAAGTTCGGTATTTTACACTTAAAGCCCTGTTTTCAGGGCTGCGTTCCCCGAAACCTTCTTAGCTCTACGTCGTTCTTAAGTTGTACCTTAAGCTGTACCTTATAGCTAATACGTGTTTCCCGAAACGTTCTTAGTTACGTATACCTTCTGTAAGTCATTCGTTCGGAAGGTTGGTCTGGAGCACTCTTAGCTATACCTTATCCCACTTGACTCCGCTAGGGGCCATGACTGTGATAAAAGCTTGTGTATATTGCAGTCTATATAACTAAATATCTGTAAAAAAAAAAGTCGAAGAACACTCCGTATTAAATTAGGCATTTTTTTATTTAAAGTAAAACATTCACATAATTAGACATACACTGATGGTTGTTAGATTTTTAATATTTTTTTTCCAAAGGAACATCAACTTCGAACTATTATTACAGGCTAAAGAAACTATTAAAAAAAAAACATTTTGGGTGAAGGAGTTGGTGAAACTATGGCAGGCAGCTATACAGCGAATCTTACTATTTCATTTGTGCATTTCATATCCGTTAAATCTTTAGTTTACCGGCTATTTTAGCTGCAAATAAAACAAATCAAGTAAAAAATCGCATGCCACCGGAGCACATTCATCACGAAATCATAATTGTTGATTTTCCTAAATATTATTATTGATGTTAATTCGTCTTTGCATCGAAGTTTTTTTAATGTTTTATAACTTTGAGGCAACTGCATGCCATATTCTTTAAAAACATTCAAAAGAAACTGCTCCACTTGATTACTGCTTGTATAGTCTCCTAAGGTCAACAAAATTTCCACATTAAAACTAATCAAAGCTAAAATCTAATGCAATCATATATATTATATATTTTTATGTTATATTTAACAGGCACGGCTCCAGAAATGCGTCTTATCCGCATTGGAACCACGCTGCTTGCGCATCCAGTGTCCAAGCACAATAAACGTGTGAACTAATGAATGACAGTTTGTTTTTATATATAATTTAATTTTAATGCACATCCAAGCAGGTGACTTTTACGACCCACCTTATTCCCCTGTGCAACGCACTTATTGGGAACCCCTAATATAAATTATCCTTTAAAGTGAAGGCATAGCGGATGCATTGGAGCAGTTTATGCATGATAAGTCAATACGTTTGGAAATGAATTGCGGGCTTTGCACGGGTTTGATATAAAATAAAAGGATATTCCGTTGTTTGCAATTTTAAATATTTTTACAAGATATTTCTAATACATTTAACTTGAACTAATTCTGAAATGTTTCTTTAATAAATAACTGCGCTGTCTCATAACGCAGCGAAACTTATTACATAAAGTGAATAATTGTTTGTCGAGCGATCGATATCAACCTATTCAGCACCATCGCCATGGACAGCACCTGGTAACGTCGTTCGTAAGAAAGTATACCTTAAGAAACCCGCTAAGGTACAGTTCGGGAAACACGCCTAGAAAAGGTATAACTGTAGTTAAGGTTTAACTTAAGAGTCTTCGTAGCGCGCTAAGAGTCAACGTTATCGGGAAACGCAGCCCAGATTGTTTATGATGAAATAGAACGGTTTTGACTAAAATTTCGACATATGCGGCTGCCCCGCATATGTCGGGTGTTTGTGTTTCACCTCCCACCTCTACAATGGGTTGATGGGTGCACTGGAACAATCCTTCCTAAAATATCCATATTTCAAACTTTATTAACTATAATAACAAGCTATACTAATTAGAATATTTTCATTAGGGACTTTTTATGTTTTTGTTTACTCTTGTATAGTCTTTTTTCCATTTAAATTAAATAATTTTTGAGAGTGCAGTTCTGATTTTACTTATTACCACATAATCCACAAATATAATCACACAAGCATAAGAACGTACTGTGTTAATGAACAGTAATGTCTTGCCTAGAATAAAATGCTACTGCACGCTCTCCTGTGTGCTATAACATCAGCTGAAGCCACAGCTTAATTACTTTTGTGCATAAGTTGATTAAAGCGTATTTAAAATGCACATAATGCACATTACGTACATTGGAAAAAAACTAATTTTACCAACCTTCCTACCAAGGAAACGCATTAAGAACTTTGCCTCGCCACCTACTGTATTTTCCCATCACGCCTTTCTTCTCGGAGGCTATAATTCACACAGTTAGCGGAGGCTAAGATGGGCAGCCAGTCTGCTGGCAGATAAGCACATGTTCTGGATGTTACAGGCGTGAGCTGCGGGGTTGGAGGTGGAGGCGATTTCACAGTGTGCTCCGTCTCTTTGTTAACGGCGGGTTCATTAGCTCTAATGGGACATTAGATAAAAGTCAGGGTGATTCTGCAAGGCCCCGGGGTCTTCAGCACAAGGGCAATTAAAAACACAGATTGTAGCATAAAAGCCATTTTAACGTGCGGCAAATGCTCACTCATCACTCACACGTAGGGCCGTCCCCTTGGGCAAATATCGTTATGAGGGATATCTCCATTTTTTATGTGTAATGTAGAATTATCAGAAAAATTATCAATTTTATTGCCTCCAAATTCAGAAGTATAAGAATATTCATGAGTTACATGAGCTAAAAGGGTGTTATAGGTCAGAATATTAAACAAATGGAGAATATTCTCTGAATTTCTTGGTAACACTCATGAACATGAAGAAGATTTTAGGCACATTTATGACAACTGTCATTTGTTCGATTATGTAATTTTAATGCAAAGATGGCATTGTTTGAAATATCTTAAGAAGCTACCTAGCTTGATAGGTAAACATTACATTAAACTGGCATTTAAATGCCAATAAGTGTAAATACTGTCAAATGATTTTAAATACCTTTACAAAATGCAACAGACACGACAAAATATTATACTTAACTTTATGTATGTCACAATACATAAAAAACTGACAACTAACAGAACTTGTTCTTCCTCACACAGAGGGTTATATGGACACAACACTGCATGGCTAAACCCATTATTGTACTGTTTTCATTTAGTTAGGGGTCAAGCCCAGAATGGGCAAGACCCCTATTGTATCTGTTAGTTTTCTTATTATTTTTCTTATTTATTATTCTTCCTGTCACCTTGCGGTCTATGGCAGCCCATAGAACCGTACGTAGGAAAGTTATGAAATTTGGCACACTGATAGAGGACAGTCCAAATAATATCCACAGCAAATTTGGAGTCTCTATCTCAAACCCGCTAGCACCACTAACAGTCCAAAGTTGCACTTACATTTTTGCTTATAACTTCTGACCCGTACGTCCTAGAAATAAAATCCTGATTCCTTGGCTCAAGACGATTCGATTGGACCTTATGACGTCATTTTCCGTCATGAAAATTTTCCCGCCATTTTTAAATATTCATAAAACCTACTTTTGCGAACTCGTCCTAGAGCTTTTGCCGGATTGCCTTGAAAATCGGTATGCACCATCTAGAGACACTCAAGGCAAAAAGTTATTAAAAGAATTTTGATAAACCAATCCGTTGTCGTATAGCGCGTCAACAAATTTTACGTAGAGCTCAAAAAAATGGATTTGAGGCTGTATCTTCGCCAAACTTAAGCCTATTGACACAATACTTTGTATTTGTGATGCCAGTCAGGAACTAAGGGTGCATGCAGAGTTTCGTCACAGCGCCACCTAGTGGTCAGACTTATGTTTTACACGCCTATAACTTTGGCTCCGATTGACGTATTTTCACGGGACTTGTTTCCTTGGAGTTCTAAATAGTTGCCGAGTCCAACGATACCAAACATACCAGAATTCGCCTTACGGTTAACCCTGCGCAGCAAAATAGCACTTAAGAAACACGTGTAAATATCTCCGCGAACGTTTTTCCGATCGACTCGAAAACACCATAGGAAGAAACTAACCTTACCTTCTGAACAAAAAGTTCTATTGGCGTTATATTAAAATTTTCATCAGAAATGGCCGAAAATTGCAAAAAACGAAAAATTACCTTCAAATTTTGTGTTTTTTACACATAAATGGTTGTAACTTTGTAACGAAAATATATTTTTTCACCAGATTTGATACGATGATGCATGAGCACATTCTGAGGCCACACAAAAAAAATGGTATGCTTGCACCACTAGATGGCCTTATAATTGAACAAAACCTTTGATAACAAGCCAGCCCTATGGTCATACAACTGTTTCTTAACTAAACTAAAGTGTATAGTCATAAAACTAGCTAGATGTAACACAATCATGACCTGATGTTGCATGCACAATTTTTTCATTGCGCCACCTACTGGTTTTGAGATGGAATATGGTATTTTTGCCTAAAACTACTGCAACAACACATCTAAAACCATGAGTCATCATGGATTATTCCTATCATGGCTTTGACTATAATCACTGGTGGTTGCCAATTCACTCCCTAGCAACCATTGAGAATACCTTATCAACCGTTTTTTCAAAAGCTATATCTCTGCATCAGAACATCGTAGAGACATGGGGATGGTCTCTTTTGACTAATTAAACTTGTTGTAACATGATGTGACCACTGCAAACACCACTCACATGTCCTTCAGTGCTCTAATGTTCCATGATTGTCAATAACAGAAGGACGATTGCAGTAGACAAAAACATAGATTATTTTTGTTGATAACTTTTTTGTTTTTTCATCTAAAATTATTAGGTTTACCTAGGTTCTTCAATCTGCTTATCCAATCTCAATTTTACATCCTTTTGTGCCATTTTCGGCTTGACCCCGGCATTGCTGCTTGCAGCTATATTTTTAGGTGAATCTGTCTCCAAATGCAATAAAATATAATTTTATCAATTTTAATTATTAATATTATTATTATTATTGGATTATTGATTTTATTTCTTAAACATAACTGAAGAATATGCATGACATTGTTATAAAACTATTTAACAGAGTATTAACACTTAATGACATTTAAATGATTATTTTTACCACTGTAGTTGAAAAATATTCATATTTATGCTATTTTAACTTAACAAATTAACTTTTTTTCTTAGTTATGTCAACTTATCACAAGTCAAAACTACAAAAATAGTAGGTTGAATTGACTTGCATAATTATGTTTTTTTTTTACATTGTATTTAATCAGTTTTCAAACTTCTTAAGGAACATCTCATACATCAATAAAATGTTTACTCACATTTTGATTTTCTTTATACAAAATAATGGTTTAGACAAATATTAATTGTACTGGTTTAATATGTTACATTATATTTATTTTAAGTGATTTGCATCCAATATACAGTAATAAAAAAGTGATAGAGAGTGTGGCTTTTGAGCTCCAAAAATGACAAAATAAACATAAAAGTACAATTACAGTAGTCAATGTGCACTATTTTTAAAGTCATCTAAAGCTGTATGCCTTGTGCGAGGAAAATATTGCATTTAAGTCATTGTCATTTGTTTAAAATCGTCTTTTAAGCCATAGCTTTCCAAATCTGCACGCATTCAAATATGACGCCTTGATTTAAGCAGCTATTTACTGTTATGTAAACAGTTATAACCATGTTTGTTTGTGTCATTCCCGGTAAAAAATATACAGAACAGCAGAAAAATTAAAAGTTAACTTCTTTGTGTATGAGTACATAATTCAAGCTGAAGTTATCGGGCTGAAGTCTGTAATGGGTTTTGTGTACTGTTAAGATTTCACCAGCATCAGCCAAAATCTTTTCCCGAGATCATTTCCCGTGAACATTTGGCGCATAATAGGTGCAGTCTGTCTTATGTGAGTTACAGCGAAACATTAAAGGTTTCTCATCTAGTTTAACAACATGCTGTCTGTAACAGCAGGGGTTCTTCAACAAGTCTCTGTTTGGACTAAATGAATTTGAGCCTGGTGAAGAAGCATAAATTAATATTGCTTCTACTCTTGTCAAAATGTATTTATTCATTGGCGAGACACTCATTAAAACATTCGGCAGCAATTAAAAAACAAGCATAAATCCATTTCTGTATGGATGGTGATTAGTTGCTTTGGTGATGATAATTCTTGGCGTTATCTTCACGTGCAATATTTAGATCATGTTGCAATTTGCATTTCTTCCTGCCTATTTCCTTTAGTCTGTTTTTTAACACCACCCATCATTGAGATTAGAAGTTTTATTTGTAAACTGTGAAAGATATTTTCTACAGTCATGTGCTTGTGTTTGTACTGGGTTTGAGATTGTATTGTTAATAGCAATAGATTATTTTCCTAAATACCTCTTATACCACAGGGCTGTTGAATACTTTATTCTGATTGGCTCAGAAATGTTCCACGGGTATGCATTATTTTTTGATATGGTCTTAGCAATGTCTGTGGTAACTGTGGTATAATCATAATAATTGACTCTGGCCCTTTCAATTGTTTGAAAATAATAACATGTGTGCATTACTATTAATTATTTGACTGTTTGTCGTCAATTATTTCTTACTTATTTTGCATATTCAAATATTGATCAAATATTTTCATTTCAGCTTTCTAAATTCCTGTCCTTTAGAAAGTAAAAATCTGGTGGGCTACAGCAGGTAAGTGGGTTATTGGTAAAGATTTTCATATTTAACCATTCAATAAACAATAAGACGTAAATGAATAGATTTCATGATCCAATTATGGAGCTTGGTATGGAGTTCTTTGTACTCTTTCCACTTTTTTTCTTTTAAAACTATTTAAACCAAAGCAGTCTAATTAGATTTTTAAAAAAGGCTTGGGGTTTTTCAACCCAGTATTGGGTCAAAGAGGGGCGAGCCCAGCTGTTGGGTTACATAAACCCAGAAAATGTTTATATTTTACCCAACAATGGGTTAAAACAGCCCAGCGTTTTGGATTGAAACAACCCAGCATAGGTTAGATTACAACCCAAGAGGCTGGGCTCGTCCTTTTTTAAGAGGTTGTGCACACCAAAACTTTTAAACGCGGCTGAAAATGCCTGGATGACGTCAAATGCCAGCTGAGTGCCAGCTTTCTTTAGCCGAGCGCTTTGGTAGCTCTGATACTTCAGCTGTGAGCCGGTTGGTTGCTGTGGTAATGTCCCGCCCATCCTCCACTGTGATAGGACAGCCGTGTGGGAACTGACATTGATGAGTGGAGCGTTGGGTTAAAAGTAACGCAGCATTTTCCAGAGTGTGCTGTTTTGATTCTCTCGTTAATGTGATGTCACACTGATTAAGCCCTGCCCACTGCCACTGACTGACTGGTAAATTTTTTCCCAAAAGCTTTTTTAAATGTGTTTGTTAGCACATTGTAGCGCTAATGCGGCTAAAGATACTATTGTCTCAAATTGTATTCAGAAGAATAAGATCTATTGTTGACAGAAAGCACTCACTGTCTGTTAGTAAGGGAGTAAGGAGCTGTAGCTCATTTGCATTTGTACACACATGAAAACATCGCTTTTTGCTCCCACCCAAATAAGGGCAATTTGGACATGCTATAACAAATGATCTGTGGGGTATTTTGAGCTGAAACTTCACACACTGGGCACACCTGAGTCTCAAAATGGGCATAATATGTGCCCTTTAATGCTTTGGGCAATCTTGTACATACACTAACCTAAAGGATTATTAGGAACACCTGTTCAATTTCTCATTATTGCAATGGTGTAATGGTGTGGGGGATGTTTTCTTGGCACACTTTTAGGCCCCTTGGGCATCGTTTAAATGCCACGGCCTACCTGAGCATTGTTTCTGACCATGTCCATCCCTTTTTGACCACCATGTACTCATCCTCTGATGGCTACTTCCAGCAGGATAATGCACCATGTCACAAAGCTCGAATCATTTCAAATTGGTTTCTTGAACATGACAATGAGTTCACTGAACTAAAATGGCTCCCACAGTCACCAGATCTCAACCCAATAGAGCATCTTTGGGATGTGGTGGAACGGGAGCTTCGTGCCCTGGATGTGCATCCCACAAATCTCAATCAACTGCAAGATGCTATCCTATCAATATAGGCCAAAATTTCTAAAGAATGCTTTCAGCACCTTGTTGAATCAATGCCACGTAGAATTAAGGCAGTTCTGAAGGCGAAAAGGGGTCAAACACAGTATTAGTATAGTGTTCCTAATAATCCTTTAGGTTAGTGTATAGCGTACTGTATATCAAATTGATCTGTACCGATAGAAGTCATAAATGACAAACTCTGAATTTGTGCCCACATTCACATTCAATGCAGCATTCTACACATCTAAAATGAACAAATCATTGTTGATAAGAGATGCCTTTAGCTAAAAGAGGGAGATGTGACCTTGTTTGAGTCCATACTTTGTCAAACAGATTCAGATCTTTTTCCTCTGAAGTCCCAGGAGATATATGGTCTTTTCAAACATCTGATGCCTCTGCGTCCTTTAATCATGAAACAAAAGAAAATGAAAGTTTGTATTGATATTGATACTTGATATGCATTGATACTACAAAACAGAGAAAGAGAGGGTAGTGGAGATAGAGAGATAATGGCTAACATCTACTCCAAATGTGCCATAAAAAGAGCCAGCTGTCCTTTAATCACAGCTTTATCGCTTTAATTAGGACCCTGTGAACGCAAACACACGTGCTGAATTACGCCTGTCACATGCAGTTTACATCTTTAATATATCAGATCTGTCCATCTTACTCTGATGTGCCTCATCATTCTGTATCACTTTTGTACTTGACTCAAATGATGCAATTTTTACATCAGGGCCTTTGTTACCAGACATTCATTATATCTTTAATAATAAAGTTACATTTTTAATAAAAAACTTGTTATTGTTAACCTGACACTCTGTGTCAACACTCTGTTATTGCACAAACTTGGAAATTTACTATTTTCAGCAGGAATCTGATTTTTTCATCCAATATTGTATTATTTGTAAATATTATTATTTCGCAAAAATTGGAGAATTTTATGGGGCATCATGACAACACCTACACGATAAAAAAGTCTTTATGATGTTTTTATAATAAAGTTCGGAAGGAGTATGTTCAGATAATCAAATAATTATGCTTAGATGGATTCAGATAATCAATTCAACATGAATCCTATATATAAATCCAACTTACTCCGTTCCTGGACAATTTCCCAGCATCCCTCCAACACCCTAACACCTCCCTCCTATCCCAGTTTGGGAATCAAACTAAATTTGATTATGTAAGTACAAACTCGTGAATTTTGGCATTTTCATCAGCCAAGCCTGTCCACAGCAGTCCAGAAAAGTAAAGAAGTCTTCTTCATAACCCCGCATCCACTTTCTTATCTGCAAAGTTGCCAGGTAATATCTGTAATTTGAAAAGAAAACAAGATAATGTTGTAAACTTAATTACAATAAAGTGTTGTTTTAATATAAAAACCTAATACTTTGCTGTAATTTATGTACAACAATAACCTGTAAACGAAATCCAGTATTATATTGTAATTCATTTTTACAGTTATTAAAAGCAAATTCACAAGACGTTACAATATTTTACTGACAACTTTTTGCCAGGTACTTACTGTAAAATCTACAGGAAAATTTGTTACAGATTTGCTGTTATTGTACAAACTTAGAGATGGTTTTACACTTATCAACCTCCCTCTCTATTTCTGTCTTGTACACCGAAAAAAATGATTCATTGAATTTAATAAATTTTTTTAAGGTAAGTGGTTGCAATCAATTTATTTAAGCTACATTTAAACAAAAAAGATCAGTAAAGTAAAATAAAATATAAAACTTTTGTTTAAATGTAGCTTAAATAAATTGATTGCAACCACTTACCTTAAAAAAATTGATTAAATTCAATGAATATTTTTTTCAGTGTATCAATGTCCAGCAAGTATTAGTTTTGATGCAAATGTTTGTTTTTCTGTTTTGTTTTATTACTAAAGGACACACACACCACGTACCTTCATATTTGTATTATGCAGTATATTTATTTTTGTTTCAAAATTCAGATCACATGTTGTGTCCCCAAAAAATGCCACTGTGCTTCAAATAATAATTTCTCACAGCTTCTAATATATTTTGTTGGATCTCACAGTTCTTCAGACCTGTCGCGGTAACTAGCAAAGCCCTTGAAGATATGAGTGTTGATATTTAGTGGGTTTGCCGCAGACGCACGGGCCTTGTTATGTTTAAAGAAACCATCAGACTGCGACGAGCTAAAGCGTGTTTGTGAAATTAAAAAGCACTGATGCAAAAATACTGGGCAATAAGGCCAAGCAACTGAGGGGCGTTTACCCGGCGCAAAGCACCACTGACGCAGAGAAGAACTGATGAAAACTTTCTTGGTGATGGAGACAATGTCAAACGGCACAGTGTTGTACGCAAAACAGATGAAGGAAGGACACGGGCTGAGTGATGTCATATCACAAGTAAATGTACACTTGATTGCTCTGTTAGGGGAAAGTGTCATTTTGGTTGTGTTTGCGAAAGATAGAGGAAAGCAATATGTACAGTAAGATGGGTTTAGAAATTATCCCGTTGAACGCTGCCAAAAATGTAAAGCCGTTTCTGAAGCTTCTAATTAATTAACAATTACACATTCAGGCGGTGTCAGCCAGACAGGCCATATATATTACATGGTTTAAACGCTGTCTTGTAAGTTTCCACAACAACAGCCAATTGAATTGGGGTTTATTGAAGAAGAAAGACATGTTAAAACTCATTAAGAGTCCATTAGCAGCCAGCTGATGATATCGTATTGATAAGATCACATGAGCTCTCAGGATTCTCTGATTAATTAAAAATTAAGTAAACTACTGAAACTAGATTTATCTGCTGCTCCTAAATGTAAAGCAGGGAATCCATTATACAGATGTCAGACTTTCTTAAGACCCTACAGTTTCTTCAGTCGCTCCCAAAGACAAATGATTAACTAATTTTAAGAAGGTTTAAGGCCTGCGTATGCATCACTTTTTACACATAACCGCAGGTCGCACATGTGCAAACAGGAGTATGTAGGCTAGGATAGGTACTGTTATTTGTCTGAATACGCATGCATTGAATGATGTATACTTCATTAAAGATACGCTTGCGAACGCATTAAAAAAGAGTCACCAAGAGTTGTTTGTATAGTTAGCTGTGTTTGCTTAGGTTGACACAATTTTCGTCATCAAAAGAGTGCGCATGTACTCCCATACGCCAAAAAATATATATCATTTTTAATATATTTCAAAATATACAAAAATGTATGTGCTAAAATATATTTTGAAATATGTTTACAAAAATATATTTTTGCCCATTTTTTGTATATTTTTTAAATAAATAAATTTTAAAGCATTTATATCCTACTGAGCCCCTAAGCCAGGTGACATTGGAGTAAAAAAATCGAAAGTTTAGTTTGATGTGCTCACGCGAAACCTTCATGTGCAGATTTTTTTACGTTTAGTTTCGCATGTTCGTGTGAAACTTTCACACGCGCACGGGAAAGTTTCACGTGAGCGCGTGATAGTTTCACGTGACCGCGCAATAGTTTCATGTGAGCACGCAATAGTTTCACGTGCACACGCGAAACTAAACTTTATTTAATTTTTGCTCCATGTTCCATTAGGGGGATACATAATATTCACATCGCATTGGAAGAAAACTTTTTAAAAAGCTTTTAAAATATATTTTCAACTGCAAAAATATACTTATAATTTTATATTTTATACTTGTACTTTATACATTTTTATAAAAACTTTCTACAAAAGTGTATTTAGCATATATTTTAATCATATTTTTGATCAGAGAAATTGATTTTATTTTTGCCGTATGGGCTGTATGCACACTGTCTGATTTTTTAAACTTCATGTACTTTATACACATAGGTCACACATGCGCCTACAGGAGAGGGTAGTATGTAGCCCAGGAGATGCATTGAATTTTGTTGCAATGCGCATGCATAGAAGGTCTGTTTACACATACAATCAAATAAACTATGCTTTGCAAGGCTGTGTGTTCGACCGCGCGTGTATGCTCGCGTACACGTAACAAAAACAGCCTGGCACCACTCGCGTTTCCTTCAGTAAATGTTTTAATCTAGTATTGTTTTGCTAGCACAATACAACTGGGTCAGTGATTACAGTGATGCATTGCTTGCGCCAGGCATATGGTGACAATATCGGCCACCAACGTGCGTTATGCCTCGGCTAGAATGGAATGTGACTTTGTCCAGCAGTATTAGCTGTGAAAGAAATTACTCTTGGCTTGAGAGGCTCTGGCAACGCAAGTAGATAATGATGGTTGGCAAACACATCACCTGCTGTTGTGCTTGTTTTCCTCCCATCTGAAAATGGCATGTTTTCAGCATTTGGTACGTTGCCAAATTGAAGACGTTTTGTGGCTATTGTTGGTGAGGAATTTATCACAGATATGACTGCGTTTCACACATTGGAGAGGTGAGGCTCTGACATTATTCTGCCGGCACCATCGTTCTTCACGCGGCAGCCATGATTCTGGGCCCATCAGGCTCTGTGGCCATATGGTGCTTGCAAAGTACACCTAATCAAGGTGGCTCTTAGCTTTGTATCACATGCTGTGGCCAAGCCATTTCGCTCGCTATACTGCAGTTTGTACTCTGTAAAATAGCAGTTTTTATCTGAGGCGCTTTAAAGTGTCAGTTTTGTCCAAATACTTAGTTGGACTTGTTTAAACTTGGTTATGATCGTAATATGTACAGCTGCAAAATCTATAGCTCCGTTCCAGAACCTACAATCTTAAAGGGACATTTCAATTTTAAAAAAAATATGCTCATTTTCCAGCTCCCCTATTTGATTTTTACCGTTTTGAATCCATTCAGTCGATCTCCGGGTCTGGCGCTAGCACTTTTAGAATAGCTTAGCACAATTCACTGAATCCGATTAGACCATTAGCATCGCGCTCAAAAATAACAAAAGAGTTTCTATATTTTTCCCATTTAAAACCTGACTCTTCTGTAGTTACATCATGTACTAAGACCGACAGAAAATTAAAAGTTGCGATTTTCTAGACAGATATGGCTAGGAACTATACATTCAAACTGGCGTAATAATCAAGGTCTTTGCTGCTGTAACATGGCTGCAGCAGGCGTAGTGATATTACGCACTGCCCGAAAATAGGTCCTTGGTTACTTCCAATGGCAGGGGACTATTTTCAGGTGCTGCGTAATATCATTGCACCTTCTGCAGCCATGTTACAGCAGCAAAGTCCTTGATTATTACGCCAGAATGAGATTATAGTCCTAACCATATCTGCCTAGTAAATCGCAACTTTTAATTTTCTGTCCGTCTTACTACACGATGTAACTACAGAAGAGTCAACTTTTAAATAGGAAAAATATTGAAACTCTTTGGTTATTTTTGAGCGCGATGCTAATAGTCTAATAAAATTCAATGGATTATGCTAAGCTATGCTAAAAGTGGTAGCGCCATACCCGGAGATCAGCTGAATGGATTCCAAAACGGTAAGAATCAAATGTTTAACTCTAGGGGAGCTGGAAAATTTGCATATTTTCAAAAAAAGTGGAGTGTCCCTTTAAAAAATGCTGGGTTATTTCCAACTGCTGGGTTAAACCCAACAGCTGGTTTGAATTAAACTAGAAAATGTCCAACCCAGGTTTATTTAAACTCAGCAATTGGGTTTGTCCATATGATACCAAGCCATGGCTTAAAAGAACCTCACATTTTTTCTCATTGTCTTTGTTTTGCTGTCTTTCATGCATAGAGTCTGCCTGGTCTTTTAAAATTCTGGCTGGCCTCAACTTCAGTTTCAGAGCTTAACTGGTGCTAGTTTGTGTTGGTTCCCAGACCAACTGACCAAAGAAACATTTCCCCATCATGTTTTGCCATATTTTCTTCTTTTGTCTCTCTCTTTGTGTCTGTCTCACACTCAATGTCACCCTGCTGGTATGATCCAGGTGTGTCACTGGCAGGTTTTACTGAGTCACAAGGTGTCCCTTGGCCCCCATGGCCACACCAGCTGCTCCAATCACTCTAATTAGCCAAAGTCTGTGTCTCAGAGCCATTGGAGAGGACAGGGCACCTCTGGGTCTATGGTCTGATTAACTGAACCTTCATAATAGACCATTTTGGAAACAACACTGGTCCAGAGGCACTTCCTGATTCAGTTTTGTAACACTAGACAAGTGTTAATAACACATACAACATACATATGTATCAGCATAAAATTTTTTAAAGCCATGTATTTCACACGGTAGCACATGTTCCAGAATTAATGTGTGGTGTGGTTTAATAACACCGTAAAAAGTGACATCATGAGGTGTCATGGCGGTTGGCATACACTTATATTCCTTTAGCATAGAAACTTCATCCAGTCAAGACTATATTATATTTAAACTTTGAGGCTTTGAATGCGTGAAACATGTTATCTGAAAATCAAATGTAAAACAATAGGTCATAAATATTTCAACACAATCCCTTCTTCGCTGCAGAATTATTTTTCTGAAACTCCAGCCACCCTTGAGGCAATCATTACGAGTCTAACTGATAAAAATACGAGATGAAACAACACTCATTTCATTCCCCAGAACATTTTAAATGCATGCTTTTCCTCTTTTTCCTCTAGCCAGTGTGCATGCAGATTTGATCTGTTAGCCACCTGAATCAGTAATCTGTTCAGTCGTGACGCTATCTTCTCGCTGACCTAATGTCAGTTCAGATGACAGTAAGTTGTGGTACCGCAAGTTCTAAAATTCACATCAAGGTCTCGGATGTTTTCAGACTTTTTGAGTGGTTTTCCCAAGTACAAGTAGTGTCAAGTCAAGTTGTTTTATTTATTATTTGCACAGAGGTACTCAAGGTTTACCGGGCATTGAAATGCTCAAGACGAGGAGTTGAAATGCAAGATGCTGGCAATACAGCAGAAGGCTTTCAATGTCTGAGACCTTCTACGCATTGTTTGTCATTGACGCAAATGGTTTTTCATGGCAGATTCCAATTGCAGATTTTTACAAACAAATGGGCAGATACGAATTTCCAGTTTTATCTTTAAGCAATAGACAAAAGAGAATGAAAGAGTACACAAATTTTTCTTGTTAACAGACTTTATTGGCCTTAAAAATATGTAGCTAAAATTAGAGACAACAATGCATACAATATTCAAAAATGCAACCTATGTGTGGCATCAAAAGTTTTGTTTTAAATTAGATTTGATTGTCCTATAATGTATATGGGTCATTCTACAGAAAAGGTGGAATCCAGGTGATGGAAATTTGCTTAAATGAACTTCTTTCAACATACCCAAAACTTCTTTAATAGCATTAATTAACTTGTCAAATCTATGAATCCGCAAAATGGGGAGCTTAATCTATTTTTAACTTCTGATTGGACTGCAGTTCCGATACACCCACCAAACAAGAGAAAACGTATCTCAAATCCAGTTGTACAACTGATTGAATAGCATGTTCAACCCGGTGTGCAACCGGGTTTGAGATACCCAGTTGCAAAACCGTAGCAAAACGTTGCGCACCGTTTTGAACTTGAACATGCCCCACGTGACTCTCTGCACAAAACAAGACAACAATAATAAGGGCTACCATGATCCTGTCACATGAAACACGTAAAAAGACATAAATGGCTGACAGGATCATGACAGTATGTATCATATTTATAAATTTTCTAAAATTTCAAGTTTTTAAGGAGTGATCTGACTAAAACAAAACTCCTGCACAAAACAAAAACATGGCTGAATAAAAAAGGAAATTCGCTCTCTAACAGTAAATGGTGCTTAACAGCAGAAATTAAGCTGTTACCAAGGTTACCCTGTAAACAAATCAACCGCACTCACTTAGGCTGTCCGAAATAGACCTCTATACCCTCATTTCCTATTCCCTACATTAACAGTCCACTTGAAAGAGTGAATGAAAATGATTGAGTAAATTCAGACACTAAGCACTGGAAGCACTGCGAGCGGCATCTAATGTCACAGCAAATTAGGGAAGTGCCTCACAGTGACGGTACATTCACACGGGGCGAAAGCGTTAACGCTTGACGGAAGGCTTGTCTGAAGCGTGGCCAGCAGCCAATCACAGTGGCCGCAACACATGCTCCATTCTTGCATAAACGTAATTGGCTGGCTAGCACTAGGTTATTTGCATAAGACAATCTGATTGGCTGACGCACACGTTGGCGCATTAAAAGTTGAGAAACGTTCAAATTCTTCCACGAGCAACGGCAGTGACACGACGTTGACGGATCCACAATTCAGTTCGGCAATGCATGACGTCACACATTAACAGTAAATGAGAAGTGTTAACATTTTTACCCCGTGTGAATGTACCGTAAAGGGATAGCAGCTACTCTAGCTGTTGACTGCACATCGGCTGTACGCTCATTATTGGGGTGCATTATGGGATTGAATAAGTGCACTTGATTATGTTCACAATCATTTTGGAAACCACTACAAAATGGCTGTCCCCTTAAACAGTGCACTATTTAAGGGTATTGGGAGCCAATTCAGACACAAAGTTTTAACGGAGTTGGGGTGCTTTCGCAAACGTGCGCATTAATGAAATATTTTGAAATAAAACAAAAGAGGACTAAAGCACGATAACAAAATCAGTCTTGCGATGTAATTTACGTTATTTACAGCAATAATCTGACATTAAATCGATTTAAACAGATTACTTAGTAGTCCACCTCCCACGTGACATCATCAATGTTGTTGAACCAACATGGTTCAAACAACGAATGTGCGACCAAGTTACTATGTTTTCGTGTCTTGACAGGGTAGTTAGTTTCTCCAACTATGCATCTTACTATGGTGGTTCAGCAGTGAGTTAGGTCGTTTTTCGGGAAACGCACTCCTTAGTGGGTGATTGAGACTTTTCATGAGACAGTATAACAGCTTCTTGTTCTTAAAGGAATATTAAAGAAAAATTCTGATAATTTACTCACCCCCATGTTATCCAAAATGTTTACAGTATGTCTTTCTTTGTTCAGTCGAGAAGAAATGAAGTTTTTTTTAAGAAAACTAAAAGTTTATATCCTTGAATGGGACGTTTAGAGCTCTTTGAAACTGCATTAAAACTGTAAACTGTTGAAGTCCACTATATGGAGAAAAATCCTGGATTTTTTTTCAAAAGGTAATTGTTCTCGACTAAACAAAGAAAAACATCTTAGATGAAATGAGGGTGAGTAAATTATTGGGATTTTTATGAAAGTGAAGTATTCCTTTAACACAGATATGCTGAAATAAGCAAAAATCCATCTGGTTGCTGATCACATGTTGCGAAGCAAAAACAGACCAGTTCTGATTTATGGCCGGTCAATTGGTGCATCTCTAGACCATAATGGCTGGACCATATTTTTTTTATTACAACTGCATCATTGAAATAAGTGAAATACATACAGTAGCAAACCACATTAGATTATGCCAGAATGGGTCATTTACATTATATTATAAATGATCTAAATAAACAGGTGAGGAAAACTTCACCTTTATTTAGAGAATTGTCCTCACATTGGGCCTAAATCATGAAACGCAAGGAAAATTAATTTCTGTGTGAATCACATTCATTTGCACAACATGATTGAAATGGGTTTGAATAGTCCTCTGACCAATTTGGCGGTCTTTCAATCAAACTATTATAAAAGGAAACAAAATTATAATTTCTTCCTCTCCTCATTCCATGTTAAATCAGATATATTACATTTCTCTTTATTATCTTCAGACTCGAAATTGCTATCCGTTTTCTGGTTGTTTTGTCACAACCATTATTATGCCTTAACAAATCACAAATTGCAAATCACAAACCACAACACGGATATGAGTATAAATGCCAGCAGCTATCAATTGTTACGTGGCGTGCCACCCCGACCGTATGTGCAACATGCTTGACCACATGCATGATCCACAATAATGGCCTGCACCTTCCCATAGGCTGTATTGCCTAAGAAAATATGCCTTTATAGATGAAAACTGAGTTTAAATGAGACAGAAAAGAAGCTTATAGTATAGAGGACTGAAGCACATCTCTGAATAATGAGATCATCATAATGACCAATTCGTCTCTGTGAAGCAGAGCTTCAGACTGACCTAACAAACAGTACTGATACCGTAATTAACGTCAGATTGGGAGAGAAGCGCCTGAAAAGGGGCTTTTAACAACTCTTGCTGTGCGGGCGGGAAAAGGTCCTTCTGACAAAGAGCAAAGCTGACAGTAATTAAGTGCGCATTGCTGGCAAAGACAGGGCCAGCGCTCTGAAAATTTCATCTAAAAACAACAGCAAAGCAATCTTTCACACTAAAGATGCATGTGGGGTTGGTTTAAATCGCTATTTGCTGTTAAGTGGCGCACTGTCCTAGCTGTACAAACAGTAGACGGGCTTAAAGTCTAAATCTTGGTGTACACTGTGCATCGCTTCTTCGGTCCATTATAATATATGTGTTCGACTTTTAGACCGCACTGATTAACCGATTTTTGACTTATGTGACATTAGGATAACATTGTCAGTGCAGACCAACCCAGGCAAGGTCTTGCGCTTACATATTAAATTGTTGGCAAGGTTTTGCTTAAGAAAAGAATTTAAAGCAAGATACAAAGTCATGAATCTCATAAATCAATCTCATGGGTCATGACTGAGTGCAAGAAATTTGTGCTCTTTCTCAAAGGCAACTCGAGTTAATTTTCACAGTACTATAACACAATCTCATGGCAATTCAAAGCTATTTTACATTATAACGAATTGGTGGCAAATTCATATAACTTTCTCTGAACTCATCCAAACACTTTTTACAATCTGCTTTCGCCCCAGTGATGATTTTGTTTAGGGGTGGAGCTTCATGGTTGGTTTTTCTAATAACCGTACATTTTTGTAAGATTTACATCATACAAATGTATCCATAATTGTGTAAAGTATTCAAGTATGTTTACTTTATTCAAGTGTCTGTACTTCAGTGTTTCTCTTTCACTTCACTACATTATCAGACCGTTCATTGCAATTCAATACAGTGTCGATTATCTTCACCAGCTATGCAATGTTTCTCGATACATCATACATTTCTTCGATGCATTTACGATTGGATACAATACATTTTTCGATACTTTTAATATTAATCGTACCAAGCCCCTAAGGTGACATTGGAGTAAAAAAAATCTAAAGTTTAGTTTCATAGTTTAGCGCAGGCATGAAACTATTGCGTTGAAACTAAACTTTAGCTTAGGGGCTCCGTATGATCGAGGCTAGTTAAGCAGTTACATTTTTCTCATGAATAATAACCAAATTAACCATTAATAACTCATGAATGCAACCAAAATATATAACATGAATGTTTATTTAAAGGTCCCGTTCTTCCTGATCCTAGTTTTCAAACTTTAGTTAGTGTGTAATGTTGCAGTTAGAGCTAAATAATACCTGCAAAATGATAAAGCTCAAAGTTCACTACCAGGCGATATATTTTCTTTCGCAGAATTCTTCAGCGAAAGCCTACAGCGAACGGCCGGTTTGGCCTACAGCCTTCTACTTCCCAGTTAAAAGCAAGAATGAGTAAAAAACATAACATAAAATCAAGCTTATGATGGCAACAGTCAAAGTCTTTAGTGTTTCTGCTGGTGCCTCCAAAGATTTTCTGTCAATCTTTAACTCTTTCCCCGCTATTGACGAGTTATTTCGTCAATTAAGAGAAAACACTTCCCTGCCAATGACGAATATTTCCGGAAATCCGTAAAACCGCTATTATCCACCAGGTGGAGCTCTTCCACAACTTATAAAACCCGGAAGTATCACCCTAGAGCAAACAGATGTATGTCCGTGTCTGTTTTGAAGATTATCCCAGCTTTTTGCTTAAAATTAGGTGTTTTTGAAGAAACCTACCCATATTTGAGAAGTGATAAAAAGAGAACTAATGAAGGTAGAATTAAATGTTTTGTTGTTGTTGTTCTTTGAAAACAGAGGGTCTGTTCTTTCATTTGATATATTGTATGTTATATATTTAAAAACGTTTTCTGTAAGGCATTAAACTTTTGGAAAATCATGAAAAATGCTGCCGCTGACTGGCAACTTTTTATAAAAAGTTGGCGGAGAAAGAGTTAAAGAATGTTTTTAATCAAGCAGATCTGTGACACCATTGACTTCTACAGTAGTAAAAAATAATACTATGAATAAATGGTGCCCCAGATCTGTTTAGTTATTAAGATTTCTCTTCATTTGTGTTCAGCAGAACAAATAAATGTATACAGGTCTGGAACAACTTTTCATATTGGGGTGAACAAAGGGATAAGAACAACAACTTGTATTTTTGAAATGTAGCAGAGTAAAAAATACAGTGTTATGCATGGGAATGTACTATAATAAAATTTTGCCAAAGAAAGAGACTCGAAAAATGTACTTGAGTAAAGTAAAAAAACTTGAGTACTTTACACCTCTGTTTTCAATGAGAACAGGTTGTACAATAATAAACGAATTGTAAACATGTCTTCAGTTGCTATGCTCCTACTGGTTCTTTGATTGATGGATGTCGTAAAAATAGTCACACTGTGCCCCAAAATGTATGACACTACCATCCCGAGACAATTATTCGTCCAGCAATGAGCATGTCACACAAAGTAATCCAAGACTGGCAATTTTGTCGGATTTTAGGATTCCTGACAATATGTGACTCTCATACAGTGTACACCCAGTTAAAATGAAGGACTCCTGTGCCCGTCACCCTGCTATGTCTACAACAAAAAATTACTGTTGTTCTCTACAATCATCCTCTCTTTTGAAATCATGTAATCTTCACTTGATTTCCCTCTTGCAGGGCTAGAGTAGCCTCTTCCACCTTTGTTCATGATTACGGCCTCTGTGTTTTTGTCATCCATGAGCCATAAAATTTTTATCCGCTCTCTATTTTCTCCTCTATTCTTTGTGGTTTAGACACAAACGTTTGACATTCTGTTATTGATGTGCACGTTGTTAGCATTGACCGGCTAGTAAAATAGAAATATATTATTATTTAAGCCATCCACATGCATGTTGTTTGTATACACGTACACAAAACACTATTGTACATTAATGGCTATAAAAATTGTATACAAGGCAAATACAGTATATTTTTATTAAAAGCATAGGGTGTGTCCGAAATAGTCCCCTATATCATCATTCCCTATTCTCTACATTTATAGTCCAATTGAATGTGTGAATAAAACGAGAGAGTGAATTCGGACACTAAGCACTGGAAGTGCTGCAGGCTTCATCTCAAATGTCGTTCATTTGGCACGTGACTCACAGGGAAGGGATAGCGCCTAGCCGTTAAGTGTACATTGGTTGAACGCTCATTATTGCATGCATTATGGGATTGAATAAGTGCACTTGATAACGTCCATAATAATTTTGGGCACCACTACATATGGCTGTCACTCAAATGGTGCACTATTTAGGGGTAGAGGGAAGTATTTCTGACCCAGCCATATTTGAACAGGATATTAGTTGCTAGGGTGTTATGATGTGTCACAGCATATTTCCTGGGGTCGGTTGCACCAGCTTTAAAACAGTTGGGTATTAGCTCTGCATCGGCTTAGTGTATGGCTTTGTTAAAAATATTTACGCCTGTTGTACCATCTGAAACTACGACCAGACGCAGCCAAGCTCAGCGAACCCTTGGCTAGATGTAAGATTTATTCTCAGACGTGTGCTACGCCTCGAGGGTGCAACGTCAGACGTTAAGCGCATTTTACGTCCAGACTAGTCTTACAACTGTGTTTACGCCCAGCTGGTGCAACCGGCACCTGGTCTCTAGATCAAAGTCTTTTAGGCACTCACCCAACTAGGCGGCCATCTTTGCAATGCCTCCGGGAAGATATTTCAGTCATGCGAGACTAAAGTCCTATCTACTTAAAAAGGCAACATATTTCCAAACAACATATTTCCCACTAACATTTAAACCTGATATCTAGTTGCTAAACTGATCTCTTGAACAAATGTTTTGGTTTCCTAGGTAATCTATGTGATTTTTTTTGCTTGTTATATAAATAAACTACGTTTAAAGAACTTTGTTGTTATTTATTTTTAGCGGAGTTTACCGGAAGCTACGTGCAGCCGCTTGTTTATTTTGTTACTGCTGAAACGGTCTATAATGGGTTGTGGCTAGAAGGGATACAGCTACGGCTAAAATCTTATCAGTCCCTCCATAAAAATGCGATTATGCGATCGCATAATTCAACGCATAATCAGCCAAAGTCTGCATATTTATGCGGGGGGACGCATTTTTCCAAATATGCCGCACTTTTGCAGCATAAATTACAGATTTCCACGCGCAAAATAAGCGGGGCTTGCATGATTTCATAATCCCCACATTTTCATAGCAAAAATCACATATATCTTAGCAGAAGAAAAAATGTTGCATTTACTTCACACAAGCGCAGCCATGTCCCCTGTTGCCATGGGAACGTTATGAAGTGACGTGATTATGTGACGTGAACATCATTGAAACGCTGCAAAAGCTGCAAACAGTTTTTGCAAGTTCCTGCAATTTTTGCAAGTTCCCGCAATTTCAGCGCATAAAATTGCATAAATATCCACATATTCCATTGCATTTTTTTACAAGAGTGTAGCAAGATCAAGGATTTTTGCCCGCAACAATCACAAAAAAACATGTTTTTCTGGAAGGACTGTCTTATGATATCTTGCCGTATGAGGGATGTTTTTATCCTAGTCCCACCTCCAAACCTAACCCCAACATTTCACAGGTTTTATGCCATAACTGTATCATATTTAGCCAGAACGGTTGTTTTTCATCCTAATCCTACTAGGGATGTGCATTTATGTCATTTTTTCATTACAATTAATCCATAGGTCTGAAAAACGAGTACTCGATTAACTGGGGGCGGGGCATATACGGCATGATGAAAATGAAAATATTTTTATTTAAAAAATATTGGGTGAGCGGACTTTATCTGTTTGTTTTTTAATCATGCATGTTTACGTTACTAATGTCATACGCCGGTCTGTAGCTCAACACAACGTCAAACACGCACCCAGTCTTAACTACCACAGGCGCAAGTAATGCTAACCAGACATCCAAATTCCGCCATAACCACAAATAAATAAATGAATAAATAAACCCACATGATCATCGTTTTCGTGATCGATCATCGATGCCACGTTCGAGTACTCGAGCAACCGAGTACTCGTGCCCATCCCTAAATCCTACCACCAAACCCAACATAGAGAGATTTGGCCGTAGCTGTATCCCCTCTAGCCAGAACCCCTATAACGGTGCTCAATCTTGTTATACTCAATATCTTTGTCTAGATATGGCCTGGATCTCTCGAACGTTGTAATTTTCTCATCTTTCAGGCAAAAATATTAGTTAAATTACTTAGAAAAGTAACAGCACACCAAGTTGTCTCCTCGATAAGCCGAATGATTTGAAGTATCACTCATGCCCAGAGCACAGACAGTGCAGGACGTAGTGCCTCACTGAACAGCACTAATAAATACCAGAGGCTAAAAATTATGTGCTTTGCCTTTCTTTGCATAATATAGATATTTAAACCAGATATTTAAGCCATTTTGCACTGTAGCAGTGTCAGTTTCAAATGACAACATTTCCACCATGCTATCAGTCTTGTAATCTGTTACTGTAACTGCCAACTGCCTCCGTAATGTTATTAGAAGATGGGTGTGTCTTGGTTATCACTCCTGTGTCCCAGGTCTGAGACCTCTGTGGCTCTTAAACTGCACCAGAGCTTTACGAGTGTTTCGGTAAGGACAGCGAGAATCTCATCAGCTCAGACAGAGAACCCGAGATGAGATCTGCTGATAAGTTTTATAGCCCTTCCCTAAGGATATGACCCCAGAAATCCAAAAGAGGCCAGATTTCAAGTAAAAACATACTTAACTTGGTCTGTGAAACAACAAATGTCATTGAGTTGTATAGCTGTTAGCATATTCAAAGCACTTCATTCTACTTGCAAATTGAGAGAATGGGTCCATTGTGTTGTAAATTTGGGCTCAGACTGTCATGTTCTGTCCCTTCAGAATTTGCTTTGGGAAACGGCGAATGGACTGTGCTTAATTTGGCACCGTTACCTGGCATTTGGTGCATCTGAATTAAAACAAGGACAGACTGGGCTACGGGCATAATAGAGTGCCGAAATCAGGTCTTGGTTGTGCCAAGTTTGTATTCGATGTCGACTCATTTTTATGAAACTATTCAGCACCATTTAACCAAGCAAAGCTATTTTTTCTGTTATACAGTATATATAAGATATTTAAGTTTTTGATCTTAACAATAAAATATAGCTCTGTGTAGCTTTATTATAATAGCCAGATGATATTTTGTTCCTGTGGGAACAATAGCTGTTCTGTCTCCATACCCTTGCAATAATACAAGGACACCCACATATTGTTCTTCATTTCATTGTATTACTTTTTGGTACAAATGGAAAATTCCAGACTGCCGGTGTAACTCTGTTTAAGAAATTTAAGAAGGCATTGAAACGGTCAGGCTTTTCAAAACAGACTCCAAATCAGAAAATTCAATACAGGCGTATAAAACATGACAACAGTGACACCAATGGATGAGAAACGGCTATGAATCAAAACAAACCACCACGCCATAGGTCCTTATGTGTACATTAAATACACTCTGTGTGCCAATGAAGTGTATTTATACCTTCTCAAGTGACATGCAGTGAATATGAACAATAAACTTGATCTCAAAATCTATACATGTATTGATATATTAAGGTCTTAAAAAGATGATATGGTCTCCATTGGTAGTGTTGATTTCTAATGAGCTCATCAATTTAAATTCTAGATGGACGGTCTATTTAAAACCAGCTGTCATGCATATAATCAATTGTTATTTTGCTTGTTAATTTACAGGAACATAGAGAGCTTAAGGGAGGATGTTTGTTTGTTTGTTTATTCTTAACACCATTCCAGTATCTATGGCTATATTCATGTATAATCCATACACAAGATAATCCCAGGGTTCCCACACCTTAGTTAACTTCAACCTTCAGGTCCAATACCCTCAAATTCTAAATGTGCGGACACATTTCAAGTGAGAGCAAGGTTACATCATGTTACCTTTTAAGATACATTGTTACAGTTCCCTTTCGAGGGAACTCACGCTGCGTCACTGCGGTGACACTTTGGGGACGCTTCCAGGGTTAAGTGCGTCTGAATGTGTATATTAAATTCAACCAATGGTGAGGCTTAATAACAAAGACAGGGTGACGCGGGAGGAAGTATATGACTATCTGAAATATTGCCAAAGATGGCGTTACAGGGACGCAGGAAGTATGGCAAGGAGACGCAGCGTCTCGTTCCCTTCTCAGGGAAGAACAGTTACAGACTGTACGTAACCCGAGACGTTTTCATGTGTCAAACACAACTATGCAAAAAACCATTTTGTTATGAATCAACATTCGCATACAGAAGATATAAGCATTTAAAGCGAACAGTTTAGCACGTGTGCTTAAAAAGTCTAGAATTTTTGGGAATAATAAGGATTTTTTTTTCAGAAAACTTCTTACATAAAATAGATTCAAGCACTTTCAATGACCTGTATCCCATTGCCTTGAATTTTTTTTCCTAGATTCACAAACTTGTAAGGATTTCAAGGACCTGTGGGAACCATGTAATCCATACATGTTTGTGAATAGGCAATTTGGCATCTCCAATTAATTTAACCTGCATGTTTTTGGCCTGTGGGATTAAACCGGAGCACAGGGAGTAACCCGGAGCTGACATGGTGAACATTAAAACACACAGAAAAAACACCTCACCTAGTGGAGGTTTGTGACATTTTTCAAATACTTTATTTCTATATACTCTTACTACTCTATATAGTAGTTCAAAATTATGTAGGTTCAATCCCACGGGACACCCATACCGATAAAATGCATACCTCGCAATGAACTGTGGATGAAAGCGTCTGCCAAATGTGTAAATGCACATTTATATGCCACATAAATATGTGGAGTCAGCCACATATAAGCCATTTAAAGTATAAAGAGTGCTACATTTCAAAACATTGCTCGCATTCCTGCCATTCCAGATGACATTTACACATTTGGCAGATGCTTTTATCCAAAGCGACTTGTTTTTTAGCAGTACTTTCCTTTCCTGGAAGTCGAACCTAGAACCTTTTAAACGGCTTTTATACAACTGAGCTACAGAACCGATGAGATCTGGATGTCCAACCAATTGAGAAGTGCTCACGAAAGCTGTCATACCTTTTACAGGATGTTACCGTTTTCCCTCCCTGTCGAACGCATCGCCTTGTCCCTCAATATTACAGCTGTCGGATCATCTCAATTGCACACAAAATAAAATCACGAGACCTGTTTCCAACAGGTTGCCATCTCATTATTTCTTGAATGTGGTGTCTGGCCAAGATTTAAAGAGCTATCTGCTGGAAGTGTGAAAGGGAGATTAGGTTTGTAACTCGGCTAGACTCTGAGCAATCACTCTCTGTTTCCTTTCTTTCATAGACAGCTAATCAGCACCTTCAATTACCCAAATAAATGAATCTGCTTTCTCTCCAGCCCGCATGAATTAAAGTTCACCATCCCGTCTGAGAGAAATAAAGACTGCTGTAATTAGCTTCTGCACTTCAGTCTAATTGTCAGTATGGCTGAAGCTGCAGGTCTATCCGTTTATCCCAACTCTGTGATGCTGTGTGACAGAGTCTGAGGAAATGTAGAGTTTCAATTGTCTTCTATACTGTATGTAATCAGGATTTGTAAATAAGCATGCTGCTGGTGCATTTGTTGGTCTTCTGGCCACGTGTGGGGTGTCACTGAAATGGGAACAAAAATGCAGTATACCACATTCAGGCACTGTATGGTGTAATCTCTTCTCCCCGATGCCATACGAAAATTGAACTCCTGCCACAACTAGAGATTAGCTGAGGCCAAGAGAAAATAATGATAATTACAATTATTGATCTCTCGTACCATGTGTGCAAATGGAGTAAACCTGGACCATTCCCTTTCATTCGCTTATGTAACTTGACTGAAACCGAGCGATTTTGTTGGATAGAGGTACTAGAGGATGAGTTAAGGGCGTAGGTCCTACAGCGTATCCGGGACGGCATAGGTTACACGCTGGTTTCATTTATACTTTTGCATCGTCGTCAACCAGGTGTGCTTCATATGTCTTGAAAAGTGAAGGCTCTGGCTCTTTGATCACCCCCTGCTGGCTGGCTGCAGTAATAGTCATAAACCCCGCCCTCTCCATTCAAACGAATGGGACTCTGCTCTAAATTAAAAATATATAAAACGGCTCGTTCTGGTTCTTCATTCTGATTGGTTGAAACGCGTTCTAAGCCGTGATAAAATACCCCGGTAAACCCACGGTTCAGACCGCATCACAAGTATCACTGTGCCACTGTTGCTGCGTACTGATTTATAAAAATAAATACCACAGTCCAATCGTTTTTTAATTTTTCTACATTTGCACAATTATGGCGATATCCAGATAAATGTTATAGATATTGTTGAGTCATTTCGTCAATAAAGAGAAAACGTTCTCTGGGTTGTTTTTGTCTTAAATGGATATTTCCGCTATTGTCCACTAGATGGCAATCTTACCTAACTTAAACACTGACGCATTTACTCAACACAACAGCGTTGTGGTGGATTTAGCGTAACGTGTGAGTTTTTGAAAATTTGAGAGGTGATAACTGGTAAGAGAACAAATGAAGGTAGGATGAAACGTTATTTTTTTTTGGAAAGCGGATGGTCTGTTCTTTCATTTGATATTTTATGTTTATTTAAAGAAGATAGTTTTTACTAAAACTGGGTCGGGCAAAAAAAAATGCACTGGTAACCCACTGCTTCTTGGGGTTTATTGCTTTAATTTACACTTTCAATAAAAAATTCCAAAAGATGGTTTTAGTCCTTTAAAGGAACAGTATGTAGGATTGTGGCCAAAACTGGTACTGCAATCACAAAACTGGTGGCCAATACACAAAATGACAACATAAACATCAGTTGAGGGCTGCAACTCAACTTCTTAAATGACAATATCCTTGCCGGACCACTGTTGTGAGTGATATAAGTATTTGAAATGAAAATGATTTCTTAATGTCTAGTGAAATATCAGGGCCATTTTATGATTAATTGATATACATTTCTTACATACTGTTCCTTTAAAGTAGTTGTTATCACGCTGATATATGTTCAATTGTTCATTTTTGTGCTAATTTTCATTTTAGCTAGTAATCTGATGCTATAGAAACGTGGAGTTACGTTATGATTGGCGTGGTTGAAATGGGCGCGCGAGCATTTGGGCGGAAGTTTGATACCATGGCTCCGCCTCCTGCTTCCTGGATGATTCCTTCTGCGCATGCCTTGGCTCTAAAACTGACGTTTTTACGTAACATGGCAGCGACCATGGTTCGGACAATTTCAGCTTCAATACAATACAATGGAAGTATCTTTTTATACAGTCTATGGCGTCAATGTGCAAACACACATGCAGACCGCTGGTAGGCAGTATCCACGCGTGTAACCACAGTAGCAGCTAGGGCTGTCATAATGATTAAATAATCGTCTCATCGCGATTATTTCAGATCACTGCAATGATTGCACATCTCTCTAAAACACACAAGGGGGAGCTGCAGGAATGTATTTTTTTTGCAGCCACTACAGGCATGTGGTCCAGTACTAATACTTAGTAGAATTGGCTATTATTTAAGGCCTGTCCTGGTATGAGTTTTTTTTTCTTATCAGGAATTTTCAGTTTTTGAAAAATATATTTATTAATTTTTATTATTACTTTTAAATATGTGCTATGTGTATTAATATATACTGCCAGGTAAACCTTGCAAAAGATTTCTTTAAATAATTACAACAATGTGTGAAAATTTTTTCATGAACAAAAAAATAAATTAATCGTCATACCTGTCACAATTAATTAGACAACTGACAGCCGTAGTAGCAGCTCGACCGTCAATGAAGAAGCAGCTTAGCAAGTTTAACCCACAAACAAAAAGAAACAGCAACTGGTTGTGCATGTTTTGAGATGACCAGCAGTGATGGAAATAAATAAACAGCGACTTTTGTTGCAGTTTGAGTTAAATCACTCCTCAACCTGGCCCGTCTTTGTTCTCACCGTCGCAAACGGAAATACCTATGATGCAGTTTTATTACCTGATGGGAGGGGTTCTAGTGGACCAATCACAGTGCTTGCGGTCCACGTAGCACTGACGTGCCATTAAAAATTCTGTGAGGTGCACATCAGGCTACGCAGAGCTACGCAGAGGCTATGATAACTAACTAAAGTGGCTGTATATTTCTTCACTAGGTTGGAACCCATGACCTTAGCATTGCTAACACAATGCTCTACCAATTATTCTACATAAACAATTCTCTGTCACTACATTCAT
Source organism: Misgurnus anguillicaudatus (assembly GCF_027580225.2). Lineage (NCBI taxonomy): Eukaryota > Metazoa > Chordata > Actinopteri > Cypriniformes > Cobitidae > Misgurnus > Misgurnus anguillicaudatus. Next base: position 11,787,511 of record NC_073350.2, read on the forward strand.
GGATATGCATGAATGAAGACTTTATTTAAAGTTTTAAAAGATGTTATCTTGGCTTGTCTGTTGCAGACACTCCAATGGTCATTACCATGGTAGTACTGTACTATGGTACACTTAGAAAAAAGCTGGGTTATTTTTAACCCAGTACTGGGTCATAAAGGGACAAGCACAGGCGCTGAGGTAAAAATAACAAAAAAATAAATAAAAATTTGACCCAACAATGGGTTAAAACAACTCAGCTTAGGTTTAATTAAAACCCTTTGGGTTGAGTTTGTCTTGGGTTTGTTTTTGATCCAGCACTAAAAACTATAGAGTAGTTGAGCAAAAGTGTGAGAATGGATCATTCTTACATCATAAATCGTTCAAACCATTTGACTGATCATGGTAAATATCCATAACCATTTTCATTGTGGTAGCAATCCAGACAACCATTCAGTCAAGTTTATTATTTTATTTAGCAAATGGACTTTTACTTAAAATGAAAAATATATACTGTATTGTATGATAAATGTTACCATTTAAAAGAAAAAAAGATGTGTTGTTTAAGTTTTTGTAGCAAGGGTGACGCCATCTTGCAGTACCACAGCCTGTGATGTCACAGGGTCGGCTGTCCTGCCTTAGTTCAACAGATACAATGGTAGAGAGACAGTCAAAGACAAACAGTGGAGGATAGATAGAGAAATATAGGAACTAAAAAACAACAGGACATTATTGCATTGCTCCTGAATGTAAAAACAAGTTTAACAGTGTTAAAACAAAGGACAAGAGTCCATTACCCGACAGCTCAACATATAAATCAGATGACGTAAACTACACTGTATCATTGTCATCGGCAGTCGTTCCTGAAAGTTGCTCATCGTTTGCAAAAGTTAAACTTTTTTTCAACTTTGTCACGTCTGTGGACACGCCCCCTTCAGTCAGCACCGATCATTGTCACTTGTGTCGCTAAAAGTCGCCAAGCTGTCATAGAAATGAATGAGATCATGCTGCTCTACTACTGCTAGTTGCTGGTCAACCTGATCTCACAAAATACGTGAAATAGTCACGCATTGTTTTGCTCGGTTTTGCGTGGCATTGTCGCGTATTTCCACCATGTTGCGTGCCCCTGGCGCGGCCTTCTTTTCCGTGACGGTTTCACGTGTTTGTTGCTCAGCTGTTTTTCCTATTTTCTTACAGTTGTCGCTTCGGTTTGGGGTTAGAACAACTTTCTGTTACATAAAATGACATTCTTACCCAAACCCAACTCTAACCCTAACGTCAGGCGACGATGGTTTAAAAAGCATACAATTTTTTTTTTATAAACCAATACATTAAGTGACATTGTAACACAAACAGCAAATCTAACCCCAAACCGAAGCGACAATTGTTTAAAAATAGGAAAAACAGTTGAGTAACCAATACATGAAACTGTCACGGAAAAGAAAGTCGTGTCAGGGGCATGTAATATGGTGGAAATACGTGACAATGTCACGCAAAACTGAGCAAAATAATGCGTGACTATTTGACGTATTTTGTGAGATCAGGTAGTTGCTGGTAGTCTAAATGGGATATAACAAACTAAGGAAATCTATATTATGTACAGCTAGGTTCAGCATTAAACAGTGATTTAGGCCTAGTCCACACGTACACAAGTATTTTTATTAGGGATGCTCCGATCGATCGGCTGATAATGCTTGCTATGCTTCTCAATGATGTACAGCAAAATGCCACTACATCCAAAAGCCAGGGGGCGCTCTCGTGCGGAAACTCAAAATGCGCTGTAGACGAAGAACAATACACACGCAGCTATGATGACACGCAGCTCCAGGAAATGTCTTAAGGATATATTTATATTGCTGTTCTTCAAAACTTTTCAGGTATTTTCATGATAATAAAGAATATGTATAATGATTATGTTTGACGAGTGTTGCTTTTTCAAATGCATGTTATAAACGACTCAAACTAACTGTGATTTTACATGAATAAGGACTTACTGATTAAAAGCCGTAGTACATGAAATAGCTGTGAATAAGATCGGCTGTCCGATTCAGAATAGTGATCGGACATGTAATTTTAGTGGAGATCGGCATTGATCGGAGCATCCCTAATTTTTATAGATGTTTTCCCTTCTTCGTTAAAACTAAATCTTTACGTCAACACGAACACGCAAAAACCCATTATGAAGTGCTGTCAAGAATATGCCAAACCAACAGATAGTGATATATCCGTAACCGTTAACCCAAGTTGGCCAATCAGCAGCCTTTGCAGAGTCTCGCCTCGGCACAAACAATGCCGTCACAAACCAAAAAAGTGCGGTTTCAGTCACCTGATACTGCGCTTGCATGTGAACGAACGGCCAAACCGTATAGAAAAAGCAATGATTTTGAAAATACCTGTGTACGTGAATGTGTTAGCATTTAGCCTAGCCCCATTCATTCCTCAGGATCCAAACAAGAATGAATTTAGAAGCCACTAAACACTTCCATGTGTTCCCTATTTAAAGACATTATGTTATGATTTTATAAAATTAATCAATTATTCATTTTACGAGTTGGGTAATTTGTATTAATTTGTACGAAGTGAAAGCGTACGGTTATCATACAAAAAATAACGAAACCCCACCCTTAACCAGAACGTCACAGGTGCTAAAGTTAATCGTACAAAAATGTACGAATGTGGTCATAAGAATTAATTCAAATTACCCAACTCGTAAAATACGTACGAATTGCCATGAAATAGCGTTGTCTATGCCGTGAGGAATGAGTTTGGAGATTTTAAGCTCCCTGTGCTGAAAAGGGCTTCACATTAAAGAACATGTTCACTCAGTCAGTCATGAAGGGACGGTCTGACAGACAGCCAATGCTCATCTTCCTCTTTATGTCTCTTGCTCTCTCACCAGCAGCTCGGAAATGTGAATGTCACAGTGAAAATTGAGCCCTGTCTGTGCAAGGCTGGTTTGGTCCAACAGACAAAAAATCAGTCAATCATACAAGATGCTATTGAATGGGCCGCAAAGGTATGAATGACGTCAAAAAGACAAAAATAGTTAAAAAATTGTCGATTTTTAGATTTTGGCCAACTCGCCACAATGCAAGGTTGTTAAAGTGTGAGGGGCTTTAAAGCAGGTTAGGAGGTTGCTTTTAGCTTCATGTTGAGTCTTTATGATGTTCTGGCTGCTACTGCTCAGGTCCTTTCTTCAACGTCTCAAATTTTTTTAGCCATTTATCATCCAGCAAAGGAAATTGAAAGTCTGAACACTTAAAAAAAAGGAATGGCTCACTTCTCAACAACCAGCCTGATCTCACAAGAATTTGTACGTATTATACGAGTTGGCTATTTTATATTAATTTGTACAAATCTTTGATAAAAGCATCTGCTAAATGCTTAAATATAAATTAATTCTCTAAAAATAGCGGAGTTATTTTTAAGCCAAGTGTGGGGTAAATATTGGACAGAACACATCGCTAGGTTAAAATTGACCCAATGCTGTTTTGTTTTAACCCAACTGCTGGGTTATAATAATCCATGGTTGCATAACAACACCCAATATTGGGTAATTTTACCTACCTAATATTTACCTATTATGGGTTAATTATAACCCAGCCCTTTTTAGAATGAAGTAAATTGTACAAAAAATTAAAATTATGATAAAATATACAATTACGAAATCCCACCACTGACCTCTCCCCCAACCCCAACATCACAGGGGTAGTAGCAAATTGTAAAAAAATTATTGTTCAAATTACAAATTAACCACTTTGTAAAATATGTACGAATTGCCATGAGATAGCCCCGCAACAACCCACATAATCTGAGTTCTCATTAATGTCCAAATGGTGCATGGTGTGCTACTGTACATATTTAAGTTAAGAATAAGGTTAAGAGTTTTTTGAAATCCCTAATCCCTACAATGCATGAATAATAATAAAAATACTAGTGATATTTGCCTTATCAGTCACCACTTAGAACAGATAGAGAACTGGAAACAAATGAGAAAATGTCACGACTTAATGGCTATCCGCTTGCCATTTGGCAGGAGTATATCTTTCACATCTTTTTCTCTGCACAAATTAGCCTGGTTGAGGAAATCCGTGCCTTCGGAGCGCTCTGACCTTTCTCTGATGAGCTGGCTGCGGTAGCCTACTGTTTTCCGGCGCTCTCAACGAGGCGAGAGGAACACGCACTGATCCATAATTTAGAGAGCAGGCCGAAATCAGACGAGAAGAGATGCTTTGAAAACAGAAAGACAGACAAACAAGAGTTCGCTGAACCGTGGGAAGTAAAACCACGCCAAATGGCAGGAGCTCGCCGAAACGCTCAGAGCTTTATCCATCCGGGGGCATCGCATTACATTTAGAACATCACAGATACAACGTGAGGATGGGCGCCTGGGAGCTATAAGATGCACGCTTTTGTATCTACAGTATGGAGGATCTCTTCACTATTCGTCTTTTCTGTAATCGAATTCTCTCCATTTTAGATATGAATTACAGATGTCAGTCTGCGGTGTTGTAATACAAGGATCAATGTAATACTGAGTGTCATTGCTCACAATGGCCAGTGGTGCGGTGGTAAAATCAGTTGTTTTGAATCAGTAGAGCATTCATTTACTCTGCAGGGGTTCATCGACTGATTTCCAAGAACTTAATGCTTGGTGAACCCTGCGTTCGCTCCAGGTTGTAAAGTCAGTCAGAAAGCTTTCATTCATATCTAACCACCTGATCACTTCACCTTCTGTAAGCTACTTTAAATGAAAATTTTTTCATAATTTATTGCAGAATATCCTAGCTACTTTTTCCGTAGAATAAAGCGAAGACTTCCAAAGTCCAATGTTTTGAGGAACTGACTGAAATGTAGGTCATGTAGATTTAATAATATGATATGAGTTTTCATTTTGGTGGGAACTCATTGGTTGTATCAAACAGTGCTGAAGTCCTCTCTAAATAGCCGCTAATCGTCATGTTTGATGAAGCTGAAGTCAATGACCATTTCCAGATCGAGCTCATCTACTGTGAGTACTTCATTATTTTGTACCCTGTGGAGCGAGAGATACTGTAGTCATTATTCACACAGCCAAGGAGACTTCAACCTAGTGACCATTAAGAATGAAGTGGAAAATTAAAACAAATTGTATTTTTGTCTTAGTAAATGGTGAATGTCAACCTCGGATAGTCAAACTGAATTTATTTGACAAAATTAAATATTTGGTTTGGCTAACCTTATTAAGAGACTAGGAACATCAAAGATTGATTTCACATTGATTTCAATCATTGACATGGCCTTAGGGGCGGTTCACATTTCGTGTCTAAACCCGAGCAGAAAACGCGACCGCACCACTTTACTACTTCTTGCGCTTAGTGTTAAAGATATCACGGTTATATTTTAACAGAATTTTCTTTACATTATGTAAGGTGATTTGATTTAGAAAACAGTATATTACACATAAATGACTTGGGTTTTCACAGGCAGGATCATATATATATATATATTTGCGTGAGGAAGCTGGCGTTTTTACGCACACTTTTATGTTATTGGCTATTTTCCACTGTAAAGACTTATTGCATTATTACAGTTAACAATTATTAGATTGAGTGATCGTTAATTAAAACAATCATTGAATATGGGAAATTGCATAAATTGACATCCCATATACCGCAATTCTTCAAATAAAAGCCGTTATTCAAATAAACGCCGGGCCTCTGATAGTGGCCGGGGGTGTGATCATTGCAGACAAATAAAGGCCAGTCTATAATTAAGGACGGGGAAAGATGAGTGCCGGGGGAAATGAGTGAGAGCTTACTTAAGCCCCGTGTGAATGCTCCGTAAACGCCTCGTCCGAACATCAAAGATTGATTTCACATTGATTTCAATCATTGACATGGCCTTAGGGGCGGTTCACATTTCGTGTCTAAACCCGAGCAGAAAACGCGACCGCACCACTTTACTACTTCTTGCGCTTAGTGTTAAAGAAATCACGGTTATATTTTAACTTGCGTTGCGGACCAAAGCGCGAGTATAAACAAAGCTTCAGTTTATACTTTAAAGCTTTTTAGGCGCAGTGTGAACGTCAACTGCGCAAGCACTCACCTTCACCTGCCTTCGTTAAAACCTTTTAATGCGCGCAGCATGGCTAAGTGAATATCTACGGTGCACACGCGACATATCAACTAAGCGATATCATAGGCATGTGAGAGGGCTTCATAAGACTCTGAATAAAAAAACACAGACTTAACATTACGATGGGTTCCAGTGTTATGAGAGTGCTTTACCTCTTGCTTTGCTCAAAACAAATGCATTCTAATGATGAAAGCTCGTCCCGGCTCAGATTGATAAAAGTACAATGTGAGTGCGTGCATGGAGTAGGGAGGGGGGACGATCACGCTGGGGCAAGGTTTGGATAATGTGAGCGCGGTCTTATCTTCTAAATGCATTCAAGTTCATCATAATGCACAGCTGCCAATAGATGGCAGTAGCTACATTGGATGGGTCTCATTTAATGCTAGTGACGGACTTTTCAACAACCTTTAAAAAAATTTACGGTTAAAAATGAATGATCTTCATCCACTAGAACGCTATCACTTTTAATTTAATGGCTAATTTAAAACAATTATTTATCAAACAGATTCAATTTGAAATAAAGGCGTGTCTCTAATAAAAGCCTGCTTCAAATAAAAGCCTGTTACCTTCTGCAGTTTAGGTAAATAAAGGCCCCAGTCTTTACTTGAGGAATTATGGTATATGTATGTATACCTAACAAAATGCTGGTGCACCAAGGCGTTTACGCCAGCAGCCATGTATGTTTTCAATTGTTTCTATTGAAAGTGCTGCGCTTTTTAAAAACAGCTGTTTTTTTCGCATTCTGGGGCAAAATTCTGGAAATTGACTTTTAAATGTGGCACAACACGGACATGCTGTTTGTGATCCCCTTCACATAGTTTTACTGCATCTGAATGAACACATGTTATATTGGACGTCACGTGACATAATATTCAAACATAAATGGGCTTCTAGATAATGCACCTTGAATGAGCATTTTTAATTCATATAAATTCATAAGAAAAATCGGATGCAAATATAACAAGACTTATAAAACATTTTTTGTCAGTAGTCTACCACTGCCTGAGCGGCCCACCCGATGGCGCTTCGGGGACCATTGGTGGGCCGATTGAGAATCACTGACCTAATGGAACATATTAGGACCTTTTTAAAGCATACTGACAGCCGGGTTACATATTTTGGCCATTGTTTCTAAGAGGTCAGAGCTCTCCTGTAGTTTATCCTATAGAAATGAACCAAAATGTAATTTTTTGGGGGTAATCACATGTCTAAAAATACCTTTTCAACCCATCACATTACAGAAAGAGATGATAATTGATTAAACTCCTTTTTTTTCCACAAAAATAATAATTTCAAATTACTTTAGTTGGGTTTTCACAGGCAGGATCACATATTTTAGCAAAAATGTGACATGTAGTTTAAACCCTGATTTGTAATTTTTTGCCAATAGCAATTAAATAAACATCAAAAGAGTTTTTGTTTATAGTTTATTTTACAGTATATGCAGAGTATAAACCTAACAAAATTCTGGTAATCATTTAGGGGGCGTGTTCACAAAGACCTTTACGCTGGAGGCGGCGTATGTTTTTAATTGTTTCCAATGGATGCGCCTTGTTTTTTTCCACTCTGGGTGCCCGTGCTTACTGTTTTTTTCCACACTCAACGTTGAATCCCTAAAATAAAAAAAATTCAACTGTAGGTAAAACCCTAAGCTTGTCAATGTCACTTTTTACTCGGCCGTCCAATCACAGTGGAGGAGGGGCGGGACAAATATAACAACAACCAACCACCGCATTGTTCAACGACTGACAAACAAAGCAGAAGTATCATAGCAAACAAAGCACGCAGTCGGCATCCACCTGCCATTTTTAGACGCGCTTAAATGCTTTGGTTTTCACGGCCCTCTTATTTTCCCTTATGGTTAAGGTTTAGGTTCAGGGTTGGTGATTACCGTAGTACACAGTTACAATAAAACAGTTTAAATAAAGGTACTGAGTTTTTTCTACACATTGACTATCATTTGAAGAAGTATATCAAAATTATGTCATTGCTGTATGATTTTGATTGTTTGATACAGTACAGTAGTCAAGACCTGTGATACATCGAAATTAAAATCGACCGATTTCCTTCATACCATAGCTGTGCTAGTTTCATGTTTTTATATCCCTCTACAGTCTCATTTTCCCCACAAAAGTAATAATTTCAATTCAAATCGATATTTCATGTTGATTTATTTATTTATTTGGTAAGCGTCTTTGTAATAAGGAGGATATGTACAGTCAGCCAGTCATCATCACAAAAATAAACCACCTCTGGGTGATGCAAGACCCCTCAGCTTCACGGGCGATAATGACCAACTGACTGTATATTACCCCTTACTTAGTCTCCAGGAGACTCGGAGAGGATGCTGAGATTATTAATGTTTTATTTGTCGAAGCACGGTTTTGTCATTAACACATATTTGCCACACCAACCACTCCAGGGTTGTAGCTTTATCTACAGCTGATATAAATATTTTCCCTGCTCCCAGTGGATGCAGCTACAGTAGATTCATTTCATGAGCTTGTTTGCCCGTGTTGTTTGTCACCTCCATGCACAGATGGGACGTAAAGGATCTTCACGACTTATCTGTGTTGCTATCTTAATAACCTCAGCCTCTCACCACCCAGCTTTATTTCTCGCTACCTACGGCATGAGGAAAGCAATGTCTGATGAGGACAACCACTTAACCATTTGTGCAGATACATGTGTCCCTTTCTGTGCTACAGTAGTTGTTATAGTATTATTAAGTTATTATTATTAAATACAATTAAAAGAAATCATAGAAAGGTTATTAATAACAAATAAGGGTTTAGAGAAAAGGGCACACTTATCATATCAGTGCAGTGGCGGCTGGTGACTGCTCTTCGGGGGGCACAAATTCAAAACATGTGTTTGGCACATCATTTGAACCATTTGCATCACATGTTTTGTCTCAAGATACAAACCAGTAGTATTTTGTAAGGTTTGTTTGTAAAAACTACTTAGATACTTAGGCATAGTCCTGGATTCATGTAAAGCCCGTCCGGGAAACGGCACCAAAGTGTGCAGTTCGAGCTTCAAAACCAATCCAAATGATTCATTAGTGCTCATGTACACGGAAAAAATATAGTCACATGTTTTATCAACAAGGGTAAATAATTGGCTTCATAACATAAAACCACAAACAAGTTATGTAAGAAAAGAAAATTAAGGATCATTAAAGAAAGCCTTGTGATTTCTTCAACGATCCACTGCTTCTTTAATCACTGTGAATCTTCATTTGTTTGCCAGTAAGGCTGGGTTTAATGGCATACTGCATCACTGTATTGTGCCAGCGCGCACAAGATCCATTAAGTTGTTTTTATTCATTTTAAAGTGTGCAAACAGGCTGGCAGCATTGCTGAATGAGGACTAGAATAACTGTATCTGCACAAAAAACAGAAAGGGAGATTAGTAATCATATACCGAAACACTATCTGCCTACCTAGTAGTAGTGTTGAAATAGTGAATAAAAGAACGAACATTTAAAATATCAGCTTTCATGTTCTCTAATCAGTACAGATGAATGAATTTAATTGTGGTTTCAAATGTGTTTTTCACAGTATGATACTAGCAGTCCATGTACATGTACACGTTGCAGCTAAATATGGTCCTTTCTTTACTCCTTTAGGTTATTGCTAATGGTGTTCGTACAGATAAAAATGACAATTTCAGTCTACAATAAAATTAAGTTAAATTAAGCATAGATGTGCATATTTTTAAGTATCTGCATGTGTCTTGAACTAAACTGAAAAGTTTTGAAACCAGTCCTTGCCTCGCCACTAAAATAACCTTATTAAAGGATAATTCCGGTATTTAACACTTTGAGTCTCATTTCTGGTTTGTTTTGGATGAACTAGTGATGGACACAATAATTTTGACAATGGGTCGTTTCTTGAGTTTTTGACTCGTTTAGAGGTGTCTCTTGCCTGCTTCAGAGTGGAAGTCAGTGGCCATGCACAGGCATGTCATTGGAACAGCACTTGGCGTTCATTTTCGAAACTGTGCTGCTCACCGAGTGGTTCGTGGTGTTCGTTGATGACCAAAAACAAGTTGTGTAGCGAAATACAGTTTCTGTCGTGTTTTATTTGGCATTTTGTAAAATTCCATTGACTTCTCTTGGAAGACTCATTGCTCGCTGATATATCACTCCGCCGCCGGGAAACAGAAAAGGGTCTATTTACATGTGGTTGTAGTTTTTTTCGCTCGGTTTCTCTCAGAAGAATTTTTTCCCATATTTGTAGGGCTAGACCAGAATATTCGAATATTCGTTCCGTGGGTTGACATTCGATTTTCAAATTTGAGATTTGAATATATATATAAATATTTTACAGCGTTAATGCCAAGCTTTTGCCAAGCAGGAAGTGCGCTTCACGCTCCCGCTCTATAGGTGGCGCAGACAGACCAACATCCATCGAAGATCGCATCAAACGGAAAACGAGCTTCCTGCTTTGGCATTCACGCTAATAGTGTTGTAAATAACGTTTAGTTTCTTGCAAAAACTGATTGATTTGCTTCACAAGACGTCAATATGTCACACGGAGTTATGGGGGATTACTGTTGTATTGGATATATATGCTTTAGCTCTTAAAGTGTGCGGATCTGTTGACTTGCATGACGGAGCACCGGGGTTTCTGCAAAATATCTTCTTTATTGTTCTGCTGATGAAAAAAACATATCGGATGGTGTAAGTGTTATAAATAAACTTGATTTTGAAAGTATGCTACCGTTTTATTACAGTTTGTTGGACTACGTTCCATCATGCTTCAGACTCAAATATAGAGCGGAAGTATATACGCGGTTGTGAGGTATCTGAAAAAATAGTTCCACTATAGCAAATAACACGGATTGAAATCATACATTGCGCCAATATATTTGTTTTTGATCATCAATGAACACCACAAACCACTCGGTGAGTAGTACAGTTTTGAAAATGAACGTTAAGTGTTGTTTTAATGACATGTTCGTGCATGGTCATTGACTTCTATTCTGAAGCAGTCAAGAGACGCTTCTAAATGAGTCGAAAAGTCAAGACACGACCCATTGTCAAAATTTCTGTGTCCATCACTGTGGTTCATCCGGGACGGGCCAGAGATGAGGCTCAAAGTGTTAAATACCGGAATTATCCTTTAACCTAGTTACATTTTAGTCCAGAGAAAACACGGTTTAAAGAGCCCTATTTCCGTTTTATTATTTTACATATTATTTGGTGTGTAAGTGTGTGTTAGTACATGTTAACTATCTGCAAAAACAAATTTATTACGAGGGGCAAGTTATCATTTCCAACTGAAATCTCGAACACAAAGATTGTAGGCAACAGCTTACTTCCGCAGCGAGCTGATGTTGTTACACACAACGGTCATTATCGTAATTCTGCTCAAGCCGCGCTGGCAAAGTTGATCGATCAGCTTGGTCATCTGCAGTTTCTGGATCAGATTCGGGCTCGTATTGATAGGTAATAAAGACAATATTATCTCCAGTTGGGAGCTGATCTTCCAGATATGGTAAGGAGAAGGGCTGTGACCGTTTTCATAACCACCACAGCACCATCGCAGTGGTGATGTGCAACCTGTGATGGTGTGAATGTTACAAACTATCTCGCCCAGCGAGATGTCTTCAAGTTCCTGTAAACTCAAGCGGCCACCAGACTCAGATTTTGTGCGCTATTTGCAAGGGGAGGCAACTGATATCAGTGATGACACGCTGGCTTGGGGGCAGAACAATGAGGCAAGATATTCTCTCTTAGTCGGGATTGTGAAAAAGTATGAATTTGCGCTACAAGTACACAATTAGAACGCATTTTGGAAACATTATAACCCCAATGAGGTTTCTCACTTGAACTGTGTGTTGTTTTACGAATGGAATTGCCACAAACATGCACAAAGGTGTCGATCCTGTGGGTGCTTTGGGGCTCAGCTCGATCACCCAACGAAATGGCCAAGCACATATGCTCAATTAATTTTAATAAAAAAATGCTTTTGAAATTAGGGAGCTTGATTGGCGGATCTCACGAGTTGCAACATCTACAATTCTTTGATGAATTAACATGTCACGTCTAAAACCATGCGGAAAATGTGACCGTGCCGCTTTCCTCCTTTTCCAATTGCTTGGGCTCTCCAGAGCGTCTGCCGGTGCCAAGGAACCCAAGCATTGCTTGATGTTGTGAAGCGCACACACCGGTGGAAAAAGAAATCGGCGCCTATGAACACGCACGTTTGTAAAGAAAGAAACATATGATCCTTGTTTAAATTTTTATATTTCAAAATATATATGAAGAGTTTGGTTCCAAAACGCAATAAATCCATTTTGACTAATTTGTGTAAAAATGTGTTTTCTATACCAAGAAAGTGACAAGATAAAAACCACTTTTTTCTGTTACAAACTTTCACATAGCATCTTAAGGTTATAATAACATAAAAAATTCAAATCCATAATTCGATTTTCAAAGATTAATTATAAAAACTGATTATTTTTTCAACAAAATGCAATAAATCCATGATAAGTTTTTTTTAAATGCTATAAATCTATTGAATCAATATATAAATGTGCATTAATCTTTGCCATGTTATAATCATTTTGTTGACTAGTGATATACACTGATTAAAAAAAATAAACATTAATGGCATTAATCAAAACACTTACTTTGTCATATTAAGAACACTGTCATTACTGTAGTCATCTTCAGGACGTCGTCGCTTAACTTTTTTGCCAGCGATCAGCTGTAAAATGTTTTGGTCATTGATTTTTGTTGATTTCGTGTAAAATAATGTAAAGTTTTTCATAAGATCGCCTGGGGTCAATGTGTTAGCATGACAGAAGCTTGATGCTGTCGGGAGAACAAGCAACAGCCACCATTTTTCCTTCAACCGAGTGCCTCTCACGTAAGTTATTCGATTTTGATGGCTTACGTTTCTTCCCTGTCACAAAAAAACCACCACAAGTTTATCAATGCCATCAAAATCACTATTTTGTTTTTGTTTGTTTGTTGATCACAAAGTACAAAGTAGATGAGGAAAACTAGGATTCTGTGTATACTCAAAGCACCGCCCTTATTGTTTACAATGCGTGAAATGGTGCGCTGTGATTGGTTAAGCGGATTTATTGCATCCTGCAGAGAAGGAAACCGCGTTTGTTGCGGTTTGGAAAAAAATGAGAAAAGATGACAGAATAACACGGCGAATATCGGATTTTGCGTAAAATGAAGAATTGACTTTTTAATACTGACCAGATACAATAATGATTTGGACGGTAACTATTTTTTATGGCATTAATTGCGTTTTGGAACCAAATTCTTCATATGCATATACAGTCCATTACCATCGCGGTGGTAAAATACTCCTAGTAAGGAGCGTCAGATTTTCGTCAAACGCTTGAGGTATTTGGCCAATCTCAACACCCTGGATAGCTGGCCAATCGGTGAACACCCTGCCTTTCAGAAAGATGAGTTTTGTAGAAATCGATGCGTTTCAGAAAGGCGGGGAATAGAGGAGCAACAATAATGTACAGTATTTGGAAAATATTGTGTTTACGTTGTATTACACCAAATACACAAAATACTGTTCTTTTTAGCCACGCAAAAGGGGCTCTTTAATTGCTAAATCTTATGGATATAAAACCAATAGTCCTCTGTCATCTTTAGGTTTGTCAAATATAGCTAATAATAATCAGGTTAAACTGTTGGCATTGATGTTTCGGCTCTACAAACACAAAATAAACAAAACATTTCTGGTTGTTATTTTAGATTTCAGGTATATCCACACTGTCAGAAAATAATTGTCTGTTAAACTGTTTCCCCAATGCTGTATAGCCTTTCAAATAATGCACCTTTGCACTGGAAGAGGTCATATTGGTAAAATTTTGACCATATTTATATATTCAAAATTCTGTGTATAATCTACTCAACAGTCCTAAATGGCAAAGTGAAACATTTCATCCAGCATGCGTTGTTGCTGTAAGCTGTAAATGTAGTTATTTATTTGCAATTATTTGAAATATATATATCTTAAAACTATGCCATGCTTCCCGAGTGTTTCTCGCTGGTTAGCATACGTTTCTATTCATTTTATCTTCAGAGATTTGTCAACGCTCACAGAACCAATAGCTCGCGCTTCACGGGATGCTTCACAGCCACCGCGTGATATAAATACCACACGTTTGATAAGGAGCTTGCCTCAACCTGTGTCTACAAGGTAGAAACAATTCTCATGTGCTTTCAAAAACGTCTGCCTCTGGCTTATATGCGCTGGTTCAAATCTCCTTAAGATTCTACGGTGGGAACTTTCTTATCTGTATTGGGAACTTTGTTATCTCCTCATGCTGTCTATATTGAGAGAAGCCCTCCTTCTGGAGCGTATTTGTGCGAGACGTGTATCAGCACCTACTCGCAGTAACACTTCCACTTATCCTGTTTAATAAACTTGTCGCAGAGGACTCACACAAACTCCAAATGCTTTTTCTTATTGCTATTCATTCTGTCTCACTTCAGCCCATTGTTGTTCGCCGTAGTGTTTGCGCGTAGGAACAGCAGTGTGGGTGTCTCCACCGAGGGCCGCCGAGTTGTGAGAGCTCTCTTTGCATCTTAATGTCCTTGCCTTCAATAAATGACCGGAGAGAGAGCAGCACAGCGGTGGGACTGAAACAAAAAGCATCATTTTGTATTGCGCTTGTCCTCGTTCCAGCTACAGGTTTAGATTTACGGCTCGCTGGCTCCCCCTGCTGAATGGATTGAGAGGGGAGTAAAAATGTGCTGTCAAAATACTGCCCAAGGCCAAATACGACTGTCATGTCTTTGCACGTGTTTCTTTTTATCTTATTTTATACAGAACCCTTTAATGTGAAACATTTAAATGTAATGTTTAAGATTCTGCACTTGTCTGCGGCATAAATCAAATAACATTTTTGACATTGATCATGTTAACTTCTTTGTATTTAAGGTCAGATGCCTTTGCTTCTATTAAATCATTCAAGATGCTCAGAAGATAAATCATTCTGGAATAACCTGGACGGGTTGGTGGCTCCAGTCGTCATTGAAGTGAATGTTGCTCTTAACCACAAACAATGGGTTTGTATTTTCCACCTTGTATTTAATTATATTTGACATTTCAATGTTTCTGTACGTATCAAAGTACAAGCTTGGGGTACATTAAAATAGTTCATTCACTGTGTAATGTTAATGTTGCATGATGGGAAAGAGAGAGAGAGAGATTACACATCATTTAAGTGATGTTTGCCTTTCAAGGAAGGGATATTTTAGAAACGCACACTGTCCGAAAAAAAATGTCAAAATATCTACCCAGCTGTCACTGGGTTTGTACTACTACATCATTGCACCTACAGAGTTCATATTAGTACCTCAGAGATACACAGTACCTAATGCACCTGTTAACATTGGGATTTAAAAATAAGACATTAAAGGGGACATTTCACAAGACTTTTTTAAGATGTCAAATACATTTTTGGTGTCCCCAGAGTACATATGCAAAGTTTTAGCTCAAAATACCATACAGATAATTTATTATAGCATGTTAAATTTGGCACTTTGTATGTGTGAGCAAAAAATGTGCCGTGTCCTTTAAAATGCAAATGAGCTGATCTGTACTAAATGGTAGTGCCGCGAATGGATAGTGCAGATTAAAGGAATATTCAATTTTCTTAAAAGAAAAATCCAGATAATTTACTCACCACCATGACATCCAAAATGTTGATGTCTTTCCTTGTTCAGTCGAGAAGAAATTATGTTTTTTGAGGAAAACATTGCAGGATTTTTCTCATTTTAATGGACTTTAATGGACACCAATACTTAACACTTAACTCAACACATAACAGTTTTTTTCAACGGAGTTTCAAAGGACTATAAACGATCCTAAATGAGGCATAGGGGTCTTATCTAGCGAAACAATTGTCATTTTTGACAAGAAAAATTAAAAATATGCTCTTTTATACAACAGTTCTTTCTGGTTCTCGAATCGGATTGGCTAAGAGCTATACGATATTGTACTGATAACGGCACAGTAACCGCTTCACCTTTCGTATAATCCCGCCACCTAGTGAATGGAGGTCTCCATGTGTCTCATTAGTTCACTAGCTCATAAATCAGTCTGTGAATCCCCAATCAGAAGTTATTATTCCGTTAAAGATCAGCGCTCTTGGATGTTACGTTAAACTTAATGGGATTAATGTCTTGTCACCTCGTGTGGACGATTAACATTTGGAAAGAGGAATGTAACTTAAACACTCATTTTTTTCTGGAGCTATATCTCTTATCAGAACGCGAAAACACAGTGGAACTGCAGGTAAGCACCGCAGCTTTTAAATGTGGACATTGATCATTTACTTTATCGTGACGTGACTATTAAAACATGTTATGAGATATCGCCACTGGTATATTTATAAGCAGCATGCAAAAACATCTCTCTGACACAGTTTTATATAGCACTGACAAGAACGAAGTCTAATAATAACCGAGTGCTCGTATCACGTTAAGATGAAATGGTAAACCAACAGTAACATTATAGAAGTATAGTTTTATTAACTTTTACCTCCCGCCAAAACAATAACAACACAAAAGACACTAAATATGAATAAGAAAACAAGTAATAGTTTCATCATGACACCAAATACTGCTGATTTGATCTAATTTTTGATCATCAGGCCAACATGAGAGCCAGGGAATCCCTGTCAGAGATGTAGCCCAGAGAGGGCGGTGGTCAGCGGGGCGAGTGAACACTGATGTCCGCTCATGCTTTGGTTCTCATACGTACCGAATCTCACTAAGCAAACGTTCAAACAGGCGCTATCTTTACTAATCGACTGTAGATTTAAATATAATACATATACATTCTCGACTGAACTAATCTTAAAACTACACTTTGTGACCAAGAAATTGTAATATTTAAAAACTGCGAATCCGTCCATTGAGTTAATATGAGATTCAAAGCAGCCGAAAGTGTTACCTGTCATTCTGGCCGCCCTCAAATCCGTGGCGGAAGAAGTAGTTCTCAAACAAAGAGGCTTTTAAAATTACTCCGTTGTTGTTTTCTAGTTTTCGTTTTTCAAAAGTGTGCCGTCGAACTGTTGTATAAAAGCAATATCGCTCTCTGAGTCGTGTGATATAGCTCTATATCATCACGGCTGTGATTGCCTACGGCCTCGTGCCTCTGGCCTAATCACAGCCGTGATGATATAGAGCTATATCACACTCCTACTCGAGCGATATTGCTTAATTAAACCACAACTTTTCGTCTAGGTCCAGTGCGACCTAACGTAAATGCGTAGTGAAGTTGGAAGGTCACGTGTTACATATATAAAACGCACATTTGCGGACCATTTTAAGCAATAAACTGACACAAAGACATTAATTAGTATCATTACACATACAACAACGTCGGAATGGTCCTCTTTCAACACACTTGTAAACACTGGGGCGGAGTTTTGTGTTCGTCCTCTGTGACCTCTTGACGTCATGACTTATTGCGTTGGGTCACGCTGGCGCATCACGATCGGATCTAGACGAGAAGTTGTGCTTTAAAATTGTATATTTGTTATTTTTATTGTCAATAATGACAATCGTTTTGCTAGATAAGACCCTTATGCCTCATTTGGGATTGTTTATAGTCCTTTGAAACCCCGTTAAAAAAAACTGTTAAGTGTTGAGTTAAGTATTAAATGTTTGGCTCTATTAAAGTCCATTAAAATGAGAAAAATCCTGCAATGTTTTCCTCAAAAAACATAATTTCTTCTCGACTGAGCAAAGAGGGACATCGGCATTTTGGATGACATGGTGGTGAGTGGATTGTCTGGATTTTTCTTTTGAGACAATGGACTATTCCTTTAAGGGCAATATTATTATAAGAAGATCCCCTTCTGACATCACAAGGGGAGCCAAATTTCAATAAGCTATTTTTTCACATGCTTGCAGTGAATGGTTTATCAAAACTAAGTTACTTTTTCAAATTTTCTAGGTTGATAGAAGCACCGGGGACCCAATTATAGCACTTAAAAAATGAAAAAGTCAGATTTTCATGATATGTCCCCTTTAACAATCCCCCTTTAATCCACTGCCCACTTAAACAGGTAAAATCTTATCTCCGGACCCACCAAAAATTTTTTTTATAGAAATATGCAGAAAAATACATTTAGAAAAACAAAAAGAAATGTGTTCTCTTTAAGAAGAGAGTAGTTTATATTTTAATCAAAAACATTGCCAATAATTGTCATTAATTGGGTCATTTACCAAGTGATTTTGCCAATCCAGATGGTCCCGACCAACTAAAATCTGCAAAGGACTTGTTATACACATAGGTCGCAGACGTTGCAATCTTTAACATCTTCTAAGGAGTGTTTTTGTAAGCTTGACACGTGTGATTGATTTTACATTACAGGAAAGCACAAACAGCAGTTTTTCCCAACGAGCAAAGTTACAAAGAATGCGCTGCACACCACCGTGCAAACGTTCAAAGTGTAAGTTTGTGTGCGCAAGCTCTGCATCATCCTTCCTCGGGATGCTTGTCTTCTTCTTCGTTTTTTATTGGCGGGTGTCGTTTGAGTGAGATCTTACGGCTAATACTGCCTGTAGCAAACATATAACACGCCCAGGGGGATTTTGTATAGAAAGATTAAGAATACTGGAGAAATATTTTAATGGAATGATTGCGGGATTAAATGGTAAAATACGGGAGAATCCCGGAAAATCGGAAGGGTTGACCGGTATGACCTAATGGAACATATTAGGACCTTTAAGAGGTCAGAGACATATCAAAAGCCAGCACTCTCTTTCGTAGTTTAGTATTACATTTTTTTGATAATCACATTTCTAAAAATGCCTTTTTGACCCATTAAATTACAGAAAAAGGTGAGAAATGATACCCTATATTTGTCTAATTGGTTTTATCTTTTAATTAAACATTCAATCAAATAAATGATTTTCATTCGGATCATTCTTGGAGCATTTCTGAGCAGAAACCCACAGGCACGTGCCTTCTGATTCATTACTGTGTGATGTTGAATACAGGGACTGAAATGCATGAGGACGGAGAGAACGCAAACTACACATCAAAGCAAAAGGGACGTTGCTGGAAGCCAGTGAGCTGCGCTTCGGGCGCACAAGAAACATCTGATAATCGCTATCTCTGAAAGCTAGTGAACTTCTGCCGACTTCAGAAAAACAGAGAAATCGGTGCAATTACACAGCCCTTGAGCCAAGCTTCCCACACAATGCGCTTTTGAAAACAAAAGGTTAGATCTTTCTGTCGTTATCTGAAGGTCTATCTAAAGATGCAACTTAGGAGAATAAGCAGCAATGTCTTTTAATGTCAAAGCCTGCTGGAACAGTCTTTCAGCAATAACAAAGAGACACAATTCAACATAAAGGGGAAAATGAGAGAGACTGTCTCTATAGTGCATGTTTCTATTCTATGCTGTTTATTCTTTCTCTGTATTGTTATTGTGCTAATTCACCTTGTGAAGGTCACACTAAACTTTTCCACTGAAACAGATAAAACTTTGGGCTGTTTTTGCAAACAATATTAAAAAAGGAATTGAGTTTCCTACTCGTGGGTGTAAAAACTATGACTTAATTCAAACGCAAATGCAAACTGTTTGCATTTTCGTATACACGAACGTACAATGTATGCCAAATTTCAAATGGAAAAGCAAAGTCAATTTGCAATTGAATTTCCTATGTCTTTTGAGTTACGACCTTACCATATTTTAATCTCAATTGCAATCCATAGAAACAGAGCGCAGCGCGTCATAACCTGAAAACCACGCCCACCGGGGGGGGGGGGGGGGCAATCCAACCATCTCCATTGACTTTGTATTGCGAGAGGCCGCCTCCTTGTAATTTCTGGCTTATAACAAAAAACAGAATAATGCCTAAAAGCTGCTGTGTGACAATATGTACAGCTAACAAGCCAAAAAACCCAGAAATACATTTTTATAAACTGTCGAGCCGTAAAACCCAGTCTTTAAGGAGAAAAAAGTGGATCGCCGACTACGTTTCCCCCTATGGACGCAGTTTTACTAATATAAGTACTATGTAAAGTGCCTGTTTCCACTTTTGTGTCTTTAAATGCTCGTTTTTTGAGGTCGACAGCTTATAAAAATGTATTTATGTTTTTTTTTTTGGCTTGTTAGATGTACACCTTGTCACACAGCAGCCTTTAGGTATTATTCTGTTTTTAAGTTTAATCTGTAAATAAGTTTTTATAAGCTGTCGACCCCAAAAAACGAGCGTTCAGAGACATAAAAGTGAAAACAGGCAACTTTTCAAAGTACTCATATTAGTACTGTGTCCACTAGGGGAAAATGTAGTCGGGGATCCACTTTATTCTCCTTAAAGACTGGGTTTTACGGCTCGACAGCTTATAAAAATTATTTCTGGGTTCTTTGGCTTGTTAGCTGTACATATTGTCACACAGCAGCTTTTAGGCATTATTCAGTTTTTTTGTTATAAGCCAGAAATGACAAGGAGGCGGCCTACAAAGCAAATGGAGACGGTTGGATTGCCCCCCCCCCCCCGGTGGGCGTGGTTTTCAAATTTGCATAACTGCGCTCTGTCTCTATTACTATGAATAGGGGACAATGCAATGCTCAATATAGTCAATCTGGCGACAGAAGTCCCGCCTTCCAGTTAAAAGAACCAATCATCAATTGATAAAGACTAATAATTCTCTGAGGGAGGGGCTTGACAACCTGTGAGCATGCGCAGTAGCTAAAACAACTATGAATAAAGGTGTTTCTTATGCTGTGTTCACACCAAATGCAAATAGAGCGCTAATGATTTCAATGTTAAGTAAATGTGAAGAAGCATTTATGCGCACCTGGAGGTCTCGCGGTGCGAATGAGGCATTTAGCCCGGTGCAGTAGACACGAATCCGCCTTATTTACGCATCTAGTTCACGTGAATGTCGTGAATTGAGCCTTGCCGTGGGAAATGCGTTAGTTGAAAAATCTGAACTTTGGTTGGAAAATCGCACCACGTTAACCAATCAGGAGCTTGACAACCTGTGAGCATGTGCAGTAGCTGAAACAACTATGAATAAAGGTGTTTCTTATGCTGTGTTCACACCAAATGCGAATAGAGCGTTTGACACAAATGATTTCAATGTTAAGTCAATGAAATACATGTTTACGCGCTCAGCGCGAATGAGGCATTTAGCGCAGTAGGGTAGACACGAATCCGCCTCATTTGCGCATCTAGTTCACGTGAATGATGCGAATTGAGCCTTGCCGTGGGACATGTGCGAGTTGAAAAATCTGAACTTTGGCGGAAAATCGCACCCCGTTAAACAATCAGAAGTTTGCTCTTAGTAGTTACGTGATAACAGGAAGACACAGAAGCCCCTCCCATGACGCGAATTTCCACGTGAATGTCTCCCATGACTCTTACACATGCGAATGAAGCGAGTAAACTTAAAATGTTCAAATGCGAATAGCGCGTTTTTTGCCACCTCTACCGCGTTTGGTGTGAATCCAGAATTAGTGCTTTTTGAGCTTAAGAAACAAAAGTGGATACAGTTGATGTCAGGTTTAAATTTTCATCAAAAATATGTTGTTCAATCGTGATTTTAGCATGCGATTTTAGAGATATCTGTCTTTTCCCATTCAAGTAGATAGTCTTGCATGACAAATAACTGCCCGGAGGCATCGCAAAGATGGCCCCTTAGTGGCGGGACTTCCCTAAAGGAACTTTGGTAGCTGGACACGCCGACTTCCAGTCACCAACGTTCTTTGGCCCTATCCCAAATGACGCACTTCATGTGGACTTTCGGTCTTGTGGCCTTAAATTGTGCATGCTCCCTTAGTCCACGAGTCCCTAGGGTGTCCCATCTGTCAATTTTATGCTTTGAAGTGTGCTCATCAGTGCCCCCTTTGCACCCTTGATGCGGTCTTTGGCAAAGCCCGCACTGCTGCAGGCTTCAAGCACTTTACTAACCCAGAAGTCCTTGCGAAAGAGCAATCAGACAACGAAAAGGAAGGAGTTCACACTGATGGCCAACTTCTCTTCCTATTTCCGGCATGACGCTCGAGTCTGTCCAAAAAACACAACTTCGGTGCATCTTTGTGGACACATGTCAAAGGTCCCTAAGGTCTGCACTACATGATGTCATCAAAGTATGGACTCTGAGGTAGACCACAAGTCGGGGTGTGCACAGAATGTGACAGGGCCACTGTCGCTCGTGTTACCAAAAGTCACAAGCTTACATTGAAATAAATGAGATTGCGTCACTCTCCCATTGCTAGTTGCTATATTTAGATTTTAAGATTTGAAGTATTTTATATTTGATAAAGTTGTAGGTAAACATGACCAATCTGATAGAGTCACACTTTCAAGCTTTCATTTTAAAATGATATCATTATTTAATGTACCCTACCCAATCTTATGTTGCTCCAAGTGTTTGAACCCATGTTTTGAAGACAGAACCAGAACTAAACCACTGGACTCGTGCCCTCAAAGTTGTACAGAACTACATAGTTTATATATTTTTTCTTATTTTGCCTAGGGCGCAAAGTGAGTCAGGATTGCCACTGGTGCCCTCTCTACAAAATAGGTGCCTGCGTATGTGGGATGTTCTTCATTCGTATTGAATGAGAGCCATTTTTCTTTCTCGGAGGTTGACCTCAAAACATATGCCAAATCCCTGAAGGTGGAAGTGCTAACGTAATGACCTTGGGAGCCTGCTGTTCTCATCTCAGTTTCCTGTCACTTTAGGTTAAAGTCAAGTTCTGAATCTGGTAAATATATTGATTCGGTAAGATCTGATTCTTGTCAAAATGTTCTTGTTTTATGGAAACCATAATGCACATTTAAAAAAACGGATGAAATGTTTTTCCTCTCTGTGTAAAAAGGAGAAAGGGGAGAGCGGGAGAACAGTCTAATTTACCCATTCTGCCTCTGTGATGAAGGTCCATCCATTATACCAGCACACATACGGTCCTAAGAGGATCTTCACGTAATTACGGTGGGTGCGCTAGATTAAATTGGGCCCGTGTCCAGCTCTGAGCGAAAATACACCATTTTCAGTCAAACATTTTGAGCTGGCTGATAAGTCATTCGGCACACAATGCTTGGCGGGGTGCGTTATTGCCCTTAAATTATCCTTTTACATTTTCATTGGATTTCACGTTGAACCCGTTAACCCTAAACCTGTTTTCCCTCCAGTTCTGATTCTCCGAAACGCTACAAAGAGTTCAACTAAACATGTGAAGATTACATTGTTCTTGCTCTTTCACATTAGCCGTGGCACAATAGCTTTGTCGGATGAATTGAATTACCACTGGCTCTCATACAGTAGCTTTATTTTTTCCCTGCATTGGATGTTTTCCATTACATTGGGGAGAATTTATCAAAATCTCCATGTTTGTCAGGCTGTTTTTGTTTTATTTGGAAACATCCCTTGTCCTTATTCTCCTGGCAGTAATCCCAATATTTCACTCGAGCTGATCTCTATGCAAACAGGATTATTTGGATATGGTGGGGTGCATTGAGGATGGGGAGTTGAAGAAAGCAAAGAGGAAAACTGACAGATTCGTCACTTGAGATCAAGTTTAAGAGTTCATTCAGAAAGGAAAATTCTGTCATCATTTACCCTTATACCGTTTCAAGCCAGCGTGGCTTGTTAGTATTCATGAACATTTAAATTTGGCATTACAGCAGGTTTGATGTCAATGCCACTAAAGGTCACTGACGTCAAACCCGACTGGATGCGATTTGATGGACCGTATTGAAATGTACGTAAACGCAAATGAGATTTGAGAGGCTCAGCCAATGCTTGCCATAACATCATATTCTTCTTCATTCCTACTCCTATTATTTACAGTAATATTTAGTAATATGATTATAGTCATTTGTGACCATGTCTGTAAAATCCAAGCTAAAGTCTCATAATCTATTTATGATATTAGTTTGACTTCAATCATTGATTTCGCATCGACTTTGACCTTACTCAACATATCAAGGTTATATTTTTCCAGAATGTGCTTTACATTAAGTATGATGATTTAATTTAGAAAAATGACTTTAACTGGGTTTTTCGCAGGCTTGGTTACATATTTTACATGCAAATATCAAGTTTCTATACTTTAACTATTCCGACATCATATGGGATTTGTCCTTGCCACTGTAGCTTTTTATTTTGCTCACTAGAGGTTTGCAGTGCACAATTCCTTATAAACTGCTGACAAACAAAATGCATGTGGAAAGCACTATAAAAATATCTGAAATTGAATTGAATCGTTCTATGTAAGAAAGTAAGACATACAGTACGGGTTTAAAATGACACACCGGCGAGAAAACGATGACAGAAGTTGTATTTTTGTGTGAATTATTTTTTTTACGTGTTGATGTCTGTGCTGACAGACCAAAAGAGAAAATGTGATGGTTGTTTCATGAACACCTCGTCTTTGTTCAATGCGAGGCAGCTTTGAGACTGTGAATAAAAAATCAAGTAGGCTCTTTACAGCAAGACATACTTCTAAGAACATGCCAGCTAGCAAAGACGCTGAATTATTACTTAGATCTGACTCAGATCTGTGTACCAAGGCCTGAGGCTTTGGTCTGATTTGCAGTAAATCACTGTAAAGGGACCGAGATCTCAAGGGCTTGCAAACATAAAGTAGTTAATGTGTATATACTGTATGTTAATCCATTGCTTTCTTAAATAGAAAGTAAGAATTTACTCGCAACCAATGTTGTACCACATTTGTGTATCTGAATTAGATTTCAGAGAATGATTATGAATAACTTCCTTTTGTATGTTTAGATAGATGCTAAAGAGTACAATATAGACGTATGCAACCATTCAACCAAAAATGTTTTTTCTGTGTCATCATGAAGCACCTTTATTTTTAAGAGTCTGCCATTGGCTCCTGGATGTACAAGGTCTCTTCTTTATAGACTTGAGAGTTTATCTAGTGTTTATCTGACTAAAAATAGCCGTGCTAGTGGTTTTGGGTTTAAGATTGTCTCAAAGGGCCAAGGTAAGTCTGACACCGGCGGTACCGCGGGATCTGATTATATCGGAAAGTCAACAGACAAAATGGTTAGATATTCTTTTGGCATATTCAAGCAGACACCTCAACCCTTAGATTGAATTGCTAATGTATTTGAATCTGATGAAAGGCAGTGCCTTATGAAAAATTTACAATGTAAAATGTATACCCCAGTGTTTTCCAGAGTCTATTTTTTTGTGTAATAGGTATATGGTGATGACTTGCTGAATAGATAAATAGGGACTTTTCTCTTTTTGCTGCATGGTTCAAGGACAAAGCCAAGATCAAATAAATCTGAGATCAAACAGATGAACAGAATTTACTTGTAATGAGCAAGCCACCTTTATGTTTCTCGTTAAAGCGGCATGCCATGCCCTTTTTTAATGTCTGACAAAATCTGATCTTCCATATTTTGTAAAAAATATAAATCAAATCATCTTAAGGTGATAAATGCCAACCAGCTGTATATACTGTAAGGTGTATGAAAGGATTTGCATTTGTTAGAAATAAATTCATAACCTTCTCATGACTCTTCCATCTACATTCTCAGTTCATGTAGTGTCTGACTGATGAATTAGCTTGATTTCAGGCCTAGACGCAGCTTATATTAAATTGTATGAAAAAAATCATAAAAGCTGTCACCGGGGTGGTACCCCCTCACAAATGAACACTAGGGCTGGGTTTCGATTCAAATTTCAAGAATCGATTCGATTCCGGTTCTCAACATCTTGAATCGATTATCATTGTTCGATTCGATCCGATCCGATCTTTGAGATTTAGATAAGTGTTTTTGAAAAAAGCCCGAAATGGTGCCAGATAGGGGTGCACGGAATGACCAAAAATCTATTCCACAGAATGAGTCATTTTATTTCACGGTAACAGTATATTTCATGGTATACATGTTTTTCAGTGTTTTGGAATATAAAAATGTGCAGTTATTTGCCACTCACTATAGCTTTTAACTGCTCACCACAGTTTTAAAATATGGACAATTTAAAGTTAATAATGTTAAAGTGAAAATGCCCAGAGGATAACAACAGATTAAGTCTTGATAGACAGAATTTTGTTTTTAATTGAGTAATTAATTTTATAGACTATTGAAGCTATAGTATGCATTGTATTTTGTATTTATGCATATACATTACATTAAAAATAGTCAGTATGTAAAATGAACAGGTATAAATTTATGCACAAACCTACAGGCAGGATAAATACCTGTAGGCTATATGAGAGACAGAGCTCTATATAGATATTAAGACGGGTGCTATGATGTGATGAAGTCTGTTTTAAGGTCTTGACGCTCTTTACTTTCTTCCTATTGCACATTAACATTTGCGTCTCTTTCTCGTCTTTCTGATCAAAGATGTTTGTACTGTAAGCAAATTAGGCGTCAAACTACATCGCTCCAGCAGCACACGTGTCACTGATATAAACGCGAGTTTTGTCTTAGCTTCCTAAAAGTTCAGAAACCTTTACAACTATTAGCATTATGTGTAAGAAGAACCCTTATTTGGCGCCCCGTTGCGCGCGCCTCAAGAAACCTCTGCCAGACAGAGACCGGGTGCATGTGCACAGAGGGAGGGTGATAGAGAGAGAGAGTTTCACTGTAGTCCGG
This sequence comes from Misgurnus anguillicaudatus, assembly GCF_027580225.2. NCBI lineage: Eukaryota > Metazoa > Chordata > Actinopteri > Cypriniformes > Cobitidae > Misgurnus > Misgurnus anguillicaudatus. Next base: position 11,814,209 of record NC_073350.2, read on the forward strand.
CGGTGGATTGACTGCATGGCGCTTATTATAAAAATTACACAAATAACTCATTCATTTGTTATGAGTGAATTATTTTACATGTAGATCGCAGCTTTGAGCGTTTCTAGAGTTTTCAAAACAACCGCGTTACTGAACGCTATGTTCGTTGTTTTAATGTCCTTCCACCTCGTGCGCATGCGTGAATTCAATGACGCGGCAAGTTAAAGTTATTAATTATTAAATCGATTCTTTGAGTTACGGATCGATCTTTAGAGATTAACATGAAAATCGATTCAGAATCGGTGAATGGATTTTTTCAACACAGCCCTAATGAACACATGTCTGTACCTACAGTATTAGGACCTTTTTTAAGGGTACTGCCCGAGTGACATTTTTTGTAACTTTTTTTGACAGTGTATATTATACAGGGTCTTTGTGTCATCTATCGGTTGATGTTTTTCCCTGCAAAAGAGATTTGCAAAGATTGCTTTTCTTTTTCTCTCCTTGATGCAATTAAAAAGAGGACTTTGGTTTGGGTAAAAATAACACTTGTTTTTAAATCCTCTCCCATAGGACAAAACAAAAGAGGTCTCTTAACACGGCAGACGCGCTGAAGTGGCACAGAAAGCAAATGCAGGATCAGTTTTTTTGTCCACATCAGTGACACAAAGATGCGTTTGAGCCAGTAATGGACTGTGACGTTTTGTAAATACATTTGATGAGCAGAAGAGTAGTGTCTCAATGTCATCAAGAATATCTGCCATGGTGATCCAATGGGCCTATGCCAGGGGTGGGCAATTCCTGGTCCTGAGGGCCACAGCCCTGCAGAGTTTAGCTCCAACCCTAATCAAACACAGCTGAAAAATCTAATTGAAGTCTTCAGGACTGTTTGGAAATGACATTCAGGTGTGTTCGATTAAGGCTGAAGCCAAACTCTGCAGGACTGTGGCCCTCGATGCCCACCCCTGGCCTATGCTGATGTTATACACATGATAGGGCTACAATTTTACCCCCATTAGTTTTAAAGTGCCCATATTATGAAAAACTCACTTTTTCTGGGTTTTGGGGTGTTATTTTGTGTATCTGATGCTCCCACATGCATACAATCTTGGAAAAAAATCCATCCATGCTGTTTTGAGTGAGATACAGGTTTCTGAATGTCCTCTGCCTTGAGTCTCAGAATGCGCGAGTTCAAACTCAGCTCCGTTGTTACGTAACTAGCCATTTCGTCACATTCAGTTTGAATTTTCCCGCCCACCACCCCACTCGCAGGTCTCCACCCACCAGGGAGCTAGAGAGAGCACAGACCAGTCAGTCACTTCGCTGATACCCTGCTGTTATCATGTCTCACTGAAATAACAGCGCTATTTGGATATTATACTCCCGCCTACTTTTAAAAACAAAGTTTTAACGCGTGGTTATTGGAACCCGGAGTAATCTTATATACAGTGTGTTATGACGCAAATAGTCATCAGATTATGGGTGATAAGACCTTCATGCGAAATCTGATGTAAACAACAGACTATGTATCTATATTTCACGGATTTTGTGGACAAAAATGATCATTGGATGTATTTTATTGGACTTTCATGGATCATTCACACATCTGAAACAGACTGGATTTGATTCGCGATTGTTGTATCAACACAAAAGGTAAGAAGTCACGTTATATTTTGCATGATGTCATCTTCTGTCACAAAATACTACATTTATGATGCTAGAGCATCTGTATCTCAAAACAGAGATCATACATTGATGCTAATCCCGTAAATTATACCTTTTAAATGTATAGTGATGTTAAAATTGTTTGTAAACAGTAGGCTATATAGATATTTTTGCAGGCTAGATAGTTTACAGCGTGGTTTCGAAAGTTTAAAAAAATATTTAACAGCTTTATTTTACAATTCTACAAGAACTAAGTAATAGTGCTTTGCCAAACTAAAAGTTTTTTGCCAAACTAACCGAGACCGGGCCTTACCGCACCGGCTTTTCTGACGAGGCTAACCCCCGAGCCTCTTTTAACTTTACGGTCCGGACCTCCAGCTAGCTTCTAGCAATTAACACCCGGTCCACAAGCAGTATACATCCCCCGCCGGGTCTTAATTTCTGTAATTTGCGAAAATAATGCGTTTGAAAATGTTTTATAACAGGAATATGTTAGTATTGTCCAGGGAAAACGAGTGTATTGTTGAGACTGCTACTATTAGTGATATACGTTTCTGCATGATTTGTCTGTTGGCAACATAAACCGTTAATAATAATAATATATAAAATAATAACACAGTATGGTCTGTACTGCTCACGATATCACTATGCACGCGCACGGGCACATGACGTTAGTAGTGGGGCGTGATCAAAGGAGCAGCAGCTCATATAGTACACAGATCTGGTAGCTGTGTTGAAAAAGTTGATAAGTCGACTTTTTAAAATAACTTTCTCTGTCTGTGTTGCTTCACTGCTGTTTCTTGCCATACTTCCGTTGCCAAACTGCGCGCGCATGGGTTGCCACGTCATCATTGTGTACAAACATCAACTGTGTGCTTACCATCATTTATCAAAATATCTTCATTTGTGTTCAGCAGAATAAAGAAACTTATACAAGTTAAGAATAGGGATGTCCCGATCCTATAGTTTGGATGGGGCCAATCCGGGCTTTTTGGCTGGATCCAATTCCGATCCTGAGCGTTAGCCTTGGTTGTTACTGACAAGCTATTAAAAGGAAAAAGTATTATAAAAGCACCATAAACGTTTTATGCACTATATTCAAAGTCTTTTAATACACTCAATAGCTTCATGTGAAGGAACAAACGCACATTTAAATATATTTTAAGTTCACAGAAACAAAACTTACACGCAAACTGGGTTAATCCACTGGTGAAGCGGACGGATGAAATGCATCATTCACACACGCACACATAAGATAACTGTAGGCTATTTTAAAGATCTGATTTTATAAAGTCTTAGTAAGTCGTTGGATGGATGCAATTCACTTTGTGCTGAGCATACGATGAGCGATGCATCTATATCTCTTGACTTTGTGTGTTAACAGTTATGAACTCTCCATTGCGGTGCGAGGATTCCCATGAGAGGATGATTCAAGTGCATCAATTCTGCACCCAGAAAGCCCATAAACGTGGCATGTTATGCATCAATTCTGCACCCGGAATGTGCATAAAAACTCCGGTCAAGCGCATAATTCCCAAAATAACCATCTGTACACTACGGCGGCGATTTTACTATGAAAGTTTTACGCAATTAGGATTTTTTTTTTAACATACTTAAATGATCAAACGTACCCATTATATGTTCTCCTAAACACTGTCATGATTAATATATACTAATGTTTCCTGTAACTTGTAAATCATTTTAAATTATTGATTTTAACATTTAAAATTATACTAGATGTAGCAAAAAGCACTATACATTTAATTACAATAGTATCGTGCAGGTATCTGTATAGGGCGGCTGATATTTGGAATTCTGTATCGGATCGGAAATGAAAAAGTGGTATCGGGACATTAAGAACAAATTAAGTTAAGAACAGTATGAGGATTAGTAAATAATTACATTTTTGGATTAACTGTTTTTTATTTGTTTGAGTTTAACTTTTTAAAATAGATTATTGCAGTCTATTTGTTTATCCGCTTTTGTTTTCTGTGTCGTAATCATAATATTTAAAGTGTGTCACATATTACTTGTGATTTTTAAATAATTATTTGAATTGTAATATTTCTTATTTTTTACCACATAAAATATTAAAAGCACACTGTAATCAAATATGAGCACATTTAAGGAGCACCATGTCATTGCTAAAAAAAGGTTATTTTGTGTATTTGGTATAAAATGTGTTTGGTGGTATATGGTTAAAAAACACATTATTTTGTAGCTCCAGATTTCACTCTCTTCCTGAAACGCATGGATTTGAAAAGCTCTGTGTCCCTGATTTGCAAGCTAATCTGTACGTTGTGATTGGTCTGAATACCTCTGACGTCAGCCGGAAAAGTGACGCTCCTTACCATGTTTGAAAGATTCGGTGCAATGCTAACAGGAGTTAACTTACAGGCTGTGAGTCAAAGCGGGAGGAATTATGATAATGTCGGTCTTGTGCACGTCACCAATCCCAGGAAGTAAACTGTTGCCTACAATCCATGTGTTTGTTGTAGTCCAAGAAAATACATTTACCTTGCGTCATTACTAGTGTTAAAAGTCTTTAGATTTTTGCAATTCTGTTTGTCTGCAAATTAACACTTAGTTAATTTATTTAACATTTTCTGTGCCATTCATGTAAAACTGACATAAACTGAAGCTACAGTATTGGGTGTTTTTTTACCTCTGTGGGTGCTGTGGGTGTTCTGACCTCAATGTCTCAACAAGTAAACATGTTTTTCTCTTAATGCCATTCTATTTAGGGAATAAAGCGTTGTTGCAGAGATGAATGCAAAAGAAAAATGACTTTTTAATGAGGCTCTAAAAGGCAATTTGCCCTTTATGGATGGTTATGTATGGAATGAACCAGCAATGGGAAAATTTGTTAATAATGTTTTTCTGCATGCACCCATGTGCTATGACCTATAACTTGAATTATTACAATAAAAATAGTATTCAGTTCAACTCTAGATTACAAATTTGAATTTATTATTGTTGCTCTGTAATTTAATATTGCCTTTACACTAAACCCTGCCTATGAGTTCATCAAAACAACATTTCACTGCAAGTTATATGTGACAAATAAACACATTGAACGATTATAAAAATAATAGGCTGATAGGTTTAGATGTGTTTGAATTCCCAAATTTACTTAAACATTGTTTGGAAATGTTTTAGATTTGCTTCATATTCACCTTGACTGAATGTGCAAACATGGTTTAGTTTTAGATGTTTTACAAACTCAAGGCTGCAGAAAGCATTTTTATCAATCTTTATTTTGTCTTTATCACATGCGGTTAGTGCAAAACTCTTGGTGGGCCTAATAATGACAAACATTAGCCAGCTTAACACAGTTTACCGTTATGAAAGGTCTACAATACAAAACGTAACATAGCATTTACTTGATTGCTTGTCTTCATGTGTTTTGTGTCTGCTCTTGAGCAGCTTTACCTCCTCATCAGAGCCAACAATAGCATGACTGATGATAGTGTATAAGCTATACTAAACTACTTTGCTTTGACAATGCATTCGTCAGCCTTTGGATGATGTTATATTCGGTTTTGTTTCAGCAGTAGCCTATATGGAGGCAGGATTATACCCTTTAACATACATTTGTTTATTCGTGTTTAAGCACTTTTATTGAAATAAGTTGTTAGGAAGTGAAATTCCCCACTCCAGTACACCTGTCTTTGATTTTCAAATGAATAAAGACCTTAATTAGCCGGTTTTGCGGTGTGAAGTAAACTCTGCAGGAAGGTAAATCAGTAGGGGTAAGATTGATTCATTCTGCTCTAATGGAAAACTCCTGATGTTATAATCAACACTGCTCACAGATATTAATACGTTTTTAATTACACATGTTTGACGTCTTTCCCACTGAATTATAAGGTGAGGGCAGAACGTATTGAAACCAATAATGTAGAGGAGGCCCTACTTTTCGCTACCATCCGTGATTTAGGTTTTCTGTTTAAGAGATTTTTAGTGTCAAAGCAAATTTAATTTAACTGTATTTAAACAGAAAGAATAGGCTAATGACTATTAGATTCAGCTTTGAGATAGTCTATATCAATGTCCAGCAGGTGGCAGCACCACTCTACAGCATCACCATGTCTATCATGGGAGCCACTGACCTTTCATTTAAAGGAGAGTCAATGATATGCACTGGGACAGATTAACAATCACACTCTTCATTTCTGTATTCAAAAAATTGTACAGACAGACAGACAGACAGATAGATATACAGATGACAATTATAATTAAGAAAACTATATCTTTTATCAAAGTTTTTTGCAGAAGTGGTTGGACATTATGATGACCAAAAAGCTCTTAGCTGATCTATGATGCCCTGTGCTACATGAAATGTGAAATCCTATGCATTAGTTAATTTAGTTACATATTATTTCCTTCTTTCTTTCTTTATTCTTGATGCCATTTCAGCATATATTACTGGGTATTTCTCAGATTAAGGGCCAAATTGGGTTGCTGCAATTTTGAAAATTAAAATTCCAAATTTGACTAATTGGTATAAATCAAATCATCAGTACTTAAGTCAGGAGCGACGTTATGAGCTTGGTTGAGACCATAAGATAAAGGAATTTATGATTTTTTGCCATTTGCTTAACTATGTAAAGTAAATCCTTACCATCACATCATCGAATAAAACTTAAATGATAAATCAGTGCTTTTAAAAGATTTTGTGGTTTCACATGTAATCTAATTTATCTTGAACTTAATGAGATTTTTACTTGCAAGATGAATTTACTTATCTAAATTTCTGATTCATCAATCTACCCTGCTAAGCTTATTTTAAGTGAATGCCATATATCAAAACTTTTTAATACATTGTCAGAAATGTATAATTGTAGGATGCTTTTGTTATTTATACATAATTTATTGGCAAAATTATGTATTGTGCTGGTAATGACATTTTTGTAAAAAAAAAAACTAGCCCTACTACTAGCTAAGATGATGACTAAGCAAGTGTAGCTAGCTTTCTACATGTAATGTACACCATTTTAACTATTAAAGTGATAAAAATATTGCAAAAAAAATTTAAAATACAGAAATACAACATATATTGTAACAACGCATAATAAGTGTACATGCCCAACACAAAGAATAAAGAGTAGATTTACTTACTTTTCTTGACATCAAGGCATCAGTCTTGCAGCTTGAAATCCATGTGCTCCACTATGTCATTAGGTTACCATGGCTACCAGAATGGTAAAGTCCCTTTACGCAGAGCGTGTTGGTAAACCATGGGACAGGTAGAAATTACGCAAAATAAAGTACAAAATGCATATATATGCTTAATCTGTGCATGTAGTTTATTAGTTCAAGTAACATTTAATTAATATGCATATATTTTTTATTAATATGTGATAAATGTTTGAGATATGGCACGACATGTGAAAACTCTGGTGAAGGACAACACCAAAACACAGATATTGTACCACAAAACACTAATAAAATGTGATAAAATTATTTGTTAGAGCAGCCTTAAAAAAGTCTAGGCTTTTTTGTTTATATTGATTAATGGTGCTCAAATTTATTACATTTGATTTGTTTTTAATGGAATTACAACCTGGGGACATAAATAGGCCCGAATTCTGGGAAATACCCACTATATTCATGGCTAGAACTGGTTAATTTATACACAGGTTGGGGAGGGGCCATTTGGTATCTCCAGTTTACCTAACTTGCATGTTTTTGGTAACACTAACACAGAAAAACATGCAAACTTCACACAGAAAGGCCACCTGACCAAACCAGGGCTAGAAGAACCGAGGACCTTTCTGCTGTGAGGCAACAGTGTTACCCAATGTGCCACCCCACAGAGAGCGAACAAAAGAAAATGAGAGAGAGAGAGAGAGAGAGAGAGAGAGAGAGAGAGAGAGAGAACGAGGCTACCTCTGTGCGTCTCTAAACAGCGCTGTTATTGCCTCGGAAATTGTCTGTCATGTTGTTTTTGTTAGTCCGTTATTACAGTTAACTATGCGAAGTGATATGGAACTGTAATGCGGTCAAGAAAGCTGCCTGGAACTACATTTGCAGTGCTTTTCCCAGAAAATAATTGCACACCTCAGAACATTCATCAGCCAATCAGATTCAAGCTGTATCCATAGTATAAAGATATTTAAAAAATGAGAAAACAATACATAAATGACATGAAAAAAAGTCGTGCCATGGACATGAGAAACTATTTATAGAAATTTGTGCGAGTTACACGAAAAAGACATTTGTGCTTAGGGCACGTAAAGAGGGATGAATTTCGTGCCATGGACACAAATAAATTAACACAATTTTACGGGACTATAGCATGTCTTTCCATGAGATCATGTTGATCAAAACACTACAGCGAAGTACAAACTATTCTTTTGTTACAGTAAAAACACATTTTGACATCAGGATATTCGTTTTACGTCTATGCATGTGGCAGATGTTTTAATCCAAACAATTTACAATGCATTCAATCTATATTTTTTGGGGGGATCAAACCCATGACCTTGTACCAGTTCAAGCTACAGGAACACAAAATACTCGTATGTGTTATTCAGTCAGCACTGCAGTCTCTCCAGAACCCTCTGTGATGTCATCAGTCTGGGCTACTTGCCCAAGTGATGGTACTTGACCCTTTGTGGTCAGATGCCTAATTAGGAAGCCTAACATGTCAAACATCTACATCACCCTACTAAAATAAACACCAAGCAAAACACTCTTAAAGGTGCTGGATTATTTTTAAGGTAGCATCGGGTCAAAAAGCACAAACCCAACCCAAATTGCAAGGGTTGTTTTAACCCATGTTTTTTTTTTGACCCATGAGTTATAAATAACACAGCACTTTTTGGGGTGTTTTCTACACATGCTTTCTATAATCCCAGCAAAAACTGCCCACCATCCTGGAAATCCTGAAAGTGAGGGCATCCTACCATGAGCTTCCCCAAGACTTCCTATCCTGTCAGTGCGAATTAGCATAATCTTCCCTAAATGGACAAATCCTATAACTAAAGCACACAAACAGGTGTCTTTGACTGACTCACATACGAAACTGGCTGTACGCCTCTGTTTAGGTCTAAATTAGTTCATTAAGTTTGTATAAACCTAAGAATGGAAGGCAGTGAAAGTAGCTGGACTTTAAGTTCAACCCAGAGAGACATTATTATCTAACCAGGCTAGCCACTTTTGCTTCTGTCTAGGTGCCAGTGAGCGTGCGAGGGCTTTTCAATCTTCAGCTCCCCCTCCCTGGTGGGGCCGGAGTGGACATAGCTCGGGTTCTGGTTGTGCCGAGTTGTGAAAGAGTTCGGAAATCTCTGGAGTCTGGGACCCAGCAGACAGACAGGAACCTCATCGCACCCCACAAAGCCTCAGCATGGGGGCGTCTTACGGAAAGAAAGTAAGTGAACTTTTGTCATTTATATTAAGCTGTTAATTGTGAGTGGTCGATAAAGGCCGCGATGTGTTTACACACTTGATGTGTGCCTTTTAAGAGGGTCATATGGTTTGAACGTTTGAAAATAGTGCTAAAGTTTGCTATATTGATGCTTTCTTATAGAGGAAATGTGTTGTCATGAATATATAACGGTACTTAATGTTTTAGAGTTAGGCTATTTTGTGTTGATAGTTTAAGCAGCATTCATGGTTTAAATTGTCTAGGGCAGGGGTCTCCAACCTTTTTGTGAACCATGGCTACCACAATGGATAAAACAATTTGGAGGGCTACTTTTTGATATTTATTTACTCAAAACTTTTTTGTATTACTTGTTGATTCTATTTTATTTTAATTGTTGATGTTTTATCGTTGTTTTAAATTTTAACATATAGAAGCAAAGCTAATATAAAAATATGCAATAAATAAATGTTACAATTGAGAGTATTAATAGAATGTGCTTTGGCGGGCACCTCACAGACTCTGTGCGGGCAATCTGGTGCCCATGTTGGAGACCACTGGTCTAGGTTTTTTTTCAGACTTATTTGCATTGGATAAGACATTTCAAGATCCTCTATGATGATTTTTGTGATAAAACTTGGACCACGTCTTAATTGTTTTATATTGCAGTTTTTACATTGTTATACCAAACTGCTTTACGTTCATATTGTACATGCCTCAAAGTTTTAAACTGATGGTCTTATTAACAAATATTCAAGCTATGGGGTGGGCTGCATACTGGAAAGGTGTGGATGGAGGGTGTGGTGGTGACTGAGTTGACTCATTGCTCAGTCCTGCAAGTGACAGCTGACAGCTGCTATAGAGAGGGTTACTAAAGGATTATAGGATACTGGAGACACTTCTTATTACCTTTGTCTGAACAACTTGAATGTACAAGCGACTTATCAGAGTAAAGAGTCAAAGAATTAAAACTAAAATCCTAATTCACACCTATAAAAGTATAATACTGGACACTGTGCTATATTGTGATTAGTCACTTTAGCTTTATTACATTTATATTTTACATTTATGCATTTGGCAGACGCTGGGTTAAAAGTGACCAAATGCTGGGTTGTTATTACCTAATGTCGAGTTGCTTTAACCCAACTGCTGGGTTATTATAACTCATGGTTGAGAATTTTTAGCCATTTTTAAAGTAGGTATCCTTGTTGTACTTACATTTTTAAACTTGAATTAATAAGTAATTTCAACTTTTTTAGTGAGGAGTTGATATAAATTTAAAAGAAAGGTTGAATTGGCTTAGGTTATTACAACTTTATTTTTATAATTTCTAACTAGTCAAAAAAGTTGAAGGGCTCACACCCGGAGATATGCAGCGCAATTCGCAACGCAAGTGTCTTTTGCTAGTTTCAACCCGCCGAAATTATAATTTTCACGTTTAGCACCACGTTGTTTAAATAGCAAATGCATTTGCGCCTAATTTTGCGATCATGGGCGTTCTGGTCTGAAAACAAGGTGTGTTCAGACGCATTGTTGGCGCGTTGCGATTTTGAGGCAACTAAAATAGACTACGCCATAACCAACTAAAACCTGGTCTAAAGTCTAAAGTCAATGGGGCAAAATTGTTTTTGTTATTTAATGAGCGCGGGACGACAACGCGGGTTTGCTAATCACATACATGGATGCGCAGCAGCATAAAAACGCTTTTAAATATGAAAAAAATTAAAGGATTAAAATGTAAAAAATTATTATTGAGTCTCTTGGACATAAATGAGGGTCAAGTATGAGATGTTAGAAGGTGCAAAGACTTCACCTGTAGCCTGTAAGTAAATAAATGCTTTGCTTTAAATAAATGCATCTATTTTTAAAGTTTTTTAAATGCTTCCCCACGGATGCATTGTATGTGATGACTCTACCTGTGGATATGTTGAGATGAGACATTTTTAAGTAATGCTTTTTAAAAAAAAATCATGGCGCTATCTGAGTGCTGAAACGGCTCTCCGCACTTTTGTAAATTTTTTATCTTTTGTTTGTATTTTTAGAGTTCAAACAGCAGTTAAAAGTAGGGATGCACCGAATCCAGATTTTTTGGGTTCGGTCAAGCGCAAGCGGAGATGAGAGCTGAGACTGTCATTGGTTTATTGCACGTTACGCCCAAAACACACCCATTACTCATGACAAGAATAGGAACAACCAGAGGCGATTCTAGGGTTAGAGCTTTAGAGGGTGCTGAGCACCCAATGAGCTCCGCTGCCACCACCCACTCTTTTTTCCTACAGAAACCAATAATATGTCTATTGTAAAATAACTATAATTTTAATATTGGTTCAACTAACTCCAAAATCCAGATTTTTTTGGAGACCTTTCAGGCATGAAAACGGGTCAGGGGTGAAAAAGATGAGAAGAATATTACCCCTCTAGGGTCTGGGAGCATGCTCCCCCTTAGATTTTTTTTAAATTTCATTTTTTAAAGCATCAATCTGATGAGTTTTGAGATGCATTTTTTTGCCAACCTTTTTATTTCTAATTAATGGCAAATTAGCACTTTTTTGCCATTAATGCCATATTAAAGTCTCAGGACAAAAGGTGGGCTACAGCAGCAGTGTGGGTATGGTTTTATGTGAATATACAGTGTATCGTTTTAAGCTTTTGTCAAAATGACAAATCTCCTAATTTATAACTTTTATGCCTACAATATATGGTAGGTTTATTAATAGTTTGTTAATTTGCAGCTTTTCTTTTAACAGTCCTTTTATTGAACCATTACCTTTACTATATGTCTAAAAGAAAACCCCTGCACTTATCCCCTTCATATTAGTATACATGTGACAAACTAAAAAAGTATTTATTGTCTAGTTTGATAGTCAGACAGTTAGTGATTTCACACATAACTTACCGGTATACACAGTGATATGTAGTTTGTTTTCACTCTGTTCCAAACGCCATGTTTACATGACTCCCGATTGTTAAAATAAGTCTCAAATTAACGATAAATCATACAATAAACTTGAACAACGGAGACACACGTATGCAACTACACTGAGACGCACAAAACTGCATGTGTCTTGCGGAAGAACATTGTAACCGGCGCTACTTCTCTCCGTTTCAGTCTATGGACAAGTCACACAGTTACTGTGCTACCCCGCAGAGCGCGGGTACCCGCCGGACTAAAATAATCCAAAAATAAACACTTATTATACGTGTACAATGGTGATTCAGTATAAGACAAAAACACGGCTTGAAAGATTGATCCGTGATGTACTCGCTCATTAAAAACATAACGTAAACATTTTGTAAGATTTGAACAAAAAAGTTGCATCACAAGCTGATTCTCACTCTGCGTGTGTTTCGCACTGATTGAATGACGGTCGGTAGCGATGCAGGTACAGATAAGTAGAAGAAGAGGGTGACACCATTTGCTAAGCAGGGAGGTTTTCATTTTCTACCTTAACATATACATTTTAAATCACAAACTAAGGAGTATGTTTTGGACATTATTTAACCTGTCAAAGACGAACGAACATTTTAGCACCCCTAAAAAGGGGCTAGCCTCGCCCATGGGAACAACCCTTTTAGGCCGTGCGCTTGGTGCATAAACCATTTCCCATCATTAAATAAGCAAAAGTGGAATTGGACACGCCCGTTTAGACCGTGCATTGGGCGCTTTAGACAATGCGCTTAGATCGTTAAAATAGGGCCTTAAGTTACTTATTAATTCAAGTTGTTTAAACGTAAACATTTAAGTGCAATAAGCAGTTTTTACAGTGCTGGGATCAATCTTTGGGATCAAACCTTTGAGTTGCTAATGCATATTATAGGGGTTTCATATTAGGGCTGTCAAAAGATTAATTGGAATGAATCACATACAAAATAAAAGTTTGTTTTTGCAAAATATGTGTGTGTGCACTGTGTGTAATTATTTTGTTTATATAAATACACACACATGCATGTATGTATTTAAGAAACATTTACATTAAAATATATCAAAATCTAAATAAATATATATTGTACATATAATAAAAATACATAAATCATATGTTTCTTAAATGTATGTATGTATGCATAATTACACACAATACACAAGCAAATATATTATGCAAACACAAACTTTTATTTTGCATGCGATTAATCGCGATTAATCTTTTGACAGCCCTAATTTTTATAGGATCTCAAACCAGATCATGTAGCTCAAAATGTTAGTAAAATATGAATGGACAGATGGTTGTTTTGATAACTCGGCAGTGATTGGGATGTCTGGAGTGCCATTGGATTTCTGTTGTGTCTAAGGTGCAGGAGGAGAAAGCAGCTCTCAGTAAGGCATCTGAAAATGTCAACTCGTCAGAGCTGTAATTTCATCCTCTCTGCCAGCTTCCGGGGCTGCTTGGCATGAACTGAATACCTCGACTCGCCCTCGCTGCGCTGTTATAGACCCTCACATCACCAAACCCCCCTTTCGCTTTCCCACAGAGGCTGCTAGTAGAGGCCTGCAGACGTTTAGACAGATCATGCAGACATTTCATGTATATAACTTGCAACGGTGTGTGCTGTTTTGTTGTGTCTGGTTAACTTTGTTCAGTGTTAATCTTGTTACAAGCCTTATTCCATTGGAGCGCAGATCCTGCCGGTGGCATTTTACACATGGGTGCACGAGACGCACCTGCGTAAGGCGCTATCGCTGAAAACGTATTGTGCTACAACCGATAGAAACCGGTTTCGTTGCAAGCTATAATAAGCACCTCTGTTGAGCCTGGCTGTGTTTGGAACGTACTGTTGTGATGCTATTTATAGTATGCAGTATATGGCATACTGTGAACGATATGCAAATTGTCTGTATTTATGTAATACCCAGATGACCCACTACATTTAGCTGCTGGAAAACAGGCTCAAGCTGGTAGCTGGGTTTGAGGATATGGAATGTAAATTTATCCGTTTCCTTAACATAGATTAAAAAAAACTAACATAACTGTAAACTGTAACTAACCACTCTAAATTCTGCTGGGTTCTTTTTAACCCAATGCTGGGTAAATATTAGACAAAACGCATTTTGGGTTCATAAATAAACCTATGCTGGGTTGTTTCAATGCAATGCTGGGTTGTTGCATAGGTTTAATTATAACCCAACATGTGTTCTGTCCAATATTTATCCAGAATTTAGAGTGTAAATAATATTAAAAACAACTATAATAAAAAAAAAACATTGAGGTTTAGTTTTTGATATGCATAAAATATAAAACTTGAAAGCCTAAAATTGCCCAAATAACCCAAAACTACATTGCCTCAAAAAAAAAAAACAATACAAGAATCTACAAATGTATTGCTTTTAAACATCTTTAAATTATATAATCTGATAATCCATCTGTTAATAAACAGCTTGGACCAGTTAATGACCTGTATGAAACCACCACTTACATTCTAAAAAATAGTGCTAAATAGCACTAAAAGCTTGTAATCACAGGGAAACCGTTTTTAGTGCTATATAGGACCTGTAGAGCACCTATGAAGAACCATCCGGGGGTCATATAGCACCACTATAGGACCAGATATAGTGGGGGCAGGGGAACACTGCAAATTATGATTTTGTCTGAGCTATTAATGAAATCAAAATATAAGAATTTATATTTTATTGTCTAATCTTAATATTTTATCTTGAGGCTAAATTCGTTTTAATTCGTTGAACCTAAGTGTTTTCAACAATATTAAAATAGTCTTTGGTATCCCCAGAATGTGTCTGTAAAGTTTCAGCTCAAAATGCACCACAGATCTTTCATTATACGATGTTATACATGGCCATTTGTGGCTGCAGTGAAAAACGTTTTGTGTGCGTCTCTTTAAATGCAAAGAAAGCTTTTGTTCCCCTCCCCGTATGCAAAGTAGGGGGTGGAGCGTTTAAACATCTACATAAAAAACATGAGTCTCTGGTAGAACTACGGTTCATAAGGCGGAGTCTGTGAGCGGTCATTATTGGGGCATAATCAATGTGACATCACATTGATAGGGGATCCCCAACGTTCTTTTTTGTGTGACTGTTGTGGTTTAAAGGAGATTGCACAATGAAGAATAGATGGATTTGAGGATGCTTCTGCTCTGCACACACACTGGCGACTCATTTTCTGATAGAAACACATTCAAAAGTGCATTTTCTGAGTATATGGGCTTTAAACCATATTTAACTCTTTCCCCCTGCCATTGACGAGTTTTCTCATCAATTAAGAGAAAACATTTCCCTGCCAATAACGCTTTCCTGATGAGTTTCTGTGGTAATCTAACAAAATTTCTTTACAAAAATGTTATTATTTCAGCTTTTTGCTCAAAATTTGGTATTTTTGAAGACATCTACCCATATTTAAGAGGTTATAAAAAGAGAAAAACAACGTTTTGTTTGTTTGAAAGCCGAGGGTCTGTTCTTTTGTTTGCTAAATTTGTATGTTTATATATTTATAAAAGAAAATATTCCTGCAAGAAATTTTGTGAAACTTTTGTGAAAATCACAAAAAAATGCTGGCGGGGAATGAGTTAAAAACCATTAAACTGCATTCTCTCACTAATCTCAAGTAGTATTGCAGTATCCTTGTTTGCCATTAGGTGCCCCCCTCCCAAAGCACAAACACAAAACTCCGACTAACATCATAGCTTATGTTTATTGTCCTGCACAGTTTAGGTCCAGCTCTAATCAAGCACACCTTTTAGTTTGTGCTAAATTTAGTTAAACAATTTCAACTTGTTTTTATAAGTTATGTCAACTTATCACAGGTAAAAACTTAAAATAGTAGGTTGAATTGGCTTGCAAAACCAAGTTGTTTGAATTACTTTACAGTACTGTGCAATATGCAGTAATCAGTAAGCTAAAGTGACCTCTGTTTTAGCTCTGTTGGTGTTGAGGAATAATAAACACTTAAATCGTCTCTGCTATAAAGCTGGTCTGAGATCAGCATTATTAAGAGGACTTCATCAGCCAACTCCCGAGCAGAGCACTTGCATGTGATTGCCTGGCTGCTAAATGGGATGTCAAGTTGTGTTAATGCCTCCTGTGCCAGAGACCCACAGTGAAAGATTAGACCAATCAGACCAAATCTTTACTAAATGATCCAACAGCCAAGCTAAAAATAAATACCGCCTCTTAACTTAGAAACAACCACAGTTATGTTTTACATGGAGAGTTTATGGTAAATCTTTACAATCTGTAGTCATAAAAACAGGGGTGCTGTAAAGGGGGGGTAAACAATGACGATTCTCGGGGCCCACGAGTAAGAGGGGGCCCAGAGAAGCCCCCAAAATTGTGGTGCTAAAAAAATATTTAATAGTAAAAATTATTAACTTTAAATTATTCTATTTGCTGTTTCCTGGTATCAAAAAATTTATTTGTTTAGGAAACACAAACGTCTGTGGGCCCCTTTCCCCCCTCTCAATTGTCATAAAATGGTTTAGTCCGCCCAAATTGTATAATCCAGGCAACACAGATTGACTTCACTTATATTGCCGGCAGAATATCAACTTGACTGACAAGGAAGTGAAAATGCCTAAAAAATCTGGAAGTCAAAAACGGAAAGAGAAAAAAAATAAGAAGTGAAAGAGGCAAAGGGTCGACATTATGTTACCAAGGTGGGTTTGTAAGTACGCCTAAATTGTTAGTGGACCGCCCGTCCGTGACAATGATCGTAGCCTACGGCACTTTTCTGTGCTAACGCGCACGCATTGTACACGAGGCCCCAGGTCTCTACGGTAGCATTTTTCGACAAGTAAGCACGTTTATTTATGCACGTGATTTATTTAGACAAATTTATTGCAAATTTCAAACTGTCAAAATTACTCCTTGTTCATTCTATTGTTAAAGATAATTACCACACTGCAAAAAATGAATTTCAAGAAAAAATTCTTAGTATTTTTGTCTTGTTTTCAGTAAAAATATCTAGAATGGTTAAATGGAGATGCTTTTTCATGATGAGCAAAGCGACCCAAGAGAATGGGTCTAGTTTTTAGACCAGGGATATTGCATTTGGGGGATTTTGTGCATAAAACAAGCAAAAAAATCTTGAACATTTTTCTTAAACACTAAACTCAAGAAAAATTTGCTTACCCCATTGCCAGATTTTTTTGCTTGTTTTATGCACAAAATCCCTTGAATGTAGTGTTTTTGGTCTCAGGACTGGACTTGTTTTCTTGGTTCGTTTTGCTCATGAAGAAAAAGCATCTTAATTTGAGAATTTTTGGATATTTTTACTGAAAACAAGAGAAAAATACTAAGAATTTTTTTCTTGAAAATCATTTTTTGCAATGCATAAGTTTAAATGTTGCGGTTAAAATGACTACTGGTGGCCATTCTAGTGTTAAAAGTGCATGATTAGGGAACTCAATTTTCTCCTCATGTTAGGTCAAGAAAACGCTGGAAAAAATAACAATACACAGTTTTAGTTAAACATTCAACACTGCAAAAATGACTTTCTTACTTAGTATTTTTGTCTTGTTTTCGGTAGAAATGTCTAAAAATTCTTCAATTAAGATGCCTTTTCTTGATAAGCAAAATGACCTAAGTAAATCAGTCTAGTTTTAAGACAAATTAATATACAATTTAAGTGAAATTGTCCTTAACACAAGCAAAGTGATCTGCCAATGCGGTGAGAAAAAATTGTGAAATAAGATTTATTTTTTCTTAAACACTTAATTCAAAATTAAATTAAAATTTTCTCACCCCATTGGTAGTCAAAATACCATAAAAGCGCATGATTTTATGTAAATTAATATGAAAAAAGTCTCAGCTGTGTTGGGGGCCCTGTTAAGATTCTTTTCATGGGGCCCAAAATCCTTAGCAGCGCCCCTGCATATAAAAAGTTGATAATAAGAGTTGCATGGGTGCTACATCCCGAAAAGTTTATATATATATACCATTGTTTAACAATGAAAACTAGAAACCTCATGTTGAATAAAATAGCCCACTGATATGACAGTTGATGTACTATATAGAAAAACAAGCATTATTATTATTCAATTGGATTACAAATGGTTACCCAAGCTATATTTACACAAAGCTACAGTGAAACAGTTTCTGATTGGCTGTTGTCAAACAGTGAAGCATTCCAGCATAAGTGGGTCAGATTCAAAGATGGATACAAATCCCTGAATCTATAAGAACCCGAGAGGCGAGTAACCGGACCTTCAGCTTGGGCAACAAGCGAGTCTCTGATCAATGTACCTTTAAAGCAGAAATTCCTCTCTTTCTCTCATCTGTCTCTCTTTCAACATTAGTACGGTTTCAATTTCACTCCATTAACAGAAAAAAACTCTGAAATAAGAAACAACACTTCGATTTGAAGATTGAACTGTAGGCTGCAGGATGAGACTGGTTGTAAATGTTTACCTTTTCAAATATTAGGCATATTCAACAAAAAATAGAAACTCAAAAATCTGGTCATGTTGCAGTATCTCTTATAATATTACGTAATTGCCCAATTGTGCCAGTTACAGAGGGTTAGCATTCAGTTCACATACATCAGTTGTCCTTTTAAAGGACGTGGAAAGACACATAAAGAATATAGTTTACAACAGAATGTGTTGAGCTAAAGAAATCCTTCCTAATTGCTTTCAACATGACCACAAAACCAGATCAGGAACGTCTTGTTACCTGATTAAACCAGAGGAATTCAGTAAGCTACATGAACTGGAAGAGGTTTAATTTGTGAGGGGAAAAGCAGAAGGGATAAAATACGCATGGATTATGATACACTGCTGCCCACAGACCCATGAATGAGATTTGAGAGCAAAACTGCTTTCCTCATATGTTAATACATGTAGCAATGCCAGGATTATGGGTTTGGTTCCCAGGGAATGCACATACTCATATAAAATGTATAGCTTGAATGCACTTTAAGTCACTTAATTTATAACAATAAGAGTCTGTATGCCGTTAGATATGTTTTCACCTCATTAGGTTGATGAATACAAACAATTTACGAGTCTTAATTCTACCTCATATCAAATTATTGTTTGTAATATGTACCTAAACCTTTAAGCAAAGCAGTCTTCATGGTGGAAAGCCAAATCGTACTATTTGATGCAGTTTTGCTTCAGGATTACTGTGATATGTATAGGTCAATATACAAAAAGCTTAACATAACAGTCACATTTGTAAATGCATAAACAATGGCAGTTAGAAATTGTTTTCTGTGTTTTATTATCCAAGAGGAATTGTTTATGTTGTTGGGATAATACAACTCTCTGAAACTCATGAGCTGTTATTTCATGTAGAGGATTACCAAAACTTATTGAAAGGTCTAATACACATGTGAAAATGTTATTCATACTATTCCCACCAGGTGGCAGAATCAGTCCAATTGTAAAATGCCTAATAATTATGAATAGACTTTGTGTTTAACGTAAAAATTTGATTTAAAGGCCATTGTAGGATATAAGACCATAGTGTACATCATACAATATTTATATAATAAAATAAAAAGGAATAGTCAGTACAAACTAAATAGAATAGTAGTATTGCAGACAGTAAACATTAGTGTGCTATTTTTACAACAAGTCAATTCTCAGTGAATTCTCAGAAATAAATACAAGTTGTTGACATACATATAGAAAGTATATATATATATATATATATATATATATATATATATATATATATATATATGATTTAATGTAGATTGTATATCTGAAATAATCTGGAAATAATACATTTATTTATTTATTTATTATTAATTAATAATATAAGCTTTTATTTACAAATGATTTAACCAAATGCATGTTCATCTTGTTTAAACTTTTATTCAACATATCTTGTTGTAAAGTGGCTAAAAAGAGTTTTGCTCAAAGGTTTGCATAGTAAGCTAATAATGTTCATACATGTACTCATGTGGCAAGAAGCCATGTAATAATTGGGAAAATGTACAGACTACGTTATCCATTATTTGACAAACTCACTGTAATTTGTAAAGATTTTCAAGTGATGATTTAAAGTGTCAGTGTGACCAGGATAAGAATATGCAGCACTTCAAAAACAAAATTACAACATAAGACGTTTTTCAGTCATTTCAGTCATTTTTCAGCGTCTTAAAAAATAGCATGCTAACAGCTGATAATATTGAGCTGTTAAATAACAACTCCACACAAACTTAATTGTTTTATTTTCTGTCATTTACTGTTAGGCTAACTAAGCAGTAACTAAATAGCCATTGTGATTGTATATACAATGAATATATTGTTTAGTAGTTCATCACTCTGTTTATTACACATTTATCATTTTCTGTAATTTTTCTGTATTTTTTTTTTTTTTTTGTTACTTAAGCAGTGACTAGTTGAATAGCTAGTATTTTATCTTTATAGCTTTAATATTTTAGTGGACATGCTTTAAAGGTCCACTGTGTAGATTTTTAGCGACATCTAGTGGTAAGATTGTGAATTCCAACCAACGGCTCAGTCCACAGCTCGGCCCACCCTTTCGGACGCAAAGTGAAGCTACGGTAGCCAACATAGGACAAACATGTCACTGTCTGGGACAACGTGGTAACTTTTATGTAAGGGGACTCACTGTGTATGTAGATAAAAACGTCTCATTCTAATACAGTGTTTCTCAAACTTTTTCAGCCCAAGGACCACTTTATCTTGCAATTTTTTTCTGAGGACCACCTAACAGAATCCCACTCTAACACGCCCCCAAAAAACAACAAAATAGGAAGGATAAGCTAAATTTAAGTTTAATATGCAACTGTTTCAAGTCAAAAACAAATTTTTTAAACACATGCTATGTTCAGAAATTATTATATGAATTTTATTTCATTTGAAAAAGTAAATGTGAAATGAGTTACAGCTTAATATGAACAACAAACTGCACATGTGAGGAAAAAAACTGCAATTAAACATACTGTAACAGCCTAGGTCCCAATTAATGTCATTCCAAAGAGCCATTTAGTTTAAAACTGAGGTGGTGGGTATATGTAGTCTATAGTTGTAACTATATTAACAATAAAATGCTGAAAAAAATGTTCCCCTTAATCTCCAAAATCACTGAAATTACAGGGATTTTACACATGAAACAAAAACTAGTACATTAAAAAAACTAATAGATCTGTGGATTTTAGCTGCTTTCAGTTGACGCTTGATCCTTCTTTTGACTCCTCTTTGGTTTAGCCACCGATCCATTTTTACATTATTAAAACAGAATGGCAAGAACTGATATCACATTGCATTCAAAATCTACTTACTGTACATAAGTGACGATTGTATAAACACTTGCCTAGTTTAGGTCATCTTTTGACAGACCACTGGGGGGGGGGTTGGCGGACCATTAGTGGAACTGTTAGAATTACTGTTCTAAACATACAGTTCATTATGTAAGGTTTTTATACACCATTGCAAATATAGTTATCTAGATTATATTGCATTTCTGTCAAGAGATCCATAATGCACCTCTAAATAGGGTTGACTTTACAGCACCAAGATTTAGCATGTAGTTCAGTTTAGGCCTACCTGTATTGTTAGCAGCTAGACCAAAATCCTTTTCTCAAACTAATGCTCTTTAAAGCACCACATCTAAAAAATCTCAGATCGACATCTAGATAAGCTCAGTCGACCTCACTAATCAATTGGTTGTGTAATAATATCGTTAACCATCCTGACCTGGATTGAATTCCAGTGAGTCTGTGACAACACAGTGACTGTGTTTAGCCAAACAGGTCTGTTTGTTGGCAGATGAGTGAGTGTATTTGAGTTGGGTTATGCAAGCTTGCACACAATCCACAACACACACGTACACTTGTTTAACAACATGGCCCTAAGCAACCCCAGATTTATTACCATCTCAGCTTCTTTTCATCTCATCAGGAAAGCACAAGATGGACTCTAATCTTGCACAGTCTTTACCATTCCGGCTTCTATTAAAAACACATAATGACCATTAAGGGAAAAGGAAACGTGCAACTGTGTAAGGAAATGAGGGTTTAGAGGTCTCTAAAGGTCTTGAGGTTTAATTATTTAGATTTACATTCATAACAGGTCCAGGCAATGAACCAAGACCTTAAGATCCACAGCTTTGTGAAACAAAGAGAGCGATAACAATGTCGTACATAAAATCAATTTGTTTCATTTTTTGTTTGGTTGCCGCAATGGGTCCCAGTAGATGACTGAAGCGTTGATCCATGCCCATGTTCTGGTAGGTTCTTTGGGTTATTAGTAAGCTGCCTCTCCTTTTCCATGGCCTCCTAATTGTTTGTGTTGTCTGGGAAACTTGAGAAGCCTCAGCTTGAAACCAGAGCGGCAAAGCAGAGCCGAAATCTATTAAAAACACTCGTTTTGTCTGCGACTTATGCGTGAGGATGCAATGTCATTTTCCAGTATGTGGGTATGGAGATCTGTTCTGATGAGCGTAAATAAAACATGAGATATCAGAGCGGGCCACAAACAGAAAGGTCAAACGATCACATCGGCCAGTAACTGGACACTACAGGTGGGTCGCTGTGGCATCCAGCCCGTCTTGGAGGACAATGGTGCATTCTGGAGGAGGTCACGCTTGGCTCTCCTTAGGGTTTAGTGATGCCAGATTGATTTGGCTGTGGCCTATATTCTGTCCCTTGTGATAGAGGAGAGGACAACTTTGATTTCAGAGACAGATATTGTTTTCTGCATAAATGTTTCTGACTGTTATTGCGCTTGCTGCACTTTTATTATAGAGCACTGCACTGTATGCTGTGTTGTGTTGTGTTTTGCTGTCCTATGTTATGCTATTTTATAATGTACTATACTATCCTATAAAATTAAATTTGTGCATTTCGGTAGGGGTAGGTATACAAGTTTTATTGGTGGATGTGTTCACTGGGGATGGAATTCTTGTGAAGTATATCTGAGTGAAATGGCTTCTGAAATAAAAAGGTATAGGCCTGGACAATTTGTTCATTGAGAACTGATTGGATCATTGGAAGTTGGATCGTGTTGCTAATTGCTAATCGCTACATTCTTTACCCAGACTCCACCCACCTGCCATACCACATGACCGGAAGTAAAGAGAGATTGTTTAGAGGAGGGGAGGAGATTTGCGTTTTTGATTAAAGATTATGAATTTTTGAAAAACAATGAAGCTCATAGATAAGTCATTTGTAAAAAAAAATACCACAATATTCCAAAACAGATTAGAGTTTTTTATTTCAATTTCATTTCGACTTTAATACAATGCCCTACAATACTATACTTTACTATGCTATGCTACTAACTGTACTATACTATACAGTATTGAGTTGTGTTTTACTGTACTATACTACATAGTGCTGTGCTGTGTTCACTGTACTGTACTGTACTGTACTGTACTGTACTATACTATATGATACTATACTATACTATACTATACTGTGCTGTGTTTTACTGTACTCTTCTAAAATATACAGTGCTGTGCTGTGCTGTGCTGTGCTGTGCTGTGCTGTGTTGTACTGTGCTGTGCTGTGTTGTACTGCACTGTACTGTACTATACAGTGCTGTGTTTTACTGTACTCTATTAAACTATACAGTGCTTTGCTTTGCTGTGCTGTGTTGTACTGCACTATACTGTACTACAGTGCTGTGTTTTACTATGCTCTACTAAACTATACTGTGCTTTGCTGTGCTGTGTTGTTCTGCATTATACTGTATTACAGTGCTGTGTTTTACTGTACTCTACTAAAATATACAGTGTTTTGCTGTGCTGTACTGTGTTTTACTGTGTTGTGCTGTGCTGTGCTGTGCTGTGCTGTGCTGTGATGTGATGTGTTGTGCTGTGCTGTGCTGTGCTGTACTGTACTGTACTGTACTGTACTGTGCTGTGTTTTACTGGACTCTACTAAACTATACAGTGCTTTGCTGTGCTGTGTTATACTGTGCTGTGCTGTGTCGTGTTTTACTGAGCTATGCTGTGCTGTGCTTTCTTTGCTGTGCTGTGCTGTGTTGTGTTTTACTGAGCTATGCTGCGCTGTGCTGTGCTGTGCTGTACTGTACTGTACTATACTATACTATACTATACTATACTACACAGTGCTGTTTTTTATTGTACTCTCCTAAACTATATAGTGCTTTGCTGTACTGTACTGTACTGTACTGTACTGTACTGTACTGTACTGTACTGTACTGTACTGTACTGCACTGCACTGTACTATACTACCCAGATAGCAAAATCTGGCTGGCCCACCACTGGGCCACATATTTGCTTGAGTTCTGGCCCAGTTCTGGCTGGGTCCCCGGCCCAAAACTGGCCCACACACTAAAAATTGGATCAAACTATTAAATCTGGGCCAGTTGTGGCCCACACCCAGTAAAATAGATCTTACATACTGACTTGGCCCAGATTTGGTCAGCACACTGTAAAGTGACCTAAATTGTTTATTTGGCCCAGGTCTGGCTAGCACACTGTAAAGTGACTTAAATTGCTTATTTGGCCCAGGTCTGGCTAGCACACTGTAAAGTGACTTAAATTGCTTATTTGGCCCAGGTCTGGCCCAGACCCTTTGTTTAATGTGGCTGACAACATCTGCATGGTCCCTGGGCCAGATGTGGCCCAGAAACTGGTAAATATTGTATATTTTTTATTTTTCAAGAAAAATACACCCATTTAAGAAGATTAAGAGCCTTTTATTAAAAAAATACACACATCACATTAATGTGAATTAACAGTTAACAAATACATAAATATGAACATGTTTTAACATGTACCAACAATTAACCGTAATTTTGAACATATTAATTCTTAACAAATTCAGTACACTTTACAAAAACCCAACAAATACAAACAGACATATATCTCTTACACAACACATTTTACAAGCACATAACCCACTTTATAAACATTTTTAAAGGGATAGTTCACCCTTAAAATTATAATTTTCTCATAAATCACCTACCCCTGTGTCGCTCCAAACCACCAAGTGCTCCGATTGTCTTCAGAACACACCCTAAGAATTTCTTTATGAAAACCGGGAGGCCCCTGTCCGTCCCACTGACTCAAGTCAGTCTCACAATCCGCCTCCCAGAAAAGAATGAAAGACATCGCCAAAAAGGTCCATTTTCCATCAGTAGTTTAATAATAATATTATGAAGTGACAAGAACACTTTGTGCACAAAGAAAATAAAACGAACGATTTCAACAATTTGTTCTCCTCCTTAGTTGCTGAAAGTGTATTCAAGACCAGACTACAGCGATGCTGCCGACACCACCTGCAGCTCTCGTCACTTGCTGATGTGGTTACCAATGTTTTTTTTTTTGTTTTTTTTAAAGCATAATGCAAACATTGTAACAATACTTAAACAGCCCAAATAAATGTACAAATTACTTGGCAGCCTATTCTGTCTGTACGCTGGGAACCACGCCAGCAGGTGACGTCAGCAGCAGGTGACGTCAGCAGGATGCGCCGCAGTCTGGTCGTTAACAGGCCTTGAACGACCAAGGAGAAGAACAAACTGTTGAAAAAAATTTCATTGAAATACTGATGGAACACTGAACTGTTTGGCAATGTCTTTCATTCTTTTGTGTTAAATGGATTGTAAAACTAACTGAAATCAATGGGACGAACAGAAGCCTCCCAGTTTTCATAAAAATATCTAAAAACGTGTTCTAAAGACAATCTAAGCACTTGTTGGTTTAGAACGACAGAGGGGAAGTGATTTATGATAAAATTGCAATTTTGGGGTGAATTATCCCCTTAAGCAATTACAGCGAGACAACATGTAAAACAAATTAATTAACATTTAAAGAAAAAAATTCTCTCTCACACACACACCACACACACACACACGTTGGCATATGTGGTTTACCGGGACAATTCCATAGACACAATGCATTTTATACTGTACAAACTGTATATTCTATTGCCTTAACTTACCCCAGTCCCTAAGCCCAACCATAACAAAAATCTGTTGGAAGTCTTTAATCTGAAAAAGTACCACTTAGTATTGTGTCCCTGTAAAGCATGTTTATAGCATATTAAACATGTCATTATACACTATTCCCCATAAACCACATGTACCAACGCACACACACCTCTCACACACAAGCTAAGTAATTAAAACAAGTTAAACACATTTAACCAAAACACCACCACTCTTTTTACAGCACAAAACATACTCCTTTGCAGACTCAAACACAGGCGCTAACACTAACTGCTTTTCTTTTGCTAAAGTTGTCTCTTGCACCCACCCTCTCGATCGAGCCACCTCTTCATTGTCCCCTCCACAACTGTAAGGGACCTTCTCCGAACTGCATCTTTAAAATAAGTAATCCATATTGTCATTGTGAAATCTTTAATGAGCATATTAAAAAGAAATGTCTAATTTTTATTAACAAATAATTAACAGATATATTTACCAATCACTACCTCTCTGAGTTAGAGGGTGGCAAATAAAGTCTTTTCCATCCAGTTGAGGTTTTAAGCCAGGGAGTTGTCGGTCGCCCTCTTCAATATATGCCATGTGCAGTCTCGTACATCTGTCCCGCCAATAAGCCCCAACCAGTTAACCTGAAACAGATTTATAGTCTTAATAGTTGGTCATAGTTTCATACAGGACACAGGTCATACAGTAGTTGATTGCTTATATCAAAGAGGTGATGCATGCTATTTTTTGTGTGCTAATTTAAGAAAAGTTGTGTGCAATCCATAGAAGTAAACTGTTGTGTGTTTGTTGTAGTCCAAGAAAAGAGATTTAAGTTGAAGAAGATAACTGGCGTCATTGTTTACTTACACTGTAAAAAATTCTGTAGAAATTACAGTATTACTGGGTGTTACTGCCAACTAGCTGCCAGTAACTTACTGTTTTACATTTATGTTATTTACTGGCAACAGTTTGTTCAAAGTTAAATTAACATGAAACATTTTCAGTCTTTAACTTCTACAGTAAGTTACTGGCAACCAGCTGCATAATTACAGCAAATTTTTTACAGTGTAGGGTTTTGTACATCGTTCACATGTCTTTAACACGTACACATCAAAGGGTGTGTTAATCTGAAAAATGTGCCCTTCTGAAAAAACAGCATACAAGCAAGACCAGCATATGTTGTGTTTTGGTGCTGGTTTGCTAGTGAACACCAGCTAAACAGCCTCAAACCAGGACCATCATCAAACTAGCATTAGCACCAGCATCCCATGCTGGTCATACCAGCAAGCCACAGCATATGTTGTGTTTTGGTGCTGTTATGCTGGTGACCACCAGCAAAGACCATCATAATTCCCATGCTGGTTTGATGCTGGATTTTTCAGCAGGGTGCTCTTTAACTTCTTAACTACGTTAGCTCAAATAAGGTTGTGTGTACTGCTCCTTTTTATGAAGATACAAACGTGTGTCTGAATTCTCTGCTTGATTATTAAAAACCTGTTAACCTGCACGTGAACGACGACTGGTTATTTACATCTTTCTAAATGGATTCAGCTTACTAACAACAATATTTAAGCTAACGTGATAGCTGGCTAAACATGCAGGAAAATTCACGGTTTTGAATATGTAGCAAACAATTCCTTTTCATTGTTATCATGCATTTTTAACATATAAAAACTAAATCAGTGACTTACCAGTTATTGATGATGGTGTCTGTGTCGAACGGGAGCTCAGCTTTGTGCTCTGCTTGATTCAAATCATAACAGCAGTGGTGATGTTGCCGTTCAACAGCTAGAGGGCTGATTGCCGCATCACGGAATCGGGCCGTGTACTGTATACTGTCCGTCTGAAGCATAAACATTTTTAAATTGCCGCCAAACAGCGTTACAACCGGCATGTGTCAGTTCCACTGGTATCGGGCCACATACTGAATTTCTGACATCATACACATCTTGGCAGTATCATATCAAACCATAATCGGTCCAGGCACAATGCAACGTAGTCGGTCCGACTACACAATGCCAGATTTGGCCCGATTACACTGAGACGCTACTTTAGTAGACCCGGACTTCAGCTGAGTATGCTTACACTCGGGCCAACAGCTATAAATAGTGTTTATTACTGGTATACTATTTCCTCATCTGGGCCAGTTCTGGCGCATACACTAAAAATCTGTCCGGCTTTCAGCCGACACTGGCGGAAAAAAGCCAGAATCGGCCCAGAACTGACTGCTATCTGGGTATCCTATACAGTGCTGTGTTTTGCTGTACTCTATACTATACAGTGCTTTGCTTTGCTGTACTGTGTTTTACTGTGCTGTGCTGTGCTGTGCTGCGCTGCACTGCACTGTACTGTACTGTACTGTACTGTACTGTACTGTACTGTACTGTACTGTACTGTACTGTACTGTGTTTTACTGTACTCTACTAAACTATACAGGGCTTTGCTGTGCTGTGTTGTACTGTGCTATGTTGTACTGCACTATACTGTACTATACAGAGCTGTGTTTTACTATTAAACTATACAGTGCTTTGCTGTGCTGTGCTGTGTTGTGTTGTACTGTACTGTACTGTACTGTACAGTGCTGTGTTTTACTGTACTCTACTAAACTATACAGTGCTTTGCTGTGCTGTGCTGTGTTGAACTGTGCTATGTTGTGTTGCAATATACTGTACTATACAGAGCTGTGTTTTACTATTAAACTATACAGTGCTGTGCTGTGCTGTGCTGTGCTGTGCTGTGCTGTACTATCCTATACAGTGCCGTGTTTTACTGTACTCTACTAAACTATACAGTCCTTTGCTGTGTTGTGTTTTACTGAGCTATGCTGCGCTGTGCTGTGCTGTGCTGTGCTGTGCTGTGCTGTACTGTACTGTACTATACTATACTATACTATACTATACTATACTATACTATACTATACTATACTATACACTGCTGTGTATTACTGTACTCTACTAAACTATACAGTGCTTTGCTGTGCTGTGTTATATTGTACTGTACTATACTCTACTATACAGTGATGTGCTGTGCTGTGTTGTGTTGTGTTGTGATGTGTTGTATGCCATGCCATGCTTCAGTTTTACTGAAACATCAAACCTGGTTGATGTGAGATCCACTAGGTTTTAGTTTTACTGCACTGTACTGTAATGTACTACACTGCACTACACTATACAAGAACACCCTAAGCCTATACTATAATATGCTATGCTATACTACACTAAACTAAATACATCTGTACTGAGCAGATTTAAATGGTACACTACACTATGTTATGTGCCCCGATACAATAATATTTCTTTTTAAACAACTTTTTTAAATAGCACTTTTATCAAACCTTTGGAAGAACCAACACCTGTAATATACTGTCTCTACTGTACTGACATTAATATTTAGTGTACTGGCATACTGTGCCATGCTATGTTATGCTGCATACTGTTCTACTGTATAGTATATTACAGTATGTGGATATAATAGATAGTATGCCATACCCATTTTTAAGGGTGTGGGCTGTACTATTTATTTTGTTGTTTTTTTATTTTTTATTTTTATATAACTTATAGTGTGATTTTTAAGGATTTATATTCTTTGTATAGTCCCAGTCTTCAATAATATCATAGTGATATATATATATCAATTACTGTTGAAAACATTTCACCACACAATCAGGATGTATGCAGCGCAATTTTTCATTTTTATGGGCTATAGGTCATTTTGTACTGTACTGAGGGCAGAGCCTTTACAGCTGAATAATCCAATTCACATTCCATTCATACTGAACACAGTTCTTCCATTCATGGATTGACTTTCAGTCAGCATAAGCTTATTTCGACCTGACTTTATTGTTACTCGAGGAGGCTTTGCATCCCTCAGCCTCTTAGTAAGTCTTTGTTGATTATAATACTGTATAAAGCCTCCCTCCTCCCAATGAGAGGAGACACAAATCCCCTTTAAATACAAGCAAATTAATTACATCTCAATAAAGCTAGCTTTTCATGCCAGAGCCCAAGAGCTTGTTCACAGTCAAACAACACATTTGTGCAGGTGTACAGTACATAAACAGTTGGTTTTGTCTGCAAAGGGCATTTAAGGAACGGCTTAGCGGAGAAATATTACACACTGGATTTTCCCTGTAGGTGAATGAGAGGTCTATGTAAGCCTATGTAGAAGAGAGAGAGGTGAAAAGAAAGAGATTTGTTATTCGCTCAGAAATGCCACTGCGCTCTCTCTTGTACCCTGTCCTCCATGCCCTCGCTGGGGACACTGAGGTCCTTGTGAAGACCTCAAGCCCAAGCAGATCGCTCCTAGCAACAGCCTGCAACCACAGCAACAATATCTATTCACTAAACCAGAGCGTGCCGCTGTGCTTTGAATGTAGTTCAGGAAAGAGTCACAAGCCCCCAGGCATTAATCTGCAACGGTTGGCTGCTGAAAACCTGGTTGATGTGAGAGCCACTAAAATGGATGGGTGGCGTACTCAACCCTTAGTTTCCACTGCAGGATCCCAAAACTCTTAAAGCTGAGAGCATGTTGTTTCTCACACGCTGTGCATAAATCCCAAGCCAAGGGTGGATATGAAACCTGTTTGACTTGAAAGCTGTTATTACTCCATGACTGGATTAAAAAGCTTTGTCGACAGTGTTGCTCAGTGACTATCCAGGTGAAAAACTATTCAGGTGAAAATTCGATGCATTGTATATGGAAATACTTAGAAAAATAGATTTTTTTGTTTAGCTCCTTAGAAAACAATTACTGCCACTTTAAGTTGTGCAGAAGCGAATTCTCCCATCTACAGCACTTAAAGCGGAAGTCCACCCTAAAACAACATTATGCTCCAACACTATATTTCATCACATATATGTGGTTGATTGTGCTCCCATCAAATATACTAACTCCATATAAGCTTTTAACTGCTACAGTAACTGTGATTTGACGGGTGGTCAAATCACCGGAAGAAAAATGCACGACTACATAATTCTGAACGTTCTAAATAGGGGCGGGTCTTAAGGCGAGATGATTGACAGTAGATGAGAATGTTCTTTGATTGACAGCTGCACAGCATAAGCTAACGTTAGCTTGCTTTGCTCGTGTTCATAATAACAACAACATGATAATAACTTTCTACGTAGTATGTTTACTGTAGTAACACAAAACCAGCAACAACTAAGCCAAATTATGTTTAAGATATTTTTACCATTCTATATTACCTGAGTCCGCGGAAAAAATGGGCTGAAAACAGTACTCAAAATCTTCCTGACGAAAGTGCTGGCTGCATATTCAAATTTTCGAGTAATCTGTTAGTGGTGTGTCAGCTGAGGGTGGCGTTGATGTAAAAAATAGAATCTCCCGGTGGCCTGAATTTGTTGTTCTTACATCCACATACTGCACAGGTTCGAGTCATCTTTTATCAAAGGTTTTGTTGATTTCCCCTTCAGAGACGGTAAAAGCAGAGTTACTTTTTGGTTGGGTTCGTCTGCTGGCTAACTTCAAGTTGACTTGAGTTGATTTGGAAAACAGGTTGAGCGGTAAAAGAAGTTATTAGGCTTGTTCAACTTCATGTGGCACCGCAAGAATCGACAGCCAGATGACATCAAAGTACTGCGAGAGCAATTTAAAAGCAAACCTCGTGGAACCTTGATGTCATCCGGATGTCGGTTCTTGCGACGCCGCATGAAGTCGAACAAACCAAAAAGGGTGCATGTCAATAAATAAAAGGTACATATCTGTACCTAAAAAAACAGTTTAAAGGGAACCATCCCAGTGACAGTTTTTGTATCTTTTTTTGACAGTGTATGGTTGCAGACAATATGGGATACGCATATATGTGGTAAAGGCTATTTTTAGGAGTTTTACAGTGTTTATTTGTCTGTTTTTATGATCATGGTGTATACACTGGCAGAAAAAGTTCCTAAACTGTCACTGGGGCAGTTATCTCTCATAAAGTACACCTTTGTACCAAAAGGTGCATATTAGTACCCAAACGGTACATATACGTACCTGAAAAGCCTCTTTAAAGGGTACCTTCCCAGTGACAGCTTTTGTATCTTTTTTTCTGACACTGTATGGTTACAAGACAATATGGGATATACATTAATATGGTAAGTGCTATTTTTTTGGAGTTTTGGGGTGTTTTTTGTCTGTTTTTGTATGTAATATGGTGTATACACTGGCAGAAAAAAAAGGTTCAAAAGCATCCCTAGCTGTTACTGCATTGAGCTCGCCCTGTTGAGTGGCAACACATTCAACAAAATGGCTGGTTTTCATAGCGGCTGCTGCGAAAACGCAGATAAAACTGACTATTATCAGCTTAAAATTTAACTTTGTTGGCCATAACAGTGTTCCTAACAACTTGCCAAACAAACAGTAGTCTGTGGACATTGGCATATGGCCAGACATTGCTTTTCTTGACATATATGTTTGTCTTGCCTAACACTATTAAACCATCCCACCTTTGCTGAACACAAGGTTCATCATTATGGGTGTTTTTTAATGACGGCTCACTGACAAAACTTTGCAATTACACAGAATAAGTGTATTCATCTGTGTATTTTTATAGGATTTTTATCCCAAATTTTTACATACCTGACATATGGCTACTGCTACTGATTTACTCCTCCTTTGAGTGTTTTTTTGCAGTCTGCAAAAAGACCGCCCCAAATTTTTGTTGAATCTGTTAGCACCGTTCGATCACATAACTACTTTTCCCATTTTAGACGCGTTTTTCACACTATGCTAATGCTGTCGCTCAGACTTTTTGCCACTCAGTGGCCATAACCGCAAACACTTTTGGCCGAAGGTGATGTCACGTGCATATCCTCTATACAGGAGCATGTCCCAGTCACTAGGGCTGTACCCTTTCAAAAAGTAGGCTACAACTTTGCACCTAAAGAGTTCATATTAGTACCTCAGAGGTAAATATTAGTACCATATCTGTACCTATATGTAGGCATATTAGGACCTTTTCAAAGGGTACTGCCCCAGTGACAGACATTTTTTTCAAAATTGTTTCTAATAGTATACTTTGGTAAACTACTATTTTGGTTTTCCACAGACAAAAAAATTTCTAAAATAAATTTGGATCAACATAAAAGTGAGCAAATAATGACAGATTTCTTATTTTGGACTATTTAAAAATAAAAAACACCATAAGGCGCTCTAAATATTCATGATAAATACTGTATGTTTTAAGAAGACATGCACCTCATGCAGCACTTATCAGAAGAAAAAAATAAGCAGAAAAAACAGTGGGTTTCATGTTTCAAAGTTAGAAGCATAAGGTAATGCGCTTCCAGGTAATTCCAGGGTCTGTGACTACTGATGTCTCTGGTAATATATCCTAAATCAATTGCAGGATGGCCGAGAGCATCAGTAATGCAGTGATTGATGAGATTCATGTGGATATTTGTAAACTGATAAGCCTTTTTTCTTTCTCTCTCTCTTGCACAGCGGAAGGCGTACAACATTGAGCAGCAGAGTGTGAAAAACGCAAAACACCTGAATGGAGCGGGTAAGTCTACACTTGTGCATCCACCAAACAATGAATGAAGGAACAATACAGCTCTGCCACAGCTCCTCGTGCTTTGACCTTGTTTCTTGACACGTCACGGCTCAGTCAAAAGACTTCCGATGTTCCTGCCATTCTTCCTGCTGTAAAACAATATAAATGTGCCATGTCCCATTGACCTTGAAAAGAGTCCAGAACAAAACATTGTTGGGTTGGGTGGTACGTGCAACATGCAACAGCATAAATGTGTCAACCGGTCATTTTGTTGTACTTTTCGTACCACAGCAGATATATTTGCATAGCTATCAGTGAGCAAGATTTCTTATGTGTGAAATTTGACAACAAAACATGAAGTCATAAGGATGCACATGTTGTTACCGAGGGGCAACCTTCCGATCTCTCTGATGGACCCAATACGGAAGTGATATAAACTGCAATTCATCGACTGGCCACTTGAGGCTGGCTCCAAAAGGGAGTCAATTCCCATAGACCTCCATGTTAAAATGCCCAACTTTACAGTAGAAAATAATATGTTTACAGTTTGGTACAAAAAGTGTGTTTGGTCTGTATAGCTCATTTTCCCTTCATGACAACTGTGAGGGGGTGAATTTATTTATTACTCATCCATTTAAATTATTTAAGCTTTAAAGTTCTGCATAATTAAGGGCGTAGCCACTTGAGTAAGGTGTGAACAGCCACTGCTGTCACTAGAATCAAGCTAGGCGGGCGTGGTTTCAGCAACCAGCCACCTCAGCTTCACCCATGTCCCGCCTCTTTACCCATTTTTTGTTATCTGCGAGTGATTCGCGGTGACGCGTGGCCAAGATGGTAATGGCAGGCAACGCCTACTTTAAGCTTCAAAAACGATCTTCACAAACTAATGGGTGACGTCACGGACACTACGCCCATCTTTTTTTACAGTTTATGGTTGTTACACTGTAAAAAGAGATGGTTCAACCTAAAAAAGGTAAGTTACCTGGTTGTATTGGGGTTTTGGGTTGGTTCAACTTAACAATATTAGTTGACACAACAGTTTTTTATTTAACTGATGTTTTTAAGTTGAGTTAACTTAAAGTCTTACGGCAACCAATGTGGCTTGCTTTTTTATGTTGCACCAACAAATCTTTTTAATAGTGTAGGCCTAATGCACACTGTAAAAGTGAAAAGATTGATCAATTTCAAGTTTAAAACATTTAATTGGTAACACTTCTAAAAATTACATTTTATCAACCTAATTTTTTCACCTAAAGTGAAATTTAAAGTTTTCACGTTTTACAGTGCACTTAGTTTTTCCAATAAGGGAGCATCATTGCAAACTTAACACATTAATCAAGAATGTCATTTTTACCCAACACAATCTCAAGGCTAGTTTTGGTATAGTCAGGAAATATTTGATTCATTTATTTGTGTTCATGGACAGGATTTTCTGTTTTTTTCATGCCATTGAGCACGAATGTCTTTTTCAGGTCTCGCAGCACGAAGTGCTATAAATAGTTTTTCGTGTCGACTTTCTTTTTTGTGTCATTTTGTGTTAAGTTTTCTCTTGTTTTTTTTTTTCTATTTTTGAATCATTGTTTCTTGGGGTTAGATTTTGAGTTTTGGTTAGGATGTAATTTTATGTATTGGTTTCTACATGTGTTTCTTCCGATTTTAAAACTATTTTCATTTGGGGTTAGAGTTGGGTTATGATGTCTGAAATGTAACAGAAAGTCGTAACCCTAACCCAAAGTAACAATGGTAAAAGATAGGGGAAAAAAACAATAAGAAAACAATACATAAAATGACATGAAAAACAAAGTTGTGCCAAGGCCACAAAAACTATTTATAGTTTTGGCTTTTGGCTTGCTTTTGCGATCACACCTGTTGCAATCACAATAAGTCGTAACTATAATTCATAACAATTCAATATAATTTTTTTTTATTTGATTATATTGGCATGAATATTATATAATTCTTCCCTTATGTAACTACCCACTAAAGGACTATATAACAAAAAACTGGGTTGTGCAGATTAACAAGTTAAATTAAACCTTTTTTAACCTAATGGTCATCATTAGCTAATGCCCAGTGAGCATGTTGTAAATGTAATGGAAAACATAAGCGCATGAGCATAACATGATTGCATGTAAAAGTCTCTGTGTGTGTATGATGGATGAAAGCTTTCTCTTAAACTACTCTTCATGTGAGATTTAGCAAAGAGAGAGAGAGAAAGATTAAACCCTCCACTAATCCTATCAGACTCGTGGGAGAGAGTGTAGTGGGCGGGAGTGTGTGTAAAAAAGGAGGGGCAGAAGGGGCGTGTCTTTGAATGTCCAGTGGTCATGTGACTGTTTACACTCTAAGAGAGAAGGCATGTGTGTGAGAGAAGAGCAAAACCGGCCCACACGTAAACATGTAGAATATCTCACACATACACACACACATACACACAGAGTCAGGCAGCACCGGGATGGACCAGAGACTTGAACACAGTTTGTACCCCCCTGATGGCCACCCCAGCAGACCCAGAGATGTGCTGATTAAATCAGGTAAGACAGATACACTATGACTAAGACTAGATGATGTTTTGTGACATAAAACTTTAGCAAAACTTCTGGAAAACTAAGAATCAATGCATTTTAATGGTCTTACTGTCGATTGTGCAAGAAATTAGCAGAAGTATGTTTATTACAAAGTAATACTAGCATGTTGTATCAAAATATATCAAATAGAGTACACCATAGTTGGGGAAATTATAAATAAACCTACTGGGTTGTTGTTACACCAGCATTTGGGTTGAAACAACCGAGCATATGTTTATTTATAACTAAACTGTGTGTTCTGTTTGATATTACAACCATGGGTTAAACAACCCAACCTTTTTTTAGATATAGTAAATGTCCGAAGTAGTTACATTCACACATTTGTTTGTGCACTTATTTGTTTCAATTCATGCTTGGCTAAAATAGTAACAAATGCATCCTTATGGGTATAAATTAATCTATTCTGGGTCAAATATGGCCGCTTTCTTGGTTCATTAAAACCCGTGGTTGGGTTTTTCCATATTTTACCAAATGATGAGTTGAAACAACCCACTTATTTTTTCTCCTCTGTACTTCATAAAAATTGAAATCTGAACCAAATTTAATAGACAAAGATATAAGAATGTCAGAAAAGCACATAAAGTTTACTTGAAAATACTAGTGCAATACACAAATAAGTGTAACATGTAAAGGCAATAAAACAAAGTGTTTGTGCTGCCTTAAAATTTTGACTTAATTTAACTTAAAAAATATTAGTTAACTCAAAAAATATGTTAAGTCAACTAATATTGAATAAACTCAAAATAACACTTACTTTTTATGTGCTTTGCTGCACATTAAGGAGACTGTCCTCCAAAAAATAAAGACCTCATAAGTTGTTTGTGCAAGCACCTTTTTAAGACGTAAAGTGACGTATAAGGCATTAGTAGCTTATAAATACAACCTGTTGTTACGTTTTAAGTTTTTTGCCTTATCATCAGATTAGAGATTTAATTTTATGAATTTGTAAATGTAGAAACGGTTTCATAAACATTTATGGTTTTAAGGATATTTTGGAGCATCTAACCACACCCTTAACTTACCCTAAACCCAACCACTTCTCAACCATATAAAACACAACATGCAAGTAAAAGTACAGTCAGGTATTTTTTAATAAAACAGTATAAAAGTATTACAAACCATTCGCGTTGTAAACCTTGCGAACTGAAGCCATACGATTACTTTATATGAAGAATTCATTGATCAAAACGCACAGTCAGATCTCATTCAAACATAAACCAGCATGACGTAGTCGGTCACAAGAGCCAATAGCGCTTCACATTCTTAGCTGACGTAATGATGCGATTGGTCACGAAAGCCAATGCCTTTTCACAATCATAGATGACGTATCATCGCTTCTTCTGGTGGCAGTTTTTGAATCAGCGTATATCGGATCTGATATTTACAGCGGATTGTCATCACTTTTGCATCTTTTAAGTATATTTTAAGTACATTTTTAAAAAGTTGTGACTGTTTTGTATGCTGTGTTTATATCATAATAAATAAATGGGTACGTTATTTGCTCTAAATGCCTGAATAGTGTAATGTGTAATAAAATGCATTTAATCCTGGCGGTTTAAATTGGAAATGTTACCCCTGTACATGTCATCGTAGCAAAATTATACATCGAAATATAATTGTATACCCTAATATATTAAGTTTCACCTGCTGCCGGTAGAGGCGCTAATTTAGTAAATCCATCTATTGGTCGTATTTGGTGAAATGGACAAACGATCAAAGCAATCGTATGGGTTGGAGAATATGTTGACATTAAGGGTGTACACTTCAAAAACTATTTATTGGCCATCTTAAATCCAGTTTGGCATTTCAATGAACTGACATGTTTGACTAGGACTACATGAATTTAAACACTCATATGTATGTTCAAATGAAGGACCATCAGACACGTATGCTATAAAACTGAGTGTAGGTGTTTTTAGGTTTTGCTCTATCTCTGTATCCTACTGACAAGAATAAGCATCTTTCACAATTTTGTTATTTTAATGTTTTACCAGCAATATCTTGCTGTGTGTTTGTTTTAGCTGAAAGGCACAAGGTCCACACTTTCTTTGTGCCTGACATGATCAACACTAGTAAACCCTTCTCCATTTGTTTGAACAGTTATCTTAAATCATTCACCTCTGTAGAAAACCCACCCTTTACTAGACATCTATTCAACAATTAATGCAATTATTTTCCTACACAAAGTTTTGAGTAAAAAAATGAGTTATCCTAGTGTCTCTAACTCTGCAGCAAATAAATATTTGTAAAAAACCCCATTATTTTTATGTACACTTCCAGTTAGATGCTTGAAATAGGTTTTTATGTGTTATTGTCCAGAGAGACTGCTGCTTTGATTCCTGCTGGGCACTTTTATAATGCTAATTCCCTGTCTGAGAGCCCTGCCTAAATTTTACGGCTTGCCAAGGACCAGCATTCAGAGGGGATTATGGGAAATAACACTGCACTTCCACACACACAAACCCATGGGAGAATGGGATCCCAGGGCATCCTCCGAAAACGCTGACGTCGTCATGACAACTGTCAGCATTCTGTTTGTATACGAATCCATTCTGGGAACAAACTCCTTACGTAACAGAGGATTTTTTTGTATAAACAAAAATGGTCTTTTTAGTGCTGAATGCCTGGGACCTAATATGACAATAAGTTCATTGAATTGTATTTCTTGCCATGAAGCAAGCCCGGTTTAAGATTTTTTTTACAAAATAAACCATGATATTATCATATCAAAATATCATATAAATTTATGATAATATAATATTACTTTTTAATTTTTATGTGATTTACTGTTTTCTACATAAAACCATTTCCATAGAAACATTCTGTAAAAACTATAACCTTGATATCTTTAATATTGACTGAGTAAGATCACGTCAAAGATTGAAATCAATGACTGAAATCAAATGTTGATGTTTCTAATCTCTTCATTAGATTATGAGATTTTATCCTCAGCTTCACAAACAGTGTCACATTTGTTAATTTTATGCTATGATGGGACAGTGGCTGCAAAAAATACTTTCTGGTTGTCAGCTAAGGAACATGGCGCACATTTTGTAGAAAGATCCAAATTTAATGTTTTGCAATCTAATGCAATGAAATTATAGTTTTTCTATATGTACGTTTTAACAAATCTTTTTAAAATTTTAATTTAAGCACACGACAGTTACTGTACAGTACAAATTGAGACCATGTATCATTTTCAATTATGATGTATACAGTATATGATTAAACAACGTCACCCGGTGCAACTGCATCAACAGTCTCATGCAAATCTAATTGACCCCAGCGATTCTTGGAAATGGACTCAGATTGGATCAGTGCAATGCAATGATGTGTGACTCCTGGTTTTGTGGGGGATGTTGATAAATACATTATGCCCATAATAGAAGGATATTCCCTTTCAGAGCAGATACAGTCCGACCTCTACTGCTCCGCAACGTGTTATAGATCTCTAATCAATGAGACCAGGATGGACTTCTACAGCAGAAGATTATGTGGAAGAACAAAGTAGCGTTTGATTCTGTTTATGCATAAAAACTACTGTAGGATCTAGACAACTGTAAAAAAAGATTTGTTGGTTCAACTTGAAAAAGTAAGTTACCTGGTTGCCTTAAATATTTAAGTTAATTCAACTTAAATGTGCACTAGAAGGATCTCTTGACAGAAATGCAATATAATCTACATAACTTTAATATCAGTGGTGTATAAAGGCCTTACATAATGAATTGTATTGTTTTTATTACCTTAGAATGAGCCGTTTTTATCTACATACACCGCGGGTCGACATCGTC
The DNA here is from genome assembly GCF_027580225.2 of Misgurnus anguillicaudatus. Taxonomy (NCBI): domain Eukaryota; kingdom Metazoa; phylum Chordata; class Actinopteri; order Cypriniformes; family Cobitidae; genus Misgurnus; species Misgurnus anguillicaudatus. The sequence continues at coordinate 11,853,917 of NC_073350.2, forward strand.
GTCATGTTTCTATAGTAGCCCTAAACAGACAAACTGTTCTACGTGGTGTTTCATTCATAGACATTATATATGTAGACGCATCATAGACTGACGCTGTCTATTGGAGCTGACGTATCAGTGCGGCCATAATCTTGGATGGCTCCCCAATGCACCTCCCCTGCATTTATTTCTATGGTGTATCCCCAACTACATGAATCATAACTCCCTGAATTTTTACCGGATTTTCACACTTCTTGGGTACACGTAAGTAACGTTAGTTACAATTACATAATATTATAAATGGTAAAATAACCAAAATTATTGTTTAGTCCTACTTGTGAAAGGTAATCCCATGCTGGTATCAATACTGCACTGGTTATAAGCGGCACAAAATACGGCCATAGTTCCTGGCTCTCTGTTGACTCTGATTGGTCCCGTACACACTGCATATTAATTTGGTTGTCACTTCACCTTTTAATGCTTAATCCTGTTCTGTACACACACAGTTCAGCAACTTACGAGACTGACAACCGCATTCCACAACCAAATTAACTCCCGCAAAATGCAAGTAGTGACAACCGCATTTACAGAAGCTCGGCATAGTGTCTACATAACGAACTGAACAACTAGTAGTTAATAAAGTGTAAAAACGTGCATCAAGGTCTCTCTTCTGAAAAAATAAATGCCTAGAAGTGGAAAAAGTCTTCTGTATGTGAGGTTCAGAAAATGATAGAGGCACGAGCGTTGGCTGACTAGTGTTGCCAGATCTTCAAAAAAAAAAAAAACAGCAAATAAGAAAAATCCGATAATAAACCGAAATAAATCCAAACGCTTTACCTCAAAGATCAAAATATTAGGACGGGCACCTTCACACTTTATTAACACCAATTGATCGCTTCATGAGCCAAAAGCCTTAACAGGTAAGCGCCAAAACGGTATTTACGTACAAAAAAGACGAGGACCTGGCAACACTGCAAGATAGCACGCTGTGGAGCAGCCTTAATGCACAACGACAAGATGGAGGTTTATTGCAAAACATAACGCTGTTAAATTATTTTGGTCAAAGCTGTGAGTGATAAGCATGCGAGACGGCAGAACGTTGTTATGTTTATCTCTGTGTCAATCATCACATTTTCAGGAGTGAGTCTTGTTCCGTACAGACATTTAACAGACATTTAGGTGATTTAAATGCGGTTGTCACTCCCGAAAGTTTGCAGTGTGTACGAGGCCATTGACTCTGGTGCTAGCATAGAGTGAGGAGACCCAACCAATATGGCGGCGACGCTGGATTACATAGGCGTCTACGTATATAATATGTCTATGCTTTTATCCCTATGTTGTCTCAGCTTCTCATTGCGTTTCGAAATTGAGGTTAATTACAATTCACAATCTCTCCACTAAATGCCGCTAAAACATTTGTTAAACCAGGTAACTTACTTTATTGTGTTGAACCAACTTTTTATCAAAGTGCATCAAAACAATAACCATGATGCCATATACTGTATATTCTCTGTATATATACAAGCTCAAAAATGCTTTTTATGTACTTTATTAGCCTTCAGCTGAATGCATATTTAATTTACAGCATTTCTAGAAAACATAAAAACGTAAAAAAGTGCGTTTGTTTAAACACTGCCTTTTTGTCACAAAACATAGAAATGAAATAAAATAAAGAGTTGGGGGCCAATCACAGCAAATGCATTTTAAACTGCTTGGAAACGCAAGGCGTGGCTTTTTATATTGCTAGGCAACCAACGAGTAGCTGTCCTGTCAATCAAATATTTAACCGTGAGTGCTCTTTTGCTGTTAACTTTCATATTAGCAGAAACTTTAAAAAAGAGGGCGCACAAACATGCAGGAGAGAGAGAGTGAGTGCAGTCCGGTTGTTCCATACAACTGTAAACTTCCGTCACCACAATGGAAGACCCGCCTCTGCCCTTACGTGATTGGAAAATTGAAAGACGCAATTTTTTTTATGCTTTTCCGCTCTCAGCGCTTCTTCAGAAACACGTGGTGTGGCAAACAGCAAAAAACGCAAGGGCGTTCGGCACGCATAACAGCACACATTGTGCTCACTGCCCATAGAAAATGATTAAAAAAACGCCTGTAACTGCAATAAACGCATTTGATGTGATCGGCACCATACTGTTTAATACTTGAAAGATGCTCAATTTGAAAAAATATTTTATTTGTTATTTAATTTTTTTTCTAGAGTGTGTTAAAAATAATGAGTCAATCAAATATGTAATAGATCCCCTCTGTTGTCTAATATCATTGGAAATGCCGTATCCTCCCATACCAAACACTGGACCAGAAAATACTTTCACATGCATGAATTCTCTCTGCATGTCATCTCCTTTCATACACTGTGATTGAGAAGTGCTAAGAATTGAGCTCAGCTTTTTTAATATTGTATGGTGGAGAGTGTCTCTGGTTCCTCCTCCCAAGGAAAGCATTGTTTTTTTAGAACATATGACACCTGATCTGCTGTCACTTTAATACGGATCACTGCACTTTTAATCTGTCCTATTCTGAGAGGAGTGGCCCCATCCATGATGCACTGGGTTGTGTTATTGGTGTAGTGCAAGCTCCAAAAACTTATAGTTTTGTATGAGTAAGTGAGCTTTGAATTTTACAGTTTATTACACTGCAAAAAAAACTTGACTTACTTTCTTAGTATTTTTGTTTTGTTTTCAGTACAAATATCTAAAAATTAATAATCAAGATGCATTTTCTTGATGAGCAAAATGACCTAGGAAAAAAGTCACATTTAAATGAATTTATGCTTAAAACAAGTAAAAAAATATGTCAATGGGGTAAGAAAAAAATCTTAAAAATAAGTTTAAGAAAAAAAATTCTTACCCCAATTTTTGCTTGATTTAAGCACAAATTCACTTAAATTTGATATTTTTGTCTAAACACTAGTAATTTTTTGCATTGTATAAAGTACACTCTAAAAATGGCTGGGTTATTTTTGACCCATAATGGGTAAATATTGGACAGAACACATGCTGGGTTAAAAATTACACCATACTGGGTCAAAAATGACCCAATGTTTGGTTGTTGTTATGCAACCATGGGGTATAATAACCCAGCAGTTTGGGTTAAAATAACCCAGCATTGCACGTGTTCTGTCCAATATTTACCCATTATGGGTTAAAAATAACCCAGCCATTTTTAGAGTGTAAGTAGACCAGATTCTTAAAATTAAAAAAGACAAAATATAATTGAAATCTTTTTTTTTTATTATCTATGAATTAAAAAACAGGGACAAAAAATGTTTTTGTCTTTTTATGATTGTGGGTTCACTGATTCATTGAATTTAATCAATTTTTTTAAGGTAAGTGGTTGCAATAAATTTATTTAAGCTACATTTAAACAAAAGTTTTATATTTTATTTTACTTTACTAATCATTTTTGTTTAAGTGTAGCTTAAATAAATTGATTGCAACCACTTACCTTAAAAAAATTGATTAAATTCAATGAATCATTTTTTTCAGTGTTTGTGGAGAACAAAAACAAAACAAAACAGGTCAGTTTATTATAAAGTAAACTTGATGTTGGGGTGAATTGTGATTTAAATTTAGTTTTGGGTCCAATTCTCACTGTTAAAGGGGACATTTGACAAGACTTTTTTTAAGATAAATCTTTGGTGTCTCCAGAGTACATAAGATAATTTATTATAATGTTAAAATTGCCAATTTGAAGGTGTTTTTGGTTTTGTCCTTTAAAATGCAAATAAGCTGATCTCTACACTAAATGGCAGTGCTGTGGTTGGATAGTGCAGATTAAGGGGCAGTATTATCCCCTTCTGACATCACAAGGGGAGCCAAACTTCAATTAGCTATTTTTTTCACATGATTGCAGAGAATGATTTAGCAAAACTAAGTTACTGGATTGATATTTTTCACATTTTCTAGGTTGATAGAAGCACTGGGGACACAATTAAAGTACTTAAACATGTAAAAAGTCAGATTTTCATGATACGTCCCCTTTAACGAACTAATTTTGCCTCAATAAACTTCTCATTACTGCTTGTTAGGTAGTTGTTAAGTTTGGTATAGGATATGATTTAAGGATGTAGAATAAGATCATGCACAAAATAAGCTTTTTAAGTGCTAATAAACAGACAATATAGTCAAATATATGCTAAGAAGCAACTAGTTAACAGTGAAAATTGGAGCTAAAACTAAACTGAAAGGTGAATTTAGCAAAAAGGTCTGGTAATGTTCCATGTAAATTGGGAAGTTAAAATCGTTTTCAATTTTTTTATGACCATAATTTTATCCTGTTTGTCTTTAAAAAGAGGACTCAGAGATAAGTGATATGGGGGTAGCGGACATTAAAGACAAGATGAGAGATCATAATATATTTTCTTTTGTTTTTGGGGTAAAATGTAAAAATATGTAAATATGATGGCCATGTTCTAGACAGATTTTGTGGATAAAAGGTAAAAAAGCCTCCAAAACTAAACACACTGTTGTGGTAATATGGTGTGATGGCGGTCTGGTGTTGTTAAACTCTTCAAATAGCTTGCAACCAGGAAATGAAGATAAGGCATTTCCGCCCAAACCCAAATGAACGTAAACACTGTTTGTGTCCACCTGCTGCCTTGGCTCCTCACAACTCAGCTCACATGGAAACATTTAAACTGGTAGACAGAGAAGCTGTATGCAGTAATATATGTCCTGTAAATGCAGGCTGTGTGATGTGGTTTGTTGTTTATAGCACACAATGTCACTTCCTGTTGTTTATGTTCTTCTTCTTCTTCTTCTTTTAGCCTATTTTGCTTCCAGTAAAAACAGTCAATGACGGGAAAAGTTACTTTCCTTCTCATTTAAGTTCTCTTGTTTCCCTCCTCAGCCTCAGCATATGCCGATATCCAATGGGAACAGCCTCACCAACCGAGAACCCCGGACAGAGACCCGTTCAGTTTCCCTCATCATGGACCGATCCCTCCACTGGCCAGTTATGCACCTCAGCCCGATTACATGACAGGGGATGATGATGATGATCTCATCAGGCCTAAAAAGCTGGTTAATCCAGTGAAAGCCTCTAAAAGCCATCAGGAGCTCCATCGAGAGTTGCTTATGAACCACAAACGGTGAGGATACACATATAGTATGTAATTTTGCATAGATGACACATTCAGTACTGTACAGTTCTTTATGCATGAAAGGCATGTAAAGTCTTGACATTAAAACAATTTGGGTAGCATTTTCTGCACTTACAGTATGCATCAAAAAATGGCTAATTTTATGGGTTAAGTTTAAGTTCAGTGTTGGAGTGCTGAATCAGTCCAGACCATCCTTTTTGCATTAGCGCTCTGATTAGCATTGCACGGTTGCTTGGCAACAGCACACTTTAAATCATGTGGGCAACAGAAGCCCCTTTATGCACCTTTTTCCCACTGGCTTTCTTTTCGAGACACTTTAGGGGCTTAAGATGTAAGGAACTCGAGGTTGAGCCAAAAAAGGCCAAGATAAAGCGCTCACATGCCACTCGGGTTCTGCCTTGTGTTTTCACACAGGGGATATGAGTGCTTATCTAAAGTGGCTGACCAATTGGTGTTTGTGCCTCAGATCCTGTGACCCAGTAAACAGGAGAACTCAAAATGCTCCTGTTGACTGTGTTGTTGTTTTAGGTCTGTAGGCAACCAGCATTGAAGTAACTAAAAAGGTGACACTACTAACTTGTGCTACCAGCAAACAGTTGTTCAACTAAAGCAAGTTGCAGTGTAGATATATAAAAACAATCCAAAATAAAGACTCATAATCTTATAATGAGAAATGCCTATTTTCATTTCCGAGTTGCCATTCTATCAAATCATAACAGGGTGATTCTCATGAAATCCAGTTTTTTTTTTTTTTTTGCAGATTAAGGTCTGAACTTATAAACATTATTTTTAGAGGATTTAAAAAATATTTCCTATAGAATTATTTACATTTTTTAGATTATTATTATCAAAAATTATCATTACCGCAACATGATATTACATTAAATATATGCATTTACAAACTCATGTTTCGGTAATGACAACTAAAAAGTTGTCTAGGTACTATGACAAACAAAATTTCAACTTTTATCTGGAGAGAAAAAATAAGAATTGCTTACCTGGTAGCCATCTTGAGTGTCACAGTCAATTATGTCCCTTCCTACAATTTTTTTTTTTGAAAGTGGGCTTAAACAATGATTGAAAATTGTTGCGGAGGATAAAAAAAATTTTCTTGGACACATTTATATTCCTTATTATTGTCACTACATTTACCAATGATCACCAAACACCACATGTTTCTTTACTGTAAATGTTTACAGTATAACATGCACTGAAGCTTTTTATTTTTTAGATTTTTTTATTATAATAAAAAATCTGGATGTCAAAGAACCCAAATACAGTCATGGACACGTTGCGGTAATGAAAATTTTTCCTTAAATGTGGAAAAAATTACAAAATTGGTTTGTATGATGTCATTTGAAATCATGTGCAAAATAATACATGAAGAGATGTTTGTAACTGTATGCTTCTTATTTTGATACTCTTACTTTGCATTTACTTTTTTTATCAGAATGTTTTATGACACCTCATAAGTCTAATTTTGCGAGAATCACCCAACAGGATTATTACACCATAGGTAAATGTAAGTACTGGGACCAGCGTGCCATACCAGTTTTAATATTCCAGGACCAGTATCATGCCATATCATTACAGATTGTAATATTGATATACTATACTGTATATGTTTGCAACCATGTAAATCCAAGACACTCTTTGGCACATCGCCGGCTCCACCATTAAGAAGGTATCCGTTAGTCCCTATTGGCACTTGGCGCGGGAGAAGACAGTGAATCTGTGAAGATGTTAAAAAGAAGAGAAAGAGATAAAGCGTGAGGACAGATAACAGCGGGTGGCGTCAGGAAGGGTGGCAGAGGAAATAGGTCACTCTTTGAACTGTGCCTGTCCCTTTTCTAAACCGTTCTCAAGATAAGATGTTTTATGTGCCATTCTGTGCTAAACCAAACACTGACAACATCAGTCAACAGCAGAGATGCTAAAAGAAGAGACCGAAAAATACAGACAAATACGGATCGGATGTCACCATATCTCCGTCTAATACGTCCACGGCAGGAAAACGGACACCATCTATGGATCATTTCAGGAACAGGTCGATGCAAGCCATCCTGGCAAGTTACTATTCATAGCTGAGAGTTCAGGCAGGACTACAGACCAGCCTGATGTTGTATGCGGACCCTCAGGAGCCGTCCGGGGGCCTGATGTCTCTCTTGTATCTTCATTAATTTCCCATCACATTTGTTTGTTGTTGTCTGGGTGTCTCCTCGGTTTGAAGGACGCCATTTAAATTAGCAGCAATATTAATTGGAACTCCTACATGTGTTCGATTCGCATAAACACACAAGCGCGCATGCACACACACACACACACACACACACACACACACACACACACACACACACACACACACAGACTGCTAATTAAATTAGGTGTGAGCTTGTTTTCTTCATCGGGAGGTGACGCCAGTGGTGCTTAGAGGATGGAAAGGGAAGTGTGTGTGTGTGTGTGTGTGTGTGTGTGTGTGTGTGTGTGTGTGTGTGTGTGTGTGTGTGTGTGTGTGTGTGTGTGTGTGTGTGTGTGTGTGTGTGTGTGTGTGTGTGTGTGTGTGTGTGTGTGTGTGTGTGTGTGTGTGTGTGTGTGTGTTAATAATTATCTGTCATGTTTACAGCAGATTGACACTTTGGGTAACAGATATAGAGTTTTTTCAAAGTCGGATACCGGATGACGATGCCAATACGTAAAAAAAATAAGCACAAACAATCACACACACTCTATCAAATGTCAGAGCTGTCAAAATGAGCCCTTTATCAACCAATATGCAAGGTTCCCACACCTTAGTTACCTTCAAAATTCAAGGACCTTTCAAGGACTTTCCAGGTCCACACTCAAATTCAAGGAGTAAATTTCAAGTGAGAGCAAGGTTACATCGTTTTACCTTTTAGGATACATTGTTACAGTTCCCTTTTGAGGGAACTCGCGCTGCGTCACTGCAGTGACACTTTGGGGACGCCTCCAGGGGTAAGTGCGTCTGAATGTGTATTTCAAATTCAACCAATGATGAGGCTTAACGACAAAGACAGGGTAACGCGGAAGCCAGGAAGTATATCACTATCTGAAATATTGCCAAAGATGGAGTTACAGGGACAGAGGAAGTATGTCAAGGGAGACGCAGCATCTCGTTCTTCTCAGGGAACAACAGTTACATACATAAGCCAAGACGTTTTCATGTGTCAAACACAACTATGCAAAAAAGCATTATGGTATGAATCAACATTCGCATACAGAATAAATAAGGATTTAAAGCGAACAGTTTAGCATGTGTGCTTAAAACGTCTAGAATTTTTATGATATTATCCTACACTACACATGGGAATAATATATGGATTTTTCCATATTCCAGAAAACTTCTTGCATAAAATAGATTCAAGCACTTTCAATGACATGTATCTATGTATGTATATTTTCAAAAACTTCCCAGGGCCTTGAATTCCCCCCCCCCCCCAGATTCACAAACTTTCAAGAATTTCAAGGACACGTGGGAACCCTGAATATGGCCATGAGTGTATTGAATGAATGTTCTGCTTTGTTGTGTGAGAAAGAGATGACTAAAATCCAAATGCCAAGAGTCCTTAATCTCTTTTATATTTTACATTTTTGTATAGGCTAAATTGTTACAGATACACTGCCAGAAATCATAAATTTTCATGCAATCCCACATCATTTTTATCTTGTTAAGAGAAACGAATTGTGTTGAGCGCACCAATCTTAAACATAACAATACTGGCACCTACTGGATGGCTGATGGACTACATTGAACATTGCATTATACGCCTGTGATTTTAACAATTTCTTCTACTCTGCTTTCTTTTTGTAGAGGTGTCGGTGCGGAGAATAAGTCTGAACTGCAGCGCGTGTTGGAGCAACGCAAGAGAGATCAGATGATACGACAGAAAAAGGAGGAGGAGGAGGCCAGGAGGAAAATCTCTCCGTTGGAACAAGAGCTCCTTAAGAGACACCAGAAACTGGAGGAGGTACAAACCACACAGACACTATCACCCAAAACATTTCAAAACATGTTGTGGTATTAAATTTGTCTGCTGAATGGTCTTTTTCTGCATTTAAGTTGGAGAAAGAGCAAGCAAAGCTGGAGAACAGCGACGGCAGCGCTCCGGAGTTCATCAAAGTAAAGGAGAAGTTGAGGAGAACGTCATTCACGAGTCCTGGAGAGAAGGAGGTGTAGAGATGCAAACACAGACGGGATTTGTATATGTATTTGTGCACATAAAGACCCGCTGCAGTTCCCACACGGCTGTGCCCATGTCTCACATCAACAACACCCCGTAGCAGACTCAAAGATGGCGGAGATGCGACCCAGGAGCATCTGTTACACCCCTGTTATACAGTACAAGGACGTTTGTGCTCAAAGGGGTTTGTGATATACTACTAAGAGGAAAACAGTGTTTGAACGGATCAGGTGTTTGTGGATAAATGGACAGCTATTTTAAAAGGTACAGGTGAATTACAGTAGACATCTAGGAAGCGTAACATTTACAAGGCAGAAATTAGACAAACGCATCAGTATTACCAGACACATGTTTGCATATCAAACTGCCAAATATTTGTTCATAGCCCAATCTGAACATCTGTAATTGTTAACAATCAGCACATGTCACTTTTAAATAAGATTATAGCAACTAAGATTACTTTCATTCATTTCGATTTGTAGTAGGCTATAACACCATAATACGTTGCAATTGCAAATGTATTTACAAATCAGAAATGTCAAGGATGAATGTTACGGATGTTGAGTTCGGGGATGGTCACAATTGAATTTGACAGCACAGAGATTTACTGTAGTTTTGTTTCTTCTTATTTCAGTGCCTTTTTTAAAGTCCCAGTCTTACTGTAACTGGGATTTAATCAACATACTGTACATTTATCACCTTTTCTTTACGTAATATTTCTTAACTATTAAAGGGTGCCTTGACTGTAAAGACTTGTATGCTTTAATACTTCTACTACTAAAATCCACTATTAGAAACACATTAAAGACGCCATGGCATGAAAATCTGACTTTTTCCATGTTTTAGTGCTATGATTGGGTCCCCAGTGCTTCTGTCAACGTTGAAAATGTAAAAAAGATCAACCCAGTAACTTAGTTTTGGTAAACCATTCTCTACAAGCACGAGAAAAAATAGGTCGTTGAAATTTGGCGCTCCTTATGATGTCATAAGGAGCTCTTATTATAATAATACCACCCCTTAATCTGCACTATCCAACCACAACACTGCCATTTAGTGCAGAGAAAAGCACTAATTATTAAGTTTTAATTGCAACAAACCACCATCATTGTGATCAGTGTTTGAATTTTATCGGCTCATTTGCATTTTAAAGGACACACCCAAAACGGCACATTTTTGCACACACTTACAAAGTGGCAAATTTAACATGCTATAATAAATTATTTATATGGTATTTTTAGCTAAAAATTCACATATGTGCTCTGGGGACACCAAAGATTTATTTGAAATCGTAAAAAAGTCTTGTGCCATGGCCCCTTTAAAGGAGCTGTATGTAGGTTTTTGACTGTATTAATTAAAAAAATACTATTCGTAGATATAAAGTGCCACAGGCAAGACATATTTTTGTAGGCCAACACGGAAGATAACGGGTTTCCTCGCAAAAAAGCCATTCATTTTCGCCATACACTTTTGGATTATTGCAAAAAAATAAGATTTGTGGTTAACAAAAGTTAAATTATATTGAGAACAAACATGCTCAACTCCCTAGTAGTTTATGGCTGCGAGAAATAGAAATAGAAAATGAAAAACCGCACTCTTAAAATATAATTTCAACGATTTATTTATCACCATAAAATAAATTGTGCATTTTTTTAAATAACTTTTATAACAATAGTTAAAGACACAAGTTTTGTCAATAAGTAAATATTTACATACATATGCAAATTGTATGCATTTTGAAGAGTAAATGCATTTACTAGAAATATGAAAAGTGACATTTTGATTTCATAAAAGTGAGTGCCATAAACTTCCGGGTTAGCCTACAAAAAAGTCATCCCTGCGGCACTCTATTTAGGAAACTTTTACGTATTCGTTTCTCTAAAAAAGCAATGCTGTGGCCAGTTATTCTCGCTTTAGCCTTTATAGACCCCTTCAAGGTTTGTAAACATTGAATGACTATCGGGTGCATGCGCAGCATGGGGTCAAACTGTTCATAACATTTAGGCTTTATAATTTAATCTAACAGGGCTGAAAAATGATGACTTACCTCAAATGAAGTGAGCACTACAAACACAAGCCCCTTTGATATTTGCATTGTCCCAGTCTGCACGTTAATTGCTTGGAGCCGCAGATGTTGTATTTTTTTGTTTTTGAGATTCTGCATGAATCGCGAAAACCTAACGGAAGACCTGGTGCGATTTTCACGGCCCACGACGTAAGTAGGCTTTTTTGACGATACCGAATAATACGCAACTCAATCTGCTGTAATGGCTTTTCTGACCCCGACATGCGCAGTGGGAACCGCCTGTGACGTGAACCGTGAAGGGGTCTATAGAACAGGTTTTGATTACAATCTTGTGAAATTATGTATTGTGATGTAAACAATATGGCGGCCTTCGGGTGAAAAGATTTTTTCAAAGTTTATTAAAACTATAACATTTGTACAGTTGTATCCCAGTGTTAATCTATTACACCATACATGTGTTTATAGTCGGGTACCCTTTAACTCATTTGTTGTACAGTATATGAATCTGTGTGTCATAAAGCAAAAGAAAAGGAGTGTCTTTCAAAAGACTAAAAGACTGTTTTGATTGATGACTACTTTGACTGGCCGCAAGTAATGCAAATAGAGCTCTGACAGTGAATATATGTATAAAGTGCATCCATTTGACAATGATTTATTTTCTTATTTGTCTTTTTCTAACACACAGAATTTTGTTCATTGTTTTCAAACTGTTTTACAACTTTTGGGTATTAAATTGAGATAATATTTAACTGTTACCTTTACTAAAGCCACTGGATAACACAGCAAACAACCTGTTACTGGTTTCTGCCCTAACTACGGTAATTTAATGTTAATTTAAAAATGTATGTTGTTAATGACCATCTGACCCAATGACCCAAGTGTGAGCTACTTTTGTCAGTAGTTGTAGCCATAAATGTACAGCATAAAGAGGAAAATATATGCTTAATATAAATAAATACTGTACATTAATAGTACTTTGAGTTTCTGAGCCTTTGTACTGAAAATCATGCATCCAAAAATGCTGGGTTGTATTTAACTCATGCAGTGTGTAAATATTGGACAAAACACACTGCAAATTACCCAACCAACCATGGGTTGAAACAACCCCGCATTTTTATGAGTGTTTATTCAAACCACTGAATTCTGTTTTTGCAAAACACACACCTGCATAGAAAAACATCTTATCCAGTAACATCCAGCAAGTTAACAATAAGCTATCAAGTTCATAGTCCCATTTAGATAGTGCCAGCTTCATGTAATGTTATGCAAAGTGAAGCAGTATAGAATAATGAATGCATGTCGTGAATTTAAAGTAGGCGCTTCAGAAGTGAAATGGCGTGATGCCGCCGTAGGTCACAGGGTCTGGACTGGGGTTATCATGCTCGGTTTCACTTTAATGGTTTCACGTAGGTTTTTTTTCCACTGATGGAAAGTCTCCATCTCTGCCTTCCATCCAGCTTCTCGATGGCTTCTTAATTAGAGGAACAGGTAACACTATATCCCGAATCACAAGACCCTTTGTCCAGAAAAACACGCTATCCGCCTCTAATCTGTTTAATCCTGAAGAATCTTCAGGATCCGATTTGTTGTGCTCTAGTAAACAAGGGCTAAATTGTTTGACGTGAGGCAGTTGTGAACCTGAACTGAATGGAGGCAACACACTTTCACTGCAGTCAACACAACAGTCTGAAACAGGTGCACTTACACATGTTACTTTAACTAAACAAATTAATTTAAACTATTTCAAATTTTTAATAAGTTATGTCAACTTATCACAAGTCAAACTTTCAAATTGTAGGTCGAATTGATTTGCAAAACAAGTTGTTTTAATTTAAAGGTGCAGTGTGTAAATGTTAGCGGCATCAAGTGGTGATGTTGCGAATTACAACCAACGGCTCAGTCCACTGCTCACCCCTCGCTTTTGAAACACATAGAGAAGCTACGGTAGCCACCACTGGACAAACATGTCATCGTCGAAACAGCTTAGTAAAAAAATGGCACAAAATGGCAACTTCCATGTAAGGGAACCCTCTTTGTATGTAGATAAAAAGGTCTCATTCTAAGGTAATAAAAACATAACAGTTCATAATGAAAGGTGTTTATACACCCCTGATAATATAGTTTTCTATATGATTTTTGCATTTCTGTCAAGAGATCCTTCTAAAAAAATACACACTGCACCTTTAATTTTGTTTAAGTGTATTGATAAATTAAATAAATCAAGAAGTATACCAAAAATGTGCTAATCATTTAAGTGTAAGCAGTTTTCCCACATATTACTGTAGTATTTTTTCCCTATTTGTAAATTTCTTTATGTATTGGCAAATATTTTGAGGCTACTACCTATAAACAAGTTCAGCATTACTGCAGACAGGAAAACAATGATACACAAGATATAGTTTTAAGGAAACCTATGCATTTTGTGCTTTTATGGGGTTAATTGTCACATCAATAAATGACCTGTTAAAGCAAAATTTTAACTTTAAAACAATTTTGAAAGACAAAACTTTATAAAAGTTATATAAAACCACTGTTAGGAAATAATAACATTTGTAGAATTGGGCATTTGACGAAAAAGTTACAAAACCTATAAGCCTACCAAAACATCTCTCCCTTCTGTCTAATGTTTACTTCTCATGGTTTCTTATAACACCTTAATCCATGCCATAAGTTGGGGTTGGGTAAACTTCACTGAGGTTTATGTAAATGTGAATTCCTGGCTTGATCCAGTTGCACCTGTTTAAGGTGGATGCTGAAGGCCACGCCCCTCTGAGACAGCAGCTGTGCTTGTTGATGCTGCAGTGGGAGGGGCTTGATACTCAGGTAAGGTACAAAAGGGAAAACTCTGAGCTTAGACCTCAGATGAGAAATGGAGCCAAACAGACAATTGATAGCACTGCTCATCCTCGTGTTTGTGACATACACCTGTGAAGCTGGTATGAGACAAACTCTTTAACTTTCATTATAAATGTTTCTCTTTACGTTATGTTTTATATGTTTTGTCCCTTTACCTCATGTTTAAAATCGGCAGATTAAAATTGTTTGTATCATAATGGTTTTAAATAGTATATTAAATAGTACTGAATAACATTTACACACTGTAAAAAATCCTTGTTGCACTTAAATGTTAAAGTTTAAACAACTTGAATTAATAAGTCATTTCAACTTTTTTGTAAGAAGTTGCTATTAATTATAAAAAATAAAGTTGTATGCCCATTAAACTTTCTTTTTTTTAATTTACTATAAAAAGTGAAAAGTTGGATCTACTTAAAAAAGTATTTAGTGTCACTTTAGGTGAAAATCTTACGTTAAAAACAAAACAAAAATTAGGTGTTACCAATTGAAGTCATTTTTAAGTTGATCCAACTTTTCACTTTTTACAGTGTACCAAAGAAAGTTAACATGACTTGTTTAAGCCAAGTTGCTTAAACTTAAAGATCTTTTTTTAAGTGCAGTAATTTGCAAGTTTTATATGCATCTTAAACTGTATATAATTAGTTTTAGTAAACTTTTGTTAATACTACATGAATTATTAATGTGATTATTCTTAGCTCTGCTCCGGAAATCTTCCGCTGTGGACTTTCTGAGATCTGGGCGAGAGAGACGTGCGGTGAGATGTCAACGCGGTGGCTGCAGCTCTGAAGACAGCGAGGCAGAAGAGCTTCTGGAGAACTCAAACTCAGAATATGTGAGTTGACCACAAAACAAAGCAGCTAAAAACATTACAATCTACAAAAATGCTGGGTTATTTTCAAGCATTGTGTCAAAAAGGGACAAACCCGCTGGGTTGTTTCAACCCAAAATGCTGTGTTTTAACCCATTGTTGGGTAAAATATAAAAATTTTCTGCGTTAATTTAATGTAAATAGGCTGGGTTTGTCCCTTTTTGACCCAAGACTGAGTTGAAAGCAGATTAATCGTGAATAATCACATAAAAAATAAAAGTTTGCATTTGCATAATATATGTATATAATATTATATATGACATGGGTCTCCAACACTGTTCCTGGGGGGTACCTGTCCGGCAGAGTTCAGTTCCAACCCCAATCAGACACACCTAAACCTGCTAATCAAGTTGTTCAGGGCTACCTAAAAATTAGAAGCAGGTGGGTTGGAGTGAGGTTGGAACTAAAATATGCCGGACAGGTGCCCTGCAAGAACATTGGAGACATTCTAAAAATGCTGGGTTATTTTTAACCCGGCATTGGGTCAAAAAGGAACGATCCCTTGTAATTTAACCCAACCTGGGTTGTTTTAACCCAAAATGCTAGGTTATTTTAACCCATATTTGGGTCAAATATAAACATTTTGTTGGTTAACTGTATCCCAGCTGCTTGGCTCTTCCCTTTTTGACATAATGTTTCTTTTTTTTTGAGAGTGTATAAAAAAGTTTTTGTATAATATATAAATAAAACAAATGTATGTATAAATTTAAGATTTTTTTATTTATATATGTATGTGTGTATTTATATATGCATTATATTTACACATAGTACACACACATAAATTATTCAAACACAAACTTTTATTTTGTATGCGATTAATCGCTTGACCGCGCTAAAGCAGATAGAGGACACAGAGATTTAGGGGTTATGTTTAAAGTCAAAATGAAATTAAAATGAAAAACTGTCATTTGTTTTGGAATACTGTGGTATTTTTTTACAAATGACTTATCTGTGAGCTTCATTTATTTTTAAACTTCATGTGCCCTCATAATCTTTCATCAATAAGGCAAATCTCCTCCCCTCCTCAAAACGATCTGGAGTCTGGGAAAAGATTGCAGCAATTAGCAACACAACCTTCAAATTATCCAATCAATTCTCAAAGGATAAATTCAGGTCCAGCCCTCCCTTTATTTATTTAAGAAGCTGTTTCAATACATCACCACAGGGAAAATAAGACAATCGCTACTTCCGTTTCATGGCGACTTGAACCTCAGCTGTTAGCAACATAATATAATTGGTCTAGTAAATTAAGATGCATACAGTGTGATCTGTACATCTGATGTGTGATGCAATATGTTTTGTGTTGTTTATATATCTGATAAGCTAATACAAACTACTTTTCATCCATCAGGAGCAAGAGAACCCCAAGATGTTCTTCAATGGTGTATCTCAAGTAGGGTTGCCAATGGTAGGACTAAATTCACACTCTTGTAAACAAAATAGTGCAACAGTGTGACTTGTTATATGTAAATATTTCCATTGTCTTTATTTCATAACGTATACGAGAAGTTGTACTGCATGTTCATGTGCTGGGTCTCTTTTATGTAAAGTAGAAAGTAACTTAATCCATCCATTGAGGGTTTCTTTGTTTTCTTTCCCCTCTCAGAGGCCTGACGGTGAGCTACAAGGAGAGGGTTCAGGTATGTAGCGGCTCACGGTTGGAGCAGGAAATCTCTTGGCTCTTCTCTCAGCACTGCATACAAGCACAGGTGCTTCAACATGAAATAAATCAAATACTTTAATAATATAAGGAATTGTGGTAAAGGTAACCACAAAGTTCTGAGGTGGATGGTGAATATCATCTAAAATGGATACGTTTCTCACCTTGGTGCTCTTATAAGATTGCTGCTGAAACTACTCAACCTGTTATGACACTGTTATGGTGCTACTAAACTTACTAAAGTAATATTATTCTTTATAAAGGACAGTATACTGTACATATAAGTAAATGGTTATGGCTTGGTTTAAGGACATAACATGTACAGGTAATTATTCAGTATCAATTTCCTTACAAATAATCTTTTTAATACTACTTGTTGACCAATAGGAGAATTTATGCAGTAATACGGTGCTACAATAACCAATAACCAGGAAGCTTTAATAATCAAAATGATATCACATTATTTTCAAAAAAATATACAATGGAAACGGAAAATGATACCATGGGTTTTTATTGGACCATGTTGTTTTTGAAATGCCTTTCAGTACCTTCAAAATATAATAATATAAAAAAGGTACTCAAAACACACCTTAATTACCATCTCTCACACTGTACCATAGTCCTGCTATAGTACTTTTTATAAGGGGTTGCTTTTGGTGTTGCTCCAAATATATAAATATGTAAACATTATTTAAACATATAGGGGCGGTTTCCCGGACACGGATTAGACTAGTCCTAGACTAAAACATTTTTAAGAGCTGTCCAAACTGAAAACAACTTGCACTGACATGTCTTAAAATATATCAGTTCCCTTTGTTTTGCCTTAAAATGCACACAGGTGATGTTTTTGGTAAGGCATGTTTGTTGAAACTAGTTATATTTCCGAATTAATCTAAGGCCTAGTCCTGGATTAAGCTAATCCCTGCTGGGGAAACCGCCCAATTGGGTCTGTTTCCCAGACAGGGTTTAGGTTAATCCAGGACTAGGCCTTATTTATATTGGGTCATTTAAGAAGTTTTTACAAACATACCTTACAAAAAAACACTACAGGTGTGCATCTTGAGACAAAATAATGAAGTGTTTTTAAATTAAAGCAGCTCAAACATGCATTTTAGTCTGGGACTAGAATAAGCCCTGTCTGAAAAACCAAACTTTTTTGCTTAAAACAAGAGAAATTTGCTTGCCAATGGGCTAAGGAAAAACAAGATTATTTTATACATTTACCAAACGCTTTTACTTGTTTCAAGCATAAACTTCACAATTGTCTGTTATCTTTCTCTGCAATCAAAAGATGAATGTTTTTGCTTCTTAAGTGTGTATAATGGATTTTCTTTACTGTAAAATCACACACTTTGACTAATTAACTACATTTCCGTTTTTAAAAGTGTGTCATGTTAATGTCTTGTTAGTTTTAAACATTATATATCTTTTGTTATGGAAATAAAGTTCAAATACTTTAGAAAAATCACAAATGCTGTTTTTTTCTGATTTTAAAGTCTAGCTGTACAAAACTGTTTTAGATAATAGCGTTAGACAACATGAGTAATGCTTCATGCATTTTTGTTGTAACCATTCAGTAAATTATGCATTCAATTATAATAATAAAAATGTTAATCTCGACCTTCAGCTTCATTGATTGACTTTTTCACCCAAATATGAAATGTATATGACATTTATTAACCCAACCCATTTAGGTTATTTTATTAATAGTTGGATGTGTTTCTAGAGCATCACCATGTTGACTCACATTATCAGATGACTTTATTATAAAATTATTTGTTTGTGTACAACAATAAAAATCTTATGTTATATACATCTGGGATAGTATGAAGTTAACTAAATTATTAGACAACTTTCTCATTTGGTTGAACTATTCCTTTAACAAATGACTCGGATTGTTTATTGCCCAAGCTCTGTAATTGTATATAGTGCCACCTGCTGACTGTAATTCATATGACACAACAACAGGCGGAGAGAAGGGGCGAGAGGATGCCATAATAAAGTATATGACTAAAATACTGGCAGTTTTATACAAACAGTATAATAAGAGACAGGCAATGGACTTCTTTGTCTACAAAGCAATGATGTATAGTGCTGACCTCCATATGTTAGTTATAGCAGCCAGAACCGTAAAAAAGCTAGGTATCGGTAACATAGATATGTATAAAGGCTAGATTGCTCGTCCGCGCTGCTGGCCAATTGAGTGCAACGTCCGCATTTTGGCGGCCATCTTACGACAGGGCGCTCGCTCACTCGTAGCATTGAGTTTTAATGATGCAGGTACTTTTAAATGACCATAACTTGCTGAATTTTTTACCGATTTTCAAACGGTTTGGTTTGTTATAAACGTCAAAGATGTACCTATGACACTGCATACCTATACTAAAAATAAAAAATAAATTCATGAAACATGTTAAAGCATCCAGAATTATAGCCACGTTAATAACGTTTGTAAAAACCCAAACCGTTTGAAAATCGGTAGAAAATTGAGCAAGTTATGGTCATTTAAAAGTACCTGCACCATTAAACTCAATGCTACGAGTGAGCGAGCGCCCTGTCGTAAGATGGCCGCCAGGTGATGCCGTTAGGGACTCCGCCTTGAGCCATCTAGCCTTTATACATATCTATGATCGGTAATGTACAGTGCACACCACTGTGTGTGTGCGGCGTCCCTGGCGGCGGGTTGCTAGGCAACTCCAGGTCCTGTCGGTATGTAAGCAAAGGTGTCATTTATACCGTGAGAGACTAAATGAGGGGGGCAAACAGGGGCCATGTGATCGGATTTTAGGAGGAAACAAATACCCTATTGCGATTAAAAAGCAATACGAGACTTTTGTGAACCTGCTTTAACAAAAATACAGAAACACGACCGGCTAAAATGTGACGAATAAAAAAACTTTTTAATCATTTTACTATGAAGACATTTAGTGGACCTTTGATGAAATACCACAAGGTGGCAGTAACGCTCAGGATAAAATACTTCTCGTCCTGGGGCAATTTAGAGGTTAGGTCAAACATACCTGAATATGTTCATCGAGGTGTTCAGATTATTTGCAAAATACATACAGATATGGGTTTATTGGGATGGTACTAAACTCTGTTCCTCCAAGACTGCATTTGAAGAATCCATCCCAAGAACACATTTTATTTCCCTAAGACCTGTGTGGCTTCTTGCTTTATAACAAGAAAATGATTGTTAATAATTATCAAAATATTTCTTGCCAATAATGCATTTCTTTATTCAATGCATGCAGTTTAAACTCAAACTACCTTTTTCTTATTTTTATTTCATTATTTTATTTTATTTATCCTGTTTCATCTTGTCAGAGGTGTACTGTTGATGAAAGTCAATATGTATTGGTTCAGAACTCATGTTTATTTTTGTGTTAAATCTGGGCATTTAAATCCCTTTTGAAATCTGCATAGACTGGATTACTGAGGAGCTTTACTGTCGGGACACAAGACTTAACAGTGGATTATCTGAAAACTGTTGTAGGACATGGCTTTTTGCTTCAGTTATCTTTTTGGCACAAGCATTTCTATCCATATAACACTCTTGATGTTTATAAAGGTCAGTTAAATCATTCATCTGTTCATTAACATCCCTCATGTGGTCCCTGTCATTTCTTGTGGATATCAGCAGAATTCATTCATTGTTATAAGGAATTCAGACACTGCTGGAAGCTCTGCCACATCTTCTCAGATGAGGGGCTATTCGCTATAGGATAATAAATATGGTGCATGTTGTTACATGTTATGCATTGTACCGATTTGCTTTGGGGTACGCGTGCCTGACAGCCTGGAGATGTTTATTCTGACCCTTAACCTTGTGTCATGAGGAAATAATTTATGATCCTTAATCCTGCAGGTAAACAAAATGCTAAATGTGTATTGTGACAGCTATTTCTCACAATAAACAAAAACTACTCATTATTAGCTCTGAAATGTTTTGAAGATGCTTAACCCTTGGTCTGTCATGGATGTCTTGCGGATGCTTCAGAGAAAATAAGCACACTGGAGTGAATTAAGTTCATTAGCACTACAGGGACAAAATAAGTCTAAATATGACAACAAAACGTGTCATTAGGGTCCTTTTTTAAAATGTGAAGATTTATACATAATCTGAAACTGAATAAATAAGATTTCCATTGATGTATGGTCTGTTAGGATAGGACAATATTTGATAACTGGAATCTGTGGGTGCCAAAAAACTATTGGGAAAATCGCCTTTAAAGTTGTCCAAATGAAGTCCTTAGCAACTGCATCCACAAAAATAAAGTTTTGAAATACTTACGCAGGAAATTTACAAATATCTTCATGGAACATCATATTACATAATATCGTGATGATTTTTGGCATACCGTAAAAGAAAAATCGATAATATTGGCCTATACGATGTATTCTTGGCTAATACCCGTGCTACTTTAGACTGGTTTTGTGGTCCAGGTTCACAAATGTGTTCATATTTAACATATCAATAGCTTATAACCATTTAAATATGTATAAATATTACTAAATATGACTTATACATATTATATACATAATGCTTATAATGTTATTACATTATAAACATTTAATGTAATTAAAATGCATCTGCAAAGTTTGTTGTATTCATGTGGTTTCATGCATTGTTGAAAAAAGCTTAAAGGGGGGTGTAATATTTCTTCTTTTAGGGTTCCTGCAGGTTGGTTTAATAATACGACAGTGTATATTTTTTACGGTTTATGATTTTGACTCAGTTAAACTTTTTTTTAATTGTGTAGGTTTAAAGATTAAATGGCCATTAGAGATTTCTCAATTAAGATCTTTACTTTTTTTCTTAAAGAAATAGATCACTGATCTCAAGCTCACTGTAAACCAAAATTGTTGTTAATGTTGACCCACTAGGGGGCCTCAAGATGACCTAAAATGATTTAATATAATCATCAAATGCATTACATTAAAGGATTAGTCCATTTTCTTAAAAGAAAAAGTCAGATGATTTACTCACCACCAGGTCATCCAAGGTGTTGATGTCTTTCTTTGTTCGGTCCAGAGGAGATTGTGTTTTTTGGGGAAAACATTGCAGGATTTTTGTCATTTTTATGGACTTTAATGGACACCAACACTTAACACGTAGCAGTTTTTTTCAACGGAGTGTCAAAGGACTATAAACAATCCCAAACAAGGCATAAGGGTCTTAACTAGCAAAATGATTGTCATTTTTGACAAGAAAAATAGAAATGTGCACTTTTAAACTACAACTTCTCATATTCCTCCGGTCCTGAAAGTGTCAGTGTGACCTGACGCAATATGTCATGACGTCAAGAGGTCATGGATGATGTAAGCAAAACTACGCCACAGTGTTTACAAGTGTGTTGAAAGAGGAACGTACCGACGTTGTTGTATGTCAACTGATACTAATTAATATCTTTGTGTCAGTTTATTGTTTACAATGGTCCGCAAATGTGCATTTTATATATGTAACACGCAACCTCCTTACGTCACTACGCATTTATGTTAAGTCGCGCTGGACCGGACCTAGACGAAAAGTTGTGGTTTAAAAGTGCATATTTTTTATTTTTCTTGTCAAAAATGACAATCGTTTCGCTAGATAAGACCCTTATGCCTCGTTTTGGAGTCCTTTGAATATCCGTTGAAAATACTGTTACGTATTGAGTTAAGTGTTAAGTGTTGGTGTCCATTAAAGTCCATTAAAATGAGAAAAATCCTGCAATGTTTTCCTAAAAAAACATAATTTCTTCTGGACTGAACAAAGAAAGACATCAACATTTTGGATGACATGGTGGTGAGTAAATTATCTGGATTTTTCTTTTAAGAAAATTGACTAATGCTTTAATTCTATATTATACAAATATTTCAGTGTTTGTTAACAATTATGCATTTTTGTAGTTATGTCAAGATCTAGCATATTTTACTGCGTCCTTCAAATATTGTTGTGAACAATATCCAAAGTCAAAAGACTCTACGTAGTCAGGCATGAGATGAAAGCTTCTTCAGAGCTATAATAGAGCTGAGCGTCACAGAAGGGCTCTCCGTTATCCGAGTGGAGCTGCATCTCACATCATCTCCATGCGCAAAAGCGCGCACAACAATGGAGAGGAACAGGACATCAGACTAAATCCACAGACATGCACACGATTTACAGCACTTTCTAACGCGTATTGCATCAGAGTTTAAGTGCGGAAACCACAAGGAATTGCTTTTATTAGTTTGCACGTGTGAGGTAAAGTTGCACGTGATGGATAATCTACATGCTTTAATATTCGCGCTCTCCATAAGCGCATCATGGGGATGCCAGCTTCCACACGACTGGAGACCTCAGACCGAAGCGTGCCGCGCAGAGCTGGCGGAGATCATCGTCTTTGCCAAGGTGCTCGCCATCCATAAGGAGACGTACAGCCTGTATAACTATCTGCCGTGGCAGCACGACACGGATCTGCTGTTCTCGGCGGAGATCGAGCTGCTGTGTGATCAGGCGTGGGGCAGCATGCTGGAGGTGCCAGCCGGATCCAGGTTCAATGTCAGCGGATTGGGATATTTCCCCTGCTATTCCTACAGCGTCATGGAGAATAACTCCTACTACTTCTTTCTGAGGTAAGGTCATTGTAATGTAACGCAACTTAAACATTAGGGAATACACTGAGAGATGCACGTGTGTGGGAACTGTCAGACATCACATACATAATGTGAGGGGCTTGCTATGGGGTGGCATAATTAAGTCATGGTGGATTATCAAAAGTGTATGCTTTGTGATACTGAATGGAGCCTTTATTTTTAAGAGTCTACACATCAAAGAAAAATGCACGCCTTGTTAATGCACCGGAGACTTGTGCAAGACCTCCACAGTCTTTATTTTGACAACAGACAAAGGATTAACTTTGTGTACAATGACCATGAGTCTTGCAAAACATCTGACAGACGTAATTAGCTCCGGCTTGTGTTCCTAAGGAAAATGAAATCACATTGGAAGACGAACAAAGGATGAGGTTGCTAACAGACCCACTGCGTAGAGTATGACCAATGTGCTTTGATTATAGAGACAGGCCTAATACATGGTTCCCACAGTTTTCCGTCTTTACTTTCGTCCTCTATACACTCACAGTTTGGAAGTGATTCCCATTGCAATACTGTTTAGGCTTCAATCTCCTGACAACCAGACTGTTTTGCTTATGTTTCCTGTCTAAGCCTTTGGTCCAATCAGTTACGCTGAAGGATGTTTAACTCCCTCATGCAGTGCCGTACTGGATTTATCAAACTCAGCACTTTTCTGGCCAAATCCTTTACCCTGTCATGTACCACTTCACACACTGATTGCAAACCTGAGCTGTGACTAATAGTTTATCAGTGTTTACGTAAATACACACAGACAGTAAACCTGATAGCATATCAATGTAAATAATACTGTAATGTAGTTGTTGAAACTTAAGTGTCATCAAGTTACTGATAAAACAGTCTGCCAAATGCATGAATGTAAGTGTCAAGTTGATGTCAATAAGTAGGCCTATGCAACACAATTTTAAAGGGGACACGTAATAAAAATCGTACTTTTCATGTTTTAAATTGTGTTCCCAGTGCTTCTATCAACCTAGTAATATAAAAAAGATAAACCCCTTAGTTTTGGTAAATCATTCTCTGCAAGCATGTGAAAAAATAGGTCAATAAAATTTGGCTATTTGGGATGTCAGAAGGGGTTTATATCAACTACAGCACTGCCATTTAGTACAGAGATCAGCTCATTTGCATTTTAAAGGACACACCCAAAAACAGCACATTTTTTGCTCACCTATACAAAGTGTCAATTTTAACATTTTATAATAAATTATCTATATATTTTGAGCTAAAACTTCACATACATACTCTGGGGACACCAAAGATTTATTTTACATCTTTAACATCACGTCCTGCGAGCTGTACTGTAGCATCCTAAAGGGTTTAAATATTGTCAGAAGAAATGGTCAAACATTTTCCCAAGCTGTCACCGTGAGTTCCCCTTAAAAAGGTCCTAATAAACTTAGTATTTTTTTGTTTTCAGTAAAAATATCTATTTCTATCAAAAATGCATCTTGATTAGCAAAATGAACTAAGAAAATAAGTCTAATTTCTGGACAAAAAATATACAATTTGAGTTTGTGCTTAAAACAAGCAACAACAACAACAAAAATATGTCAATGAGGTAAGAAATTGTTTCTTGAATTTTACGTAAACTTATTTCTAGATTTTTTTTCTTAACCTATTTACAGATTTTTTGACCACAAATGCACTTAAGTTTGATTTTTTTTTTTTGTCTAAATATTAGACTTATACGAAGAATATTTGAATTTTTAAAAATATTTGTACTGAAAACAAGACAAAAATACCCAGTAAAAAAGTCATTTTTTACAGCGTATGCACCATTTAGGTACAGATATGGATGTATTTAGTATTACCATGTACCTCTGAGGTACTAATATGACCTCTTTACAGTACAGCAGGTGCCAAGGTGTACTTTTTGAAAGAGTACCTCCCCAGTGACAGCTATAGGGACCATTTTTTGACCATATTTTTCTGACAGTGTGACTGGAGGCATTACTGGTAGGTTAGAGAATATTTGACAGTAACAAACTCATTTACCATGATCCTAAATGTACATTACATAGTCATTTAAAACATAGCCGCATTAAATGCCTGCGCAGGATCCAAAAATAGAAGTATGTGATTAACAGTTGGCCGGATATTGCTAGGTTATGGGACATTGTTAGTGTGTTTCAGGTGGTTACTAGGGTATTGCAAGGTTAGGGTGTCATGGGTGTTGCTTAGAAATTGCTCATTGTACTGAATCAAAAAAGCTAAGCAAATATTGAATTCATATACATTAGTTTTCAAAAACTGACTTTTTCTGTTTTACTTGTACGCTCTCAGAAAACAAGGTACAACTCGTTACAAAAGTTGTACCTTTTTGTCACTGTGACGGTACCTTTTAAAAAGGTCCTATGTACCATTTAGGTACACATTTGATATACCAGTATGTAGCTCTAAGGTATCAGTGTGAGGTACCAATATGTGGCTTTAAGGTACAAAAGTGTACTTTTTTAAAAGTTAGCGCCCCAGTTACAACTGTTGTACCTTTTTTTTCTCAGAGTGTACCATTATAAGCACACATACATGCCTTGCAGTATTTAATTATTTACTAACCTTGGTAAGGTATGCAAACCACTCAGAATCCTTTATTCATGGCATACGTGTCAAGTATTAATATGTATCAATATATTAATATTGCTCACCACCATGTCGTCCGGGGTGTTGATGTCTTTCTTTGTTCGGTCGAAAAAGAGGTTGTGTTTTTTTGGGGGGAGCATTGCGGGATTTTTCTCATTTTGATGGACTTTGACACCAGCAATTGACACTTGGCTCAGCACGTAACAGTTTTTTTCAACGGAGCCTCAAAGGACCACAAACAATCCCAAACGAGGCACAAGTGTCCCATCCAGCAAAACGACTGTCATTTTTGACAAGAAAAACAAAAAACACGCTCCTCTAAACCACAACTTTTCGTCTAGGTCCGGTCCAGCGCGACCTAACGTAAATGCGTAGTGACGTAGGGAGGTCACGTGTTACATATATAAAACGCACATTTGCGGACCATTTTAAGCAATAAACTGACACAAAGACATTAATTAGTATCATTCCACATACAACAACGTAGAAACAGTCCTCTTTCAACACACTTGTAAACACTGGGGCGGAGTTTTGCGTTCGTCCTCTTTGACCTCTTGACGTCATGACGTATTGCGTGGGGTCACGCTGGCGCATCACGACCAGATCTAGACGAGAAGCTTTGCTTTATTTGTTATTTTTCTTGTCAAAAACGACAATCGTTTTGCTAGATAAGACACTTATGCCTCGTTTGGGATCGTTTATAGTCCTTTGAAACTCTGTTGAAAAAAACTGTTACGTGTTGAGTTAAGTGTTAAAGGGATACTTCACAGATTTAGCATTCAGCTTTGTATCTGTAGAAACCCGGCAGTATTACTGAATGACCATGTTTCCCTCCATCATTTCCCCCTGAAAGGAGAGATATCTGCATTTTGGTTCTGCAAAAAAGTCCTCCGATGATGCAAAAATCGTCATATTACATCATCGGAGGACTTTTTTGCAGAACCAAAATGCAGATATCTCTCCTCTCAGGGGGAAATGAGGGAGGGAAACATGGTCATTCAGTAATACTGCCGGGTTTCTACAGATACAAAGCTGAATGCTAAATCGGTGAAGTATCCCTTTAAGTGTTGGTGTCTATTAAAGTCCATTAAAATGAGAAAAATCCTGCAATGTTTTCCTCAAAAAACATAATTTCTTCTCGACTGAACAAAGAAAGACATCAACATTTTGGATGACATGGTGGTGAGTAAATTATCTGAATTTTTCTTTTAAGAAAATGGAATATTCCTTTAATATATGGTTATTTTTCCTTCTGAAACTAACTGCTTTGTAATTTAGGCTAGAAGCATAGGAAAAAAATTGTTTCAAGTGCTGTGAATAAAATGCCATAGTGAACAGGTTAGCACTAATTCTTAGCTTTAAACAGCTCTGGAATTTCTTCCACCAGCAATAATTGCCCAGTTCATACAGTGTCTAACTGCCCGGGGTGACCCGAGAGCAACAGGTTAGAGGTCCAATGGAGTGTGAAATGTTTTTGCATTATATCAAAGGTTTAGAAGTTCAAGTCTGCAGGTTTTGTCATCTGTTACCTGTAAGGGTTTTCATCAGAAAGTCAGATAGCCCCCCTTCTCTAAATGTGTGGCCTTTCATCTCACCTCTGCCTGTATCTATACAGTATGTGCATAGGATGTTGTGCTTGTGAAAACAAGTTTAGACCAGTCTCCCTCACCCCTTTGTTCTTTTGTTCAATCTCATCACTGATAATGTATTGAATACACTCATCTGCAGGCATTTCACACCACAGCAGCACAAGGTATGTCAATACTGATCCTGTTAGATAGTTACTGTCGCATAGCCAAACCTTTGGCTTAAAATTTGCTTTAAAGGGGCCATGGCATGAAAATCTGACTTTTTCATGTTTAAGTGCTATGATTGGGTCACACTCCCCAGTGCTTCTATCAACCTAGAAAATGTGAAAAAGATCAACCCAGTAACTTAGTTTTGGTAAACCATTCTCTAAAAAAGGTCGTTAAAATTTGGCTCTGCTTATGATGTCATAAGGAGCTCTTATTATAATATTATAGGGATGCACGATATATCGGCCGACATATTGTTATCGGCCGATAACTGCTTATTTTTAATATTATCGGTTATCGGTCTGATAGCAAAATTAGGCCAATAAATGAAAGCCGATAAATTATGGATTATTTTGGTTTGTGGAACCACTTCACTTGCTCATTGCTGGCCATGTGGAGTTTTGATTTAAAGAGTTATCGGTATCGGCCAAAATTTCCATATCGGTGCATCCCTATAATAATACCACCCCTTAATAGGCACTATCCAATCACAGCACTGCCATTTAGTGCAGAGAAAAGCACAATTGAGTTTTAATTGCAACAAACCACCATCATTGTGATCAGTGTTTGAATTTCATCAGCTCAATTGCATTTTAAAGGACACACCCAAAATGGCACATTTTTGCACACACCTACAAAGTGGCAATTTTAACATGCTATAATAATTATTTATATGGTTAAAACTTCACATATGTGCTCTGGGGACACCAAAGATTTATTTGACATCTTAAAAAAGTCTTGTGCCATGGCCCCTTTAAGTTGAACTTTATTTGGCCAGGACCTGCACACTTATACACAAGAGACCTTATGAATTACATTTAAAGGTGCCAAAGAATGCATTGATACAATAGGTTACATTATTCACTAATATCTACATAGAAGGTATGTGACTTTATGAAGTGCAAAATTGATCCAGAGACGGTTTTACATGTCCATTTACAACTCCAGAATGAAACGGTCTATTTTTACCTGATTTGAAAGGGTCATGAATAATAATCTTGAGCCTTGCTCTGATTGGCTGTTTCTTAGAGCAGTTCATTTCAGTAGCTCTGTGTCTTATGTTTGTGCCTGTATCAGACGAAGATACAAATTTTGAAGAATAATCAATTATTTGGAGATTGTTAATGGACGTTTTTTCGGGGTTTTTTTCAGTATTGAGCTGCAAAACGTAACTATAATGTCAACAGTAGAATTTCAGCCTAAACGCTAGCGTATAGCATTAAAGGTGTAGCGGAGGATTTTCTCGAATTTTAGAAAAGAACCGCCTTCTCCACTTTTTTAAAAAATGCAATTGCGCAACACTCCTGATTGACAACTAGGAGGACCAATAGTCTTGATGATCCACCCGGAAAAAGAAAATCCTCCGCAATACCTTTAACTCAGAAGTCACAACTTTGTTTTAGCATTATAACTACATTGTAATTAATTGAATGTTTAATTTAATGTTGGGGGCGTACATCTCCACTGTAATGTCACAGTTGGTGTTATGTTGAGATTGGCCTGCTTTCCAGCGCTCTTTTGCAGGCACAATTATTAATTATTATTCATCTATGCCTAGATAAATACAGTTTTACATTCTATGGCACCTTTAAAGCAACAAACCAGTTTGTTTTGTTTTGTTGTTGCGTGCCAACATTACATCAATATAAGTTGAGTCTCCACAAACAGCCAATGGCTTACTGAAATGCAAAAATACATTTTGTTTAAACTGGCCAAAGACTATAAGATGAATACTGTTGATGTTCTCAGTGTTTTTTTAAAGAGTCTGTGGTTTTAAAGAGAGTGTAAGTGTGGTTTTAATAAAAAATTATGACAAATCTGGCTTGGGAAATGTTGGCTGAATCTTTTTGTAGAATTTCATAGTAAGACCTTGGAGTTGTGCCTATGTATCTTGCAGTGAATGATTTCAACAGGACTGATGGGGGTGGTTTACCCTCCATCATGTTTTAGTTAGAGATACAGAAAGACATCATATATTCACACTGCAGGAAAGCAGTAAAACCTACACCAAATCCCACAGATCATCACTTGACACCCGCTTCATGTCACGAATGCTCAACAAATGCTTCCATTCTGTTATTTGGTAATTTTCATATTTAGTGTGAAATGCTTAAAACCAGAGCCAGGAAAGCCATTGATAAATTTGTTTTGTCATTCTGTTTCCAGACTAAACCATGTCTTTGCCTTAGCCCACAGACACAACTTTCCTTCATTGTCATTTTACATCCCAGTCTGAGCTTTAAACCAATCAGACAGCTGGTTCCAGTTTGGCAGGAGCATTCTCACCAGTCAAACCATCAAAAGTCAGAGAAACTGGAGACGCTCTTGCATGGAAACAGTAATTAATGCAATATGGTACATAGTAGAGCTACATTCAACAGCGACCAGGAGCTTTCCTTTATATTTTTTTGTTAATAGAGGGTGGCCAGTGAATAGCTGAAAAATTGAAGTGGCTAATTCCTAGAGATGCATACCAATGTGTAGGAAATCAAGTGTTGTGGTTGAGGAAACATACACTAATACAGAGAGACGTCATATAATAATGTCGAAAAACTCAAACTCTGTAGATTCAAACCGATGCTTGTATCTCTCAGAAATGTAGCAGATGTCCCATGAAGGCACAATAGTAACTGCTGTAATCTGCCCGTTATCCAAACATTTGTTTACTCCAAAATGTTTTTCTGGACGGACAGGCAATTCACTTACATTCAGCGATGGGCCAGTATGGTATATATTTACTAACTATTTAACCTTAACTCATGGAGGCCTCGTTTGAATGCTTAGTAGATTGGAACAATAAAATCTTTATAAAGAAATATAAAAAATTCAAATCACTTGCATTTTCTTGACCTAAATTTCGCAAAGGAAAAAACAATACAAAACTATTAGTAAATTAAAATAAGGTAATCATGCACTCTAATTATTTTTGACCCATAATGGGTAAATATTGGACAGAACACGTGCTGGGTTAAAAATTGACCCAATGCTGTGTGTATTTTAACCCAACTGCTGGGTTATTATACCCCATGGTTGCATAACAACGACCCAACATTGTGTCAGTTTTAACTATTTCACCGCCAGTGTTTTTTTAAAAAGTTGCCAGCCAGCGTTTTTCATGATTTTCACCAAAGTTTAATGCCTTCCAGAAAATGTTCTTCTTCAAATATATAAACATACAATATACCAAATGAAAGAACAGACCCTCTGCTTTCAAACAAACAAACAAACAAACAAAAAAAAACTTTCATCCTACCTTCAGTAGTTCTTTTGTAATCAGCTTTTGAATATGGGTAGGTTTCTGCAAAAACACCACATTTTGAGCAAAAAGCAGAGATAATTCCATTTTTGTGACAGACTTTTCATAGAGATCCCATTCAGAGCGATCTTTAAAACAGACACGGACATGCAGCAGCTTGCCATAGGGTTTTAAAAAGTTGCGGAAGGGCGCCACCTATTGGATAATAGCGGTATTGCGGAAAGACGGAAATACTCGTCATTGGCGGGGAAGCGTTTTCTCTTGATTGACGAGATATCTCGTCAATGGCGGGGAATGAGTTAACCAGCATGTGTTCTGTCCAGTATTTACCAATTGTGGGTCAAGGATGACACAAGCCATTTTTAGAGTGTGTCAGGTTTTTCACATATTGTACAGTAGTGGGCATTGACATGTCAAACCCAGATGCCAGTTTAAAGCCACAATATTGATGATTTTTGTAAAAAAAAAAATACTAGTGTGATTTATTTCATGCACTCTAAAAATGTCTGGGTTATTTTTAGGGGTGGGCCAATCCGATATTCAGCATCGATATTAGTCCGATATTGGTGAAAATGGCCAAATCGAATATTATCCGATCCGATACCAACACAGACCTTAATTGTCATGGCAACTTGTTGTAAAGCGCGACTTGCTGAGCAACATGCTGTAAAGCGCGACATAAGCAACATGCCGTAAAACACGGCGAGTAGAAATCGTAGCTTAAGCAAGCAATAGATGAACCTGTCCATCCTTATCATGTCCGCAGTTTGGAGTTATTTTACAGTCAAGGAAGAAAAAAACAAAGCCGAGTGCAATATGTATATACGTAAGCTCTTTACGTCTTATGGGACACTTTATATTTTAGTTTACATTCCAAGTCAGGAGTTGAAGAATTAAACATTCAGACTGTGAGTTAAATCCATTTTAAATGGTTAGTTCTATACATGTGTTTTACAGTTCAACCCCAAATGTTACACTGTGGAAAAACTACACTGTAGTAGTGTCTACCATATATGTTTTCTTAGTGCATCTACTGTGATATCAGAGGTAATGCTTAAAATCTCATTTGTGAGTGCCTTACTGTTCTGTACATTTTGTAAGGTAAAATTTAAATAAAAATGAAGCAGCAGTATTGCATGATGTGTTATTTGCAGCTTAATTGATTAAAAGGGCGATAGAGATGGTATTGGATCGGTATCGACAGATACTCAAGGTTTTGGTATCAACATCGATATCATGCATGAAAAAGTGGTATCGGCCCAGCAGTTGGGTTAAAACAACCCAGCATTGGGTCATTTTTAACCCAGCAGTGTGTTCTGTCCAATATTTACCCATTATGGGTCAAAAATAACACAGCCATTTTTAGAGTGTGCCGTTGTGTACTTACATTATCCCAAAGGTTCCCATGGATTTGTAAATCCAGATTAATTCTTATTAAGTGCGCTTCCAAAAAGCTTCAAACTTTAAAATGTTTGGGCAGTGCCGGTCTAAGTTCCTTGAGGACATGATGCATGGATCCATGTCGTTCTTCCACCATATTGGATTGAACAGAAAACCCCAAAAATAAGGATTCACAGGTCACAAATTTTTTCCGAACTTTATGAAACTGGACCTACATGATCCTTGGACAAAGCCTCACAAAGAAGGATTTTTGATTTTCATTTGCCTGTCACAGCCCAAGCGAAATCTGCAGCGTAGGCGAAAACAGGAACAGGAAGTCATTCATATCTCAGGAACGCTTTCGCGTATTGAAACCAAACTTTGTACATGAACTTGGGACTCCAATGTAAGGATGCACAAGATAAAAAAACTAAATATTGTCTTGTCCTTTCTCATGGTCATACAGGTATGTAGATCCTA
Organism: Misgurnus anguillicaudatus; assembly: GCF_027580225.2. Taxonomy (NCBI): domain Eukaryota; kingdom Metazoa; phylum Chordata; class Actinopteri; order Cypriniformes; family Cobitidae; genus Misgurnus; species Misgurnus anguillicaudatus. The sequence continues at coordinate 11,886,728 of NC_073350.2, forward strand.
TGCATATAAACGGTTTTATTGGACGCACGTGCATTATCGTGGTTCACGTCTGTATGGAGCTTAACTTCCGGTCTCTGTTTGCTTAATGGTCTGGCTAGATGCTAAACTGAACTCTGGAATAAATACCTTGTTGAAAATAACAAATGTTTTGGTTTTCTAAAGAAGAGGAGAGATGGTGATCATGGATCACCGCTATGTGAAGGGAGCTTTGGCAGCCGATCTGTATTTAAGATTGTATACATTATACACATTTTACACAGTAATGTTTGATATGCTTGAACTAAGGTAATCTACTTTTTGTTTATTTTGCTTGATATCAGAAATAAAACACTCTAAAAAGGACTCAGCTGTTATTGATTATTTGCATGAGATTACCGGAAGTTACGTTTGTTCCACTACAGCTGTTTGTTGATGTTGTTACTGCTGAAACCATCTATATAGTAAAGGCTAAGTCTGATTGATTTGCTAAATACTGACATTTTAAGTTGGCTTTGTATTTAGAATAGATAGCAACGAAAATTGTGGAATCAATGTTGAAAACAAAAGATTCTGGAGCTCAGTTAAAATCCATCAGAAAACCCTAAACCTTTTGAATCTAAATGTTCAAATCAGGCTTCATACTGTATAGCACAGGCTTCATAAAAGTCCCTGAGCCTTTAATGCCCCTGTAGAGGGGTTGAAGTAGATCCAGATGGAGGGAGACTCTGCTGTCAAGACCCAAAGCAAATGTTTCCGCCAGACACAGGAGAAAAATCAGCTATAGAAACCAGGTGGAGTTTACAGCAAACATATTTCCTTCATTGTGAGCAACAGTGTTTTGATGCCAGACAGTTTATGGACGAACTTTACTATGATTTTATGTGTTTGCTCATATCAACACCGGGATAATAAAGCAAAGATTCTTGATTGATCACTTTGTTCATTAAGCTGGTCAAAAAACAGATAATATACAGATAGCACAGAGCCTCAATAAAATTTGGGCTTTCGACATGGAAATCATTTATAAATCGGTGTGTAAATACGTTTGGATGAAAATAAATTAATAAATATGGTTATTAAAAATACAAAACTACAATCCAGCCATTAAGTGCAAAAAACACGTGGCACAAGAGGTCAGCTGGGGTTATGCTATAGGATCCTAATAATACGCTGAATGAAGACATCTGTTAAAGAGATTAAAAACCTGTTGCTTTCACCTTTAAGATTCTTACTCATCTAATCCATCTCTTATTGGAAAAGCAAGTTAGGGTTTTACACAAGGTCAGTGTTTGTGTGGCTGTGGTTGGTTTTGTGTTAGTAAAATATTCTCCTGGTCTCATACACAAACTCATTAATTCTTTAAGCCATTTGTATAAGGTAAAAGTAATTTCCTTTTCCAGACCAAATGCTACATCATTTAATTTTTCCCAGCTATTTACAAATGACTCAGATGGAAATTACAGATTGTTCCCAATGGTCAATTTCTGAGTGTACACACTTCTGTAAACTATTAGGTTTGCATTCCCCTGTCATAGGAGATTACAAAGACAAATTGAAAGCAACATTTATTTGATGTTCCTGTAGGCTAATGTGGTGAGTGTCCAAAAGCCACCCAGCGAATAAAGGAGAACAAGTGTAGCTAAAACTCTAAACAGAGGGGCATTGTGCCAACGTAAGCATGGCTTTTGTATTGATATTTTTTAAACCGTGCTTGAAACTTTTATAACAGACTTTAGTAAGTCTTTACCACCGAGAGATGTGTACTGCACATCGTGTAGCCCAAGTGTTTTGATGTGTTAACATACTGAAACAGCAGAAGATCAGTGAGAGAACATGAATAGTCAGTCCCTTTCACACCTACAGTCTTTAACGGTAAATTACAGTTAACAGGTCATGTGTAAATCAGTGCCAATTTACCAGTAAGAGTAACATTACCAGTAATTTACTAGTAAACGCTATGTGTGAACGTGAACGAAAAATAAAGATTACAATTTCGAATGGACGAAGTCATACTGCGCTGACAGCTTCAGGCCAATCATAACGTTTGGATACAGATGACGCATTCTGTTCTGTTTACGGACGTTTCCACACGCACGCTGCTTAAAAGTCGAGCACAACTGATATTAGCGTCCACATTTCTTCACCCAAGTTGTTTAAAGCTCCACTGTGTAGGATCTACTCCCATCTAGCAGTAAAATTCTATATGACAACCAACTGAATATTACTTTCTAGCCCCCCCCCCCCATTCGGAAAGCGTTTTAACTAGTACGGTGGCCCTGTCATGCCAAGGTTAACATGGCTTCCAGTAGCTACAAAGCAAAAGCAATGAAAAAAATTAAAAATTTTCAATGTACTTTGCCTGTGATCCGTCAAAGCACACAGATAAACATGTAAAAAGTCTGATTGTCATGATATGTCCGCTTAAAATCACATACAAAAAGCAACCATATACGTAGCTAAGAAACTCCTTTTTCATCCACGCGAGGAAAAATATCCCAGGGGCTGTTACACTTGGTATTTAGATGTGTTTTCTTCGATCGGATCACAAGTGGACGAGAGAGACACATCACGTTTACACTTGGTATTTAAATCTGTCTCTTTTTGTCCATTTTCATCCGCTTCTCTCCAGATTACTGAGGAGATGGTCTGTGGACGAGTCCCTCTCCTGTCATTTAATCATGAGCGGGAATAATAACGGGTTTAAATGGACGCAAACTAATATTATGTCAGAGTCCAATGCTTATGTTTTAAGTAAACGTTACATGTCGGTGTATATATAAGAGCTTTCTCTGATATTGGTGAAATAAGATCGCTCAACTTTCACACGCTTGTAAAATGAAACGAAAGACGCACAGATCAGACGCTTTTATCAATGAAAGGCTAAAAATAACGCTGTACACCGTGTGTTTGTGCTAGAGGTCAGAAAAGATGAAAAACACATTTATCTCAGTACCTCAGATTACATAAATGGGCGGAGAGACGGCATGTGGCTGTTCGAACACATTAAACCACATGCGTGTTTACACTAACTGCATAACCATGCTATAGTTAGCCAAGGAACTATAAAACTTCAAGTTTACAACATAGACTGTATAGATGTAAACGAATATGCTGAATTACCTGTGGAGAAAATAGAAAGTAGCAACTTCAGTGTCCATTGAGCCCCATCTTGGAAAACTAACTCCAATATTGACTTTGGTCTTGATGTTTTTCCTGTCGCGTTGTAGTTTAAAATCCCCGTTTCGCTACATTCGCAAGTCATAAGCATATTACATCAATTTACAATTAACTAAGAATAATTGTCAGCTTTATAATTGTTAATATTCTGAAATAAGACTGTCTTGATAACGTATACCGCCTACACATGCAACCTCCGGAGGCTTCAGCTAGCGGCCAGCGTGAGTGTAGTCTAAAAGCGCAAAAGGCGGAGCTTGAATTTCAGGAATGTCCCTCGTCGACGAATGTATTTCAAAGATGGAGGCACAACATGGATTCAGCCAAAGAGCGATTCGATGGTATGTATTTTAAATAGCATATTCTACACTTACGAGAATACTTTAATTAGTGGGGTGGGGTCGCCGTGATTTCACCAAGTAAGATCAACGTTTTAAACAAAGATACCCCAACTTACCCTTAACTCAAACCCTAACCATTTACAAGAATTAACACAGTGGAGCTTTAATTTACCATCTGTTTGCTGGGTTGTTGACGTCCTTAGCACACTTGTTACTGTTGTTCCGTCACTGACGCAGGTTCCGCCTCTTTCCCAGTGCAGTTACGTTTGAAATCACCTAGGTCCTAATGCAATGTTGTTTGGTCACGAGCAATTTTGCGACTGTCAGCGTTTGCCACAGATGTGAAAACAACAAAATACGGACCGTGGATATGAAGTAATAACCCGCCATTGTTTACAGACTAAGCTCGCCGCGCAGCACAGGTAACTTCCGCTTTCTCACCGAGTTTACCAGTATTTTGGTGCTGATGTGTGAATTATGTGGTAAAAAGACGGAACATCACTGCCTGTGTGAACAGCTGATTTTTGTATACTGGTAAAGTAATTTTGGTAAATTCATGGTAAGCTACCGAAATTACTGTGTGAAAGAGGCTAATGACATGTGATGAATTCTTCTCTAATGGACAAACAAAAGATACAAAAGCAAAACAATCTACATTAATAATTCCTGAGACACTTTATTTATATATAATTGATAACATATGTAACCTCTTTATATATATTTTATATATTTTTACCCACAATATTTTACCCATAATTTGATTTAAATTTAATACTTATGTTAATACTTTAAGAAAAGTAGAAAGACAGGTTTAATGTAAAAACACACACTTATGTAGAACACATATATCCCAGCATTCATTTTCCCGTGTAAGAATGTATGGGTCATTGACATTAAGTGTCCCAAGTGTCTGTGAACTAATACAGCAGCAAGGTCACACAGAAAAAAACAATAAGTAAACTTTCTGGTGTTACATGATGGAAAGCATGAGTTTGCCACGTTTGATGCATATTATAATCCTAATCAACATTATAATTCATTATACATTAAAGCAGTTTTTTCATGATGCAATTGCATGTGGTACACAAATAATTATTAAGCAGAGAATTGTTTTGCATATGTTGTTTTTCTCCATAGGATGGATGAGAACTACAGCATCATTCCTCATGGTGTTAATTTCCAGGATCCCATTTTTTCTGACACACCAGAGAACCACCGCATGTTTGCCAGCTTGTTCCAGTTTTCCAACTGCACACCTGGCACACAGGTTCACACATATACCCCAGACTGGGAAATTCAAGAGGACAACCGGGTAAGAAACTATGAATGCAATAAATCAAGCTGCAGATCACACTTTTCACCTGTGTTTGGGGTTAAGGGTTCAAATGACAAAACTGTTTTATTCTTGTGTTTTATATCATGTTTTTGAAGTGTGCGTACGCAAAAATCCACGGCAGCATCCATATTTATAAAAACTGTCTTTGATGTTGAAAAGTGCTTATTAGCACCACGTCAGAGTCTGAGCAGACGTACACACTTTTGCTGGTTCAATTGCTGCAGTTTTTTGGAAACAAGCCATTCTTGCTGCTTGAAAAGGAGTTAAACATTGACAGGTGCTCTTTTATAAATCAATGCCATTAATTAGGCATCGTTTAAAGGCGGAAATCTGCAACTGTTGAGTTGCAATCTCATTTGCGATTTATAGATTTAAAGTGAGGCGTACGCGCGTTTTCTATGCTTACATTTGTTTTATAAATCACAGGTGCGAAGTTTTGACAAATGATCTTAAGATCAAATTTAGAACGTTTTCTATGCAGCATTTTAGAAATGTTGACATATTGAAACATGACAGCAAAACACAAAAAAATTACAATAGATTACAATAGGAATTGTTAGAGAACACAATGTTGTCTAGGCCAGTGGTTTTTAAACTGGGGACGCGAGATGGTACCAAGGGGGCCCCAGTTTTATGACATTTTATGAAATACATTAATTTATCATGAATTCTGTGTAATTAAACCTAAAAAAATAAAGCTACTAAGCAAAAGCACTACTTTTTTGTATAATTTAATGTTTTTTTTTATTAAAATGTTGAGTTTTAGAACAGTTTTTTGTCACAAATTTTCTTTGGGGGGCCCAAAGGAATGCACCATACACAAGGGGGGCCGCACGGTGACAAAGTTTGGGAACCACTGGTCTAGGCAACAATGCTCATTTCGGATACTGCAAATAGGTGAACTATGTTGCAGCATGAGTATTTGTGGCTGACAAAAGAATAAAACATCGGAACGGAAGATGAACAACGTGGTCTGCCACGTAAACTCTGCAAGACTAACTTCTCTTAAGATCCTAAAGCAGTAAATTTATGCTCACTTTTAAGTGCATTTAAAGTCTCAGTAGAATTGTGTATAAATGATCTCAGATATATTAACATTCCTCTCTGGACACATATGCATTCACGCTGTTTTTATAGTACTATTTCTGTTATATCAGATGGAAACGATGAGCTCTGCATAAGTTTGCCATGCTTCATGAGAATCTCTTCACGGTCATGTAGTTGTGTCAACATGGTCTGCATGTTGCTGAATTGCACATGGTCAGCTTTATTAAAATTAATAACTCCATTGACCCTTTCAGTGACCTGATTGATGGTTTCAATCAGGTCCTGAATTCGCAAAAGTTTCACGGTAATGATCAGAATGGGTTAAGTTTACATTATTACCGCATTTCTTCTTGTGTCAGTAATCGGAGCAAAGGCTTATGTAAATTATGTAAGGCCAGGTTATGTAAATGTCATTCCCTTTACCGATTTATTCATATTCCTTATTAGGTAAAGCGAAGAATTTCCAGAGCATGAAAAGGTTTTGGATATTTTAGCTTTTAAACTGTCATCAGACAAGAAGCTCTGGGTTTTTTTATGTAAAACTGGAGTCACGCGAAGAACTATGCAGTGAGGCAATAATAATTCACAGGCAATTGCTTTATTTCCCATAAGGTTGGGATTGAAAGTAACAGCCAATAGAAATCAAGTCTGTCCCTTTCAATTAATAAAGACGTACAGTAAGTTGTGTTTGGCAAATAGTAGGCCTACTTTGACTGTCTATTTTGTGCTTTGCATTTACATTCGTTCGGTTTCATGGTTACCTGTATTTCCATACTGATGCCATCTGACCTACAAAAAAGTTTAGGTGCTAAACATGAAGGTTAGCTCTACCCAGGAAGTCTACATTTACAGCAAGGGTTCAGCTGCGACTAATTTCCAGATGTTTCTTCAGGCACGATTTGAGAACACATGTGGGAGGCGAACATCTAATGCTTGACTTTCCAGGGGTTATGAAGTTACCGTCACATAACAAAAACATTAAATGCATTTCGGCTCTTTTGATTTCAGGCTGATAGTCATTGCCTGATTATAATGCATCCAAATCACACACATTTTCTGCTTACATCATACTCTATGACTGATCTCGTGGGAATTCGTTCGTATTTTACGAGTTGGCTCATTTCTATGAATTCGTACAAAGTGAATCATACAAAAACATACAATTATGAGAAAATAACAATAATAGAACCCCTCGCCTAACCCCAATGTCACAGGGGCAGAAGCATATCGTACAAAAATGTAAAAATGTGGTAAAACGAATTAAAACACGTTTATAAATTGCCCTGAGATTGTGTTGTATACTTCTTGATAAGCATGCATGATGTGGGTCAAGCGTTTTTGAAGTTCAGCAGGTAGAACTAATGCTGCGTTTACACCAACCGCGCTTGAGGCGTCAAAATTGCGTCTACCGCGCCTAGTTTCCGCTTGAACAGTTTGAATGCATTTGCGCGTCTAGAGCGAAGTAGACACGTAAAAAAAGCAAGCATTTGACGTGCATCAGAGGTAAAATCCGCTTCTTGTGGGAGGGGCAAGTGCTATGCGGTTGTCTGTTTGCAAGATGGCTGATGTTGATAGGGCATTTATCGAGAGAGTTACCGGTTTGTATTTAGTCACCTTACTATAGGGGGAAAATAAACGGGGTAGGTCGATAAACGTCACGTGACTCAAAAGTGAAATCTGTATTTACAACTTACCAGGTTACCCAATGTCCTCACTGACACTCTTCCAAGCGAGGTCCTTTTTATTCCTGTCTCTATAGAAATAAGAACTTGTGTCGTATAGCTCCGGGTGTCTGCTTATTGACAATATTAAGCGTTCCTTCATGTTGAAGGAGTGACTCCGGGCGGGGCTGCCGCCACAGCTGCAAGCAGGCTTCTGATTGGTTAACGCGGCGCGAAAATCCGCCAAAGTTCCAAATTTTCAACTCGGGCGTCTGCCGCAAATTCGCGTCAAATGCAAAATGCACAAAAACATTATTACCGCGCCTGACGCTCAATTCGCGCCATTGGAGGTCTCGCGAATGAGGCGGAAGTGCGTCTACCGCGCAGCGGCAAACGCCTCATCCGCGGCGCGAGACCTCCAGACGCGCGTCTTCACATTAACGCCTTTACCGCGGTTGGTGTAAACGCAGCATAAGGGTGTGTTTGACTTTATACAGTGCTGCGCAGACAGAAATGCGGATGACATACGCAAAATCAAAATACGCAAGAGCGACTCAAATGCATACAGAGGAGTTGACTCCCGAATCGCGGTATTTTGGTGTCATGCATTTCACTGCTACTGTTTTGTGTCAAATCTTTTGTGTTATATATGGGAATTTATGGGAAATTGTTGTTTTTCTATCGGACGCATTTTGAATTCGTTATTTTAAATTGCACAATTTAAAGGGGAATGGAAGTTTTCCACATTCGTCATTTTGCATTACGTAGCTCCGCCCACTGTGAAATCTGATTGGTCTTAAATCCTGCTCCTCATTGCTGCAAATTAAACATTTACATTTAAGTGACTTACAGTGCATTACTATCCATATAACGTATAAAGCAATACATTTCAGTATGTGTCATCAAACCCATGGCTTTTGCATTGTGAATGCAATGCAATACCAACTGGACTACAGTGAAACAAAATTACTTAAGTCTGAAAACAGTACACAGTGTTCCTTCATGAATATTTATACATAATCCCCCAAAAATGTTAAACTTCTGGATTACATTTGACATAATGAGAATCTGCTTGTTTATTTCTTGCACAGTCGCCCGGGGTTTGTCATATTTATATCAGATGTTAACTTGCTGTTGATTCCTTCCCTTCAGCTGTGGTGCTCCAACGTGCAGAAGGCCTTATTTGAAGAAGAAGAGAAAGTCAAAAATCTATCTCAGAAAGTGAAGACCCTGGAGAAGGCCAACAACCACCTGAAGGACAAGGTAAAGAATATGAAGCGTCTCTTGAGGCAGGCCAAACGAGAGACAAAAGAGTCGGTTCAAAGCTTCAAACAGCTTCACGAATCCGAGCCAGAGTCACGACATCCACAGCAGGACACCGATCAGGACCAGAAACCCACTCTTAAGAAGATCCTTCCTAAAAAACTCAAGAACTGAGATCTGATCCCTCCTCGAGGAACACCAGTTGTTTTTATGGTCTTTCGTGGATCTAGAATAACATTGATAGACCATGGGAATCTGTAAATGCATGGTATCTTTTACAGTAAGGGGTTCACATGTATAACGAATCTTATATACTGTGGATTGTCCTGCAGAGACTCCATACATTTTAGCTAAACAATTTTTCATATTGCACACTATATTATATCATCAAAAGAACAAAAATAATGTTTTGATAAGCATCCAAGTGTCATGGTCCCTAATGAAAATGTGAATATACTGATATGCATTACAGCTTTCAACTACAACCTCCATGTAAGGCCAATACAATCCCACGAAATTTGGTAATGTTTTATGAAAACAAACTCAAGCTTTATGTTTAGTAGCTGATGTCACTGTTGATCATGGAGAGTTATGAATACAGATGAGTGTTTTATGAATTTCTTTGACCAGGTGTTTATACAAGGAACTATCTTGGAACAGTCCAGTGATATTAGTTTCCAGTCTACAAAAACCTCGTCCAATTTCCCATTACTGCAAAAAAAAATTCAGCAAGAAACATCCATCTGTCAGTAGAAGAAAGACCAAAAAATTTGGTTTTAGGGTATTATGAAGAAGTGGTTTCATTTGACCATTTATGGCTAAAAATACAATCTAGAGAGTCGATCCATCAGGATTCCGCAAGTTTAGGATCAGCTTTTGTTTTCCATTTGATACTTATTCTCCATTTAACAATTCCAAGTTTTGTATGAGTGTTTTTATACTTGTGAATATGAGTTTTTAATTACGGATAAGGTGCTGAGCACCTAATATATACGTAACCTTTACTCAGTGAAGCTTATCTTGCCGTAAAAACATTAATCGTTTACAGAACTGTTTTTACTGACATGATTTAATATTTTAAGGGTGCTTATGCTAATGTTGTAAAATGGTACATATTACCATTTCATGTTTAACACATTTATGCCAATAAGTACTAAAATAAACTTCACATTTTGCTAAATATTTGTCCACAGAGTTTTTTACATATTCCTTTTATAGATACTTTAAAAAGCAATATTTGTACTTTCTAATAAAATGCCCTTTAGATATGAATATCCCATCTAATCTAATTTCTGCTTGTAAAGGGTGATGGCTTTATGAGGTCATTGCAAAAACTCATTTTCAAGCTTAGTATTTTGTTTTCCTTTAAAACAAAATATAAACTTCAAAACATCGATTATATTTGGAGGTAGATTTGGTTTGGAGGCAAAATGACATAAGATATTGTAATTTTTTCCACATTGTATCATAGGCAAGCAACCCAAGCATTGTTCAGCCAGCTCAGTTTAATATCTAAGACTAAAATGCCAATCTACTTCAATGGTGAAAGACAGATATCTCTAAAAATCATGTGCTGAAATCACAATTAAACAACATTTTCCTGACCAACAAAAAAAACCTGATAGCTACTGTTCCAAATCTTTGTTTCTTAAGATCAAAAACAACTTATTTCATGGTTGTTTTAGCTACTGCCCATGCACACAGGTTGACAAGCACGTTACATGGTTCTGGCTAGAGGGGATACAGCTATGGCCAAATCTGGCAAGAAATTGGGTTTAGGGCAAGGGTGTCCAATCCTGCTCCTGGAGGGCCGGTGTCTCTGCAGAGTTTTGTTCCAACCCTAATCACACCTGATCCAGCTAATCAAGGTCTTAGACAAACTAGAAACTTTCAGGCAGGTGTGTTGAGGGAAGTTTCAGCTAAACTCTGTAGGACACTGGCCCTCCAGGACCAAGTTTGGACACCCCTGGTTTAGGGTTAGGTTTTGGGGTAGGATATGGCTAGATAGAATACAGCTACGGCAAATCTCGCAAGATGTTGGGTTTAGGGTTAGGTTTTTGGGTAGGATTAGGATGAAAAACAGCAAATATGGCTAGATGGAATACAACCACGACCAAATCTGGCAATATGTTGGGTTTAGGGTTAGGTTTTTGGGTAGGATTAGGATGAAAAACAGTAAATATGGCTAGATGGAATACAACCACGACCAAATCTGGCAAGATGTTGGGTTTAGGGTTAGGTTTTTGGGTAGGATTAGGATGAAAAACAGTAAATATGGCTAGATGGAATACAACCACGACCAAATCTGGCAAGTTGTTGGGTTTAGGGTTAGGTTTTTGGGTAGGATTAGGATGAAAAACAGTAAATATGGCTAGATGGAATACAACCACGACCAAATCTGGCAAGATGTTGGGTTTAGGGTTAGGTTTTTGGGTAGGATTAGGATGAAAAACAGTAAATCTGGCTAGATGGAATACAACCACGACCAAATCTGGCAAGTTGTTGGGTTTAGGGTTAGGTTTTTGGGTAGGATTAGGATGAAAAACAGTAAATATGGCTAGATGGAATACAACCACGACCAAATCTGGCAAGATGTTGGGTTTAGGGTTAGGTTTTTGGGTAGGATTAGGATGATTAACAGCAAATATGGCTAGATAGGATACAGCTACGAACAAATCTGGCAAGATGTTGGGTTTAGGGTTAGGTTTTTGGGTAGGATTAGGATTAGGGTGGCCATTCGTGCCAGTTCCGCCGGACACGTCCCGAACATGTTTTCGGGTTTGTTCTTCGGAAGTCGCGTTGGTCGACCGCATACGTCATCAAGGTTTAATATTTCGGGTTTAATTTCAGAAAAGCAACTGTTACATTTCAAGGTAAGAATGAAACTACAATGATTGTATGTCTTAAAAGAAATAAATCTTAATTTTCTAATGTATTTTAACTGAAATGTGATGGCGTGTGCGGTCGAGCAGCGCGACTTCCGGAGAACAAACCCGAAAACATGTTCGGGATGTGTCCGGCGGAACTGGCACGAATGGCCACCCTAATTAGGATGAAAAACAACGGATATGGCTAAATAGAATACAGCTACGACCAAATCTGGCAAGATGTTGGGTTTAGGGTTAGAGTTTGGGGTAGGATTAGGATGAAAAACAGCAGATATAGCTATGTAGGATACAGCTACGCCAAATCTGGCAAGATGTTGGGTTTAGGGTTAGGTTTTGTGGTAGGATTAGGATGAAAAACAGCAGATATGGCTAAATAGGATACAGCTACTGCCAAATCTGGCAAGATGTTGGGGTTAGGTTTTGGGGTAGGATTAGGATAAAAACAACGAATAGGGCTAGATAGAATACAGCTACGCCAAATCTGGCAAGATGTTGGGTTTAGGGTTAGGTTTTGTGGTAGGATTAGGATGAAAAACAACGGATATGGCTAGATAGGATACAGCTACTGCCAAATCTGTCAAGATGTTGGGTTTAGGGTAAGGTTTTGGGGTAGGATTAGGATGAAAAACAGCGGATATGGCTAGATTGGAAACAGCTACTGCCAAATCTGGCAAGATGTTGGGTTTAGGGTAAGGTTTTGGTTTAGGATTAGGATGAAAAACAGCAGATATGGTTAGATAGGATACAGCTATGGCAAAATTGCAAGATGTTGGGTTTAGGGTTAGGTTTTGTGGTAGGATCAGGATAAAAAACAACGGATATGGCTAAATAGGATACAGCTACTGCCAAATCTGGCAAGATGTTGGGGTTAGGGTTTGGGGTAGGATTAGGATAAAAAACAGCAGATATAGCTATGTAGGATACAGCTACGCCAAATTTGGCAAGATGTTTGGTTTAGGGTTAGGTTTTGTGGTAGGATTAGGATGAAAATCAACGGATATGGCTAGATAGGATACTGCCAAATCTTTCAAGATGTTGGGTTTAGGGTAAGGTTTTGTGGTAGGATTAGGATGAAAAACAGCGGATATGGCTAGATTGGATACAGCTACTGCCAAATCTGGCAAGATGTTGGGTTTAGGGTATGGTTTTGGTGTAGGATTAGGATGAAAAACAGCAGATATGGTTAGGTAGGATACAGCTAAGGCAAAATTGCAAGATGTTTGGTTTAGGGTTAGGTTTTGTGGTAGGATCAGGATAAAAAACAGTGGATATGGCTAGATAAGATACAGCTACTGCCAAAATCTTGCAAGATGTTGGGTTTAGGGTTAGGTTTGTGGTAGGATTGTGATAAAAAACAATGAATATGGCTAGATAGGATACAGCTACGGCAACATTTGGCAAGATGTTGATGTCTTTGTTTGTTCAGTTAAGAAAATAAAAAGTTTTTAGATTTTTCTCAATTTAATAGACCTGATTGAACATCAACAGTTTACAGTTTGAATGCAGTTTAAAATGGAACTTTCAAAGGGTTCTAAATGATCCCAAACAAGGCATAAGTGTCTTATCTAGCAAAACGATAGCTATTTTTGGCAAAAAAAAAAAAATGCACTTTTAAACCACAGCATCTCGTCTTGCACTAGCCGTGTGACGTGCAAGTGTTACATTTGGGGACCATTTTAAACAATAAACTGACACAAAGACATTAATTAGTATCATTCCACATACAACAATGTCTAAACGCGCATTACGTGAGGTCCCGCTGTGGCGTCACACGGCTTGTGCAAGATGGGAGGTTGTGGTTTAAAAGTGCATAGTTTTTGCAGAAAATGATCATTTTAAACTGTAAACTGTTGGGGTTCTTTAAAGTCTTTTAAATTGAGACTAATCCTGGAATGTTTTCCTCAAAAAACAAGTTTCCCTGTTATTCCCTGTTTTTCAAATAAAGACGTCAACACATGAAAGAAAATTGCATTAGTCGAACAACTTCAGGGTCTTCAATGTTTTGGTTAATGAAATTAAAATTAAACAATGCCAAAACTACATCACATATTAGCTTTTATATTAATTTTTAGTTTTTTAGCTTAGTTAAATTTATTCCACAAGGTTTTTAAAGACTGAGAAAGATATCAAATGTCTCATGTCACATCTCAAGATAGCTGTTGGAAAAACATTGTTTCCAAATATATGTGTGTTACTGTATGTGTGTTAACCAAATGTGTGACTCAGACATGGAATAAAAATCATTTTAGAGCTCAAACTCCTCTGAGAATACAAAATACGGCTGCATTTCTCGCCGTGTTTCAGAAACTCACAATCCAGTCATCATTTATGATTTATGTAACATACAAAGTGAGATATCTCTGAAGGTTTTTTGATAGTGTCTGGCCATATTATAGAGAAACCATACACTTCATAGTATTCAGATCATAGTATTCTCTTGACTCTTCTCTTTATTAATTAAATTTTTGTTGTTTCTGTACCTTAATTAGTGAAGCATTGCATTAGCAACACAAATATCATGAACACACATAATGATATAAAAATGTAAGTCCCTTTGGATAAAAGCATCAATGCTTATCAGATAAAAGCATAAAAAAGAGACTCTATATAAAACGTCTTTACAGTATCTGTACACCCAACTCTAGTAAGACAAAACTGGCATTTTACATGAATACAGACATTGGCTGACATTTACCTCTGACCTCTTCTTCAAGCATCACTACAGCCCCATTAGGGTATCTGTCATTACATGAACACGCTCCACTGAAGATCTACTCACTGTAATATACACAGTGAGTCTTCAACACAAGGCAAGCTGCAAAACAGATGTCCACAAAACATGGATTTAATGCCGTGGCCTTCCTTTGAGACTTTAGACTAATTATAGACATGACTTGATGTGTTTCATTTTATCCTTGTGTGGAAATGTTCAGCAGAATTTAGCATTCCATTCTATTTCAGTGGGAATTGCTTGCAACAGAAAGGCACTTGATGTCAGGCAAGCACGGTTTCATATACCCATACTATTTCTGTAATGTAATCATTTTTTGTGAATTAATAGAATGTATAAAGTGGACTATCAAAATAAAGTGTAATCAAAGAAGTAGTAGGCATACTAGTAGTGTACAGTTTATCTATAACCTACACTATTAGCATTATTAAAGGATTAGTCCATTTTCTTAAAAGAAAAATCCAGATAATTTACTCACCATCATGTCATCAAAAATGTTGATGTCTTTCTTTGTTCAGTCGAGAAGAAATTATGTTTTTTGAGGAAAACATTGCAGGATTTTTCTAATTTTAATGGACTTTTATAGAGCCCAACATTTAATACTTAACTCAACACTTAACAGTTTTTTCAACGGAGTTTCAAAGGACTATAAACAATCCCAAACGAGGCATAAGGGTTTTATCTAGCAAAACGATTGTCATTTTTCACAAGAAAAATAACAAATATACACTTTTAAAGCACAACTTATCGTCTAGATCCGGTCGTGATGCGCCAGCTGACCCCACGCAATACGTCATGACGTCAAGAGGTCACAGAAGACGAACGCGAAACTTCGCCCCAGTGTTTGCAAGTGTTGAGAAAGAGGACCGTTCCTACGTTGTTGTATGTCATCTGATACTAATTAATGTCTTTGCGTCAGTTTATTGTTTAAAATGGTCCGCAAATGTGCGTTTTATATATGTAACACGTGACCTCCCTACGTCACTACGCATTTACGTTAGGTCGCCCTGGACCGGACCTAGAAAAGTTGTGGTTTAAAAGTACATACTGAACTCGACTGAACAAAGAAAGACATCAACATTTTGAATGACATGGTGGTGAGTAAATTATCTGGATTTTTCTGTTAAGAAAATTGACTAATCCTTTAAGTTAGCAGTTTATTCTGAACACAGCCCTTTTTTCCCTTCTTTCTTATGTGAGCATGCACACGTTGAAATGTTCTGATCATTCAGTACAGTTCATCCCCCATGAAATCTTGAACCACAGATGTAACCCTAACCCTAAACCCCAACTCTTAAGCTTTACAGCCATGCCAAAATGAGATGCAGACCTCAGGTATGTGGTAAGCAGAACAATTTCAATTTTCCAATCTAGACTATAATTAGGCTACGCCATGTCTATGATTTTTCTGAAACATTATATGGAGCCATATGAGCAAAGCCTCCTAGTACACAAATTTTCAACCCAGCATTGGGTCAAAAGGGGACGAACCAAGACATTGGGTTAAATTAATCCAGAAAATGTTTATATTTGACTCAACAATGGGTAAAAACGACCCTGCATTTTAAGGTAGAAACAACCCAGCATAGGTTAAATTGCAACCCAACGGGCTGGGTTCGTCCCTTTTGACCCAATGCTGGGTTGAAAATAACCCAGCCTTTTTTTAGAATGTATATTTTTTGCTGTATTATTTATAAATATATAACATGAAAAAATTTTGCTGTCAAGAAGTAATAATTCCCCTTGTTGGGTTGTATTTTAACTTATGCTGGGTTGTTTTTCCCAAAATGCTGAGTTATTTTAACCCATTGTTGGGTTAATGTATCCCAATGACTAAGTTTGTCCGTACTTGACACCCCGCTGCCAAATCAGCGTTTTTTAGAGGGCATATAGCTGCTACTTCCAAAACTTGATGATGAATAAACTTCTAATTCTCGGATTAAATTATATAAAGTATACTATGCTTTAATTCAGATTATTGCTGACATTCATTACATGTTTTGATATCAATCAATCCACCCTTTCCCAAATAAATCTTTCTGATTAATCTTCCACCCCTGACGCGTTCCCATGAAATGCAATCCATGGCTAAAGGTTTTGTCCCTTAACTACAGCTCCAAGTCTTTAACGCTAGCAGAAGAGAAGTATCTGAATTCATTATAGAGTCATTAGGAGCTGGAGGATTGAGTTCATTTTGCCTCCATCCAACAGACAACAAAACAACAAGATTGCCAAGAAAAGCAGTGGAACATGCATTTTAAACACACCACATGCATAACAAAGGCTAACACTGCAATGTTATAAATGAAGGGATGGATTGACGCCAGGCGATGCGAGAAGAGAAAACCTGCTATATTGGCCTGTTGCATGTGATTATCTGATGATTTGTTGGTGTTTGTGCGGAAGTACATATAGACCGTCTTAAGATTCAGCATTCCAAACGTGTTTAATGGCTCACAGCATGCAGGCAGACAAAAGTCTTGGCAATATTACACATTATCTCAGAGCTGATATGTTTAACAGGTTTCTATTTGCATTTATGCAGCTCACAGATGCGTTTATTCAAACTTTAAGGAAATTCAAGGTCATATACATTTGATCAATTCATGGGATTACTGGGAATCAAACCTGTGACATTAACACTACTAATGCCATGTTTCACAATGTAAAGCAAAGGTCTTCAACCTTTTCCAGGCCAAGGACCACTTAATGGATAGAGGAGGATCAGGGACCCCAAGTACATGTATCAAATCAAATTATGGTTTTACAAACTTTATTATGATGGTAACAAAATGTTACATTTGTGATTTTTTTTTGTATATGCATATACATACTTAACATATAGAGAGCAGGGGCGAAAGTACCATTTTTCAGTAAAAGATAATGTTTTAGACAGCGACATATTTTTTTCTGTGGTCAATAACTTACAAGTGTGGTTTATCAATACCAGGTGGAATTTTGATCAAATGTAAAATGACTTCAGTATAATTTCACTTTAAACATAAGTAGTGAATTGTTACTTTCGGCCCCACATGCAGGGACGAAAGTAACACAACAAAACAAAATAGATTTTTGTGTTACACGTGTTTTTATTAAATATACATATGACCTCGTTAATATGTAACTGCAAACATATTTTGTCATTTATCTTTGAAAAAATAATGAAATTAAATCAATTTAGAATAATACCAATTTTCAACATATACAACAAAATTAGCAGCGGGACAAAAGTAACAAGTGTTACTTTCATCCCGAAAGGATCTCCTCACATTTAAATACAATTTACTTTTATTTTGAAAAACTCAGAGAAGTGAAACTTTAGGATGTGTTAGGTCACTAAATAACCTGTAGATTGATCAGGACATGAAACAAAAAACAAAGCGCATTATAAGAAAAAAATGACCACTTTAAGAATTTACTTATTATGGTTAAAAACACCTTTCTGGACACACGCGGAAAACGGTGAGTAAATAATGCGATATTTGTCATGTCTGTCAAGGGTTTGTGTGCTAAAGATGCTGTCATAGTTTACGATGCAAATGTTATCAGGGCTCGGAGAAAATCGCTTTGTTACTTTCGTCCCAAGTTACTTTTGCCCCAGTTCTCCCCTACTACATAACATTTTAAATTTACTGAAGAGATTTTAAGGGTGGAACCTTCATTTTAGTCAAGTTTTTATATTATTTTATATGGGCATCTTAATTTCAATCAAGTTTTTCCTCATTTCTATAATTAGCTTATTAATGGATTTTTGTTGGATACCAAACAATATTTGGAAGACCCGCAGTAATACCACCACAGACCCCCAAGGGGCCCTGGACTCTATGTTAAAGACCCATGCTAAAAAAAAGGGACTAACCCAATCTGTTGGATTGTAACCTAACCTATGCTAATCCAAAATTCTGGGTTGAAACATTTTAAACCCAACGGCTGGGTTCATCCCTTACACACCCGATGCTGAGTTGAACATAATCCCACATTTTAGTGTACATTTGGTTATTGCAACAAAGCAACAGTAATACATTTTTTGTGTCATTGGTCTGGTTGTCTTTATAAACTTTGGCATGGGATCTCGCTAGACATTAAGAGGTGCCTGTGGACAGCTGCCAAGGAATCTGTGGACAGTAGCTTTCCAAAACCATTCTGTAATGAGCATGATGATAGCTCACTGGAATATTGGGATTGTGGCAAGCAAAACCGAAAATTATGCAAGTAAAAATTTCCTGGCAATTTATAGCAGCAAAAAAAGTATGTTGGTTGCAAAAGTTAACAATGTTAAGCTAAGCATCGATGAAATTAATACCTTACAGGAACTACACTGTAAAAAATGTTTGTAGAAATTACAGTATTAATGGGTATTACTGGCAACTAGCTGCCAGTAACTTACTGTAGATTTTACATTTATGTTATTTACTGGCAACATTTTGTTCAAAGTTAAATGAACATGAAACATTTTTTGACTTTATCTTCTACAGTAAGTTACTGGCAACCAGCTGCAAAATTACAGCAAATTTTTTAGAGTGTACCGTATAGAACAAGTATAGATGTATAGTATGCATGCAACACTCCAAGGAATACAATATCCCACAATGCAATGCACTTAATCTATCTTTTCAATAACATACTTCGAGCGATATCCAAGGGA
Organism: Misgurnus anguillicaudatus; assembly: GCF_027580225.2. Classification (NCBI taxonomy): domain Eukaryota; kingdom Metazoa; phylum Chordata; class Actinopteri; order Cypriniformes; family Cobitidae; genus Misgurnus; species Misgurnus anguillicaudatus. The sequence goes on from NC_073350.2 coordinate 11,905,793, forward strand.
TTTAAAAAAAAAAATTCTGCACTCGCTGTTTATTTGGGCTGCTAAGGACATGGAGAAAGCAGTAGGGTGATAAACATACGCAGCAAGACAATTCATAAACAATCAGCAGAAGATAAACTTTATAAAGCTTTATATGAAAGATTTATTTGCGTGTGAGGGATGGCGCATGCAAAAATACGTTTGATCCATGCTGTGTGTGTTTAGAATCTGATATCTCAAAATAATAACAGGCCTATATGAATGCCTTGTTTTCTTCTTTTTAATTAACACCAGTTGGATTTGGCGGGGTAGCACACATTCGTTCCTCATTATCTTCCTTAACACTTCACAGAAACCCCTCGTGTCTGTTATTGTTCACTCTTCTGTGCTCTCACCTTCCTTGTAGCGTGGTATCATATTTATGGGTTTTCTTCGCCGTTATAGGATGTGGTCTTTTGACGGGAGCCGCAACGTAAGCATCAGACTTGACTTCACGTGTTTGTTGTTAGCAGTCTTTCAGATACATTCCCAGACACAAGCAGAACTTGTGTTTACGTCCTCATGTTTTCCACTGATGCTGTTTATAAAACTCCTGAGCATTTAAATGAAATGCATTTGCGTTCCTTTACACAGTACATGTGATGAAAATTGCCAGTTGATTTCGGATAAAACACACTATTAACCTTCATTGTTATGCTTTGATTGTTTCTTAATTCTTAACAACAGTTCATACAACCAATCAGGGTTCATTTCGAATCCTTTTGTAAGCTAGTGAGTATGAACGTAAGCAAACAAACCTGAGTTGGGATGTTAATTGGCATGACTGTAGAGTTTAATGTAATCATATAAAACAAAAATTTATAGGTGGAATTAAAATGGCATTTGTATCAGAAATGACTTACAGTATAATTCCATAAGCTAACCCGAAAGGTTGATGTGATCAGTGAGTCAGTTTTTAATTCATTGAAGTATGCAAAATGTAACTACTGTAACAAAGTACATTAAGAAGGAGGACCTTATTTATCCAATTCTGTCAGTTATTTTGTAACCCTCCTCCTCCCCAACTCCACTTTTCCTATATTGGCCTGTTGCATGTGATTATCTGATGATTTGTTGGTGTTTGTCCGGAAGAACATATAGACCGTCTTAAGATTCAGCGTTCCAAATGTGTTTTATGGTTCACAGCATGCAGGCAGACAAAAGTCTTGGCAATATTACACATTATCTCAGAGCTGATGTGTTAAATAGCTTTCCTTTTGCATTTATGCAGCTTACTTCAAACTTTAAGGAAATTCAAGGTCATATACATTTGATCAATTCATGACATCATTGGGAATCGAACCTGTGACTAACCTGTGATTAGTACAACTAGTTCCATGATTTACAATGTAAACCAGAGGTCTTCAGGCCAAGGACCACTTAATGGGTAGAGGAGGATCAGGGACCCCCAGTACATGTATCAAATCAAATTATGGTTTTGCATACTTTATTATGATGGTAACGTAACAAAGATGTTAAATTTGTGATTTTTTGTATACATACTAAACATATTACATAACATTTTAAATTTACTGAAGAGATTTTAAGGGGGAACCTTCATTTTATGTTATTTTATATGGGCATCTTAATTTCAATCAAGTTTTTTCTCATTTCTATAATTAACTTATTAATGCATTTTTGTTGGATACCAAACAATATTTGGAGGACCCCCAGTAATACCACCACAGACCCCCAAGGGGCCCTGGACCCCCTGTTGAAGACCCATGCTCTAAAGAATGCTGGATTATTCATGCAGGGACCCAGCTTCGGGTCAAAAGGGACTAACCCAATCTGTTGGATTGTAACCTAACCTATGCTATATCCACTCCCCAACTCCACATTTTCTTAACATTCAACTTATTGCAACATTCTCCATTAATTGTCTTAAAGGTCCCATATTCACTGTTGAAGAAAGTTACTTTTGAAAGTAATGCATTACAATATTAAGTTACTCCCCCAAAAAGTAACTAATTGCATTACTTAGTTACTTCTCATGGAAAGTAATGATTATTTTACTTTTAAGTTACTTTTTCTTACTTGGCAGTGGGTGTGCATTATTTTTTTATAATTCACCAGAGTAAATTATTCCTCTTATACCACGGTCACCACAAACATTGCTCTGGTACCTATTTTTAAGTCAACTGACAGGTTAGTTGTGCGGTTTACAGAAAAATAATCAACACCCATGGAACTTTTCTAAGGCAATCCAAATAAAGCATTCAACAGGCCTGTGGTATAAGTTCAGTTTAATTCAGTACTTTTTTAATCAAATTAATTAAATTGAAAATTAACTTTAAAAAAGTAACTCAAATATTAAAGGAATAGTCTATCCTTTTTCCATTTTAAACTACACTTTGATAGCATTTATCTTAGCCCCATTCATTCAATGGTATACCAAACAGAGATAAAGTTAGAAGGGACCAAACACATCAAAGTTTTCCAACGTCTGCATCCCCATATGCACCAGTCACACAAAAAGAAATCCTGTTTGCCTTGCATCTAATTTGACCCGCTGCTCCATTTTCCTTTGTTATCCTATGATGACACCAAGGTAACCGCTAAAATGTGCATTCAAAATGGATTGACAAGTATGTCACAGCAGAAAATTAACTTCCGCCAGCCGCGTGTTTGTCCCAAGCACTGTTGGCAAAAAGAGGGGGTTTTGGAAAAGGACTCGATGCACACACACACATACGGCAAAAGCACATTTATTTTAAATCCGCTGTTATTATACATTCGAACTGTGTCCGAGGCACACATAAAATATTTAGACCCCAACCTGCTTGCGTCTCAACATACAACTAAACTCAACTAAAACATGCATAAACATACACACAGTCTATCTGCCTGACTTCTGCTCACTTCTTTATTTGACTTCTAGTGTGAGTCTAGTGATTGTGTGTGCGTGCATGTGTGCGTTTGTGTATGTGTGTGAACTTACAGTAGCTGAATGGATCATAAATTGTCCCTCTTGTGAGGTCTGGCAGACAATCCCTAATGTAAAGGTCTTTCCCATTGCTACTGCTGAGTTCAGTGGAAAAACACTGTGGGACTGTTTGAGAGATCTGTCTCTATCTTTATTTGTTTTTTGTTTGTCTCCAACAAAGTATTTTCTTACTCTCACACTCTTTTTTGTGTTTTCTGTTTAATGGGGTAACTAACTAAAACTAACACTAACTTTCCTTTTTTGGCAAACGAATGACTTTTCTAGCCATTCATTTAAAATAGAAGCAAACTTTTGAAAGTCACTTTATGGCATTTTGTTTTTTATGACTTAAAACTGCTAATTATTTATGATAAGTCATTTATGCTGTTTACGTCTAACATAAATAATAATAGCTTGTAACCTTTGCTTTGTGTATACTATGCTTGTTGTTAGCTCTTATGGTTAAAGCTCTTGTAAGTCACTTTAAATACTGTAAATGCATCTGCTACCCGTAAATAAATGAATGTATTTCAATGTAATATACAAGTGTTTAGCTCTTAAACATCTGTGTTAATAGCTTTAAGTGCAGTTTATGTTTGACTGTATTTTAACGTACAGTAGAAGTTGCTTGTGATACTACAGTTTCAACATTTGTGGTGCTAGCGTCTTTTATCAACAAGGATTGACACATTCAGCTCCACTTTTATATTAGTTTATATAAAAAAAAGCTGAAGTGAATTGCTTTTCAAACATTGGTGTCTCAGTGGCATTGGCTTTACATAATAAAAGTTTAGTCAGTGGAAGATTCCTCTTGTGGTCTGTGTGGATCGTGCCATGTTTATATGGCTTTAAAGTGCCCTGGAACCACATTCACCCAGAAATCCCCTTTGATCTATTGTTCAGGAAAAGCACTCTGGGAAAATAAGTGAAGAGATTGGAATCACGAGTGGGGGAAAGTCATTTATACAACCCAGGAGATAATATTACTGATAGCATGGCTGTTAACTGGTTAGCAGAACCAGACCGACCTAGAATGCTGACTAATCTGTGTATTCTTTGGAAAGTGTTTATTAGCATATAAAACTCAAACTCATGGCTCCATCAGCACATAAAGAAAACCACAGAAGAATAAAAGTCGCTGCAATTTTTCTAACATACACACACACAACACAAGCATTCAAGGCGCACAACAAAAAAGACGTGGTGGTGCGTTCAAGTCCTTCTGGATCGTTCATATTTATGATGGTAAGTTATGTTTACGACGTCAGGTGTGTTCACTTTCGTCGGTGCAACATGTGCTGGTCTACCTGCTTTTGATGAAATACACAAAAAATGCAGCAAGGTTTGTTGACTCCCCATAAGGCAAATAAACACATTTCTTTGGCAAAATATGTTTTAAATATATGTTCAATAATTTTTTTTAAAGTAAAGCTTAATTAAATATATATTTAAATTTGAAATATATTTAGTTTTAACCTTCACATATTAACACATATTTCATGTATTTCAGGGGTAACAAATACATTTCTAATTTTACAACACATGGCAAAAAATGTGTTTTTCCTGACCAAAATATAAAAATATAAAATGTATAAGTATGTTTTATATATACATGTTTTTTGCAGTTCAAAATATATTTCATTTTAATTTATGTTTACAAGTTTGTAACATTTAAAGTGTTTCTTCCAATATGATGTGAATATAAATGAATCTAGTCTAATAAAAATGCTTTAAAATATATTTAAAAATATATAAAAATGGCCAAAAAATATATTTCAGTACATATATTTTTTGGCCATTTTTTGAAATATAGTTAAAGGGGCCATGGCATGAAAATGTGACTTTTTTTAATGTTTAAGTGCTATAATTGGGTCCCCAGTGCTTCAATCGACCTATAAAATGTGAAAAAGGTAAACCCAGTAACTTAGTTTTGGTAAAGCATTCTCTAAAAGCACGTGAAAAATGTGATAATTGAAATTTGGCTCTCCTTATGATGTCATAAGGAGATCTTACTGTGGGTTTACACCAGATGCGAGTTCAACGATTTGCGCGAGTAGATCACGCATTCCTTGCGTGGGGTGATGCGAATGACGTGATATAGGTGGCGGGTTTGCCGTGAAAACACGCGCTATTCGCTTCAAACGCGTCTAAGACACGAAGTTAAATCCCCCGAGTAATCTAGAGCGACCAACACGATGCGATTGCACGCTTCGTGTTTGGTGTAAACCCACAGTTATAATAATAATAATAATAATAATACCGCCCCTTAATCTGCACTATCCAACCATAGCACAGCGATTTAGTGCAGAGAGAAAGAGAGAGAGAGAGAGAGAGAGAGAGAGAGAGAGAGAGAGAGAGAGAGTAGAATAATTCATAGCACTTCATCAGCTCATTTGCATTTTAAAGGACACACCCAAAACGGCACATTTTTGCTCACACCTACAAAATGGCAATTTTAACATGCTATAATGAATTATCTATATGGTATTTTGAGCTAAAACTTCACATATGTACTCTGGGGACACCAAAGATTTATTTTACAACTTAAAAAAGTCTTGTGATATGGCCCCTTTAAAATTTTGTTTGAAAATATATTTTTCTGTAGTATAAGTCTGTTTACAAAAAATCTGATAATGTGCTAAAACAAAGAATGTGCATCAAGTGTGTTTCGTTTTTTTATGTTTTTAATACTGATTTATGAAGCTGTTGTATAACACAATATATTAATTGCCATATTGCAATGTTGTCATATTTTGTGCAGACGTATTTCGCCCCAACTCGTAAACTCGTGGCTTGAAGAAAATATTGAGTTTTCTACTAATGTTTACGACTTCTGTGTGCGTTTATCTCGTTAATACGATATATTTGACATGGCTTGAACTCACCGAAAGACATGCATTGCTTTATTCAGATGACATGAAACTTGTTTTCCCAACCTGCCCTTTCTTTAGTCATGTTTAATATAAACGTTTAAGGCAAAGTTCAAACCACACAGACAGCCAAACAACTGCCATTAAGATGAATAGCAATGTTAACAGACAATAAGTGCTTCCATAGAAAATCTAGTTGGTGGAAGTGCAGAAATAAAAACACTTTTCTTAGTGGAAGGAAAAAACGATATTTTGAATGCATACTTTGTTTTTGCAATGATACAGTCTGAAATTGGATGGATGGAAATTCTGACCACAGTTTCTACACAACAACAGTTCTGCTTTTCCTCTAGTGAGTTTTTTTTTTTAAATAAGTGAATGTGTGTGGTTTGTGCATTGAGGTTAAGAAATAATCATGTTGTTTATCCTTAATATTACTTCTCAAAACTTAACTGGTAGAGAATTGCATTTTGGGTCAAAATTGGATAGTTTACAACAATTAGCCGGTTTATAACCAGGTCATTTCTTTAGCTGACCTTCAAAGATTCTCTCAGTGGTTTCTTGCTCTTTTTATGGAAACACAGTAATAATGTTTCAGTGAAGTTTTCAGTCTCATGTGAGATGTGACCTATTCTCAGTGTTAGACCACTTTCACCTCTCTGCTGATGGATGAGCTAAACTCACAGACTCTTGATGACTGACATACACACAATATGCTGCTGTTGAAAGGTGTGTGTGTGTGTGTGTGTGTGTGTGTGTGTGTGTGTGTGTGTGTGTGTGTGTGTGTGTGTGTGTGTGTGTGGTTTCTGATATACACACAGTGAAGACAGAAGACCATGAAAAGAATTCAGACAGATCCACACACATACACTGTTAGACTTTTTATAGTAACTGCCCCATTACAGTACCATAACTGTACATGTTTTCACAGTATGATGCCTTTACCGCAGTTCCATTTTACAGTATAATACCCTTACTGTAACCTAGTTTTAAAAAATATATTGCCTTGAAGGGGAATCAAATCCATGTCACCCATATCATAGGTCTGTAACAATACCACAGTGCCACAGAGTCACTTAATAAAAGTTATTTGCTACACTCCCCAAGTAGCATCTTCTGTCACTCTCCCGACACTCCGAGGAGCGAAATCTTGGCCTCACTATTGTTTTGAAGTCTTGAGGTCAAATTCAAATCTGACGGTCAAGCATTTATCCATAATCCATTTCTTGTTTCTATCTACAATTCTCAATAAATTATTTACACTGCTGAAAGCATAACAAATAAAATGTATTTAATTTCATAGATATATATATTTTTTCCATTTTATATGCTTTTATAACACTGTTTTATTAAACTACAGTAGCACTACTGCTGTTGTTTTAAATCACTGTTAATAATGCAATGCATATTACAGTAATGAACTGGAAAAGAAAATGATGGTACTTTACTGGGCATTTTGTGGTAAGTAACTGTAGAAATTACAGTTAAGTCTAAAAGTGTAGATGCTCCTTTAGTCTGTAGCTGAACATCTGTGAAATCAAGTTACCAATGCACGCGTTTCTAAATATAAAATGAAATAAAAGTTTGTCAAGACATGTTGTAAGCCTAACTTAATAAAACAAGGCAAGGTCAGCATACCATAGCTAAAAAAATAGAAATTTATTAAAATTAAGCACACAGGCAGAGTTTATAAACAGATTGATGCTTTCTGGATGGTTACTGTTGCTATATTACACTCTCAAAAAAAAGGTTCAAAGTTGTCATTGGGGCGGTACCTTTTCAAAATGTACACTTTTGTACCTATAAGGTGCATATTGGTACCTCAAAGGTACATCTGTATGACAATGGTACACAGGACCAGTGTTGGGGGTAACGCATTACAAGTAACATGCATTACGTAATAATATTACTTTTCTGAAATAACGAGTAAAAGAACGGATTACTTTATAAATGTACACACTAATATTTGAGTTAATTTTTTTTTAAAGTAATGCGAGTTACTTTTCAGTTTAATTAATTCGATGTAAAAAATTTTGAGTGAGAAACAAAAATGACAGAGCTTGACATTTTTGCAGTTATGCAATTTCTGAATGCAGAACTTCTCAGTCATAAAACATCTGCAAGGCCTGAAAGAGATCAAGCCTCAGCCAAGTAAGAAAAAGTAATGCATAAGTAACTTAAAAGTAACGTAAGTACTACTTTCCATGAAAAGTAACTAAGTAACGCATTTAGTTACTTTATTGGGGAGTAACTTAATATTGTAATGCATTACTTTTAAAAGTAACTTTCCCCAACACTGCACAGGACCTTTTTAAAGGGTACCGTCCCAGTGACAACTTTTGTACCTTTATTTTTGAGAGTGTTTGGTGTTCTTGCTAAGCATTTGTTAGGTTGTGTCTGGTGGTATTGCTGAGGTATTCGGGGTGGTTACTACACTCTCTTGTCAAAAATGACAATCGTTTCGCGAGAGTTGGGATTGTTTATAGTCCTTTGAAACTCCGTTGAAAAAAACTGTTACGTGTTAAGTGTTAATTGTTGGTGTCTATTAAAGTCCATTAAAATGAGAAAAATCCTGCAATGTTTTCCTCAAAAAACATAATTTCTTCTCGACTGAACAAAGAAAGACATCGGCATTTTAGATGACATGGTGGCGAGTAAATTATCTGGATTTTTCTTTTAAGAAAATGGAATATTCCTTTAACATGTCCACGCGGCGATATACTTTGACGACATACTTATTGTTTTAGACACATAACATTGTAATATATAATCGTGTGTATTATTTACTATCATTATTATATTATTATTAATTTGACTGCAACGTTATATTGTCCTAAAGTGTATTCCCACCGTGTACCACTTGCAAAAACACTGCATCCGTGGGGGTCGCCATTGTTGTTTTGTATGGTTTCGCGTGCTATGTGACGTCAGAGCTCGGAACTGGGAGTACATCGATCTAGTACAAGTTCCTGGGTGGAAAGTCACAGGTTTGACTGCCGTTCCAGTACACTTTCACAGGTAGAAGGTTGGAAAAACACGGGTTACAGGTTGCCTGGAACGCGGCATAAGTGTCAAAAATATCTACAGTACTTCTTGCATCTTACAACACAAAATAGATCAACAATCTGTTCTAATAGGAACCCGAGACTTCACCAGAATGAAAGCAAAATGCATGAGAAAGACAGGGAAGGGCGATTGTTTTGAAAAACAATTTAATAACATGACGAAATGAGGCAGATCTTGAAATCTGGTAAAACAAACAAGGATATGGAGATGGTAAAGCATCAAAGGTGATGACAAAATGAAAGAGATGATGATTATGTGGAGTAAACCATTACAGAGCTCTCAGAAAGGTTTGTAATGTGAAACCACCATTACATTCAGACAGAGCTGGGCCTCTCTTGCTTTTGTAAAAAATGAAGATAAGCGGTTGGGTGATTCTCACGAAAACTTGGTTTTAAAAATGTCAAGCATGAAAATGTAAAAATTGCTTAAATTTACTTTTTTTCCCACCAGACATTGAAAAACAAAGTCTGGAGTAAATGGGAACATTAAATTAAAAACGTTTACTTATCATTTAACACTTTTTGTAACATAATTTAAAAAATTAGTCCTAAACAATCTCATTACCGCAACAGTCAGAAAACATCAACACTGACATATTTTCAAAATGACATGACAAACCTGAAAGAACATAATTTGGAGATTCTGCACATGCATTTAAAATCAAAGTATTATGCTTCTATTAATTAAATTAACATTTAATAAGCATCTGTTGCGGTAATGATAATCAAAATGTCGTGTAAGCATTCTGACAAGACAATATTTCACATTAACTGTAAAAAAATTATCTTACCTGGTAGCCATCTTGAAGTAACTGGTCCATGTGCTTGGTCACTCAAAATCAAACTTTATTAAAATTCTGTATGTGTGCTTAAACTGTTCTCAAAAAGTGTTGCGGAGGATGAGAACATCAGGCATGAACACATCATTTTCCTAATTTTTCTTCATTATTATTATACATGAATATTCAGTAAATATTTTTTCTGTCATCTAAAGTAGTCTAGCAAAACATCCATTTATTTTTTTCTTAATATTTTTATGTTAATTTGATTAAATTACAACATAACGCATGTTCAAACACAGCCGGACACATTGCGGTAATGAGAATTTTAGCAGAAAATGAGATAAAATTTACAATTATAAATTCTTATGTTGAAATCACACATTGTGCAAGGTAGAACACAGTATTGTGTTAATTCTGATGCTTTTTAATGCTACTATATTATACATTTTAAAGCTAAAATCATTAGTGCCGGGGTGTTTCAATGGTTTCGTGAGAATCACCCGGTTATGCAGAGGTCTGTTATAACAAGCTTCAGAAAACCTGGGTTGTAGCCTTTTTAAAGATCAACACCATACAGGGAACGAGGAAATCATTGAAATGAAAAAGAAAAGTATTCATCACCTTTCAGCTTCAGGTGTTGACAGATGTTAAACGGGACATCATCACTGGTGTGAGGCTGTGAACCAGACGGCAAATTCTTGTTAAATTGACTCTTTGTTGCTTGAACCAGATCCTAAGGTGATTTTTTGTGGATTTATGAGGTTTGTTCCCCTAGCTGAGAGTAAATACAGGTATAGGTTATCATATTGGTATACTAATTCTATAAGAAGAATTAAAGATTCACGATTTTACATTTCCTTTGGTGTGTAAGTGTGTATTAGTACATGTTAACGGTATGCAAAAGGTACAAACCACAATGTTAATGCGAGTTATCATATCCAATGTAAATCCCTTTTCTTGGACTACAACAAACACACGGATTGTAGGCAACAGTTTACTTCCTGGGCCGGTTGATGTGGACACGGCCGACATTATCATAATTCTGCCTGCTTCTGATTCACAGACTGTAAGTAGTCTATGTTTTTATATTTAAAGAATTTACTAAAGGAAGAGCACTTCGTTTGCAGCACTTGGACCTCAGGCGCAGTAGTTTGAAGTAGAGGTCTTCTCAGGTCCAAAGAAATGTTCCCTACCCGAAATGACCCGAATCACTTTAAACCCGAACCAGACATGCATAAATAATTTTTTAAAAAGAAAGACCAAACCCGAGAAAACTAGACCCGAGTCTGACCCAAACCAATGGCAGTTTTTTTTAACCCGAATGTAAACGGCACCGGCGTTGTCGGCACAGCAGTCAGACAGAAACTTGGGTCTCGCAACCAATCTGGTGAGCTGCTCCATTGGTTTTACTTTGTTATCTGACGACGACACCAAGGGAACCGCTAAAATGTACATTTAAATTTGACTGACATGTGTCTCAACGAAAATTGACCTACCGCCAGCCACACAATGTCACAAGCGCTCTTGGCAAACAGAGGAGAGGTTTGAAAAGGACATAGATGCACACACGCGAGAGAGTTCGGGTCTGCAAAAACACATTCATTTTAAATGACCCGAGACCCGATGCCGCTGTATTATACCCGACCTGTGTCCGAGGCACACGTGAAACTTTTAGACCCGAACCCGATCGGGCCTCGGGTCGGACCTCGGATTTTCGGATCTAAGTGGACCCGTGAAGACCTCTAGTTTGAAGTTTAAGTGAGAGGGGGAGTAGTCAGGAGTGATGATATTACTGCGCCCGAGGTCAAAATGCAGCAAACTAAGTGCTCTTCCGCCATACAATATAGTTCTCATTTTAATACGCTTAAAAAAATCACCACGTTTTATTTTGTGTCACCATACTTACTCGTGTAACTACTCACGTAACAGTCTTTAAATAGGGAAAACATGGAAGTGTTTGGCGGCTTCTAAATTCATTCGTGTTTGGATCCTAATGAATGAATGGGGCTAGGCTAAATGCTAACACACTCATGACGCGCTGTACAAAGATTAAGTGCATGCATTGAAAAAGATAGCGATGTATTTATTTGTCTAAGTTGAGGGAAAAACATAGTAAAATATTGAAAAAAGGTGACGTTTTCCTTTAAGAAGACATCTATATAGGCAGGGGCAAACTTAACCAATAAGCGATGTAAGCAGCCGCTTAGGGCCTCGGGATATAAGGGGACCCCCAATAAATACCAATAAGGCTATATAAATCATTTATAACAAATTTTTAATTTTACAATTATTTTAAATATAACAAAAAATTGTATTGTCCAATTTTAAGCAAGAAAAACTTTTTTCTCATTGATATCATAATGTGTACCATAGAGGGATATACAATATTACGGGAAATAATTGAGATTTATAATTTTTGGTGTAATACTTTTGGTTACCTCAATTGACAGAATAGTATTGAATTATTTGTGTTTACATTGAATTTTAAGCAAGTGTAATAAATAAACCATCTGTCTGCTACAATGACCCCACCTATGGGCTAAAGTTGTAACATTTGCACTTCTGTTACTTTCGGTGTAATCGTACAAGAACGGTAGGTTTCACAAATAAACTTTTAAGTGTAAATTTGTAGCAGAGATGTATGTGTGTTGCGTGTGTAAAAATAATATTAATCTAATCTAACTAACATGTGTTATGCCCCACTCTCTGCTACTGTACTGTTTCAGTCTAATTCTAAATAGCTTTTTATTTATTTTGTGAAATGTAACTAGTTCACTATTCTACAAGTGTCTTTTGGTTTGTTATTTTGATATTGCAATGAAATTCATACTTAGTGCAGCTTTAGTGTGCATCTATTTATGGGCCCCTACAGCCCTAAACTCCAAAGAATTTAGGTTTTACTCTTAAGTACAGGAAACATTTATCCCAAATCTCTCTACTCCACAAACATAGCTGAGAATTACCATAACCTTGCAATTATTATTTTATACCACATCCTTTCATTTCTCTCCCTCTCTCTCAAGACAAAATACAGAAACGCAGTGCATAGACAAGGAAAGTTTAATGCACTTTACAGTTACAAATGTTTTAAAAGTACAAATCATTGGCGTCAATATCGAGCAGTACTTCATTACGAATAATATCCAGTAAATACCTATGATGCATTGCATCCATACAAGTAAAGGCTCAAAACAGCTTATACAAGTCTTACAAAAAGGCTAAACACAGTATGTATATTTCTATGCTTATACATATACAACATACTGTCAACAAAGACAACCCTGAAATACAATTTTGACATTTTTAGAAAGCGAAATTTAAAGTAACATTTTGGCTTAGAAATTGCCTGTTTAGATAAATATAATGCTTAGAAGACACAAAGAGCTTAGATGCAAAACACAATATGTGCATGTTTTCTTGTAAATAAGCTTTTCAATAGATTCTGCCAACAAATGAAGTATTTCTGAATGGCCTGAGGTTGGGATTAAGCAGATTTGAAGTGAAAGGAGAGGATTCGGTGTTGGTGGTGGTGTCTAGCGGCGTTTGCATCTGAGCTCCTTATATCTACATTTCGCTGTAAGACTAATAGGCTAAAATTGGCAAGACAATGTTTTTTAAGCAGTCAAGCCCTTTAAAATCATTTTGCATATTGAATAAGGCCAATGATACTGTTTGGGTTTGCAGATGTACTTTAGTAGGGCACTTTTGTTTGTATTTAACATCTAAATCCAATATTGATGCAGTCCTGAGTTGTTTTACATTGGTAAATGTTATTCCCGAACCTAAAAAAGAAAAGAAAAACCCAACAAAAAAAATGCAAACCATAACTTTTTAGCAATCGTTTATCGGATTAAGAGGTAGCTATGCCCTTTGCCAATGTAAGGGGGAACAGTAACTACATTTGCAATGACACACGACTGTTTCTTCAGTATATACTGTGCATTTTCTGTGTGCATGAATACCTGGATGACTTTTACCAAAAAGTACAGTTTTACCATTTTAATATTGACCCATTTTAGTGGAGAAACTCAGGTTATGACTGATAGGTATTTGCATGAACAGATATATATAACAAGTATTTTACATTTGACAATAGCGTATATCTGTCTATTTACAATAATCTTCCTATACTGTGTATATATACATAAATCACACCATGCTTAGATACATACAGCAACATACAGTATTCATTGAGAGGTGCTTACACTTTCACCCTTGAACAATAGCATAATAGTTTTATATAATGATTCATTTGTGAGCATCGGGAGCACTTTATACCAGAAATAATTTGCTGACAGAAATAAAGACAAAAATAGATATTGTTTTGACTGTACCAACAAATGAACAGAAGGTCCTCTTTATAACTGCGTCGCAACTAGAATCAGCATACAGTATCACTTTATAACACATTCAAGTACACATGGCCATCTTTGCATTACTGTGCAGAGGATTATTATTATTATTTTTTTAAGGCTACCACAGAAACAATTCATCCAATAAATTGGTTTTATTTTCTGACCTTTGAACCCACAATGGCTTGATCAATACAGAAAGTCAAGTACAAGCAACACTACAGGCATAGCCACATTTAAATTGAATATGTTTTGTATTTTTTCAATATTAGTGTCCACCACATCTACTTGTTTTTTAAAAACAGATATCAAGCGAGATAAAAATATATTTTTTTAGTTTATATCCAATTTAGTTTTGTAACCTGTGTCATAGTATAAAGATCGCTGTGTGTTTTCAAGACCCAGTCTGCCTCAGAATAAAGAGTTTAATCTGCACATGCCGTTCTGAACTACATGCATGTTATAAATAAATGGCATACTGTATCATATCCAAAAAAAAAAAATCTAAAATAGAAAGGACTGAGACTTGATGTTTGCATTAACTACTGCAAATCCAGTATGCATTTCATTTTGTATTTAAGCATCAACAAATTAATAATCCATATTCATGTTACAAATAAAGACGAAAAACAATTGAGAGTCTTGATAAATTTTCATAGGCTAACTAATGCATTATAACAACACGGATGTGAAACAAAAGTCTCTTCCTAAACATCTGAAGGTTCCTATTATTTGACCAATCTCAAATCTTTTTGTCTCCCAGTAAATGGAAACAAACAAAACCATGAAACTTAAGTCATGTCACAAATTCGCATCCTTAAATGTAGGTCACTTTAATACAGATCCGAAAGTCCTATATCTATCATTTGGACCATAGCCGTGTAGTGGCGTGTACTGTAGATTCAATATGTTTAAATATCAAAATTCTCTAATTGTATTCCTCCCCTGAGTATTTTTATGGTTAAGGTAATAAAAGGGGTTAAAAAACATGAAGATAAAACAAAAGCTGTGCAGTATTTACAAGGATGAATTTACAAAGCGCCCACAAACAGTGCATAGCTTAGTACAGGTGTACATGATGGTAAACCAGTATGTTTTAATGTATACAGCTTTTAACATTTGATGAGACAAATAAAAAATGTAAAAGTAAAAGATGATACTGAATCCATGAAGGCACCACCGAAAGCATGTGATGTGAGAAAGATACTGTAGCGAAATAAACATACAATAAACAAAATCCAAATTATACTTCATTAGCGCTTGAGATGTGACAATGCAGTTAACGTTGAATTTCATGATTGTAAAACCTAGTATGTTTGTGTAGCCCAATTTATCTTCAACGTATTGGAATTTTGTAAAATGCTGTCGGTTTAGAAATAAGTTCAGGAGACAGATTTAGTTTAGGAGATAAAAGAACGAAACGAGTTTTAAAACACTGTCCAATCTCTATCCAGTTCCCACAACTCCCGCGTATATTACCCATGATGCACCAGTAGCAATCTTCTTGTCTCATTTCTTTGTTGACCTCTCCTCTCATTAAACAGAATCCCTCTATTGGAATAGTAGTGACGCCATTCCCACCTGGGTTCTTTACACTGCAGCGCCTCCTAGTGGCAGGATGCTGGAGCTACTCAGTATTCCTGGCCAGACTGGGGGTGTGGCAGGACTCCAGTGTAAAAACAGGACAGTCAGTCATTTGTTACTGCAGGATGATTGACACTCAGACCCGACTAGTGGGATGGACGTGGTAGGTGCAGTTCTTAATGTCGTTCCCATCGCTGACGCACTCAGAACAGCCGTTGTTTTCACTCCTGAGGGCTAAGAGAGAAAGATTCACAGAAATATATGAATAAAAAATACCCTATAAAAATATCAAGGTTACTGAATGATCTTTACATTATGTAGGATGTGTTTGTGTACTATACAAAACAGTAAATTACAAAAAAAAATACTTTAGCTGGGTTTTCACGGGTAGGGTCACATATATACAGTATAGCATTGTGGTTGCAATGTAGACAAATTAACTAATTTGGTTTGCTCACTAAAAGGTACCAGTAGCTCTAACAAAGCATGTGACTAGATAAAATGGTATGTAAAAATCAATGTAAATATGAGATATTTAAAGACTGACAGCTCTCTTCCTCGTCTCCTTCGGGCAGGAGCAGGTGCCCATGACAGGGGCTGGGCAGAGTGGACTGCGTCTGACCCTCCTGACTGGTTCCCAACTGCAGCCTGCGCATGTGACGAACTACTGCTGTCGCATTAAACGCTTGCTGTGTATTAGAGAAAAAGACAGACCATTAATATAAAAAAAATAGCTTGGTTACAAAACTTGGTGAGCTGTCTACATTTTAAGGCATCATCTGATGGAACCCTAAAGCCAGCATGTGCGTCCTTGGATTGAGCTCGAAAAATGTAAATGCTATCCGAGAAAGTGTTCGAAAGACAATTTAAAAATTTTATTTTCACTTTTTTGTAGTGCTGGGCAAAGATTAATCGCATACAAAATAAAAGTGATTTTTGGCATAATATAGTATGTGCTGTGTGTAATTACCATGTATAAATAAATACACACACATTCATGTATGTATTTAAGAAACATTTACATGTTTATATATATTTATTTAGATTTTTATATATTCTATATTGAAAAAAAAATTTATATATATATGTAAAACAATTCTGAAATGAATATATGAATGTGTGTGTGGTTAAATATACACAATAATTAGACACAGTACACGCACATATATTATGCAAAAAATCACTTGTATGCGATTAACCTTTGCCCAGCACTTCTTTTTTGATAACATTTCTAGCGTGAAATTAATATGATCGTTTTTAAATATTTAATTGGTTTTTGCCAGAACCAAAAATTGTGTTACACTGCATATAAAGCCTGTCTGAAACTGTTCCTGATAATGCAACAAGTCAGCTGCCTGAGCTTTCGGGTGCAGCCAAAGGCAGCATCACATGTGCTTACAGCAGGCCATTCCAGAATGCATTCCCATAAGTGGAAAAACATTCATGTAAGGTGTCCGACAAATAAAAAAATGGGCAAATTAAAATATAAACTGCAAATATACCTTTATTAAATTGTTGAAAAGTATAAAATGATTAAGTATAACTCAGTGGTGGCCGGTGACTTCTATTTTTTTATAAACGGTTTTGACGCGTGTGCAGCAGGCACTTATTTTGACAAAACACGTGATGAACACAGGATCTCTCGATGCGCAGAACACATGGTTCACATGACGCAACAAACACATATTTAGAAAACACGAGCAACACACGACACTCCGAACACTTATTTTGAATTTGCGCCCCTCGAAAGAGCAGTCACGAGCCGCCACTGGATAACTTAAAATCAAGGGGGAACCTTCCTGTCTCTCATGAATCCAACACGGGAGTCAATCCCATAGATTTCCCATGTTAAAATGCCCAACTTTACAGCAGAAATAAATATAAAATAAATATAAATAGGATTTATTTTTTTAACTCATCTGTTTAAATGATATTAAGCCTTAAAGTTCTGCATAATTAAGAGCGTGGCCACTTGAGTGACAGGTGAATTCCCGCTGCTGTCACTAATGTCGAGCTAGGTGGGCGTGGTTTCAGCAACCAGGCACCTCTACTCCATTTGGGTTCTGCCTATTTGACTCAAGCATGCCGCACAAGCCCTGAAAAGTGAAGCCAAAACGTCGCAATCGCCACCCAGTGACTGGTCCCAGTATAGGTCATAAAGCCCGCCTCCCCATGTTATTTAATGGGACTTGAGACCAACTAAACAATTTAATTACACTTTAATTATCTTTTTTCCGAAGCTGGTTTCTGTCGTTTACTGTAGTTTTTACCACGCTGATGTAATTTCAAATGTTTGTTTTTAAAATAAGTTTGTTTTTAGTTAGTTATTGAATGCTATAAAAACGGTGGTGTCACATCATGATTGACAGCTGTGATATGCGCATTCTGCGAGAGCGAGGGTGGGGCCTTGCTTTTGCGGCTTTACTTCCTGCTCACTATTGCGCAGGACTGGTCCCAAAATCGCTACTGCGCAGCCTCAAGACCCAAGATGTCAGCGCCGTATCGGGACACTGACGCCTTCACATTTCACCAATAGAAAAGAGCGAACGAGCATCATCCATCTTTTTTTACAGTCTATGATTTGATTATCCAGAAGTGACTTGTAGTATATGCTGGCATTGGTGACCACTGGCTTTGCCCACTTTGGGCTTCAAAAGTGCTCTTTAGAAACCTGCGGGTGACATCACGGACACTGCATCCATGTTTTATACATTCTGTGTTAAAAATGTATATAGTAGTTGTGCTCCTTTGCACAAATAGGTATTATGCTAAAGTATTATGCAAGTCTCGTGCTGGAAAATCTTTACTGAAATCAACTGTTTGGTAGTGTTTTCTCATTTGTAGCTTTACTTGTGCAGCATTTAATGTGTTTACTATCTAAAGTTAATTTTCCATGTTTTTCAGTTCTATGATGATTAGGATGCAAGTAGATTACCAGGTGACTGCTTAAAAGGTTTTACTGGTGTGACCTTGTGTGCAATAATGTACCTTCCACTTGCTTTTGGCAAAGTTCTTCTTGATCTGCGCGCTGACAGACTCATGAATGTTCTTGTCCAACGCTGTGTCTCCAGCAATCCTGAAGTATAAGACAGACTGTTGAGAAGACATCTGAAACTGATTTGAGGTTAAAATCCGATCTGAACTATGCCAAAGGGCAAGATTTGGACTTTTATGGTATTTTTTGTCCTTTTCTGAGCGTGACAGCCCAAAATCCATGATCACTATGTGGCGGTTTTCCGGACAAAGCTTATCCTAGTCCCAGACTAAAATGCATATTTAAGATGCCTTAATTTAAAAACATCTTGAACTGACATATCTTATCATATATCAGGGCCATTGTTTTGTCTAAAGATGCACACTAATATTGTTTTTTTTTTTAAAAAAACTACTTTAAAGGTGCAGTGTGTAATTTTTAGAAGGATCTCTTGACAGAAATGCAAAATAATATACAAAACTATATTATCAGGGGTGTATAAAGACCTTTCATAATGAACCGTTATGTGTTTATTACCTTGGAACGAGACCTTTTTATCTCCATACAGAGAGGGTCCCCTTACATGGAAGTCGCCATTTTGTGCCGCCATTTTTCTACAGAAGCCCTTAACGGACAATGTTTTTACTAAGTTTGTCTGGTGGTGGCTACCGTAGCTTCTCTATGTGTTTCAAAAGCGAGGGGTGAGCAGTGGACTGAGCCATTGGTTGCAATTCGCAACCTCACCACTAGATGCCTCTAAAATTTACACACTGCACCTTGAAGTGTCCTAATATAACTTAGGTCTTGTCCTGGATTAGTTGCTTTAGTTGTACAGAACGCTTCACATATCGCATCAAAAACCGCACAGAAAACGAAACCGTGCCACTTTCCTCTTTTTCCATAGCGCCTGGGCGCTCCCGTAGCGTCTGCCGTTTCTAAGCAACCTAAGAATGCCATGCTGCTGTGCGAGTACCCACCGGCTGAAAAAGAAATCGGCGCCTATGCTTTGACGGATATTTGAAAGGCTTAAAAATAAGTCCATGATGCAACCCAGGTGAAAAATTTGTAGACTTCCATAGTGTACTTAAAGTGCTTTATTTTCACACACTAATTTTGTACTTAAAGGTGACATAGAATGATTGAACCGAGTATTTATTCTTGTTCTGTGGTGTGACATGTAGGCAAATTTTTTTTTGTTTGGGTCTGTAATGCCTTAGAAGCTTCCTAAAAACCTCTCTCAGATAGCTCTATTAGGGTGGGGGATTTTAAACAAGTGGTTTTGCACCTATTTGGCTCCCCCTACTGGCTTAACTTGCAATCTCATTACCGATTGGCTGACTTTGCTGCCACTCAAAAAATGTAGCCAATTATTTTAAAGTGGAGGGGCAGTTAGATGCCTGTGATGTCATAAGTATCAGTTTTTCAGATTGGGCTGTTTTCTGGCTGACATTTCTAAAAGAGGAATTTCTATGAGACTGACATGTTTAGCATGTTTAGCACTTTTTGTATGTTTGTGAATGTGGGTAGACTACCATTATTCAACAAAGACAAGGTAAAATGGTTTTTCATTCTCTGTCCCCTTTAATATACAAACAATTCATCTTTAGTACTTCTTAAGATGTTCTTCAGATCATCTAAGTGTACTTCACTGTGCTATTTATTTGAGACACCATAAATATGAACAAAAATGTGCTGAAAATGTATTTAGGTACCACTTGCAGTAAACTTGAAACCATCTTTGTATGAAAGTTTAATCCAAGTGTTAACTAAATAAACTTTTTAATACAGAGATAGTATGTTAAAAGGGCATTTTAGTTAGTTTAGTATATCTATGTTTTATTTAGTATATCTAATTTTTAGTATATTAAGTACAAAATTAGTGTGCGGAAATAAAGCACTTTAAGTACACTATGGACGTGTAATACTTTTTCACCTGGGAATGTATGTTTGTCTTTTAAAGTAGTAAAGTAGCAATACATTTCTGTACTGCTAACTGTACTGGTCTGGCATTACATTGGTCAATGTGAGATTTAAAGTGTAATTGTTAAAGATTAGTCAGTGTTTGTGTTTGGACTCATACCATGGGTGCTGAAGAGCCTGTTCACATGTATAACGCAGACTGGGATCTTTCTCCATTAAATGCACAATGAAGTCTTTGGCTGCGAAAAAAACCCCACATTGTTAGGTGCAGAACATGACATACTGTAACTTTTTCCAAAATGTCATTGAGAAACAAAGCAACAGTTCAACAAAGAGACCAAAACAGAAAGAACAAGAAATGAACTTGGCGTCTGTCTCCTATGATTTGCGATTACCAGACATGATGTCATTTTTTATAACATTTCCAAATGTTTAGTTTTTCTAAAAGTATAAAGACAAGTGGTTGCATTGTATAACAAAATATCAAAAGTGTTTACTTGACAAAAAAAGTAAACAAAACATTTGGACACTTTCAAAGAAAATTGTCATTGCCAGTCTTTTGTAAATGTAGTGACACGCAGGCATTATTAAGGGTGGCCTGGTTGTTTATTAATCAATACAGGTTGTTTAAAGATCAGGATGAATGAATATTAAAGATTCATTCAATACTAAATACAAGATTTATGAAAGAACCAAGCTTTAAAATTATAGAGAAACTTACCTGAATCAGAGATATCATCCCAGTATGGCGAATCGAACTCGTACTCTGCCTTCAGAATCTGCTCAAAGAGCTTGGCATCATTCTCATCATAAAATGGTGGATATCCACATAATCTGTGAGCAGACAGGCAGATGGTAAGTTCATGGTAACACATTCACTTCAGGTAAAAACATTACGAGAATATGAGAGAGGAAAGAAGTAGGACAGAAGAGTACACGCATGTAAGCAAGCACTTACAGGATGTACGCGATGACCCCGATCGACCAGCAGTCCACCGCTTTACTGTACGGCTTCTGTGCAAGAACTTCAGGAGCTGAAGATCACACATTTAACAATTTAAATTTTTAAGTTTCAAATGGTTGCTTATTTTTTCACCCTCCTCACCCCACCCCTCATAAATAGCAAGCAAATATATTTTTATATTAGGGCTGTCAAAATATTAATCGCGATAAATCGCATACAAAATAAAAGTTTGATTCTTGATCTTGTATATATAAATAAACACACATGCATGTATGTATTTAATAAACTTTTACATGTTTATTTAGGGCTGGGAAAAGATTAATCGCATACAAAATAAAAGTGACATAATATATGAGTGTGTACTGTGTGTAATTATTATGTACGTATAAATACACACACATTCATGTATGTATTTAAGAAACATTTACATGTGTATATTTATTTTTTTTATATATATGAATAAAAAAAATCTGACATGAATATATGTATATATGTGTGGTTAAATATACACAATAATTACACACAGTACACACACTGACACACACATACTGTATATTATGCAAAAAAAATACTTTTATTTTGTATGCGATTAATCGCAACTAATCTTTTCCCAGCCCTAGTTTATATATATATATATATATATATATATATATATATATATATATATATATATTTTTTTTTTTAGATATAATTTTAATATAAATTAAAATATGCACATAAATAAATATTTTTTTCCCTACATTTATACATGTATGTGTGTATTTACAAAACAATTACACACAATACATGCCCTATATTTTACATATTTTGCAAGAGCCTTACAGGAGTAATAGGATTAACAGTATACAAAAAAGTGAATTTTTTTGACCCACTTATGCATAATTATTAATACTGTACATTTTAGTGAAAAAAAAAACATCTCCCTTGCAAGCATACTGTATTTTGGCAAACCCTGAAACAAACTTCAAATAAGTAAACAGTTTTGGCAAGGAATGCTGCTTGTGTCCAGATGTATTTATGTTTGCGTATAGAGGTGTGTATTACCTACGTATCCAGGTGTACCACATGCTGTGCTCATAACACTGCCTGAACCCTCGATCTTTGAGAGTCCGAAATCACTGATCATGATTTTTGAGTCTTCATCCATACTGTAGTACAGCAGGTTCTCTGGCTGCATGATGGACGCAGATGAGATAAGCAGAAGATACTACATTTGCATTACATTTACATTTATGCATTTATCCAAAGCTATGTGTGTTCCCTAGGATTGAACCCATGACTTTTGTATTCTTAACACATTAGGTACATACAACCAAGTTATACCCGTGTTGTCGTATTGATGGCTTAATCGGATTAAAAAGTCTTCATGTAAACACCTTAAATTTAGATCGCATCGAAAGGGGTGATGAAGTGCGATCTGTGATCCGATCAACAGGAAAAGAGTATGCATGTAAACGCGTGAATGAAGGTAATGGGGTCATGTGTTGTACATTCTGCAGTGTTCATGTGTACTTTCATAACATTAGATGAAGCAATAAAATAGTGTTTTAAAAAACTGTACCTATATCTGAAAACCTCTTAAGAACAACTTTATCCAACTCAGCTCTGACTTTCTACATTTATCCAGAGATAAAGCGTGAACTCGAAGAGATATGGCGTGCGCTGCGTTGCCAAGTCCTCTGCTTTTTTGCGGACTTCTGATCTAGGTTGCTTTTAAACTATTCTAGCGTGTTTCTTTTTTTCTGCGGGTTAAGATGAAAGGATTAAGTTTATTAGTTATTGGTATTTGGGTTGTGACTAGTCATATGGGTTGCTTTTGGACTGGTTTTAAAACGCAAATCTGGCAACCCTGGCTGTGCACTAGCACAGACGTTTGGTTCTTATAATATAGAATGCACATGTAAACGAACATTTTAATCAAATTGCAATGTTTTGGGTACATGTAAACCATACTGTCGTCATACTGTGACTACAAATCCGTGAGTACAGTTTGCAAAACCGCAGGGATGGATTGCGAAAGCGTGCGTACAGTTTATGAATTTGTGTGTACGGATTACAGGGTAAAAACTTTCCCTAGTAATGCTAGCTCTTTTAAGTTCTGCCAACATGTTTGGTTGGTACCACCAGCTTGAGCCCTGTTGCAGATTTTAGTATATATGTTACTGCTTTTTTTAATTACACAATTTGTTTAAAAAATATTTTGAACCAGTAATTTATCTGTAATTTTCACAGACTGCAAAAAAAATGCTAATACCAATTTTTGGGGATGTATTGAAAAAGTAATGTAACTAGGAGTGTAACTAATTACTGTTGGCTGGGCGTAATAAGTAAAGTAATAATATTACTTATCAAAGGAGTAACTAGTAATCTATTACATTTTTGAGTAACTAGCCCAACAATTACCACTTGGTTAGGGGACCAAACACAAACACACTCAGTATTTAGTGTGTCGACTTATATATTCGACAATGATCTCAAAAGGAATGTTAAAGAAACAGTATGTAGGATTGTGGCCAAAACTGCTACTGCAATCACACAACTGGTGGCTAAAAATTCCACAACTGGTGGCCAATACACAAAATGACAACATAAACATCAGTTGAGGGCTGCAACTCCATTTTTTAAATGACAATATCCTGGCCAAACCACTGTTGTGAGTGATATAAGTATTTGAAATGAAAATGATTTCTTAATGTCTAGTGACATATCAGGGCCATTTTATGATTAATTGATAAAAATTTCTTACATACTATTCCTTTTACTTAAACTGTATTATAACTCACTTCAATTGTATTTTAAACTTAAAAATGGGATGGGACTGATGCTATTGATTGAACCATTTACCTCGAACTACTTTCCTGGTGTCTGGGGACAAAAGCTTTACTATTAATATCAAAGACTTTCTATAAAACATGTCAAACTTTCAGAACGTGGCGCTATATAAACTCTCTTTAATTTGCTCCATCACACGTGCTGACCCCTCCAGACTGCCCACCGTCTTACCTTCAGGTCTCTGTGCACGATGCCCATGTCATGCAGGTATTTCACAGCATCCAAGATCTGCTGAATGAGCTTGCTGGCGTCTTTCTCAGTGTAAAATCCTTTTTCCACAATCCTGTCAAAGAGTTCACCGCCGGACACCAGCTGCCAATGGAAAAACAGAAAGATGCTCAGAAACCTGTTGTGTCGTTCACACAAACACACCAACGCACAGACAAACTCGCTCTGTTGTGTTGTGACAGATTGGAGCGCAGCAGGATCCAAGCAGAAGCACATGGTGATGCTGTACCTCGTCATAACCACCAGATTGTGCTGTTTCACTCGATTTATAGTTCAAGACTTTGCTGTCTTTCATTCTTATCTGTACACCACATTTACGCATTTGGCAAAATTTGTGCATTTAATTTATTCATTCTTTAACATGTGTGTCCCCTGGGATTTGACCAGTGACTACTGCTAACTAAATGCAGTGGTTCTCAAACTTTTTCTCAAACGTGCGGCCTACCTTGTATACGGTGCATCACTTCGAGGCTCCCCAAAGAAAATATATGACATAAAACATTCCAAAACTTACAATTTAAATTAAACAAAACATATTAAATTATTCAATGCAGTGCTGTTGGTTAGTAGCCTTATTTTTCTATCACATAATTAATTACACAGAATTTATGATGAATTAATAAATTTTATAAAATGTTATTAAACCAGGGCCCCCCTGGCACCATCTCAGGGCCCCCCAGCAGGCCACGGCTCCCAGTTTGAGAACCACTGTTCTTATACTATAAAATGCTCTATAGTGTTGCAAGTTTTTCAGAAAAGATCCTCTACAATGGATCTGGTACACTTAATTTGTGTTGTTTAGTTGGTACACTGTAAAAAATTGCTTGTTGCACTTAAATGTTTAAGTTAAAACAACTTATATTAACAAGTCTTTTCAACTTTTTTGACTAGTTAGAAGTTGCTATAAATTATAAAAATAAAGTTGCAAGAACTTAAGCCCATTCAATGTTTTTATTTATTTATACCAAGTACTCAACTTTTAATGTACCCACTAAATGACATAAATTTAATGTACCAGATAGAGGATCTTTTTGAAGGACTTTTTGTTTAGAAGTGGTGACATTATGTATTAATTTTTTCATGGATTAAAGTGAAAAAAACTCTTCTGACTGAATTTTTTTTCAGGCCACGTCATATTCCTTGTAAATAGGCGACACCAATAGCATTCTAAGGGGAGATGTTTTTTTGCCATTAATGCCATATTAAAGTCTACTGTGGCATTTATAGGGTTGCCAACTGTCACTATGAAATGCAGCAGCGGTGCGAGTATGTTTTTTTGTGAATAAACAGTGTTAACACTTAATTACAACATATGATAGGTTTATTACTAGTTTGTTAATTTACAGCTTTACTTTTAACACAGTCCTTTAATTGAACCATTACCTTTAATATCTGTCTAAAACAAAACACTTGTGACTCCTGCACTAACAGTTAAAAACGTTATCCCGTCATGTTAATCTACTTGTGACAAACTAAAAAAATTTATTCTGTAAGATGTAGTTTGCAGGGCATTTCAGATTAAGGTGAAACCGCTAAATAACTCACTATATAAAAATAAATATGAATATCACAACCTTTAATGAATCTTAATTATTTATTAATTGTAAATCTTATTAATTTTGGCATTTACTTATACATTTTTTTAAATCAAGGTTGGAACTGTTAACATTAGTTTTATGCACCATGAACTAACATCAATTACTTTAATGACATAAACATGAATTAATAAATGCTTATATACTCTATATTTTTCATAGTTTGTTCATGTTATATAATGCATTTAATAATGTAAACAAAAACAACTTTTTTAAAAGTGGTACAGAAATGTTTATATCATATTATTCAGTACACATAAACGAATAATCCAGGGTCTGTTCTGCTCACACAACAGCTTACAGCACAGCTCTAATACAGTATGTATGAATATAAACCCTGAACGAGCAATTCGAATAAAACTCGTGTACAATTCACACAGAACGCCTGTAATCACAGTGACAGTTACATTAAATGACTGTACCCTTTATCAACAAATTATTATTTTACAATAGAGGCAGGGCTGAGGTGCTATTTTCGCAATGTTATGCACTTAAAACAACGCATTGTGCGCAACGTGCGTATATTACACAAGAACAAAATTCAAGCTCACTAAGGATAAACAGTCAGTGATGAAATAAGGATAATAAACAATAATGTATCTTAGGTATAAATTGATTTAGTCAGTGAAAGATTAATTGTTTGATTAACATCAGTGACAGATATAAGCAAAAAAGGTAACTTACCCTTTTTTCTGCTGTTTACTTTCTCCTAAATCCTAAATGGTCGTGTTTGAGGATACTTGCAAAGAGGGGATTTTTGACGCATAACCTTATGTGTATTTAAGGCCAATAAAGCGGCAAAAATACTCACAAGCTCAAAGAGAAGCGAATGCGCGACTTGCTTATTCCCCTCATACAGAAACAGCGCGCACATTTAAGACTGTTGTTATTGTTTCAATTTAAAATCACTTGCTTTTAAATATTTAAAATCACTTGCTTTTAAATGCGGATACATGTACAAACGTCAAGATTTCCTGACCACGCGCACATGCAACTGCAAGAACTGACAGGTGGGTGACATCAAAGTACTGCGAGAGCATTTCGGAAGCAGTCTCGTCTAATGAGTTCTCGGTTCGCTCTCACGGGATTTTGATGTCACCTTTGCGCCACGTGAAGTTTACCCATGAGTTTAACAAACTCGTTGTATCAGCAAGTGGTTAGATCAGCGTAGCAGTAAAAAACGATCACGTACGAGACAAATCAATTACCCCAAAAATACAGGACCCTAGGCTTACTGTGCAAAGACACGTAAATTGCTGTTTGAATTTCTTAGCCCACGAACTGAAAGCTTGCCAATCTTCCTCATTTCGCTAAGCCAAGTTAAACTCCATTGGTCTTATACACCTTTATCGATGTCCAAAACATCGGGTCCTTTCTGCATTACAAGTATGTCCATGCTAGCAGAAATAAAGTTACCTCAGTTTAACGTGAGATACAGCCAGAAAACCCGGAGTGGATCTGGTGTGTAGTGATTAGAACGCTTACAGTGGAGAGAGGAACGTGATTTGGCTCCACTCCAGGCTTTGATCACATTCCACTTAACAAGGTGAAAACACGGCGTCTTTATGAAAAGATATTTTAATAATTTTGCAACTTACGGAAATCCGTCGTAGACTCGCTGCAATCGACGGAAATCCGTCGCTACGACGGAGAACTTTAATCCATGTTTTTTACTAACAAAAATATTAATTTATATTTGATATTTAAATATTTAATACAAACTCAAATGTATATAAATATTTAAATATACACTGTAAAAATACTTTGCTGCCTTAAAATTTTTTGTTGAATCAACTCAGATTTACAAGTCATTTCAACGTACTATTATTTATCTTGACTAGAGATGAGTTGTTATAACTACAGGTGAGTTGTTATAACTTATAAATTTAAGTTGACTTTTCTCAACTATATTTTATAAGTTGTGACAACTAATCTCTGTTGACATGACTTGTAAATCTGAGTTGATTTAACAAAAAGTTTTAAGGCAGCAAAGTTTTTTTACAGTGTATTTCTTGTTTAATGAAAGATTTATGTGTTTTTATTATTATGGTTGTTGTTGCTATTATTATTATTATTATTATTATTATTATATTTAAAGTAATTAGTAGCATGGTATATAACATAAGTTTAACAGTTGGTTAATTATTTTATATAATTGGGTGAATTTCACAAAAATTGGTAAAATAAGTTATATATTATACCTAAATGAAAAGAAAAAACACAATTTCTGTAAGATCACAATATTTATCTTTAAAAAATCTGTAATGCCTTAAAAAATCTTTTAAACACTATCTTAAAACTTATGAGATTGGACCAAGACTTTTCAAACGTTTTTGTCAGCCAAACCCCCTTGACCTAAATGAATGAATAAGAGTAGATATCATATCCCTTGATATTTAAAAAAAATATTTCAATAATTTAATAGCACATTCGCATGTTTAACTTCTGTTTTAAAGTTTACATCAGTAGTTTATTTAAAGGGACATTTCACTTTTTTTGAAAAAATAAAAATAAAATAAAATCGCAACTTAAATTTTTTGTCGGTCTTGGTACATGATGTAACTACAGGAGAGTTAAGTTTTAAATAGGAAAATATCAAAACTCTGATTATTTTTTAGTGTGATGCTAATGGTCTAATCAGATTCAATTGATTATGCTAAGCTATGCTAAAAGTGCTAGCGCCAGACCCGGAGATCAGCTGAATGGATTCCAAAACGATAAAAATCAAATGTTTAACTGTAGGGGAGCTGAAAATGAGCATATTTTCAAAAAAGTGGAATGTTCCTTTAATTTAATATTTTACATGGTCTATTGTTATTATAACCTGTTATAAGTCCACTTCTTTTAAGTGTTTTATTTACATATTTAATTTTGAAAATGTCTATTTATTTACATCTTATAATTT
This sequence comes from Misgurnus anguillicaudatus, assembly GCF_027580225.2. Classification (NCBI taxonomy): domain Eukaryota; kingdom Metazoa; phylum Chordata; class Actinopteri; order Cypriniformes; family Cobitidae; genus Misgurnus; species Misgurnus anguillicaudatus. The sequence goes on from NC_073350.2 coordinate 11,934,808, forward strand.
AATTATAATTAATAATTTTGTTTCATCAACTCGAACGAACCCCCTGTAATCGAAACCCGGACTTATACTGATGCTTACCAGCCATACAAAAGAATATCAATTCAAAACCATAATACTGGCTTAATTTTCTTTATACACATAAAATTCAATGATTTATTTTCGTCATTTTACTGTAAATTGGGCTGAAACATGACCCAGACACATTATTGCGAGATTCACCCAGATTGCATCATACTGTCTACACGAAGCCTCTGTTGCCTCGTAACTACTTTATCTAGCAGTTGAATCTTTTCACGTGTGGGATCTGTAGTGAACAATGAGGGTGGGTTTTCGTAGTCTCTGGTATTTGAAGCATCAGTCATGTGGGTACAAACACACACACACACGAGCATGCAGAACTGATCTCTCGCTGAGTTGAAAGCCCTGACAGGCTTGGAGTCCTGCTGCCCTCGTGCAGCGCTGCCATCACCCAGAAAAACACAATGAACATCTCTCCTTTTTAGTCTCATTCTGTCTCTCCTGATCTCTCTGTTAACACAGCCGGTCCTGTGCCGTTTCTATCCCCTTCTGTTGTCACTTGGGATATATCCGCAACTATCTCTCTATCCACTGACATTTCAAATAGTAGGTGTGAAGACGCAGGTGTGAGCATATAACTGAGTGGGCTGTGTGTATGTGTGAGTTTGTTTAGCCATTGCTTGATTTCTCAGTGGACCGGAATATGGTAAAGCCCTCATGCACATAAGTAATTAAAGAGGTTGACACAATAAGTGGGCGAGCGAGAGCAGGGGGGGGGGGGGGGGGGTGACACACACTCCAGTGCATAACCTGTTCCTCTGTACCTCTACGGGGCCTGCTATAGACACATGATAGCGTTTAGTGTTGAGTCAGGTCCCCTGTGGCGTCTGTCTGGTCTTTAACCGGTCTGCTGTACTTTAAAGTTGATTTCCCTTCCGCTAGTATTCATCCATATATGGCCATTTTGCGCTCTCACTGTATGGTCTATCAGCAGATCTCACATTTAGAGGAAGTGATGGGAATGCTCGGCTTCATTACCTTTTGAAATGTGCTTCTAGTTGGATTGCTGTGTTGGGTAATTGCGGCTTTGGATGTGAACACGATGCAGCATACATACTAGAGTATGCAAGCGCTCACATGTAGATTGAAAGCGGTCCTGTAGTTGTTGGTTGGCTGGTGGTGCATTGCTATGGAGTTGATGTGGTTGTCTTGATGGTTGGGAGTGTGCCTGCGGTTGCTTAAAAGTCTTTGTGATATTCTAGAGCTTAGATATATATAGAAACCTATTTAATTTTATCATATAACTCTACTTAAAAAAAGTAATATTAGCCCTTCTTAAAAGAGGTAGCATTTATTTTGATGTACAAACTTAAGATGGTTCAATGTATAATAGGTTTTAGGTGTTTTTAACTACTGTGTATCTACATAATATACCCTATAGGTTTAGGGATGGGTTACATTAAATGTAAGTACAATGTAACAACATAATCCTTACATTTAGTTTACTATGCAAGTATATACATAATAACATGTGACCCTTAAGATTTACATGTCAAACCTTACACCTGAGTTTTTTTCAAATCTTTATTTCTCAGTTTGAGAAAATGCCTATAATCCACCTTTGAATCTGTCACATTTTTTGGGAAAGTTTTGAAGAAAATACTTTTTAGTGTTAAAATTCCTAGTGTTAGAAATCTGTCTTTTGAGCCACATATACTTCTTTTCCAACCGGGATGGCTCCATGTCGGCACCGGAGCAGCTCAACCAGACCTCGTGTCCACCAAAAAGAGAGCTGGGGCTGAAACGATTCATCGAGTTACTCGATTTACTCGATTCAAAAAATTCCTCGAGGCAAAAATTCTGCCTCGAAGCCTCGTTAAATTCCTATGACGCGCACTACACGCGCCGAGATCTGATTCACACGGACCGTTGTTCAATGTTCAGGAAGCACATCATAGCGCGTGGTACATTTTGAATTTAGTTGGCGTGATGGCGGAGCGAATATGTCCATAAACGGCAGAGAGAGAATGTCTAAAGTTTGGGATCATTACATTATCATTACATTCAGCATCTGAACCGAAAACATCCACTGCTGTTTCACCAAGCGTCGATAAAACAAGGTAACGTAGCTTCCGCTAATTTTAATCCCATACTGTATTTGTAGCGATGTCGTTATGCGGTTTGACTAGATATGATGTTTAGCTTTGATGTTTTTAAGTAGTAAACGTATTCACGTTCAATTGCAGGAGAGTATAGCTTAAAAAAGAACCCCTTCACACACACGCATTCACTTTACAGGTGTGTACCAAAAAACGGCACCACAGTGCAATCATATATGGGCAACTTGTAATCTGACATATTTTGTTCAATAATAATAATCTCTGTCTTATTGGAGTTTAGCATAAGGAAGTTATTCTCTCTCACGCGAGTCAGACCGATCGCGCAATTCATCACATATGCTTAAACTTTTATGTAGCCACGCAACAATAATTTCAGCATGCATTCACTGTATACAGCAGGACGTGATGTTGTGATTTTTCGAACGGATTCTTAACCTAAAATGTACCACAATGCAAGTGATGCAAACCAAATGCAGCGTTCTATTGAAAAGGAATGTATTTATTTCTGCCGTACCAAAATGCAATGAAGCAACTGAACGTCTGACTGGGGTGTCACTCTTCCTCACGCACAGAACGCGTGCGCGCATACACACAGGTTGTTATCATAGCAAATAGGCTAACCCCAGAAATGATATATTATATGTTAGTAGCCTAATGGTAAATGCTGCAAGTGTAGAAATGTACATAAACCAGATATTTACTTTGATGTCAGGGCTAGATTACAGCATGAAACCTGTTGTGCATATTAATAAATTAAAGTGTTATATTGTTGGCACTGGCACTTATAAACACTAAATGGGTAATAAATAGGCTTATTTTTTGGAGCCAAATACCTTTGTTTTTTTTTTTAGAAATAAAAGCCAAATGCTTGAACATTTTACAGCCACGTCATTTTCGTTAAGCATTATTTGTTTTGGTTGTTTAAAAACACATACAAAATTTTTATCCGATTATTCGATTAATCGATCGTTTTAGTGCTAGATTAATCGATTACAAAAAGAATCGATAGCTGCAGCCCTAAGCTGAAGCAGTATGTCACCAGTGACGAGAATCGCTCTGTGTTACATTATTACACTTTATTAAACGGCTCTTTAAAATGCTTGATTCTGATTGGCCAATCGTGACATTCCAAGATTCGTTCTTCTCAGATAACAACCATTCAAAACAAATAACACACGGTAACACGGATGCTGCAAATTATTTTGCAGGTACAGTTTAATATAACACAAAATTAAATATAAATGTCTTTTACTGACATATATGACATTATATTTACAAATGATTAACCCTTATGTGTTGTTTTTATTTGTATTTTTCTTTTCTCAATTTAGCCACATCTTTCCTTATGTTTTAGCAAATTGAATGATTTTTGGTGACAAATCTAATATTGACAAATATCTAATATTTGGGTGTTTGTGACTTTTATGAAATCATGCATAAAGACACAGTTTGAACAGTTATTTGTACTATGAACTCTGACGCTTTTAAAAATGGCGTTTGTTAAAGTTTCGTCTGTGGTGAAAGCTCCGCCTACTGATGTCTCGGGTTTGCTGTTTTGAAAAATTTGGTATGTTTTCCAGTGCCAGCCCTGGTGGAAAAGGGGCAATAGAGACTCTGAAGATTCATTCACTGTATATATCTACAGAATAACTCAACTTGGAGAGGTTTCAAGTTATGGAAATTAAGTGATTTCAGATAAAGCGCTAAATATGGCAGCCGGCAATAGATAGCAGCTGAATTGTTTGGAGGTCAGGCACATATGCTGTAAGCAATAAAATACAAGAAATGATCAAACTGAATCACTCACAGTTGCATGACAAGGTAGAGATGTGATTTACTCTCAAATATGTCCTCCAGGGTAACTATGTTGGCATGTTTAATCCTAAAAGAGACAAAGAGAAGAAAATATAATTACATGTTATCTTAGCAACAAGGTGCATCCATACTTTTGCTTCAATCAAACAACAAACAAAATCTTCCCAAAATGCCATTTAACATCTGAGACAGCTTGATACAAAAATGTAACAGTATGTATTGGAAGTAAGCTATCATTGAGTTGCATGTTACGGCATTCAATTGGCACAGTAGGCCATTATACACATGCAAAACTGTTAGGGTAGAGCTGAAGGTGCACAAACATTTATGCATTTGTTTGGGGTTTGCATCACAGCTCACAACAAACAGCTTTAACAATTCTGTCCTCCTGAGAACTGATCTGACACCAGATCTCCTCTGGTCCAGACGAATCTCTGCCAAAACCTTTTAAACGACTAAACTGATCCAGAGACGCTTCATAAATATTTACAGAGGGGGCGGATCTGGAATCGGATTTCCTGCTGCTATACTCTGAGATGTGATGTAAATATGAAACCAGGTTTGAGTGCAAAGAGAATGAGAGGAGATCTACAGTATAGCAAGAGAGATGGGCTTGCGGTCTTGCATCTGGACCCATCAATTGTCTGATGTTTATTAACATCTACCAGCAACAACATAATCATGCAGCTTAGATTTCAACACTTTTTAATAAAGCTACAAAAACTTTTATCTCTCTATCGAGATCTCTTTTTAGAACAGGCATGCCACGCATGTCCTAAAATGTAAAGCCAAAACATTTTGATCGCCCCCCTGGTGACTGGCTGCAGTATAGGTCATAAGCCCCACCCTCTCTATGTAAATAAATGAAAGAGAATGAGCCTAAAGCCTCGAGTGTAGTTCGTTTTTTTACGTCAGCCTTGCAAAGCATAGTTTACATAAACGTGTACACAGATGTTTGACGCATGCGCATTGTGACAAAATGCAATGCCTCTCTGGGGCTACATACTACATTTTCCAGTACACACTTGAGCAATCTACGCATACCTAGTGTGCGTGGTTACAAAAATCCAACAGTGCAGACCCTCATGTAGGGATGGGACGATTACCGGTTTCACGATTAACCACGATAAAATGTCCTGACAATATTATCGTTTAAAATGTAATTGTCATTACAATCGTGTTCGATTAGCGTGATTTTGAAAACTTGCGGTAAATCCTGTCCAGCCAGAATCAGTTTGACGCAGGCGCGCACATGCAACATACCGGTAGTTTTTTGCACAAGAAGCCATTTAAGGGATAATGTATTGAATTCATTCACGGTAAACTTATTAGTAAGATTTATTTATTTTTTACCACAGAAATAATATCAGGGACATGAAATATTAAATTGTGATTTTCAAAAATAAAACTTTTTTTTTAAATGTTTTAGTGTGTGTATCAGTTCTTTTTGAACATTTCCATCTCATTTTAACAAAACCATGATAATATTGATAACCTTGATAACTTTGGTTACTAATATCATGATATGAAATTTTCATACCGTCCCATTCCCTACCCTCACGTATGCGTTTGAAACAAAACTATACTTCTAGTTTAACGGTGCAATATGGGACTTTAAGCAGCATCTAGCAGTGAGACTGTGAATTGCAACCAACAGCTCAGTCGACAGCTCACCCCTCCATTTCAAAACATGGTGAAGCTATGGTAGCCGCCACAGGACAAACACTTTATCGTCTGAGACAACGTAGTAACAAAACGTGATCTAACAGTTTGTCCGTTTAGGGCTACTGTAGAAAAATGACGGCGCGAAATTTCCATGTAAAGGGACCCGCACTGTATGTAGATAAAAACGACTCATTGTAAGGCAATAAAAACAATACAGTTCATTTTGTAAGGTCTTTATAGACCACTGATAATATAGTTATGCATATTATAATGCATTTTTTCAAGAGATCCTTCTAAAAGTCCCACATTGGACCTTTTAAATTTTAGCTGCAATGTCGTGCCGAACTCCAACACATTAGAGTTAGTAGATCACCGGCACCCACAGAAGCATTATCTCTTTTTATATGCGACCCAGAACTATTTTGCGCTGCTCTTGGTAGATTGTGTTGGTCATTATGGAAATCAGCTGTTGCGCCTGTGTTAAAATTTGCGCCTTTTTATTAAGTAACCTGCAGATATTATATTACCACTACTATTTGCACTTTTTGGATTTGCTCTCTCTCGCTAATTTGCCCCTTTTAGTAAATCTGGCCCTAAGTGTTTGTTTTTCCTAATAAGTTTGGTTTAAAGAGCACCCATTTCATTGCTAAAAAAACCTTTACTTTGGGGTATTAAGCCTTTTGAATATCGTTAAAGGACATGTTTGGTATTTTATACTTAAAGCCCTGTTTTCAGATTGTTTATGATGAAATAGAACGGTTTTGACTGAAATTTGGACATATGATGCTGGCCCGAGAATTTTCGGGGTGTTTGTTCTTTCACCTCCCACCTCTGCAATGGGTGTATAGGTGCACAGGAACAATCCTTCCTAAAATGCATTAAACTTTCGTTTACAAAGACGTGAAACTCACCAAGTGGTCAGGGGTGTTCACTGATATGCTTACACAAAAATCGCTGCAAAAGATGCATTCCAACAGGTTTTATCGTAGTCAACTCCATTGACTTGTATTAGATGTGCTGTGAGGTACGGTATTACTCCGCGCCGGGAACTTTGTTTCTATTCTTGTAATTGGCAAACGCGGATTATCGCCACCAACTGGGCTGGAGTGTCTATTATTCAAGCTCTAATCGAAAGAATATACTGAAAAACACCTGAAAATTCTCGGGACAGCATCATATGTCCAAATTTCAGTCAAAACCGTTCTATTTCATCATAAACAATCTAAAAACAGGGCTTTAAGTGTAAAATACCGAACTTGTCCTTTAACATGTACTTATACACACTTACACGCCAAAGGAAATGTAAAATCGAGAATCGCACCATAGGTACCCTTTAAGTTAGTTAAAAAGGGGTGTGGTGACATGATCTGTGCATTTGTGATGGAGTCAAACTGGAATATGGGCGGGAATTTGATACCACGCCTCCACTTTTAATCAGTACTGCGCAGACTTGGGCTCCAAATGACGACATTGGCGCAAGAGGTCGGCAGCCATTTTTGGGATTTCATTTTTCTACAGTGGAAGTGTATGGAGATGTTTCCATCTCTTTTTACGGTCTATAGACGGTTTCAGCCGTAACAAAATAAACACGCGGCTTTTGTGGTCATCACGCAACTTCAGGTAAACTCTGCGAAGAATAAATGACAACAAAGTCCTTTTAAAGTAGTTTATTTATATAACAAGCAACATAAACAATATGTAGATTACATAGGAACCCAAAACATGTTATTTTTGACGAGGTATTTGTTTAAGAGTTCAGTTTCAGCAACTAGTCAGACCATTAAACAAACAGAAACCAGAAGTAAAGTTCGGACCAGACGCTTACCGCGTCACCGCACGTGCGTCCGATGAAAAAGTCTATAGCTAGTTTGTATGTAGCTATTTTTTATGTAGGTTGTCAAATGAAGCCAAACTAACATTACCCACAAAATCGTACCATATCGACAGCTTTAATGAAATATATTCATTGTTCACCTAGACCGTTTTAAACACAGTTTTTAATGTACTTGCACAATACCGTGTTTGTTCATTTTTAACTACAAGTTACAGATTGCAGCTTTAATTAAAGGGGAAGTTAAAAAGTTTGAGGGAAAAGCATGTTTTGGTCAATTCTTTAAAATGTATCATTTTAACATCCTTTAATTTGTTTAAAAACATATACATTTATATATATATAAAATATGCTTCTTTAAAATGGCTCCCCTTTTGAAGAATTACTCATATTTGAAACACTATTGAATTTATTCTGTATTTTATATACACCTGAATCTTATTAATGCTGCAGGCCTTTCCAAATGACTCAAAGTAAAGTGAACTTCACCAGAAATCCCCCGATCGGTGCGAAGAACCCAGCGTAGGGACCCTCACAGACCAAATACAGTCTCTGACACGGGCTTCTTTTCCCTCCCACACCATTGTTTTCATTCACATCCAATTAAAAATGCCATCTGCTCTGACTAAAGCCGGCGAGGGGGTGGATTTTGTATTAATTCAGTGCAAAATAAAGCATAGTTAATGAAGAATATACAAAGTCGCATCTTCCTCGATAACCTTTCTGCCTTAACTGCCCCCACAACGGTCAACATCTCAGCGTCGTGTGTGTGTGTATACATGTGTGGGCTCTAATTGAGTCGAGCGGTGGAAGCCCACAGACCTTCCGCCGGCAATACGGCACGATGAAGGCACCTAGATGACTCATTGGTATACACTCGCCCTTCTGCTTTCTCTCCTGTCAGCGACACGTCCACCCACTCCCCTCCCTTCTCTCTTTCCCCTTTCAAGCGAGCGGGTTGCATCGTCCTTGCCTCCCTCCGAACGACACGCCAACCAGACCTACGCAACTGTGGGCAGTCAGATATGGCACGACTCCAAGCGAACAACTATTTAGCCTTTGCAAAAGACCTTGTATTTGCTGAGAGGTGATATGAGCGGCCCTAAAGTATGTCAGGCGAGAGCCAGGCGCTCCGGTGTGCGAGGTCAGCGAGTTTGTCTTTCCTTAAGGATGTCTCGTAGGATTCGCCGTGACATAATCCCAGATGCTTACACAATGCTGGCAGGTTCTTTCGGACATGTGCGAACTCAGGTTGCTGTATTTGGGGATTTCTCTAATGACTTATTGTTAAAAAAAGGTTCACAAACCTACCTAGTAAGCTTATATATGCTCACTACAAGCTGTTAAAACTATGCAACGCTAACACTGTGACGCCTTAATCATAAAAATGCATAGCAAATATGGGATAAAGCAATATCTTGAATTATTGTGGATATTTAATAACATTTGAGTATTTATAATAGGGAAATCCCCGATGCATTTAGGGATTAGTTTCTTAGCAAAGGATTTATGCAATGCTGGCTTAGAAAAATCTTAAGTCAGCATTGCATAAATCCTTTGCTGAGGAGAGCTATCTTTCTATGTTTTAAATTCTATGTGTCTTAAACAGAAATAAATGAAATGCATGTATTTTTTTCTTTTTTGATGCATCCTGCCTTCATCCAAAGGCATTTAGTGCCGACAGTAGCATTGCTAAAAAACGTGACTTTCCTCATTCACACGTCTGCTCTGAACTCTCACTGAACGCTGCGCCTATTCGGCCGCGGTAACCCGGGCAACCCAGACACTAAAAATAGCTCTGGCTTCTCCGGCTACAGTCATCCCCACAAAACTTTCTGATTCAAATGGTTTAAACATGAGATTTTTAATACAAGCACAAATCACTCACTGTCCTCTCTGCTTCTGAGATGACACAGCTGTTACAGATAGACTGAAAACTTCATGGACTTTAAAACTCAGGGCCTGACCGTGCCCACAGCTAGTAGGTGTTGATATTGCGTGTGTAATCCGTAAATGAACTGAAGCAGCTATATAAATGACTCACTTGTGGAGCACGGCGATCTCATTCTCGATGCTGTTCTCCTTCCCCTCCAGAGCTTTTTTCGGGATGCACTTTATCGCCACGAGTTTCCTCGTTCTCTTTTCCTCCGCGAGCATCACCTCGGAGAAAGCCCCGCTGCAACATATGACCAAAATAACCAGAATTCAATGAAAAGCATGCAAATAGAAATGAAGTCTGTAAAGATTGTTGATGATTGACAGATCTTTACAGTGAAGGTGAATGATGGGTCAAGTATTGACATGTTTCAAGCATACAATAAGAGACATGTGATATTAATTTTTTTTCAATGTTTCATACTGTATGTCTTTATCAGCTGGGTATGTGTTTCCCATACATTGATTTATTTGTGGTGGCCCACCACAGAATCAACACTGGCCCCCACAAATAGAATTTTCATGATTGCCATTTACATTTTTATTTCACCATTTAAAACGGCTTAATTCGGCTTAAAATATAATTTGATATATAATACAGATCAAATACAGATCAAAGAGTAGAAGTGAAACTAGATCAAACGCAAACACGACATGATGACGTCACATATATGCTAATTAGCGGGTGACGTCATCACCACCACAGTCTCCTCAAAATCTTGTGGGAAACAATCTAAATCCACAGTATCACTGGGCGAAAAAATTTATCCGCTGTATATCAAACATTACATGATATGACTATCTAACACTGTGCAGCAATATTGCTTTCAGTCCTGCATCATGCCTGGTTAGGACATGGAAAGACCAAAACAGTGTAAGACCCAGGCCACCATGAACGCATTTTTTATAGCGAGAGGCTCTTTTAAAAATAGTTTTCTATTGGCAGGTGAGTGTTTTGCGCCCAGGGTCCCTTAGCCGTCTGCTTTGGCTTGCATTTTTGTAGGAGCGCTCTGAGCGCCTTTAGCCTGCATCACAAATGGCGCACCTTATGTGGACTTGTGATCTAGAGCACTTACAATGCCAGCTGCATGCACATTTGTCATTTAAAGGGACACTCCACTTTTTTTGAAAATAGGCTTATTTCCCATCTCCCCTAGAGTTAAACATTTGATTTCTACCGTTTTGGAATCCATTCAGCTGATCTTCTATTCTGGTAGTACCACTTTTAGCATAGCTTAGCATAATCCATTGAATCTGATTAGACCATTAGCATCACGTTCAAAAATAACCAAAGAGTTTCAATATTTTTCCTATTTAAAACTTGACTCTTCTGTAGTTACATCGTAAAATGTTTAGAGCAATATGGCTAGGAACTATACTCTTATTCCAGCGTAATAATCAAGGACTTATGATATTATGCAGTGCCCGAAAATAGTTCTCTTGGTAACTTTCAATAGCAGGGTACTTTTCCGGTCACTACGTAATATCATTGCACCTACTGCTGCCATGTTACGGCAGCAAAGTCCTTGATTATTACGCCAGAATGAGAGTATAGTTCCTAGCCATATCTGCCTAGAAAATCAAAATGTTTAATTTTCCATCGGTCTTAGTACACGATGTAACTACAGAAGAGTCAAGTTTTAAATAGGAAAAATATTGAAACTTTGGTAATTTTTGAGCGCGATGCTAATGGTCTAATCAGATTCAATGGATTATGCTAAGCTATGCTAAAAGTGGTACCGCCAGACCCGGAGATCAGCTGAATGGATTCCAAAATGGTAAAAATCAAAAGTTTTACTCTTGGAGAGCAGGGAAATTAGCTTATTTTTAAAAAAAGTGAAGTGTCCCTTTAAGGTTTTAAAAAGGGTGCTCATGAGCACCTCCTTTCAGTCCAAAGGCGCCCTTAATGTGCACTGTTCCTGAGCCCACACTCTTCCCGATACTTAAAGAGCCGTTACGTCACGAAAGTGCTTATGAGTAGGAAGACCAAAGTGTTTATGGCAATGGTTCTCAAACTTTTCGGAGTGTGCCCCTTTTTGCGTAGGGTGCATTCCACTGCGTCCCCCAAAGAAAATTCATGAATGAAATCTGAATTAAACAAAACATATTAAATGACACAAATGTAGTGCTCTTGGTTGGTAGCCTTATTTTTCTAAGGTTTGATTACACAGAATATGATGAAGTAATGTATTTTATAAAATGCCATATAAAGGGGGCCAAACATCTTCTGCCCCCCCCCAGATTGGAACCACTGGTTTAGGTTGCCATTTGGGACAGTGCACTCAACTCTGAGTAAAAATGCACCAGTCATTCACTGTTTTTCTTGTCCAATTGAATGAATGAAGAGGCGGGCCTTCTGCTGAGGTGACTGCAAATATGTGAGAGAAACTTTTGGTGGCTCGTTCAAGGTCAGAGCACCTTTTGTTTGTACATATTAAAGTATCGGCTATAATCACTATAATCTTTGACTGGCGGACAGCTGATTACAGCTAATGTAATACCTGCTTCGGGTGTGACTTTTAATGGTTTAACAGGAACCGTTTTTTTCTAGATCTCGTCTTTCAAAGTGACATTTATGATCTATGTGCTCTCAACAGAACTTCCATAGAACTTTTGAGAAGCAGAACTACTTTAGATCCTCCAGATCTCAATCGCGCATTTTACGGGTCAGTAAAAGTCGAGAAAAACAAGAAGCAGATCTTACAGAGCTTCTCTTAGGAAGAACCGCAATGAAAGTTCCCTATCAGAGTTTATGGACTTCTCCAGCAAAAGCTAAAGTACATAAGTGCAAATGTTTTTATGAGTATCTACCTCAGGTGATTTACATCAACAAGTCAAACATTTACACCATTCATGATGAAGTCATAAATCTACACAAATAAAAAAACATATGCACAGTTAAATGTTCAAAGGCATCAGTCCAACTCCTGCCATGACTATTTAAAGGCAGTAAAGAGACAAGAGAATGATGTTTACATTCCTAGGAATCACATTGGTGACAACTAACTAGACGTTTCTGTCCCAAACAGTCCCACCTTTAAAATCAACTCAAATAACACAAGGAAGAAATGCTGTAATAAACCACAAGCTTACTTTCTTTACATTTTACCACTTTACATTCTAGATTTCTATTTTTACTTTAATCCTATTATTTTTGTCATTTTAGATTTATCACTATCTCTATTTTTTACTGCAGAGTCTGAGAAAGCTGGCCGGACCTCTATAACTTCTGTCCATAGAGTTCCACAGAACCGTATAATTTGTTAACTCAGCTCAAGCTTGCTTTTAAGTATCTAAATAGAGATAATTCGCTCTAATCGTGATCGTACCAATAAAAGGAGTGATGACAGATTCGATAGCATCAACAAACCACTCTGTTCAATATTTGAAATGAAGATGAACTGTGGCAACAGATCCGGCCAGACACACCTCATGCTCAGTGCAGGTATGAAGGACAAACACTGATATGATAGTCTGTATGTGTGTGTGTGTGTGTGTGTGTGTGTGTGTGTGTGTGTGTGTGTGTGTGTGTGTGTGTGTGTGGCCTTAGCACATGACAAGAGAACAGGAGAAGATTGTAAGCTAAATGAGTCATGCTAAGCCTACGAGGACAAAGTAAGAGAATGTATCCCATCAGCCCTGCAACCTGCATTTAGTCAATCATGTACAGCAAATGCTAAACAAGTGCCTACACACAACTATACATTAGAGATGCACCCAATGTTTGACAACCGAAATTATTTGGACGAAATTAGAAAAAAAGATTTGATGTTAATTTTACCAAACAGTGTGGTTTTTGATGACGCAATCGAAAACCAACCAGTGTAGAGTGAGAGGCAGCAAACATGTCGGTGAAAGCATTTTAAAGAGTCAGAAAAAGATGCAAAAATATATGCACAAGCACAAACAATGAGAGATTCATGTAATAGATTTACATTTAGTCATTTAGCAGACTCTTTTGTCCAAAGCGACTTACAAATGAGGTAAACAATAGAAGCAATCAGATCAACACATGAACAGCAATATATAAGTGCACTGGAAATAGTCTCATCAAGTCTAACACAGTATACATAGCCAAGGGTTGGTTAGTATTTTTTTTTAGAAACGTTCAGATAAAGAGAAAGGAAAAATAGTAAGTCCTATATTAGGAAGTGAGGTAATGGCGATGGGTTTTTAGCAAAGTCTTAAAGACAGCTACAGTGTCAGCAGATCGTGTCACGACCGGCAGATCATTCCACAGTTGTGGAACAGCTCCTGAGAAGGTACGCACTAATGTTTGTTCCCTTTTTGAGATGACAACACAATCCGTCGCTCGTTGACAGAGCACAGGGATCGAGAGGGTACATAAGGCTGTATAAGCAAGTAAAGGTAAGGGGGTGCTGACCGAGTGGTGGTTTTAAAGGCCAGGAGCAAAGCTTTAAATTTGATGCAAGCTGCTATAGGAAGCCAGTGTAACTTGATAAAGAAAGGAGTGACGTGCGCCCTCTTTGGCTCATTGAAGAACACTCTTGCTGCTACGTTCTGAATCATCTGTAGGGGTTTGGTTGTGCAGGCTGGAAGTACAGCCAGTAGCACATTGCAGTAGTCCAGCCTGGACATGACAAGAGCTTGGACTAGGACTTGTATAGCTTGCTCATTTAGGAAAGGTCTAATTTTCTTAATATTGTAGAGGATGAATCTACAAGAGTGAGCGGTGCTGGCAACATGCTCCGTAAAGTTAAGCTGATCATCAATGACCACTCCCAGGTTTTTGGCCGTCCTGGAAGGCCTAGGAACCTAGCTGAATGGAAAGGTTGTGCTGAATCTTTGATTCAGATGATATGATAAGCAGTTCTGTCTGCTGTCATGTATATCGAAAAGAGCAGTGGTCCAAGCACAGAGCCTTGGGGCACCCCGGTTTCAAGACGTTGGGGTTAGGAGACGTCACCTCTCCAGGATAACCAAAATGACCTACCTGAGAGGTACGACTTGAACCATAGAAGCGCTGTGTCAGAGACACCCATAGTCCTGAGGGTCGACAGGAGGATGCGGTGATTGACCGTGTCAAAAGCGGCAGATAGATCCAGTAAGATCAGCATAGACGATTCGGAGGCTGTCCTTGTCTGCCTTAGGGCTTTAATGACTGAGAGCAGTGCAGTCTCAGTTGAGTGATCGCTTCTGAAACAAGACTGATTGCTAGATGATAAGAGGGATGGCGAAGAGTGACGCAGCATGTAACAAAAAACTTTCTAGAACCATTAAACTAAGAAATAAAATGTTTAATAATAAAAGTTTTTTGTTAGATAGCAGATTTTATAAGTGCTTTTTCCTCAGTCATGGTTCTGTCAATCATCACAGCATCTCACTCTTCAGGTGGTCTGTATTGCTTGTGCTGGACCGAGCAAGCAGTCACACATACAGTACGCTGCCCTGCCTTTTGTTGTATAAGGGTTGTTGCAAGTTTCTTAAAGGTAGGGTAACACATTTTGAAAAATGCTAACGGTAGCCGCCTAGCAATGAAAACACGATCCCACCCTCCATTCAAATTGCCATCCAAAGTCACGCCTCTTTCAAAACACATGAACACGCACAGATCAGATGGTCACATCTCATGTCTCATTCACTAGCGAGAAACCTTTACAGTACAAAGTGAATAACACTTCCAAAATAACCAACACATGTAAAAAAAAAAGGGAAAAATTTGTCAACAGGTAGAGATTTTGGACTATGCGCATGTTAGTGAAAATGTGACGTTTGTAAACATATTTATTTAAAAACCGCAGTAAAAAAAAAAAGTTATTTTAAGCCGTTGAAACACAAATAACAGTGCTAAATGCGTGCGCTGTTTCTGTGTAAGAGGAGCGCGGAAACTCCGCATTGACTGCTTATTGAGCTCCTGAGCATTTTTGCCACTTTATTGGCATTAAATACATATATGCGTCAAAATTCCTGTCTTTGCATGTATCCTCATAAACACGACCATTTTGGTCTTAGAGAAAGTAAAAAGCTGAAAAAAACCACATGTGTATCCGGACTTTGGTCTTAAAGGTGCAGTGTGTAAATTTTAGCGGCATCTAGTGGTGAGATGCTGGTGAATTGCAACCAATAGCTCAGTCCACTGCTTACCCCTCGCATAGAGAAGCTACAGTAGCCACCACCGAACAAACATGTCATTGGAGACAACTTGGTAAAAAAAAATTGTCCATTAAGGGTTTCTATAGAAACATGCCGGCACAAAATGGCGACTTCCATGTAAGGGGACCCTCAGTGTATGTAGATAAAAACGTCTCGTTCTAAGGTAATAAACACATAACGGTTTATTATAGTTTTGTATATTATTTTGCATTTCTGTCAAGAGATCCTTCTAAAAATTACACACTGCACATTTAAAATGGAAGTTACTTATTTTTGCTCCGTCTAGCTGTCTGTCACTTATGTTAATCAAAAAGCATTGAGAGAAAATTTCTCTCACTGCTCTTCACTAAATCCCTTTTCTACCTTTAATAAGATATACATTATTGTTTATTATCCTTATTTTATCACTGACTGTTTATCTTCATTGAGCTTGAGTTTTGTTTGTTTTTTGTCTTCTTTTTTATGCTTGCATAAGTTTTTTGTGAGAATTATAAAAATTCTAAGGCATTAAAGATTTGAATAACATAAAACCCTTATTAAAAGAAACCCATTGCTATCTTGATGAATCATATCATGATATGAGATTTTGGTCATATCACCCACTCCAAGTTGTACGAGTGTTTCATTATATTCGGGCAAAAATTTTCCTTTCAGTGCATCCTTGCTAAACGTCACAGTTACTTGTGTAGCACGCAGATATTGACATGAAGAAAGTTATGTTATGCAAAGTTATGACTTCAGCAAACTCGATGCATCTAAAAAGAGAAACTGGATGCTTTACTGCAGGGAACTGCACACACTTGCCCTATTCATGCCTGACTACACATGCACAACCCTAACAGGAAGTTGAAAAATTTGTTATCTTGTTACTTTGCTAAAAATGCACTCAGGGACTTGTAACTACAGTACACAAAGATGTCACATTATCTAAAAATGTTAATAGTAGTAGTAAACAGTATTACTACTCTTGTAAGATGTATATAATAGCAGCATATTAAATACATGCAGTACCGGTATCAGTTTGGTAAGTGCACATGCTGTGCAACCTAGACTCTCAAAAAAGATACAAATGCTGTGACCTTTCAAAAAAGTACACCTTTGTACCCAAAGAATGCATATTAGTACCCCAAAGCAGATACCTTAAAGGTAAATATCTGTATCTAAATATTACCTTTGAAAGGGTACTGTCCCAGTTAAAGCTTTTGTAAAAAAATTGACAGTAGGCTTACATAACTTTTAAGCAAACATCCTTTGAATAAGAAACTGTAAAAGAGAAAAATAGTCTGGAGAAAATATAGTGCAGCCCCAAAACATATTATAGTTTGTTTAAATCTCTAAACCCAAGTATGTGCAATAGAAATGGTAAAGAAGTGTTAGTTGAGCCTTGCATTAGCAGCACAAAGGTCATGGGTTCGATCCCAGGGTACTTGAATGCAATATGAATTGCTTTGGATTTAAGCGTCTGCCAAATGCATGAATGTGAAATGTAAACATAAAAACAGCAGAATGCTGACAAAGACTTCAGTGAGAGTGATGGTTCAGAGCAGGGCATTGTGGGATGTAAAACATCAAAGCTGCACATTCCTCTCCGGTCATCTGGCAGAAGCAGAAAATATGGACACGATTACAACACAGGCCTGTCTAATGTGGCTTCCTGATATACTTTCCGGTCACATGAGGGATGGTGGGAGGATTGCTAGGGTCGGAAACAAACTTGATCTGCAATCATGATCTTTTAATTAATTTGAATTACTGTTAAACATAATCCATGTCATGATCATCAGTCACGCTTACATTTCCTCAGCTGGCACTCATCGTTTAGTTTCTTCAGCACGAGCAAAACTCGAAACAAGATAAGATGTGTGATCCGGTTTACATTTGCATATATGAAGCTGTACGAAACACTGCGGTAGAAAGTCCCGTTCAGTCATGACTGCATTTTAATATAAAAAAATATTTGTTTGTGTTGCAGAAAGGAAATCATATAACATTTGGGATGACATAAGGGTGAGTAAATAATGAGATGTTTAACATGCTCTTTATCTTTCTTCCTCATGTTGCAGTCCCTTGGGTTTGCTGCAATGGGTTCTGTTGGGTTTGGCCGCTGATATGTAACCCTTGGAGAAATTGTGGTTTCTCTGAAAGGAAACAGTGGTCAGAAGCAATGTGGGGGAGAGAAGCTACCAGTTGACATAACATTTCACTTTGAAAGAGAAGGACTGCACAAATTGGGATTCGTTTTAAGTCATTCGATTCAAGAGCACTGAATAAATCGTGCCATTCAAACAAATTACACAGGGGGTGTGACATTCTTTAAAAAAACTATTAATCCAATGTAATTAGATAGCACAAACAATTTAATAATTCATCTCTCGAGAGAAAGACGCCACATGACTTCTCACTTCCTGAGGCAGCGTGTAGCCGAAATTCAGTTTAGGTCCCAGAATCAATACAGAACTGTCATTTCTGATGAGTGGGTTATGCAACGTCCCCAAAAATAACAAAAATCAGGTGCGGCCTGTGCTCTTTAGGCTAGACTGACACAGAATGAATCAGGTCAGTGAATAGATGTAATATATTTTAGTTTGTATGGTTTTAATATTTCAAAAGGTTGTGTGTAGTCAAGAGACTGGCATATAGGGATGGGACGGTATGAAAATTTCATATCATGATTATAGTGACTGAAGTTATCACGGTTTTATCATGTTTTTTTGAAAATCACAATTTCATATTTCATGTCCCTGAAATTATTTCTGGTAAAAAAATAAATCTGTCTAATAAGTTTACCGTGAATGAATACAATACATTATCCCTTAAATGCCTTCTTGTGGAAAAAACTATGTTGCATGTACTCGCCTGCGTCAAACTGATTCTGGCTGGACAGGATTTACCCAGAGTTTTCAAAATCATGGTAATGAAACATGTAATGATAATTAAATTTTAAACGATAATACTAACCGTCAGGACATCGTGGTTAATCGTGAAACCGGTAATCGTCAGTTTCCCTACTGGCAAACTGAAATATATATATATATATATATATATATGTTTGTTTAATCATTTTCAGTTTTTAAACAATATATTTAAAGATCAAATTGATTTTACAAACCTAAAGTATTATGGTTGCGCATATTAAATATTCATAATTAATTTAGAACAGGGGTGGGCAAACTTTCTTACTCGAGGGCCACATCAGGTTTTGAAATCAAGGTGAAGGACCGCATACTATGAACAACAAATGCAGCTTTATTTATTTCAAATCAACACTCAGTTACTACTGTACGGATACATACAGTTAAATACACGCTTCGGGAGAAAACATCACAGTATTACAGTCTAAGTAATATATTTAGCATAGTAAGATTGTGAGCCATTTAATATACAATAAAAAATACCATGGTGAAACCATAGTAAATTTGTGATGACAACAAATAAAATAGTAGTTAAGGCATGCTTCATTTTCTTAAGGGCAAATTATTTCATGTACATTGCTAGATAATTATAGGGGACAGCAGGGGGAAAGAACCATTTTTTTTCGAAACACATTTTTAAAAGATAATGTTTTAGACAGAGAGATACACTCACCTAAAGGATTATAAGGAACACCTGAAGAGTTTGGTTCCAAAACGCAATAAACGCCATTTTTGAAAAAAATGAGTTACTGCCAAAATCAGTATTATATCAGGTCAGTAGTTAAAAGTAAATTCTTAATTTTACGCAAAATCCAATATCCGCCGTGTTATTCTGTCATCTTTTCTCCCTTTTTTCCCAAAATGCGACAAACGCCACTCCCACTTTTTTCCAGAACGCAATAACTCCATTTCTAATATTACAGCGGACCGTTCACGCAATGTAAACAAGCAATGGCGGACGCGCGTAGTACACGGAGTCCTGGTTTTCCTCATCTACTTTGTACTACGTGATCAACAAACAAAACAAAATAATACTTTAATTGCATCGCTAAACCTGTGATGGTTTTCTGTGATGGGAAAGAAACGTAAGCCATCAACATCTAATAATTTCCCTGAGAGGCACTCGGGAGACGGGTGCTTGTTCTCCCGACAGCATCAAGCTTCTCATGCTAACACATTGACCCCAGAGGAGAGGATCTTATGAAAAACTGTACATAATTTTACTCAAAGTCAACGAAAATCGAGCAGGACCAAAAACATTTTACAGTCGATCGCTGTGAAAGACGTTAAGCGAAGACGTCAAGTAATATGACAAAGTAAGTGTTTTGATTAATAACATTAATGTTTATATTTTTAATTAGTGTGTACAACTAGTCAACTAAATGAATATAACATGGCAAAGATGAATGCATATTTATATAGGCTATTGATTCAATAGATTTATAGCATTTTGAATAAAAACTTGTCATGGATTTATTGCATTTTGTGGAAAAAATAATCCGTTTTTATAATAAATCTTTGAAAATCAACTTATGGATTTGAATTTTTTATGTTTTTATAACCTAAAGATGCTATGTGAAAGTTTGTAACAGAAAATAGTTGTTTTCATCTTGTCACTTTCTTGGTATAGAAAACACGTTTTTACCAAAATTTGTCAAAATGGATTTATTGCGTTTTGGAACCAAACTCTTCACCTGTTCAATTTCTTATTAATGCAATGCTGTAATGGTGTGGGGCATGTTTTCTTGGCACAATTTAGGCCCCTTAGTGCCAATTGGGCATTGTTTAAATGCCACAGCCTACCTGAGCATTGTTTCTGACCATGTCCATCTCTTTATGACCACCTCTGATGGCTACTTCCAGCAGGATTATACACCATGTCACAAAGCTCGAACAATTTCAAATTGGTTTCTTGAACATGACACTGAGTTCACTGTACTAAAATGGCCCCCACAGTAACCAGATCTCAACCCAATAGAGCAGTGGTTCTCAAATGGGGGTACGCGTACCCCTAGGGTTACTTTGGGGTACTGCGTGGGTACGTGACAGAAAGTGGAAACTGACATTTAGGAATAAATCAATAAAATCAGTAAATCATGATGATAGTATTTTTATATGACATTAGGACTACACAAAGAAAAAAAAATCATAAATTTAAACCACATTGTACAAATGCATGTGCGAGTTTAACCTGTTGATCTTGTCTGGCGCATGCGCTAAGGTTTCAGTTCAGCAGCTTTAGCAACGGAGATACATGGAGTCTGCTCCTGTTATCATTTCATACTTAAAGTTTACTTTCTTTTGTGGTGTTGCTGTGCTAAAACGGATGCTAAAAAGAAAAAACAAACCAGAGTCTCAAAAATACCACCAGTTTCGTGATGAATACTAATAAGCAATAAACCTGCTCTGGGGCATCAGATATAATAACTGTCTCACTCTCATTTCACTGTATTTTAAAGCTAAATGTTGTTGTCTGGTTAACCCTGTAAGACCCACGGTTGCAAATTTACAACATCACTTTTAACAATAAAAAAAAAATGCCTGCAAATGTTTTTTTCCTCTCAAAACCACATTTACATAGTTAATGGGTCCTATTGTTTGTCCTCACAATCCTGTTGGATAGAAGAAGTGTTTATAGGTCCGGTCATCTGGCTATTAACTCACTCTACCTGCAAACTTCCCGCTGAGCTCATTTCCTTTTTTTGCATGACTGGATTTGTCAGGATTAAAGTAAGTAACATTGCTTAAATATTTTTTTGGGTGTTTATTACAATGTCTAGAACATGTACATATTTAGTTATTTTGGAAAACTTTCATCAAATTTGATTTAGAGCTTGTTATGTCTATGTTGTAATTCTACAACGTTGGGTCAGAGTGGTAGTCAAAATACCCTGTGCACCTTACACATTACATAAGGACACTGCACTTTTCAAATGATCACAAATTGAAAAATAAATGTAGTAGAAATGTAGTGTTACATGATTAATTGTAACTAAGCTCTAAATGTGTTTTTCTGTTAATTGTTTTACTTAGTTTAGCTTAGACCATTATTAAACACATGAAAAAATGTTATGGGATATTTGAAACTTCAGCATCTATAGCAGTATTTGAAACTCCCTGTATCTTTGTAGTTTTTTTTGTTTGTTTTTTAACTTCTAAATAATCCTGAGCCATTTTTTCTCAATGTTGCCCAAGCAGCTGTTAGTAGCATTAGGAGATAGAAAAACAGATTCTGAATGTTCTGGAATTTTTGGGATGCCTGTTGCATTGTCCAGATACATGTGCCAATGGTCTTGAATGTGAACCTGTAAGTGTTCTGGGGGGATGCATGTGTTCCTTTAGTATGATAAGTAGAGAGCATAATAGGCTGCAATAGACAGTATTGTTTGAATGTAGTGAAATGTTGATTATCACTTCATTGAAATTATAATACTTATGGGCATGCTAATGACAATACTTAGATTTCTACCCACATGGTCTACCACCCTGTCTATTCTTTCAGTTTATCTACTACAATGTAAGACCCATATGTATTATTCACATATTTAACTTCATTTTTTTTACTTTTTCCATTTCAGAATGCCACCAGCGCAGAAAGGTATTTTATTCAGTGTGCAGGATGTGATTGCTTTCAAGTGCAATGTTCGCCTGTGCTTAACAGATTAAAAGAACTGTTTTAGGGACTATCACTGTAAGTGAACACAGACTGCCTTCAAACCACAGTTTTTTTTTACGAAAAGTTTTGTAAATATTTTTTTTCCAATATTTTTTATTAATAAATGCTTATTCATAAAACTATGATTGTTGTGTGGTTATTACTCATGATATATACTGTTATGGGGCTAAGTAAGCAATCAACCCTGCAAATGAATGCTTAAATGTTCTGTATATCTGTTCAGACAAAGTGAGTACAAACACAGAAGTTCTGCTCCCAGCAATGCCCAATGTTGCAAATTTACAACATTTTCCTAAAAACTTACTAAAACGTAAAAAATCAGAAAACTCTTTCATTTCTACATCAGAGGCCTCCTAAAACAATATCTGGGAGGTCAAAAAAATTTTTGCTCATTTTTTTCTATATTTGGGTCTTACAGGGTTAAGGGGTACTCGGCTTGAAAAAATCATAAAAAGGGGTACTTCAGCCAAAAAAGTTTGAGACCCACTGCAATAGAGCATCTTTGGGATGTGGTGGAACGGGAGCTTCGTGACCTGGTTGTGCATCCCACAAATCTCCATCAACTGCAAGATGCTATCCTATCAATATGGGCCAACATTTCTAAATTTCTTGTTGAATCAATGGGGTCAAACACAGTATTAGTATGGTGTTCCTAATAATCCTTTAGGTGAGTGTACTTTTGCTGTGGTCAATAACTCACAAGTGTGGTCTATCAATACCAGGGGGAATTATGAAGAAATGTAAAGTGACTTCAGTATAATTTCATTTTGAACGTAAGTAGCGCATTGTTACTTAACATTGTTAACACAACAGAACAAGATAGATTTTTGTGTTACACTTGTTTTTAGTAAACATACATGACTATGATCTTGTTAATATGTAACTGCAAACAAATTTTGTCATTTATCTTTGCAAAAAATAATAATATTACATTTTCATTTCAAATTTCAATTTTATCAAATGTCTTTAAAGCAACCCGACAGTAAAAAACTTGAATTGTTGAGCATAAAACATTTTTTTCAAAAGTATTAACACTGTGAAAATGTAATTAAATCAAATTAGAATAATAAACATTTTCAACATAGTGCAACAGCATTAGCAGTTGCCCCGACAGGAACTCCTGACTTTTAAACCCGACTTTTATTTTTAAAAACTCTGAGAAATCAAACATCGGGATGTGTTAGAACACTAAATAACCTGTAGATTGATACTGTAACACATGAAACCAGAAACTTTAAAAACAATTTACTTATCATGGTCGAAAAAAGTCTTCTGGCCTCACACGCGCAAAACGGTGAGGAAATAACGCAATATTCGTCTGCTCTGTCAAGGGTTGAGTGCTAAAGATGCTGTCATAGTTTCAAATGCGAACGTAATCAAAGTTCTGAAAAATATCGCTTTGTTACTTTCATCCCGCGTTACTTTTGCCGCAGTTTTCCCACACATATCAACATGATGTTAAAAACAGAGGTAAGCAGTTTTTGGTTTTTAAAAAGGCAACACTTCTTGGCAAATTACACATACCGACTTCTGTCTGATGTTGGTGAAGTATTTTGCTGTCCATAATGTTTTAAACACACAGCATTTCAACGCAAACAAATTCAGTGTTTTCCCATCAAGTTATTTTTTGCGCTATTTTTTGGACGTTGATGATATTGCCTGGCGGGCCACATTTGGCCCGCGGGCCGTAGTTTGCCCACCTCTGATTTAGAAAGTTATAGTATACAGCATATTTCCTCAATATTGTTCAGTCCTAGTCTCTCGCAAATGTTAAAGGTCCCGTTCCTTCTGTGTTTTTGAAGCTTTGCTTGTGTTTACAGTGCGCAATATAACATGTCACTCATATCAAAAACATATTCATGTTTCACGTGTAAAAAAAACGTGGTATTTTTCACACAACTGACTTATCTCTAAGGCAACATTGGAAATTCATACACTGTAAAAAAAATAACTTAAAAATGTAAGTCAATTCAACTTATTTTTTTATATGGACTAGTGATGATCTACTGTAACTTATAAAATAAAGTTAATTTATTTGAACTTTATTTTATAAGTTACAACAACTCATCACTAGTCAAGATGAACCAAAGGACCAATAATAAGACAGTGATGTACTCACATCTGTTTGTGCAAAATGGAAACGCATTATATAAGGAGTGGGCAATGGTTGGATGTGCAATGACTGATGAAGCAGATTAACGGGACGGGGATATGAGCGAAAGGAGGGCCCAGGGCATCGACAGTTGCAACCAAGAGATTAACCTTTCAACCCAGGTGTAATCACTGCATAAGACACTCCTGAATTCCACCTGTGTGTGTGAACGAATGGAAAGCGGAAGTGCGTGTGTGTTTGCGTGTTTGTGGATGTGCATGCGTGCAACCGAGTGTGTGTGCACAAGGACTTGTGATTGATTGAAATGCACAGGGACACCTCATGGTGTTTACCAGCCTGCTAGAGACACCTGCTCTCCTACACACGCGCACACGCACACACTTCTGCTCACACCTCTATTCGCACATAACAAACAATTAAAACCCAGTTATATAAGGCAGCACAATCTGTTTTTAGGTAAAGTTAAGTAAAGTGTAGATGCTATTTGTTTCTCTCTTTACAGTGAAAAACCAAACAATCTATGTTGCTTTATTAAATTGGTGTTAATAGCGAGCAGGTGGCTTGTAATATTTGCAAAGCCACCCAATCTTCACCATACGCCTATCTTGCTGCTGGTTAAACCAACACTTACAACAGTCTGTGACTGCATCCACTAATGACCAGCAAATGGAAATTCAACATGCCCTAGTGTGCTTCACATCAGTGAAAGGGAAGCCATTAGGTTGCTATGGCAACTCAGCTGTGGTTTTGGTTCAGCACAGTACAGAGGCACCATCGGTTCTTGATAGTCCAATCAAGAGCCTGATAGAAAGAAAATGTCCTGGCTGTTCCAAGCTCTATAATGGTGCTTGTGATTTACAGCCCAAAAAAGTACATCCATCCTTTACAGAAGTAATTCACATGGTTCCAGGGGGTTAATAAGCCTTCTAGGGGCAATTCATGCGATACTGTAAGAAAAATATAAAATTTAACAAACTAAAATAACTAGCTTCCAGTAACGACCGAAGCACGTTCACGAGATGCGCTTTTTAGCGTAGCGCGTAGTGACAAACGCAGAATTCCTGACTGCCATTTTATTTTGCTCTCTGTGCTTCTGAGTTTGTATGCTACGATTCATACACTCGTACGTTACGTCTCGCGCGCTACGTCCCGTTCGCTACTAGGAGTGTGCATTGGCACTGCTCTCACAATTCGATTCAATTACGATTCACCAGGTAGCAATTCGATTCTACGATGCATTGCGATGCATCAGAATTCTACTGTACACAACAAGGCAAATTTTTCATAAGTCAAGTAGTAAAGTCAAGTGCAACTATTCTCAACAAAACAGAAGCTTAGCAGCTTTATGACAATGACAATTATATACCTGAGATGAGAATTTTACACACGTAAGTCTTGTCTAGTTTCCCTTTAACTTCGTAGAATCCGAAATGTGCCCATATGTCCGCTTTCCATGGAAAATGGTGCGTTTTTATTTACCCGTCTATCACGGTCATCTCTCTCTGCCTCAGCCATCTTGATTGTTATGCCACCAGAAGAAATTGAAACTTCACAACTTTATTGTCCACTCGAGGCCAGAAAATAAACAGTGACATAATCGATTATGGCACTTTGCTGCATCGATGCTGAATCGTGCATGCGCACATTGCGATGCATCGTCGAATCGATTATTGTTGACACCCCTATACGCTACTCCTCGTACGCTACTCCTCGTACGCTACTCCTCGTACGCCACTCCTCGTACGCCACTCCTCGTACGCCACTCCTCGTACGCCACTCCTCGTACGCCACTCCTCGTACGCCACTCCTCGTACGCCACGCCTCGTACGCCACGCCTCGTACGCCACGCCTCGTACGCCACGCCTCGTACGCCACGCCTCGTACGCCACGCCTCGTACGCCACGCCTCGTACGCCACGCCTCGTACGCCACGCCTCGTACGCCACGCCTCGTACGCTATGCCTCGTACTCTTCGTCTCGTACGCTACGCCTCGTAAGCTTCGTCTAGTAGTCTTCATCTCATACGCTACGCCTCGTAAGCAACCGCTTTATATATATAAATATTGTGAGTTTTAATCGGTTTTACGTGTAGTCTTGTTTGTATGCTACGCCTCATACACTCGTACGCTACGTCTCGTACGCTATGCATCAAAGCAACATATAAATAGTGCAGTGTGTCATATTATAGTTGATGTTTAACCAGTCTTATATGTCTGAAAAAATTCCCTGTATGCTATTGTGACACAGCCACACAAGACTCATGTTTTAACCGCTATTTTGTGAGTTTTAATAGGTTTTACATGTAGTCTTAGCCATTTTATTCCATTTTAATTCTTACTTTTTTTGTATGTGTTTTATTGTATATGGTATACCTGTCACGAGAGTGATCACATGACAGGAAACAGAAAGTGACACTATAAAAGGAAGCAGCAGGAGCACAGCAGTTAGCTTAGATAGATGATGGGAGAAATTAAGCTTTTCGAAGCTTCGAAACAATTGAACCAATTGCTTTGAAAATTGATTCAGTTTTTCGAAGCGTTCGAAACACCACACAAGCCGGCAACACCTGCTGGTCAAAATAGTGTAAAAGCCGCTCTGTCCAAATATTTTACACTTTTTTTACTACTACTCCCCCTAATGGTGAATCATCAGATTTTCAAACGTTTTGAAACAGTTATGACGTAATGAAGCCTCGTTTGCTAAAATCACGTGACGTTTGAAACACGCTCCAAACCAATGATTCGAAACAAACGATTCGTAAAAGTTTTGAAGCCTCATGAAGCAGTGCTTCGAAGCGACCATCACTAAGCTTAACTTCAAACAAACAGTTGCTGGATGGTGGAGTTCATATATGTGGACTTACACCCTTCCAGATACGTTTTATGGACTTTTTATGGATATCACTTGGATTGTATATACACCAGTGAACACTTTGCACATTTGGACTTTTAACATGCTAGTACTTAAGATTGTTTTAGTGTATTTCATTAATGTGCTTTATAAAGTCTAAGTTTTAGTGTGTTTTTTTAGTCTTTTGTGATCTTTGTAAATACACTTTGTCTAATTTAATTTCTCTTGTTTGTCATCCTTTTAACATCATTTACTCTCACTCAGTAAGATCTGACCCCCTTTAACTTTTGTAACTCAGCCGATAAGGCTGATCTTCAGTCAGGATAGGGACACTACGCCTTGTGTGCTACGCCTCGTACGCTACGTCTATAAATGCTTTGTGTAGCTTGTTAAGAAGAATCAGATAATATTCACTATCAATTTGACTACTTAGCATCTGAAGTCAGACCTGGTAGATGCCATAATAAGCCAAATATGTCTGTAAACAACATATAAATAGTGCAGTGTGTCATATTATAGTTGATGTTTAACCAGTGCCCAGTTTGTCTTTTATCTGAAAAAATTCCCTGTATGCTATCTTTAGTCAGGATAGGGTAGAGTTTGGAAGTGTTGTCATGATGTCATTCCAGAGTCATTTCCAGTCTCTCCAAAGTGGTCAGTCACATGACATTTATGAAGTGATTGGCTCTTAAAATTGACTGTAATGCCTGGGATGGCAATCCAGTCTCTCTCTGTGTCCAAAAAACAGAACATTTTCCCATCAACATTAATAAAATACATTTAAATCTAACGATGATATGATTTGTTTTGACAAGATTTTAATAGATGGACATATTTTAAGAGGTTTGAGCACACTGTATAGATCAGGAGATAAACAGACCATCTCATGCTGTGCCCTGGAGCTTTTAGGGGTGTGACACACTGACTGTGAGTCATGTTATTGGAAACACAACCATTCGTCTTTGTGAGAAACCTCAGCTTTGGGCAGTGGTCCTGGAAAACGTGGACCTGCCCATCCAGGGGTGCACCAAACAACACAGGTCTGACATAAGCATGTTGACCGAACAGATATTCATCCAACCGCCAGCCGCCCTGCTCATTCACTGTCTGTGAATCACTCAAATTAAGGTATAAGCCAGGACGGGGTCAGCAGCAAAAGTAGCACAGGGCAGAGGCGATCCATACACAGCATTGATTTTTGATCATTCCAGTGTTTCCATACCGCCCACCCTGTCAGTCCTGCAAAGCATGCTGGGAAGAGTCAGCTTCACGTAATGACACTGGGCTTGTGTGCTGTTGTGACACAGAAAGTCAAATTAGCTGTCCAACTCAATTATTAAAATAAAAATTACTCAAAACATAATATCTCTGTCTCACATACTCTTGTTTTCTTTAAAAAATGTCAACATGTTGTTATTTACACTCTGCAACTTTATTTTAGCTAGCATAACAAAAAAGTTTCCCTTCTCAGCATCCTTTTACATAAAACTGCTGTGTAAATATTTTGACTAGTTGTACAAAAACCTTCCACTCGTCTCTTTCCTAATAAACTAAAATAGCTTGTAAGTAACTGAACAGCACCCTTTAGTGAACAGAACTTGCGATTTTAGAAAATTGATTTTAAATTGGTGTTAAAAGTTTTTTGGCACATAACAGAAGGTGTTCGGGCCACAAAACATGCAGTAAAGACTAGACAAAATCAATACAAACTCTTCTGTGTCACTTGTTCCATATGTTTATTCCAGCATGGATACAGATGGAGTTAATTATATGAACAGATAAGTAGGAAAATGGCCTCAAGATCAGAAACTAAGAAAGGAAAATAAACATCAAAATTAAATCACTGTCCACTTTCCACAATCCAATAAAATCCCAATGGATAAAATTGTTTCAATTGTTCCAATCTTGTTTCTCTGTAATATGCCTTTTTACAAAAAGAAATTGTGTCATAAGATACCATGACACCAAGTCCTAATCCCACCAGAACAAATTAAAAAGCACATATACACTCACCTAAAGGATTATTAGAAACACCATACTAATGCTGTGTTTGACCCCCTTTCACCTTCAGAACTGCCTTAATTCTACATGGCATTGATTTAACAAGGTGCTGAAAGCATTCTTTAGAAATGTTGGCACATATTGATAGGATAACATCTTGCAGTTGATGGAGATTTGTGGGATGCACATCCAGGGCACGAAGCTCCTGTTCCACCACATCCCAAATATGCTCTACTGGGTTGAGATCTGGTGACTTTGGGGGCCATTTTAGTAAAGTGAACTCATTGTCATGTTCAAGAAACCAATTTGAAATTATTCGAGGTTGGGTACATGGTGGTCATGAAGGGTCAGAAACAATGCTCAGGTAGGCATTGGCATTTAAATGATGCCCAATTGGCACTAAAAGGCCTAAAGTATGCCAAGAAAACATCCCCCACAAATTACACCACCACCCCCACCAGCCTGCACAGTGGTAACAAGACATGATGGATCCATATTATTATTCTGTTTACGCCAAATACTGACTCTACCATCTGAATGTCTCAACAGAAATCGAGACTCATCAGACCAGGCAACATTTTTCCAGTCTTCAACTGTCCAATTTTGTTGAGCTTGTGCAAATTGTAGCCTCTTTTTCCTATTTGTAGTGGAGATGAGTGGTACCCGGTGGGGTCTTCTGCTGTTGTAGCCCATCTGCCTCAAGGTTGTGCGTGTTGTGGCTTCACAAATGCTTTGCTGCATACCTCAGTTGTAACAAGTGGTTATTTCAGTCAAAGTTGCTCTTCTATCAGCTTGAATCAGTCAGCCCATTCTCCCCTGACCTCTAGCATCAACAAGGCATTTTCACCCACAGGAATGCCGCATACTGAATATTTTTCCTTTTTACACACCATTCTTTGTAAACTCTAGAAATGGTTGTGCGTGAAAATCCCTGTAACTGAGCAAATTGTGAAATACTCAGACTGGCCCGTCTGGCACCAACAACCATGCCATGCTCAAAATTGCTTAAATCACCTTTCTTTCCCATGCTGACATTCAGTTTGGAGTTCAGGATGTTGTCTTGACCATTAGAGTAAATAGTATCAAACAAAACCAATTTTAACAGCCATTGCGAATAACCTCATGACATCCAGATTAATTATCAATAGAAATGATCTACCCCTCATATTCTATTCAAAAACCACATTATAAAACAGGCACACATGCAAACATTTAAAAATGTCACTTGACTAATGTACATTTGCTTAGCGTTTCAACGATGTGTACATACAGAAGATTACACAGTCCTCTTAACGACGATGTCAAAAAAGTCAGTTTTGTGTTAAAGAGTGTCCACAGAAGGCACTTAACCAAACATCAGATCACATCTCAAGGAAGTCATTATGTTGTTTATAAACTTAGTTGGAGCAGAAACATCATGAAAGCCAATCAGAACTCAGGATCGGGGCGGGGGGTGAAGAGGCTTGATGGATTTTGGTGCCGACTATATCAACAACTGCTGAAACAGAATGGAACAAACAGCGTCCACCCAAAAGCTAAATACATCGTCTGTTGCTTCTTGATACAAGCTGAGCAAACAACAGTGTGTGCATGGGAATTAGATACATAATTAGAATGATGTCAAATCAAGCTACGGGTTTTTTGTCTCCCCAAAGATGTTTTTCACCCCTTGACTGCTTTTAATTGCTTACTGGGAGCCTGCTGACGTTAGGACTTTCTTTTGCACATTATGTTAATACTGATTTCATTATAATGATCCAAATACAATCACACAGATTTCGGTACTTCACTTTGTATTATTATATTATATTATATTATATTCCCCAATATATAATTCAAGATTCAAGGATAGTTTATAGTTATATTTTTAGTAAAACATTTGAATACCTCCATGTACTCCATTCTAGATTATGTTCATATTATAGTTTGGAATCGAGTACTACTCATTATTCAAATAAGAAAATTCATTTGAATAACTCTATATAACTTCATGTGCTCCATCCTCCTAAACTATATCCAAAAACTGCCATGCTTTTGTTGTTCTTTGCCTTTCTGTCTTTTCTTTGTTTCCATTTCATGTAAAGCTGCTTTGGTACAACGAACAATTGTGAAAAACGCTATATATGCTGAAATGTATCCGTAACATACTGTATTTATGTGAAACCGTATGAAAGCGCTTTTTTAGGCTATCGTCCAAGGTGTAGGGCCATATATTCATGAGACATGAATATAAACAACACTTACGGCTTGGAACTGAATCCTGACATAACAGATGTGGAGAAAGGAACCACAAAGACATTTGAAATGTATCTAGATGGTTTATAAAGAGAATTCTGCTTGTTTGCCCATGCAAAAGAGTATTTGCAAAGATGTTCTTGATGGTTCACAGGCAGTTTAAAACCCCATTCACACAACACGTTGATTCCATAAAATTGCCATAAAAATTGACAGTGTGCCTCCTGTGTGAAAGCAATTGATTTTGGGATTGCTCCCATAAAGGGGACCTAGTAAGTAACATTTACAGAACCCGTCTTCTGTGAACAAAAGGCAGGAACAATGCCGTAAGGTATGTGTCGTAGTGAGGACAAATGTATCATCCCTAGGGCAGAGTCCTGCACAGGTCCATTTTTGGAAACCCGCTCCCACCCGTGCCTGCAAAGTTCAGCCCCAGATCCGACCCGTCACTCGTGATAATATAAAAATTAAATCCGTACCCACCAGACCGGTGTATATTTGGCCCGTTACCCGACCCGTACCGCGTGTACTGCGCCGCAGGATGCCTAATCACGTCTTTGCATTGACTTAACATGTAAATTACCCGCTTGCCGCCTCTACCGCGGCTGGTGTAAACGCAGCATAAGAGAAGACGTTCCCAACTTCTGGCTATCAAAGGCAAAGCTTTATGCAACTCCTGCAACACTCACTCCAAATCATAGACTGTAATAAAAGATGGATGATGCCACGTCGCCTCCCTCCATTGTAATGAATTGAAGGAAAAAATGTTCGACTATGGTCGCCGCCATGTTACGTAAAGACGTCACTTTGGAGCCAAGGCATGCGCAAAAGGAATCGTCCGTGGAGCCAGAGGCGCGTTATCAAACTTCCGCCCAAACGCTCGTGTGACCAATTCAACCACGCCAATCATAACAACACGCCCCATTTCTATAGCATTAAATTACTAGCTAAAATGAAACTTATCACAAAAATGAACACTTAAACATATATCAGCGTGATAGCAACTACTTGAAAGGACCAAAACCATCTTTCGGAAAATTTTATTGGAAGTGGAAATAATTTTTTATTTAGAGCAGAGTCCCATTCGTTTAAATGGAGAGGGCGGGGTTTATGACTTTAACTGCAGCCACCCACCAGGGGGCGATCAAAGAGCCAGCGGCTTATGATGCACACCCGCTCCAAATGGGCTACGAAAAGCATCAACAAAGGTCGCACTGTCGCAGTGGTGGTGACGTGATGGGTCAAATGTTATATGTTGCGTGTGTAATGGTAATTTAGACATACAAATATTGCACATATTTCATTCCCGATACTACCCGCCCTCACAGAGTTAATTATCCACCTGCATCCCCGCCCGTGAATTTTAGGAATGTCACAATCCACCCGTTTTAGACACTTTTATGCGGACCCGTTGCAGGACTGTGCATTATGGATCCACCGAATTAAATGTATTGTAAATAGAGAATGATAAAGGATGCTGTTGTAATTAATAATTGAATTGCTTCCAATTC
Source organism: Misgurnus anguillicaudatus (assembly GCF_027580225.2). NCBI lineage: Eukaryota > Metazoa > Chordata > Actinopteri > Cypriniformes > Cobitidae > Misgurnus > Misgurnus anguillicaudatus. Next base: position 11,967,603 of record NC_073350.2, read on the forward strand.
TCTAAATTGAATGACCAATATGATTGGTCCATTTGAATTTTGAGGGAAGGGGCCTCATTTAAAAAAGGGGGTTTGTTTATCTTGTTGGATAAGAGAGGGCTGTTTGAATTGATGGGATTTGTATCCCAATTTCTTTGCTGATTAACTTTCAAGGTACCAATAATATATTCTTTATTTGAGTTATTTGCTGCTGCTCTTTTTTTGTATTATACGAGTAATTTGACTTTGAAAAAATATTTTGGAACAATTAAAGAAGATTCTTGAAACTTCTAAGTTTTTCCTTCATTCCTGCCTAAAACTCAGTCCGTCTTACCGCAGCTAACCACTGGCAACCATCGGTACCAAATCAGTTTCACCTAATCTCCTCTCGCTCCCAGTGCACCCACTGAAAAACTGTATTAGCATTAAACAAAGCTGATGAAATTACAATAATCATATTATATCAAATGATACAACAATTTGCTACAAGCAATATTTTATTGCAATATACAAATCTACGCCAAGAAATTGGCTTGTCTTTTGCAAAGATGAATTATTTTATGATACTAACTGCCTTACTTACTCAATGGATCAAGAGAGTTTTTAGTAAGACACAATAAAATGCTAGCATTAAAAGACATGATCTCCAGTTTGAACTAAACTCCTGTTAAATGTGTTTGTTTAGTTTTGGATTTGATGAGGAACCAGATGAACGTTTTTCAAAACGCTGAGCGCCGTCCACTGCCTCGCATGCCCAAGTCATTTCGGCAGTCTAACACAGCTGGACACAATCTTCCCCAAATCTTTTCCACTAGACTGAACATTGTGGCTCTCAATGCTTACACATTTACCCGCCGGATTATTAATAGAAAATAAAAACTTTGTTTCCATAGCAACAGTTATAGTCCATATGGAAAGTGTCTCCTCCTGTTGCCAAGACAACCAACCCACGATGAACTCACAGTTGAACGATGCAGAGAGCTGTTGATCTATCCCCAAACAATCCTCGGCAACAAACAAAACTCACCTCAAGAATAGACTTTAATTACGACGGAAAACTCCATGCTTGAGAAAGTGAGGAGCTTCTCTAACATGAATACGTTTTATGATGCTACAAACTACAGTACAGAATATTAGCTGTACAGTGTACACTATCAAAAAAAAGGGTAAATGGTCCCTAGCTGTAACTAGGGGTGGTACCCTTTTAAAAAGTACACTGTGGCACCCAAAGAGATAATATTAGTACCTCAGAGGTACATATTGGTACCAAAGAGCACATATATTGTTGCCAAATGTTATACCTAAATGGTACATATTAGGACCTTTGTAAAAGGTACCGTCCCAGTGACAGCTTGGGGTTATTTTTTGACCATTTCTTCTTACAGTGTAGTTCTAATATTCTGACTGAAATATAAATGCCCTTTAACAGCTAATACCTAATACCCCATTAAAAGACCACACAATCTGTTCCAATTAGATTTTGAGACAGTACTATAACATCATAACATGTCCAACATAACATTTCTTTATGCGTTCTCAATATAACCGCTAAAATTAAAGCACAAGACCTGAGCTCCTGTTCTCTCTCTGAGAGATTTCATCAAGATTTAACGTTGCTGTGGTCAGAGACTCCAGGTCTGGGATAAGAGCCCAATTCATGTGACTGTATATACACTGACCAGGGGTCAACTCACACACCATTGATCTAAGCATGCCAAAAAATCCCAAAGAATGGCCCCCAGTCTTTAAACTGGGTCTGAGCAAACTAACCCATGTGTAAGAGTTTCAGAAGTAATGCCAAAACTCTGAGAGGACTAAAAAGCAGTTCTCTGTTACTAACATCTATTTCACAGATGACAGCCTGGATAGGTTCATTCGGAAATTATGACCTGAGCAGTTATGTACATGGAAATTGTAGGTAGCGACACAGTTTTGCAAATGAAACATTACCTTGTTATCATGTAAAGTTGTTTTGAAACAATGTAAAATTGAGGAAAAAAACACTATGTAAATAAATGTTTAACCAGTTTTTTTTGTGGTTCAACCATTTGTTTTTTTCATTCTTATTTTTTTTTTCAAATACACATGACAGTAAAATATGTTTTGAGTTAAATTATGAGACTGCATTCATCTCAGTAGCGTAATAAAACCCGTTTTGTTCTACAAAAATCCCTTTAACAAACAACATAATTGCTTGTTTAAAAGCCAGGGGAAGTGGCACGCTCACATAAGCCAACACAAAGCTTTCCTCAGCACTAAACAGTAGCGAAACACAATGTGGACAAGTATGATTAATGTCAGGAAAAAATGGCTGTCATCAAGTGAATATATAAACAAAAGCTGTAGGTTTGGTGCTGCAGTGAATTGTTTCAACACTTACGTTCCCAAAACCTCTTTGAAGTCATAGATTTCCTTGATGTTTGAGGTTTTCTTTTTCCAAGAGTGTCCATCCTCTCCCAATGGCATTTTGCTGCAGTCAACGATGGATAAACTGAGAGATAAAGAGAAAATCTTTAAGTTGATATACAATCAAGTCTTTAACCTCTTGAAACGCCCAAACCATGAAAAGACCTACTTGCACTAAAAGGGTAGCTTTTACTATAAGCATAACTGTGGTATCATTAGAAAGAAGACACTTTGAGCTTCATTTTCCATTATTTTAAGATAAAAATTTAAAAAGTTAGAGAGGCTGAAGTAGATTGTAATAAAAAAATTGCATAACATCTTTTTAATACTAAAAATCTTAATGATAAATATGTGTGCGAAACCTAGAAATGCAATGATGCTAAAGCCACAAGTCTAAAGAAGTTATGTTTCATGTTTGAGGTCAATGGGCCTTAAAATGAGGTTCTTGCAAGGGTTTTTGTAAGTGCCAGTCAGCCCCAAAATAAAAGTCTTTTGTTTACATGCACACACATTCGTTCTTATTATTATTTATCCTTATGTTAGCGTATAAAATGCCGTTTCCACACCAGGAAATAAAACGTCACACAAAGATCGTTGGATTCGTTATCTAATTGGCTACACGTTCTGTCTATCAATATTGTCCATGAAGTCATTGGAGGAACAGGCAAGCCAGATGACGTCCCGATATTTAACAGCGATATTATGTATTATACTCCCGCCTACTTTTCAAAATGCAGGTTTGAACGCGAGTGTAATCTCATATACAAGTGTTACGACGTAAATAGTCCTCAGATTGTATATTATATTCTATTACAAGACGTGCATGTGAAATTTGATGTAAACAATGGACAATATTTCACGGATTATACGCATTTGTGGACAAACACGGCCATTGGATGTATTATATAAGACGGTTTTCATGAGTTCTTCACACATCTGAAACAGACTGGATTCGATTCCCGATCGTTATATCAACACAAAGGTAAGACGTCCCACTCATATTCTGCATGTTGTCATCTGGACTTCTGTAACAAAATACTACATTTATGATGCTAGAGCATCTGTATCTCAAAACAGAGACCATACACTGATGCTAAACACGTAGACCTTTTAAACGATGTATAGTAATATTAATATTATTAATGTTTGTAGCCAGTAGGCTATATAGATATTGTAAGCAATGTTAAAAAAACTGTTTAGTAAATTTTGCTCTACATGACTTAATCATGACAGGTAAATATAGTGGATTACACAAAATGAATATAGAGAAATCTGAAAAGGTAGGGGTATGTTTGCGATATGACACTGGCTTGTGCTATGCTGTTAAAGCACATTAAGTACCGTGAAAGCTGATTGACAACTAACACTATCTGAAATCAGCCACGACTGTTTCATTTAGCTCAGATTACATTGAGACAAAGGAAAGTAAACAGAGCTGTCAGTCAGACGCCTCCATAAAAACATGGATATGTCTGAAAGTGCTGGTTACAGGCAATTGTTTTGCATACAAAGACAAATATAACAGTTTGATGCTGCCGTCATTTAGATTACTTTAATGATACATATATGTGCTTTTTGGAGTCCCGCATAAGAAAGTTAGTAAAATGTTGCCATTTTAAAATGAAATTATTAATTTAGGTTCTTCTGAAGAAATAAGTTATGCACATCTACATCAAACTATTGCTTTAAGTCAGGTGCATTTAATGAGCCAAATGGAAGTCTAATAAATTGAAGAAAAATAGACTAACCATTTAGTTCTGTGATATCTCATCAGGCTTTTAAATGAAAAACACATTTACCTACCACTTACCTGTTGTCAATATTTCCACCACAGGTTCTCAACAATATTTTTCTCATTCACATGAATACTATGGAAATACTTTACTTAATAAAAAACATGGCTCAACATGAATTTCTGGTAAATGTTTTTGTTGTCAATGGGACTGTGGCCCTGTGATGTAAGCGAATGAATGAGTCATTGCCTCTGTATTGGTATCTGTGAAGGGGCGTTTATGCTGACAGCGACAAGTCGTCATTGATTTTCAAAGAGAGCTCACAAAATGAACCAGAGATTGCTGGCAATGTGACAAAGCAGATCTACAACATATGCAAATGTGATGTAGTGACTAGTACCAATGTGCTCGCAGACAACAATCTCCCTACTATCTGGGACATATTGATACTGTTAATAATAGTTAAGTAGAAGCTTATTGAATCAGTATGGGTCAGTATGACAGCCCTTTAAAATTGTTATTACACAGTAATCTAGAATATTTGATTCTGATTGGCCAGTGGGAGGTTTATTATTCCTGCCTGAACCTAACAAAGACTCACGCGGGTACAATACTTACAAAGTAAAATATAAATATGCATAATTAATAACATAACATAATTCGTTTTTATTTGCAAATTTAAAGCAGATGCAGTTTGTCTTGTTTGAACTTGTTTGAATTTCTTGAATATCTTGGCTCAGAGCCACTAGAAAACAGGCTTTCCTAATGGAAGGATTTGTATTTCTTTCAGATAAGCTAATGATTTATGAAGAGCCCAGAAGAACCCTCTAAGTGTGTCTCATTTACATGTTTTCTTGTAAATGAGCATTTTTTACCAGACTCTTGATGGATTCTGCAAATCAGTATTGAGAAGCTGAGATTAAGCGAATTTGAAGCGACACTGTTTGATGAACGTATAATAAGTACCGAAAGCATTCGATTAAAGGGACAATGTGTAGTTTTTAAGTATTTTATTAGTCAAAGTCAATGTCTTTATTCTTAAATATGTCCTTATTGGTGTCAAATGACCTCTGCCAATGATCTGACTTTTCTTTGTAAGTTTAGAATTTCTTCTCTTTACTTACATTGAACGGGTAAGTCCCAGAAGGCTTCCATGTTGTTCTGCCATGTTGAAAAACTATGATAGCAGAGAGAGACAAAAAGCACTAGCCTACCGCAACACATTTTCGTTAACCCTCAGAAACCTAATCAATCGTCGACGATTGAAAACGGCACCTCTGATTCATATTTAAATAATTTAATAACCGTAAAGCTTCTTACCGTTTTTTTCTGCTAATAGCTGAGGAATTAGCCATCACGGGGATATACGTGGTGTCTTTCTAGCTTTTACAGAAGGTTTTCTATCCAGCCTGAAACTTGTCCCTCTTTTCGGAGTTGTTCAGCAATGCATCCAAACTCTTACATCCTAGATTTATCCACCTGATGTTCATAATTTATAAGTTTTTCTATCGGGTTTACCGCTAGCTCAATGCTACAATGTCCACTGATGCTTTCTGTTTGTGTGCGTCATCACGCATGTGTGCTTCATCACGCATGTGGCTTGAGGCTTGGCATCAATAAATGTCATGAAAACGCCTTTTTTTTGTAAAAATGTAAATAGTTTTTGATCTGTATAATTTATAATGTTCATTTCAGTGCTCCAGGACTCCAAAGAAATTAGACAACTGTTTTACAGAGGAAAAATGCTTAGCTTTTATTTTTTTTGTGTGTGTGATTACAATAAATATATAAGTGATTCAATTTCGGTTTTATTTTTTTTTATTTGTCTTTATGGTCCCATAACTTATTTTACATTCATGTGACATCAGTACAACACAAATATTCTGACAGTCCAACTTGTCCTGAAAAAAAAGATGTTTGTAGATTGTCTGTGCACAACAGGGTTGATGTTTTACAAGCTTTTTAAGAAAATAAAACCAGATGGACAATACATTGTAAAAATGACCTTAGGGCTCTTAGGGTTAAAAACACGTGAACCAGCTGAAACGGACAATGAGACCAGTGAGTGCATAATGGCTACTGTAGCTGCAACACGCATTTGGAAAAGCACTATTCGTTTGAATGCAAAATACAATTTCACCACTAGATGGGGGAAAATCCTACCTACTGTCCCTTAAATATCACAATCTCATTCAACAAGTTAAATTAAAAAAGTATAACAAAACGTTTTTGGTAGACTATATCAAAAAGTAGCTCTCCAGATGTTTTATCCATTGTGGTAGCCCTTGCTCACAAAAAGGTTGGAGACCCCTGGTCTAGTCATTTCAAGTTCTGGGGGGCTTTCAAATATTGTTGTGGGCAACTAGGGAGCCCTAATGTAAAAATGTTTGGGAACCTCTACCTTACACAATACACTTCAAATATACAATTTTATGCTGAAGTTTTTAAATGGAAAACATTCTTTAATAATAAATTCTGTAAGATTAATGCAAAAATGTAATTTATGGAGCTTTACAAATTCAGTCTAAAATTGAGTAATCTTCTGCAATCATGTCCAGGTTGGACTCACGACTCCTCTGTTGTGTGGAGGTTTGCTGTGTCTATTTATGGAGCGCAGAGGCATTTCTTCATGTTAAGAGTTGCCATCCACAGCCCCCCTTCATCCCCCACTGTACACATCAATTCTAGACAACAATCAAAGGGCTTCTCTGCCTAAAATAACCAGCTTAACATCATCCTCTATCTAGAGAACCCAGCGAACTTGTGTGGTATGCGAAATGTCGCCAACGTCAACATGTAGAGACAATGGCGCATTAGTGTTTTTAATCTCTTTTAACTACAAGTGGTGGGCTATTGTAGGCACTTAACTGGACACCATTTCTGGCAACGTTTTAATGGTAATCCGGTGATCTTTTGTGTGTTTAACTTAAAACGACAAACTGACAACCAGCTGCGATGGAATTATAGATTATTTAGGCAAACAGTTTGGGTAAATACTCTGAACTGTTTGCATATTTGCTCTGGTTTACCTTGTGTTAATTGTGAGAGTCTGTGTAAGCACGTTTCCTCTTTTCTAAAACAGAAGTGCACGATGTGGCAGTTAAACTGAGCAATGTCTCGGACAGTTTTCTGATGTTACCCATCAGTGACAACATCTAAATGTTTAAAGAGATAGTTTACCCAAAATTGAAAATTCTGTCATAGTTTTGTTACCTTTATGTTGTTTTAATCCTGTATAACTTTATTTATTCTGTTGAACTCATTTTGATGATGGCCACCATAAAGTTGACTTATTGACTTCCATTGTAGGAAAAACAAAAACTATGAAATAGGGCTGTGTATCGGTAAGAATCACGCGATACATGCACAGTAAAATGTGTTGACTTGTAATGAGTTGACATAACTAATAAAAACAAGTTTAAATTGTTTAACTGTATTTGTTAAGTTAAAGTAACATAAAAATAGATATTGATTTGCCACAATTGTTGCATTTTTTACAGTGTGGGTTACGGTGCAATATGTTTCAATACACTGAAAAGCGATGCAATATATCAGATTATTTCCTATTTTAGGTTTAGAAAAGGATATCATCAGTGTTCGAATAATGCCAAAGATTATGGGGGTCCCCTTGCTAAGCCTCCCTCTCGTCATTATAGGGTTGCGTGATTTCACAAAGAAAGTTGTGATGTGTGACCTTTTAATAAAAACAACAAAAAAAACTCAAATTACCCTCAACTCAAATCCATAACGATTTTTACACCTCAAATTATTGTGAAATAATAGTTTAAGAATTTTTTAAAAGCCCCTAAGTAAACCAATCCTAAATCTAACAATCTGCCAATTCCTCCAGAAAACAGCGAGGCGCACTTGAGAGTTTACATTTAGTTTAGACAGAAATCCTTTGGATTTGTTTATTCCGAAATTGAGACAAATAATGGACAGTATCGCTTTGGGGCAGTGCTGCACAAAAAATGTAAATAAAACAGGGGACCCCCCAATTTAGATTTTTGTGCTTTGAGGGGGTCCCTCAATGCTAATAGGAGGTCCAGGACCACCTCAGCCCCCCCCTCAATTCGAACACTGGATATCATTTCAGGATAGATGTCATTAAGAACACACCACCATATGCAAACCTTAGAAAAAAAATATGGTGCGCCCCTATTTCAGTACTTCCTGTCATTGTTTAAGTTTAGAGACTAGAAGAATGCTATCTAGTGGTTGGGATGTAAACTTCAAACATTACAACTGCCATGAATCTTGAGTGATTTTGCATATTTGAGAATTAGGGTTAGGGTTAGTATTGCCAAAGAAATATCACGATACTCACATGTATAGATATTTTCTCACGCCCCTACTACGGAAGTCATTGGCTACCATCAACTGTGTGGTTATCTTTATCACATCATTTATCAAAATATCTTCTGTGTTCAACAGAATAAAGAACCTCATACATGTTTAAAACTACATGGGGGTGGGTAAATAATGACTGAAGTTTTTTATTTTGGGGTGAACTGTCCCTTTAAGGAACGAACATTCATACAAGATTAAATGCCATTTAAGTTCTGAAGCATGCTGTCCATTACAGAAAATCATTTGTAAAAAAACAACCTAAACAAAGAAAACAAAATCAACCAAAATCCAGTTGGAAGTCTAAGACTGACTGTAAACAGATTGAAGGCATTGCGTTTTTCTGCATTTTGTACGGAAACGCAGTCATGTTTGCTTATACAAACTGAAGTGCAAGTAAAACTTGTTTACTGTGGTAACAGACAGCATGCCACAGTCACTAAAAAAAAACAAACATTTAAACTAGAACATAAGTTTTAAGTTGAATTACTGTAAATCTCTCTTTTTATACTGTTAAACTTCCTCAAATTTTCTGCATTCCAGACAGTTGGCAGGCTCAGAACAGCTACTGGCATCCAAGAAATAGTGCAGGAAAGTAGATGACATCTAACATGGATAAAGTACATGCAGAGGACAGTAAAGACACTAAAACCCATCTATCGACAAACCAGTTTTGGTGTTTGAAAAATACCAGAGCATCCACACACCTCCTCCAGCTAGACTACACTTGATCCATTTCTCCCCAGGCAAGCAAAATGCGAGCACACTAAAGATTCAAAGGCATCCCATATCTCATACAAGAAGTTTAAAGAGCATACATAAGCATCTCATGTCATGACAAAGACCTGTTAGGTTTTTGTACCACTACGCATGCATGTCTAAAGGTTTAAACTCACTTTTTGTTAGTGTGAAACTGGTCATAAAAATTGCATGAAATAGATCGTAGAGAGGACAGCTGAAGAAAACTAACCCACATAGAAAGCAGAATCAAAAGGCAAGCTTGCAGGATTGAAAACAGGCACATCCATACACACGACGCTACCGTCTAAATCATCATGCAGCATTCAGAACGTACTCAAGTCATCAGACAGAAGATAAATATACTCACTGGTTTCCCATGGCTGCTCAGAACAGGACAGAAAGACACCAACACCTTCAGCAGAACGGAACAGTGGCACATATGCACTCAAGATGTTCAACAAATTGCGTTGATAGAGACTGACATGGGTGTTGTAACCACAAATTGTACTTCCCCTTTTAAGGTGAGCACTTCAACCACAACAGACAACAAAACTCTGTCAGGAAATCGAGAGCTTGTGCTCATCACGATAACCACAGCGAGTATTTTCTCACCTTGAATACATTTCTACAAAAGACTGCAAAAACAGGCACATAAATGACTGTCACTACTTCTGTTTATTACAATCCAAAACCACCATTATCAAATATATCTATCCAACCTACACAGTCTATAATCAAACCTACAAACATATCCCAAATAGCAGTAGGGGAGGGCGGGGTAAGTTGTCACACTTTTCACAACATTTAACATTTACTGACCACCATATATCACAATGGTATCTTATACCAAATGAAAGAAGGAAGTCTTGGGCACATATTACATTTTCATATCTTATCTCATTACGGAGTTGTAGACTGTTGAATAGAGAATGTTCAATTTGCCCCATCGGTGGGTTAGTTGTCACACTAAATTATCTTAAAGGAAGAACACAACTACTTATTGATTATTGATTTTAATTTTTTAATTCAAAACTAGAACTGGAAATATTAACTCTAGGGCTTTTCACACTGCGCTTAACCCTGGGCTATCTTCATTCTAAACCCTGATTTTAAACCTAGATTAAGGATCATTTCACACTTGTAATTTAGAAAAGGGGTTATCCCTGAAATTAACCCAGGGTTATGAAACCCTGTTTGTAATTTAGAAGCGATGTTGTCCCTGAAATTAACCCAGGGTTATGAAACCCTGCTTGTAATTTAGAAGCTGGGTTATCCCTGAAATTAAACCCGGGTTATGAAACCTTGTTTGTAATTTAAAAGCGATGTTGTCCCTGAAATTAACCCAGGGTTATGAAACCCTGCTTGTAATTTAGAAGCGATGTTGTCCCTGAAATTAACCCAGGGTTATGAAACCCTGCTTGTAATTTAGAAGCGGGGTTGTCCCTGAAATTAACCCAGGGTTATGAAACCCTGCTTGTAATTTAGAAGCGGGGTTGTCCCTGAAATTAACCCAGGGTTATGAAACCCTGCTTGTAATTTAGAAGCGGGGTTGTGCCTGAAATTAACCTAGGGTTATGAAACCCTGCTTGTAATTTAGAACCGGGGTTGTCCCTGAAATTAACCCAGGGTTATGAAACTCTGCTTGTAATTTAGAAGCTGGGTTATCCCTGAAATTAACCCAGGGTTATGAAACCCTGCTTGTAATTTAGAAGCGGGGTTGTCCCTGAAATTAACCCAGGGTTATTAAACGCTGCAAGTAATTTAGAAGCTGGGTTATCCCTGAAATTAACCCAGGGTTATTAAACGCTGCAAGTAATTTAAAAGCTGGGTTATCCCTGAAATTAACCCAGGGTTATAAAACCCTGCTTGTAATTTAGAAGCGGGGTTGTCCCTGAAATTAACCCAGGGTTATGAAACCCTGCTTGTAATTTAGAAGCGGGGTTGTCCCTGAAATTCACCTAGGGTTATGAAACCCTGCTTGTAATTTAGAACCGGGGTTGTCCCTGAAATTAACCCAGGGTTATGAAACTCTGCTTGTAATTTAGAAGCTGGGTTATCCCTGAAATTAACCCAGGGTTATGAAACCCTGCTTGTAATTTAGAAGCGGGGTTGTCCCTGAAATTAACCCAGGGTTATTAAACGCTGCAAGTAATTTAGAAGCTGGGTTATCCCTGAAATTAACCCAGGGTTATTAAACGCTGCAAGTAATTTAAAAGCTGGGTTATCCCTGAAATTAACCCAGGGTTATAAAACCCTGCTTGTAATTTAGAAGCGGGGTTGTCCCTGAAATTAACCCAGGGTTATGAAACCCTGCTTGTAATTTAGATACGATGTTGTCCCTAAGATTAACCCAGGGCTATGAAACCCTGTTTGTAATTTAGAAGCGGGTTATCCCTGAAATTAAACCCGGGTTATGAAACCTTGTTTGTAATTTAAAAGCGATGTTGTCCCTGAAATTAACCCAGGGTTATGAAACCCTGCTTGTAATTTAGAAGCGATGTTGTCCCTGAAATTAACCCAGGGTTATGAAACCCTGCTTGTAATTTAGAAGCGGGGTTGTCCCTGAAATTAACCCAGGGTTATGAAACCCTGCTTGTAATTTAGAAGCGGGGTTGTCCCTGAAATTAACCTAGGGTTAGGAAACCCTGCTTGTAATTTAGAACCGGGGTTGTCCCTGAAATTAACCCAGGGTTATGAAACTCTGCTTGTAATTTAGAAGCTGGGTTATCCCTGAAATTAACCCAGGGTTATGAAACCCTGCTTGTAATTTAGAAGCGGGGTTGTCCCTGAAATTAACCCAGGGTTATTAAACGCTGCAAGTAATTTAGAAGCTGGGTTATCCCTGAAATTAACCCAGGGTTATTAAACGCTGCAAGTAATTTAAAAGCTGGGTTATCCCTGAAATTAACCCAGGGTTATAAAACCCTGCTTGTAATTTAGAAGCGGGGTTGTCCCTGAAATTAACCCAGGGTTATGAAACCCTGCTTGTAATTTAGAAGCGGGGTTGTCCCTGAAATTAACCTAGGGTTATGAAACCCTGCTTGTAATTTAGAACCGGGGTTGTCCCTGAAATTAACCCAGGGTTATGAAACTCTGCTTGTAATTTAGAAGCTGGGTTATCCCTGAAATTAACCCAGGGTTATGAAACCCTGCTTGTAATTTAGAAGCGGGGTTGTCCCTGAAATTAACCCAGGGTTATTGAACGCTGCAAGTAATTTAGAAGCTGGGTTATCCCTGAAATTAACCCAGGGTTATTAAACGCTGCAAGTAATTTAAAAGCTGGGTTATCCCTGAAATTAACCCAGGGTTATAAACCCTGCTTGTAATTTAGAAGCGGGGTTGTCCCTGAAATTAACCCAGGGTTATGAAACCCTGCTTGTAATTTAGATACGATGTTGTCCCTAAGATTAACCCAGGGCTATGAAACCCTGCTTGTAATTTAGAAGCGGGGTTGTCCCTGAAATTAACCCAGGGTTATGAAACCCTGCTTGTAATTTAGATACAATGTTGTCCCTGAAATTAACCCAGGGCTATGAAACCCTGCTTGTAATTTAGAAGCAGGGTTGTCCGTGAAATTAACCCAGGGTTATTAAACGCTGCAAGTAATTTAAAAGCGGGGTTATCCCTGAAATTAGCCCAGGGTTATGAAACACTGCTTGTAATTTAGAAGCGGGGTTATCCCTGAAATTAACCCAGGGTTATGAAACACTGCTTGTAATTTAGAAGCAAGGTTATCCCTGAAATTAACCCAGGGTTATGAAACCCTGCTTGTAATTTAGAAGCTGGGTTATCCCTGAAATTAACCCAGGGTTAAGAAACCCTGCTTGTAATTTAGAAGCTGGGTTATCCCTGAAAATAACCCAGGGTTGTGAAACCCTGCTTGTAATTTAGAAGCGTGGTAATCCCTGAAAAAAACCCAGGGTAATGAAACCCTGCTTGTAATTTAGAAGCGAGGTAATCCCTGAAATTAACCCAGGGTTATGAAACCCTGCTTGTAATTTAGAAGTGAGGTTGTCCCTTAAATTAACCCAGGGTTATGAAACCCTGCTTGTAATTTAGAAGCGTGGTAATCCCTGAAATTAACCCTGGGTAATGAAACCCTGCTTGTAATTTAGAAGCGAGGTAATCCCTGAAATAAACCCAGGATAATGAAACCCTGCTTGTAATTTAGAAGCGAGGTTGTCCCTGAAATTAACCCAGGGTTATGAAACCCTGCTTTCAGATGGAGCGGCATTTACTACAAAGAGCCGTAGTTCACTGACAAGCGGGGAAATATTGTATTCATAATCGCGGATGAATTGCCTGCGATTATCAATGCAATATTGCCTAGCTTTTCAGTGAACTACGACTCTTTGTAGTAAATGTAATAAATTTGCTCCATATGAAAGCAGCTGATGGCGATTTATTACTAATCAAGGAACCGGCTTTACTGACAAGATGCACATGACAATCGCATGTGATTTATCGTGCAGCCCTACAAAGTGCTTATCAACCCGTTTGCCACATTAGTAGGCTATGATTTATGCAATGCAGAAAACACAGATGGAATCGAGGAATCATAAAAACGGAATTTACTGTATAATGTGGATTTTTTTGATGAATAAATTAAAAAAACAGGTCAGTACACTTAAATCAAACCCTTACGAAAATTAACCATGGTTTTACTACAGTAAAAAACATGGTTACTGTAGTAAAACCATGGTTACCACAAAATTACCATTGTTTTTTAAAACATAGTTAAACCATGGTTAGTTAAGTAAATCTATGGTTTTGCGAATAGTAATCAACACACACACACAAAAGACATGGTAACTACATTTTTACCACAAAAAAATCACAGTTAATCTGCATAAGCGAATCACTATATAGAGTAGTGTCTGTGAATATTAAACTGCAAAAAGAAAATGAACTGCATGTGACTACCAGAAAATACACAACACGGAATCATATATTTTTTTAATTTTTAAAAAGGTTGTTTTATTTAAATAAATAAATTAATTCAACATATTTTCTGTTTATATACTGTATAGGGATGGGACGATTACCGGTTTCACGATTAACCACGATAAAATGTCCTGACGGTTAGTATTATCGTTTAAAATTTAATTATCATTATAACCGTGTTTGATTACCGTGATTTTGAAAACTCGCCGTAAAACCTGTCCAGCCAGAATCAGTTTGACGCAGGCACGCACATGCAACATAGTTTTTTGCACAAGGCGGCATTTAAGGGATATTGTATTGTATTAATTCACGGTAAACCTATTAGACACATTTATTTATTTTTTACTACAGAAATAATTTCAGGGACATATAATATTAAATTGTGATTTTCGAAAATAAAACTTGTTCAAATGTTTTCAGTGTGTGTATCAGTTATTTTTGAACATTTCCATCTCATTTTAACAAATAGGAAGTGTGTCCAAACTTTTGACTAATACCGTACTATAATATACACATAAAAAAACATTGGCCGATATCGGTATTGGGCTTTTTTACTACCTAATATCGGTATCGGACCACAGACACACACAAAAAAACATATTGGTCAGGCTTTATTTCTAATCACTCTCATTGTATTTTTATGTCATCCGCCTGTAAGTCTGCACTGCACCACATAAAGTCGAACACACGAAAGAGCAAAATTTGGTTTTAGTCTCATAACATTGGTTAATGAAAACGTTGTTTTTATTGACATTTAGAAAATATCACTTAAGTAGCAATGTTTTGAGGCTTGACATAACATGAAGGTAAATAAATAATGACTTTCATTTTTGAATAAACTATTACTTCAATCAAGGGCAAGCCAGTATTGAAATATGGCTATATTTGCTATTTACAGACAAATTCAAAGTTTAGCTAAAGTACCATTACGACTTTTTATTTACAGTCCTTTATTTAGTTACATTTTATAGCCCTAGTATACAGCTGCCCAGTGAACATGTATCTGCAGTTAAAGGGAAGTGAATGCTAGGGAAAGCATAAGGAAGTTCAAATGTTTTAAAGTTACTTCCTTCTACAGCCGAGTAAAGAATTGCACAAATGACTGTCCAAACCAGAGCTCAAACTAAAGCGAGGGGACTTGTTGCTTATAACCAGCCCTGACATCCGCACATCAGTCACAGCTCACGACGTCTGATAACACCTCAATCTATTCTAGTCTACCAGCTTAACAGAGCAAACAACTGCCTGTTACTAACCACATCCCATAATGGTACACTACAGTAATTATTCATTACTAAGAAAGGCTCATTGATTCCTAACACAATGTTGCAGCACACATATCAGAAGACAACAAAATTCTCTAAATAACAAAAACATTGGCTGAGCTTTTACAATACACAAGACTAGGAAATAACACAAGAATGCAAGGAAGACAAGTCCTAGAACGAGGGAACACATGTGGATCCACTAGACTGACTGGTTGAAAAAGAAACAGATGCGATGAAGAGATAACAGAACATTAAGTGGTTTCATATACGTGACCCTGCCTGTGAACTCCTAGTTTAAATCTAATAATGAGCATATTTAACCATATTTCACTATCATTTAAAGGTGCAGTGTGTAAATTTTACCAGCATCCAGTGGTGAGGTTGTGAATTGCAACTAACGGCTCAGTCCACTGCTCACCCCTTGCTTTTGAAATGCATAGAGAAGCTACATAGCCGCCACCGGAACAACATGTCATCGTCGGAGACAACTTAGTAAAAAGGTTTGTCCGTTAAGGGCTTCTGTAGAAACATGGCGTCACAAAATGGCGACTTCCACGTAAGGGAACGTAGATAAAAACGTCTCATTCTAAGGTAATAAAAA
The DNA here is from genome assembly GCF_027580225.2 of Misgurnus anguillicaudatus. NCBI lineage: Eukaryota > Metazoa > Chordata > Actinopteri > Cypriniformes > Cobitidae > Misgurnus > Misgurnus anguillicaudatus. Next base: position 11,983,622 of record NC_073350.2, read on the forward strand.
ACATAATGGTTCATTATAAAAAGGTCTTTATACACCCCTGATAATATAGTTTTGTATATTATTTTGCATTTCTGTCAAGAGATCCTTCTAAAAATTACACACTGCACCTTTAAATCTTTGACGTGACTTTTCTCAGTCAATATTAAAGATATCAGAGTTATATTTTCACAGAATGTTCTTTGCATTGCACATGATTATTTTGTAGAAAACAGTTTTTACTTTAGCTGGGTTTTCACAGACAGTGTGACATATTTTAAAGGAGTCCATGTGATCCTCATCTATAGGTTAGTAATGTTTTCTTCAGCTATAATATATTAATTCCCATTTCCACCAACTCTCTTACAGTTAGAAATAAAACTGTATTTTATATGCTCTGCCTATATGACATCAATATAAACATGCTCCCGTGGCACAAGATTCAAAGCTTTGCTGCATTTACTCAAGCTGCATGTTGAGACAAATATAGTAGGCAACAGCTTCTAAACAAACAACCTTTTACAAAGCCTGCATTACACTTTGACAGGTTCACAAAACAAACCCTGCAGCTGAAATGGGGCGGATAACCTAAAGATCACTTGAAGATCATGCCCTTTATTTACAATAGGAACCAAGGATCCACCATCAGCTGGTCCTGCATACATGTTTCCCATTTGGAGTAAGTTTTGATTTGTAACATTAAGTACAACAAACTGTATGTCTGTTAAAATAAAAAAATAATGGGCTGCACATGATGTGACCCCTTTAACAAAATAATAAATGCAGTTTAAATACCCCTCCCTTTAGATTTGATCAGCCCATCAGTTGCAGTGCATCCTAACCCCTAACATACTTCTGAGTGGTAAACCACATTCACCCTTTGATTGACACGAGATTTCCCTCGCGCACAACAGTTGCAAACGCGTTTTACGAGAGCGGAACATCATAACAATTCATATGGGACTGTCACTAGCAATGAAGACAACCCAGCCCTGATATAAATTAACTCTATATTAATCTCTTATTCAGTTGTACCAACGCGCAAGTGCATGCTCGTGCAGAAAGAGAAGTTATAATGGGTGACTCATTTTGCGTTACATGCCTTGAGTATATGACAATAACATTACAGCCTAATAAACCCTTAGAGCAAAATCATCCATTATGCACTGTTTTTTTTAGTTTATATCGTGTTAAATGCAGCGATAGATGCTCGTACCTGTGTATCGGAGAGGAGCAGAAGCGTGTGTTGCTCGCGGCGCGCTCTCGCTTGGTCTCGCTCGCGACGATCCACTGCGGTTCCTCTAAGCTCCGCCCTGACGTCACCGAGCCTCTATAGCTCTCCGCCAATCACATCTAGAAAGGCGATGACTTTCAAGCAACGGAGGCGGGGTTATGTAGATGAGATTGCCATGTCTAGCTGGGATCGTGAGAAATGTTCTGTTATTTTCTCTCACTTTTCCAGTGAAGTGTTTGCTCACATATGCGTGTACATTCAAGCATTACTCAAACATTAATTGTGAAGTTTATCTGACTTTGTGAATTAGCTTATGATATCATTTAATTGCTTGAAAGTAAATACCTCAATTAAAAGGTTGATCCAGAATAATTTGGGATAAATTCCTGTTCTGGGGTTTTACAGTTTAAGTAACGTTAATGGTTTATAAGCAATTCTCCTAAGCAAAAATACTATAGTAAGCTATAGTAAAATTTATTTTGGTGTTTAAAAACTTACCATAATAAATAAACATTAAGTATACTTCAATCTTTACAACTGTGTTATACTACAGAATGCTATAATAAATATTTACAAAGGGTAGTAATCATGGTAACATACTATAGTTTACCACAATTTGTTACAGTTTACTACAGTAAATAATGCTAAAGAATTTTTGCTGATGCTTTATACTACAGCAGTGGTTCTCAAACTTGGGGGACGTGCCCCCCTGAAGGGCCCCAAGAATGTGCCTTAATTTACGATAAAAGATAATGTCTTTTTTATTAATGTACAGTTTTATGACATTTGATAAAATACATAAATGTATCATACAATTATGTGTGCTTAAAACGCAGAAAAATTAGGCTACTAACCAACAGCACTACATTGTATATTTTTATAAGTTTTGTTTACATAATTAAAATTGTATGTTTTATGTCATGAATATTTTTTGGGGGGCCACGAAGGGAACCACTGTACTACAGTATAGTAGATGGTAAATTTACTGGCCATCCTTATACCCCCACTGTCCTCATTATTGTTGCTACATTAATAAACACACCACGACACCGCTTGGTAGAAAATAATACATTTATTTAGTATACACAGTCACAGATAGATTTATAAGGGAATAGATAGATGTAGGAAATGTTCAAGTCCATCACATCAGGATGTATATGGGCTGCAAAGTGTCGCTGAGCCTGTAGAGGGCGCTGTGTTTAAACTTAACACACTGCTCATGTGAATCCGGAGCGTGTGGTGTTAATGCAGCCAGTTGCCTGGTGACGCCGAAGCTGTGCTTGGCTTTTTCCTGTGTAGTGTCAACCAAAACAAGTTTGAAACAGATCAATCTTCGTCTGTGAATTGAAGAGAACTCGCGCGCAAGTGTTTTAGCATCTGTAGGCGGACTTTAAAGCGCTCGCGATGTGACACAGAGAGTATCGTTCTTAAGGAGGATTATGGAAAATTACTTGTTCGTGAGAGTTGTGGGAAAGGGAAGCTATGGGGAGGTGAACCTGGTCAGACACAAATCAGACCGTAAACAGGTAAAGTGGTGCATGCATCTGTTCGACACGCTGCAAACGCATGCTTTTGCAAATCAGTAACATTGGTTTATATATTTACCTATTTAACAGGCAAGCCGGACTGTTTGCAACCTTAGTTAATAATAAATCTTTATTTGTTTTAGGTTTGCCTTTGTGCATTCACCTAGTATATTGTTGTTATTATTAAGTTGGTATAACAATGTATTATGTATAATAGTTCTGAAATGAATGCACATTTTAAAGTTTTTTTTTTATTTTTTTCTAATTATTGACATGTCATACATCAAGCAGCACTGTAGAGCAGTTTGACATACTGTAATTAATCTACAATTTTTAACCCATTAACTGCCACACCCCCTTTTGGAGTGGTGATGTGCACCTTCAAATTAATATAACTCTGGCATTCTTTGGTCTAAAAGCCTATTCTTGGTCTCTTTTTAAAGAAGACACTTTCTAAAGTTTTTTAATGAAGTAATTTTAAATAATATTTAAATGTATTTTAATAAATAAAAATAATGCAATAAAGCCAGGATATATTTTATATTAAAAGAACTAAAAAAAACTATAAAAATGTTTTTTATGCCCAAAATGCTAAAAATAAATAATTAAAGGCATAATTCTGAACTAGTTTAATCCAAATTTTAAAGTTAAAATCACACAAAAAAAGTTTTTGTCACACTTTAGTGGTTTTTACCCATAAAGGCCACTAGGTGTCATTGGTTTGCTGCAAATTATTGTCACAAATTAATAAATTACAGTAGGGATGCGTGATAATTTGCATGTGATTGTCAGTGTGCATCTCGTCAGTGAAGCCGGTTCCCTGATTAGTAGTAAATCGGCATCACTTGCTTTCAGATGGAGCGGCATTTACTACACAAAGCCGTAGTTCACTGGCAATCAGGGCAATTTCGCATTAATTATCGCGGACGTATCGCATGCGATATGGCCCAGCGTGTCAGTGAACTACGGCTTTGTGTAAAAAATGCTGCTACATCTGAATAGCAGCAGGTGATGTCGATTTACTACTAATCAAGGATCCGGCTTTACTGACGAGATGCGCATGATATTGCATGCAAATTATTGAGCATCCCTAAATTACAGTCACTGCATTATTATTAGGGATGCACCAAATATTCGGCCACCGAAAAAAAAAGACTTGTCACCGAAACAATACGATCGAAATGTCGTGATGATGCAAACAGAAAACGCGACCTGCACGTGCTTGTCTGAAGCAACATGTATGCGGTGTGGATGTATTTAACCGCAAAAAAAACACAAAGGGTTGTCTGTACGCACAGAGGCACATGCGGTTGAATGTGTCCGGTCCAGACGTGATCATCACAGTGAGTACGCCCTTCAAAGATCAGAACTCTTGATTTGTAAACTCGCGCAAATGTGTCTCATACTGTAGTCCATTAACATACATTGGCCGAATAAAGCAATGAAAAACAACGTAACGTTTGCATGCTGCGCTGTTTGGGATTTGCCCTCGGTCTCTGTGTGCGCGCGCGTTTAACACACACGAGTGAGATGCAAACAAGCGAACGTAAAATCTCTGTTATTGACAGGGCACATATAAACAAAATTATCTCCAAAGTATTCTTTTTCTAATAAAAAAATCATTTGTTTATGTCTTAAGTGTATGTATAGATTACAGTCAGAAACCAGTCTCTGCTCATTTAAAGAGACAGTAACCTCAATTAACCTACTTAAATCTGTGTCATTAATGTTAACCAAACAACCCAAGACAAAGAAAAAAATCACTTCTGTAGCTCTAAAAATAATAATATATTTAATTAATACAATAAAGACAGTGTTATAACTAATTTAATTCAATTTCTGTACCTAATGCTAATGTTAGCCCTTATTAATGTGCAACTTTGTTTTTTTTTATAAATTTCTTTTTTTATATAAATTTGTATATTTCGTTATTTTTTTCAATTTCTTTATTTGTTATTAGATTTTCCCCACCCCCTTTTCGCTAATCTTAAAAATAATCCGATCTGTGCCTCAAAAACTGTAATGTGATCCGAACCATGAGTTTTGTGATCGTCACACACCCCTAGTAAAGTTAGTACACAGTGATAGCCATAAATGCATTTGTACTAATAATTGGCATGATAATTAATTTCAGTGTTTCAGTTTTTCTGCCTTGGTTTCCTCTTTTTCGGTTTCGGCCAAGAATTTTCATTTCGGAGCATCCCTAATTATTATTACTGCAAAAAGATTTTGAAATATGAAAATTACATTCTTAGAGCTTTCTAATGATATAAATACACATAACTCAGCACTTTGTGATTTTTTTTCCAACTCTAGAACATAATCCTAAACTGTAGATAATCAGTTTTCGCTATAATTTGCTTTCCTGCAAAGACAATATATCTTGTGTGGTTTTATCAGTATGTGATCAAGAAGCTGAACCTGAGAACATCATCCAGGCGTGAACGGCGAGCCGCAGAGCAGGAAGCCAAGCTCCTTTCACAGCTCAAGCATCCCAACATCGTCAACTACCGGGAATCGTGGGAAGGTGAGGACTGTCAGCTCTACATTGTGATGGGTTTCTGTGAAGGAGGAGATCTGTACCACAGACTCAAACAGCAGAAGGGAGAACTACTGCTTGAGAGACAGGTGGTGGAGTGGTTCGTCCAAATTGCAATGGCCCTTCAGGTACGCCGTTGATTTATCTGCATGCATTCATTCATCCATCCACACATACATCAATATATCTACTAATCTATCCATGCATGCATTCATTTATGCATCCACACGTCGTGCATCTATCCATACATGTCATTCATCCATCATCTGCATGCATCCATTCATCCAAGCAAGCTAGTTTCAGCCTCAGACGTCTCACCCACAGACCGTTGGCTGAACGTCTGATGCCAATGGGACACTTTTCTGGAAACACTTCAGCAGAAGTCTTCTTCTGATTGGTTGAATTATACAGGATTTCCTGGAGATGTGTGTGTGCGTCGTGCCCCTAAACATAACACAACACAAAACTAAACGTGCTTGGCCGATTTACATTGCTTTACATGTCAGTCATATGCCCTCTTGTGCCATTTAAAGCTGCCATGCTACGCGATGCATCCTCGCACTTATGCTTGCATCCATCCACACATGCTTCCACGCACCCATAACGCTATCATCTATCTATCTATACATCTATCTAGACAACTGATCATGGTTTACATAAGTGTTTCAGCTAAATGTTGAAGCCCCATACAAACAGTTTATTTCCTGTGATCTGTAGTATTTGCATGAAAAGCACATCCTGCATCGAGACCTGAAAACGCAGAATATCTTCTTGACCAAGACCAACATCATCAAAGTGGGTGATCTGGGCATTGCACGGGTTTTGGAGAGTCAGAATGATATGGCCAGCACTCTGATCGGCACACCTTACTACATGAGTCCAGAGCTTTTCTCCAACAAACCCTACAACTACAAGGTACAGACGGAGCGAGTCATGAGCAAACAACACACACAAAACATTATCCACCTATCTCTGGTTAACTTGTAACTTACAACACTGCCAACAAAACACAGACATTTGATGCAGTTTTACTTATCGCTTGCGACTCGTGATCACCCCATTTCAACAAAAATCCAGCGTTAAACAAACACACACGCACAACTCAACTGCTACCCCGGATAAACAAACTATATCCATTGTTTCCATAAGGATGGGAAGCTGATCAAGCTTAAATTTCACTCACAAACAACAACACACTTCTCTTGTGCCCATATAAGGACGTCCACTGTACTTCCTTCACTGAAATCGCCCATAAAAGAAATAAAGCAAGACTGTTATGTATTAATCTTTCATATACAAACTTATACAAACCCTGATGAAGTGCATTCGGAAATACTCCGTCATATGTCCAACTGCTTTTTTGACACTTTGCTTATGTTTATCTTGAAGAATCCAACTCTTAAACAGTGTTAATAAGTCAGAATGCATAAAAACAGCTTTAACCTTCAACATGCTTAATATCAGCAGAATCAGTTTTGCATGTTAATTTGATTGTTGTGTGTTTGCAGTCAGATGTGTGGGCATTAGGTTGTTGTGTGTATGAGATGGCCACGCTAAAACACGCCTTCAACGCAAAGGACATGAACTCTCTAGCATATCGGATCGTAGAAGGGAAGTTACTGGATTATATTTATCATCTTTTTTTTACCAAATACATCATCTGTAAATATTAACCTACATAAGATAGAACTTTTATGTCTGCATTATACAATTCATTGGACCCACAACCTTGGTGTTCCTGACACATTGTTCAACCACAACCAATAAAGATATAGGAACACAAATGTTAATTTGTTTGTATTACTGTTCAGTTACCCCAGATGCCGGGTAAGTACGACCCACAGCTGGGAGAGTTGATCAAGCGCATGCTGTGCAAGAAACCAGAAGACAGGCCGGATGTCAAACACATCCTGAGACAGCCATACATCAAACATCAGATCTCCATGTTTCTAGAGGCCACAAAAGAGTATGTGCATTTATACTGTACCTACATGTGCATGTGTCCTAACTTATACAATTAAACTGCAGTAGATGAAAAAAAATCGTGTTACTTTTCCGATAGAAAAACTGCCAAATCACGGAAGAATGCCGTAAACAGCAAAGCAAACAACATCGGTTCGGATGCATCAGCCCAACCACACAATGAGCTACAGTTGCAATGTCTTAACTCTGATTCAAAGAGCCGAGATAAAAAGGTAATATATAAAAATCCCATAATTCTGTGAAAGACATTTTAAATTTAATTTGTCTCTTTAAAATTAAGACATGTATTTAAATACAAACTTTTTATAGATGTAAGTTTATAAGATGCACAGTGGTCAAGCAAACTAAACCTCATTAAAAGAATAAATAATGACTTTCAAAAATTCATATTTCCCAGATTGAAGAAAACCACACGAACCGACAAAAACCCTGCAACGGTGCACCAGAAAATGCCCCTTCTAACACAGATTTGCCCCCCAAATCACCTAATCGGGATGTTTTTAACTCGACAGCTCAATCTATGGCGTCTATAAGCAACATAGACATAGACGTCCAAGAGCAAAAAAAGAGAAAAGCCAAATCGCCTCAGCCAAAACCCGGCAGCCATAACATCAACAAACCGCCATCATTACACAAGAAAAGAGAGGAGAAAGAAGATCCTGTTCTTCCTCGGACACAGCCTCCAAAACAGGTGTTGGGTATCGGAAAAACAGGGGCGAAGACGACACCGAATGGATCGATATCAAAAAGCTGTACCGCACCCAAACCTGCAGACCGAGCCAAGAGTCTGAAGGAGAATCAAACTCCTGATGTTAGCATGGACCTCAAGGATGACACTATGAAGCTACTGCAAGAGGCAGCGATACCTCACGAGCCATTCGAGCTGCATGGTGAAAAGATAAATGTGGAGAGTCGGAGAGCTTCAGCGGCTGGTGATGATCATCATAGGATGTGTGTCGTAAAGGAAGCTCCTGCTAGAAGCTCAACAGAGGAGAGTGAGGTACGTCTCTATCAGAAAACCTGTCAAATGATTCATTAAACTTGAACTCTTATGCTGCGTTCACAGCAAATGCGAATAGAGCGTCTGACACGAATGATTTTAATGTTAAGTCAATGTAAAGACGTGTTTACGTGTGTCTTGAGGTCTCGTTAACCAATCAGGAGCCTGCTTGCTGCAGTGGCGGCATTCAACATGGAGGAATGACTGATGTTTCAAGTCAATTTTGTTTCAAATGCTTGCTTTTTGGTCAATCCAGCATTAGACCTTGTGCACACTTTCAGTCCAAATTCGATTTTGGCGCATGTCCGACAGCCAAAAACCACATGAAATTCGTTTTTTCTAATCAGTTTCAGGCTACATCCAGAGGTGGTTTGAAATCCTTTTCAAATTGCATTTCCGGAAATATGTTTTAGTCTGACCGCTCTGATTGCATTTGTGTACCTTTCAGTTACATCATGTCAGACGTCGAGGCAGATTGTCGTTATTGCCATAGAAACAGTACAGATAATCCGGAAAACGGCAGAATGCTACAGGTCATTGAAAGTGCTTGAATCTATTTTATGGAAGAAGTTTTCTGGAAAAAAGTCCATATTATTCCCTGTGTAGTGTAGGATAATATCATAAAAATTCTAGACTTTTTAAGCACACGTGCTAAACTGTTCGGTTTAAATGCTTAAATCTTCTGTGTGCAAATGTTAATTCTTACCAAAATGCTTTTTTGCATAGTTGTGTTTGACACATGAAAACATCTCGGGTTACGTCTCGAAGGGAACGAGACGCTGCGTCTCCCTTGCCATACTTCCTGCGTCCCTGTAACGCTGTCTTTGGCAATATTTCAGATACCGACATACTTCCTGGCTCCCACGTCACCCTGTCTTTGTCGTTAAGCCTCACCATTGGTTGAATTTGATATATACATTCAGACGCACTTACCTCTGGAGGCATCCCCAAAGTGTCACCGCAGTGACGCAGCGCAAGTTCCCTCGAAAGGGAACTGTAACAATGTATCTTAAAAGGTAACACAATGTAACCTTGCTCTCACTTGAAATGTATCTCCACATTAAGTCCTTGAATTTGAGGGCATTGGACATGGAAAGTCCTTGAAAGGTCCTTAAATTTGAAGTTAACTAAGTTGTGGGAACCCTGTATGATCTGGTCTGAGATCTAGATTTGTGGACTTTTATTGTATATAATGTCTGTGTAATGACTTAACAGGTGCTAAAATTCATACAGTTCAACATGCTTTTTTGTATCTCTTTGTATTTTACTTGTCTCCATAAAATCAAATTATTTATTTTTGTTAATGGAGTATTGCAGTTTTATTATTATTTATTTTTTCGTGCGTATCATTATTTAATAAAAAATCATGTGCCCTCATAAACTTTCATCAAAATCTGAAAATGTACTTTCACCCTCTTGTGGCGATGGTTCCCTGATGATGTCAGCTAGACGGCTTAGGCCGAGCATCAGTTAACCCCACCCCCTCTAACTGTCACTCAGCTGTGAGTTTCAATTCTGATTGAAATGCTAACTTTTTTATATCCAATCAATTCACAATGGAAAACACAAACCATGGCCACTATTTTCCTCATGTGAAAGTCTGTTTTACTTGGAAATATGTCACAATACGGAAGTAAAGTCTATCGCATGTTCGTATTCACGAGAACTTTAAAGACAATAGTTAAAGGATAATTCCGGTATTTAACACTTTGAGTCTCATTTCTGGTTTGTTTTGGATGAACTACAGTGATGGACACAGAAATGTTGACAATGGGTCGTGTCTTGAGTTTTTGACTCGTTTAGAAGCGTCTCTTGACTGCTTCAGAATGGAAGTCAATGGCCATGCACAAACATGTCATTAAAACAACACTTAACATTCATTTTCATAACTGTGCTACTCACCGAGTGGTTCGTGGTGTTCGTTGATGATTAAAAACAAGTTGTGTAGCGAAATACAGTTTCTGTCGTGTTTTATTTGGCATTTTGTAAAATTACATTGACTTCAATTGGAAGACTCATTGCTCGCTGATATATCACTCCGCCGCCGGGAAACAGAAAAGGGTCGGTTTACATGTGGTTGTAGTTTTTTCGCTTGGTTTCTCTCAGAATAAATTTTTCCCATATTTGTAGGGCTGAACCAGAATATTTGAATATTCGTTCCGTGGGTTGACATTCGATTTTCAGTTTTGAGATTCGAATATATATATAAATATTTTTCAGCGTTAATGCAGAGCTTTTGCCAAGCAGGAAGTGCGCTTCACGCTCCCGCTCTATAGGTGGTGCAGAGAGACCAACATCCATAGCCAACAGCCACCAAACTTCACCAATGCAAGAGATCGCCTCAAACGGAAAGCGCACTTCCTGCTTTGGCATTCACGCTAATAGTGTTGTAAATAACGTTCAGTTTCTTGCAAAAACTGATTGATTTGCTTCACAAGACGTCAATATGTCACACGGAGTTATGGGGGATTGCTGTTGTATTGGATATATATGCTTTAGCTCTTAAAGTGTGCGGATCTGTTGACTTGCATGACGGAGCACCGGGGTTTCTGCAAAATATCTTCTTTATTGTTATGCTGATGAAAAAACATATTGGATGGTGTAAGTGTTACAAATAAACTTGATTTTGAAAGTATGCTACCGTTTTATTACAGTTTGTTGGACTACTATCATTCATGCTTCAGACTCAAATATAGAGCGGAAGTATATATGCGGTTGTGAGGTATCTGAAAAAATAGTTCCACTATAGCAAATAACACGGATTGAAATCATACATTGCGCCAATATATTTGTTTTCAATTATTAACGAACACCACGAACCACTCGGTGAGTAGTACAGTTTTGAAAATGAACGTTAAGTGTTGTTTTAATGACATGTTTGTGCATGGCCATTGACTTCCATTCTGAGGCAGCCAAGAGACGCTTCTAAATCAGTCGAATGACGACCCATTGTCGGGATTTCTGTGTCCATCGCTGTGGTTCATCCGGGACAGGCCAGAAATGAGACTCAAAGTGTTAAATACCGGAATTATCCTTTAACACTCATTCACTAATAAAAACTATAAAAATATACCTATAGACATATAGGCACAAACACAAATATTAAGTTTTTAATGCCACTGGGAATCTTACTTTATGTGTTTTTAGTTTGTTAAAGAAGTTTAAGTACAAACTTGCCGATGAGTAATTTCTGTATGAATTTGTGCACACATTGTTTTTTTTTTGTGCATACACAGTTAGTAAATAAGACCAAGTGCAGTGTTTCCCCTACCATTATATAAGGGGGGCGCCCCGCCCTTCTAAGGGCTTGACCCGCCACCCTTGAAGGTCAAGTATATTTTATTTGATTTTCTTTATAACGCCAGATAACAATTTGTTATTTTATTAAACAAACTAAATAGCCCTCAAGTAATATGTTATTTATCTTATTTCTACGATGGCATGTCTTTTTGTCTGTTTTTTCGCGTTTAAAATTATCCAATTGAGGTGCGCACATTATTTTACTGTTCGGCTTAATTCACTGAATGCGCGCTCTGTCATGTTGCGTGCAGTGCACGCCTCATAACTGAAAAGGTGACGGTGTTTTCCCACACACACACGCGCGCGCATTCTCTCCCTCTCTATCATGCTGTACAGTAGCTATATGCTATAACTCTGTGTAACAGTAACAGTGTATGCTGTCATAGTTCTGAATTTGCATCGATTTGTCTGCGCTATTAGGCTACGCGACCAGGGCTTGAAATTAACACCCGCCAAATGCAGGTAGATTTCGGCTGTGGCGGGTAAGACAGCCACCGCACTAGCCACTTTGGCTGGTTGAATTTTTTTTAATTGTAGTTTTCTTAAAAGTTATGCGAAATTATAAACAATGCGCAATGACACTCGAAACTACAACTCCCATTAGCACTCCCTGCCTGCACCCAGCGCAACGTACTGAGACGCGCGCGCGATGCAGCGGAGGCTCGCGTTGCGGACCAAGCGCCAACGTTTTACCAGAGAGAGAGAGCGCAAAAGCTGATGGATTTGCGAATGCACGGGTCTGGGCGCATACACGCACACTTTGGGAAGGATAAAACAATTGCATGGAAGTGACTGAAGAGATTTAAAGTGCGTGCACACTCTCTGGGCAAGAGCGGAGAGAAATTCATAGCGCATACCTGAATGCACACGTCCCAGTTTTGTCCGAAATCAAAGGAAACCCACAAGTAAAGAGGTTCGCGCATCATTTTAATGTAGGCTACTTTGTGCAAAAATAATACCCTCTCAACATTTGCCATTTAAAGTCTTAAATAACTTTTAACAGAAACCATGATCAAGCAAATACATTTCACTGCTGTTGTTAATAAATATTTAAAGTTTGTCTAGGGTTTTTGTGTTTATCTTTTTAGTTAATCTTCTACACCGCGCTCCACTGTTAATAAATTAATTTAAAGTTAATCTATGTATGCCTTTCTAGCATGTTTTTCATGCACCTAAATATATGATAGGATCTATACTGATATTAACAGCTAAATAATGTAGTCTTAACTTGTGTGGTCAGTCTGCATTTGAAAGTCAATCTGCATCTAATCTAGCTAAATAGAGTACAATTACTCAATGTCATTTTAGGATGCCATAGTCAAGTTTAATCATAATTGTGGCCAGTGAAAATGCTGAGTGGGTAGTAACTTTGGAAAACAACTAGCCACTTTGGCTGGTGAGCAAAAAAGTTATTGTCAAGCCCTGTACGCAACGTACAATAAAACTCACATTTGAAATAAAAAAGCTCTTAATACAAAAAGACATGATGAGAAAACAGCAGTAAAGCTTCAATGTAAAGGTATGGTTATTTTGTCAGACAATTATAAATCGAGTTTATATATCAGGATTTCGGCAGAGTTAAAGGAACAGCTGGTTGGATTAAACTCAAGGTGTGACTGGATCGTGTTTACTTACTACTTTATAGTCGACTCGTTTTATGTCTGACAACAGAACAGATAATAAAAAAACAGGATTATTCTCTCCAACAAATGCATCATTTAAAATTTGTTTATCGTATAAATGTATTATATATATATATATACCTACCCAACCAACACCCCCCCCCCCCAAGCTGTAAACCTAGGGGAAACACTGAAGTGTGTTTACTAATCATTTTGACAGTATTGGTAATATACATATTTGACTTTGCACATTTACTTAATAGCATTATGAAATTAGCATTACTATTACAGTCCTAGTTTTGTATTGATACACAGACTCGTTTAATGGCACTATAAATGTAGCAGTCCAATTGCAAACCTACAGAGTTTTTGGAGTTGGTATAGCTATATATATATATAAATGTTTATACTAAATGCAGTACTAGTAAAATTGTGAAAAGCACTATAGAAATAAATCTGAATTGAATGTCTTTGAATATGCAGGGAAGTCTAGACTCCACAGAGAAATTACTCAAGCCTGTTCCTGTGATCTCATTGGTAAAACACTGCTTTTATTAATACACAAGCATATTATTTTGGTTTCTTTCTTTAATGTGTTATAAACCTATTGACACTTTTCCCTAATAACATTAAGGGGCCTTCCAATTCTGAGCCCACCTCACTTCTGTCAGATGAAAGCAAACCTGTTCTCCAGCCCTCTTCTTCTGAGCCGTCCATGTCACGACAGCGCAGACATAAGAAAATCAAGACCTCGGATGAGATTGTGAGTAATGTAAACGATAAATGAATGGTGTACTGTACATAAAATGATAAAACATTTCATCTGATCTGTATATGACAGTTTTAGAGGCTGTTTATACCTGGTTTTAAGATTTGGCGTTTGATTGATCGGTCGGATCACAAGTGGACAATGCTAAAGACGGGTGTAAATGGGTGTAAAACGCTTTGAGCTTGTTCACTTTCGACCTCATTCAGAGGTAGGCGAAAGCACATTCGACTGGATTGTAAAGATCGCCTACTCTACGCCTATGGGTCTAATGTGATGTACGAGCAAAATGTTTTTCCATTGGACATGACTTCTAGCGCTAACCCATGGTGTTCAGCGCCATCTTTAGGCTTTTATTGATCAAACTATCTTTTATTTGTTTTATTTTGCAAGCGTTTGAAAGTTGTGCGAGCTTATCAATTGCTCTAAAAATTCAGGGAAAGTTCTTTGCAGCCTGTTTACTAACAACACAAACGGCGGACTCAGACATAATATTAGTTTGCTTCAATTTAAACCGATCGTTTCTCCGACTCGTGTTTAAACAACCGCATAGGGACTCGTCCACAGTCCACCCTTCTCAGAAAATCAGGACAGAAGCGGTCGAAAATTGACATTTTGCGATTTATTTGCAATGATAATCATGCATTTTTATGATGTGATTTAGGTGTCCACGTATACAAATATTCTCCTGATATTGTTGCTATATCTCTTTAGGTAAAAGCGGTACCCAGACCTTTGCCACTTCTTCCTGAAGTTGTACCATCAGTCAGCAGTCAACAGAAGAGTAACTCAGAAAAAAACAAACCTACTGGTCTCTCATCTTCCAGCAAGAACCCCCCGGAGGATCAGGTGACACATGCTGTGGCATTCAAAATAATGTATATGTAGAAGTCTGATGACATCACAATTCATCTCATTTCTGTGTTTTCACAATGTTGTGTCAAAAAAGCTTCACGTTTGAGATTTAACACTACAGTTGCTAACATACATCACTTTACTTTCAGAATCGTCCATTGTCCGCCAGAGAAAGACGACGACTGAAGCAGCTGCAGGAGAACTCAAGACAACAAGGTTGGGCATAAACAAATACTTTTCAAAGGTGCATTTAGGTAGAGAAATATATTTATAAAACAATAACAAAGATCATTCATATCATAATTAAGCAAACCAAGTGATCTAGGTTTGTGGTTGCAAATGAAATGAACCGAAACCAG
This sequence comes from Misgurnus anguillicaudatus, assembly GCF_027580225.2. NCBI lineage: Eukaryota > Metazoa > Chordata > Actinopteri > Cypriniformes > Cobitidae > Misgurnus > Misgurnus anguillicaudatus. The sequence continues at coordinate 11,998,782 of NC_073350.2, forward strand.
ATCTGAGTCCACTTTTAAAACCAGAGACAATGTGAACGCAAGAAGCATTTGTTTTATAATCTACTTAAATTATGTCTCAGGCTGCGTCCAAAATCGGAGGCAGCATTTGAAGGCATTAAAGGTGCTTTTTTATTACATAGTACCCCACTGTTTGGGTCGGGTCAGCTTACTAAAGCACATCCCAATCCAGTGTTTGGTTTACTTCCTGTCTCCTGAGATACCTTCATCCCATAATTCAGGGAATGTGATTGGTCGAGCCTGGTCGAGTTCGAAAAAATAAAATGTCGGCCAAGAAAGCATCCGGAGCACAAATTTAGTGTAAATACCGTATTTTCTGTACTATAAGTCACACTTTTTTTCATAGTTTGGTTGGTCCTGCGACTTCTAGTCAGGTGCGACTTGTCAGTTTTAATTTTGAAATATATGAACCAAGAGACAACATTACTGTCTACAGTCGTGAGAGTCTGCTATATGCTGGTTCTGTATTTATGTAATTCAATGAATTCTGTGATGTGGAATGACGAGTATGCGAACTTCACGCAAGTTGGCTTGTTCGGTTAATTTAGACTATTCAACCTTTCAGGTAAGTTCTGTATGCTATGGTTTATCGTTTAAATAACTGATAATATTACGTTAATGTACGGACACCTATTTAGCCTGCTATTCTGTGTGCTATTGTTGAGTTGAATAACTTGACTTTCCAGATTAAATGTCTGTTCTTCGGCTTGGATTTTGTGAAATAATTTTCTACATAAATGCGACGTAGAGTCCACTGCGACTTATACATGTTTTTTCGTCTTCATGACGCTTTTTTTGATTGATGCGACTTATACTCCGGATTGACTTATAGTCCGGAAAATACAGTAAAGCTATATTTTCACTTTTTACAGCTTTTGATTGCATTTCTAGACAGAAATTAGTATTGTATTTTTCAAATATGGGATTGTTTGTAAATATTGTGAACAGAATTCCGTTACGCTGCCTATGAAGTCTGTCCGAATGCGTTTCCTGGAGATGCCTTAATGCCACTGAAGTCATTGCCTCATAAAGCAGCGAGGCAACAAGTCAGCTGCCTTAGAGTTTGGTTGCCCTGTTGGACGTTTCTAGTATGCTTAGTAAGACCTTAATTGGCTTCAGGTGTGTTTGATTAGGGTTGTAGTTTTTAAAGAAAACGCCCTTAACCTTTAAGAAGTATCCTGTTGGATCAAAGCAAGACATTTCTGCATGTGTCCATTAGAATGCATAAGGGGCTCTAGAGCTTCAAAGCAAGCAGATTCTGCATACATGAATTCAGATGAAAGGACATTTTGTACGATCTCATTGTATATGACTCTTCGGTTGTATGCTTTCCTTTGAAGCAGCGTCTGCCGTCACAACGGCACCCTGTGATGTCCCCTCATTAGACTGTAGGCAGACAGACCAACAGGACTCCCCAAGACCTGCCAGCACCAGGGAAACAAAAAAGGTGGGGGCTATCAAACACTTAAAGGAATATTCCATTTTCTTAAAAGAAAAATCCAAATAATTTACTCACCACTATGTCATCCAAAATGTTGATGTCTTTCTTTGTTCAGTCGAAAAGAAATAATGTTTTTTGAGGAAAACATTGCAGGATTTTTCTCATTTTAATGGACTTTAATAGACACCAACAATTAACACTTAACTCAACACGTAACAGTTTTTTTCAACGTAGTTTCAAAGGACTATAAACAATACGAGGAATAAGGGTCTTATCTAGCAAAGCAATTGTCATTTTTGACAAGAAAAATAACAAATATACACTTTTGAAGCACAACTTCTCGTCTAGATCTGGTCGTGATGCGCCAGCGTGACCCCACGCAATACGTCATGACGTCAAGAGGTCACAGAAGACAAACGCGAAACTCCTCCCCAGTGTTTACATGTTTCGAGAAAGAGGACCGTTCCTACATTGTTGTATGTCAACTGATACTAATTAATGTCTTTGTGTCAGTTTATTGTTTACAATGGTCCGCAAATGTGCGTTTTATATATGTAACACGTGACCTCCCTACGTCACTACGCATTTACGTTAGGTCACGCTGGACCGGATCTAGACGAGAAGTTGTGCTTTAAAAGTGTATATTTGTTATTTTTCTTGTCAAAAATGACAATCGTTTTGCTAGATAAGACCCTTATTCCTCGTTTGGGATTGTTTATAGTCCTTTGAAACTCCGTTGAAAAAAGCTGTTACGTGTTGAGTTAAGTGTTAATTGTTCGTGTCTATTAAAGTCCATTAAAATGAGAAAAATCCTGCAATGTTTTCCTCAAAAAACATAATTTCTTCTCGACTGAACAAAGAAAGACATCAACATTTTGGATGACATGGTGGTGAGTAAATTATCTGGATTTTTCTTTTAAGAAAATGGAATATTCCTTTAATACTGAGATGCTGTTAAAAGCAAGCAGTTTGTTACATTATATTAATATGAAAAATGAGTTCTACCTGACCTGTAGTTGTTCTCTGTCTATCAGGAGAGGAAGACGTCATGTAGACAATCTGATGAAGATGAGTGTAGTTCCTCCACCAGCTCCACTGAACGTTCAGAAGGAGACTACAGAGAACGGTAAAACTATTAACCTAGTCATTTGGAGTATGTTAATTATTTAATTTGAATGTATGAAGCATATATTTGTGTTTTTGTTCTTTTTTTGTTTCTTATTTCACAGAAAGTGTGAGACCAGTGAGATGCAAGACTTAGTCCAAATGATGACCCAGACATTACACATGGATCTCAGAGATGGATCATTTGAGTCAAATGGGCCGAGATGCAACTCTACACAAATGCCTGAGTTCAGACTCAACAGGAAGTACAGGGACACACTGATGCTTCATGGGAGGGCCAAAGATGGACGAGGAGATTACCAGATTGGTGACTTTCCGTTAGGTAGTAACAAACCTGACATTTTTGCATTTATGCACTGTTTTATGTGCACTCAGTAACCTTGTGTTACTATTAAAAGTCCACTGTGTAGATTTTAGCGGCATTTAGTAGAGAGATTGTAAATTGCAACCAATGGCTCAGTCCACAGCTCACCACTCACTTTCGAAACGCATAGAGAAGCTACGGTAGCCAATAGTGATGCATGGGTCGGGGGGTTTTCCAACCCGTGGTCCCACTTTTATGAAATTATTTTGCCCGCACCACTGTATCTATTTTTACAACTCGCGACCATTAACTCTTTCCCCGCCATTGACGAGTTATCTCATCAGTTAAGAGAAAACATTTGCATGAAAAAAAAACGTGTTCCTAATGAGTTTTTATAGATATCTGTAATACCGCGGTTATCCACTAGATGGCCAATTACTCAATTTATTAAAAAACTGAAGTCAAAAATTATTTACTAATTTTAAACTCTGTGTATGTTTTGATAATCATTCTGAATTTGATCTCTAACAAAATTCCTTCACAAAAATTCAATTATTTAAAAAAATATTTTTGAAGAAAAATACCCATATTTAAGATTTTATAAGCAAAGAAAAAATACAGATGAAACCTTTTGAAACCGTCTATACATTACATTTAGCAGCTTGACCTTTTTTAATGATGTAAATTCAAGACATTAATTTCTTTGCACCTTGTCTTTACTTTAATTTCTCCTTTTGTTTTGTTTTGTTGTGGCTGGCAGCAGGAGCTGCTTGCCACTTTAGTGACGTGAGGCCAAAGGTTTGGGGACATCAAACAAGTTACATTGCTATGAAGGCCCACGTATTTTGTGTAACCCTATTAAAGAACCTAATAAAATATGAATATATATGTTCTCAAATATTTTATATAGCCTATAGGGAATTGCATACATACATGTTTTTTATTTTGTTTTTATTGACCTGCCCTGCACCTAAAGTGACACCCGCCCCGACCCGCGGGTTACCTGCGCATCACTAGTAGCCACCATAGGACTAACAAGTCATTGTCTGAGACAACGTAGTGGCAAAACGCGCACTGTAGTGCAGTTTGTCCGTTTAGGGCTTTTTTTGAAACATGGCACATGAAACAGCATTTTCATGGGAGGGAACTTGCGGTGTTCGTAGATAAAAACGGCTCATTCTAAGGTAATTAAAACAATACAGTTCATTTTGTAAGGCCTTTATACACCACTGATAATATAGTTATGTATATTAAATTGCATTTCTGTCAAGAGTTCCTTCTAAAAGTTACACAGGGCACCTTTAAGTCATTTATTTCTGATCTGTATTTTTTTCTGACATAGACATATCTGCACTTTTCCCAATTTTCTTTTTCAGATGACAGCACAGGTCCAGCGAAGGTCAGGAGAGTGATTGAGGACTTGCGTACAGATGTGGTGAAAGGTCTCGGTGTGAAGTTGTTGGACAGACTCTTGGACATAATGCAGGAGGAAGATGAAGATAAGAGAGAGGCAAGTCTGACAGTAACTGTATGTTTAGGAAGCAAGCATTGTTTCATAGACTACAGATTTTTGATTGACAGTGAGAAGTAAGTCCCCTTGTTTAGTGAAAACATTTATTTTTGCATGACCATTTTCCCCTTCTCTCTCTGTAATGCATAACATTAAACCGACTGTGCATTAGCATAGTACAGTTTATAAGGGAGGGCTTATTGGGTTTGCTAGATTATGACGATGTTTGCGTGTTATGCTGAGGTCCAAATTTATGTTTAAAAACTGATAGCTTATGAATAATTGTATGCTAAAAAGGTATTTTTCTATTTAGCATCTAATGCTGCAACAAATGGGTGAAGAGAAATACAAGCTGTATGCTGTGAAAGTGCGTCAGCTGCAGTTCTTCGAGGACGTCGCATTTAAAGATTGAGCCAGATGCCGAGAGGAATCCTCTATTAAACACTGATATGCCAATAATGCTGGTGGACAGCAGACCGATTTGTGCTCTTACCAGAAAAACTCTGATGTCAACAATCACTGTTATTAATGTATTTGTATACATATTGTTATACTTCGACACTAGTTATGCAATAAATCTGACATGTTATTATGCACCTTTCCAGTTCACAAAAGTATAAACTATTTAGGAAATATACGTTTTTCTATTGTAAATGTGAATCTATGCTGTGTAGATAGCAAAACTGGTCTTAATGCAAAACAGTTTATGTTTATAGTTTTGTTTTCTATTTTCTGGACAAACTCTGTATATTTATATTATGAATAATGTGGATCAATAAGGAATGATTTATATAATAAATGACATTTTTAGGAATTGCGTACTTTTCTTTTGCACCAGCAAGGTTTTGGCCAAACAAAACAAATGCACCACTAAACAAATGTACCAAACACAGGGTGGGTGTTTTATTACATATTCAATATGTTTAAACAGTACATAAAATTAATTTGAATGGTTTTATTTAGGGGTGATCATATAATTGCAAGTACATTTGGTGTCCAAAGTCTCTTATAGAGTTACTTAGTAACAATTGACACTGACTAATTCAGACAACAGGAAATCATGACTTTTTTAAGCAATACAAGACACTTTACAGAAAATATGATATTGGTATAGCCTGTAACATCTTGGAATACATGACAATGAGTGCCAAATAAAAACATAACCATTTGAAAAAAAGCTGACAAAAAAATAATACAGGAAATTCCATAATCACCCATAAGTTTTTGAATATTTTTACCATATCTGAACTAAACTACATCTGTAAATCACTTATGTTTCTTCTTCTTAAGGTTCTCTTGAGGTTTCTCACGAATCTCTCCTGTTGTCTCGGGAAGAGCAGGCTGCCAGCTGAGAGGATTTCTCCTGTACATCGGCCAGGGAGGCAATGTGAGCTAAAGAACAGAGATTAAATTGTTAATCAATGACAACGTATATAAGAGATTGTGTTGATCAAGTTTAGGTAAGTATGACATACCAAACAGGATAGTGTAAATCCAGCCAACATAATGTAAACAGTCCACCCGAACTGCTGAAAGAGGTAGCCATAGATGAAACCGATCACCTGAAGGATGAACAGATGGGTCAGGTCTGGTAATGTATTTAATGATTGTGGTAGTTAAGGTGTTGCTTGCATTACTCACCGCTGACACCAGAATTACTCCTTGGAAAATCTGCTCTGCAAGTTTCTGTCCTTTATAGTCCTACAAATGATCAATGACCATTAGTATTTATTCTGACACAAATAAGACCAAAAGAAATGTACAATATGCAATGAAGTATGTAATATTTTGTAAATATGGTAAGGAAGAACTATATAACGTTATAAATCATTGATTTAACGTGATTTGCCTTATTTGTTGTGTGCATACTGACTGCATGTAAGCACTAGTTCGCAAGATTATACTGATGACATCAACAAAACATTTATCTGTACTTTCTGTTATTTTATATTTGCAGGTCCAGTGCTAATTCGTTAGCTGCTAACATATGTCCATTTCCGTTATGTCTCTAAAAACACCAAACTCACAATATAATCACATGCATGCAATTTTTAAAAAGCGTTAACCTTACCATGTGAGTCGGAATGGACTTAAACATTGAAAGCATCTTGAAATAGTATAATAAATCTGCAGGATGTTGCTTTCCAGTGGAAAGATGATTTCCTGTTTGAAATGTGTACGTAGAGATCCGCAGGACCCCTTTTTGGCTAGAGGGGATACAGCTACGACCAAATCTGGCGAGATGTTGGGTTTTGGGTTAGGTTTGGGGGTAAAATTAGTGTGAAAAACAGAGTTCCTAATTATATATGATATAGCTACGACCTAAATCCCGTGAACTGTTGGGTTTGAGTTAGGCTTGGAGTACGATTAGCATGAAAAACAGCGCGAGATATACGAGATTTTGGGCGTAGGTGTATCCCTTCTAGCCACATCGCAGGACCCTTCAGTAAATTAATCAAACGGACTAAAATGCGCCAAAAAAATGCGCAGAGCAACGTACTGTTAGAAAAAATCTTAAGTGATTAAATGTAAGCGCAAATATGTGTTAAATATTACAGTAACATATTAAATACTCCACAAACTTTAAATGCAATAATGAGGAAAAAAATAAATAAATCATTTTTATTCAGGCAGAGATCTAGATGCAATTTTCGTGCCATTTATGGTCATGAGCGTGTTTAATGACGTCAACAGCTGGCGCATTGATCAGATCTGTAACACATCTGAACAGATAGAGCTGAAGTGGATCATGCAGCTGTGTACAGTGATTATATCATGTAGATCAGTGATGCGTTTGTGCGCTGTGGCGTGTTTAGTCCTCACAGCAGAGCCACACTGAAGGCTAAACTCGACTTGTTGATGTTGAGTTGGCGTTTTGGATGAGGAGCCAAAAGGAATCGAACCGTTGTAAGGTTTGCGAACAGCAAAATTTTAAGGCTTTTCTCTTAACATTTTTTGGAGCTAGCGTTAATGGAGCACATATGCATGGACTTTTTACTTGTGATTTATGTTTTAACAGTACCAGTATATTCGCGTGCATTTCAACGTGCATTAAAATTCAACTTCTGAACTTTTTCTTGCACTTTAAAAAATTGCTTTCATTCAGAATTGCACAGTTCGTGTTGAGATTCGGATCAAGTGCCATGACTGTACGGAGAGGTGAATATATAAGTTACCAGCATTAAATCGGCTTGTTACCTTTCGTTTATATAATGTATTAAATTAATAGTATTTTAATCAATAATGTCAATAATAAATTAATAATTAAATTATAATTTGTTATAATTAATAGCAACCAATATTATTACATTTATTGTATTTTATATATATATATATATATATATATATATATATATATATATATATATATATATATATAAGCATATTGTGATAAAGTTCATTATTTTCCATAATGTAATGATAACTTTCATATATTTTAGTTTATTTTATATATATATAGACACACACGCACACACACAATATTAGTATCATAAATAAAAATATTTAAATTTGAAAACACATTTGTTTCTTTTAGCTTTTAATGTGTGACATAAACCTTTTTTATTTTTATCATTAGTTGCAATTTTTGCAGATATTTATGTATGCTGTTCTTTTAGTATGTGTTTTTGAATGTGTTTATATTTTTTAGTCTGTGTTTATTTTTTATTTTATTGTGAAGCACATTGTGTTGTTTTAATTGTGCTGTATAAATAATGTTGCCATTGCCATATAATGATAATTAATAGTGTAATGCTGCCTCACAATTAGTCGCGACTAATCGTTTGCAGAATAAAAGTTTTTGTTTACATAATATATGTGTGTGTACTGTGTATATAAAATATATTTATATATATATAAATTACATTATATTATACACATTCAAATGTTTCTTAATTATATACATGTGTGTATGTGTTTGTATTTATACATAATTATTACACATAGGACAACCACATATATTATGTAAACAAAACCTTTTATTCTGCAAATGATTAGTCGCGAGTAATCGTGAGGCAGCATTATAATAGTGTCATATTTGGTTATTACTGCTAGCATGTGTTGTTTATAACAATAAATACTAATAAAAATAACATTAGGTCACGTTATTAGCATATATTTATTTAAAATAATCAATAATAATAACAATAAAATAATATCATTTCATATTTCTCCTCTTTTTCAGTGAACGTGGTTATTCTGGTTCTGCTTGCCATCGCCTTTTTAATCGTATTGCATCGCAATCTGCTTAATCTCAATGATTTCCTCAAGCAGGAGAATCCAGGTACAAATATTAACGTTGAAGGTTTTATTTGGACTCATTTATATGATGTTTCCTCTATGATTTCTGTTGTATTTCTGTGTGTACAGATACAGTGCCTGGGATGGTGGTGCCCTTTGAGACTGATTTCCTATCTGATCATAAGGTCATGAAGACAGGAGATGAGATCCCAGTACTCATAACTGCTCCTGAAGAAAGATTGGGTGCTACTATCACTGCAATGAACAGCATCCACCAAAACAGCAAAGCCAATGTTGTATTCAACATCGTGACGCTAAATGAGTCTGTTGATCATCTCAGGTACATCTTACATATGATAATATAGGTAATGTGAGATATTTTAAATGATTATTTATTAAATGTGTTCATTTTTTCAGGACATGGCTCAGTAAGACTGATATAAAACATAAAGTTATCGTATTTGATCCCAAGATCCTTGCGGAAAAGATATTGAATGACCCTCAGAGAGCGGAGGCAGTGAAACCGGTACACATAAATGCTCACGTTTAATTATACTGCAATGCATCTTGTGAATAGTGCATCGTAATAAAGATGAGTGTTTTTATTTTACTTCTTTTTTTGAAGTTGAACTTTGCCAGATTTTACATGCCATTGTTCTTGCCTGATGCGGAGAAGGCGATTTACCTGGATGATGACGTAATTGTACAAGGTGAAGAGTAAAGTATTGTCATTTTTGTTTAAAGTGTCTGAAGTTTTAACTAAAGCTAAACCATTGGAAAATAATTCATGTTTTTTAATATTTGCAAATAACTGATTGACATCTCTTTTCCGTCTGTGGTTCAGGGGATATTCGGGACCTTTTTGACACCAACATTAAGTCTGGACATGCGGCAGCTTTTTCTGAAGATTGTGATTCTGCATCGTCCAAGAGCCTCATCCGAGGAGCCGGAAATCAGGTGTGACAGGTTTCACCCGATCGCATTTCAGTTTTTATACTAATTCATATTTAAAAACAAGCATTACATATCTTAACACATTTTTCTCAATGCAGAACAGCTATATTGGCTTTTTGGACTTTAAAAAAGAGGCGATCAGAAAGCTTGGAATGAGAGCGAGCACCTGCTCTTTTAATCCTGGTGTCATTGTGGCCAATTTAACCGAGTGGAAAGTGCAAAATATCACCAGTCAACTTGAGTTCTGGATGGAGCGCAATGCTAAGTACGCTATGCAAACCTTTGATAAATCTGTTTAAATCCTCTTTGGTTGGTTTAACTGTTGATTTGCTCTAGGGAGGATCTTTACAGCAAGACTCTGGCAGACAGCATCACGACCCCACCTATGCTCATCGTCTTCTACAAGCATCATTCAAGCATAGATCCCTTGTGGCACGTCCGACACCTCGGTAAGCTGTTGATGCTTGTATTCTTCATTAAAGGTGGGGTGCATGATGCATAAAAGCCAGTGTTGACATTTGAAATCACCTAAACAAACACGCCCCTACCCCAATAGAATCTTTACATTCTTTTGATAGACCCGTCCCACACATACGCAATTTAAGCAGCGATGTTGTTTAGTAGACACGCCCCTTACTGCTGATTGGCTACAAATGTGTTTTGGTACTCGTCCCGACTCACTTTTCCAAAGTGTCTTTCGAAAATCATGCACCCCGCCTTTAACACAGGAGAACTGACTATGTGATTATTTGATGTCTCAGAGACCATTAAGATTTATTTTTGTTTTCAGGGGCGACCGGAGCAGGAAACCGATATTCTCTTTCGTTCGTGAAAGCTGCTAAACTTCTCCATTGGAACGGACATTTTAAACCATGGGGCAGGACCTCTTCTTTCCCCGAGATTTGGGAAAAGTGGTACATTCCAGATCCCACAGGTAAATTCCACCCAATCCGGAGACACACTGAGGAGAAATAGCCTCAGCATATGGACTTCATGAAAACTTGCCAAAATGTTTTAGAGATTTGTATAGTGTTTACAACAAGAATCCCATTGTAAGTTCCAAGGTGTTGATCAAATCTGGGACATACATTAAAACACAAGTCAAGAGGCATCATTCAATATTAATACACTACCTCAATGCCTTACACTAATACATTCACTTTTTCTGTCACATTCACAATTGTGATTTTAAAATGTGTGGTATCTTAAATAATTTTGGGTAAAATCGTGTATCATTACTGCTTATTTTATTGTGCATTTCCATTTAATTCCTGAGTATTTCAGAGAGGCCTTGAGACACAACATGGTATTATTTCACCTTTTGTTATACATTCAGTTTTGTTTACATTTGTGCATGTATTTTTTATGATGAGCTAACTTCAGCATACTCGGTGTTGTCCTAGCTGAGGGGAAATGGTGCCAATTTGTACATAAAAGAAAATGTTGTAACTATTCAATAAAGTTCAATACAAGCTTTTATACGCAATGGTAGAGTGTAAACTCTTTATTTTGTCAAAAAGCAAAAAAATCTTAAGCATAATTGATTATGTATTAATACATATAGACAAAACAACCATTACACAAATATACAGATCCCAGGAAGCTGTCAAACAAAGTGTTTCTCTTCAGTCCACATTAATGTGATGCCACTTCATACAAAGTCTGTGTTGAAATCATATGCATCCTCATTGCTGTTCAGTTGGATTGAAGTCAGGTCAGTGTTGATGGTGACAATCTTCACTGCTTTTTCAACAGGTTTTTTGCCTGCAAAAGATAAAAATAAATAATTATTATGATTGCTGTAGACAATTGTTAAACAGATGATAAAGTGCAGTATTCTCAAAATGACAAACCTTTGCCTTTCTGTGTTGGTTTCTGGATCTGTGTCTCTGGTGTTAAAGCAGGGGTTTCAACTTCAGCCTAAAAGACAAAGTGTGAAATGCCAGTGAATATTTAAACATCAGTTATTTACTGCATTGTGAAACTTTCGGTACGGTCATTCAATGTGTATTGGGAAAAACAGCATTTAAACTATGTGTATTGCTGTAAACATTATGTTTGTTTTTAATAAACTGAACTATTTTTATGGTTACTTCTAAGACATGATTTGTGAGCATTACCAAAAAAGTTTAACTTTAGCTAATGGACTGCTGTTGGATATCACAGGGAACCTAATGTTGCCTTCAGGTGCGATCGAAATGATCATGACTACAAAAAAATGCACATGACTGTCCTCTGATGTTGTGTTTACCACTAGTGAGTTGAGAAATGGTTTAATACCCAAATGCAGGGTTCTTGCAGGTTTCAGCAAGTTAAATTTAAGACCTTTTTAAGACCTTTTAAGACCATTATGAGTAAAATTTAAGACCAACACGACACATTACTAGAAGCATTCAAATTATCTCAGAAATTCTTAAAAAGTTCTATTTTTATTGATTCAGTTATAGAAAAATATAAAATGAACGCAGTTTTAAAACAGATAATCAAAATACATGGAAATACATTATGCTTAACTCTATTAGACCGCGATTGTTGGCGCCGACAAATTTTACCCATAGCCCTTTAGGAAGAGACTTCTGACAATGGAAGCCCAAAAATGGCTAGTGAGCCATTGAAATACATTGAGTTAGAGGCAAAGAGCTGTGATTTTTCTTAATTAATAGTCAAGAAATGCATTGATTTACAATATTTATACATCACACTAAAATGTGTAAGTAGTATTTTTATAAAATTCTATCAACAATGTTTTTTGACAAATAAAATTCACTAATATTAGATCAGTTAGTATGGTCACCTGCTGGTTTGTGCCTAGTCTTACACTGCCTCATACAACTTTAAAGCTTTAAAATGTATCACACTCTGTAGTACGTAAGCTTATAGGGGAGGTTTCCCAGACATGGATAAGAGCTTTCCAAACTTGAAAACAATTTGCACTGACATATCTTAAAATACATCAAAATGCACACAAGTAATGGTTTTAGTAAGGCATGTTTATTAAAACAAGTTATATGTCATAATTAAACTAAGGCCTAGTCCTGGTTTAAGCTAATCCCTGCCCAGGAAACCACCCCATAATGTTTAATGTACAACTGGCTGTGTGCTGTGTATATATCTTGTGCCTGTTTATAAATATACAAAGAACAAAAGATCACTTTCAATTATTATTAATCCCTAAAAGCATTAATATATGCATTTTATTAATACAAGTTATTAATAAATTAATGTATTGCATTTAATTGAATACAGAATCACAGAGCCAAAAAAACACTCCACCCATACGTTTTATGCATAAATATGCACTATATACTGCCATCAGGTTTAATAGCCTCTCTAATTACACAATAACGGATGAATCTGCATTAAGAAAATGAAATGTACCATTAAAAGGCTGTTTGATATGTGTTGCTAACGTTATCCACTAGGACCGTTTCTCAATCCGAAGGCTGTAGCCTCCGAAGGGTCGCATTTCTTATTTCAGAAATGGTCTTATTTCAGAATATTAACTTTGAAATTAACTTTAAAATATTGATTGTTGTTCTTGGTTGGTCGTTGTTTGTTGTGGTGTGCTTGTGACTTGAGAATGTAATGCTCAGTTAACTTAAATAAACCAGGCGATGCCGTATGCAGCAGCCTGCCTATGCGAAAGGGCTCTGATCTACCGCTGTTCATTTAACCGTAACTCCTGAAGCATTTGCGCAATCAAAACGTTTGAATTGTTCCTAAAAGAAAACAATTGCACTTTTTTGAAATATATGGCTAATTACGGTACTTTCTTGCTTTCCGTCTGTCAATCGCTGATGTTTGTGCAGAGCTGAAGGGAAAGCGTGTTAGGTTCAAGTGCATCGCAGCAAAGAGCAATATTAAAGTCTAAAATATAAAACTGTGGTAACACTAAAGTTGACACGCTGTTGGTGGCTCGTGACTCGACGGCCCGACTGTTTAAGTTGATTTTCAATAAAGCAGCATTGATTTTTGTTCGCTTCTGTGTCCTCTATGTTTCAGAACCTGGCAAATGCTCAGGTAAGCCACGGGCTTATAAATTACCCCGAAAAAGATTTTTGCTTATACAGAACTAAGTTTAAGGATTGTTTCTCGCCAAACCCACAGTAAACAGTCAGATCACAACACCTGAAATATAGCTTATGGCACGATTTGCGTGGATTATGACAAAGGGCGGAACGTTTCTTTTTAGAGACCCACCATCTTACACTTTCTGCCTCCGCCACTGATTAAGTTAGTTCTTCAGCGTTTTAAATTACTATTTTATTTTCTGCGGACAACGCTTTTTGGGAATGGAAAGAGGTAAGAAATTTAAGACTTGGGTAAATTAAATTTAAGACCTGGGATAAAAATCTGGGTATTTTTAAGACTTTTTAAGGCCTTAAATTTAACATTCTGAATTTTAGACTTTTTAAGACTTTTTAAGACCCCGCGGGAACCCTGCAAATGACCAAGATGGGCGGCCCTCAAACTTTAAAAATGGCTGTGGCAGGTATTAAAGGTGCTGTTTTTGTGATCCCATTTTTCAAAATTAAGTTAGTGTGTAATGTTGCTGTTAAAGCATAAATAATGAGAAAAAGCTCAAAGTTTAATGCCAAGCAATATATTTATATTATATTAACAAAATTCGCTTTTTACACTACAGAGAATGGCCTGCAGCCCTCTTTCCCCCCAGATTTATGACATCAATATTGAGTTTTGACCGAGGGGCAACCTTCCGATCTCTCTAATGAAGCCAACGCGGAAGTGACTTAAACTGCAATTCATGGACTGGCCGCTTGAGGCTGGCTCCAAAAGGGAGTCCATTCCCATAGACTCCCATGTTAAAAATGGCCAACTTTACAGTAGAAAATAATGTTTACAGCCTGGTACAAAAAGTGTTTTTGGTCTATATAGCTAATTTTGCCCTTCATGACAACTGTGAGGGGGGTGAATTTTTTTGTAACTCATCCGTTTAGATTATATTAAACCTTAAACTTCTGCATAATTAGGGGCGTGGCCACTTGAGTGTTGGTTAAACAGCCACTGCTGTCACTAGACTCACGCTAGGTGGGCGTGGTTTCACCTCAGCTTCACCCATGTCCCGCCTCTTTACCCATTTTCGGTTTTCCGCGAGTAATTCGCGGGGACACGCGGCCAAGATGGCGACGGCAGGCAACACCGCCTTTAAGCTTCAAAAGCGATCTTCTCAAACCAATGGGTGATGTCACGGACACTACGTCCATATTTTTTTACGGTCTATGGTTTTGACTAACCTCCTCCCACAGGAATACGCCAGTCGCCAGCTAAGCTAAGCTACTGTTGAATCACAACACACTAAACCAGCTACACAATCACAACACATTTCTGAAGGACGGACTTCAAAGAACAAGCTCAGACCGTTTTTAGGACAGTGAAAACAAAAGTATATTGTGTGAAAAGTATGGTTTTGTTTTACACACAAAACACACACGTTATTACACACCATAAAAACAAATCAAATCTTTAAAAAAAACAGGACCTTTAAAGGGATAGTTCACTTTAAAATGAAAATTCTGTCATCATTTACTCAACGATGAATTTTTTTTCTCTGATGAACACAAAAGAAGATATTTTGAGAAATCATGGTAAACACACAGCAGTAAGTGACCATAGACTTCCATAGTAGGAAAAAATATTTTGGAAGTATTGTGATAAATGACTAAGAAAATGTTTTGATAAATGATGGTAAGCACACAGTTGACGGTACCCATTAAATTCTCCTAAAATACCCATCATATTTTTTTATTCCTACTATGGAATAAAAATGCGTATGGCATGGGAATGCATCAGACCAGAAATGCAAGCTCATGCGAAGACATTTCGTATTTCGCTGCATATCAAGGTTCAAGTCTGATGAATTGTGATCTGCCAATTCATATCACATGGAAACGTGACCAGTTAAAAACCGGTACGTCACGGCATGATATTTTAAGCAAAGTTGGACAAAGTGCTCCTCTGGGCAACGTCCAAAAAAATATGCATGCTCTAATCTAGTATAAACGCCCTTTAGATGAAAATAAAGCAAGGTATATTACTCTCTTATAGAAAATGAAGGACAAAAATGTTCATCAAGAGTGTTTTGCATTATGTTTTTTATGAAGCCACTGTATACAGGGTTCCCACACCTTAGTTAACTTCAAATTCAAGGACCTTTCAAGGATGTTCCAGGTCCAATACCCTCAAATTCAAGGACTAAATGAGGGGACACATTTCAAGTGAGAGCAAGGTTACATCGTGTTACCTTTTAAGATACATTGTAACAGTTCCATTTCGAAGGAACTCGTACTGCGGTGACACTTTGGGGACACCTCCAGGGGTAAGTGCATGTATATCAAATTCAACCAATGGTGAGGCTACGCCACAAAGACAGGGTGACGCGGGAGCCAGGAAGTATATATGATTTTTTTTTCATTTCTAACAAAGCATGTGCTAGTCATATGAAATACCTCTGTGTTGCTGACCGTATCCATCTTTTCCACTTCTGTTGTTGTTGTCATCTTCACCGCTGTCTGCTTCTCTGTAGGCATCTCACTGACTTTCAGCACACCAGCAGTTGGGCCTTTCGAGTTAAAACTTATACTGCTGGCTAAATTAGGGAACCGCACACCTGAGAACAGATAGATGGCGTTTAACATCCACCACATTGAAAATAAATCCCTTATTTCTGATATGTTTAATAAAAACAACCCTTTAAAGCCAAGCGCAGACTACAGGACTCAGGCTGGTCATCTTTGATATACAGTCACAGACAGTATGCTATCATACACACTTTTAATTGACACACAGATTGCAATCAGAAAATTGATGCTCAAGGGTGTTGAGTACCATATTGGAAGTTATATTAAAAAAAAAAAAAACTACGTAGAAAGAAGGTTACATACATCTTGGATGGCAGGGGAGTGAGCAAATTTCACTTTTGGGTGAACTATTTTAAGTGATTACTTAAGGGTAAGGAATGGGTTAAAATGGTATTTCCTGAATAGGATTGTTGCCCCAAGAACATGCCTTGCTAAGTAAAATTAGGATGTGCGCACTTCCCCTTGACTAAAAACAGGAGGAGCTGTTGCGAGCCCGAGTCGTGCAGTGTGAGAAGATCCAACCCGAGACGTACTTTTGATAACATCTTCATTGCCTCTCCTCACTTTGTCCATATTCAGTCCCGATTGCAAGTCTGTCACAATTGCATCAGAGAGGTACGAGGGGAGACCCTGTCGCTCTGGTACTCTGCAGTGATAACTCAGTTTAGCCCTAAAGGAAAAACATCACACCCGTGAACTTAGTAAGAGATACTTCACAGGTCAAAACTTGAATCTAAATTTATAATGAATATCATCTAACCCCGTCCAGTCACCGAGGAACGTCGTTGCTGCCAGCTCCGTGTTTGGTATGCCACCTTTCTGCAGGAAGCCTCGCTTTTTGGCAAAGGTGGTTAGGAACTCCAATGAGTTTCGGTAGTCTGGGACGTTATACTGCAACATTATCTAAAAAAGATGGAGGAATAGTTCAGCTTAAATAATAATTTGCGATTTAACTATATGATGCATGTTTTAATATTATGTAATGCCAATTGCAGTATTATATGTTGCTGATTGCACTGTTTGAGTAAAGTGTTGACTGCATCCAGTGGACTCTTCTCATTATCTTCCACCTCCAGGCTCCTGAGGGCCATCACATCTCCAGGGTTAGACGGGGCCGCCACTATCCCCGGGCTGTCAATCATCTTCACTTTCTTTGAAATATGCACTTCCTGCATACATCTGTAAGGAGGAGAGTGCAGTTTAGGGTGGTGCTATGGTGCCTTTGCAGTAGTAATGCATTGTGGGATTTGAAGTTCAGTGTTGGATTGATTGAAGACTTCATATTGTGGTCAGATCAATACAGTTCATCATGCTTCAAAGTATTTTTTAGATTTGGAAATATTCAAGCAAATAAAAAGTTTACCTAGTCAATCCTCGTTGTACGCCAACGTTACACGCTCTGATTTCTTTTAAACTGTTAATAATGCTGCTTTTTCCTACATTAGGAAAACCTGGAGAGGATGGAGGGGAGATAGTTCAGTACGAATGTTTCCTCACAAAAAACACAAGTGTTGGAAAAATATAATAAATGATATCAGAGTTGGATTATTTTGTCATCAAAGATTTATGTTTTCATCAAGTCTCATCATTTCTCATTTATCACAAAATGGTGACTGTGGTCCACATGTCAATTTCTTACCGACAACACCAACTTTGAGCATTTTCTCCTCATCTTTTGAAACCATATCACTAAGTGTTTGAAGAAGAGAACTGCTTCCGAAACAGACGGCTGCTCGGCTGTGATCCACACTAATAGCCACACTTTGTTTTTTCTGTTGCTGGAAAATAGTACACGAGACAAAATATTCAAAATATTGAGCTTGGAAATAAAATCAAGCAGTGTTATTGTTCAACCCTTTCCAATCAATTCCAGAAAAATTTCACAGACAGGGTCAGGTATGTCAGAAGTTAACGGGGAAAATCGCACAAGCGGTTTTATGTAAAGGGATCCTCTCAATATTGCCCCATGATTTACTCACCCTCAAGATACATATGTCCAGATGTAAATGTCCTTGCTATTTCCAAGCTTCATAATGGTAGAAAAACAGGGATCAGGGAACAACTGACTTTGAAGCCCAAAAAGTGCATTCGTCCTTGACAGAAGTGGTCCAGTGGGTTAGTAGGGGTCTTTTGTGGTGATTGATGCGATTTTGTAGGAAGAATTCCATATTTCAAACTTTACAAACCGTAATAACCAGCTTCCGGTAACGACCCATCTTGGTCTCAAGCGATTCGCGAGTTTTAGCGTAGTGAGTGTTGGTTGCCATGGGTTATGGTACATTCACAGGGTGCGCAAGCGTTAACGCTTGACAGAAGGCTTGTCTGAAGCGTGGCCAACAGCCAATCACAGTGGCCGCTACACATGCTCCGGTCTTCTATAAACGTAATTGGCTGGCTATGCCTAGGTTATTTGCATAAGGCGATCTGATTGGCTGACGCATGTGTTGCCGCTTTAAAAGTTGAGAAACGTTTAACTTCTGCCGCGAGTAACAGCAGTGACGCGGCGCTGAGAGATCCACGAGTTAGTTCGGCAACGCCTTTCGTCACCCATTAAAAGTCAATGGGAAGCGTTAACGCTTACGCCCCGTGTGAATGTACCATTAGGGTTGTGCTGATAGACGATAGTAGGGCTGCACGATTAATCGAAAAATGAATCACAATCTCGATTCATACATAAATGCGATCTTCATTCTAAATGACGGCGATTCACTTGCATATGTGACCAGTCACGGAAAGTAGGGACACAAGTCGGATCTGGGGCATTTTGAGTTATTCACATATTCTGAAAGTGCAGTTTCTAAGCTTTCCAACGATGTGTAACAGATTGAAATCTGATAAGATATGGAGAAGTTGTGGCCATTTGAATATAGGAACTCAGAAATACTCAAACCGAGAAAATCGAGACGAAAGGGACTCTTCTTACCAACTGGGGGAGACAATAGGGCTGATTTACATCTCATTAAGCTAAGCCATACCCCCTGTAGAGCCGTTTTGAGAGACAGATGTTCTAGCATCATATGTAGTATTTTATGACAGAAGTCCAAATGACAACATGCAAAAATAAACATGACTTTTTACCTTTGTGTTGATCACAAGTCGAATCTAGTCTGTTTCAGATTATCCAATGACCATTTTGTCCACAAATGCGTATAATCCGTGAAATATAGATAGTCTATTGTTTACATCAGATTTCGCATGAATGTCTGGTAATACAACATCATATACAATCTGAGGTCTATTTACATCGTAACATGTAAGGGTATATGATTACACTCCGTTAAACACATGAACCCGCCTTCAAAGTTTGTATTTAAAATAGGAAGGTAGTATAATAGATCATCCAAACAGCGCCGTCGAAAACTTGACGTCCTTTAGAGATGTTACCAATCGCTCGCTCGTTCCTCCATCAGCCAATGACTTCATGGAAAATATTGATAGACAAAGCATGTAGCCAATTATATAAAGAATACAACGATCTCCGTGTTACTTCTGTGTGTTTGGACTCATGCTGCGCTGCAAGAACAGACAAAGAGATGACGACAAAGTACCGCGAGAGCGAGTCGAAATTAAACTACTCCGTAAGATTTCTTGAAGAGCTCTCGCGGTACTTTGACGTCATTCGACTGCGGCGCCGCATAAACTCAGTGACGCGGCTGACGTACGATGCGGCTGACTGTTATTTGTTCCGCCCCAGCTTCTTTTATTTTTCTTTTGTTTTGTGCGCCCGAGCTTTACAGTCTGGGGAGACGCACGCTATAAGCTTGAAAAAAAAAAACTTAGCAAACATATCTGAGGAACAGCCGCGTCACTACAGTCACGTGACTTCACGCTCGAGCCGGAAGAGAAGACAATGCTGAATAAAGTCGTAATTCTGCTATTTTTGGACCAAACTGTATTTTCGATGCTTACTGACCCACTGATGTCACATGGACTACTTTGATGATGTTTTTATTACCTTTCTGGACATGGAAACCATCCATAGATTTTCAATGAAGGGGACAGAAAGCTCTCGGAATAAATCTAACGTTAAAACATCTTAAACTGTGTTCCGAAGATGAACGGAGGTCTTCTGAGTTTAGAACGACATTAGGGTAAGTCATTAATTACATTATTTTCATTTTTGGGCGAACTATCCGTCACGCTGTTCCCTTTGGGGGCGGAGGCGAAAACACAAGCTTATCCAGAATGTAAATATACACACAGACAATGACGCCCCCGCTGCACGCTAGAATCTCTGGAAAAACAAGCCTATTTTAACCGCAAAATGTACGCTTTTAAATATACAAAAACTGCTATCTCAAACATGGAGAGGCTTCTTCGTGATCTGAACTAACAGATTCTGCAATAAAACGAAAATCACAAATTTAAAAAAAAAAACGTTTCTCATTTTCTCGGAACTTGTGCTGCCGACTTGTGTCCCTGGTTTCCGTGACGGGTCACATATACAGTAGTTCCCTGTATTCAGATCCTGCATTCATGTATTTACACTACAATCCAAGATGGTATAATATCAGTCAAACTTACTAACACACACTTATACAGGGTAAAACCAAACCCTATTCATTCACCAATCAGACCTGATCGTTTCTCCCCCTCTCATCTCATTTGCGGCATTCCGCTGTCACTCGCTTGACATAACAACGTGGCAGACCTAAACACAGTCGTTTACGTAGCTTTGGCGCGGCAATTTTCACAAAAAAGAGAGGCTAAACAAGCGTCATTGTGGAATATCTTGGTGGCAACGGAGAAAGTGACGATGCAACAACATTGGTTTCGAAAGAAGGCAAGGAAATTAGTTACCTCCGTACGTTTCTGAATCGGAAGGCTGCAGCCTCCGGAGGTCGCATATGCAGGCTGCATACATCATCAAGGCTGAATCATTTGAGTTAACGAAGCATTACATTCGCAATTCATACACATACTACAACAATTTATGATTAACTAAAAATAGTAGTCAACTTTATAATGTTAACTGTTAATATTCTGAAATTATACACAGTCTTTATGATGCGCAGTTTAGAAATACACCCTCCAGAGGCTGCAGCCTTAAGATTGAGAAACGGCCTGTGTGTCACCGCCACAAGTTCCCCATTAGAAAGGGTTTTTAGCACTAGGGGAACATTGTAACATGTCTGCGTTTCTCTTTGATGCTTAAAATGTTGATAATTTAGTCTTTTAAAGGTTTAGTGTTTTTAAAGTTTTAAGGTTGGCCAGTTTGATAGCTGTTAAATTTACTAACAAATTTGAAATTACTCTAAATTTGAAGGGGTCAAAAATAAGGAAAAGAGACTTTTAAGACACGTTTTTATAACTTGTATAATAGTCTTGTAGCACATTTTTTTTAAGTTAAGTGCATAATAAATGTTTTTGTAAAAAAAAAAAAGAGAATCGAGTTAGAGAATCAGGATCTCAATTCCCATGGAGAAAAATCACGATTCACATTTTAGCATGAACCATGCAGACCTAGACGATAGTATCGTCGACAATCATCAGAAATATCGTCAATAGCGGCCTTTCATGACAATAGTTGTTGTTAGTTATTTTTATTATCATCATAGTTTCACATTAACATGCGTATTGTGTGCTTTTTCTCACATGAGAAGCTTTGTGGGCTTTATTTTGTGTGAGAGAGCTTGAAACATGGGCGGATTCCTTCACATACACACACCTCGACTTAATGCGCATGTCTTGGACTCTTGCTCGGACCTGATTGCACGCGAAATGGACTCCTCCTACCACCTGAACTTGTAATGCGCATGATTTGAACTCGTCCTCGCACATTAGCATGTAATACGCACGGCTCTGACATTTCCTTGGACTAGAGAGGTTGTTGGCTCGCAGAGGGTTAAAACCAGCGAGTGTGTTGTTCCCACTCCCTGCCACAAGCGCCAGGGCTTTAATGACTCGTTCGGATAGCATCAGTTTTAAGAAGGTTGCAGTCATGACAGTGTTATCCTTGCTTCTTTTTTGTCCACCAATCAAGTGACTTTTCATAAATGAGTCAAAAATGAACAAATTAATAAAATGAGTAAACTACTGCCCTGCCCCTCCGATACTATCGTGTATCGGCAATCTCACAGACTGACAATAGGATACGATGGGTACGTTGCACAGTGAATTTTGTGAGTCTAAGATGGGGTTGTTACTGGAAGCTAGTTATTGTAGTTTATGAAGTTTGAAATGTGGATATTTTTAATAAACCACATGGATTACCCGCAGAAGACCTTTATTTACTCTTTGGAGCCGTGTGGATTACTCTGTGAAGGATGAATGCACTTTTTGGGCTTCAAAGTCAGAAGTTGTTCCCTGATTATAAAGCTTCTAAAAGATGATGTATGGATTGCTTGAGGGTGAATAATTTTGATATTTGGCTGGAGTATCCCTTTAACTGTGATGAAGTTTTTAGTTATGAAGGCCACACATATACATATACATACCACAGTTCTGTCCTGCACTTGTGTTGCTGCCTTAAAGACAAAAGTTGGACATTCGGCTTCAAGATATCGAAGCCATTTCTCCAGGTTCTCTTTAGGAACAAGATCTACAAAGGAAAATGGTCTGTTTAGTAAACCGCGACCACATTAGCCATGTTTACATGGAACCAAATCTGTTTGTAATCAGATTGATGGCTCAAATCAGACTGAAAAGCCTTCAAGTAAACACCTTAACTGATCCGAATGAAACTGAAATTCCAACTATATTAAAAAGACCAACAGGGGAAAATTAAGCATTTACAACTGTGAATCTATTCACAGGATCCAAAAATACCTTGTGCACATGCGCACTGGAATTGCGCTTATGTTCACGTTTTGTATTCTCTTATTTACACATTGCACAATACTCATTGCAAAACCATGCAATAGCAAGTCATTGTCAATTGGGGAATGGGGCATGTGCTGTAAATTCGGTTTGCGTGTTCTTTACATAAAGCAATAAAATAGCATTGTGTTATTTGAAAATTTTGTTTACGTTGCACATATCAGTCGGATTGATGAAAACTGGTGCATGTAAACATAGGCATTGATAATCAGATGACTGAAGGTCGAAGGCAACACTGAAAGGTCCGCACCTATTTTGTTCAATATGAACAAGAGCTTTTTCTTTCCCTCGTGTTTTAAGATGGTTTCCTCCAGCTGAGGGCAACGGCAACCCAGAGGATCCCTGGCATCCAAAACCTCCAAAATCACATCAGAAGCTTCAATCACCTATAAAGCATTTCAATGTAATAAATTTTCATCCTTTCAGGTGTTAAGGTTTAGATCATCATAGTAAACATGTAAAACACAATTCATTTTATACAATATGGAAGTGCTTGAAATATTAATCCATGTCCTACTAAATGTAAATCTGTTGACTTGCCTTGTTCAGTTCACTGCATCTGAAAGTTTTGCTGTTTTTCTCTTTAGCTGCTGCAGCTTTTGCTACTTTAGCCTTCTCCACCTACAAAGCAAACAAACAATCAAGTTATATGTGATACAGAGATCAAAGAGTTACTTTTATGCTAATATATCGACACATTTTTTACCTTCTTAGCTTTCTTGGCTGCGGGTCCGGCTTCATCACTGGCTGCTTCTTTTTCCTTTTTTCTCTTTTTTTCTTCTTGTTTAACGACCTTGTTTTGCTGTTTCTGTGCTTCAAGCTAAAAAAAATCAATAAAACAAATGTAATTATTAGGCATCAGTTTATTGTCTCTAAAAGGATAGTGTCATAAAAAAACAATAATAGACTGTGCATTACAATATTATTTTAATAGCAAAGATAAAGTTTGGTTTTATTATGGTGTTGCACTACAGTAACAAATCATACCTCCTGTTTTCTATGTTCAGCTTCTCGAAGCACCTCCTCTTTAAAAGGAGCACTGTTGGGTACTCCAACATCCTTTTTAGGCTTTCGGCTTATCCCTTTCTTCTTTGCGTCTTTCCGTAACTTGCGGTTATGCTCCCGAACCTTGACATGAAAAACAACTTACACACTGCCGATCTAATCTTTAACAACATTCAACTTTATAAAGCACTTGATGCAAAAGCAGAACTTTTAAACGACAGTACAAGTCAAACTAAGCACAACATTATTCAATAAACTATTTTACATCACATCCTCTGCTGGCTGCTTTATCATAAGATTTATCATAAGATCAAAACACATATTGGTATAAATTTTTGTATAACAAAAACAAAAGTTATTTGATAAAATCACTACCAGCCAATACTTGTTTCTTAAAATCTGTTTTGGACAAACATTGTTTGTTAAAATTGGTATCGCATCAGCCAAAAGTTGCTTGTTGAAATCGGTTTCGGCCAAAAGTTGCTTGTTTAAATTGGCCTTGGCCTAAAGTTATCGACCAAAACAAAAATCACTACCAGGCACTAAATGTATGTTACAATAGTTATTAGCCAATCTTTTGGTAATATTGGTATGAGTCAAACTTTGTTTGTTAAAATCGGTATCGCCGGTAAAAATCAAACCCGGTATTATCGGACGAACGTTGCCGGTTAAAAATTGGTATTATCCTAAGAGCATTGCCGGTTAAAAATAGGTATTATCGGACAAGCGTTGCTGGTTAAAATCGGTATTATGGGCCGAGCGTTGCAGATAAAAATAAAACCCGGTATTATTGGACGAACGTTGCCAGTTAAAAATTGGTATTATCAGACAAGCGTTGCCGGTTAAAAATTGGTATTATCCTACGAGCGTTGCCGGTTAAAAATAAGTATTATCGGACGAGCGTTGCCAGAAAAAAAACGCTATTATCGGGCGAGAGTTGCCGGTTAAAATTAGGTATTATCGGGCGAGCGTTGCCGGAAAAAATCGGTATTACCGAGCAAACGTGGCCGTTTAAAATCGGTATTACCGGGCGAGCGTTGCCGGTTAAAATTGGTTTTATCGGGCAAGCGGTGCCGGTTAAAATTGGTATTACCGGGCGAGCGTTGCCGGTTAAAATTAGGTATTATCGGGCGAGCGTTGCCGAAAAAAATCGGTATTACCGAGCAAACGTGGCCGTTTAAAATCGGTATTACCGGGCGAGTGTTGCCGGTTAAAATCGGTATTACCGGGCGAGCGTTGCCGGTTGAAAATCGGTATTACCGGGCGAGCGTTGCCGGTTAAAATCGGTATTACCGGGCGAGCGTTGCCGGTTAAAATCGGTATTACCGGGCGAGCGTTGCCGGTTGAAAATCGGTATTACCGGGCGAGCGTTGCCCGTTGAATATAGGTATTATCAGACAAACGTTGCCGGTTAAAATCTGTATTATCTGACAAACGTTGCTGGTTAAAATCTGTATCGGGCAAAAAAACACGTTTGTTAAAATTGGTATTGGCCAAAACTTGCTTGTTAAAATCAGCATCTGGCTAAAATTTTTGTTAAAATTGGTACTGGCTAAAACTTTATTGTTGAAATTGGTTAAAAAATTACTACCAGCCATGAAATCTGGTCAAATTGCTATCAGCCAATAGTTGTTTGATATTATCGGAATTGGCCAATAGTTGTTCAGTGATATTGGTATCGGCCAATAGTTGTCTGGTTATACCTGTATCATTACAAGTAAATAAAATTACATCAGTACATCCCCAATATGACAAATTACATAAAACTGAAAAAATTTACGATACATGTATTACTACATAAGTCATTAGTATTATCGTAGGCTGTTATAGTGAGTGATATAAGCAAGGATGTGTCTTAATAGAAAATGTTAAACAGGCACATTCATACATGCCAAGTGTAAAAATGCCAGCTCCCTGCTTACTCATAAATTGTTACATGCATAAACATTTATAATCTCTTACCTTCTTCTGTATTTTGAAGCGTTTGGCGCATGACACGCGTTTGCTAGCCTTCTTCAACTCTACACAACAGACACGTGTGACGCAGGTTACAGTCTTAATACAGCCATATTTACTAAAATATTGTAGTTTATCGTGACGTTATAACAAAAAGACGCACAAATGTGTACACCTTCATCTTATTACAATGGTTAAAATGTAATTTAGCTATCAAATACTCACTCGGTCTCTTCATGTCTGTACAGCACGCGCTCTTCCCTCAGTCACACAGTGCGACACGTGGGTCTCCTCCTCACTTCCGCTTCCGTTTTCGCGCCGTAAAGGGTTAATTTTTTCCTCAATACAATCAATCAGCCCTGGTGCTGAATGTTTGTCAGTCCTCAGACAGTTCAGCTGATCGGACACTGACGGTAAGGACCGCCGCGTGTCGTTACCGCTCGCGCGCGCCGTTCATGTTATAAAAAAAACCCGTGCATCATCACGCGGACCGTTGCATGGCCCAGATCGAGCCGGTGTGTGCGTACGTGCGTGTCTTTGTTTTTATGTGCTGATGCATGTGTCATCAGGTTTCACCGTGCAGACACATAACTGTCCCATCACAGTCTTCGTCATCATCATCATCATCATCGTGAAGTAAAAACTGCACTGGCATACAGCAAATCACAACAGTGCTGTCTTACTGGCTATATATTGATTATCACACATGATAACACAAAAATCTGAGTATATCATACATCATCTTCTGCATATCATTCATGTAAGGTGGATGCTACTGTTATTACAGCGTTATAAAGCTCCCGTGTGTGCAGTATAAAGAGGATTTCTATTGATATGTTAAATTTCTATTGATCACCATGTTGTCTTGTTTCTGTACATTAAGAAATTGGACATTTCTCCCATCAGTGGTACGTGAATGTCTCCAGATGTATCCACTAGTTCTGTCAGTAAACTCGTATTATCTAGTATTGCTGTACTGTAGGATTATACAGATGCTTCCATAGGACACAGGTGCGTTGTCGCGGTAGCGAGTCTGGACGAAACTTAACTTTCAGTCTCTGTTTGTTTTATGGCTAAACTGAACAAATATAACTTAATTATGTTAAACCATTCTTCGCAAGCATGTGATAATAGGTCATTGAAATTTGGCTCCCCTTGTGATGTCAGAAGGGGATAATACCACCCCTTAAACTGCACTATCCAACCACAGCACTGCCATTTAGTGCAGAGATCAGCTCAATTGCATTTTAAAGGACACACCCCAAAACGGTACATTTTTGCTCACGCCTACAAAGTGGCAATTTTAACATGCTTTAACATATTTTGAGCTAGAACTTCACATACGTAGTATTGGGACATCAAAGATTTATTTGACATCTTAAAAAAGTCTTGTGAAATGTCCACTTTAAATCAAATCATTTTAGATGTTACCACTCAAAGCACATTTTAGGTTAAATAAAAATAAACATTTTACAGTTTGTTGTAATTGTATCTCCTGTACGCAGCTTTATTGGCGTGGTGGCTAATGCCAAGTTTTTACAATCAGTCACTATTATTGTAGTATCTTGTGAGTAAAATTGTGTGTAATTTTTATAAAGAAGTGTAGTAAATATTTCTACAACGCCATGTTTAATGTTTCCCCAGAAAGTAGCTTTCCATTTGGTTTACTGAATATTAACCCCTTTGGTCAGTCATCCAATCCTCTTGATTATTTTTGTAAAGGGCTTTCGCGATGGGCTCGAAGCGACGGAGAGCCACGTCTCCGTCCAGCAGTGTGAGTGGAGGAGATTTTGAGGACAGCCAAAGCACATCCATACCTTCAACTAGCAGGAAGAGAAGAAGAATCACAAATATACCCACCGTTGACCCCGTGAGTTCAGTGTGGGATCCGCATTCAATTTCACAGCAGTTGTGTTGTATGCAGTTAAACTACATTTACTTGCATGCATTTCACAGCTTTATAAAACTTTTAGTTGTCAGTATAAAATCCAATGTGTGTGTATTTTGTTTCCTCGCAGATTGCTGTGTGTCACGAGTTGTACAACACTATCAGAGACTATAAAGATGATCAGGGCAGAATGCTGTGTGAACTTTTTATCAGAGCACCAAAAAGAAGGTAAATGGGTTTTTTTGTGCATTATTATTGCAGACCTAACATACCTCATAACAGTTTACTATTGTTGTGTAACACATGCACAGGAACCAGCCAGATTACTATGACGTGGTGTCTCAGCCCATAGACATGATGAAGATCCAGCAGAAGCTGAAGATGGAGGAGTATGATGATGTTGAACAGCTCACCGCCGATTTCCAGCTCCTTTTCAACAATGCCAAGAGTTATTACAAAGTATGGCATAACTGTACCACAAACAGCTCACACTTTTACAGTAGACAAAATTTGGCTCACTTTTTATGTGCTTTTATCAAATAGTTGCTTATATATGATGAAATTAGATATATTGATATTTTTATTGTTATATTGGTTGTTTTCAATCTGACATTCATATTAAAAAATATATTACATTGTCACTAAAAACACAATTTAATGTGCAGCCAGAGACTCCAGAATTCAGGGCGGCGTGTAAACTTTGGGATCTGTATATCCGCACCAAAAATGAGTTTGTGCAACGAGGGGACTATGACGAAGATGACGACGATGGGGACGATGCACAGGAAAACCCTTCAGGCTCCACAGAGGAGGAGGTCAGAAAGCTTATCTCCTACTTACAGGCTTTTGTTAAACTCACATCTAATCCCTAAGACACACTTTGGTGTTTTATATGGGTGCACTTTACTCTAGTTTGTTGTATTTTTACAGTCTGTCTCAAGTCTTAAGGAAGTACTCGGGCAGCTCCTGGAAGCTGCGCTGACATACACAGAACATGGACGTCTCATTAGCGAGCTCTTCCAGAGACTTCCCTCTAAAGTGGTATTTTTTACGGCCTAGTACATTTAGATTCATAAATTGGACAGACGCTATTATACAAAGTGACTTAAAAATATACATCCGATCAGTTTATGTGTTTCCTGGTAATTGAATCAAATATTTTCCCCCTCATTTTTAGCAATATCCAGATTATTATGCTATCATTAAGGAGCCGATAGATCTGAAGACCATTGCACAGAGAATACAGGTAAATTTCACCACTTCTATCACTTATTTTTCAATACTTCCATATTTACACTGAGGTTTCTCTTTCTGCATAGATGGGCTTCTACAAAAGTGTGAACCATATGGCAAAAGACATTGACCTGTTAGCCAAAAATGCCAAAACCTACAATGAACCCGGATCACAAGTATTTAAAGTAATAAATTATAATGTATTCAATATAATTTAAATCATTTTTATATCTGGATTCTTTAGCAATTGGTAAGATTTGTTAAAATTTAAAATGATGAATTTTCAGGATGCAAATACTATTAAAAAGATCTTTGCACAGAAGAAGATGGAGCTTGAACATGCTGAACCGGTTAAAACCAGCATCAGAATCAGGTATATTACTGATTTCAGATCATGAAAAGTGAAATACATGATTTCAGTGTAAATTCATTAGTATATACAGTGCTGTGCAAAAGTCTTAGGCCATCATGCAAGAATTAGATTTGTTGTTTTTGCACTTGTTGTGGTGATCATATATGATTGTTTCTCAGTCTCTTTAATAGAATACAACCAGAAAATACAGGAAATATGTATGTAGTATTAAAAACTGTATAAAAATGTAAACTGATGTGTCAAGTTTTTAGGGTAAACTCCCCTTCCACTTGAGCGATAGCAGGAAACTGCAGGATCTCTTAAAGGTGCAGTGTGTAATTTTTAGAAGGATCTCTTGACAGAAATGCAAAATAATATACAAAACTATATTATCAGGGGTGTAATAAAGACCTTTCATAATGAACCGTTATGTGTTTATTACCTTAGAACGAGACCTTTTTATCTACATACACAGAGGGTCCGCTTACATGGAAGTCGCATTTTATGCCGCCATTTTTCTACAGAAGCCCTTAACGGCCAATTTTTTTTTACTTAGTTGTCTCCGACGATGACATGTTTGTCCGGGGCCTGCTACAATAGCTTCTCTGTGTGTTTCAAAAGCGAGGGGTGAGCAGTGGACTAAGCCGTGTGGTTGCAATTCGCAACCTCACCACTAGATGCCGCTAAAATGTACACACTGCACCTTTAAACCTAAATAAAATTAAATCCTAATTAGAAATTTGTTTTTTTAGGGCCCGAGCACACCAGGGTGCGAGGACCCTATTGTTTTTGCTCGGTTTATTATTATTATTATTATTATTATTATTATTATTATTATTATTATTTATTCTTCTTCTTCTCCAAAGTGAATCGCATTTTTGAGGGGCGAAACATGCTCGAAAACTCATGAAATTTTGCACACATGTCAGAAGTGGTGAAAATTTACATGTGGTATAGGCGCTAAAAGTGGGCGTGTAGAAATGGCTCGATAGCGCCACCTGCAAAATTTCAAGAGAACAGCCCCCCCGCTACGAAGAACGTACAGATACGAAATTTGGTAGGATCATCTATCACCCCAAGACCTACAAAAAAGTCTCTTGGAGCGAAGCTCTAAACCCAACAGGAAGTCCGCCATTTTGAATTTTTGCCTTGATTTTTGTGCAAATTTGGTCATTTCCAGGCTTCATACTTTAACGAACTCCTCCTACAGATTTAATCCGATCATCGTCATATTTGGTCAATCTCATCTAAAGTCCTTTGCGATGTTAAATTGCGGAGATCTTGACTTTTCGTCAGAGGGTGTGTCCGTGGCGGCCTGACAAATTTCTGCATTTTCGCCATGAAACAGGAAGTGGCTCTAACTCAGGCATACAATGTCCAATCTGCCCCATGCTTCATACGTTTGATAAGTGTCTTGGCCTGAACACATTTCAATGCCAATATTCAACTTCACTCATAGCGCCACCTAGAGGTAGGAGGAAATACCATGTTTTACGCTGTGATTTACTGCTCTTAGAGATTTAATCAAATCATCATCATATTTGGTCAGACTGATGTTAAGCCCTTTGCCGTGATAAATTGCGAAGATCTTGACTTTTCGTTGAAGGGCGTGTCCGTGGCAGCCTGGCAAAGTGTGATATTTCGCCATGAAACAGGAAGCTGTTGTAATTCAGACATACATAGTCCGATCTGCCCCCAACTTCACACGTTTGATAAGGGTCCAGGCCTGAACACATCAACATGGCATAATTGAGTATCAGTCATAGCGCCACCTAGAGGCAGCAGGAAATACCACCTTTTATGCTGTGACTTACTGCTCTTAGAGATTTAACCATATCAACATCATATTTCATCAGTCTAATCTCAAGACCTTGTGTGATGATAAATAGCAACGACCTTGACTTTTCGTTAAAGGGCGTGTCCGTTGCGGCCTCGCAAAGTATCGCTAAATGAATCCCATTTTTGACAGCCTAAACGAGCTCAAAAAGTCATGAAACGTTGCACACGTGTCAAAAGTTGCGAATATTTTCATGTGATATAGGCTTCAGAACTTGGGGTGTTAAAATGGCTCTATAGCGCCACCTACAAAAATTCAATAGAGCAGCCCCCCCGCTACGTTAATCGCACAGATACAAAATGCGGTAGGATCATGTATCACCCCAAGACCTACAAAAAAGTCTCTTGGAGCAAAGCTCTAAACCCCACCGGAAGTCAGCCATTTTGAATTTTCTCTGTAATTTGAGTGCAAATTTTGCCATTTCTGGCCTTCGTATTTTAACAAACTCCACCTATAAATTTAATCAGATAATCATCATATTTGGTGAGTGTCATCTAAAGGGCTTTGCAATGCTAAATTGCGGAGATCTTGACATTTCAATGGAGGGTGTGTATGTGGCGGCTTGCCAAATTTCTGTGTTTCTCAATGAAACAGGAAGTTGTTCTAACTCAGGTTTAAAATTTCCAATCTGACCCACGCTTCACAAGTTTGATAATTGTCCTGTCCTGAACACATCAACATGGCAATATTCAGTAAAAGTTATAGCGCCACCTGCTGGAAGCAGGAAATAACATGTTTTACACTGTGATTTACTGCTCATTGAAATGTATTCAGATCATCATCATATTTGGTCAGTCTGAACTTAGGGACTTCACAATGATAAATTGTGAAGATCTTGACATTTCGTTAAAGGGGCGTGTCCGTTGTGGCCTGTCAAAGTTTGATTTTTCGCCATGAGAAAGCTGTTGTAACTCAGACATGCAATGTCCGACCTGTCACAGACATCATACGTTTGACAAGGGTCCTGGCCTCAACACATTAATGTTACAACAATCAATTACAATCTTAGCGCCACCTGCTGCACAAAGGAGGTATGGCACTTCAAAGTTCCTTTGAATATCCACCTATATTTACCCACTGAAATTTAAATCCCTCTGTTTCATTGCTTTACTAAGGCCATAAAGTGGCGGTGCACATGCGTGCGAGGGCCCTTCCATCACTGCTTGCAGTTTTAATTTTACTTCATTTTGCTCAAAAACGCTCAAGATGTGTTTAGTGCCAAGAGAGGTCACACTAAACACCGAAGATGCCTAAAGAAGACATTTAGCCCTGAAAATTTAATTTTACATTTTTTGTACATATTTCCTGTATTTTCTGTTTGTATCTTAATAACATAGATTGAAAAATAAATATGGATGGACATTAAAACTTCTAAAACAACAAGTCTGGTGGTGGTGGCCTAAGACTTTTGCACAGTACTATATATATATATATATATATATATATATATATATATATATATATATATATATATATATATATATATATATATATATATATATATATATATATATATATATATATATATATATGTTGTTTCTGTCTGCTGGTGTTTGTACGCAGGAACAGAAGGTTTGCACAGGGAGATCGTCTCTCCTCTATCACGACAGCTCTTCAGTACGGTTCAGAGAGTGAGGAAGACACCATACTGACTGGTATCTTACTTGTAATGATGTCTTTAGAATTTTAATCCAATCACATGAGACGTAAACGTCATGTGACGTATTAGTCTATGTTACACTGATAGATAAATTGTATCATATAAATGTTTTTACAATTTATGCGTTACTTTTTCAAAACATAGCTACTTTTGAATGTCTGTCAATTGGCATTGCCAGAATAGTTATGTCAACTTACTGTGATTTAGTTCAAACTAAGCAGGTTTAATACATTGATTTCCCGAAGGCTCTGTTCATTACGATGAGGGTGAATCTGAGGCGGAGAGCAGTCTATCCAGCATGGACATGAGCAACCCCATCTTTCAGATGTATGAGGCCGTGCGGGGTGTCAGGAACAGTCAGGGGCAACTCTTAGCCGAACCCTTTCATCAGCTGCCCTCCAGGAAAGACTACCCTGACTACTTCCAGCAAATCAGCCATCCAATATCCCTCCACCAGATAAGGTACAATGACAGCAGGCATTGCAAATCTTTAGTTTAACATGTGCTGTTTTAAAATGTCAGTAACTGATTCAATAATTTATTGGATAGATACAGTAACAAACTGTGAGTCTGTTTGCTAAATTCATCCCAAATTCTAGATTTTATGAACTGTGACCCCGTCTCTGAAATCCAGGTTAAAGGCATAGTTCACCCAAAAATGAAAATGTTCTCATTATTTACTCACCCTCATGTTGTTACAAACCTGTATGATGAACACGAAGGAATATATTTTAAGGAATGTTTGTAACCAAACCGTTCATGAGCCCTATTAACTTCCATAGTATATTTTTCTCTACTATGGACGTGAATGGGTCTCATAATCTAATAATGAGATTAAGAGCATCAACTTTTGATTTCACATTGATTTCAAATTTCAAGCATTTAGTCTTTATTTTTAGGAGTAAGATGAGAAACAATGAATATGAAAGTGTGGAACAGATAGATGTGGATCTTAACCGGATGTTTGAGAACGCAAAGCGCTACAACGTCCCCAACTCCCAAATCTACAAGCGCGTCCTAAAGTTGCAACAAATATTGCAGGTAATACAGTCGTGTTTGTGTCCGATTCTGTGTTTCAGTCTGTCACAGTGTTTTGTTGGGTGTCTATCATTCAACTCTTTTCCCGCCAATAACGATTTATTTCTTCAATTAAGAGAAAACGCTTCCCTGCCAATGACGCTTCCCTGACGAGTTTTTACTCTAATCTATAATTCCACTATCATCCACTAGGTGGTGCTCTTTCTCAACTTATAAATAAGTAATGAATTTTACCGATAGCGATAACTAAGTTGGTCCCTATTTGCTGATAACCAATAAATCAACCGATAGTTTTAAAAATGGATACTGGATAAAAAACATAACACTCAAAGTGAAACAGTGCTGAAATGTATTACAAAAGTTATAAAACCACAGTACTGAATCATGAAAATGTGCTAAATTAAATAAATGTATAAATAAAAATATATTTATTATATTAATAAGTATCAATACTTATATGAAGTGCTCCTACTGGTAAAATTGTACTTTATTTGCTTCTGTTTGAACATGTAATGATTATCTAACAAAAGATGAATTGCAATGATAATAAAAAATAACCAAATTCAGATTTTGATTTTTCAGATATGTTAATGTAGCCGACAGCTGCATATAGACCATTTTAAAAGATGTAAACAATGCTGGTCCAGAAGCACTTCCTGTTTCAGTTTTTAACACTAGATAAATGTTGGGATAAAATTTGAAGAGTTTCGTTGCAAAACGAGATAACCACCGTTTTTTTAATTGTTCAGAAATCTCGTTTTTTGGTTGTGCATTCCAATTAATTTCAATGCAACTGCAGTTGGTTTGTTTTGATTTAAACCTTCATAACTTCAAAAAATACAGCTAAGTAGCACCATAAAACAAAATAATAACATGATAACATAATAATAAACATGTTTTGACAAAAATGTAAAAAAATGGATTTATCTTGTTTTGCAACAAAACTCTTCAAATGTTCTTTTGGTTGTATAGAACTGAATCAAAAAGTTAAACAAAAATCTTAAAGATAATGATATATGTAAAATAAGATAAAAAAACTGTGTTTCTGGACCAGTGTTGTTTACATCTTTTGAAATGGTCTATAGTTTGCGTTCTCTTGTTATTAACTTAAAATATGAATAAAAGTAACCAGCTGGAAATATACAAATCCAAAAAAAATGGTAATAATCATGACATTAAACATTTGGGTTGGATTTATCTATGTGTATTTTTGTGTAACTATTTGAGGTACTACTAATATTTTTGTCCTGTAAGCCTTGATGACAAACTTAGGTTCTTGCTGTTGTTTCTTTGCTAATGCAGCATCTATTCAGCAAATTAATTACTTCATAATGATATAAAGCAAGAGACAAACTCAAAAAAACTATCGGCAGGGATTTTTTGCAGATAGCCGATTGTTTCACCAATAAACTATCGATGCCGATTAATCGGCAAAACCGATTAAGCGATCTACCCCTAGTCTTGATCATCATTCTGAATCTGTTCATTAACAAAAGTCCTTTACAAAAATGCAATTATCTTTTTGCTGAAAATTTTGTATTTTTAAATAAACCTTCCAATATTTGAGAGATTATAAAAAGAGAACAAATGAAGAGTTTTTTTTTTTAAGTAAAGGGTCTGTTCTTTCATTTGATATATTGTATGTTTATATATTTATATAAGACATTTTTAGAAAGGAATTAAACTTGAAAATCATAAAAATTGCTGGCGCTGGCTGGCAACTTTTTTTTAAATGCTGGCGGGGAATGAGTTAATATGTCTCAAGAAAACAGGCACAGATACAGTATTTGATATCTGTGTGTGCATGCGTGTTTTCTCAGATAAAGAAAAGAGAACTGATGAGGAGAGATGATGAAGATGACAGCATGCTGTCATCCACACTTTCTGATGGAGGCAGCATTAAGCGCAAAAGGTACACATTTATTTACTCCAATAAGCGCTTACTGAAGGCTGAAGATCTACAGCTTATTAAACTACTAGTAGTTCATCTCCATGGCTCTTGTCTGGGTCTACTAAAATATGTAACCCAAGGGTATATTTTTTGAAATTGAGATGTATGCACATCTAAATAAATAATCTTTCCATTGATGTATGGTTTGTTAGGATAGGAAAATATTTGTCCAAGAAACAACTATTTAAAAAATCTGGAATCTGCGGGTGCAACAAAATCAAAATATTGAAGTCCTTAGCAGGACATTATATATATATATATATATGAAGAGTTTGGTTCCAAAACGCGATAAACGCCATTTTTGAAAAAAATGAGTTACTGCCAAAATCAGTATTATATCAGGTCAGTAGTTAAAAGTAAATTCTTAATTTTACGCAAAATCCAATATCCGCCGTGTTATTCTGTCATCTTTTCTCCCTTTTTTCCCAAAATGCGATAAACGCCACTGCTCCTTTTTTACAGAACGCAATAAATCCATTTCTGATATTACAGCCCACCAGTCACGCAATGTAAACAAACAATGGCGGACGCGCTGAGTCCACGGAGTCCTAGTTTTCCTCATCTACTTTGTACTTCGTGATCAACAAACAAAACAAAATAATACTTTAATTGCATCGCTAAACCTGTGATGGTTTTCTGTGATGGGAAAGAAACGTAAGCCATCAACATCTAATAATTTACGCAAGAGACACTCGGGAGACGGGTGCTTGTTTGCCCGGGCCGACAACATCAAGTTTCTGACATGCAAACACATTGACCCCAGCGGATCTTATGAAAAACTTTCCATAATTTTACTCAAAGTCAACGAAAATCGAGCAGGACCAAAAACATTTTACCGCTGATCTCTGTGAAAGACGTTAAGCGAGGACGTCAAGTAACCGCAATGACAGTGATCTTAATATGACAAAGTAAGTGTTTTGATTAATGACATTAATGTTTATATTTTTAATTAGTGTGTACAACTAGTCAACTAAATGAATATAACATGGCAAAGATGAATGCACATTTATATAGGCTATTGATTCAATAGATTTATAGCATTTTGAATAAAAACTTGTCATGGATTTATTGCATTTTGTGGAAAAAATTATCCGTTTTTAAAATAAATCTTTGAAAATCAACTTATGGGTTGGAATTTTTTATGTTTTTATAACCTAAAGATGCTATGTGAAAGTTTGTAACAGAAAATAGTTGTTTTCATCTTGTCACTTTCTTGGTATAGAAAACACGTTTTTACCAAAATTTGTCAAAATGGATTTATTGCGTTTTGGAACCAAACTCTTCATATATAATGTACAACATACCTTCATGGAACATGATCTTTACATAAAATCCTAATGATTTTTGGCATAAAAAATCCGAAATGTATTATTGGCTATTGCTACACAAATATACTTATGACTGGTTTTGTGTACCAGGGTCACATATTTAAGCATTATTTACATTCATATGACAGCCACAAGAAGAACACAAAGAAGAACCGCATGAAGGCTCTGTACGCTGCTGTGGCGGAGGCTCGGGAGATGGGCACGGGACGGAGGCTATGTGACCTCTTCATGGTGAAGCCCTCAAAGAAAGACTACCCAGATTACTACAAGATCATACTGGAGCCAATGGACCTGAGGAGCGTAGACCACAACATCCGCTCCGACAGGTATCCCAGTGAGGACTCCATGATAGAGGACATGAAGCTGATGTTTCGTAACGCACGTCACTACAATGAAGAAGGATCACAAGTGAGTCGACAGTAAGGTTCTAGTGAGGGCATTTGAGGATTTATAATGTAATCGAGTATGATAGGCTTTATCAGCAGTAAAATAAGTGTTATAAATACAGTCTGCTCCAGTTTGATTGCTATTCGGTTTGACTCTAGGTATACAACGATGCCAACATTCTTGAGAAGATTTTGAGAGAAAAACGAAGGGAACTCGGACCCCCGCCCGATGATGATGACATTATTTCCCCCAAGCTGAAAATCCGTATGTTTTAAAAGCGACTTGTATTTAAAAATTGCGGTGTGTAGGTTAACGCTGACATAGTTTTATTTGTGAATGCTTAATACAGTTAGCCCTGCCCACAAATCACACCATTGGTTGAACCAATTTTACTTTGACATGTGATGTTGGAAAGCCTCTTAACATTGAAAATATGACTCTACCTACTTAACTTAAACTGTAACTAGCCATATATTCCACTGTCATTCCAGGGAAAAGTGGCATCTCCCCTAAAAAATCCAAGTACCTGACGCCTTTGCAGCAGAAACTCAATGAGCTCTATGAAGCCGTGAAGAACTACACCGACAAGCGTGGACGTCGCCTCAGCACAATCTTCCTTCGTCTTCCGTCCCGTGCCGAACTTCCAGACTACTACGTGGCCATCAAGAGACCAATAGACATGGAGAAGGTCAAGGGTCACATGCTGTCCAACAAGTACCAGGATGTTGACGCACTTGTGGAGGACTTGGTTTTGATGTTCAACAATGCTTGCACCTACAACGAGCCTGAATCGCTGATCTACAAAGACGCATTGGTGCTTCACAAAGTGCTTTTGGAGACCAGGAGAGATTTGGAAGGTGGAGAAGATGCCCACGTCCCGGATGTCGCGCGACTTATTCAAGAACTCGTACGTAACCTTTTCGTGTCGGTGCTCGGTCACCAAGACGATGAAGGTCGCTGCTATAGCGACTCGCTGGCGGAGATTCCAGCAGTTGATCCTAATAATCCTGATAAGCCTCCGTTGAACTTCGAGATCGTCAGAGCGAACGTAGATAAGGGACGTTATAGAAGACTAGATGTGTTTCAGGATAACATGTTTGAAGTCTTGGAGAAAGCCAGACGCCTACACAGGTAATGCTCTGTATAAGGATGTCAAAATCCAAAAATTTGGTTTTGCACAAAGTAATACATTATTTTCTGTGTGCCAGGACGGATTCGGAGATCTTTGAGGACTCTGTGGAGCTCCAGCAGTTCTTCATCCGGATCAGAGACGAGCTGTGCAAGAACGGAGAGATTCTTCTGTCGCCTGCCCTCAGCTACACAACCAAACATCTGCACAGCGATGTGGAGAAGGAGAAGAAAGAGAAGCTGCCGAAAGAGTATGAAGAGGATAAACTAAAGAGAGAGGAGGAGAAGAAAGGTATTTATCATGTATTTAGCAGACATTGCATTTTGCAGATGGTATAAATGTTATTAGTATGTGTGCTCTCTAGGATCGAAACCATGATCCTTTGCAGTGCTAACGCAACGCTCTACCAAGTCCAAGTGAGCTACATGAAGACTTTTATTTAAACATTCAGACATTTTTGACGAAAGCAATTTCGGTTTTATGTCCCATGGGAATTGAACCCATGACATTGGTGCAATGCCCTAACACTCTAATGCCCTACAGGCACATAACAGCTACTTAAACCAGAAGCTTATCAATTGAAAGTAATGTAGGATACTTTAGATATTGCAGAGGTCTAGACCTCAGCTGACAGCCGATTGGTTGATGTCAGGTATAACCTTGATTGGTCCACAGAGGCTGAGAAGAGTGAAGATTCATCAGGTGGTGGATGGCAAGGAGTCCTGCAGCGTAACTACAGCCAGGATTGCAGCTTTAAGGATAGCATGTATCATGTGGGAGATTATGTGTATGTGGAGCCCACAGAACCAAACCTGCAACCGCACATTGTCTGCATAGAGCGCCTATGGCAGGATGATGCAGGTATAGCATTCTTTATAAATCATGCATATAGTTCACCCAAATATGAAAATTTCGTCATGTCATCCCAGATGTATATGACTTTCGTTCTTCTAGATGATGTTGTCATGTTATATTCTTACAGTATATCCATCATTACAGTAATCCAATTGACTCCAATGTGTTAATATATGCCTTAAAGGGGACTTTTTTAAGATGTAAAATAAATCTGTGGTCTCCCCAGAGTGTGAATTTGAAAGTTTAGCTCAAAATACCATAAAAATAATTTATTATAGCATGTTAAAACTTCCACTATGTAGTATGTAGGTGTGAGCAAAATGTGCGGTTTTTAGGTGTGGCCTTTTAAATGCAAAGGAGCTGAAGAAATGCAAACACTGATCGCCATAATGGTGGTTTGTTGAAACTGAAACTCAATTGCGCTGTCAATTATATTCTCTTTCTCTTTGCACTAAATGGCAGTGCTGTGGTTGGATAGTGCAGATTAAAGGCTCTCTAAGCGAATTCACGCGTTTTAGACCATAAAACATTTTTTGTTACATACAGCAAACATTTCCTCACTATCTGCTTGCTGCCTGTCCGCTGATCAAGCTGTAAAAAACGCGATCTCTGTAGACAGCCCCGGCTCTACAAACTTCAATATAAGCACAGTGGCCAAACCTGCACCACAAAACAAAACAAAGTGTTCCAGCCAATAAACGCCAAGAAGGATTTGGGGGTTGAGTTTGGGCGCCTTCATGAAAGCACAGAAGGGAGGGGAAGGAGTTAACTACGCTCAGTTTGTTTGGAAACACATTTCAAAAATCAACACACCGATTCGCTTAGAGAGCCTTTAAGGGGTGGTACAATTATAATAAAATCCCTTTCTGACATCACAAGGGGAGCCAAATTTCAATGACCTATTTTTTTCACATGCTTTAAATTATTTATTTAAAGCGTAACTAAACCCCTGGTCAGAGGCTGACTCCACCCACTGGCAATATTTGAAAAATTCAAGAAAAGTGGGCAGATCCCAACGGAGATAGAGGGGACGAACTAAGCTCGTAACAAGCATGTGGTGAGATCGTAACAAGGGCGTGGTGAGCTTGAACCTGCTTACGTCACAAGTTACTTTTTGGACCCAACATCCAATAGGAAAATTCAACTGCAGTAGCAACCGTTCAACCTGAAGAGGGCAGCACTCGGACGTTTTTACACCATATATTGTAGTATTGAAACACTTTATATCCAAATGTCAAAAAACGTACTAAAATCAATGAACAGCACTAATAAAGCATCATTCTTACAGATCATTAACTAAACAAAGTTGGTTAAGGGTTTAGTTACTCTTTAAAGTATTTAAAGAATTTAAGTAAATGTTTAAATAATTTAATAGCATATTTGCATCTTTAATTAAAAAACATTTATTTTTATTGCCACATAAAACATGATTTGTCAATTTCTCAGATATACTGTATTGTTGTGTAATGGTCACATGATAAACAATTAAAATATTGTTAGTATTTAGATTTTTATTTTGAAATTATTTGTATTTTATTATTTTATTGTAATTTATTATAACACACGAATCCCATGCAATTCCCCCGCCGACCACCATGAGTTTATCTGTAAATAATTGATAACTCTTTCCCCGCCAGCATTTAAAAAAAAATTGCCAGCCAGCGCCAGCATTTTTTATGATTTTCACAAAAGTTTAATGCCTTACAGAAAAGACCCTCTGCTTTCAAACAAACAATCACACCCCCCCCCAAAAAAAAGTTTCTTCCTATCTTCATTAGTTCTGTTTTTATCACCTCTCAAATATTTGTAGGGTTTTATTCAAAAATACAAAATTTTGAGAAAAAAAGCTGAGATAACTGCATTTTTGTGAAGGACTTTTGTTAGCGATCAGATTCAAAACACTTATAAACATACACAGAGTTTTACTGTTTTTGAATCAAGTGTTTTATAAGTTTGGTAAGAGTGCCACCTAGTGGATAATAGCGGAAATATAGATTGCCGTAAAAACTCATCAGGAAAGCATCATTGGCAAGGGAGCGTTTTCTTTTAATTGAAATAACTTGTCAATAGCAGGAAAAGTGTTAAATATCTGCGTGTAATTGTTAAAACAGCATAAGATCAGGCCTTGAATAGTCAGCTGTTTTAAAGCTGTAAAAAACTATAAATTTTTTTACATATTAGAAGTCCTTGTTAATTTCTTAACTGGATGTGAATGATGTATATACTGTAAATTTTCAAATATTTTTTTATATTTTCTAAAGACTGCAATATTAGAGGTGTTGATAGCTTTTGATATCTAATTTTTGATGTAAGAACATGCAGTAATAATGTTTTTTTTATTAATAAGGAGAGAAGTGGCTTTATGGCTGCTGGTTTTACCGACCCAATGAAACATTTCACCTGGCCACACGGAAATTTCTGGAGAAAGAAGTTTTCAAAAGCGACTATTACAACAAAATTCCTGTCAATAAAATATTGGGCAAATGCGTTGTCATGTTTGTGAAGGTAATGTCAAGATTCCCAAATAAACCGAACATTGCATGTGTGTCACTACTGAATTACATTACAATTTTTTTTATTCGTTTCAGGAGTATTTCAAACTTCAGCCAGACAGCTTCAGACCTGAAGATGTTTTCGTTTGTGAATCTCGCTATTCTGCGAAGACCAAGTCCTTCAAAAAGATCAAGATGTGGACGATGCCCCTTAGCTCTGTGAAGTTTGTTCCCCGTGAAGTGCCCTTACCCGTGGTCCGCGTGGCCTCGATGTTTGCGCCTAAACAGGACAGCGAGAAGCTTCCTGAGATGCCAGATGATGGCAAAGCTGCACCTTCTATTATAGATAAAGTACGAGAATTAGTAACATAAAATAGCTTTATAACTTCAGATGTATGTAAATAAGAGATGCTGTCTCTGTCTGTTTCTTTAGGAGAGGGAAGATGTTCCCATGGAGGTCAGTAATGGAGAGCCGGGTTGCCAGTATTACGAGCAACTCTGCTATAATGACATGTGTTTGAAAGTGGGAGACTGTGTCTACATCCGCTCTCATGGGCTCGTACGCAACCGTGTGGGCAGGTAAAGTATTGACAAGACGGAATACTCAACATTTTAAAAGTCATATTTGATGACATGGACTGCTTATTAAAAGTGTCCCCTGAAACAGATTAGAGAAGATGTGGGTGCGAGATGGAGCCGCATACTTTTTCGGACCCATCTTTATCCACCCTGAAGAGACCGAACATGAGCCCACTAAGATGTTTTACAAGAAGGAAGTGTTCCTCAGCAACCTGGAGGAATCCTGCCCTATGACTTGTATAGCAGGTAACCAGAATCATTACACATTAAAAGGAAGTCACGTCATTTACATTGGCTGTGTCCGAAATAGCCCACTATTCTCCGCGTTTATTTACTAA
The DNA here is from genome assembly GCF_027580225.2 of Misgurnus anguillicaudatus. Taxonomy (NCBI): domain Eukaryota; kingdom Metazoa; phylum Chordata; class Actinopteri; order Cypriniformes; family Cobitidae; genus Misgurnus; species Misgurnus anguillicaudatus. Next base: position 12,041,819 of record NC_073350.2, read on the forward strand.
TACAGTCCACTTGAATGAATGAATGAATGAATGAATGAGAACGAGTGAGTAAATTCAGACACTAAAGCCCAGCCTATAGTCTGTATCCTACGTGTATGTGAATGTATGCACACAGTCGAATGCACAGCCTTTCAAAGTATAGTTTATTTGACACAGGCGGATTGCGACAAAATGCAATGCATTTCCTGGTCTACATACTACATTTTCCTGTAGGCCCATGCAAGACCCAGCAGTGCTTATACACACTGTACACGGTCCCTTCGCGTATGCATAAATGTATGTTCACACCAGACGCGAATTAGGTGATTTGCGCTATTTGAGCATAGTTGGATACTTCGCTTGGTTAACTCGCTTCATTTGCATGTAAAATTTACGTCATTTGTGCATAAAATTTGCGTAATCCGCATGTGACATTCAGACGTGAATGCGCTCAATTTGACGGCTTTAGCTAGCTTGAGGTCTCAATATGTAAATTTACTCAAATATGCGTTTACTCAATTGTCCGACCTCCTCACTCACTTTCTTCCAAGCAAGCTCCTTTAGGCGTTGGAAGTAAGTGCCATTTTGTGTCGAAACCAAGGGGCAACCTTCCGATCTTTCTGATGAAGCCAATACGGCAGCGAATTGAACTGCAATTCATCGACTGGCCCCTAGAGGCTGGCTCCAAAAGGAAGTCAATTCCCATAGACCTCCATGTTAAAATGCCCAACTTAACAGCAGAAAATAATATATTTACCTGGTACAACAGTGATTTTGGTCTTTATAGACCAGTTCAAATGATGTAAACAACACTGGTCCAGAAACACTTCCTGTTACAGTTTGTGACAGTTATTTTTTTATTTCACATATATTATTATCTTTAAGATGTTTGTTTAACTTCAGTTAATTCAGGTTTATATGTTCTGTTGGTTTATTTTATCCCAACGTTTATCTAGTGTTAAAAAACGGAAACAGGAAGTGCTTCTGGACCAGTGTTGTTTACATCTTTTGAAATGGTCTATAGCAAATTTTGCCCTTCATGACAACTGTGAGAGGGGTGAATTGTTTATAAAACGTAACGTTTAAATTATATTGAGCCTTAAAGTTTTCCATAATTAAGAGAGGGGCCACTTTAGTCATGGTTGAACAGCCACTGCTGTCATTACAGTCAAGCTAGGCGGGCATGGTTTCAGCAACCAGCCACCTTAGCTTCAACCACGTCCCACCTCTTTACCCATTTTCGGATATCCGTGAGTGATGCGCGGTGACGCGCAGCCAAGATGGTGAAGACAAGCACCGCCGACTATTGGCTTCAAAAACAATCTTCAGAAATCTATGGGTGACGTCACAGATACTACATCCATCTTTTTTACAGTCTATGACCAAAAAAATTTTTTATGGCCTAGAACGCGTGAATTCGCTTAGAGCACCTTGAAGGGTATAGGGAGCTTTTTTATATTACTGAGTGATTTGGAAGACTGATGTGACTGGCGCTGGCTAATGACTAAATTAAATCCTTGGTCTTGTTTTCATCAGGGAAGTGTACAGTGTCGTCTTTTAAAGATTTCCTGTCATGCCGGCCCACTGAAATGCCAGAGGAGGACGTGCTGTTGTGTGAGAGCCGCTACATTGAAAGTGAGAAGCAAATGAAGAAGTTCAAAGGGCTGAAGCGCTTCTCTCTGTCTGCCAAAGTCGTCGAGGATGAGATCTACTACTTCAGGTAATAATCTTAAGAAATAAAATGCTTTGGGCACTTCATCTACCCAAAATTGGATGTTCAACACACGTCTTTGGTTGTGTCCATCAGAAAGCTCATCGTCCCGCAGAAGGAGCCGTCTCCACTGCTAGACAAGAAGATCGAGGAGTTGGAGGCCAAGTTTGCAGACATGACGGATGAAGAGTTGGAGGACTTGGGTGATGATGATGGAGACGGTTCAGATGCTCACTGCATGCCTCGGCATCACACTCCACTGACCAGTGATATGGAGCTGCTGCATTACGCCCCTCCTCAGGTCTCTGGGAACTTATTTTGTTTAATAGTCATTTAGATTTCGGAAAGCTCTTGTCTTTTATATACATCAGTGGTCAGTTATACTCAAGAATCTCACTCTTTGCCACAGTCCACGCCAAAGTCAATAAAGGGGTTGTCGAAGAAAGAAGGTGCGAAGAGGAAGATCAACATGAGCGGTTACATCCTCTTCAGCAGCGAGATGAGAGCCGTCATTAAGGCCCAGCACCCTGACTTCTCTTTTGGGGAGCTCAGTCGACTGGTGGGCACTGAATGGAGAAACCTGGAGGCTACTAAGAAAGCAGAGTATGAAGGTGAAGCCACACAGTATTTTTTATTTACAATATAAATTCATATATGGTTTAAAACACAATACTGGTCTAGGTCTGGTAATATTGGTTGGTAACATGCTATTCGCAAATTAAACTTTTTTATTTTTGTTAATTTCACAAACATCATTGTCAAATGAGAAAATAATGAGAAAGTGATTTGTGGTGACACCTAAATTTGGTGCTTTATCCAAACGCACATATATAATACGATTGTTTTCAAAGCTATTGCCATCATAAATAGATATAATTTATTATATCTCTGGTTCCTATCCTAATATAATACATGCTCAGATTTTGCATTTAAATTGAATATATTTAAATTAAAAGGCGTGATTTTTGTCCAATATTGTGTATTTTAACCCATATGGAAATTGATGCATGACATGCATGGTCCCCAGGTTCACTGTCAGACAATTGTTTTGTCTTTACCATCTAGAACGGGCAGCTAAGGTAGCGGAGCAGCAGGAACGAGAACGGACGGCGCATCAGCTGAACCCGAGAGCAGGTACCCCAATAGGGGCGCTCATTGGGGTGGTACCTCCCCCGATCCCCATGGGGATGCTTAGCCCCAGCATGACGCCTATGGCAGGTAACCCCTCTCAGGTGTGGTGGATACCTTAGTGCCACACAGAGCTGCAATAAGAAGTCTAACTGCTAGCACTCTTTATCATCAACACACTTTTCATCAACTTCATTACGTCTGCAATGCTGCCATGTTTGGGTCTGTGAGCTAATATCTATTATCAAAACAGATATGATTTTTAACGCATCATGCTACTGTCGCCGAAAACTTGCATGTACTGGTTTCATGTATCATGAAACTTTATGCCCCGTGTCCCACTTTCCAGCCCTGAACCAGGATCCAGACAGTTATATAGGGTAGGGATGCACGATATATCGGCCAACATATCGTTATCGGCCGATAACTGCTTAGTTTTAATATTATCGGTTATCGGTCTGATAGCAAAATTAGGCGGATAAATGAAAGCGATAAATAATGGATTATTTTGGTTTGTTGAACCACTTCACTTGCTCATTGCTGGCCATGTGGAGTTTTGATTGGTACTTTCTGTGACATAGCACGAAGATGACACGTGTTGCGGGCTTAAGAAGAGTATGCTAGTCTAGCGCAAAGACAAGATGTCCGCGGTCTGCGAGTTTTTCATTGTGAAAATAATATGAATATTTATCGGCCTATATATATCGGTTATCGGCCCCCAAATATAAAGAGTTATCGGTATCGGCCAAAATTTCCATATCGGTGCATCCCTAAAGTAGGGGTATATACAGTACAGTATACGCTAGGTTTCATGTTTTTAATATAATTTTAAAAAATCAAGTATTTGTTAAGCATACCATGCATGCATTCATTCTTCTATTTAGCTGCATGATATACCGATGCATGCGTATGTTGTGTCATCACTTTCCTCCTCTTCATTCAAAGGCATGATGGGTAGCTACCATGCTGCTTTTTAAGCACCTGTTAATGGCATGATTAACATGACTGACATGCCTTCACATTTCATATGGGTACCTGCTGCCCTTTCACCTTCTGTGGGGTATGCCTGGCATGCCATATCTGTGTAAGAGCAACCTCACAGCCATACGCACCACTCGCAGTTGCTTCCTGTCTGCCTCTCACATCCAAACAAGAGGGGCTACCTGTACCATAGGATCAGGGGCTCACCTGAACAACCGGTCTGCCCTGGCCAATGACAAAACAAATAGACTCCCAATGTTCTACTAATCATAAAAAATTAATACAAATATGCTACATGGGAAGAAGTTATTATGGATTAAGTATGAATAAGGATGAGTAATTGAGTTGTCTTCTCACTAGAATGCTCTGCTATTGTTGTTGTTAAAGTGAAATATGGATTGTATTTATTTAAAATATCTAAACAATATTATGATTAGGATATGTAATATTCTGTGGATTTCACAATTAAGACACTATGGGCCAGTTTCCCGGACAGGGCTTATCCTAGTCCTAGACTAAAGTGCATGTTTTAATTTAAAAGCACCTTGCACTGACATATTTTAACCTATGTCAGTACCATTGTTTTGTCTCTAGATGCACACCTGCATGGTTTTTGTAAGGTTCGTTTGTAAAAACGACTTAAATGTCCTAAAATAATTTAGGCCTAGTCCTGGATTAATCTAAACCCTGTACGGGAAATTGTCCCTATAAGAAATTTTTGCCATGAAGAATTGGGATGGTATCAATGCATATATTAAAAGTGTCTTTGTCATACTGATGCATTTTCACAGGTATAAATGGATTGGCACCGGGTTCAACCGGAAACACTTACGGGACTCAGGTAATGCTCACAATGAAGTATCATACTGTATGTTTAATAGGTTTGAATTCATCCCTTTTATTACACCCTACTGAAAAATCCAGCAAAGACCAACATAAGCTGGTAGATGGTTTAAGGTGGCAATAGCTGGTCTAAGCTGGTCCTCCCAGCCTGGCAAAGCTGGTCAAGCTGGTGTGTCAGCTGGTCTTTCAGCCTAACCAGCTAAGTCCAGCTAGACCAGCTTAAAAAGTGACCAAGACACCACTAGACCAGCTTGCTACACCAGCATTACCAGCTAAAACCAAGCTAGGAGACCAGCTAAAACCAGCTCATGCTGGTCTTAGCTGGATTTTTCAGTAGGGCAATGTTTAAAGGGATAGTTCATTGAAAAATCAAGATCATTTTCTCATTCTCATGTTGTTTCAGACCTGAATTTCTTTTTCTGATGAACACAAGAGAAGATATTTTGATAAATGATGGTAAGCACAAACGTGATTTTATCCATAGGAAAAACAAATATGATGGAATTTAATGGGCACTGTCAACTGTGTACTTACCATCATTTATCAAAATATCTTCTTCATCATTTATCACAGTACTTCCAGGATTTGTTTTCCTACTATGGAAGTCAATGGTTACAATCAGCTGTGTGCTTACCATCATTTATTAAAATATCTTCTTTTGGGTTCATCAGAAAAAGAAATTCAGGTCTGAAACAACATGAGAATGAGAAAATGATCTTGATTTTTCGATGAACTCATACAGGTTTCTATACTCATACATTTTTGGGTGAACTCAGTGTCTTTGAATTTCAATTTATGGTGTGGCTTTACAGAATATAGGCCAAAATATGGATATGGTCATTATGGAATAGGATATTTCAAAATAATTTAAGACAGGATCAAGCGCAAACACAAGAGGAGTGATACAGACTTACGCAAATATGAGCATACTTGTAACACTGCTTGTTTGATCACATTAGTTGATCAGGTATAGTTGTTATATGTGACCCTGCACCACAAAACCACCACCTGTCACAAGTCACACAGGTATATTTATGATATTAAGTAAAGATCACGCAGGGCTCCAGACTGCCACCAAATGGTGGCATTTTGCCACTAAAATTTGTGAGTGTGCCACTGAATTTTACATCCAGTCGCACATGTGCGACCAGTAAATTTGACCTTTTTTGTGATGTGACACTGAATTTGAAACAGCACATTGTACTTTCTGCATTTATCATTAAATTATTTATTAGTAAAACACTGGAAATTAGTAGAAATGTGAATATTTGGTTAGCATGTTGATTTACGGTGTGTGCCCCTAAATTTTCTGGTTGCGCCCCTAAAATTTTCAGTTGGGGGCACTGTGCTCCTAGTGAAAAAAGTTAGTCTGGAGCCCTGTCATGTTTCAATTTAGATATTTTGTACATTTCCTACTGTAAATATATTTTTTCATTAGTAATTTGTGTTGCTAAGGACTTTATTTGGACAACTTTAAAGGAAACCACCACTGTTTTTCAATATTTCCCTATGTTCTTACCTCAGCTTACACAAATTAATACATAACTATCTTTATTTAATGTGTAATCTTTGTACAGTGCGTCGTGAATGTGTTAGCATTTAGCCTAGCCCCATTCATTCCTTAGGTTCCAAACAGGGATGAATTTAGAAGCCACCAAACACTTCCATGTTTTCCCTATTTAACGACTGTTACATAGTTACATGAGTAAGTATGGTGGCACAAAATAAAACGTTGTGATATTTAAAAAAAAGAGAACTATATTGTAATTAATTTGTTACATTTATATAGCGCTTTTCTCAGTACTCAAAGCGCTTTACATATGAATGGGGGAATCTCCTCAACCACCACCAATGTGCAGCATCCACCTGGATGATGCAACGGCAGCCATATTGCACCAGAACGCCCACCACACACCAGAGAGAGGAGACAGAGGGATATAGCCAATTAGTATGAGGGATGATTAGTAGGCCAATGGGCAAGTTTAGCCAGGATGCTGGGGCACACCCCTACTCTTTTTCAAAGAACATCCTGGGATTTTTTTTATGACCACAGAGAGTCAGGACCTCGGTTTAACATCTCATCCGAAGGACGGTGCTTTTTTGACAGTATAGTGTCCCTGTCACTATACTGGGGTATTAGGACCCACACAGACCACAGGGTGAGCACCCCTTGCTGGTCCACAACACCTCTACCAGCAGCAACCTGGTTTTCCCAGGTGGTCTCCCATCCAAGTACTGACCAGGCTCAGCCCTGCTTAGCTTCAGTGGGCAAGCTGTCTTGGGCTACAGGGTGATAATATGGCTGCTGGTATTTCGGAAGAGCACTTAGTTTGCAGCACTTCGACACGGGCGCACAGTAACATCATCATGACTACTCCCCCTGTCACTCAAACTTCCGTCAATATTACTGTGCCCGAGGTCAAAGTGCTGCAAACTGCACGTTTTATTTTGTGCCACTATACTTACTAATAACTACTCATGTAACAGTTTTAAATGGGGAAAGCATGGAAGTGTTTGCCGGCCTCCAAATTCATCCCTGTTTGGATCCCAAGGAATGAATGAGGCCAAGCCAAATGCCAACACATGCATGACACACTGTACAAAGACCAAGTGCACGCATTGAAAAAAGACAGGTATGTATTCACCTGTCTAAGCTGAAGCAAGAACATAGTAAAATATTAAAAAATGGTGTTTTTCTTTAAAGACAATTTTCTCTATAGGCTATTTAATTTTTTTGCATCCTCAAATTCCAAATTTTCAAATAAATGTATCTCGGACAAATATTGTCATATCCTAACAAACCATACATCAATGGAAATCTTATTTATTCAAATCTCAATTTAAAAATGTACCCTTATAACTGGTATTGTGGTCCAGGGTCACATATGGCAGATACTTTAGGACCTTTCAATAGAAACTGAGACCTGTATAATATAATATTTCATTTCACTGAAATATAGTTTGTTTATTTCTGTAGATGGGTGTAATGAACTCAGGCCAACAGAATCCCCCACCCTACCCGGGACAGGTCGGTCAGGCCGCTCTGCAGCAGCCCTCCACCCCTATATTTGTAGCTCCTCCACCCAAACCCCAGCGCCTCTTACATTCAGATGCATATCTGCGGTATATAGAGGGACTGAGCGCTGAGTCCACTACTGTGAGCAAATGGGACCAAACACTGTCTGGTGAGTGCAACAGTATTTCATATGCATACAAGGTGAGTTTAGTAAGGAAGATACTGACTGCAGATCATTTCAAAACATATAGGCAACCGGTATATTTGACTACTATGATATGTGACCCAGTCAATTTTTGAAAAGTCAATTTTTGTGATTTAATGTTTTCTACATAAAATACATTATGTGAAAAAAATATATAACCTTGATATCTTTAATATTGACTGAGTAAGAAAAATCAATGTGATTCAATGACTGAAATCAATCTTTCAATCACACAGTTAAAAATGTATATGTGAAATATCTTGTATTTGTATTTTATTGTAATAATAAATTTGTGTCATCGTAGCTCGCAGGAAAGATGTGCGGCTCACAAAAGAGCAAGAGAGCCGTCTTCCCTCCCACTGGCTGAAGAGTAAGGGAGCTCATAAGACTATGGCCGATGCTCTCTGGCGATTAAGGGACCTAATGCTCCGAGACACACTTAACATTCAACAGACATATAACATTCAAAACATCTAAACCATTCCTTCTCATTCAAAGGAATGAGTCGTTCCTTAATGGGGTAGTTCACCCAAAAGTGAAAAGTGTTGTCGTCGTTTACTCATCCCCGTGTTGTTGTGAACCTGTATGAGTTTTTTTATTCTGTTGAATCCAGGGGGGGATATTTTGATAAATGATTGTAAGCACACAGTTGACGGTACCCATTGACTTATGACTTGCTTACAGTCATTGATCAAATTTTATCAAATTAACTTTTTTCTTTTGTATTTAACAGAAGAGACTCATACAGGTTTGCAGCAACGTGGGGGTGATGAATGATGACAACATTTTCATTTTGGTGTGAACTATCACTTTCAATTTTAATGTTGTGATAAATTTACATTATATTTAGTGTTTTGTAATGTTAAGTATACAATTAGTCTGTTGGCTTTATTAGTGTTTATGCTGTTTTGTTTGTTCTTGATAGCACTTTGAATTGTCTAGTTTTATATGTTGGCTATTAAATGCTCTTAGACTGATTTAAGCACTTTCATAAAATGAAGAACTTTTAAGTGTTGATGTTATTGTTTGTGCATTGTAATTCGTGACAGAACGATGTTAAATGTATTCCGAAAGAATGTAGTAATGGCCATTTATGGGTCTTTTTTTGTTTAAAAAACAAACAAAACGTACGGCTATTTTTCATATTGTCGCAGTTGTACTAGTTAAAAGCCATTTTGGAGTGGACACCATCTGTCTAATGTTTCAATAAACTAACATTGACATTACATAACATGTTTTTAGTTTGTCTTGTAAAATATCCCAAAAGTAAAATGTTAAGAACTTTTATTACAATTTATTTTAATATTCTCTTAACCTAAACCAAAACTTTATTTTACTTCTTTGCAAATGCAGTAGCTGGAAATAAAAAGTGATGTGACGGCGAGGTCACACTGGATGCTGAAGTTTAATCCACTAAAGAAAAGTTCAGATATTCAGAAAGCAGAGACACAAAATTTGACCCTTGTACGATTTCTAAAAAGATTGTGCTGTAAGATGGCATTCTTGAAAAGAAATACAGTACGAATCTATTGGTCTTAACACTATTTATTACAAAAAAAATAACTATTTACAAAATACGAGAAATTTTAAATATAAATTCAGATCCTCCATTTTGGGTTCAGTCTGGGGAGTCCAGTGCTGTTCTTTTCCAGGAGATCGAGGTGTTTGCCTGAATGCTGTAAAAAAACATTAAACACTGTTATTGTCACTGTTATACCAGTGAAGAGTTATATTACCATCATATTTACATCTGAAACTTTCATGACAAACTTAATGTGCAAGTGTTTAAAGAACTAGAGGTACATACTTCAGTACTGAAAGTCCTCTTCATTGACATGGGTGGAAGAGGTTGCAAAGGTCTGGAGGGCGGGAACCTTCCCAGAAGTGGAAGAGACACTGCAAGCCAATCAGATTCAAGACATAAAAACTTGCACACAATGCACTGAGGTTATATAATATCTAACAAATTGAAGTTTATAAAACTCACTTTTAGGGGCACTTATAGGTGAAGATCCTATAGGAGGCACACGGGAAAGAAATGATTCATATTGAATCTTTTCCCCTCTGATGACCCTCACGTGTGATATCAACTGCAAAAAACACAATAGCTGTTTACAATTTCCCTTAAAGCTGCAAAGTAATGTTGGTTAAAAATGGAAGAAAAAAAACTAAATTTACTTTAACAGTGCCTGTGAAATCCTATAAAACAAATATTGATCCACATGCATGCTGCAACTCAATGAACTGAATCAGACAAAAAGATGAATAACATTAATAAAACCTTTTATACCTTTTGCTCAGGCTTTCTTATATTGGACGGTGGGATGCAATCCAGAAGTGGAAGAGACACTGCAAACCAATCAGATTTAAAACAATGTAATGAATTGTGTGCATTAGCAGCACGTGCACCAAAATCTAGAGACGCCATGAAAACTTACAAGATGCATTGAGTTACTATGATATCTAACAAAGTGTGGCTACAGCTAAGAGATGTAAGAGATGAAAAACTGTTATGTCTCGCATGAGGAGCTCACTCACCCTTGGAGGCATCTAGACCGGATGCTGAAGGCCCGGTAGGAGGCGCACGCATGCCCATACGGTCAAATTGAGCCTTTGGGACACCGCGACCCCTGTTGACCGTCGTAAGAGATGGCAACTGCAAAAACACAATAGTAACGATTTCACTTAAAAATCATTTTATGAACAACGTCAACTTCCTAATTTCATAGTAGAGTGTGCTACTGAAAAAGTTTTAAACCATATTTAAACAACTTTTACAGTCACTGTGAATAGGCTACCTAAACATCCTTAAATAAATTAAAATATATTTATATTATTTATATCATCGGCAGAGGCCAATTATATTATTTAAATATAACTCAAAGAGACGCAGCTACTACTAGTCAAATTAAAATACCCACACCCACCTTTTGGTCAGGCTCCACATTTAGGACAGGAGGACCCATCAGTTTGCCATCTTTCTCAGCTAAATCACAAAAAGTCTGTATCAAATGTAATGTTTGATAACAAAGCAACTCATGCACACACAAAATTAATAAACTTTTTACCTGGCTGTCTGAGAATGGGGAAAATCCTCACCCCCTGACAAATGAGCGGCGGACCATCCGAAAATGGTCTAGCAGACTTCCGAAAGTAATTCATTTTTTGAGCCAAAAATTAGCCAAAAAAAGTCAGAAATTACCAATCAAAACCACAAACTACTCGCGAGTCGTGACACTGGATAAGTTTGAATGATGCAATGATGCTAATGCCTATAAAATGCCGTAACCATGGTTACAGCTGCTTCATTTTTTTTCTCAGAATAAACATTAAAAATAGGTATTAACCTGAATAAATTATTTAAAATAAGTAATATTATAATAAGTATTATTCTTAAAAGTAAACATATGTAATAAAATAAATAATAGTTATTAATGCAATTATTAAAACAAATTCTAAAGAGTCTCAAAAAGTAGTCCTGATCATTTGATTTTAATGGTAATTTTCGATCATTCATTCTTCTACTTTAAAGTGAATTGGTCAAGGCTTTATCAAACAAAAGGTGGAGAAGATTATATTTTTTTGACAATGGACTGTAAATAGCAATTTAATGTGACACATACAGGAATGGGTGAAAATATATAGCAAATATAAAGCATGTAGGCTATTCAAGCATGTTTTACATAGAGCTGGAATGTCTGGGTCACTTTAAGGAAGCGGCAGTCAGAGGAAACCCAATGGCAATATGCTTGTTCGACATCTTGCGACGCTGCGAGAACCGACAGCCGGATGACGTCAACGTACCGCGAGACCGAGTCGAGAAATCACACGTAGAAGTCTAATTTCGAATCGCTCTCGCGGTACTTCGACGTCATCCGGCTGTCGGTTCTTGCAGTGCCGCTTGACTCTTTTACAGCCCACACCATAGACATTATATACGTAGACACCTCATGACGTGCTGGAACGCATCAAACGTCGGCGCCATATTGGATGGGTCTTCTCACTGTACGCTAGCACCAGAGTCAATCGGAGTTAACGGAAAGAAAGCAACTATGGCCGTATTTTGTGCAGCGTACGCCGGCGCAGTATTGATTCCAGATCACATGGGATTACATTTCACAAGGAAGATTGAACAATTGGTTTGGTTATTTTACGTTATTATTTAATATTGTGTCAATGTTCAGCAGGAACTGGTACTCTCTCTCATGATCTCTCGCTGTTTTTTCTTCACATTTGAAGGTTTCCAAGTGATACAGGCATGAGAAGGCAATGGGAAGTTGCTATAAAACGGGAGGGTTTTGTTGTGACTGAGTGGTCAAAGCGCTGTAGCAAAGAGTATAGAAGAACAAGAGGGGAAATTCTGATTCGTTTTTGGCAACAGCCACTAGATGGCGCTTCAGTAGCGCGGCCGCCATTTTGGAATGAAAATTCTCACGTCGTGACGTCATTACTTGTCGTGGCGGCCATGTTGATCATAGATATGTATATAAAGGCTAGATGGCTCGTCCGCGCTGCTGGCCAATTGAGTGCAACGTCCGCATTTTGGCGGCCATCTTACGACAGGGCGCTCGCTCACTCGTAGCATTGTGTTTTTATGATGCAGGTACTTTTAAATGACCATAACTTGCTTAACTTTTTACCGATTTTCAAACGGTTTGGTTTGTTATAAACGTCAAAGATGTACCTATGACACTGCATACCTATACTAAAAATAAAAAATAAATTCAAGAAACATGTTAAAGCATCCAGAATTATAGCCACGTTAATAACGTTTGTAAAAACCCAAACCGTTTGAAAATCGGTAGAAAATTGAGCAAGTTATGGTCATTTAAAAGTACCTGCACCATTAAACTCAATACTACGAGTGAGCGAGCGCCCTGTCCTAAGATGGCCGCCAGGTGATGCCGTTAGGGACTCCGCCTTGAGCCATCTAGCCTTTATATACATATCTATGCTCTCACCCCTCTAATTTTCAGAATTTTTTTCTACCCTGTAAGAAATCATTTAAGCACTACAGTGATTAAACATGTTTTCCCATTACTTTTCTGTTTTATCAAGTTAACAAATTGATTAAATTTATGTTAAAATTTAAATAGAAATTTTGCAAACCACATGTGTTAAACATTTTAAGGCAGGTCAAATTAGTTTGGTTGTTGGGGATGCAGTAATTTATTTAAAACACCACCTTTTTGGGATTACAGTTTGGCTTTCCCCAAAGAGGAAAATTAAAAAGACAACACTACATTGCAAAAACCCTAACTGTAAAAACCTACAGATGAACACCTCCTAGAAATCTGTTATTGTTTTTTATTTTAGCTGGGTATGAAGAGGAATTCCCCTCTTACCGAACCATCTACAGTATAAAGTTATCTATCAGACTGGATATATTCATACGTATTTCCTTTTATACCTTAAATACCCATACAAATCAGCTGCCATTGGAAGTTAAACATACAAACTACTAAGCAGAATAATAAAAAAAATCAATAAATATGCATCATGTTTCATGATTTGAAAACTAAAATAAAGCTAAAATAAAGTTCGGTCAGCTGCAGAGATTTGAATGTTGTTCATTTAGGCCTCTTTAACTTCATGAGGCGCTGCAAGAACCGACAGGTAGATTGTCGGACTAGCGCACATGGATTTAGCAGTTATGGAGGCCCCCCTTCAAGCTTGAGGCCCTAGGCATTTGCCTACTCTGCCTATAGGTAGCGCTGGCCCTGATCATAACTAAATCTCTGCCGCTTATAACAACTCAAACCGTGTGAAAATCCGGTAAAAATTAGGGGAGTTATGATTATTCCTCATTAGAAATGAATGCAAGGGAGCGCACTGGACACCCATCCAACATGGCCGCCGCGCGATACGTCAGCTCCAATAGGCAGCTCAGTCTACGAGGTGTCTACGTATATAATGTCTATAAAAACGGTTTCCCAGCATCAAATTGCCTGGTTGTTGTGTTTGGTTGCACTAATATAATATACTAATATACGTGTATATGTATCTGGCCACTTTATATTTGGCCATCTGCTAACTTATTCTATCCACTCCACTATAGTACACTAAAATGCACATTTTAGTCATGTCCCCAGGATCACTCAGTCTTTTACACAACACATTCCAAACTCTGAAAATCTAGGAATATTGCACAAGACATTTTTAAGAGAAGGTTACATCATTTGGATCTTCTAAAGGTCATGTGAAGATCAAAAGTTACTTTTCTCATTTTCTTTTCTACATATTTTATGATATTGATGCTATGACTGTGAATGTTAATCTTAACAGTCAGTCATGTTACTTAAATTATGTCTTTGATGTTATCGGATTATTTTAAAATAAAACATTTTGGTAATTCACTAGAATTTGCTCAGTGTCTTCATGCTATTAGCACATATTTAATGCAGCTATATTATATGTATTTGCTAAATCTTTGCAAAAAACTGTCCTGTTACTTTTAGTCCTGTTAACAAAATGCCTCCATCCTCTATTAAAAAACTATGTAAAAATAAACTAGTTACCTGAGATTGACCAATACTCATTTTGAAAAGTAAATAATGTGTGTTATTAGATTTAGTGTTAAAAAGATTTTTAAAAAATCATTTCAATTTTGAGGAGTTACAACATGCAAATGGCACAGATTCATAGGAGTGCCCCAGTCACTTTCTTTCAATTGGACATATATTCAGTCATATCTAAATCTGGCAACATGTTTTCAATGTCATTAGGATAAAAAAACATTATTGATAATAATAATTATTACAACATCCAGTATTACTCTAAATCCGATTAATAAAAATAGCTGACAGTTCATGAAACTTTACATGTTTACTCAGATTGTCTTGTCCATGTTTCTGAAAAATGAAGGATTTAAAGACTGAAACTAGTCTCCCTCTATAGCTTAAAATTGTCATTTTGAATGTTATGTAATGTTAGTAAGCTGAAGACAGAGCTTAGTCTCATCTTCTTCAGCTGTTTATGGGGAACAATCCTGAAGAAATTTTTTCACTTTCCTAAAGATGCTCATCATCACACCCATGACCACAGCAAAAGACGAGTGGTGCTTCTCTTATGTTTACAAAAGATTGTGTTGTAAGAAGGCATTTGTGTAAAGAAATACAGTACTAATCTATTGGTCTTAACACTATTTATTACACACAAAAAGAACTATTTACAAAATACTGTTTTGTACATAACACACATTTTTTGCACACAATCATATTTTCTTTTGCACCTAACAATATTTTTTGTAATGCACAAAGTAATTTTAAATGTAAATTCAGATCCTCCATCTTGGGTTCAGTCTGGGGAGTCCAGTGCTGTTCTTTTCCAGGAGATCGAGGTGTTTGCCTGAATGCTGTAAAAAAAAACAATAAACACTGTTACTGTCACTGTAATACCAGTGAAGAGTTATATCACCATCATATTTACATCTGAAACTTTCATGACAAACTTAAATATAATGTTGATAGTGAGATGTGCAAGTGTTTTAAGAACTAGAGGTACATACTTCAGTACTGAAAGTCCTCTTCATTGACATGGGTGGACGAGGTTGCAAAGGTCTGGAGGGCGGGAACCTTCCCAGAAGTGGAAGAGACACTGCAAACCAATCAGATTCAAGACATAAAAACTTGCACACAATGCATTGAGGTTATCTGATATCTAACCAATTGAAGTTTATAAAACTCACCTTTAGAGGCACCTATAAGTGAAGATCCAGCAGGGGGCACACGGGTAAGAAAAGGTTCAAATTGAATCTTTTCCCCTCTGGTGACCCTCGTGTGTGATGTCAACTGCAAAAACATAACAGTTACTATATTTACAATTTATCCTAAAGCTGCAAAGTAACTATGTTGGTTAAAAATGAAACCATAATCTGGCTATAAAGGGTTATTTTTTATTTCACAGTGGAAGAAAAAACAAAATTTCATTAATTAACTTTAACAATGCCTGTGAAATTGTATAAAACATACAAAGATTGATCCACGTGCACAACTCAATGGATTGAATCAGACAGAAAGTTGAATAACATTAATAAAACTTTTTATACCTTTTGCTCAGGCTTTCTTGTTATATTTTTGGGTGGTGGAAAGCAATCCAAGAGTGGAAGAGACACTGCAAACCAATCAGATTCAAGACATAAGGACATGAAAACTTCCACACAATGCAGGTAATGTGATATTTAACAAATTTAAGTTTATAAAACTCACCTTTAGAGGCACCGGTAAGTGAAGATCCAGCAGGGGGCACACGGGTAAGAATAGGTACATATTCAATCTTTTCCCCTCTGATGACCCTCGTGTGTGATGTCAACTGCAAACACAATAGTCATTAATTACAATTTCCCTTAAAGCTGAAAATAATGTTAAAAAGTTGGTTAAAAATAAACAAAAATTAGGCTTTAAAATATTTTTTGATAACTATGCCAATTTCTTTATTTCACAGTGGAAGAAGAAAAACTAAATGTACTTAATTAACTTCAATAGTGCCTGTGAAATCCTATATAAAACATTCAAAGATTAATCCACACGCACAACTCCATGGACTGAATCAGACAGAAAGTTGAATAACATTAATAAATCCTTTTATACCTTTTTCTCAGGCTTTCTTCTTATATTGTGGGATGGTGGGAAGCAATCCAAGAGTGGAAGAGACACTGAAAACCAAACAGATTCAAGACAATGTAATGAATTAGCAGCACGTGCACCTCTAAATTCTAAAGCGGCCATGAAAACTTACAATTTGCATTGAGTTACTATGATATCTAACAAAGTGTGGATTAAAACTGCAGCTAAGAGATATGAAATACTGTATGTCTCGTATGAGGAGCTCACTCACCCTTGGAGACATCCAGACCGGTTACTGAAGGCCCGGTAGGAGGCGCACGCATGCCCATACGGTCAAATTGAGCCTTTGGGACACTGCGCCCTCTGTTGGCCGTCGTGAGAGATGGCAACTGCAAAAGCACAATCGACAATGTCACTGTACACGATTTCACTTAAAAAAAAAAAAAAAATATCTATATATATATATATATATATATATATATATATATATATATATATATATATATATATATATATATATATATATATATATATATATATTTACAGTGTCTCTGTAATAAATGTCAGAGTACGAAAGTTTTTAATTGTTACCTTTACATGAAAAAGCTTTAAACCGTATTTAAACAATTTTTACAGTAATTGTGATACCTAAAACGTCTTTTTTTTTTAAGTCAAATTAAAATACCCACACCCACCTTTTGTTCGGGCTCCACATTTAGGACAGGAGGACCCATCAATTTGCCATCTTTCTCAGCTAAATCACAAAAAGTCAGTATTAAATGTAATGTTTGATTACAAAGCAACTCATGCACACACAAAATTAATAAACTATTTACCTGGATCTCCGAGAATGGGGAAAATCCTCACCCCATGACAAATGAGCGGCGGACCATCCGAAAATGGTCTAGCAGACTTCCGAAAGTAATTCATTTTTGAGACAAAAATCAGCCAAAAAAGTCAGAAATTACCAATCAAAACCACAAACTACTCGCGACACTGTGTGTATAAGTTTGAATGATGCCACGCAATTACATAGGTTAATTCTTAAAAAATGCCGTAACCATGGTTACAACTGCTTTATTTTTTCTCAAAATTAACATTAAAATAATTACCTGAACAAACTATTAAAAATTATTAAGTATCATTATTAAAAGTTAACGTAATTAATAATAATTAATAATGTGATTAATTAAAATAATTGTAATTCTAAAGTAGCCCAAAAATTAAAGGATTTTTTTATGTCTCATCACTTTAGTTTAATCCAACTCAATCTTTACTCTCACTTCTTTGCAAATGTAGTAGTAATACTTTTTTTTAGTACAAATATATATATATATATATATATATATATATATATATATATATATATATATATATATATATATATATATATATATATATATATATATATTCTGATTCACAATTTTTTTAATGGTATGAAAGACATCTTCAAATGATCTAAAATATTTCTAAATTTCTAAATAAACAGTAGGCTAATTATTTATATAGAAGTTATTCATTAACTATTAATTTCCCCCTTTTCCAGAAATTAGGGTTCACGGTTCGCCATGACAGTGACGTCACTCGTGAGGGAATGAATGAAGCGTCATCCTTCAGCAGCAGCTCCTGCAGCGCGAGGCCTCACTGCTGCACGCGCCACACATCTTTGTAAATTATTACAGAAACCACTCACCATATCCCTTAAATCAAACCCGTATAAAATAAGACGATGTGGAGCACCGGAGCGGTGAGTTTCGTACTAATATCGTGCTTTGTCTGCACATCTTTTTGCGCGGACGGGCTGGTGAATGAAGAGGTGAAGCGCGCGGTGGATCTGAGCACTCATCTCGCGAAGATCTCCGCCGAGATTCAGCTCGCGAATCACGGACATGCGAGTGTGAACAGCTTCACGTTCGGGCTGGAGCCCGAGCTCGCGCCGCATCTCGCCTTTATCGGTGTTTCTGTGAGTAAATGCTTGCCTTTATAGTAAAACCATAGTGTAAATTTACATGCTAAGAGCAAGAAGTGAGTGATGGTTGGTGGATATAATATTATAACTTGAAACTCAAATTCTTTCTACGTAACTATGTTATAATTGTATTAATGTCTGACAGTATTGTAATGTATTGGATATTGATTAATATATGTTAATTCACATTTAAAGGTAGACAAAAGGCAGAGCAACTTTTGCATGAACTGTAGTCAAATTATTCTGAGGGATTTGTGCATTTGAACACATTTATGGCAACGCTTATCTTAAACGTCGTGGAAATGGTGTAAATTTTGGTCAAACAGATACATCCAGTGAATTATTAAGTAATGCACTGGTTGTTTTTTAAGTGTTTTGTGTAGTTGTTAGCATTAGCAGTGGGTGTGCGGCGCACTTCCGGTTTGCTCTGTCAGTGCCAGCGCGACACGTCAGCGCTGGATGCTCGATTCACTTCCGTGTTATATTACTACTGTAACTGTATACAGTGATGATAAATCAAGATTAATTTATTACATTTTATAGTAAAGCCATTTTCTTACACGTGCCTTCATGTGTACGTAGGCCGAGGTTTCAGTAATAGGCTAACGTTACATGAAAGGTTTGCAGTTAATGCACCTGTTTAGTTATAAACGGATAGCATGTTTAAGGCTTACGTAAACTGTTATTGTTATTATTTGGGACTTTTTAGAAGTTACATAAGGTTGTAACATTCATTTTACCTTTACCAGGTAAAAGGAGAGGAAGATGAGGATGAAGCGCTCGAGCTGAAAGAAACCACCATACACGGACACAGTGGTAAATGCTGCAAAATATTTAGGTCTGTTTCATGCATCTTCTATTTGCATTTTGCATTTGCATCATGCATTGATCAGTCACATGTTACTGCTGTATAATAAACGCTCTGAACATTATAATGTGATTGTGGAATCTATGCATCATTTTATTTGATAACTATATAGATATATGTTTGGAATTTTTTACATACTTCTTCATGCAATCTAATAGGACTGGGCGGTATGCTGTTGTATGCATGCATATGTAATGATGGTATATCATAACCTTAAAAAAGCCAGGTTTTTGTTCATACCGCCTAACACCACAATCTGTGTTAGCTGAGAGCTGCAAGTTTAACAAGAAACTGCTCAAATAATCAGGATTAGGTCAGGTTTCCTGAAAAGAAAGTGCTGTTTTTGTACCTTTATATATTCTTCGAGATGTGATTTTAAAAGCCAACCTCCTTTTCTTCTTTGCAGTGGTAAATTCTTAGAGGCGCGGTTGCCGTCTCCTTTGGCGGCGGGAGGCAAGCTGCGGGTGAAGGTCGAGACCGTGTTCAGTCACGTGCTGAAACCTTTTCCCACCCATATAACTCAGGCTGAGCGCCAGCTGGTGGTCTTTGAGGGAAACCACTACCTGTACTCACCCTATCCCACTCGCTCTCAGACCACCCGTGTCCGCTTGGCCTCCAAAACGGTTGAAAGCTACACTAAGCTAGGCAACCCCACCAAAAATGATGAAGTTATTGAATACGGACCATTCAAAGATGTTGCACCTTTCAGCCAGGTAACTTACAGTGATAATTGACTGTCTTTGTTATGATAGTGTTGTCATCATAAAATACAACATAAGCAGAAGCAAGGTCTGGTTTAAGTTTTCTATATTAGTCTTTTACTTCTAATTTGCTGAAATGTCTTTCTGGTCTTTGTAGGATGTAATGAAGATCCACTATGAGAACAACACACCCTTCCTCACCATTAGCAGTATCACCCGCACCATCGAGGTCTCTCACTGGGGAAACATTGCCGTGGAGGAAACCGTCGACCTAAGACACACTGGTGCTTACCTGAAGGGTCCCTTCTCCCGTTACGACTACCAAAGGCAGTCCGATAGCGGCATTTCCTCAGTCAAATCTTTTAAGGTGTCTTAACTCTCTTACTTACCCATATTTGACCCCTGTGACCTCCCACCACAGTTGCAAAAATGTTTTCTGGTTTTGTCCTCTCGCAGACCATCCTCCCAGCTTCTGCCCAGGATGTCTACTACCGTGATGAGATCGGGAACATCTCCACTTCCCACCTGCAAGTTCTTGAGGATTCGGTGGAGGTTGAAATTCGGCCCCGTTTCCCTCTGTTTGGTGGCTGGAAAACGCATTACATGATTGGTTACAATCTTCCTAGCTACGAGTACCTGTATAACCTTGGTATGTACATGAAAACATCCAGATGGATAACACCATAGCACTATTTAAAGCCATTATTATATCACGCATCCTTCTCTTTCTTAGGTGACCAGTATGCTTTGAAGATGCGTCTGGTTGATCACGTCTACGATGATCAAGTTATTGACCACCTAACTGTGAAGCTCATCCTTCCAGAAGGAGCCAGGTGAGTAACCACCACAATTGATCAAAACCTGTACAGTACAGTGCACTTTAAATGCACAATGAGTATGTTCAGAGACTTATCGCATCATTATTCTCCCTAGACACATCAATATGGACACTCCCTATTCAATAAGCCGTAGTCCAGATGAGCTCCATTACACTTACCTGGACACCTTTGGCAGACCTGTGCTGGTGGCCACCAAAAACAATCTTGTGGAGCAGCACATTCAGGATGTTGTGGTAAGCTCGGCATTGCAACACGGGACTAAATTGATCCCATAAAGGCCCCACAGATAAATAGTTCTGTATATGTCATGTGCTTTACTGTGGTCATATAATTAGAATATCCTCAAAAAGTTGATTTATTTCACTAATTCCATTCAAAAAGAGAAACTTGTATATTATGTTCATTCATTAAACACAGAATGATATATTTCAAATGTTTATTTCTTTTAATTTTGATGATTATAACTGACAACTAAGGAAAATCCCAAATTCAGTATCTCAGAAAATTAGAATATTACTTAAGATCAATACAAAGAAAGGATTTTTAGAAATCTTTGCCAACTGAAAAGTATGAACTTGAAAAGTATGAGCATTTACAGCACTCAATACTTAGTTGGGGCTCCTTTTGCCTGAATTACTCCAGCAATGTGACGTGGCATGGAGTCGATCAGTCTGTGGCACTGCTCAGGTGTTATGAGAGCCCAGGTTGCTCTGATAGTGGCCTTCAGCTCTTCTGCATTGTTGTGTCTGGCATATCACATCTTCCTCTTCACAATACCCCATAGATTTTCTATGGGATTAAGGTCAGGTGAGTTTGCTGGCCAATTAAGGACATGGATACCATGGTCCTTAAACCAGGTACTGGTAGCTTTGGCACTGTGTGCAGGTGCAAAGTCCTGTTGGAAAATGAAACCTCCATCTCCATAAAGTTGGTAAGCGGCAGGAAGCATTAAGTGCTCTAAAACTTCCTGAGATACGGCTGCGTTGACCTTGGACCTCAGAAAACACAGTGGACCAACACCAGCAGATGACATGGCACCCCAAACCATCACTGACTGGGAAAACTTTACACTGGACCTCAAGGAACTCTTCCTTCAGACTCTGGGACCCTGATTTCCAAAGAAAATGCAAAATTTACTTTTATCAGAGAACATAACTTTGGACCCCGCAGCAGTCCAGAAGCGAGATGCTTCTGACGCTGTCTATTGTTCAAGAGTGGCTTGACACAAGGAATGCAACAGCAGGTCTTGCATACGTCTGTGCGTAGTGGTTCTTGAAGCACTGACTCCAGCTGCGGTCCACTCTTTGTGAATCTCCCCCACATTTTTGAATGGGATTTGTTTCATAATCCTCTCCAGGTTGCGGTTATCTCTATTGCTTGTTCACTTTTTTCTACCACATCTTTTCCTTCCCTTTGCCTCTGTATTAATGTGCTTGGACACAGAGCTCTGTGAACAGCCAGCCTCTTTTGCAGTTACCTTTTGTGTCTTATCCTCCTAGTGCAAGGTGATGACATTCTAATTATATGACCAGCACTTGTATTAAGAAGAAATATTTTAACTGAACAATTGATTGATGTTACGGCATTTTATAGTATATTGGCCCTCACAAAGAAAAAAAATCTGATAAAGGTGTTCAGCCATTTAGGAGATACTTATGCTTTGTCTTTAACATTTGTTTATGATTTGCAGGTTCATTACAACTTCAATAAGATCCTTATGCTGCAAGAGCCATTATTGGTAGTGGGGGCTTTCTACATCTTGTTCTTCACTGTCATCATCTATGTGCGCCTCGACTTCTCCATCACCAAGGTATGTCTGGAGATATGTGTTGCACATGGTGTTGTTGAAATGAGTATCTTAAAGTTTTTGCAATTCCCTGATTGCTTGTTGAATCTGTATTTATTTCCAAATCTTTTGGTTTGTTTGCTTTACTAGGATCCAGCAGCAGAGGTTCGCATGAAAGTGGCTTCTATCACCGAGCAGGTCTTAACTTTAGTGAACAAGCGTTTGGGTCTGTACCGCCATATGGACGAAGTTGTCAATCGTTACAAGCAATCCCGCGATACTGGTGCTCTGAACAGTGGCCGGAAGACCCTAGAGGCGGATCACCGCACCCTCACCAATGACATCACAGCGTTGCAGGCCAAACTTAAAGCAGAGGGCTCTGATCTGGCTGAAAAGGTAGCGTGCGTCATTTAGAATTTCTTAAATTGAATACGCTCCATTATGGACATTTTACATTTCATCCATTTGTTGGTTTGCAGGTGGGAGAGATACAGAAACTAGACGGCCAGCTGAAGGAACTGGTGTGCCGTTCCTGCCAAGAGGCCGAGCGGCTGGTGGCCGGCAAGGTGAAGAAAGATGCCTACATCGACTCGGATAAAACCTTGTCAAGCAAGAGGCACGATCTGGTCAGCCGCATCGACAGCCTGCTGGACGCCTTGTAAATCAGACGTAAGAGGTCTAGTCTTCAACCAGGCCACAAAACACCCTACTAAACAATCGCCCGCACTCAGAGAAGACCAGACTGACGTACATACAAACAATAGCATTCTGTAAATATCATATTTGGTGCCTTTATGGGACACAAAGTGAAAGATGATTTTTGCAGGATGTGCATGTTGTTGCTGATTGTGTGTGAGGGTTTTATGTGTGTACTCTGATCTATAATTTTGTTTTCATGTTGCTGAATGTCATATGCAGTCTTCTAGTCCAGCAAAGCAGTTCAGATTCTCGTTCGTTCGTTTGTAGATCTGGAATCTGATTTCAACTGAAGTCCGTTTTTGCACTTATGTTTCCAAAATAAACTGATATTCCCATCAATTATTGATTCTGAAATGGTCACCAGTAATGCAGATTTTCTATTGGGTTTTTATTTCTCACATTTTTGTATTTTGATTTTTTTTGTAAATGCTTCAGTTCAATGGTGAATGACAGAATGAGATTAATTTTTGTATGCTGAGGGTAAAATGGCATTTTCAATCCATTAATAAACAAGGTGTGTGAAACCAGACATGTGGTCTTGTTTTCTTTGTGGTGCGGCAAAGTCCTACCACATACATGATGATGGATTAAATCATATGTACAATATCTAATAGACAGTTTCATCGGACGCACGCGCGTTTACGGCTCTGGCTCGAAATTAACTTCCGGTCTGTGCTTTTTTATTGGTCTGGAAAATAAAAAATCTTTCGTTTTCCAAAAAAGACGAGGGGAGACGACGGCGAGCATGGATCACCGCTGTGTGAATTTGGCAAGTAGGTAAGAATTTAAGGATCTGGTAACACAGTAAGATTAGTTCAGTGCAGTGGTTGATGGGCTTTAGCTATGATTTGAACTAAGGTAATTTACTGGTGGTTTATTCTAGAAATAATAGGGACTCTCTTGTTACTGATCTTATGCATAAATCTACCAGAATTTAGGCTAAAGAAAAGTCTGTGAAAAAGTTTGATATTTAATGTGTTCTGAGTTTGTCAACTCACAGAAAACGTGACACTAACCACCCAACCAAATTTTAATGCTGAAAAAAGTCTCTGCTCGTAAATGGCGGGAGCGTGTCCGTTGTCGGCGCTGAAACCAGGTCCATTGGCGGAAAATACCGCTACTACCTGAATGGATGCTTTTTAGAGAACATTAACATTACAGGAAAACAGGCATCAAAGACATAACCTCCAAAAAATTGAAAACAAAACAGAAGACATTCAATATTCAGACTCAGTATTTTACAATAGATGTACCTTTAAATTTTTTTTTTTTACAAATTTGGAAGACTTAAAAGAGTAGCCTAATTTCTCTTAAGAAAACCAAGGAGAAGATTTTAACATTATGAATTAAAAAAATGCCATAAAAGATGAAGAAGTTGACCAAATTGTAAATATTTTTATTATCACTCTCAAAATAACAACAAATAATTTATTTCACATTCCATGTAACGGAACTAATTTTAGTTGATGAGACAGAAAAACATTTCCAAAATGCCTGTACTTTGGCAATTGAAAAACAGATGACATAAAGACTCCTCACTAAAATATCATTATTTCCCAATGCCCATAAACTTAAAGAGCAACATATTAGTTGGATATATATGTTTAGGTTAATATCTTCAGATTATTTTTTATTACTTTATTTGAAATACAAAATTTATAGGGCAGCAGCCATGCTTTACTCTAATTAACATCCAATGGATTTCCAATAAAATTTTTCTCTTATGGAATAACCATCTTTCTTTCATGAAAAACTTGTCTAATATCTTTATTAGTGTATTTTTAATCAAAAATATTTTTACCATTTATAAGGAAATTACTATCTTTATTATCGACTTTATAAGAAGTCATATGGCTACTCATTAAGTTAATAAGCCCAGAAAGGATGGCTTTGATTACTGCAGAAAATTCTTAAAATTTTATATAGGAAAATTAAACCTCGACAAAAAGCGATTATAGGAGTAGGCCTATATTTTTAATGATGGATCAAATAAATCGCTCAAGTACATAAAACCATAATCTATCAATTTCTCCATACTTTTACCTTTAATTGTAGCCTAATTAATTCGTTATTCCAAATTTTCATTCTGTGAGGAAGCCGAGAGTGCTTGCTCATAAAATGTAGATTATTTAAGGGGTAATTTTAAAGGCAAAAAAATTACAAGTCAAAAGAAAATCAAGGCTACACCCACAACCTTAAAAACCTGAATGGATGCTCGATATGTGCGCGGTGGCTCAAGTGCGTCACTGAGCCTGAGCCACCGTTTTAACCTTGAACACAGAAATGTGGAAAAACTGTTTAACAATCTAACTGCAATTCTGTGCTACAATAGTTTACAGTCTTTTTTGCGCTTTTTGCCAATACATTTCTAATTCTGTGTTTAGAAACAATTTTCAAGATTGACTTAGTGACTTGAGTTTGGTCCACAAAAGCCGTTTGTTTACAACCGTCTATAAGGTGATAAACTAAGAAAAACGTTGCTGTTTTGGCATAAACATGGCTTATATTGCAAATGCCATGTGCAATATGAAGTTACTTTTTCTGTGAAATCAGGTTAAAGTCTCATAATCTGATATCCCTGCTGAAAAAAACAATAAAACCATTACTGTCACGGTGATCCGTGTCATGTTTTGTTTGTCTCTCCGATTACGTCACCTGGACATTCACGGACTGATTCATCACACCTGTTCCCTGTTAAAGGGCGATTTATAGTCGTGCGTAGGTCCTACGGCGTAGCTACGGCGTAGGCTATCCGTAGCCTGTGCGTAGCTCTGCGTAGCCTGACGCGCACCTCACAAATTTTCTAACAGCGCGTCGGCTCTACGCGGACCGTAAGCGCTGTGATTGGTCCACCAGAACCCCTCCCGTCAGGTAAAAAAAACTGCGTCATAGGTATTTCCGTTTGAGACGGTGAAAACAAAGATGAGCCAAGTTGAGGAGTGATTTAACTCAAACTGAAACATAAGTCGCTGTTTATTTAAAGCCAATTTATACTTCTGCGTCAGGGTTACGCCGTAGGGTACGCCAGACGCTACGCACGTAGGCAACGCCGTCATGAGCATTTATACTTCTGCGTTTTTGTTGCTCTGCAGTTACACCGCCGAAATGCGTAGGAGGAAACACAATGCATTCACGCCGACCAATCACAGATCTTGCGGTCCGCGTCGTTTCGACGTGTAGTTACATTTTTGAGGAGGTGCACGTCAGGTACTGCGAAGGCTACGGCGACAGGGTTCGCGTCTATGCGTATGTTACGGCGTACCTATAACGCGCACCTAACGCAAAAGTATAAATTGGCCTTTACTTCCATCATTGCTGGTCTTCTCAAATTATACACAACAAGTTGCTATTTCTTCTTCGTTTGTGGGTTTACTTGCTTAGCTTCTTCTTCTGTGACGACTTCTGCTGCTACTGTGGTTACAAGCGTGATTACTGCCAACCAGCGGTTTCGCGTGTGTTTGCACGTCGACGCGGACGGCGACGCACAAGTATAAATGAAAACCGACGCGGAACCTACGCCGTCGCTGCTACGCCGTAGGACCTACGCACGACTATAAATCGCCCTTGAAGGCGATTTATACTGCTGTCTGTTTCTTACCTGTCGCCGGATCATTGTCATTGTCATTACTACCCTGTCTGTTCCCCGTGTCACATTTTGGATGTTCCTGTGTTGCTGTTTTACTCCTCGTGTTTTGTTTCTGTTCATTTTATATTAAAGGTTATTCATTTCATGGTGAACCCTGCACTTGCGTTCTTACTCCCGTTCCCCGTTCGTGACAGAATGATCCGGCCAGACTGGACGCAGCGGGTTCACGGAGGGCGGCTCCCCCAGGAGTTTCGTCGAGGGGGAGTAGTGACATCGGGGTTCATTCCCCATCAGCCCCGATGTCTCTTGGGGACCACCGTGAGCGATCGCTCGCTCCTGCGAGCATGCGGGAGGAGGATCGGCCCAGGCGGTCCCCCAACGGTTGAGTCGTCGTCGACGGTCCCTCGGAGAACCACCATCCTGCTCGCAGGGGGATCCGGAACGGACCACGCCCGATCATTTCCCCGGGGTGGCTACCGTGAGAGGGTCTCCGTTTCCGCGAGGGGATGGGAGATGACTTCCGGGGGCAGCTGATCGTCGGCGATTCCCAGGAGGGGGGTAATTCGTCTGCCTCGGTTCTCGGAGTGATCGCTCCGGTTCTCCTGGCGCAGTCCGGCCTACCGTTCCTGTTGGTCTCATCCCGGCGGCTGCCGGCTTCGCCAGGGTCCCCAAGCCCTCCACCCCTCCCTTGGACTCTCGCTACCAGACTTTTGTGTTTGTTTTGTTTAGGTGAGTGTCTGGTAGCCACTCTTAGAGGGAGGGGTCATGTCACGGTGATCCGTGTCATGTTTTGTTTGTCTCTCCGATTACGTCACCTGGACATTCACGGACTGATTCATCACACCTGTTCCCTGTTAAGTGTTGTGTATTTATACTGCTGTCTGTTTCTCACCTGTCGCCGGATCATTGTCATTGTCATTACTACCCTGTCTGTTCCCCGTGTCACATTTTGGATGTTCCTGTGTTGCTGTTTTTCTCCTCGTGTTTTGTTTCTGTTCATTTTATATTAAATGTTATTCATTTCATGGTGAACCCTGCACTTGCGTTCTTACTCCCGTTCCCCGTTCGTGACAATTACAGAAAATTCTATTGGTTTTATTGGGAATTTTATTGGTTCTAATGGAATATGGCCCAAAACACACTACAGTGTATTGGTTTTTGTTGGTCTCTAATGGTATGTATTGGTTCTATGTATTTGGTTCTAATGGAATATGTATTGTTTCTAATGGAATTTGGCCCAAAACACACTACAGTGTAGTGGTTTTAATGGTAAAAGCTAATGGTTCCTATTGGTATTTCAATGGAAACCATTAGAATTTTCTATAATGGTTTTATTGTTTTTTATGACAGTTTTTATAAACCAAGTCACATATGATGCAAAATATAAATGACTGATGAATGATTTTGTCACACAAATTGTGTTATTCATAAAGCATAATTTTGAATAAACCACTACCTAATTTCAATAAGGTAAAAATACATTGCATAAATATGAGCTTGCATGTTATGGCCAGGTGAGGGCACTATTTGTTAACATAAACCTCTACTTATGATTAAAAAAGTAAACTCTTAACAAAATCTAAACCAATACACCGCCTTTTGTTGTCATTTATGTTCTTTATATAAACTCAAGTTAAGAAAAAATTGACAGACTCATATCACACAAAATCACCAGTCTCTCTCCCTTATTATTAACACCACTAACACATGTTAGTGTTGTAGAAAAAGGACCACATTTCTTCTCTATGCACATTAATAGTATCCACAATACCAACCTGAGGTCATCACCTTCCTCATGAGGTCATCACTGGTCACCACAGGGTCATTTCCTATGCCAAAATAACAAGGGCCTTTCTCGTCTCCATGATAACTCAGACACATTGTATATGCTGTATAATAATCATTTTGAAAATAGGGGGAAACCAAGACAATGTCTGTTAGCACTGAAGCTTGGAGTGCCCGGACCCTTACAATGGCACACATTCTGTGTGTTTGTGGTTAGTGTATAACAGGGTGGGAAAGCCTGTAAAACCATTATTCTCACACATTCACAGTCAAAACTGCTTTTGTGAAAATGAAGGGCATATGTGAATACCAAACAGAACATACAAACAGTAGAAACGTTTCGCGTTTGTTCAATGTCAGACGTTTTTTTGAAGTGATCTCATGCTGTAGCTCATATGTTTGTAGTTACAGAACGTGATAGGATCTGTCGACACACTGTTTTGGGTCGACTAAAGTGTGTGTATTTTATTACATGGATATTACTGACAGATAATTTTACATGTACTATTTGAACAAACAAATAGGTTTGGGTTTGTATATCGTCCAGCACTATTTGTGCTACGAACATGAATGATACCTTAAAGCGCACCTATTTCATTGCTAAAAAACAACATTGTTTTGTGTATTCTTTATAATGCAATGTGTTCGCGTGGTTTGTGGTTCAAATTATTTTCCACATACTATACATTTTCTTAGCTCCAGATATCCCTGTCTTCCTGAAACGCACTGATTTGGTACAAAACTCATTGATTTGAAAAGTGCTGTGTCACTGATTGGCCAGCTAATCTGTACGTTGTCATTGGTCTGAATACCTCTGACGTCAGCAGGAAATGTGATGCTCCTTACCAGGTTTGAAAGATTCAGTCGCAATGCTAACATAAGTTAACTTAC
This sequence comes from Misgurnus anguillicaudatus, assembly GCF_027580225.2. Taxonomy (NCBI): domain Eukaryota; kingdom Metazoa; phylum Chordata; class Actinopteri; order Cypriniformes; family Cobitidae; genus Misgurnus; species Misgurnus anguillicaudatus. The sequence continues at coordinate 12,071,370 of NC_073350.2, forward strand.
AAGCTGAGTATGAAGTGGGATGAATTATGATAATGTCGGTCTTGTCTACATCCCCAATCCCAGGAAGTAATTTGTTGTAGTTCAAAAAAAGACATTCACGTTGGAGACGATAACTCTCGTCATCGTTTACTTTGGGGTTTGTACCTTTTGCATATCGTTAACGTAATAATACACACTTACACACCAAAGGAAATTCAAAAATGTGAATCGTACAATAGGTGCTCTTTAAACTGAGCTGATTGAGGAGTAGCGTGCTATAGTATGATGTTGGACAAAATAACCGATGATACAAAAGTCTTGTTATACCAAAACATGTACCTGAGCTATATCTACTGACTAAAATATCATATCATTGACTTAAGCCAATTATCAACTAATTAATCAGCAATTCGTTAAAAAATGTATTATTAAAAATGAACAAAAATCAGTTATTGAATATGTAGAAAAAAAATCTATGTCTCCTTACCTTGCCCAAATTCACACTGGTAAGGACTTATAATTTCAGATGTTGGGTCGGTTTTCCCGGGAAAAATGTTTAATAATGTCATTCGTCTTTGCGTGATGACATCATATCTGTAAACAGAGAAGAGGAGCCTGCGGGCTCATGTGCTCCGGATGGGAGTGTGTATTGTTTAACAACATTGCTTAAAGTTTAAACGTGTCATCTAGGTGACAGTGTTTAATCTGTAAAGTTTCAAATGACGATTGTCTGGGGAACTGCATGTAAATATGTCAGTTTAACTTAATTTGTTAGGTTAAAGTAACAAAAATATATATGTTCATATGATATTATTTTATAGAGCATGGTTGAATAACAAAATTTTACCCAACAGTTGGTTCTGTCCAATATTTACCCATCCATGGGTTAAACCAGCCTAACACAATTGTGACTTTTCATGTACATCCACCACCACAATTTTGCATTCTTTGAATAAAACATAAATGATGGGTTATTTTCAACCCACACTGTTAGACTTAACTGTAATTTCTACAGTTACTTACAACAAAATGCCCAGTAAAATACCATAATTTTCCTTTCCAGTTCATTACTGTAATATGCACTGCATTATGGGTATTAACATGTAATTTACAGTGATTTACTCTATGTTTTGATTTTGCGGTAGACTGCTGTAAAACAACAGCAGTAGTGCTACTGTAGGTGAATAAAACAGTGTTATAAAAGCATATCAAATGGAAAAATAAAATATATCTATGAAATGAAATACATTTTATTTGTTATGCTATAAGCAGTGAAGCAAATTTCAAAATGTGAATTGTTTTTCAGCAGTGTAAATAATTTATTGAGAATTGTAGATAGAAACAAGAAAGATTAGTGACGCCAAGATTTCGCTCCTCGGAGTGTCGGGAGAGTGACAGAAGAGGCTACTTGGGAAGTGTAGCGAGTAACTTTCATCAAGTGACTCTGTAGCACTGTGGTAGTGTTAAACTAGGTTAACTAGGTTACAGTAAGGGTATTATACTGTAAAATGAAACTGCGGTAAAGGCATCATACTGTAAAAACATGTGCAGTTATAGTACTGTAATGGGGCAGTTACAGTAACTCATTGGCAACACGTTGCCATTGAGTTACCGCATATATACAATAATAAGTCTAACAGTGCAGTGTTGAATTTACCCAACCTGTTGGGTTGTAATTTAACCCATACTGGGTTGTTTCAACTCAAAATGTTGGGTTGTTTTAACTCATCTTTTAACTTGGGTAAATTTAACCCAACGACTGGGTTTGTCCATTTTTGACCCAACGCTGGGTTGAAAATAAGGTAAGTTTGCCTTTTGTAATCTTTAAGAAACAACTCGATTTTCATCTTGACCCTAACAGCAGGCCAAATGTCAGATATGAGATATGATTCACTATTAGGCCCATATGTGCATGCATGTCGAGGTTCGTGTCTTGATTTTCAACACGAGCGTCTAAAATTCGTTACGGGTGATGCCCCTTTCTTACAGCTTTCCCTTGAACCTGCAGTCTGCTGCTGCCAAAGCTGCGGTTTAGCTGTTGACCAAACCGGAGCTTAAATTCTGTTTGAACCGGAATTCACCAGCAGTACTGTATCCTGATGTGGTGTACTATGAAAGCTGAGACGCAGACTACGAGGTGTATGTGAGGGTGTGGGGGGGAAGGTGAAGGGTGCACACACATGCTTTCTCCATGCAGGCTGAAACATTAAATGACAGTTTCTTTGGCCCAGGAAGAAAGCATACGAATGTATACACCAAACAAAGACTCTAACCTGGCCGGTGTTCATTAGCGATAGAGGGCCGACAATAGGAGCGAGTGTGAGGTGGTCTCGGGCCTTAGGACCGTACTGACCCGCCGTTGATTGATTGTGCCGGCCCGGGCTCACCTGCAGCCGTACACACGCACACCCTGACAGCCTGCAGAGAGACCCGTCACTGTCAGAGAACAATATCCTGCACTGTGCAGCTCGCAACTGAGCACGCTCATAAATCACCACGGTGACAGAGACACCGCCCTCACTGTCCACACTCCACAACACACACACACACACACACACACACATGCTCTGTCAGAAAACCTCAAGCTGTGAAACTGTATGAAAGGACCATTTCTGAAAGGTTACACTGCGGCACCTGATTCGGGGCGGTAATAAAATGTTAAATGACTTTTTAGCTGTGTTCTCTCACAAAAGAAGAACTGTGACCTGTGATTATAAATTGGATAGTTGACTCTGGATGCTGATTGGTTCATAGTGCAAAATACAAAGTTTAGTGACAGGATATGTGAAACAAATTTCTACCATGTATATTACTGCACTGTTGTCATAAATGGTGCCTAGCTCTTACTGGGGTGGTACCCTTTCAAAAGTACACATTTGAAAAATCTCATAGGTACATATTGTTGCCAAATGTATGTTACACATCTGGTATATATTAGGACCTTTTCAAAGAATATTGGCCCAGTGACATCTTGTGACTGTTTTTTTTTTGGGGCACCTTACAACTTACAGTGTGCCCATAACATTATGGCCAACATTTAACCGTATTGTGCCGGTTTCCTGGACAGGGTTTATCCTAGTCCCAGACTAAAATGCATGTTTGAGCTGCTTTAATTTCAAAACGCCTTGCAGTGACATATATTAACATGTATCAGTCCCATTGTTTTGTCTAAAGATGCACACCAGTATTGTTTTTTGTAAGGTTTATTTGTAAAAACTTCTTAAATGTCCTAAAATAACTAAGGCCTAGTTCTGGATTAATCTAAACCCTGTCCGGGAAACCGACCCTTTAACTTTTATAAATTACAGAAACTCATCAGTCATGGTATAAAACAGTACAATATAGTTTTTAATTAAATAAAATTATGAAATAGAATAATAATGTAAAATAAAATAGTCAAATAAATAAATAACAAAATAAATAGTTGAAACTACTTGCACAGGCAATCTAATTACTCTTAAAATGTTAGAGGTAGTTCACCTTAAAATGAAAATTCTGTCATCATTTACTCATTCTCGTGTTGTTCTAAACCTGTATGAGTTTCTTTTTTCTGATGAACCCAAAAGAAGATATTCTGAGAAATGATGGTAAACACACAGCAGATAGTGACCATTGGCTTCCATAGTAGGAAAAAATATTTTGGAAGTATTGTGACAAATGTTAAAAAATATTTTGATAAATGATGGTAAGCTCACAATTGATAATACCCATTAAATTCATCATATTTTTTTATTCCTACTATGGAAGTCAATGGTCACTATCTGCTGTGTGCTTACCATCATTTATCAAAATATCTTTTTAAAATTCATACAGGTTTAGAACAACATGAGGATGAGTAAATGATAACAGAATTTTCATTTTAAGGTGAACTATCTCTTTAAGGTAGCAAACACCTCAATAGACCTTAAAATGTCTTATTTTTCATCCCACAAACTTCAACAACCTGTCATATTTAACCAGGACTCACTGCAGAAGAGCTATTGTATCTAAAGGAGACCTTCCTGGTTAAATAAATACATAAATATTTCATAATCCAGTCAATGGGTAAAATGAAGTCCCACCCAAATTCTCCTACATTATACAGCATAATGAACTGAAATAAATACTTTGATTATTAATGTTGATAAATTTTATAGAAGCTACTTAAGGCAATGATTTATAGGATAAAAATTACCAGCCAGAGGAAAATGTTATTGCTCTTTCATAGTCACGGAATGTTTTCCTCATTTTTCCGTGGCATTCTCACGGATCTCCGCATTTGTCCGTGACCCAACTCTAATCCCAACGTCAGGCGACAATTGTTTAAAGTTTAGAAAATATAACATGCAAACACCAAATCTAACCCTAAACTGAAGCGACAATGGTTTGAAAATAGTAAAAAGCAGTTGAGTAACCAGTCCGTGAGAATGCCACGGAAAAATTAGCCAAAAATTCTGTGACTATCTCACGGAACTTTGTGAGATCATGTTGAGTTTTTAACAAGCATACACTCTAAAAGTATTGGTGCTAAATATCACTAAAAGCTCATAATCATAAGGGGGATCATTTTTTGTGCTATATGAAGAACCATACGGGGTGATATAGCACCATTATCACTCCACTTATGGTGCTACAGAGCATAATATGGTTCTACAAAGGTGCTACATAATTATGCTTCAGGGTATATGACACTTAAAATGGTTCACCTATGCTTGTCTGGTTTTCCAGACAGAGTTTAGGTTAATCCTATTAATATTCGGTCATTTAAGGATTTTTAACATACAAAAAACAATGGCAGTGATATACGTTGTGTCTGTACAAGTTTTTTTTTATTAAGGCAGCTCAAACATGCATTTTAGTCTGTGACTAATAAGCTCTGTCAAGAAACCTCCCTTAGTGCTATTTAACACTGTTTGTTTTAAATAGTGTACCTTACAAAAAACAATACTGGTGTGCATCTTGAGACAAAACAATAGCACTGATATATGATATAAGACATGTCAATGCAAGATATTTTTAAATTAAGACAGCTCAAACATGCATTTTAGTCTGGCACTAGGATAAACCCTGTCTGGGAAACCGCCCCTAAGAGTATGGTGCTGTAAATCAATGATTGTAAAGTTAAAATAATCTGTATTGGGTCATTTTTATGAGAAATGTTTGAGATCATATTGAAATTTTCTGTAATACTGACTTTTGCTTGCAGACTTTGCAAATCTGAGATCTCTTCTGAAACTCCAATGGAGACATTTGTGAGATTGCAACATGATCTAATGGAAAGTCGTGTTGTATTCATGCAAAATTTAATCAATTTATTATTTTTTACATGTCCGTGGCACGGCTGTCTTTTTCGTGCCATTTTATGTATTGTTTTCTCGTTCCCCCCTCCCCCATTTTTAAATCATTGTCGCTTGGGGTTAGATTTGGGGTTTGGTAGGATGTACTCTTATGTATTGGTTTCTACATGTTTTTCTTCTGCTTTTAAAACTATTCTCGTCTGGGGTTGGGGTTAGATTTGGGGGTTGGATTAGGATGTCTAAAAATGTAACAGAAAGTGATTCTAGCCCCAACCCCATGCGACAATGGCAAGAAAGTGGGAAAGATCTATGAGAGAACGGTGCATAAAATGACACGAAAAAGAAAGTCGTGCAGCGGACACGAAAACTTTTTATAGAAATTTGTGCACGTAAAAAAGCTGAATTTTGTGCCATGGACACGAATAAATTGATCAAATTTTGCCTCACTATAACACGACTTTCCATGAGATCAGTCTGGAGATTTCTGAGTCTTTCTCTCAGGAGAAATATCTTGAGTATGCATGTCCAGCAGCATCTGAAAGCAGTAACAATACCACATTTTCAGTAGCATCATCATCTTAACAGTGTATAAAATTGGATAATTTTAGGTACCAATATTCACCTTTTTTTGAAAAGGTACTGCCCCAGTGATAACTTTTGTACCTTCTCGTACCTTTTTTCTGTTAAACTAGTTTAAATGAAAAGTTGCTAATAGCTCGACACCTGCTAGTTTGCAGAAGCGCTCAATGATACAGTATGAGAGAGAGGCCGGGCATTGGCCAGTCCAGCGGTCATTCCACACTGACAGAGGTTCAGTAAGAGCAGGATGAAAGGTGAGTGCTGCCCTGCACAGGTGGCAGGTGTGATCACGGCGGTAAAAGATGGGGGACGGCATGAGTGAACGGGCACAAAGGAGCGGTCTGTTACCAGCTCGCAGCTGCAGGGGGTGGAGATGAGTCCGGCTGACAGATAGACAGACACAGCAGCAGAGGGGAGGGAAGAGTCGTGGAGGGAGACGGTGAGATGGAAGGAAAACTCTGAGGTTGAGACTTCAAACGCAGGATTGGGTCCCGGGTGCCGAGAGACACATTCTTTCTGAAAGAAGAGGCAGGGGGCAGGCGGAAGAAAAGGGCAGATAGAAAAGTATATGGTAATGTTGCATGTGTATGTTTATTGATGTTTAGCATAGAATCTTTACATATGGGTGATTCTCACAAAATCCAGATTTAGAAGGTGTCCAGCAGCATTAGATTTGTTTAAAAAGCCCTTGAAGGCAGTTTTTTTTGCACACATAAGATTAAGATCTGAACTTACTACAACCATTATTTTTAGAGGATTTAAAAATATTTCCTATAGAAATGTTTACATTTTTAGATGATCATTATCAAAAATCATTACCGCAACATGATATTACATTAAATATATGAATTTACATACTCATGTTTCGGTAATGAGAACTAAAAAGTTGTCTAGGTACTATGACAAACAAAATTTCAACTTTTATCTGGAGACAAAAATAAGAACTGCTTACCTGGTAGCCATCTTGAGTGTCACAGTCAATTATGTCCCTTCCAATAATTTTTTTTGAAAATGTTAGTTCATTGTGGGCTCAAACAATAAATTGAAAATTGTTCTTGGACACATTTATATTCCTTATTATTGTCTCTACATTTACCAATGATCACCAAATATCACATGTTTCTTTACTGTAAATGTTTATAGTATAACATGCATTGAAGCTTTTTATTTTTTATATTTTTAAATTATAAATATTTCCATGTCAAAGAACATGTCATGGACACGTTGCAGTAATGAACATTTTCCCCTTAAATGTGGAAAATACAACAAAATTGGTTTGTATGATGTCATTTGAAATCATATGCAAAATAGTACATGAAGAGATGTTTGTAACTGTATGCTTCTTATTTTTATACTCTTACTTTGGATTTAATTTTTTAATCAAAATGTTTCATGACACCTCATGAGTCTAATTTCGCGAGAATCACCCATATAGTGACCTAAAGATGTCTATTTGATTTGTTAAATTAGCAAAGCTTTTGAAAACAAATGTTTATGCATTTGGCAGATGCTTTAATCCAAAGTGAATTACAGTGCATTCAAACCACACGTTTTTATGTGTGATGCCTGGGAACAAACCTACAATCTTTGCGTTGCTAACACAATGCTGAACCAATTGAGCTACAGGAACATCAAATACTGTTTGAAAAAAGTGTTTCTCTTTAAAATTAATGAATGCCAGAACAGTATTTTATTATGTAACGCATTTAGTTTGAATCATTTATGAATCTCCCAGTAGAACCACCTTTGTGGATCCTTATGTTCTGATGGGATTGTATGACATTAAAAGTTTTCATAAGTCTCCAGGTTCATAATGGATCCGTGTTTATCATATTCGAAACCCGCTGCTCTCCACCCTGTTTGTGTTACTGTCCAAAGCTCCAGCTAAGACCCCCTGATCTCTGCCACATGGCATCCCATCAAAGCCCCTCCACTCTGGGCTCAGTGAAAGAGTCGGGCTCCCTGATTCATCTCTGGAGGAAGCATGCTTGTCTCTAATGTTTTCTTATGACTGTGTGTGTTATTCTTTGCCTCAGCATGACTCCAAATGTTGTTTCAACCCAGCTCCCTGTCAAAATACTCATACAATATCAAACTATTTCAGTACACCACACACACACACACACAGATATGTAAATACATATTCGATCCTTTCCTTTTGAATGTCTTCGCAACCATAACCATCTGTGTGCATTAACTTAATGTTTTAGCCGCATGAGTAACTAATAAAGTATATTTTTGATTTTACAAATAATGACATCCCAAATGTCTAATGTACATCCAAAGTATTAAAGCTATGTACACGCACACACATAAAACAATCGCACAAACTTGGACTCATTGGAAGGGCAAGGTCACTTCCCATTGGCCACAAGTCTAGCCCTCTGTTTTCCAGGGCAGCCGTTTTTTCCCTACTCGACTGCTGATAGGAAATTCAGATAATCCGCTCTGCTCAGCACAGACAAAAAGACTTTTCCTTCTCACCTCTCCTGACACTTCAAAACATATCTTCGTGTCCATCCTTCAAACTTTCATTCAGTCTGTACCCTCTCTCCTTTCTTCCCACCCTGGCCCGCAGCATTAACTATTTGCCCTCTACCTGTCAGAGCGGAACGTGAAGGTGAGGCCAGGTGTGCTGCCCACCGCAAGTGAAGACTGAGGTTTGGTGCTGTTTGATAGACAGGAAGTGACCTCGTGTCCCAGCCGCTTCCTATGTTACTCTTTATTTACCCTTTTGCAAACCTCCAAGGGCCAGATCTTCTCTTAAGCTCAAATCCATTGGACCACACAATATGAAGAAAGTTCAAATAAGCCTATATTTCATTTAAAACATAAAAACAGATTTTACTTTTTAATATCCGCTCAATCCAAAGAAAATTTTATTGCTCCGAGGTTGCTCTTTTAAAGCTCAGTTATGTTTCAAGAAGTAAAAATACTGTGCTATAAAGATGTCACGACTGGAACAAATAAGAAATTGACGGTGAACATATATATCCGAGAGTGAATTTGAAAAATATGATGGAATGCAGTGATGAAAGTTGGGTTGAGAATGACCTGGACAAGTGCATTATAGAGTCTGGAGAAGTAAAACGAGAATCTTTGAGCTGGAGGCAGTTAAGAGGAATATCAGGACACCCCCCTCATCCTCACGCAGGACCACCCCTCCCAACCCTCTCTTCCTGCCAAAACTCAACACACATCCTCTGTAACTATTGGGATTCCCACCTGGGACATTCCATCCATGAAATGAGTCTCAATCTCCATCCATTTTGTTTTTGATTTACAAAATATACACCCATGGTCTTCCACAAGTAAAGTCTTCCCTTTTGTGGTCAAAGTCATTCTAGGTTTCCCTATGATCATCGCAAAGCCCTCGCGAGGACGTGTGGCGGTCACATTTGGCTCCAACCACAAGAGGTCGCTATATCACCATGCAAAATGCGTCAACGCCTGCAATGAGTTATATTACGACTGGGCTACTTATTTTTTTTCTACCACATAACCGGTGCCTGTCCGAGACCTGATGATGTAGATGCCCCCCACCTCACCCTCCATATCTCCCAAAGCAAAAAAAAGCCATTATCCTGATGAAATTAGCTAAATGAAATGACACGAGCGAATGTTACATGTGCATGGACTTGCAGTAAGGAATGAAATACCAGGTTTCATGACTTTGTGTTTGACCTTTTCGGAAAACGAGCTAATCCTGCGGTATAATAGACTCGGGTGCAGATATGGAAAACGGCTGCTCCGTTATCTGCGTTGCCGTGGAGACCATCAGAGAGCGCGCGCCCGTTGAAGATGCCGCCTTATTAAAAGGCGAGTTTGTATATATTGGAAAAAGGCGCTTTTTGTCATAAGTGTCACTCACACACACGGCATTCCCCTGCTGGATTGTAAATGGAAACCTGTTTCTTTTCTCTAAAATAATACTATTCAGTTCGGGAAGGGTTATGCATTGACATTCATTTTTTGCGCACAGAGTGAGACTATCTGTTCAATGGTGCTCAAAGATCTGTACGCCGAAAAGTACCAACCCATTCTCACCAAAAAGCGTACAAATGACACGCAGTGTCATTATCGTGCAATAGAGGTTGAAAGTACAGTATGTTCTCTATACTAAAGCTATAATCACTGTAGTATTTGGGCCTACATTAACCATATGTATAGATGTTCATTTAGTAAAATAATAAAACTTACAATATATAAACACAGAAAAGTATTGACGATCTTGAATTAAAAAGTGTTCTACATTTCCAACACAACATCATTATTATTAGTATAATTATTGTTTTTTATAATAATAATAATAATATAATATAATGGCCTACTGTTTTATAATAAATATCTTGAATTAAAACCTCCATAAAATAACTTTTCCTTTCCTAAAAAATCGTGAAATGCGAGTTGTATTTATTGTTTGGTAAATTGTTATAATTTATTTTAATAATTTATAATTTGATTTAAACCTGATGCATTATGACAGGAAACATGTTTTAATGAAGTTATCTTGCAGGCATATACTCGACATTAGTGATGAAACGAGATCACTGCTGTTTTAAAGCCTAATGGACGGGCTGATATTCAATTACTGAACACTAAACAGTTACGGTTTCTAGACAACTACTACAGGCCTACTGATGAGAGTTTAGCTATTTTTCGATAGAAACTAAAATTATTCATGAACTAGGCCTATAAAAATTTTTAAAAATATATTTATTTTCCTTTGAAAACTGTTGACATGTCCTTTACGTAATTATTGATTTGATCTGTGAACGTTTTTCTTATTGTTCTTAATAACTTTAATTGAAACAGTAGCTATAAGCGTTGCCAAGTGTTTTCAGCTGTCCGTCTTTCAATTCATTGATAGGACTGATTTATTTTCCATCAGAAAGGCGTGCAGAAAAAACGTGGCTATGTGTCAACTGGATAAAGAAGGCAAAACAAGTGTTTGGATGAAACGAGCTAATTTCACAACTAATTCAACACGTTACTGATCTAATGACAAGACAGAATAATCACACAGATACCTATCAACAATACAGCTACAATATGAATGATAATGGCTGCATTGATATGTTAAGCGTGTGTACCCTGGACCATCCAATAAAGTCACTGAAAACCCCAGCTAATATTGGCCCGAACGCGTTAAATGTGTAAATATTTCTCCTTCGGGTAGCCTATCTGTCTCTATCACCCCGTGCGATCTTCCCCCTCAAATGATGCATTAGATGCATTGAATGTATTTGTTGTGGCGGTTTGAAAAGCCGGCGATAATCTGGGGGAGAGAGATAAGGAACACCAATTTATTCAGCGCCACTTTGGACCCTGTTTCCAGCCTCGCTCGGTCCTGACACCTCCAGCGGTAAGCTGATAACGATTAGGCCATTTATTATCTTCACAAAGAACAAAGATTGCCTCACGCCGATGAAATATTACCCCCGGTAATAATCGGAAAGAGAAGGCCTGGCATCTGATGCATGCATATATAAATAATAACTTCAGAGACCTGCGCAAAAAACTAATAAAAATGGTGAGTATCATATAAGAGACATGGAAAATCTATTTTAAAAAAGAAAACAGAATGAAAACACATAATAATAATAATAATAATATAATAATAGTAATATATTTGATGTTTCCAATTTTCACAAGACAGTGCGTCTTTGTCTTATTTGTGTCTTATGATGTCTTATTTGTCTTTATAATTGTCTTTAACTGAAACAGTTTTTGTGACACAATGAGATTGAAGAACACATTTTACTTTGACATTGCAGTGAGAAGTCAGACTTTGAGACAGCTCCGCGCGGCTCTGCTGCGTCTTTGATGGACAACGTGAAATGGAAATGTCACCGTGTCTGCCACAGTGTGCACTGCTGGAAAGGAGGAGGCGAGCTTAGCAGTCGCCTTTATTAGTTTAAAGTGGGGTTTTTAATGCGCTGGAGATGCAAGCTGGAGGCTGATAAGCTCTTATCTCACGCGCATCATGAGTGAGCATCTTCTGCTGGTCAGATTGCAAAGCTCCTGTAAACCCAGCACCTACTGCTCTTTACGCTTTAACATAATAATAGATGCATAAGAACTTTAATAAAATTTCCATATAATTCTTTATTTTAAAATATTTGTTTATCTTTATATTATTATTATTATTTAATAATCACAATATTACTACTATTACTACGACTACTACTACTAATAATAATAATAAAAGTGAAAAAATAGAAATTGCATTTTTCCACGACTTACGTCAGATGTTTTCCCCCAATAATTAAATTGCTAAACTGTTTAAATGAACATAGATTGAAAGTTCTGGTGTTTAATGAAGAGCAAAAAATTATTTTATAATTATTATAGCTCACATAGGTCCAAGTTGTTTGCCTCAAAACAAAAGTTACATGGAGTCAAAACGATGCGTCGCTCTGAAGTTCTCAAGGCCAGATTTACTTATTTCGTACTCAGCAGTTTCTTGTCGAAATAACTGTAGTAAGATATGATTAAGTAGGCTATGAAAAGACATGCGAGCACAAGCATGTCTTGGCATTGTCACACATTGATAGCACCGATAACTGATGCACTTAAAGACCAAATGATAGACATACTAAAACAATTATTAAATGAAAGTTTTAAGCATTTGCCAGAGACTCTGTCACTGATAGCCAAATACTTATCTTATCTGGACAATGGGAAAACCAAGGATTTGTAGAATAAAGATTTTTATCAAATTTCCTAATCCTTGGCCAAACTATAGGCCCGCTATTTTACTGCTCGTGGTCTCTTGAGTGAAAACAAAACAATAGCTGGGCATTAGACATTGTTATTTTGATCATTCTATATAATGCAATTAATTCTGTCAGAGTTCACTTCTCTCGCACTTTCTTTGTGCGCGTGCACTCTTGGGGGAAGCCGGGCGCGAGAGCCTGAAGCTGCACCTGCCCTGGCTGAGCCGCCGCACGCGAGCCCACGGTCTCGTGCCAGAGATTTACCAAGGCTTTGCATGTTTTAAAAGTTGGTGTTATGTGTGAGAGAGTTAAAACTGGGTGGGTCGGGGGGAGACGGGGTCGACTGCGACGTCGCAACATATTATAGACAAGACCAGGCAGGAATAGAATTCATTAAGATGGTAAACCTAAAGGCGTCTCATATTAAAAGTGAAGATTTACATATTCAAAACACTTAAAAACGTCTGCATCGAAGTGCAGAAATATGCCAAAAACTAAATATTCGATTTATTTAAGGTTTAAATTTTATAATTATTCCTAAAATATATCTTGTCAATCTCAAAACAAAATAAATAAATAATTTCAAGAGTGGAGTATGCCAATAATCTTAAATAGGTGCAAATCATTTCAATGCATCTTCATTGCATTTTGGGAAAGTCAAATGTTTAGTGGATTTCTTTTTAACCCCTTTGAGGATTGGGTCTTGTTTTGTAATTATATAAGTGAGAACACCACATAGCAGATTCAGCACAGCTTTTAGTCATCAAAGCACGACCCGGAAGACCAGATTGGCTGACGCACGACTACGTTGCAGCAGTCCTAGTTTGTGCCTCAAGTTTCCCTGTTTCCAGAAAGAGAGAGAGAGAGAGAGAGAGAGAGAGACAAGATAGAGTACACGAAGTATCAGCACACTGCAAGTCACTGAAAACAGACACTCAGCGAAAGCATTCTGGTGAAGGGACGCTGATTGTCTGGAAAGGTTGGCATTGCCAGCTCCAGCGGATTTTGGGAGGACTGCCCTGAGCCTCAGCGCTTCACAAAGCACAACGAATCACCTCTGCTGTTCTCTCAAAGACGACACACGGACTTGGCCCCAGGACACATTTCTCTCTGGTGCGAAATGTCAAGAGGAAAAGGGGAATCATAAACGCTGGTAAGATGCGTTTTGTGTAGACTATCATTCGACACAGCTAGCGTAAAGTCGAGTAATGTGGTTAGATTATTCACGCGTTTTATGAACGAATTTACAATAAGGATATTTTAGCCTAAAGTAGGAGGATTATGATATTTTTAAGAGGTTAATTTTTAGTCAATTTTTTAATTCGATTTTGTTTCTTTACATTTCTATTCCAAACGGTTAAAAATAAATTACCCATAAAACATCAATTCCATATAATAATACATTGATTATAATAATGTCATATTATTATTATTATTATTATTATTATTATGCTGTTGTTGTTGTATTGGTGCTGTTGTGTCAGTAAATCAGTTAAAGTAAATATGACTACGGTTGCGATTATACATGGGCAAAAAATAAATAAAAATTGGTAAATACTAAATTCCAACAAGATATATGAACATTTCCACAACAACACTATTCACGTATATTTAATTTTTAAAACGATATTAATATATATGAAAATGCGTAGCTTGTTTCTAAATAATTTATAATTAGGCTGTATTTCAAATATATAAATATAATAATAAATATATATATATTTTTTTGAAATATGAATAAAACATTGCAGCCTATAGAACAATATTAAAATTAATGTGAAAATTCAAGTCTTTCTACTATTCGGCAAATCCAACGAGCGGAATAACAAATACGTTATTAAAATCGTAAATAAGGGATTTTCCGCTAACATTTCCAGGTTTTTAAATTATCACGACATTTTCACTCTTTAATGATTATATATGTGAAGGAGAATGAGGTGTGAGGTGAGCTGAGGAATTAGCTTTCTCTGCAATGCCCCAGGGAGTCCTGCAACAGCCCACCTGTACTGTTTATTTAAATCATTGACTCCGAGAGCTGTCAGCCACAAAAGGAGGGCGGACGCCCTGTCATCACCTTTCAGATTTATGACTGTCACGAAATCATTTTCCGATTAAACCAACGGTTTAAAATAGGTCTCATATGATACATAAAACGCATGCAAATAAATAAACCAACAAACATCGTTTTACAGTATACTAAATAATGCGGAGTGTTGGTTGAAATAAAAGAAGATGAGCTGATCTGCTCGTGTTATTCATGCTTCAGCAGAGGACGGTAGGCTGCCTGTATCTGCCCCCGAGTGCCCTGTCACAATCTAATTACCCGTGAGTAAAGGACAATGCCGCTTCAGCTGGTCTGTGTCATTCCCTCTATATCCCAGCGCCTGCTTATCTTCACAAACCCTTCTGTGCTGCTCTCTGCCCCCTCCTGCCCTCTTTTAACCCTACGGAGAATGATAAATGCGCAGTGAGGGAACGAACGGACTAACCCATTTCACGGCACCTGTTCATTAAGGGAATGATTACCTCCGTTTACGCGGCGCTTGTTTCCACCGACCTCAGCAATCGCTCTCCATTATTTTTTGATGCAATTAATTCAAGTAAAGTGACATCACAAACGTGACACCCGTTTAAAAGAAGAGACCAGACCATCGTGTCCACATGGGTTAGAGTCCTCAGACGGTGACTCTTTTGTTTAAACATTGACACCAACTGGAATACCGACCACATAGCCTATTTAGTTTATCTCTGCAGAATATTCTCCCCTGCAGGTGAGCTTAACCAAGAACCGTTATTAGCCTCAATACTGGTTGAGCTTGACCTGAGCAACCAGCCAGATAAATGCACAATAAACGATATATAATGTCTTATATGACTCTTTATTATTTAGTAGCCTTAGTTTATCATAACATCGTTTTCCATTAAGAGAGATAATTTTCAGAGATTGTATAGCTTTCACTTATCTCTGAAAAGTTTTCTTGTTAATTGATGTGAGTCTAAATGCATAATTACACAGCAAAATCAATCGCCATATTATTCGAGTTTGTTGGCTTCAAGGGTGTCCAGTCTTTTAGGACGGTTTAGGTATCCTGGCTAGTGTGTTAAAATGGGATAAAGCATCTGATTTTGTTAGACAAACCCAAACACCAAGGGCAGCTATCCACAGTAGGCCTATACGGTGACAACAAAAACATACAAAGTGTTGGCCTAACATGAAGCCCTTTAGTCCCAGTGCGTTACACCCTAGTACATAGACTTGCAAAATCGCCTCCGGATTTTTTTCTCTTCCTTTACCGAGATTCTGTGACGTCAAGTCACGGCGTCAGAGTGGCGGCCGGTAGGGGCTCCGAGCTCGCGCTCCAATTATTGCATGTCAATCATTATTGCTTCACAGGAGTGCACTGTGACTAAACCCCTCCTGTTTGAAATAAAAACGTTATCCTACAGGTACAACCATTATTTTGAAGCTATATTGTACAAAACTACTAATATTAATATAAATAGGCCTAATAATAATGTGACTCAAAGAACCAGTCTGTCACAGTGCCTAGTGGTCAGGTATCATGTGGCTCAAAAACAGTGCTCTCTTTGATTGATCCAACCAGACTAACTGGTTAAATTAATAATTAATATACACAAATCGTTGTAACAAGCAGTAGAGGCTGCAGAGCTACCAAAGGTGAGTAGCTACTGTTACTGGGTAGCTCTTACATACGCAAAAAAAGGTAGATATATTCAAACTAATGTCTTAAACTAATTCAAACTAATGTCTCATTAGTGAACCATCCGAAACAAATATCTGTAATAATTTAAGAACAATACATTTAATGTTTTTTATTGCATTACATTTGTTATTCACGCTCGCTCAGACAAAATAAATGTAAAACCAAAACCTGTGCAAATGAGGTCTTCAGTTGACTAACCTGAATCCATAGTTTATCTAAACGCTTATCAAGCTAATTGGCGACGTTCTGTCTTTCTGCCTGCGGTGGGCAAGCCCGCTGCTTGTTTTGCCATGAGATAATAATACGCAAGAATCAACGAAGCTGCCCTAATGGCCACCAATTGGCTCTATTTGGACCTGCCCATGCGACCTGTCGGCACCACCGAGAGACGAGCCCGCTATTAATATGTAAAGCGACGTTTGATCGCTTGAAACAGAATACAAAGACAGTGTTTTCACAAGAAGAATGTGGTGACAACTAATTTGAAACAATTAGACGCGCAAGAACAATAGCCTCCAATTTAGAGACCATAAAATACTCCTCCCCATTTAATGCCCGAGGTGTTAGGAGCTGTGTATGTTTGCATTAAGCATATATTGCATGTAACACTTTACTGTTAAATGTTTTGTTGTTTTAAGTAAATGTTAATGGTCACGCAACAGGTCGTTCTTGTATGTATGCCGATCACATCTCTTTAAAAGCCAATTATCATTTGCAACAAAGCCTGAATAGGAAAAAATAAAGTAATTGTGGGTTGGCATTATTTATTAATTTTTAGTGATAAAAACGGTTAAACAAATCGCATTAATCTTTTAGGTTTGTTAAACGTTTTATAACTATAAAACTGCAGCCTGGCATTCTTAATTCCAGGCTTTTTCTTTTGAGTAGAATACGACATTATCGGAGAGCAAACGTGAAGCTTTAAGAAAGCTAAAATATCTCAATAAATCGCTCTGCTGAATGATGAATCTTTCAGCTCTAATGTGACGCGCCGTAGGCCGACGGTCTCCGTGGCAGATAGGAAAGCGTGAGGTCCGAGCCAATGGCAGTAAGCGTGATCTGCTATTGGTTAAAAGAGCGATCACTGGCAGCCCGTGACTCCGCCCATGTTCGTAAGATATGGAATCTACTGGCGCCAGTTCCGACAGAACATAGGCACAATTCATTAATGAGACATCTCTTCGCTTCAGACAGCCGCAGAGGTTTTAAGGGAGAGTTTAAACAATTGAACCGCAGACAATTTAAAGCAGCGCAAATTACTAATGTCAACAAACGTCTTGAGGATTAACATTCTTTGTAAAGGACTAACACGACATAAATAAACACAGGATCGGAGTGTTGAAATGCCGCTTTGCGCCGTAAGTACTTTGCGATATATCTTTTAATTTACGTACATTTCAACTTGTAACGTATCTTCTAATTTTACACGTTTTTGTAGCCGTATTTCGGAGTAAAGGACTTTTGAGGCGATTAAGTGGGAGGATTGTTTATTTTTACGAATTTAGCCTACAATGCTTTCACTATCATTCTTTAGATCAGCCAAGTCCACTTTCTCGCACCCATTGATTTGTTTTTTCTCTTACAGGTGATCCTGAGGATTGTTGAAAACTCGAGGATTCTTAAAAGCTAAGGAGGACCTTTATTTTTCAGAAATAAGGGCATGTGCAGAAAGTGAATATAGGGCATCAGAAGCGCAGTTTTTACAGTAAAGTAACAACCAATATTTTAAAAAAATTTACAGGACCATAGTATTGCCCCCGAGTCTGTTAGTATTCGAAAAGTAGGCATCTAAACTTTTCGAAAACATTTTAATAACGGGCCCTTTAGACATGGAGGTTGCAGCCGATCAGTCTCGGTGGATGGCCCATCATCATGCGGTACTCAATGGCCAGCACCCAGACTCTCATCACCACGGGCTTACACACAACTACATGGAGCCCATGGCACCTCTTCTGCCTCCGGATGAAGTGGATGTGTTCTTGAACCATTTGGACTCGCAGGGTAATCCCTACTACCCCAACTCTCGGGCCAGGGTCTCGTATGGACAAGCGCACGGTATGATGCTGTTTTATGTCAACCTGCTCTTGTGTAAAAGATATACATTTTTGATGACAAAATGCCTTTTTTTAAATAACTCATGTAAAACAATTCAGAATTGTATATATTAAATTAATTTATAAGATACATTTTGACTTAACTTGACATTGTATTTTTAAGTTTACTTTGTATATGCCTACTGATGAATATTAATCAACTGCACTGATGAACTGAATAATGCTCTTATTACTGCAATAATTAATGCTTTAAGCATGGTTACATAGTATATTCGTAGCATATACACTGTCGTTTAAAAAGATTTTAGATGTACTTGTGTTTTTATATTTTGTAAAGTAAACAAAGTGGAGCCCTGTGAACATGCACCATTAGGTCAGTTTCCTGTTTATAAACAAATAGCATATTTTAGTGTTTCTTAATATCACTGGCTTAGTGGTGTTAGTGCGGCCTATAAAGATAAACACATCCCGTTAATTTTACGTTTCGATTTGCTGCTACAAAAATTATTTTTTTACAAGCGTATAGATTTTTTTGTTTTGTTTTTTAATGTTGATTTTGTTAGGTATGTGACCAGTCTCTCTATTTGTGTTCGATAGTTTAATTTATGTACCTACCTGCATGCTGCATACGTTATTTGTATCGACAACAATAACCTAGGCAGTGATGACAAAAATGCGTTGAAAATGTTAGATATCGGATTTCTTTAGTGCGTTCTGAACTGTCATCCCACGACGTATGTGTTGAAATGTAAAGATAAGAAGAAAAAGAAAATGTCCCGTGAATGACTTGAGGAAAGGGAAGTTCGTGTCAGTGAGAGAGAGAGAGAGAGAGAGAGGGAGAGAGATCAAGGCACTTCCCGGATGCCAAATCAAAACGAAAAAATTCCTGATGAACTTCTTAGTTCAAGTGTCTAATTTCTGTGAAGAACGGACTTCGTTGTAAATGTAAATTGCGTCGCTTTTGTGAGCCAACATCTGTTTAACGAGTGAGCGCGTTTTTTTTTTCGGGAAAACATCGGGAAAAAGTCAGGTCGATAGAAGGACAATTATTTTGTTGGCTGTGCTTACTTTGAACTTACATTGTACTGGGATGAATCGCTAAGTTTTTTGTCTCTGCGTAATTAATATTTTGGACACTTCTATTTGATCTCAATGTCGAGCTTGTTTTATTCGTGTACCGAGTCAACAGGTGAGAGTCAACAGTAACATTAATAAACTTTTTATTGATTTTAACCGACTCATGCTTTTACAAATTAATATTTCGAAGCAAATGCCGCTTGGCCGTAGTTTTCATTGCGAACTGAGCTTTATGTTTGTTTCTGGCTTATATTTTTCAGCTCGTCTCACGGGAAGTCAGGTCTGTCGGCCACACCTCATACACAGTCCCGGTATTCCCTGGCTGGACAGCGGCAAGGCAGCGCTCTCCGCCGCCCACCACAACGCCTGGGCGGTTAGTCACTTCAGCAAGCCCGGCCTACACCCCAGCGCCGGTTACCCGTGCAGCAGCAGCTCCAGCACTGCTCCCGTCTCTTCCCTCACATCTGCAACTCACTCCAGTCCGCATCCCCTCTACAATTTCCCCCCGACCCCACCGAAAGACGTCTCTCCGGATCCCGGTCCATCTTCCCCGACCTCCACCACCGCAAGAATGGACGAAAAGGAGTCCATTAAGTACCAAGTGTCCATCTCCGATGGGATGAAAATGGAGGGATGTAGTCCGCTCCGTGGAAGCCTCGCTATGAGCGCCCAGACACCGTCCACGCATCATCCCATCCCTACCTACCCGACATACTCTCTACCCGCACCACACGAGTACGGCGGCGGTCTGTTTCACCCGGGTACTCTCCTCAGTGGATCAGCGTCAAGTTTCACACCTAAATGCAAAAGCAAGACAAGATCGTGCTCAGGTGAGTTTCATAAGTTTTTGAGGTCAATAAACCTCATGAGAATTTATGTCACAGCCTCTTTGGCAGTTTTTAATATCTAAAATATTAAATATGCATATATACAAACCCGTCGTAATATTGGTGCCAAAATATCATATTTTTTGTCTTCATGTCTTATCTGCGCTATGAAACACAGCATTTTATGTAAATATATATCAAATTAAATGGATATCTCAGGGCCGCATTTAAAAAAATTGACATTATTTAGTTTAAGCATTACATCAAAGCTGGAAAATCAATATACAATCAAAGAGTTATTCTCTTAAAATAAACAAAACAAAAACAAGATGTTAATCACACAAACTACATGGCCGATAATTGTATGAACAATGTAACAGATTAAGTTAAAGACCAAGGTAGCAACCGACATATAATTTTAAAGCCTATAGATGTGTTAAAATGAATACAAAATATTTAATTAAAATACAGGCATATTTCATAAAATGTTTTCAAACGTTTTGATTACTTGAAAATAATATAGAGGCAGAATTCTTTATCTCAAAAGACTGCATGGATGTTTTTCTGGCTTTATATGCCTTTTAAGATGAATGATTTACTTTGTTAAGGGTGGGATACTTCTTCCCATGTTGTCTTTTATATTGAGCCTTTATTGCGCTCAGAATGTTGAAGAGTCACGACGCGCTGGCTCCAGTCATATCCTGTATACCTTCAACTGAACAAATCACGACATACACCCCCCTCAGGCCTCCTACGACCCCAATACTAACAAAATCCCGACGGGACAGGCCTTCATAGGCGACAGGACCCTGCTGTTTGTGCTCTTATTTATGCACGACTTTGACTTGTTTCCCTGCGCAAGGAGAACGTTCATTTTAATAAATGTATTTATTATAAAGTGGTTACACTATCAATGTTACACATATTAGGAGTAAATATAATTGCACAAAAATAAGAATAAGTAACAAGATGCTCCACGAAATAATTTACAATACTTATTTAATAACGCAGTGAAGAAAATCGTAACGTCCTTATTAGGCTACTTATATTTATATCCTACGTAAACATCTTAATTTAGCACAATTCTTGTGTGGAAAATTACTCTGCACCGTGCCAAGAATATGTTAGGCATAAATTGCCAGTTTGTCTTACAAAATGCCAGTATGGTGTAAGATAAAAGCCATGTCAAATTATTGTAGATTTTAGGTAAAAAAAAAAATAAAAATGGCCAGGTGACATTTTTTTTATATGGCAACTTCTAAACTGTTTGTATTCAACTCAAATATCCTTTTATACTTTACCATGACTAAATCAACCTGACAACATTAGGTTACAACATCAAACATTTTTTTTTTTAGATAAACAAAAAATATATTAATTGTAATTATTGCATGTTACCAGTATTAGTCTACAAACTCAATGCTACAAGCATTGGGAAGAAAGCACTTTGATTGACATAAATATTACTTTTTAAAGATCACTTTCAGGAATGTTAATTGAGATTGTAAAATGAGTCAATACTACACATTTACTTCAGATTAACCTCTATTAACATTGCCACACCTTCAGTTTGTGTAGCTGCATGGCCATTTTCAGCTAACACTCCAAACACCAAGTTTCAGTACATTGAGAATGCGAACGATGCCTCAACCCAAACTAGCTCTGCAGAGAAGCGACTAAAAATGACTGTAGCTATTACAACACATCGCATACACTTCAAAAGGCCATCCATTCTCCAGGGCGGATTCTTTTTTCTGGTCAGGGTGGGACAGCGACTGTCTTACATTATAATGTGAATAACAGAGATGTAAAAGAGCACATGAGCACCAGGGCCTTTTCAGGAGGTTAGGGTACTTAAGAACAGGACAAGCCTGGTGCAGATACAGCTTACTTGTGTCAGTTGCTCTTAAAGATGTAGCTGCCAAAATAAACCAAATGTGTTTGAATAAAGTCTTTCTACAGTAGACCAGCGAAACGGTTGATCAGATCAACACTATTCCACATAGTCAAGCAGTGTGTAACCTAACATTACATCCACAAAAACGGGCACCTTTACAAATTCCAATATAGATGATGCAATGCTTTTTTTTAAAAAGCAATGAGTGTCAAAGTGAATGCCATTGCTACTTATTTGCTAATTAACTTGGGAGTTTGTTTTATTGCCCAGACTGGTTCTCGCCATGACCCCTGTGTTCCTGTATCGTACAACGAGTGTGAACCTCTTAATTATATAAATTTCCCTTTGCCTTCCTCCACTTGAATTCTGCACAGAGGGGCGTGAGTGTGTGAACTGCGGAGCCACCTCCACCCCGCTTTGGCGGCGAGACGGAACCGGCCACTACCTGTGCAACGCGTGCGGCCTGTACCACAAGATGAACGGCCAAAACAGACCCCTAATCAAGCCCAAGCGCAGACTGGTGAGTACCTTCAGAATTCCTTCAGTTCGCACACATGAGAACGAGAGCTAAATAGCAGAGTCCGAGCACAATTCCAGGAAACTTATATTTTCCCTATAATCTTCCTGGAATTGTTTGTGACCCTCACCCCCTGGCGATCCCCTACCCTGCCTGTTACAATACTGCTACTATTGCCATTGTTACCGCTATCATTATTGCTTCTAGTTCTGATACTGTCACTGATACCAATGCCCACGCCGGTGTAATTATCACCACTCCACACTGATAGAGAAACAGCGTGCTTACTGACCTGTCGCCGCACCGCTGCCCTAACTCATCTCTTTAGATCTTGCTGTTTGATTTTTTTCTAGGGGTGTTTTTAGATCCACATGGCATTGGTTTTGTTTTGTGGCACTTGGTTATGATTCTGGCTTTATTTCATATCCGCTGTCATCATTTGATATTCTCATTTCATTTCAATAGGATGAGATGTTTAAAAGATTTTTGTTTGTTTGCCTTTGTTCATCTTAGTTTTATGTTTGCATTGAAATGACGGATAGAAACCAAAACTAAAGTATCAAATTCAAGTTTGTTTTGTTAGCTGTTTTTTTCTTTTGAGAAATCAAAAAGCAAGATGTGTGAAAAGTCAAACTTTATTATATTTTAATATAGTTCTTTGTCTCATCTTTACTTTTTATAAAAATATAAACGGGTTATCTTTTTTTAATAAAATGCAGTGTTTCTGGGCTATAGAGAATGAATTGCAACTATTTATCCAGCATTGAGATTATATGAAAACACCCAACTATTTAAGGAATACAGGAAGGATATTTTTCACATTTTTCCTCTGACATAATCTTAATTCACCCTTTATTGGGTGAAACCCTATATCTCTATCTCTGTCTGTTTCACTCTGTTATTGAGTCATTTCTTGCAGTCTTTTAAAATGTGACATAATATTATCATAGAGATTAGTTTGAAGACACAACAAGCCGTTTAATTGAATGAGACTCTCTTTTTTTCTATCAGCCATGTGTCATAATTTAATTTTCACTTGGCTAAGTGACCATCAGAGTGTAAATATGACCCTCTCAAAGGAAATCTTATTTTCAGTTGAAATAGAGACATACACAGCATGTCAACAGTGAGCCTTACAGAATTACAAAGTGACTTTGAAAGTGAAATTAAAATGCAGGCCATTAGATTGTAATAACCAATTAAGCTGATAATATTCTTTATTGGTTTTAGTAGTAATATAGTCTTGACATTTAGTTTATTATGTAGGTTTAGTCTTTCTTTCTCTTTCTTTCTTTCTTTCTTTCTTTCTTTCTTTCTGTTCTCATGGTAAAAAAGGCCACAGGGTTTTCCATGGAGTCAGTGTGCTGGCCCATGCTTTTGCATTTTGGACTGAAGTGTTTTCAGAGCGCTGTTCAAAGGCCATCCAGTTGTTTCCTATCCGGATATCTGCCCGGGCCCGATAAGGAAGCCAGGCTCCCGGGTGTTTCCGTCTTCAACAAACCCGGCTGAATTTTTTCTGGCCCCGGCAGGCCCGTATGACATATACTGTAAAGCGATTATCAGAGCACTATGTGTGAAGGGGCAGGGGCAGGGATTGGAAAATAAATGGATTTATACTCTGCTCTCTTGTTTGTCAGGCTCGACTGGCACTGAGTTGAAGTATCGGAATGTGCGTGTTTTTGTTGTCGTCTGCGTTTCGTTTAATTTTGCGCGTTTTTTATTCAGAACTATTATTTCAGGGTCTTATTAATATTTAAATCGTTAATGAACACAAATAGCATGCAATAGATCTACGTATGTGTTGGGCTGTGGGGGGATGGCATTGCATGTCTAAGCTACAACCCATAAATGTTTCTTGTTATGTGTGAAAAATTGATCTGAAACGGACAAAAACGAACAGAGGTTTGATGACCCGGCTTTGCAGTTGCCCCGCCCACAAAACGTTTGATTCCTGGCATCGGGCGTTAAAAAATTATCATCTATATATATATATATATATTTATATTTGCAGAAGTAGGCATATGACATACATTTTTTTTGGATAAAGGTCAGCAACAACGAAATTCACCGGTAGGGTTTTTCTAATAAAGGCACAAATTAGAAAATTAAATTTACCTTGTTTGAATGCGCAGAATATATTTAATTATACCAAACACGGAAGCGACTACCTGTAAGAGATTTCATATGTTCAGGACGCATTTTTAACGTTATTTTGGGATTGTTTTGAAATACTAGAGTACACACAGCAACAGTGAGTCATAATAATCATCACTCCTTCAGATTCTTATCGTGGGCTATACATTTACTTCAACCTAAAGCGCATGTTTAATATTACACTGTGGAGAATAGAAATGCAGGATGGTATGCACTCTGTACGACGATAATATTCACAAGAAAAACAATAAAAATACGAGCGTTGCTAGAATAATGCAACCCAATCTAACAACATACGGCTGCAATATATAGGATAATGTTATAATAAACTAACGATAAACTATTCTTACGCAAAAAATAATAACCCGAATTTACTTGAATTTACTCTAAAACTTACCTATCAATACGGTTGCCAAGCAACAGAACAATTTATTAAGTAGAACCGATGTCCAGTCACAGTTTTGCGTTTTATCGGCCCACATCAAGTATTATAACAGCGTTTTCAAATAAAATGAACAAAAAAATAATTTATGAAATGTCTTTAGGCCTACTCATGAAATACCACTAGCAACTGTAATGAATGATGTTTTAAATCTAGTACCCATCATTAACATTCTCTCTTGTCTTTACACAGTCTGCCGCGAGACGAGCCGGCACCTGCTGCGCGAACTGCCAGACGACCACGACCACTCTGTGGCGGCGCAACGGGAACGGAGACCCGGTGTGCAACGCCTGCGGGCTCTACTACAAACTCCACAACGTGAGTATTAAAACCCACAAACACAGAAAGTGACAGTGAAGTGGTCAAGTGGGCGGACAGCTTGTATCGATTTAAGAGAGGGAAGAGCGAGGTCGGGGACGCAAAGCCGGCTTTCTCTGTCAGGCGGAGCCCGTTGACCGTTTTTCTGTTTAGATTAATCCAGCTTTGTTTCAAAGGAGGGCGTTATTCCCAGGAGGCGCTGCCATTCATGATACGGCGTCAGTCATATCAATACCGAGTTGTCTGAAACTTGCTTTTTAATGTTAAGCTTGGCGGCGAGCTCTTTAGCAGACGAATAAATACATTTCACTTTAATGAAATGAGCGAAACAAAGAGAGAGAGAAAGAAGAGAAAGAGAGAGAGACTGCTGAGCTCGTGCAATTTCGTGACAGCTGAGCTCGGCAATGTTTTATACTAAGTCAAATTTTTTGTAAAGAGTTTGTAAAATATATAAAAACAAAAGTCTATTTAGCATAAATAATCATGTAACAAAGCATCTAAAGTGTAGATTAGCATGTCAGGTAATCTAAAAAATGTCCCATATGTGGCAACATCTAAATTAACTAGTTTTTTTCCTGTAAAATATGATTTATTGTGATTAAATCTAACTATAGGTTGCACAAAAAAAGTCGATTGAAAGGTTACAAAAAGTTAAAATTGGTTCATGTTTCGCAAGAATGACATTTTTGTATATTATTTGCTCACTACATCCTCTAATTTCTCAACCACACCTTTCTGATGTTCCTCTTCATTAACCTATCCCATCTCCCTTTTCTTGTAGGTCAATAGGCCACTGACCATGAAAAAGGAGGGCATCCAAACACGCAACCGCAAGATGTCCAGCAAGTCCAAGAGGAGTAAGCGATCCGGAGAGGGTTTCGAGGAGCTCTCCAAGTGCATGCACGACAAGACCTCTCCGTTTGGCAGTGCCGGTGCCCTGGCAAGCCACATGCAACACATGGGCCACCTGCCACCTTTCAGCCATTCCGGTCACATGCTGCCCACGCCGACTCCTATTCACCCGTCATTCAGCCACCCTCACCATTCCAGCCGGTCACCCGCCTGGGCCGAACCTCACTGAAGTTCCACCATCACGTGCATCCCCTCACCAGAGGCCTTGCATTAGCTCCACCATGCCTAACATCTCCACGCACCCCCCTCCCGTCGACAAATCTTCCACAGATGCGGGACACGAAGGGGTCCATGCTGGGTTTGTTTTTTGGTTGGACTTTGTCATCATATCACCGACCATGTCAACTTGTACAGAGGACGGTTTGCGCGTTTCTAAGCACCTCTCGCTGGACGCTGAGAACGCTCACAGAGCAGAGGGTTTTACTGAGTCACTTTGGTACTGTCCTGAAAGAGAGGATGTGTCTTTGCAGAATCATTCATTGAGGAAAGCCACCTCAGAACTTTCTAGCAAAGGACTCTACACATACAAGAGAGAGAGACCACTAATTTTATCCCCCCTAACATGCTGGAATACACCCCCTTTTTGGGCATGACTCCCTCTGAATGGACTTTATGGATACGACATACGCAAACAAATGTTTATAAAGGTTGTTATTATCGTTATTGTTATAATTGTTATTATGATAATTTATTTTCACTCTTTATCTTTTATTTTGCCTTCCTCAGAACACATTGTTATATTATAAATATTATTTGATTGCTATTGATGAAAAAAACACTGACCTATCCTAGCCAAGGCAATGTTGCCGAGCTGTACGTTTTTATCATTTTCCATTACACAAATAAAGCGAAATAAAGTTTTAATACTTCATTGTTTCCCGTTTCTGTATTTGAGTACCTCCTTGTTAATGTTACGTGAAAGCAAAGATGTATATTTACAGTCGCTCCTCACTTAAATGGAGACGTTTCTGTGGCCACATACTGGTTTGATCATGTATGTTTTCAACTCCAGGGCATCGCATTTCCCCGCAGTTACTGTAGTTTAATATGAGAAACACACACGGATGCCAAAACATGGACGAGACCAAACACAAACACACCCAAGCGCTCAGATACGCTGCTGCTCCGTACACTATGTGTCAAATGAAATTTAATGTTACCTAGACATTGCTGATTGCTTAAATGTAAGCAATATCAGATGCACAAACTAATGCAGTCCAGTATGGATGACGGTCCGTTCCATTTTACAACTTTCATCCCACATAAACCCTCTGAGGTTGCTTTACTTTGACACATACTCCAGGCACTTGTAAATGCAAATAATGCCACATAAATATCTTCAGAATATACCGTACAATATACTTTATATTTAAAGTATTTCAAATGTTTCCCCCATTTTATCTCACATGCTTCAATCCCTCCTTCACGCTTGTCTTTATGGAGTCAAAGGAAAAGTAAGCAACAGTTTGGTGCAACAGACATAAAGAGAAAAAAAGAGAGTGAGTATAAGAGAGAGCGGGACAAGAGGAAGGAAAGGCAATCAGTCCAGTCCATGAACAAACACGTGGGGGGCAGTTTGGGACCTTCTCCCACAGATGTGCTCGCAGCTGAGGTTTGCAGGAAACAGCTCTTAACCCGGTCTCATTTTCAAGCTATTTAACCCAGCGCAGAGACTGAGGAAACCATCAGCTCGGCCAACAGTTAATGAGAGAGACCCAACAACAGCGAGGACCATGCTGAGAAGAGGCCGAGTGCAGGTCAACATTGACTGTTGCACAAGTGCTAATGCCCATCCCCCTTTCAAATAATTACATACACTTCCTTTGTTTTCTATTTTATTGACCTGATCCTTAATTTTTAAGAGTTTATATTAGACATCAGTTAAAGATTCAATCCAGTAACACATTCCTTACGACTGAGAGGCTGTTTACACCTGATATTAAAGCACATGTTTTTGGTCGATCAGATAACAAGTGGACGAAGCTAAATACAGGTATAAAACGTTTTCGTTTCGGAAATGACTTCTAGCGCAAGCTTACAGTGTTCAGCGCCATCTTTAGGCTTTCAATCATATAACTAAACAGTTCCTCTCCACTTTTTTCAAAAGTTGCGCAAGCTTATTTTGCATAATGCGCTGACATATCAGAGAAAGCTCTTACATATACATGTACTGTGAAGCATGTTTACTAACAACACAAGCAGCGGACTCTAACAATTAGTTAGCGTCAATTTAAACCCGACATGTCAAACCCGCTCGCGTTTAGACAACATAAGCCCACAGATCACCCCCGCAAAGTATTCAGGACAGAAGCAGCCGAAAGTGGACCAAAAAGAGACCAGGTGTAAACGTGAATGTGTCTCTCTCGTCCACTTGTGATCTGATCAGCCTGATCTCACAAAATACATGAAATAGTCACACATTATTTTGCTCAGTTTTGTGTGACATTAGTCCCTTTCACACATGCAGTCTTTACTGGTAATTTACTGGTAATTTGCAGTTAACAGATCATGTGTGAACAGAACCTTTCCGGTAAATCAGTGCTCCCAATTTACCAGTAAGACAGGTTGTAAGATTACCAGTAATTTACCGGTAAGCGCTATGTGTGAACGAAAAATATAGGATTACCGGCATTTAGAGTGGACGACGTCAGATCGCGCTGACAGCTTCAGACCAATCATAATGTTTCAATACAGATGACGCGTTTACCCCCGCACTGTTTTAAGGACGTTTCCACACACACGCTGGTTGAAAGTCGAGCACACCTGAAGTTTACGTCCACATTTCTTCACCAAAGTTGTTTAAATCAGCTTACCACCTACTTGCCGAATTGCCGACGTCCTTAGCGCGCTCTCTGTGAAGCCTAAAATGCAAACAGTACTGTTGTTTAAAACGCATTTTCGGTTTGACGTCGCCTCATGCAATGTTGTTTGGTTATGAGCAACTTCGCGACTGTCAGAGTTTACCACAGACGTAAAAACAACAAAATACGGACCGTGGATATGAACGACGTGGATTGTTTACAAATAAAACACTGAACTCAACGCGCGCCACAGGTACTTTCGCTTTCTCAACGAATTTACCGGTATTTTGATACTGATCGTGTGTATGATGTCTTATTGGTAAAAAGACGGAATGTCACTGCATGTGTGAACAGCACATTTTTGTATTTACTGGTAAATTCATTCTGGTAAATTAATGGTAATTTACCAGAATTACTGTGTGAAAGAGGCTATTGTTACGTATTTCCACGATTTTACGTGCCCCTGCCACGACTTTCTTTTCCGTGACAATTTCACGTATTGGTTACTCAGCTGTTTTTCCTTTTTTTTTTTACAATTGTCGCTTCGGTTTGGGGTTAGAACAACTTTCTGTTACATAGAATGACATCCATACCCAAATCCAACTCTAACATCAGGCGACAATGGTTTAAAAATGCACATGAAAAAATTGTATAAACCAATACTAAAAGTGACATCCTAACGCAAATCTAACTCCAAACCAAAGCGACAATTGTTTAAAAATAGGAAAAACAGTTGAGTAACCAATACGGGAAAGAAAAGTCGTGGCAGGGGCAGGTAAAATTGTGGAAATACGTGACAATGTCATGCAAAACTGAGCATATAAATGTGTGACTATTTCCGGAAATTTGTGAGATCAGATTTGATCTGATCAGCCAAAACGCATCTTAATACCAGGTATAAACAGCATCTGAGAGCCATGGCCTAGTGTTTAGTCCATATTATTGGTTTGAATCTGGCTTGCAACATTAGTTAATTATTCCCCATTTATATATTACTCAAACAAAATCACAAAAAGTTATCTTTAAATTTGTATATATTTTTCTACATTCTAAAAAAGTGCTACAAAGAGCTCTTCATAGTTATATCACAGAAGAACAAAGGTTTAAGTCAAAGATTTTTTAAGGAACCATTTTTTTACATTTTTATGGTCTATAGAACCGTATTCCACTACAAATAACCTTTGATGCAACAATAAGGTTCTGTACACTGTAAAAAAAAATTTGCTGCCTTAAAATTTTTGTTAAATCAACTCAGATTTACAAGTCATGTCAACAGAGATGAGTTGTCACAACTTATAAAATATAGTTGAGAAAAGTCACTTAATTTTAAAAGTTATAACAACTCACCTGTAGTCAAGATAAATAATGGTAAGTTGAAATTCGAGTTGATTCAACAAAGAATTTACAGGCAGCAAAGTATTTTTTTACAGTGTAATAAAGTTTCATTATGGAACCATACAGCCAATGCTATCGTACGTATTTAACAAGGTGGCTAATTCGTATTAAATTTGTTCGACCACATTTTTTGTAGGATTAGGCACTTGTTTTTATGATAATTATATGTTTTGCGCTATTAACTTCGTAAGAATTCATACAATTTAACCAACTTGTAAAATATGTAAGAGATCAGGCTAATACAGCCCAACAAAAAAATGTGTGATAGTGACACTAGCTGCGTTTCCACCCTACAAATTGCGCAAATTGAAAATGTGCCTAATATAACATTATAACAATTAACTCCCACATATCGCAAAAACGCAACGTTCAGATGAAGTGGGATTTTAGGAAATTTGAAAAAGGAAAATATCTCAAAACTGAAATGGAAACAGTTTTTCTACATTTTTGCGTAAAAGTCACATGATAGTTTAAGAATATGATGCGGTATGTTTGGTTGGAGGACAAGACTGAAGAGGTGTGGTCGACTTCATGTGGTGCAACAACAACCGAAAAGCGCATGACTTCAATGTCATCAACATGTCGGTCTGCGTGGCGCTGTAAGAAGTCAAACACATCCATTGCCATGGTTTTTAAAATGAGTTATCGCAAGAAACAAAATTACGTTTTAGTGGCATAACATCTGTTAATGGAAACGCTGTCATATCGCAATCGTTTTTTTGTTGACGTTTAGAAAATAACGCTAACGTTTTTGTGCAAATCCTGAATGGAAATGCAGCTATTGAGCCTTTTGCTTAACTCTTATTTTTATTGTCTCTCCTGGAAAACAGACCCAAGTAATCACTCACAGAAAGTGTTTTAGACCTCAACAAGGTCACAGATAGTTTTTGCCAAGCTGCCAATGCCTGCAATCAAAAGTCAGAAATTTCAATAAGAACATCATTTCTCATTAAACTCTTCCAAGACCAAATAAACCTGAGAACTGCCATCAACAAACATTTTATATCTCAATAATCTAAGCACATGTCAACAATTCATTTTTCAGTCTTATTTTTTATATTACTCATTTCAATAACTCAATAAAAGAACAAAAAGACAAATTTGATCACCCAGAAACCCGACAGAAACTTGTCAGGAACAAATCATCTCTCATAAGCCTCTGATTAACTCTGCATATAAAGTCCACAATATTTTACATGGAGACAAATAAAGTGCACAATATACTATACACTGAAATCCTCACATATGAAATGTTTGTCTTGTTTGTAGCAATAGTCTGTAACTGTTCAACTGCATTCCTGCTGTGTGTTTTCCAGATATAGATGCCACTGGGCTTTTCTGTTTGTGTATGTAGGTATTTGTGTGAGTATATGTGTGTGTGTTCTTCTCTTTGGCCGGACTCCCAGACCATGAAACGTCTAACACACTCAAACAGGGCCCTCCTGAGGGGACTAACTGTCTTCCCCAAAATAATAATGGGACTGGTCCGCGTCAGAAAGACGGGAGAGGGAGAAAGAGAAGCTTTATTCGGTGTGGGTGCTGAGAAACCGTGACATGCTCGCTCGCGTAGCTCCACGTGTCCCTATCCTCAATGTCCCCACGTGTGTTTTTATACAATTTAATCGTCTGTCCTTATGTAGTGTCAATGTTTATGCTGTGACTATGTTTGAAATTACTAAATTGTGTACTATGTATTATACTAAGTAAAGAAGTACACATTATGCAACTCTACACTTTAAAAAAGTTGTTTCAACTTAAAGGATTAGTCCATTTTCTTAAAAAAAATCCAGATAATTTACTCACCACCATGTCTTCCAAAATGTTGATGTCTTTCTTTGTTCAGTAAAGAAGAAATTATGTTTTTTGAGGAAAACATTCCAGGATTTTTCTAATTTTAATGGACCCCAACACTTAACAGTTTTAATGCAGTTTAAAATTGCAGTTTCAAAGGACTCTAAACGATCCCAAACGCGGCATAAGGGTCTTACCTAGCGAAACAATTGTCATTTTTGGCAAAACAATAAAAATATGCACTTTTAAACCACAACTTCTTGTCTTCCTCCGGTCCTGTGACGCGCCAGCGTGACCTCACGTAATACGTCATCACGTCAAGAGGTCACGCATGATGTATGCGAAACTACGCCCCAGTGTTTACAAGTGTGGAGAAAGAGGACCGTTTTAATGTTGTTGTATGTCGAATGATACTAATTAATGTCTTTGTGTCAGTTTATTGTTTAAAATGGTCCGCAAATGTGCGTTTCATATATGTAACACGTGACCTTTCCACGGCATTACGCAATTGCGTGAGGTCGTGCTGGAGCGTCACAGGACTGGAGATAGACGAGAAGTTGTGCTTTAAAAGTGCATACTTTTTATTTTCTTGTCAAAAATGACAATCGTTTCGCTAGATAAGACCCTTATGCCTCGTTTGGGATCATTTAGAGTCCTCAAAAAACATAATTTCTTCTCGACTGAACAAAGAAAGACATTAACATTTTGGAAGACATGGTAGTGAGTAAATTATTTTTACATCAAAGTTGAATGAACTTAAACTTTTAAGGCAACCAGGTAACTTACTTTTTTAAGTTGAACCAACAAATCTTTTTCTACGGTGTAGTTATTGTGTAAGATATACACTGTAAAAAGTGAAAAGTTGGATCAGCTTAAAAAATTACTTGGTATTCGATGCATATAGAAAATATGCATACTATCCACAGTAGGCATAGTATATACTGCATAATTGGAATAGCATGTTAGCTATGTTAAAATGTTATTTTTATCATAACCTGTCTTCGAAAATATACTGCTGCAAAGCATCATGGGATAACATACCCATAAGATAAACGTGACACGTGGAGGCAGGGTAAGATCTAAGTCCACAGAAAGTATTTTACAATAATACCAATATTTTACTTCTAAATTAAAGGTGGCTAAATTATGGCTAAAATGCCGGTGGATCTTTTATGGTACGATTATGTAGTCCTGCAGAATGAAAGCTCGGAGACTTATGACCACGGCTTTAGAAACAGCACGGTGGCCTCCTGTCTCTGAGCTGTGAGAGCTTTATGAGCTACAATCGGGACGAGTCTCTTCTTCTTTTCATCCTCTCATCCTTGCCCTCCCTCACTCCCTTCATGTATTTGTTTATGTATTAAATTGAATTAAAGGAATCAAAAGGTGGCGGGGGCCGAACGAACACAGACTCGAGTTATGGAGCTGAAGATGAAAGCGCGGAGGAACGAGGAGAGCAGTTCAACCGCGGGTCTCCAGAAATGCACGGGGTCAGACGTTTGACCTCGTCCAAAAATGCTTCGGTTAAACGTGCCGGGCCCTCCCTTTCCCCTTTTGTTCTTGCTCGTTTTCTCGGCCTCTTTTATTTGTCGCCATTTCTTTCCTCCTCCAAGGAGTCATATCCTATGGAGAACTGAGGAATCCTGCTCATTCCCAAGCTGTGTATTTTCTGGAGTAAAAAGTTGTGTATGGTGTTGTATGCAACATTGTTTGTATTTCCATGCCTCCATTTTGGCATATATTTAATCAAATGCGATACTGTTTATCTGTTTCATCTGTTTTTAAATCTAAATTATATGTGGCACTACTGTCATATTTTACAATCCTCGCCACTGATGTGAAACCGCTTGTGTAACTCTCTCTTGTATTTGGTAAGTGTGTAAAGATCCTAGAGACAACGCAGATGAAGAAAAACCATTGTAACTCTCACATAGGTCACTCTGCTTTTTTGGGGCATCCCATGTCACACATACGCATGATTATAAGTTAGGTATTATTAGCTAAACTTCCTCTTTCAGCTCTGACACAAGTTCATAGAAATGTGGTCCCTTGGTAATGAAATGTCAAGCAATGGGTGGAGTAATGGTAACCATGTTCAATAGCCTGAGAAAAGTAAGTAGGAGGGTACGACAGCTACAGCATGCGTTCTGCCATTGTTTCGGCCCCCAAAGAAATTTCGCTTTCTATATCTGCCTCCTGATTCGCAACCTATAGGAAGCCGGTCTCTTGTACGCAGGGTCGAAACAAAGCCATGGGAAATATGCAACTCCTCTCGTCATAACATTAACGGTTATTTAGTTTTCTGCTTATAATGCAATTGTTAAAAGCAGAAGAAAAAGAGAAAGGGCAAGCACAGTGCAGCTGCTTAATTTGAGCGATTACCTTACGATGCCAAAGTGATGCTATGTGGACAGATTGCTAGTTACGTGGGTGCTAGAGGCTTTTTAGTGGTGGCTAGGTGGACACTACAATCACAGAAAAATGGTACAAAAGTTCTTGGATGGTGAAAAGACCCTAATATGTCAACCCAGTCTCATAGAGATGAGTATAAATAGCATGCAGTCTAAATGAGTGCAATACTTACAACAAATTCTAATTTTGCGTCTTTATAATACACCAGTCCTTCCCGTTCACTTAATAAACGGCATCTTTTTGTGTTGTTTTATGTATTGGCTGACTTTTTTCTGCTTTTTAAACCACTTTCACTTGGGTTTGGTATTAAATTTGGGTTTTGCTTTAGGATGTTATTTTATATATAACGTCCTAAAGCAATATATATAGCATCCTATATATATATTTTGGTTAGAATTAGGGTTTGGGTTAGGATGTCATGTTTATGTAACAAAACGTCATTCTAACCCCAATCCCAAACGACAATTGCACAGAAAAAATGTAAAAAAACAATACATAAAATGACACAAAAATATGCGGCATATTAAAGGAACAGTATGTAGGATTGTGGCCAAAACTGATATTGCAATCACAAAACTTGTGGCTAAAACTAGTACTGCAATTACACAACTGGTGGCCAATACACTACATGACAACATAAACATCAGTTGAGGGCTGCAACTCCACTTTTTAAATGACAATATCCTGGCCAAACCACTACTGTGAGTGATATAAGTATTTGAAATGAAAATGATTTCTTAATGTCGTGTGACATATCAGGGCCATTTTATAATTAATTGATATACATTTCTTACATACTGTTCCTTTAAGTCAGGGGTCTCCAACACGTCGCTCGCGAGCTACTGGTAGCTCGTGTCTTAATTGCAGGTAGCTCGCTCGTGGGTTTATTTATTTATTTTCTGTGGTTATGGCGCATTTGGATATCTGGTTAGTGTTACAAGCACCTGTGGTAGTAAAAACTGGGTGCGTGTTTTACGTCGCGTTGTAGACCGGCGTATGACATCAGTAATTTAACATGTATGATCCAAAAACAAACAGATGAGTCCGGGCACCTGCGCCGCGGAAACCAGCCGATCGGCGCAATGCTGTGAAGCCCGCCACCGCAACCGGCGGATACGCACGACGCTTTGAAACCGAAAACACATCGAGTCGAGGCACTATGGTTAAAAAGGATGCCGTGATTTTCGGATACACTTTTGGTAAAACGAAAATAACGTTACGTCGTCACATTTTCATAGGTCATCATCTCATATTTTAACATCAAATGTCAAGAAATGCCAGAGAGCCATACGAGCATTACATCTTGACTGAGAACAGGTGAGAGAACGACATGACACAGCTAACCTTAATCGCTAAAATGATAGCAAAAGACTTAAGGCTGCTTAATATTATGAAGACTGGACGTGTTTGCTGATGATGCGCATCCACAACAGGAGTAAAACTTTCTCTCCAGTACATAACTTAGTTTAAGTTTTGCATCTTGTGCAGATGCACGTTGTATAATACATTTATGTTGTATCAAGGCTTCATATTATGTTGAGCGCGTCATATAGAAAGTGCATCAGTTCGTGTTTATTAACCCTTTAGTTTCACTTCATCACGCAGCTATTGCTGTTAGAGGTTTCTGTTAAAAAACAATATTTATTTAATTAATAATCTAGTAGCCTGTGTGTTCATTTTTCTGTCATAGTTTCTTCAAAATGAAGTTTTATTTGAGTGTTTAAAAAATATATTTTAATTTCCACAATGACGCCCTTTTTATTGCCCCGCCCTCAGTTAATCCAGTACTCGTTTTTCAGACCTATGGCTTAATCGAAATGAAAAAATGACATACATGCACATCTCTTTTATGAATCCAAAAGCAGTAAATACTCTGTGTATGTCTGGATCATCTTTCTGAATCTGATCTTTTATAAAATTATTTTTTTTTTATTCAAAATGTGTGTGTTTTTTTTTTAAGAATCGTACCCATATCTAAGAGGTGATAAAGTATAAATAAAGACAGCATTAAAGTTTTTTTGTTGTTGTTTTAAAGGGTCTGTTCTTTCATTTGATGTATCGTATGTTTATGTTTAAAGAATATCATTTTCTGAAAGGTATTAAAATTTTGTGAAAAATATTTTTAAAAAATGCTGGCACTGGTTGGGAACTTTTTTTTAAATGTTGTCAGGGAAAGAGTTTAAATCACAGTGATTTAATAGACAGTTGTCTATTATCTCACAAATTTTGGTATTACGTGACACAAGTAGCTCTCGACCACTTTTATTTTTTAGAAAGTAGCTCTCCAATGAAAAAAGGTTGGAGACCCCTACTTTAAGTAAAACAGGAAGGGCTTATCATATTCACGCAAAATTGGATTTTGGTGTATATATTGCACAAGTTTTCACACTGCATGCTATTTATACGCATTTTATGAGACTGGGCTCAATACGTACCATTTTGGAACAGATACTGTATGTACCTTTGAGGTACCAATATGCACCTTTTAGCTACAAAAGTCTACTCTTTGAAAAGGTACCACCCCAGTGACTACTTTTTTTACCTTTTGTACCTTTTTTCTGAGAGTGTTCCGGTTGTATAAAGTGCTCGCCCAATAAGTCTCCATGATTTTCCTGAACCTAGATGTGGCTTGGGTTTCTCCTTCAATGTAAATGTATTTATTCACCCGTCTAATCATGGCAACCATGCTTCTTTAAATCCCTCATCCTTATGTATGAGTAATAGTAATAGTGAAACTAACCAGCATTACTAAAACTGGCAATAAATGATTCATTTCTGAAACAAAAATCCCCAAAACATCATCTGGAAACGCCAGACAAACTGTGACTGTTTCTAGGAAACGTTTTCCAGGAACAAACCAGATGCAGAATTGACCTTTCACCTTATGAAATAGATTTTACTTTCCCTTTTTTGACTTTACATACAGTTTGCTTTTGCCAAACCACCACAAAACCAAAAATCCAACTTAGTATACCACTGGTCCTAAGATAATATTCCTCTACACGTGCACACAAAACAGGAAGTGAAAACGTTCAGGAAATATTTGTATTGTCTGTGAAGAACCAAAAATCTGTGAAAATGGTGTATAAAGCAGAGGTGAAGAACGTTATTTTTTATTTTTAATGGTTGACTGCTAGTCACACTTCATAGTGCATAACTGCTTGCAAAGAGAATACATCTGTATGGTTTACATATACCGTACACAGAGAGACAAAATGAGAAAAAAAACGTGCTGTGTAGAGAGAACTGAAAACAATAATAGGGAATAGAGAAAACAGGTTTCATATGAATAATCGTGGTTAAGGGTACCATTTATTGCTTCTTGTGGTTTTTGTATTGGGTTGAATTATGTGAAATAAGTTGAGATTCTGGGTACGCTGTACATTTTTGAAAGTTCTGTAAAGCAACACGATTTGGCAGACAATAAAAAAAATTCAGGTTATTTATATTTCTTAATAGCTTCGAAACTGTGGGACAAACATCTGCAATTTAGCAGAAATTTGCACCAGATCAACATTCACCACCAATAAATGTCTGCAAACTTGAATGAATCAGGGAGCTCCTCACTACCCACCCTGAAACCAAGATCGTTCGCCAGCTTATAGGGATAGTTCACTTTAAAATGAAAATTCTGTCATCATTTTCTCATCCTCATGTTATTTTAAACCTGTATGAATTTCTTTTTTCTAATGAACATAAAAGATGATATTTTGATAAATTATGGTAAGCACATAGTATTTACTTCCATAGTAGGAAAAACAAATATGATAGAATTCAATGTGTACCGTCAATTGTTTGCTTACCATCATTTATTAATATATCTACTTTTTCATTTATCAAAATACTTTCATAATATTTATTTTCCTACTATGGTTACAATCAGCTGTGTGTTTACCATTATTTATCAAAATATCTTCTTTTGTGTTAATCAGAAAAAACAATTCATACAGATTTAGAACAACATGAGAATGAGAACATTTTTGGGTGAACTATCCCTGTAATGAAACGTTACGCAATGCGCTAGTTTATGACTGAATCAGAAGCAAATGCACGTGCGTGGTTTCTCGAGAGAGAAAAGGAGCAATAATCGTGGACGATAAGCAAAATATTACAAATACAATACATGTCACGTATCTTTACGAGATCTTTACGAGGCATGTGAACACATGCACAGATTCCCGGAAAAATCATTGGCAGTGTGAAATCAAATGATGCACAAATCCCAGAAACATTTTCAGTTTATATCCCGTAATTTGTGCGTGAAAAGGGCTTTGATGAAGTTACCAGAAAATGCTTTTTAAGTGTACCACACAGTCAAACACACAGCATTGCAAAGTATATTTGACTCGTACGTGTATACATACGTTCGACGCATGCACATTGCGACAAAATGCAATGCATCTCCTGGGCTACTACTCAACCCTGTATCATAAAATTATGTACCTATAGTCATGTAAATTTTTGATTCTTTTCCGTGACACTGTCACGTTTTTCCGCCTTTTTACGTGACTGTATCGCGCATTTCTGTTTACGTGTTATTGTCATGTATTTGTTACTCATCTGCTTTTTTCTATTTTCAAACCATTGTTGCTTTGGTTTAGGGTTAGATTTGGTGTTAGCGTTAGGATGTCACTTTTTTGGTTTATACTATTTTTCTGATTTATTTTTTTATGTATATCTAATCCTACACCAAAGCGACAACGGTAAATAGGACAAAACAGTTGAATAACCAATACGTGACAATGACACGTGAACAGAAATGTGTGATACGGTCATGTAAAAACGTGACAGTGTCACGGAAAAGAATTAAAAATTTACGTGACTATAGGTATGTAATTTCGTGATACTGGCTTGACATACTACATTCTCCTATAGGCGTATGTGCACAGGGTTTATGATGTGCGTACAGAACGAGCGCACTCTTCTGACGATGAAAATTGCGCTAGGCGCACTGTACGTGGACCCTCACGTACACCTAAAAAATAGACCAAACTTCGGCCTTTATGCAGCTTCTATACCAATCTGCCATGTTACTTACAGTACAGCAGCAAAGGTAAGACTGTGGTTCCTAACAATGGATTGTGTTACAGACCAACTGGAAAGCTAAGAATTAAAGACCAGATTTGTCATTAAGGTGGCTTGCCAATGCCAGTGTAACATTTTGTATTTGGTGCTTGCCAAGTGTTCATTTTTAGACACCTGCTGATTACTTAAGCGATACACAAACACATAAAGTTGTCTTTCCTGCATCTGTGTTTAGTGAAAGCCTCTATAGCAGAGGCCTGTGCTGGATTGTAAATCATGTGTAAAATGGGAGGGTGTGGTCCTGGTCCTGACTGTGCTCTGTGAGAAAATGGGTCGACCTCCCCACCTGGGACATGAGTATTGTGTCCTCTCTTACCCAGAGCCAGAATTGAAATCCCTCATGCAGAAACCCCAAGGTAGCTACCGTGACCAGAAGACTCATGGACAATCACATTTAGCATCATATTTAATTTTATCCCTTTGTTGAGCACTATATAGTAAAAATCGCATAACTCGCATTTTTTAAAAGCAGTGAGCAAAATCATGCAAACAAATTTAGACATCTGACCTAAACTGTATGTGCCAGAGATTGAACACCGAAATGCTCCTCTGGAGATGCGGAATAAACATCTCTGTTACAAGCTATACATACACAGTTTTGTCAGCTTTGTGAAGTCTTGGATGTTATGGTGATACAATAAACCTCATGATTGTTGGTTTGCTTTGTTAAATTTATGCGCTCATATTGACTTAAACTCACTGTCAAACGAAAGTCAACACAAATGTTTGTTTACGAACGCTCTTTCACAGCATGAGTTAGCATACACATTTTTTTTGCAGCCCTTTGTACTTTAAATTATAGTTAGCATTGCACAAAACAAAATAAGTTTACTTTAAAAATTAAAGTAAAAAATAATAAATATTGAGCAGAAAAAAAGATTTAAACTGATTTACAACTTTACGTTTTGATGGGTAATGTCAGTTGACTTTTTACAATATCTTGTAGCTCAGTTGGTAGAACATTGCATCAGCAGAGTAAAAGTTTGTGGGTTCAATTCCCAGGTAACATGCATATTGAAAAGCATCTATAGCGTTGTACAAAAATATTTTTTAACCCGAATAGAGTAAATAACATACAACTTTTTAATAACCTAATAACTTGCAATTTTAAGCTTTAAACAGAGATGGCAATAGAGAGGGAAAAGTTACACACTGCTGCTTTAAATCAGAGTGCATTATGGGTAATAGACAACATAATATAAAAAAATAGGCTGCGTCCGAAATCTCTAAAATGCTGCCTTCGGAGGCATGAAGGCATCGAACCCAGTGTTTGGTTTACTTTCTGATTCCTGAGATGTATGCGTGGGTGTGCACAGGGAATGTGATTGGTTGAGCCCGGGCGAGTTCGAAAAAATAAAATCGGCTTTTTACACCTTTTGATTGCATTTCTAGCAAGAAATGAGTATTGTAGTTTTCTAATATGGGATAAGTTACCTAAAAAATGCTCACTGTTCATATTTCAAACAGAATTTCATTACGCTGCCTATGAAGTCTGTCCAAATGCGTTTCCCGGAGCTGCCTTCATGCAGCCGAAGTCATTGCCTAATAATGGTCTACATGTTGACGCCAAGCGTACCGCACAAGCCCTGAAAAGTGAAGCCAAAACGTCTCGATCGCCCCCAGTGACTGGCCCCAGTATAGGTCATAAACCTTGTCTCCCCATGTTATTCAATGGGACTTGAAACCAACTAAACAATTTAATTACACTTCAATTATCTTTTTCCGAAGCTGGTTTCTGTCATTTACTGTAGTTTTGATCACGCTGATGTAAATTCAATTGTACATTTTTAAAATAAGTTTGTTTTTCGTGAGTTATCGGTGGTGTCACATCATGATTGACAGCTGTGATATGTGCATTCTGCGAAATTGAGGGCGAAGCCTTGCTTTCGCGTCTTTACTTACTGCGCAGGACTGGTCCCGAAATCGTTACTGCACAGATTCAAGACCCAAGATGTCAGTGCCGTATTGGGACACTGACGGCTTTACTTTTTACCAATGGAAGAGAGCGAACGGGCGTCGTCCATCTTATTTTACAGTTTATGGTCGACGTGGACAATGACACAGAAGTATAAATGAAACCTGATGCATAGCCCTGGCGTAGCTGGTACGGCGTAGGTCTGAAGTATAAATTAGGCTTTAGCATCCCATTCATTTCCATCTGTAAAACTAGTTGAGCAGCAAAGCGCTCATTTGCAATTCTCATGAAAGAGCCAATACTGAAGCTAGCATTGGAGTCACTCTCACCTGTAAGAGGTAACATCTATCAGCTTCAGCGGTATTCATATGTCCCACCTGAGACGCTGTAGCATTCAATGCACCCTCGTGGGACAGACAACATTCAGGCCTTCCTGTTCAGACAAATTCATCCCCACTGTCTATGCACAAACAGCTACATTCATCCAGCCCTCTATTGACAGAGCAACGAGGGCAATTGCTAATGCCAGCTTGGGCTCAGGGGAGCGTTAGTCTGGACGGCCCATCCCCATCCGCACCTCATGTGCTTTCACCATCAGGTAACCGGAGAGGGTAAATCTAGGCCAGGCTGGCACATTGCCAATGCGGGGGTAAGAGGGGCTGGGTGGTACAGATCCCTCAGAGAGACCTCAGAAAGCTAATTCACTGGACATGAAACGTGACACAGCACAAGCTTCTCTT
Organism: Misgurnus anguillicaudatus; assembly: GCF_027580225.2. NCBI lineage: Eukaryota > Metazoa > Chordata > Actinopteri > Cypriniformes > Cobitidae > Misgurnus > Misgurnus anguillicaudatus. The sequence goes on from NC_073350.2 coordinate 12,113,985, forward strand.
GGAGAACATCTACCTGAATAAGTGTGCACAGAACCACCAAACTTGGTTATATTATGAAGTACAGAGGATTATCCCAATTTTGGCTCTTCAACCTTTGCAACACAGGTGAAAAGCTCTCCAGATGACACTAAACATGGATAATCCACATTTCTGCACTTTGTTGTGTTTTAGCATCTGCAGTATCCTTGACACCCCCATAAGCTAAGTAGCTGACATGCAGAAAACTTAATCTAAGTGTTCAACTTTCAAGATATCTTTGTAGATTTATCAAAAACAAACAAACTTGCAAACAAACAAACGAAAGCAAAGCAACAAAACGGTTTCACATTTAACTCGTGGACCTTTAATGAGCTTGACCCGCAGTGGCACAACCAAATAAACATTGCAGTCGCCTCTTTTAATAGCGAAGCCATTTAACGAAAAGTTTCCAGATGGGATATTTCACGTTTGGCCTTCAGTGAGGCGACATCTCCCTCCAGAGCAAGAGCATGGTTGTGACTCTAACATACTGTAGGGCCATGTGCATGTGTTTGCTGGGCTGGCAGACGCCAGTCTATGTGAGATTAGAGCACTAATCAGTGATGCTGAGGGTGCTGGAAAGGGTATATCTAACAGTGAAATCGCTATGAGAACCTGTCTGTTCTCTCATTCGCTCAGCGGGATGTTGCAACTCCAGCATCTAGTGGGCCTTATCTCCACAAAGCAGATTGCAGAATTTGATATGCATCTCTGAAATGGTCGGAAATGACAGTCTCCAAAAAACTACATGATGAGTCAAAGTGTGTCTCAACATCACCTCTCTCTTTTTTGCTCAACCCTCTCTCTCTCCCTCTCTTATTCTGCATGATGCTGATCGCTTCCAAACGTCTAATCTCTGATTCTAGAAAGAAATGTACACCAATCAGATCATCTTTCCCAGTAAACAAGTGTGAAGTACATGCAGCCAAAGCAGAGTTTGCACATTAAAATTACACATCAAGTTCGGCATCAGGCAGATGGCATCTTTCTCTCCAACATGAACATCATCACTGATAAGAATTTGTCCTCATCAGCATGACATACTATCAACAGGAAGACCTTTTATCGCAGGTCAGGAGTGTGTTATGAGGTGTGCTTAGGCCTTTATCAAGGTACTATCTCAAATGATAGGCAATATGGGGAGAGTTATGACACGAAGAGTGTGTTTGATGTTCAATATGCTGAGATGGAAAGTACTGCATGGTTATGTGTGCGTACCTGATAGCGTCTCAGCCACAAAGTACGTAAGAAGTAACATTTCTGTAGGCATGTTAGGCTAAACTTCTTTTATGTCTACCCAAGAGGTCAAGGTTTAGCTGGTAAGTGTGGCCTCTTAGCCCCTGCTGGTAGATTTCGTAACTACACCCCCTGGTTACTGAAGGTACGTGCTTGCACTGATGACCATATTTTGAGGTTATCAGGTTATATTTTCACATACTGTTTCTTACATAATGTAGATATGATATGAAGATAGTAGATCACAAATCGGCTTTCTTCAAGTAGGACGGACCAACTTGCATCTTCATTGAGAAGTGAATGTTCCTCCATGCACTGCCATTAGACCACCCTGTTTTTAAAGAGCAAGCATATCCCAGCATTCACTGCAAAGATGAAAGGTTTTCAGACATGGAGTATAGTTGCATCATCACAGAAGAACGATAGAAAAGCTTTACACCAGTTTTGACCACTTTATAAAAAAGGAAAAGAATCAGTAGACAACCATAGTGGGAGAAAACCTTTCCAAACAAGGGGAAGCAAAATCATTTTACTACTTTGCACCCTCCTGCCACACATGCTCTGGGAGCCACGAGCAAATCTGCCCCAGGGTCAACTCTCAACTGCCCCTGCTTCATCCATGACATCACGGGCCGTGGAGGTTGTTGAAGAGCGTGCACGATGCCACGGGTTGCACAGTGCAGTTAGCGGTCGACTGTACAGGGACAGAGAGAGAGAGTAGGAGAAAGCTAGACAGAAGTACAAAGAAAAAGTAGAGGGCCTTTTGATTAGTTTCCTTGGCAGGAGAACAAAACTGTGAGGAATGTAGGCGCGAGGGGAGAGAGGAGCGCTCCGGAGGACTGAAAGAGAGGAACTATGGAAGAGAACTAGAGGACTTGCTGAGTAAGACTGGCTGATTCATTTCCTCATTTTTTGTCTTTCTTTCCAGTATAAAATGAGGGACTAACTGTTACAACTTTCCCAATCCATGACCTGGTTCAATCAATAAGACCAGGCCTGAAAGCCTTCAATGAAAGTAGCATTACTGAAACTAGACTTGTACTCTCTATTGCATGAGTTCACGTTCATAATCAGTGAGAGGTAAGGTAAAGAGGTTAAGTTTGTTGGCTGGAATGCACAAGCACAAGACTTACACTTCCAGGAACATGAATAAGGTAAATGTCATTGTGCAGGATGGTAAAGGAGTGGTACAATTACAGGAGGAGGTTGTGGGTGAAGGTGCAACCTTCTGATCTCTATCGTGAAGCCAACACAAACATAAACTGCAATTCATCGATGGGCCGCTAGAGACTGGTTCCAAAATGGAGTCAATCCCCATAGACCCCCATATTAAAACAGCAGATAATAATATGTTACAGTCTGGTTCAAAAAGTGATTCTGGCCTATATAGCTAATTTTGCCCTTTATGACAACTCTTTACCCATTTTTGGTTATCTGCGAGTGATGCATGGTGATGCGATGCCAAGATGGCCCCGCCAATTACTGGCTTCAAAAAAGCTCTTTACAAACCTATGGGTGACGTCACAGACACTACATCCATATTTTTTACAGTCTATGGAATGAACTCGTCTCATAGATTTAGCGCTGTTTAATCCCACCAGGGTTCAGTTGTCAATCTCAAGAAATAGGCATTGGTAATGAGGCAAACGGCAAGTTTTGAAAGGCCTCCCGTTGGATCACAGATAAAAACTTCTGTCCACAAAAAGACTTTCACCGCTTATGGATTCCCAACAAACAGACTTATTCACACACAGCCTGGCACTGTCCCCTTTAAGTGTGCAATTTAAGCATCACATACACACACTAATGTCAAAACCATTTCACAGTACGTCCTCAGCCTCCTCTGTGTGTGGCCGGGGGGCAGCGATTACTCTATTGCTATATAAACACTGGGACACAAGCTCACACCCTCCGTCTGATTAATGGACCAACATCATTGGACATGACAGCAAAACCAAGCCGGCAAGACACACTGCAAAAGACTGCTCTGTTTTACTTTCTCACCCGTACTGTTTTCAGACTGTCTTTCACAGAGAGAAGCTGAACGGGAGTGCTCACAGCTACTTGCTTATATTAAACCTCGTAGAAGCTACAATGGACATGAAGATGTCTTACTGGAAATTCCCTAAATGTAAAAAAAAAAACATTTATCTGACTGACATTTCAGATAAAGGTAACTGGACAAACTTTAAAGGCCAGAGTATAGTTCCTTTTTTTATGTATGCAAACGTACATGCATGGTCAAACACACAGCCTTGCTAAGCATAGTTTATTTGACTACTTGCATACAGACTTCTTTCGACGCATCTTACCTACGCGTACAAGTATGTGTACAGTGCGTGCATGCTAATTTGACCCTCACATATGTGTAAAACAAACTATACTTCTAGCTTAAGTAGAAATGCATGTTAATAAAAAATCTTCCAACATGTCTTACAGCAATTTGTCGCTGTTTTACAAGGTGGCTAATTCGTATAAATTTTAACAATCTAATGCCCCATTCGGACGGGATTAGTTTTACAGGGGGACCTCTGAGAAAATCGTGCTTCTCAGAGGTCCTCTGTGTTTTTAAACCCGTCCTAATCGGCCATGTCTGTGTTTTTCTCTGACGACCTCCGTAAGAATTCCAGAGCAATTTACCTACTGTTTTTCGCCGAACTCAGAGGTCCTCTGAGAAATTTAATCCCGTCCGGATGCAAATGTCTGTGTTTGCCCGCAATATCTTTTGAAAACGGGGATCTTTTTGTGTTTTGGCCAGCGTGATCTGCCGTAATAATTTAGTTTAATAGTATTTTTAGTAAATATACTGAAGTTGTTTTATTGTTATTTAAATATGTACTTTTATCAATTTTCTTGTTTTTAGGATGACTATTACCATCTGTCTAGAGACTACCGGTGAAAAATAGCCATTTGGCTAACTCTGGCATATTGGCTTAAATGTCTATTAATATGCACTGTCCCTGTAATAAATAAATAAATAAATAAATAAATAAATAAAGTCTTACTAACGTGTGTATATTGCACTTCCTGAGTCCCATTCATTCATTTATGGATGTTTTTTTTCCATTCGGCGAAATAAAATAATTAAATCAAGACGAGCTGAATATCAAAAACTGTTAAGACTGGCCACTGTAATATAAGTATAAGGTAAACTCAACCTTATTTTGTTCAACGGTAATGTTAATTAATAAAGATAATAAATTGTTATTAATCATATTTCTTTGTTTCTTTGGGTTTATTATAAGCAGCCAGTTATATAAAACACGTAGGCTACTTTAGTACACTCTTAGAACGAATGTGTGTTGTCCCAGAATCCACCCATCTCTGTGTTATTATTGAACACATTTTGTGTTACGTTTAACACAACCTGTGTTTTATTTTAACACAAAATCAACACAAAATGACACATATTGTGTTAAAATTACACATAATGTGTTAAAAGCTTAACACACAAAGATGTGTACAAATTTAACACACCCTTTCTAAGAGTGTAGGATTTTTATATGTTCTTTTGATTTGTTAAAATTAAATTAATAAATTACATGTTCTGTAATAATTTTACATTTAAAGCAAAATATCAAACATTACAAACGCACGTATCCAGAGCACGTGATCTTCTGCAACGCTCAAACGCATGAAACAGACACTCCCATCTTTGGAATAGCCTGAGAATTTTAATCCCGTCCGAATCGGTACATAAAATCACAGACGTCATGGGGGACATGTTGAAACTCAAACGTCGTTTGGAAAACGAATCCTGTCCGAATATTGGTTAATTTGTATGTTTAAAGTCGGCATGAAACGAAAGTAGCGGTTGTTTGATTTTCCCCGTGGTGACATATATATATATATATATATATATATATATATATATATATATATATATATATATATATATGAGTTAAACAGCATGAATAAAAAAAAAGACAGGGCTGTACTTGAATTCGTCCATTGATAATTGTTTGTATCGTTTGAAGTTGGGTCATGTTGCCAATTGCTGCAATCTTTTCCCTGACCCCGCCCACCTGCCATAAAGAGAGATCGTTTTGAGGAGGGGAACATTTTTGATTAAAGTATATAACATTTTTAAGTAAATGTAACTTAAAAAATGAAACTCAAGTTAGCATGACAGATAATTAAAAATATATATTTTTCGACGAACTATTCCTTCAAATACATCAGTTTCCCGTAGTTTCTCTTGAACATAGAATTCCATTTAGTTTTAGTTACCGAAAACGTATTAGCTTCCCTCAATACCACACATTTTCTACACCCCATGATTAAAAACATTAGACGATATTAGCATGGAGGTAAATGCTTTGTTTTGGTTATAAACTTAAAAATGTCTTTCTCACTGTTGCTTGCTCAATCGGAATGATACTGCAATGTTTTAAGGTCTCAGTTCGTGTTTCACAATCTTGAGGCACAACATTTCTCTTGGTCGGCTACATAACCTTTTCAAACACTGAACATTGTCCTCCAACATCTTCCAAGTTGAGGAAAAGCCTCCTGTGAATGAAAGCGGTTCTGGTTTATCCTAGATATAAGACGTCCAATTCGGTGCAAATACGACAAATGTTTTTATTCTTTTATACCAATAAATGTCACAATAATCCTACAAATTGGCTAAAAATATACAGACATGTAATGGATTTACTAAGAATTAGCTTTATATGGTGATTATCAGCATTGGATTTTGTTTTCTCTGTACTATTATGTATAATTAAGGATGTTTGTGCATGTCTTTATCTGTGTCATGCTGAGTTGCAATTGAGAAATCAGTTAAAAACAGAACCACACTTTTGAGTGCAGGACAGTAGTATGCTGCATGTGGTTGTTTATAAACATGCAAACCATCATTCCAATAGATGCAGACTCCTGTTCATGCGGCTCCAGACTCTTCCCGGGTCCAGGCCTTTCGACACACAAGCGCCCCCAGACGCACTCACACCCAAGCATCCACGTTACCACACGTGCATCTACTGCCTCAGCTCAGATCATGTGTCATCAATATTAATACTCTATTGTTTGAAGTGAAGGAGTTTGGCTGTAAACTTTATATGTCATGTGACCCGAGTCAGCAACAATCCCCCATCCTCGAGCGCCCCCCTCCCTCCCGCTGGCGCCTACACGGTTTGTTAGGGGCTGCCATGGGCCGTCATGTGATCAGACTGCCATTTGCCAAACACATACACTTACTTGCAAATCAGGGTACAAAACACACATACACACGCTCATCAGTCTCTCCTATTCATTTCAAGCACATATTCTCTGGCGTGTTGCCCGATGCTTTCATCGGAGTTGAATCAGAGAGCTAATAGTAATCACAATAAACTGCATTATGCTGCACACATCAGAGACCCCTCTCTCGCTCTCTCTCTCTCTTTCTTTCTGTCTTTTAGACACAAGGCAATGCAGTCACACCTCAAGGCAACCAAGCCCAGTGCACTTTCTCAACTCGCTCAGATGACAAGTCACCTCTGTTTCGGTTTACCACGCTTCGTTTGTGTTGGTTGCGGATCGAACATGGACTGTTTATTAAGTCTTTAGATGTTTGCAGTCGCCACCATTTATCAAACATCCCTTAAAGGGACGGTTTACCAGAAAATTGAAATTCTGTCTTGAAGAATTACTAATGAATATTACTCACCCTTGCAGGGCCGGAGTGGGACTCATTTTCAGCCCTGGAGTTTCATGCCTTAGACCGGCCCACTTTAGTTCACGACTGACTATTAAAATAATATCTTTAAAGCCTCAGTAGTATAAGTCTGCAGTAGTGCACTGTTCTCTGCAACCTTGCAATTCACTGTATTTTTCAAATATATAATTTCATATTCCGTGCAAATGCAGTAAACAATTATAATTTTTCCCATAATCATGCAGCCCTACCATAAGACCATAATATTACTAAAGTAAACTTATTCAAAAACTAAAGGAAACAAATGTGTTTGTGTTTTCCACTATATTTCTATTTCTAAAAAAATGGTGAGTCTTGAGATTAACTGTTGGGTTGATAACGTTTGGAAACCCCTGATATACAATACACAAGCAAGATTTATCAAGTATGCATTGGAAACAAATGGAAAAAATCTGTCTCTTTTTTAGTACTTAGATCATGTCTATTGCTAAATAACGTAGGCCTACATTGTGTTAAAAAAAAGAAAACATCATGGATATACTTTTGAAACTACTTTTTTCAAATAAACTAATGAGTTTTGCATCCAATAGATTTTTGTTACTCTTGCAATAAACGATGAATAATGACTATTCATAGAGAATTCATCTATGACTTGGATAAAAAAATACGTTTTGTAAATTCTTTTCCTTTTAGAGGCCAGCTCGTTTGTATTAAGACGCGCTCAAGTTTATTTAAAATATAGTAGACGCGCGGCCGGCAAGCACACTCAAAAGACGCGCTCAAGTTTATTTAAAATATAATAGACGCGCGGCCGGCAAGCGCCCTCAAAAAAAAGCGCTCAAATTTAATTAAAATATAGACGCGCGGCCGCCAAGCCACTCAAAAGGCGCGCTCAAGTTTATTTAAAATATAATAGACGCGCGGCCGGCAAGCGCACTCAAAAGACGCGCTCAAGTTTATTTAAAATATAGACGCGCGGCCGCCAAGCCACTCAAAAGGCGCGCTCAAGTTTATTTAAAATATAATAGACGCGCGGCCGGCAAGCGCACTCAAAAGACGCGCTCAAGTTTATTTAAAAGGTAGGCTATACGCGCGGCCGGCAAGCGCACCCAAAAGAAGCGCTCAAGTTTATTTTTAATAGACGCGCGGCCGGCAAGCGCACTCAATATAGACGCGTCTGAAACAAAACTCGTGTTCAAGTAAGCGCTTTGAAAACCAGTAGACAGCGGCACGTCCTGCGTTTCCCATGCGTTTTAGATGTTAATGAACCCTAATGCAAGAATTCTTCCAATAAGTGGTCGGGGGACACAATCAACTTGTGCATAAAACGGCGGGGACATCTCTCACCCGCAAATACGCGTCATCCCGGTGGCATGACAACACCGGCCCTCGTGGCCAAAAAGAACAGACCGGCCCACCGGGAATCCTCCCGGTTCTCCCTATGGCCAATCCGGGCCTGCACCCTTGTGTTTTTACAAACACATAACTTTCTCTCTTCCAGGACAGACGAAAAAGCAAAATTTCAAAGCTGTACTTTTAAAGTGAATGGGAACCAGGGAGACCTTTGAATCATTTTATTTTATTAAAAAAGCAGCTTAGGCTATAGCCCCAAGTATAGTTTTTACGCATATGCGAGCGTATATAGTGGCCTACATACTACATACTTCTGTACGCACATGCGCGACATGCATACAGTCTACGCAAGGTTTCAAAAATTCAGCGGTGTGTGTACAGTAAGCATGCCCTCTTCTAATGATGAAAATTTGTCACACGCACTGTATGCGGACCCTTTTTGCTTATGTCTACGCTAATCCGGAAAACAAATGTGCTCTTTGTTCACACTAGCGTTTTCTTGCGTTTTTTTCAAAATTGACCATCCACACTAAAAACGTCTAAAAAAGCTTAAGTACTGCGCGTGTGAGTAAAACGTAACACTATTATAATCAATGATAATGTTTACACTTGATGCAGTGCAATATGGTGTAAGACGCTTCAGCATGCATCATTTACGCCACGTGTTATTAACTGTTCTTAACAACACATGGCCGCATGTCGTGACTAATACACGCCATTGTTTTTAAAAAGCCTCACTACACAGTCCACACTACAACGCAAAACACTGCTTTCAAGTGTATCTACTTTGGAAAGTGATTTTAAAAGCTTCGTATTTGTTGACAAAAATGCCATTTGAGTGTGAACAAAAGGTCAAAACGGAGAGAAAAAAACAAACTGTCAAATCAAATTGTTATTCTCCAGCATTTTATTCGTTGTTGCTTTTACTGTGTTTACTATGTAGGCTTCCTTTTATATAATGTACGGCACTTTTGATCAATTTGTATTGTGTTTAAATGTGCTTTATAAATAAATGTTGTTGTAGTGCTTAAAGGGACACTTTTCTTTCGAAAATAGGCTCATTTTCCAGCTCCCCTAGAGTTAAACATTTGATTTTTACTGTTTTGGAATCCATTCAGCTGATCTCCGGGTCTGACGGTACCACTTTTAGCATAATTCATTGAATCTGATTAGACCATTAGCATCGCGCTCAAAAATAAGCAAAGAGTTTGGATATTTTTCCTATTTAAAACTTGACTCTTCTGTCGTTACATTGTGTACTAAGGCTGACAGAAAATTAAACGTTTTGATTCTCTAGGCCAATATGGCCAGGAACCACACTCTCATTCTGGTGTAATAATCAATGACTTTGCTGCCATACCAGGGCATTGATAATATGCAGTGACCGAAAATAGTCGGCCTAGAAAATCTCAACTTTTAATTTTCGTCGGTCTTAGTACACGATGTAACTACAGAAGAGTCAAGTTTTAAATAGCATGATGCTAATGGTCTAATCAGATTCAATGGATTATGCTAAGCTATGCTAAAAGTGCTAGCGCCAGACCCGGAGATCAGCTGAATGGATTCCAAAGCGGTAAACTCACAAACTCAATTGTTTAACTCTAGGGGAGCTGGAAAATAAGCATACTTTCAAAAAAAGTGGAATGTGCCTTTAATATCGGACATCGGAGTGAAATATGATGATTTAGGAACTGTCACTTTAACTCTCATGGTCTGTTGAGATCGACTTCATGTCCGGTTTGTTTACCGTCCCAGAGACCCCAAATGCTTTATGGAAAAGTAAAAGGTAATTGTTAACCAATATAGTGACATTGTTTTGCTTTGGGACCTATCTGCAAAAAAAACCCTACTATTAAACAAAACGACAACAACAGAAATTATCTTTTTTGTTTTAGTTTTATAACTGAAATCTCTGAGACCCCAAACATAAGTTATGTAATGTTTCATAGATGTTGTCTGAAGCACATTATCAAGTTTTCCAAACTTGTACAGTATATAATCAGTTCTCATAAGATTTGGAAAAGTCATAAAGCCTCAACAAATTGTTTTTAGAAACTATTAAAAGGGCTTTGCAGTCCCACAAACCCCTAACAGAATAAGACGGTTATGATACTTCAATAGATGCTGTTATTGCTGTAAATAAGTGTTCTTTTCGTAAATAGAGAGGTTATTGTGTTTAATGAAAAACAAGGAAGAAAAGGCGGAAAGCATGTCTCTATGTTTCTCTCTCATTCTGTCTCACCCTCTCTGGCAGTCTGCCAGCCAATGTAACCCAAGACGACATCGGCTTTGCCCTTCCTAGAGATTTTAGGAAGCCATTAGCAACATCAAATCATTACTTGAAGAGAGAGAGAGAGGGATCGAGGTAAGCAGAGAGAGAAAGAGAAGGACAGGGGGATTGAGAGAGAGGAGAAGATCAGATTTCACTGTGTTTTCATGTGGCCACTCCATTACAGTAATGTGCTGGGGCCCATTTAACTAATGCAGAAAGACACACTGATACCCATAATAAACAGTATTACACAGTGAATTAGAGCCTCGGACGGCACAAACAGAAACAAGCACCCTGTCCCAACCATTACACACACACACACACACACACACACGCACGCACCACGCACACACACACACACACACACACACACACACACACAGCTTTTATGTTCTGCATTTGAGTTTACTGCTCATTAGGATCTATGGGTAAAAAACAGTGCCTTTCTGAGTTCATTTACAGACGGCGTGTTTATGATTGCAAAAAACAGCTCGTAGCTTCAGCCTCTCTGTAGACATCTTCTTCTAATCATGTTTTATATGAAATGATATTTACAGTAGAAAGACACGTTGCTCTTCTTTTTGGCAAAGCAATCGAGCCGCAATCTAATCACTTTTTTCACATATGCCATCTAGGCCGCATTTCAAAAAGATGCCACGTCGAATTGTATGTCAACAAAAATAAAGTTTTTTTTTCTAAATAGCTTCTGATGTTAGATCAAACACATTTACACACACACATCCCATTAAAGACCGAAGTATGGTCCATTTTTTACGTGTACGCCAGATGTGCATGATGCAGGGTACGTCATCAGAAGGATTTTTTTGAAATCGCCCTTGTGCCTACAGGAGAATGTAGTATGTAGCCCAGGAGATGCATTCGATTTTGTCCCTATGTACATGCGTCAAACATCTGTGTACACATACGAGTCAAATAAACTATACTTTGGAAGGCTGTGCGTTTGCGTATACATAAAAATCAGACTATACTCCGGGCTTAACACTTCAACTGTTGCGAGTGTACCACAGACATCTCTAAACATCTATGTGCACGCTTACAAGAGGGGAATTAATTGATAAGCCTGCAAACTTAGAAAATCACATATGGGATCTCTATAATAACTCAATTGTTTCTCCTAGACAGCACTGAGATTAAATGAAGAGCGAGATGTTTGATAAGCACCCCAGTAATCTCACATGCATCTTTTCTAGGGTTTCAGAAGAGATCGCAACAATGTCACAAACTCTGCTCGGATTTGCCAAGGTATAATGTAACATTTTAAGATGTCAATGTATAATTTTATCCCTAAAGCTTAAAGAAATTATATAATTCTAATTTCATTTTTCCATGATTACAGCTAAGCAACCCTGCTTTTCTAATTACAATAATGCAAAAAATGGCACTACTGAAATGCAACGGCATACTGATGTATCCATAAAAATGTATTGTATCAGAGAAAATGAATTGAATTGGCAGAGAAATGGTTAATGTAAAATTCTGACAAAAGCAAAACATCCTAAGGGTTCTAAAAACTTTTCTAAAAAAGAAAAAATTTTAAAAATGTAATTTTTTCTTTAGATTTTGGGGTTATATTCAACCTAAACAAAATTTCATGAGGATACAGGTGTATAACGCTGTCACTGGGGTGGTACCATTTCAAAAAGCACACCTTTGTTGTACCTAACTGTACATTCACACCGCCACCGATGAGAGCGTCAAAAAATTATGCTATCGAAAAATAGTGGATGCTCTGACACGCGAGTGCAGCAAGCGGAGGTTTCCGCTTTCCATTTCGCCTTCCAATTGGTTGCCGTCGAACCGCGTCATAGCTCAAGCAGAAGCTCGCCGCCGGCTCTCATTGAAAATGAATGACTTCCCCCCACTTTTACACTCTCGTTCGTGGCAGTGTGAACCAAGCATGGCGCGCAACCCCTGAAAAGTGAAGCCAAAACGTCTCGATCGACTGGTCCCGGTATAAGTCATAAACCCTGCCTCCCCATGATATTCATATTGGGACTTGTGACCAACTAAACAATTTAAGTACACTTCAATTATCTTTTTTACGAAGCTGGTTTCTGTCATTTACTGTAGTCTTTATCACCCTGATATAAATTCAAGTGTTTGTTTTTAAAGCAACACCAAAGAGTTTTTTTAACCTTGAAATAACGTTTCCAAAAAAGTTTCAGTCGTTCATCCACTCGAAACAGGGTGAACGGCACTTTCACATTCACTTTGCAGCCCTCTAGCGGCCAAAACTGCACTAAATAAGTTTCCAATCGTCGAGTCGCGATCCTGTAGTTCGAGTGAAAACTACAAAAACATGCTTTATGGCAGACCTACAATCCAATCAGAGCCAGCTATGCTACAGTAGGCTAAATTATTTACGACAGTGGTAATGGACAATTCCACTTCTAACTTGTAGGGGGAGCAAAGAGCAAAAACTGTCTAGTGTTGCTTTAAAATAAGTTTGTTTTTAGTTAGTTATTTAATGCTATAAAAACGGTGGTGTGACGTCATGATTGACAGCTGTGATATGCGCATTCTGCGAGAGCAGGGCCTTGATTTTGCGGCTTTACTTCCTGCTCACTACTGCGCAGGACTGTTCCCAAAATCGCTACTGCGCAGACTCAAGACCCAAGATGTCAGCGCCGTATCGGGACACTGGTGGCTTCGCTTTTTACCAAAGGAAGAGAGCGAACGAGCGTCGTCCATCTTTTTTTACAGTCTATGGTGTGAACGCACAGTAACGGGTGCATATGTGACCCTGTACCACAAAAACAGTCATAAATCGCATGAGTATCTTTGTAGCAATAGCCAACAACACATTGCATGGGTCAAACTTATCCATTTTTTATGGCAAAAATTATTAGGATGTTAAGTAAAGATCATGTTCCAAAAATATATTTTGTAAATATCCTACCGAAAATATATATAAAAAATATTTATCAGTAGTAATATGTGCTGTTAAGGACTTCATTTGGGCTCACTTTAAAGGCAATTTTCTCAATATTTAGATTTCAGATTTGTATCTCGACCAAATATTGTCCTATCCTAACAAAGCATAAATCAATAGAAAGCTTATTTATTCAGCTTTCAGATAAAGTCCCAGTGACTTTTATTACATTTACTTCTAACAGTGTGCTAGCAAAATCTGCATTTACTAGACATTTCATTATAAACTTCAAATCATCATATTCTTTCAAGACAAAACAATCAGGGCCAAGGTATCCCAATCTTTTTACAACTCTGTACTCTTTATCTATATCAACAACACATTTCCCACTCATTTGTGTCTTTCCTCTTATGAAATCTTAGAAAATCAAATCTAATACAAAAAGTTGAAACTTAAATGAATTCGATTAGGTCTCCTTGAGCATCTTCAAAGCGTTATTGATCAAAATCCGCATAGGTCTTCTAAAATAACACGATCTTCACATGTTAAATATCCACTAATTAAAAAACAGACGTGCCAGCCACAATCACAGCACGCTAGCTTACAAACGCAGTGAATATCCATTTCAATTACACATGTCAAGCAACATACAACAAACACAACAAAACTTGTTTTCTCTTTCTGTATCGCCACTGTCACCCCGATGTTAATCCAGTTCAAATGTAAACAAGCTTATGTCTTCATTCCACACTTAAACCATATCAAATGTATCAAAGCGAGAGCTCAGTGGCGTCCTTGGCTACATCGGGGTCACAGTGCGGCCACACGGGGCCACACACCCAACTCAATTAACCTCAGAGCCAGGCAGTCTGTCTGTCCAACACTCACAGAAAGTATGTGTGTGTGTGTGTGTGTTTAAGCTGGGATTTTAAGGCTTAGAGGCTGTAATTGTGTGTGAACAAATCTGTGTTCCAGTGTGTATGTAAGCTAGCACTGGGTTAATAGGTCAAAGCATGGTAAAGAAAATGGAGACTCTGAATCTATGTCTTATATGCGCGTGTGTACATTTTTTATTTGATGAACTTGTGTGTGCAGTTTTATTTCTAATGTTCAATATCTGCAACAAATCAGTCATTGTTGAACACACTGTAGCATTTAGCATCATGTATTTTGGCAAATCATTGTGAAATCAATGATCACAAACTTTGATCGTTAGATTATGAGACTTCAGCCTGGATTTCACAGACAGGATCACATACACAGTTTAAAAATGCGTACGCTATCTTTTCATATCATCATAGAAAGGAATTTTGCACTCCATGACTGTTTTCATTTAAATACAATGTGAAAAGTAAGTGTATGTGCATTTAGGTTTTTGTGTGATGTGCATGTTATCTGTGATATAATGTGCTATATAATTCAATAAGTTTATCACAATTTCATCACAATAAACAATGAAAGTTTACTGCGGCAGCTGCTGCCATTATAACATTGTGATTGTTGTTTAATCAGCATCTGATAAACGGAAATGCGATAAATTGCTTTTATAGGTCAGTAATCGTAGTTTATAATGCAGTAATCTGCATCCACATGTCAAACACATCTATATGTGACCCTGGATCACAAAACCAGTCATCAGGGTCATTTTTTTTAATTTATACATAAATAAGCTTTTTATTGATGTGTGGTTTGTTAGGATAGGACAATATTTAGCCGAGATACAACTAGGCTATTTGAAAATCTAGAATCTGAGGGTGCAAAATATAAAAATATTGAGAAAATCGCCTATAAAGTTGTTCAAATGAAGCAACACATATTACTAATGAAGAAGTAAATTTTCGTTATATTTACAGTAGATTATTTAAAAAAATTACTTAATATCCTAATGATTTTTGACCCATACAATGTATTGTTATATTGCTACAATTGAAGAGTTTGGTTCCAAAACGTGATAAACGGCATTTAAAAAAATAGTTACCACCCAAATCAGTATTGTATCAGGTCAGTATTAAAAAGTAAATTCTTAATTTTACACAAAATCCAATAACTGCTGTGTTATTCTCTCATCTTTTCCCCCAAAAAGGAAATAAACGCCAGTCCTTCTTCTCTGCAAAAGGCAATAAATCCGCTCAACAAATCACAACAATGGCGGCACGTTGAATACACACATAATCCTAGTTTTCCTCATCTACTTTGTACTTTCTGATCAACAAACAAACAAAAACAAAATAATACTTTTAATAGCATTGATAAACCTGTGGTGGTTTAAAAACGCAAGCCACTCGGACGACGGAAAAATGCCGGCTGTTGCGTGCGCTCCCGACAGCATCAAGCTTCTGTCATGCTAACACATTGACCCCAGGGGATCTTATGAAAAACGTTCAATTGCTTTACTTGAAGACAACGAAAATCGAGCAGGACAAAAACATTTTACAGCTGATCGCTTTGAAAAATGTTAAGCAACGACCTCCCAAGATTGTCAGCAGCAATGACAGTGTTCTTAATATGACAAAGTGTTTTGATTAATGCCATTAAATGTTTATTTTTTTATCAGTGTATACCACTAGTCAACTAAATGAATATAACATGGCAAAGATGAATGCACATTTATATATTAATTCAATAGATTTATAGCATTTTGAAGAACAAAAAAAAATTGCGGAAAAAATGATCAGTTTTTATAAGAAATCTTTGAAAATCTAATTATGGATTTGAATTTTTAATGTTATTATAACCTAAATATGCTATGTGAAAGTTTGTAACAGAAAATAGTGGTTTTCATCTTGTCACTTTCTTGGTATAGAAAACACGTTTTTTACCAAAATGAGTCAAAATGGATTTATTGCGTTTTGGAACCAAACTCTTTAAATATACCTGTGCGACTGGTTTTGTGGTCAAGGGTCACATATGTGATGCAATATAACCCGCTTTTGTTTCTGTCCGTCGACTGATAATGATATACAGTAAGCCAGTTGAGCTAAACAGCATTTAAAATCTGTTCATTCGAAAATGACTTTACAGCTATTATACTGTAGTATAACATGTATATTGAAAATATCTGCTAAACACAGATAAATCAAAACACAGATGAAAAATGAGGAGATTAAAAACGGTATCGGTGTTGCAGTAAAGCTCTTACAGTATCTCTACCATTTCAAAGATCAAAATTATGTTTCATGGTGGGCAGAGATTTTTTGGTTAAAACAAAATAAAAACCCACATATTAGGAAAGAGCGGGTTACACCTGTCTATCTGTCTATAATAAATATCAATCCATTCAAGCATCTATATATTATAGACTGATACATATGGATGGATATTTTCGAAAGGGCTGGACAAAAAGATAAAAAAACATAATTGTCATTTATTTCCCATGCATGACATTATAACTACAGTTATCATTTTTATTTATGAAACTGATATTGTTTTTATTTCATTTGCATTATGTATTTGAGGTTTAATTGTAACACTTGGTTACAATTATACTTTTCACTATCTGCAAATGTTTTTACAAAAAATGTACAAAACTGTGCTTTTAAAGGTACACAATAAAGTGCCGCAGAGATGACATATTTTTGTAGGCCAATCCGGAAGTAAGCGGGACGTTGGATCCCTCGCAAAAAAGCCTATTCATGGATTATCACAAAACAATAAGCAAGTTAAAGACACTTAGACATTTTGTCCAACAAGTTAATCTTCAAAGATGAATACAAATGTTATACATTTTAAAGGGGAAATGTGTTTACTAGAAATATAAAAAGCTAAATTTTTACTTTAAAGTTGTGTTTATGTAGAAAACGTGTGAGTGTCATAAACCTTTGTACAACACAGAGCTCATTTTTTGCGATTATCCAAAAGTCTATGGGAAAAATTAATGGGCTTTTTTGTGAGGGAACCATTACTGGGTATTACTGGCAACTAGCTGCCAGTAACTTACTGTAGATTTTACATTTATGTTATTTACTGGCAACAGTTTGTTCAAAGTTAAATGAACATAAAACATGTTCAGTCTTTATCTTCTACAGTAAGTTACTGGCAACCAGCTGCATAATTACAGCAAATTTTTTACAGTGTACCCAAAAAGGTACAACATTGTATTATGTTTACCTGTAAAGATACTAAACAGAACCTTAGGGTCACACCCCAGTAACACAAAAGGTACAGTTTTGTACATTTTTCTGTACTGTTTACCAACAGCAAAACAGTATGCAAGTTGTTGATTTAGTCCCAGAGAAGCACAGATATGATGCACTACCACAGTTTCCGCTTATAGATTCAGTTAAACTTTGGTTATTAACTGGAATTTCTCTTACAACAGACAGTTATAGTGGTACAATGATTAAGGTCCTGGGTGGTCAGTCTGTATGACAAGTAACTGATGTGTTCACAATGTTATCAAGTTATCTGTCTGTGTGAAATAAGGCAGAGTTCTGCTCGCACAGTCACAATGGGTGTATAACCTATAACGTGTCATTTATCTATCGGATGACTAGTCAATATTAAATGCATTTAAATATTAGGAATATTGGTATTTCATTGTGGGAAGGATGTGGTCTTGTTTTTCTCATTCCTAAATGTTCCCAAGAGGACTCATGCCTTTAAACCGTCATCAAACGCTATTACACCTCATCATTCCCAGGAGAACATTTTACAAATCGTTATTTCCCACATCTTTCCTGAATCCTTGCTAGTTTGATTCAGTCTGGCTATGTTTTAGCATTCTGTGTTGGTCGGTTGCAGCGATTTCCCACAATTCCCAGGAGTCTACCTGTCATGCTCCGTGAGGATTCTATGAAAGACGCAGCATCATGGCTGTGTTTTGGGGTCACTGTCATCCTAAATAGTATTCTGAATTACACCCCCTGTTACTGTCTAAAGTCATCCAAGCCCATCATTCTTATTGTAATACAAAAGTGTCAATAAATGCTCTGTTCTGGGAACAGCCCTTATCTGATGCCACACAATCCCCCCAGGAAAAGTCGTCCCCCAGCCAAGCCAAGCTCAGTGTCTACATTCCCACACAACACACATTTAATTTGTATATTGATAAATGTGTCTTTTTGCATAAATAAATGAAATTGTCACAAAAGAACATGTCGGACTCACAATCTTGTATAAAACAACAAATATACAAACATAATATACAACTGTTATAAAAATGTAAAACATCCTTATTTTAAACCTCCAATGTCAACAAGTGTCTTATTCATGCCCATTTAATTTCCGTAGACTAAAAGGTACAAAACCGTAGCTTTTCTGTCACTGGCGTGGTACCCTAAGGTTCCATTTTGTACCTTTACAGGAATACTAAACATAATACAATGTTGTACCTTTTGGGGTACAGTACTGTACATTAAGGATCTATTGTGTAACTTTAAAGGGACAGTAAACTGTTTGTACCCTTAACATTAAACTGGTACAAAATTGTTCCTTAACAGGTCCGTAGGGTATAATATAAAAGGTATTGAATGTAAATACTTGAATGTGTGGCATACCCAAAAAGGTACAAATATGAACCTTTGAGGGTACCACCCCAGCGACAGAAAAGTACAGTTTTGTAGACGGGTTCAGCAGAAACAACATAAACAAGCGGCTGTTGCGGTCTGCACGTAACTTCCGGTAAACGCCGCTAAGAATAAATAACAACAAAGTTCTTTAAACGTAGTTTATTTATATAACAAGCAAAAAAACAACACATAGATTACATAGTAAACCAAAACATTTGTTATTTGCGACAAGGCATTTGTTCAAGAGATCAGTTTAGCAACTAGTCAGACCATTAAAAAAATGAAACCGGAAGTAAAGTTCAGATCCAGACGTGTATCACGTGCGTCCAATGAAACCGTCTATACATAATATACATCTATACATAAAATGAAAATAAAGACGGTTGTTAAGCCTTTTAAGTATTTTTAAAAGTATTTTCATTAGAAAATATCTAAAACCTTGCATATTTTAGAGTGTCATTTTAATTTCTTTTAATATTACACTTCATATTTCATTCATATTTATTTCTAATTCTTATACTCTCTCAATTTTTTTCTTGTTTATCCTTTCATATGTATGGATTTTACTGTAAAAATCTTTATTGACAATTATAGGTAAATTACAAAAAAAATGTAATTTTCTTTCTTCCAAAAGAAATGTGGTAACACTTTACAATAAGGTTGTATTTGTTAATATTACTTAAAACCAGGGCTTTGAACCAGATTTTTCCCCAATTGGTTTGTTCTGAACAGAAACAGTATTTTAACGTTCAACCCTACACTGTAAAAAAAATCCATAACAATTACAGTGTTATTGCAGCTGGGTTACCGGTAACTTACCATAGATCTAAATGTATGTTATTTGCTGGCAACTTTTTGTTCAAAGTTAAATGAACATTAAATATTTATAAGTCTTTGTCTTTACAGAGTAAAATTAAAATAACAGCATCAAGCAAAGCACTCTGGGAAACAAAATCTGAAGCAAAAAAACAAAAAGGTTGATGATGATTTCTGTTCCCAGAATGCTTTGCAGGAGGCTGTTATTGTATAGTTTTATTCTGTAAAGATAAAGACTTGTTAATATTTAAAATGTATTTAACTTTGAACAAACTCTTGCAAGTAAATAACATAAATTTAAATCTACGGTAAGTTACCGGCAACCCAGCTGCAATAACATTGTAATTTCTACAGAATTTTTTTACAGTGTAAAATTGATGAACCTGTTAGAACAAAAAATAAAAAAATAAAGTTCCCGAACCGGTTAATAACGTTCCATGTCAGCTATGGGACATACAAATAAGTAGGCTGATCATTAGGACATTAAACTTAAATGATTAGTCTACATAATTTTCCTGAAGTCTCTATCTTGTCATCAAACATTAAAAAAGGCTACATTATGTAAGCGGCATAATTGTAATTCTGACATGCCTACATTTGTCTCAGCATCATACATGAATTAAGACAAGGACAATCTGTCATGTCGTTTATTGGCAAACAACTTAAATGTTTTTATTAGAAAAGGAATATTGTGGTATTTCGAGATCATTTTGTTTGTATGTGTCTTGTCAAGAACAGAAAGATTGTTCGCTTGCTTTTGAAACGCGTCTCTTCGTGTATGCACTTATGAGTGCACTTAAACAAGCGCACACACACAGATGGAGGACAAATTCCAAACAGCGCTTCGGGAAGAAGATGCAGCATAAACAGTCGCTCCACATAAAGTGAAAATTACGTTTTTTTCAGTGCTTTATTGCCAAATGTATTTTAATGGACTACAGTATGAAACACAGTTGCGCAACTCTCTCTCACAAGTTTATACATCAAGAGTTCTGATCTTTGAAGGGGATAGGGATAATCATGTTAATTGGAGTTGGACCAGACTAAAATTAAAAATCAAAAGTGGTATCTGTTAACATTAGTTAATGCACATTGAATAACATGAACAACTGTAATAACAAAGATTAATAAATGCTGAAAAACTATATTGTTCATTGTAAATTCATGTTAGTTAATGCATTTACGAATGTAAACAATACAACCTTATTGTAAAATACAAAAAGTTTAAGAAACACCTATATTCTTCTGTGTACCTGTGATGTTTTTTTGTGTGTGTGTGTGTGTGTGTGTGTGCACTGCTGATTCACTGTAACTGTGATTACATCAGTCAGCTCTAATTGTCCTGTGTCCCGTCCATCACAGCAGATTTAATTGTGCTGTTTAATTAATAATTGCGTTTATCGAGGGGACATCAGATGCTGGGACGGTAGGCGGCCCTGTCAATGTAATTGGAAGGTCTGACGAAATGCCAGAGGAAGCTTTTAGCCTGGAAGGTTATCAGCCTGTCATTTACCGCAACATGTTCTCTCTATTTACCTCTCTCATACCCTCCCCTGCCCTGTTTTACCCCCGTCTGCATCTCTGCATTTAACTTCATCTTTTCCTAACTCTATTCAAGTCCCACGTCTTCATAAATGAAGCTTTCTGGACGTCAGTATTTAAACCAGCCGCTTTGTGACAGGGCCCCCTCGACGGAGACGTCCCCATCAGAAGGTTTTCCATTTACTTCTGGACAGATCAGTCTTGCGGTATTGGCTAAGATTGCTGAAATTGATCTATTGATGCCTATTGGTCGAGCTAGAAATACTAACACAATTACCTCTAGCCCAAGTCATTCCCGCCCCACGTCCATCTTCATCAGTACAATGCCTGAGGGGACGTGTGACTGCTGTACAAACACATTCAAACACTCTCCGGCTCTTCTCTTTTTCTTTTCGCACACTTCATTGTGTAATCTCTACATCTCTCCTCCTTTCTCTTTCAACCTCCTGCTCTCTTTCGCTCTCAATCTATCTTCCTTTTAGGGTGTAGGTTGTAATAGTTACAAATGAACAAAAACACATCTGGGGTCTTTTAAAGAGATATTAAAGTTTTGTCATCATTTACTCATCATCAGGCTATTCCTTACTTGGGTGATTTACTTTTTATTGTAGAGCACAAAAAATTATTTGAAGAATGAATTATAAATATATAGGAAGCAAGTCAGTGGGGTCTCAAACTTCATAAAAGACATAAAGGTGTTGTATAAAAACTCTTTGGTGCTTCTGAAGTGATATGACCTGAATTTAAGCTGTTCATCTGTGTGCGTGCACGTAAGCGCTGGAGCGTGCTGCGACGCTTCGATAGCATTTAGCTTAGCCCCATTCATTCAATGGTACCATTTAGAGATAAAGTTAGAAGTGACCAAACACATCAACGTTTTTCCTATTTAAGACGAGTAGTTATACGAGCAAGTTTGGTGGTACAAAATAAAACGTAGCGCTTTTCTAAGTGGATTTAAAAGAGGAACTATATTTTATGGCGTAATAGCACTTTTGGGAGTACTTCGACTCGCCTGAAAAGTCCGCTCCCCCTCTCCCTCTCATAATGGGAGAGGGAGGGTGTTACTGCGCCGAGTCGAAGTACTCCCAAAAGTGCTATTACGCCATAAAATATAGTTCCTCTTTTAAATCCGCTTAGAAAAGCGCTACGTTTTATTTTGTACCACCAAACTTGCTCGTATAACTACTCGTCTTAAATAGGAAAAACGTTGATGTGTTTGGTCACTTCTAACTTTATCTCTAAATGGTACCATTGAATGAATGGGGCTAAGCTAAATGCTATCGAAGCGTCGCAGCGCGCTCCAGCGCTTACGTGCACGCACACAGATGATAGAGGGATGTATCAACAATTCTTAGTTAAGGTAATAACATATTTTAATATTGAAAATGAGTAGACTATTCCTTTAAGTTCGTCACAACAGGTATGTAGCCCGTCATGTGTGTTGTTCATAATTTCAAAATATGTGTTCGGCGCATCGAGTTAACCTGTGTGCATCACGTCTCTTGTCAAAATAAGTGGCTGCTGCAGATGCGTCTAAAGGGTTTATGATAAAAGTTTGCCAGATACTTGCATAATCTCATGCGTAATCAGAGTTTACTGTTAAGGGAGTGCCTTACGTGTATTTTGTGAACGTGAGCGTCTCTTTTATCATAAACGGTTTTGACGCGTGAGCAGCAGGCACTTATTTTGACAAGACACGTGATGCACATGGTTCACATGACGCAACAAACACATATTTTGAAAACAAGAGCAACAAACATGACACCCCGAACACATATTTTGAATTTGCGCCCCTCGGAAGAGCAGTCACGAGACGCCACTGGAGAGCAGAGAGAATTTTTTATCTGATCATGCAAAAAATATATAATTCAATCTCAGAAAAAAAAAGGTACAAAAGTCACAGGGGTGGTACCTTTGCAAAAAGTACACTTTTGTACCTAAAAATGTACATATTAGTACTTTAGAGGCACATAGTGATACCTGAAAGGTACATATCTGTACCAAAATCTTTTTAAAAGATATTGTCCCAGTGACAACTTTTGTATCTTTATTTCTGAGAGGGTACCAAGGAGAAACACAACAGGTGGGTTGGGGAATATTAACTGAGAACTGTCATAAAGGGATAGTTCACCCCAAAATAAAATCCTGTCATGATTTCCTCACCCTCATGTTAATTTAAATCTTTATGAGTTACTTTATTATGTTGAAAACAAAAGAAGATATTTTGATAATTAATGGTAAGCACACAGTTGATGGTACCCATTGACTTTCATGATAAACTAATTTTATGGAAGTCAATTGGTACTCACAACTGTATGGTTACTATCTTCATTTGTGTTTAACAGAAAAAAGAAACTCATACAGGTTTAGAACAACATGAGGGTGATTTTTGGGGTGAATTATCCAGATTAAGATAAAAACTAAAGTTGCATTCCAGTCTGCGTGGGTTGACTTGAATGGCGCTCTTAAATTTTAAGATTATCAGATATATTACCAAGCTTTAAAATATGAAACATATTTATAATTTTACTATTTATAAACTTAAAATATATACACAAAACTGTAATTATACCGAAGTTATATCCTTGGTTGGGTCTCATTGGAGCTTGGCCTTTCTATTAAAAAAAGAAAATACAATTCTGCTTCCAAGGTCTCAAGGGATACTTAACAAATTCATGGTTAAATAATCCTACAAATTTATTGGTCTTTGTGCCATTGTCTTCTTTTTCGTTTTTGAGTCTGTGAAATGTGTGACTTTTGTTTCTTTTTTTCTGCATGGTGTGGTCAATATAACCACCCCCCAAACCCATTCCTTTCAGCCTGTCCCTTGGGTATGATACCAACGGTCCTACTGTGGTGTGTTTACAGACGTGTGTATGTTTGAATCCATTCAAACGCACCAATAACAAGTGACGGTCACAAACATTCCACACGCATACACAGGAAACACACATGCACGCAAACAATACAGAAGTTGTTAAAATGTGTGGATATATAATACAAGGGTTTTATGTCAAAATGATGTCAAAAGGCCAGACCCTAAATAATAAAATAATTTGTGCATTTATATACCTATATAAAAATCAAACAACTTTATTTTATATATTTTTATATATTTTATTTTATATTGTTTTTTTAACAATTGAGGATGGCACTAAAAGTAGGTTTTGCTCAGGTTTGTCAAGTTTTGGTACAAATTTGTCCCCAAAATATAGTTAAGCAGGTACACCCACATAAAATGTAACAGAAGCCATAAACAGAATAGAAGCATCTTTATAACGCATATTTAAAACAACATAAACAGTTATAACCATCTAATGTTATGTGTTCAAACAAATCATTTCAATTCTCCAATGTTGCAAAAATCCATTTAGACTGAAATATCTTAATAACTGTTAACTGGAACATGCTCAATGTCAGACTAAGTCAGATTTGATGACATAAGGAAATAAAACCTATAAAACTCATATAATGCATAACACAGAGCGTGAGAGAAAAGGTGGGTCACGCTGTGTATTATGGGATAGGATTCTTCAGGTTTTTTCAGTCAGTATTACGTAACCTGTTGAATGCTTATTGATCGCTTTGTCGTGTTTAAAGAATGGCCTGCACAATGACATCTTCCTCTGTGGAAGAATAGAAAGTGCTTCTTTCTTTCTCGGAGCGTTTGTAAGCTGCGTATGATGCCCTGGCCGCATGAATGTGCCATTGTTGAGCAAAATGGAGCAGCTTACAAGAAAGTGAACAATACCTCATGTCGGGAAACAATGTGCAGATGGGGGTATAGGTTGCAGAAGGTTGAGGAGTTGCTGTCTTTCAGCCTCGGCATCCTGAACGAGATGAGCGCCGTATGCTTGTTGAGGGGACAGAACTAAAAGAAAGAAGGGAGGAAGCGGAAATGAAACACAGCTTTATTTTATTGGCATGTGAGTTACAGTTTTTGTAACATCAAACATGAGCATTGTCAGAATTTCCACCCCGCTTATTTTTCTCCATGAAAACAAATCAACATCTCAGACGAAGCAATTAAATATTGTTATGCAGCCTTTACATGCACGTGTTCAACTCAGTGGTATTGTGTTAGCAGCACTAAAGGTCATGGGTTTGAACCCAGAAAACACAAATGCTGATAAAAAATGTGTAGCTTGTAATGCACTGTAAGTTGCTTTGGATAAAAGCGTCTGCCAAATGCATAAATGTAATACGGGCCGGTTTACACCTTAGGTGATCTGATCACAACTGGTAAGGTGAGACAGAGTACCCTTTACACCTGGTATTTATGTGTCTTAAATGCATCTCCTGAACACTTATGATCGTATTTCAAGGGAATGGTGTACATACAATGTGCGTTACAATGAGCTAAAGGACAAAAAGTGAATAAATGCAGCATCTGTGTGTTCTCGCTTCAATGTTCAGTATTGGTTAGGGATTTGGCAGACGCTTTTTTTCAAAGCAACAAAAATCATTTAAGCTATACATTTTTATGAGTAGGTGTGTGTCCTGGAATCAAACCTATGATCTTTGCACTGCTAACTCAATGCTCTCCCAATTGAGCTACAGGACAATCTGATTATCTGTTTTGTAAATAGTAGAAAGCAGGGCTAGTAGTCAACAGTGGTCAAAAGATTATAATTTTAAGGTTATATCTTAGCAACTATAACATCTGAGACAGAAGATCAATTATACATATGCGTTATTCATAAATTATTACAGAATGGAAAGTCATAATAAATATGATGTAAAAAGTGAAAGTTGGATCAACTTAAAAATTACTTAAATTTAAGGTGAAAAAATGTGATTTTTTTAGTTGTTATTTAAAGTGTCACTAGTGAGAAAATTTAAGTTGAACAATTGAAGTAATTTTTTAAAGCAGATTCAACTTTTACTTTTTACAGTTTACTTTGCCTCTGGATACATTTGGCAAGAATCAGCTATGTTATACAGTCAAAAGTAGGTCAATATTAAAGGTGCCAAAGAATGCATTGAAATAATAGGTTAAATTGTTCTTTGATGTTAACTAGGGCTGCAGCTATCGATTCTTTTTGTAATCGATTAATCTAGCACTTAATCGATCGATTAATCTGATCATTTTTTTGCGTGTTTTTAAACAACCAAAACAAATAATGCATAATGAAAATGATTTGGCTTTTCAAAGATCAAGCATTAGGCTTTTATTTCTAAAATAAATAAGAGGTATTGATTCCAACTCCAACATTTGGCTCCAAAACGAAGCCTATTTATTTAAATTTTTACCCATTTAGAGTTTATAAGTGCCAGTGCCAACAATTAAGCAATTTAGTTTATTAATATGCACAACAGGTTTCATGCTGTAATCTAGCCCTGACATCAAAGTAAATATCTGGTTAATGTACATTTCTACACCTGCAGCATTTACCATTAGGCTACTAACAAATATATCATTTCTGGGGTGAGCCTATCTGCTATGGTAACAACCTGTGTGTGTGTGTGTGTGCACGCGTACTATGCGTGAGGAAGAGTGACACCCCAGTCAGACCAGTTGCTTCATTGCAGTTTGGTACGGCAAAAATACATACAGTACATTCATTTTCAATAGAACGCTGCATTTGGCTTGCATCACTTGCATTGCGGTGCATTTTAGGTGAAGCATCTGTTCGAAAAATCACAACATTACGTCCCGCTGTATACAGTGAATGCATGCTGAAATTATTGTTGTGTGGCTACATAAAAGTTTAAGCATTTGTGATGCATTGCTGCGATTGGTCTGACTGTCGCATGAGAGATGAGGGTGCATGTGTGTGTGTGAAGGGGTTCTTTTTTAGGCTATACTCTCTTGCAATTGAACGTGAATAAGTTTACTACTTAATAAAATCAAAGCTAAACATAATATCTAGTCCAATCGCATAACGACATCGCTACAAATACAGTATGGGATTTAAAGCAGCGAACATCAATGTATAGGCTTAGACTATAGGTTACCTTGTTTCAGCAACGCTTGCTGAAACAGCAGTGGATGTTTTCAGTTCAGATGCTGAATGTAATGTAATGATAAGAATGTAATGATCCCAAACTTTAGACATTCTCTGCCGTTTATGGACATCTTTACTCTCTGCCATAGCGCCAACTAAATTCAAAATGCATCACGTGCTTCCTGAACATGTCAGTAGCTCACATTAGTAAACATTTGTAATTAATTTAATGTGTAATTTAATGTTGGGGCGTACATCTCGACTGTGACCTCACAGTCGGTGTTACAGTATGTTGAGATTGGTCTGTTTTTCATCAGTCTTTTGCGTGCAGAAGTTTTACATAAAAAGGAAAAAACGAATGCGTTAGATGCTCACGATATGTCATTACCATGTCCGAGCTCTTTTTATTCATCTAAGCCAAGGTAAATTCAAGTTTTAAATGAGAGAGAGAGAGAGAGAGAGAGAGATTATATCGGCCAATAATACGATATATGTTGAACGTCACGTGACCAAAGCGGAAAACTGGGTTGACCGCTTCTGGTTGCCGGTATGTTCTATCGTAACTTTATTGTTTATTCGTAGTATTATTATTTGTGTTATGTTCTTTTTTATTCTAATATCTGTATGTACGTGAGATGAAAATGGCATTGTTAAAGGCTATAAAGTAAAGAAAAAAGTTAGTTAATTTTCTTTTACTTAGGTCAACGAGCATATCCACTGGATATACTAACCGTATAATCGGTTATTCTTGTTTTTGTAGCTCGACCAATAGTTTAAAAACAGCCGATACTCATGGCCGATATATCCTGTCAAAAGGAAGAACAGGAAAATGCAATGAATTTGAGCACTGTGTATAGGAAATGAAAACAAACATCACTAGTTTAATGTTCAATATTACTGGTCATTATATGAATGAGTAACATTCAGAAAATGTTGTTTTTACAATTAGTAAAAGAAAGTTATATAACCACCAAACTCTCTGTATGGCAGATTTCATTCTGAATAATCGGTTAGCGGTATCGGTGGAAATAAATTTTTGTATCTCTACAAAAAAAGTGTATATTTTTATATTACTTTTTACATTTTTCCGTTTTTATTTATTGTTCTGTATTTGATCATTGTTTTCGTGGCTTTTGTAAGGTATATATACCAAAACTTCCAAAAACCAATCCATCCGGAGAAAAACTCACTGACATAAAAAACTTTGCTAACTTTGTGCTGAATAATTCATGCATGCTACCTTTCCGTCAGCTCTACAAATTGACCTGTAGCTGGTTTGTAGCTGGCAAAAGTGAGCGGATGATGAAGAGGTGTGTTTGTACGTGAGTGCCTTTCAGTGTGACCGGAGCACGCTTTCCGAACGCACGTCCTGGGAGATCTAAACCCATGATTGATGGTAGTAATGAACCCTTCTGTTTTATGTGCTTATTGGTATAAATAACATCACCAAATCAGACAGAGAGGCACCATGAAAGAGATGCAGATCTGATAGCCATAACTTCATCACCCTGCTGTGATAGCAACAACTGTGGACCAACACAACATCATTTTCACATTACCTGCTCTCAGACCCCATATGACATGGAAATTGCCGAAATTGGATCGTGTCCTCAGCTTTTAAAAGAGATTAGATTTTACAGTCGGACGTTTTTTGCCTCCCAACCTTGTTGATTCTCTCTCTCCCTCCCTTCCTCTCTCTCTCTCTTTTCCTCTCGAGTAGTTGGTTCTGAAATGGTGGGACCCCAGTCTCCTGTCCTAGGGCTCATCCGTTAGCTCAGTTTAATGTAGTTATGAAGAAGGGGGGGTTGAGCTTCCTGTCTTGGCCGAACAGACCTGGTTAAATGAGGTTTTTAGTTGCCTGAGGGAGGAAAGTGCAATGGACCTTATTAACTGTGTGTTTTCTCTCTGTATATATGTGTGTGTAAGAGCAGAGGAACAGATATGGAGGTTGACGGTACAACCCGGAGAGGGACGGTGAACTCTTTTAACTGTTTTTGTTGTGATAGAGCACAGCGTGGTTCACCGCTTCCGTGCCACATCGCTGTTTCATATATGAAGGCTCGCATTGTGTGGTGTTATTTCATATAGCCCAGATTATCACATAATTGTGTACTGTGACTATGGAAAACAATATATTTCACATTTCTGCATTACGGTTTATTTTTTAAGCTAATGCTAATGTGCCTCAAATACAGCGCTCATTACCTTTCAGGTTCTTTATTACTGTATTATTATTATTTATGTATTATTATCACTTAATAAATGTATTACCTTTTGCATTGCTAGTTATTTGTGCCGTTTAGTGTAACATAGTAGTGAAATACCATTGTCATGTTATGTTGTAGCTTAAAATTTTATAGCAATCACATTATTTCTATTTTTTACAATACAGTATTACTAAAAAGAAAACAAATAATACAACGCTATCACGTTTTGTCTGTATAGTAAGTTTTGCTTAATGTGTCCACAGATTCACTAAAAGCATACATGCAAGTAAAAACAAACAAACATCTCTAATGGTAAAACAGCATGATATGGGTCAATGACAAAACAAGCTCCTAAAAAAGTAAAAAAAAATTAAATTAAATTAAAATTAAAAACATGTCAGGTGGTACAACCCATCATTGTCTATTTGATAGTGGCACACTTGAAAGTACTAAACAACGTTACAATAAAACTAATATTTGAGAACTATAAATTTAAGAACATTTTTTAAACTATAATAACAATTATAGACAACCTCAGCTTACACTTAAATTATTAGCTTATTAAAATTATATAGCTTTTTGTGTTTTTATTTTTAAGGGGCATTAGCAGTTGCACCCTTTCACTTTCTGGTTACACCACCTGACCTCAGCAATGAATTTAGATTTAACAGACTTTAATTTGTTTGCTGTATAAGTTTTTGCCTGTGATATCGAATTCGTAAATATACTTAATTAAAATGTCTTTATAAAATAGCATTGCTTTCTAGTTTTACGTAGGTTGTACCACCTGACACAGAAAGTGTACCAGCCTACCCATTACATTAAAGTAGCTATTTTTCAGTATTTCAGAGAAATCTCAACTTTTTATTTAGTCATGAAGACCACCTGGGGTTCACTGGATGATGTGATATCAAATTTACGGTTTATACTTGCTTAATAAAAGGCCCATGATTGTGGTTGTACTACCTTGACATTGGGGAACATCCAAATTGTTGTACAATTTATTTATTATATTAACATTCCAACAACTACTAATATTTATACATTTGTTTAAAGGAAAGGCTTAAAACATAAAATAATACAAAATTATCGCATTTTGAATTTTTATCATTTAAACACCACAGAAAGTCTTAAACTGCTAATTTATACAGACAGTTGCCCGCCCTGACATATTACACTCTTAGAACGGATGTGTTAAAAACAACACATTAGTGTTAATTCTGGGACAACACACTAAATGCGTTGTACCAGAATCCACCCATCTGTTATTATTGAAACAACACATTTTGTGTTACTTTTAACACAAAATCAACGCAAAATGACACATAATGTGTTAAAATTACACATATTGTGTTAAAAGCTTAACACAAAAAGATGTGTAAAAAATTAACACATCATTTCTAAGAGTGTACAAGTTTGAGAAACCAAAACAAAAATTACACTGTAAAAAATACTTTGCTGCCTTAAATTTTTTGTTAAATCAACTCAGATTTACAAGTTATGTCAACAGAGATGAGTTGTCACAACTTATAAAATATAGTTGAGAAAAGTCAACTTAATTTTATAAGTTATAACAACTCGCATGTAGTTATAAAAATTAATCTCTAGTCAAGATAAATAATACTAAGTTGAAATTACTTGTAAATCCGAGTTGATTCAACAAAAAATTAAGGCAGCAAAGTATTTTTACAGTGTAGTATTTATTATTAAAAACACAGAAATGTATTTAAACTAAACTATTTTAGTTAATGCCAATACAATTTTTCATGTTAGTTTATTATGCATTAACTAACGGTAACAGTTACACATTTTTTAAATGTATTAGTAAATGCTGAAATTAACAAAGTAATATTAATAAATTCCATTGTTAGTTCATAGGTAATGAATTAACTAATGTTAACACACCCTTATTGCAAAGCGCTACTAGTGCTGATGATCATTCACAGATAACCATCTGAAGGGTTCGAACCTAAATCCGTTGGCCAAATCTTTAATCAGTGAGCACCTAAGAAAATGTTATGTCTTTCCATTTAAAACAGGACCCCTTACACCCTCTTATGACCAGTTACAGCTGACAGCAAGACACAAACCAATACAAACTGTGGACTCTGCCACCAAGTGGGCAGAGAGACATAACAAAAGTGAATGAAAGTTTGTTTGAATCACCTCTATAGTTTATGTCAGGTCAGTAACTGTGAACTATAGTGTTATATATATATATGCCAAGACTAGTAAGTAGACACAGGTCTATTAAATACATTTCTTTCATTAAAATTGCATAAGAATATACATTATTGGTCATGATTAAATAGTAAATATTATAATATTAAATAGCCATAAGTTCTACACATATCATGCCAAGTTGGGATGCATAACAATTAATCGCGATTAATCTGTAGCAGAATAAAAGTTTTAGTTTACGTTGTATATGTGTGTGAACTGTGTATAATAACTTTGTATAGATAAATGCACACACATGCATGTATAATTTTAAGAAATGTTTAAATGTGTGTATATACATTTGTATATTTACGAATAATTTATATTATATTATATATTTAATGAATATTATATTATATATAAATACTTCCTATATAAATATATATTTTTATATATCTTAAAATAATACATGCATGTGTGCATATTTATATATACATAATTATTATACACAATTCACACACATATGTGATGTAAACAAAAACTTTTATTCTGCTATAGATTAATCGCGATTAATCGTTATGCATCCCTAAGCAAAGTCATGAAAATTATGGTATTTACTGCACTTACACATCTAAATATCCTCACTAAAATGATATTTACATATCTATGATCATAAAAAATCCAAACCCCTTTCCCCAAACCTTTTGATGACCATTTGTATTTACAGACACTTTAATGATGAGAAATAGCAGAGCTAAGCATGGGTCACTAAAGCTTGCGCCTTCTATACGGCAACACGGAAAGCTCACGCACAAAAGCACAAACATACAGTACATGCATACACACCCTTTCCCATGGGTGTGCGTTGTATGGGTGGGGTGCTGGATTTAATGGAGAATTAAGTATCCCGAATTCCAGGTCCTGTGTGTGTGGGTTTGCTTACTGTAGCTATACTTTAGGAATAAATCTGTCCCTAGAGGTTAGCCAAATTTGACCATACTCCATTTGGGAACTTCCTCTATTGGAAAATCAAATTGTAAATAGAGAATATGTTTCTTCTTTTTCTAAAAATGCATTAAGTTTGTTTTATGGATCAGCTTAGGGAAACACTGTAGCAATTTATTATTAGCGCTATAAAAACAGAAGGTTATCTTAATTTCGTCAGATAGATGAAAATGCAAAACATTAATAATCTATCATTTGAGGACAAAATTGTCCCAAAAGCTACATATAGGCCTCATTTTGGGGAAACATTTTTAAATAAAACAAAAAAAGTTATTTTAGTGTTAATGCTAAAGTAGGTGTCAATACTATTAAGCATGTGTCTTTTCTAAATAAATGTGTCTTTGTTTATATAGCTAGATCTACCTGTATGTGAATGTGTGCCAGCATAGGTCTGCCTTTTCATAATGTACTATAATAAATGTTTAAAATAGTCCTTACAAATATAACAAAAAAAGCTTTCCTCATAGCCTTACAGCTTCTACGGTCAGTATGTGTTTGTTTATGTGTATACGGGCCTGTATATGTTTTTAACCTCTTTGTCCATCAGTTTCTTTCTTTCTCTCTCTCTGGGGACCCTGCTGTCGATCGCCCATTCTCTTGCACACCCCAGCTGTCCCGTAACCATGGTTACTGCCCAGATGTTGGACTCTGATTAGCCGAGACTGCCAAATAAAATCACAGCGATGATAAAGATCAGGAGGCGGGATGGAGAAGTGTAGTTATAAAGGCACAGTGTGGCATATACACACATATAGACACACAAACATGCACACACACATGTAAACAAATAACTGACTGATGAGCATATAAACAAGCAATGAACAGGCCCAATGTCATAGACAATGTTTTACACATTCAGTGGTGCATTATGGGTAGACTCCCACACAGCAAACAAGCACCTGCCCACTCACACCAATGCTCTAGATATACACTTGCACCCCTATAATAAGCACAATTTCAACACATTTGCTAAAAAAGACGCTAGGAGAGTCAACAAAAAAATCTCTTTTCATTTATCTTACAATCATGTGGCATGACATGGATTACAAAAATAGCTTAGATCTTTCATTCGCTTTCAAAGAAAACCCCTCATTACTTCACCTGGCATTGCGATGATGTGGGTCTGCCGGGAATAAAGGTGCTCATTGTCCCAGGATCTCTCCAAGGTCGCTGAGGAAGACAAATACACACAAATACACACCTTGCTAGCTTTGCACACACTCCCTCTTACAGCTTGATATTCTTGTGATGTGCAGCCATATAGGAGTGAGCTAACACTTCTTTCTTTTTAAAGAATGCAGTCTCCCTGTTCTGATTACTTTTGTCAAAAATAGTTGACATTTTTATATAAATACATAGCGGCATCATATTTCTACAGTATCCCTAAATGGACAAACTGTTTGTCCTGTGGTGGCTACCGTAGCTTCTTCTGCGTTTCAAAATTGAGCTGTGTGGACTGAGCCGTTGGTTGCAATTTGCAATCTCACAGCTAGATGCCTCTAAAATCTACAAACAGCACCTTTAATTCAGTACAGCATCATTAAACTTCTCCCTCTCGCAATTTATGGTAATATCAGCTGGTAAAGTCAAAGTAAACCGGAAGTTGCGATCGACTTTACTTAGTGAATAGAATATCACGCAAGGAAAATAGTGGCCGTGGCTTGCGTTTTTTAACGTTCTTGATTGGATAGATATAAAAAGTAGGCGTTTCATTCAGAAATGGAACTGGCAGACCAACGTCATTAGAGAAAGATCACCATAAAGGGAGTAAATTTTCAGTTTATAACAGAACATGATTTTAAAAAAAAATTCACGGAAATAGTAGACCATCCGGGTACTTTAAGAACACTCATTTCAGCATACTAAGATTTGGGACATACTAATTCCTATTTCTACTAGACCTTTTGATTGTTTGCAAACAGAGATTACGTTTTTTGTGGGCGGAGCCCAAATGGTGGCAGAAAGTGTTAGCTCTACAATAGCGGTGTGAAGTGTTTTAGGGCCAATCCCATTTCTCTGTCTTACCCCTTCCCCTTCCCCTACCCTTTCGTCTTACCCCTAGCCCTTGTCCCTCAAAACCAAGTGTTAAGCGCTAGGGGTGAAAACATACCCCTATGAAATGAGACACCGCTTAAAATTTACGGTTACGTCATCAGTTAATCAGCCGCCGAGTTTCTTCTGGCGTCCCTGTGTGATACAGGACGGTATACGTAAAGCACATACCGATGTCTCCAAAGCAAGTAGTGTTATGCACTGATATCAAACGAAATTCGCTGCTAACGTTAATGGAATTTAGTTAAAACTGTAGACAAGCATGCAGTCCATTCATGGCTAACGTTAGTTAGAGAAATACGTGAATGTTGTGCAAATCAGCAAATACGGGAATGTTGTGCAAATCAGCAACGTAACGTTAGCGTAGCAAACTAGCGAAATTTTAAAACATTTAAATTAAGAACATAATTCAAATATATATGAACAGGACTGTGTAGAGCACAAAACAAGACGTTAGTAATTTTTAAATTAATTATTAAGCCGAAAATACTTACATTTATGGGACTCTCTGGACGCTCTGGCCGCCATTTTTGCCGGTTGCGCAGTGTATTCTGGGTACCCCTTGGTTTCAAGTAAGCTCGCGGAAATTCTTGGTTTTAAGGGGTATCTACCACTTGCCCTTAGCCCTACCCCTTGATCAAAACGAGAATTGGGATAGCCCTTACTCTCACGTGAACGTGCAAAACTAAGGGGTAGGGGTAAGGGGAAGGGGTAAGACAGAGAAATGGGATTGGCCCTTAGCGTAAAACTGTGATTTTTATGAATCCGGTGTTCTGTCGAAGTCTGTTTCTCTTTAATGTAATGTTTCTTATAGCGTTTTCATCACGTTACATTCATTTGTTAGATAAATAAAAAGTTTAAATGGCTTGGCTCCTGATATGTATGTTATATATATGTATATAATGTATTTTTACAGTATAAATCGCTAAAGTACATATAAAAAGCTTTTGTAGCATTCCTATTTTGACACTCAACATCACAACAAGACATTTTCTAGTGAGTTATCTTGCTTGTTTCACTCGTGTATTATTCCTTTCCACTGTTTCTCTGCCACCAAATTGCACGCGCAGCTCGCAGTGACGTAACTGTGATGTTTACTCGCAAAAGGTCTATACTTAGATATTTAAAATAGATAGCAGAGGGGAATTTTCGCACACAACTGCTTAGTCCGTGATGATGTCATTTTTGCCGCATGCCCCATCCTTTTTTTTTAACTAAGAATTATTTCTTTGAAAACAATCATGTGTAACACATCACTAGTAGAAGTGCTACATAGCACAGTATTAAACTTTTGTTTTGAAAAATAAAATAAAAATCCCTTTAGTGCCCATAGCCTGCTTTCAAATACTTGCAGAGAATCTGCAATATGATCAATTATCACGATGTGCTGTGGGAGTGCCGCTAATAAAATAAAACGACGTGTCTGTGTTTTCTGTTTCTCCTCCATTGTGTCAATAGCGTGCAGAGTTCACAGTACTGATGCTACCTGATCTGTTCATGTGCCTTTAATCAGACAGACAGGAAGTGATCAGGCACTTCCATCCATGAACCGAAATCAGATTATAACATTAAAACATATCTAACCTAAAGTACTGATAATGGCACTAAATAGGTAAAGAACAACTTCCCCTCTCTGTCAGAGAGAGAGAGAGAGAGAGAGAGAGAGAGAGAGAGAGAGAGAGAGAGAGAGAGAGAGAGAGAGAGAGAGAGAGAGAGAGAGAGAGAGAGAGAGAGAGAGAGAGCTGGAGGCAACACTATAAGCCTCGCCTCTCCATTTTCTAATAAACTCCAGCAATCAGATCATTTATGTTTTAAATGGCCAACTTGATGGCAGCGGTCTGCATTAGCCACCGGTGCTCTCACAATCTGATTAGATGCTGTGACAGTTTCCAGCCAAAGCAGTAGGTAACACAATGACAAACACGCATACACACACAAATGCACTGACAAACAAGGCCCTAGAGGCTGACACTCTTCCTCTGCCTCTCTCTCTGAAGACCTTTTGCTGGTGTTTGTGGCACTAATTGAATTGTCTAAAGCAGATGTCATTATTGTTGAGCAGTCAAGCACTTGATGTTTCCAAGTTGTTAGACACTAATTTAAGCTTATTAGCAGCTTCGCCAGGGAGCAAAGGTCATCGCTCTGTGTATGTGCGGTAAAAAGTCTTTCCCTGCGAGGAAAGGATGCGCTCCCTACAAAGAGTGACAGATAAGTGAAAAGCTTTTATGGCAAACTGGATGAATCTCAATTAAAGGAACAATTCACCCAAAGTAAGTCACTAAAAATCATCCTCCTGTATTGTATGTATCTCATGTGCATATTCAACCTGCTACCTTGTAACATATCATGCCTTGTTGAATGTCAATGGATCTTGTGTGATCCGTCCGAACCAGACCCCATGGTTCGGCACGTGTGCAATTTGCAGATTAATTTACAAATTTAAATGGTGACAGTCTTGCAAATTTTAACATTCAATCGATTTTTTTAACAATTTAAGTGAAGTACTGTAATATGCCTATTTGAGCTACTAAAGTGAACTTGATTTAAATTTCTTGATGTGTTCTTATTTTTCCCAACCCTTTTTTTCCTAATCTGAAAAATAATCTGATTCGTGACTCAAAAACTGTAATGTGAATTTTGTAAAACCTTTAATCATTGCCAAATATAATAGTGAATCATCTACAATTAAATATCAAACCACTGTGATCCTGGACCAAAAATAATGGTCAAAAGTTTTTTTTTAATTAGATTTATACATCATCTGAAAGTTGAATAAAATAGCTTTTTATTGATGTATGTTTTGGCTGAGATACAGCCATTTAAAAATGTGGAATCCAGAGGTGCAAAAAATCAAAACATTGAGAAAATCGCCAAAAGTTGTCGACATGAAGTCCTTAGCACTGCAGCCACTCCCAAGTTTTGATATATTTATGGTAGGAAATTTACAAAATATCTGCATGGAACATGATCTTTACAATATCCTAATGATGTTTTGCATAAAAGAAAAATTATGACCCATATAATGTATTTTATATTTGTATAATTGCTATTGCTACAAATATACCCGTGATACTTTTTAAGGCAGGTTTTGTGGTCCAGTTTCACACATAGCCAACCACAAAGTGGGACACAAATTAGGTATTTACGATGCGATCAAATATTGATTTTCCACACCAACAATGCGATATTTACCAATAAACTGAGGGCTTCTTTGATGCAATTACAATTCGATTCATTTATCTGTATTTTTATATTACGTGCCTAGTTAAGCGGTTAAATTTTTTTAATTTAAAAAATGCAACCAAAATATATAAAGTTTAAGTAAACTCTTTAAAAATGGCACAATCTCTGTCCAAATTGGGACATTTACAACAACAAACTTGTACAAAAAAATACACTTTTTAAATAAAAATAAATAAATAATGAGGGGAAAATGCCACATAAAATCAAGCCTATGATGGCATGAGTCAAAGTCTCAGTATTTTGTGCCAAAATGTGCAATAGTGACAATCAGTGAAAATAAATGAGGTAGTTGTAGGAAAAAAATTAAGCTGTTAAACTTAAAGGAATATTCCATTTTCTTAAAAGAAAAATCCAGATAATTTACTCACCACCATGTCATCCAAAATGTTGATGTCTTTCTTTGTTCAGTCGAGAAAAAATTATGAGGAAAACATTGCAGGATTTTTCTCATTTTAATGGACTTTAATAGACACCAACAATTAACACTTAACTCAACACGTAACAGTTTTTTTCAACGGAGTTTCAAAGGACTATAAACAATCCCAAACGAGGCATAAGTGTCTTATCTAGCAAAACGATTGTCATTTTTGACAAGAAAAATAACAAATATACACTTTTAAAGCACAACTTCTCGTCTAGATCTGGTCGTGATGCGCCAGGTGACCCCACGCAATACGTCATGACGTCAAGAGGTCACAGAAGACGAACGTGAAACTCCGCCCCAGTGTTTACAAGTGTGTTGAAAAAGGACCGTTGTTGTATGTCAACTGATACTAATTAATGTCTTTGTGTCAGTTTATTGTTTACAATGGTCCGCAAATGTCCGTTTTATATATGTTACACGTGACCTCCCTACATCACTACGCATTTACTTTAGGTCACGCTGGACCGGACCTAGACGAAAAGTTCTGGTCTAAAAGAGCACATTTTTTATGAACGTGTTTTTCATGCCCTGTTCACGTCTGCAAACAGAGCCAAACTAACTTTCCTGCTGAATTGACAACCTGCACAGGAGCCACAAAACGAAAGACATCTTTTGAAACAACAACAGCAAAAAACGTCTGGATCAGCAAAGAGCAAAAACCAGAATTAACATCGTTAACTTTACTGCGTTTTCACAAGATGGAAACAGCTGCGGTAGGCAACGGATCTAAAAGGGTTGTTGCAGTCTTTCTTTTGGAAATGTACGTACGTGATATGATTATATTTAGATGGATTCAGATAGTCTATTTTGATTAAACATTGTGTTGCTTATGTAGTTTAGGAATTAGTGTAACAATATTTATGTTTTCAAAATTACAAGCAAACTACTTCCTCTAACGTTACACAACCAAAAACGTGCTGTAACTAATTCCGATTTAAAACAGTTGTTTATGTTGGTTATTTTGCTAATGCTATTCGCTTTGTACTACAAAGTTTTTTCACTGGTGAATGAGACAAGAATGAGCTTCTGTGCATGTGTTTTGGAGGAGGCGTGGCTTTGGATGGCGATTTGAACGGAGGGTGGGATCGTGATTTCAGTGCTAGTAGGCTAAAGTTAGCATTTTTCAAAATCAGATACCCTGCCTTTAAACATTTGGTCTGTCACACAACTTTAGATCTAACAGTCAAACAAGTGCTGCAGTGGTCTCTTTTGAGAGATTTTCTTTAAATAAAATCAACTGATCAACTGAGAGAGGACACTGCATTTTGCATGGACAATATCACCTACAGTGCTAAACACACGCTCATCTTCGGTTTCTTTTGCCTTGTTTTTGCTGTTACAACCACTTTGTTGCTTCATTGCATTCACTTGCTGACACTAGCAGGCGAAAATAAACAAAAATGCACACTTTGGCGGAAATGCTTAGATGGACGCAGTGGTGTAGTCTATACGCAGGTACGCAGGATACGCAGGACTACGCCGTATACCCACTAGAAATTGTCAAGGATTTCCGTATACCCACTAAAAATAGCGTCAGGATGCGTAACAGCATGGTTTTGTGACATTTCAAACTTTTAGTCATAATTTAGATGTGAAGCAATAACCATTAGCATGCTACACTTGCTACTTTAGCGGGTTTAATGGATATACATAAGCTATATATTTGATGACTTCCTGCCGAACTGCGCGATCCGATCGGCGTATGAAATCAAATTACTACTATAGCGGCGCTAGAGTGACTGGGGAGCAGACTGCTGTAGCGCCACAAGAACCCACAGGCGAGTGACAACAAAGTACCGCGAGAGCGATGCCAGTTATCACATGGAGAAATCTGCTTTGAATCGCTCTCGCGGTACTTTGACATCACCAAGAGGTCTGCTTAGCGCAAAATGAAGTCGAACCTGCAGCGTAGCTGCTCACGTGACACTGTAAACAAACAGTCCCTGGAGAAGTGAACGACAGTTATCCGGAGAGTTAACAAAGCACATGTGAGTAAACAACATTTAAATCATCAGTCCAGTTTAATACTTTATCTCGAGGTAAGGTTTCAAGTGCAATAAAATAAGCCCGATTATGTCCTGCTGGTTTTAAGCCTCTTTCAGCATGTTTGCTTGTGCTTCCCTTCTCTGTGTTCATTTATATATCTACGTTCAAGATATGATCTTATATATCTTAAACTTCTATGATATATGATCTTAAACTTCTGTGAGGAAATTCATGTCTGCGTTGATGTTCAGTTCAGACTTGCAAATTAAAGAGATAATTTTCTTCACTTGGTTTTGGTGTCTAAGCTACATGATGGTCTTGTAATAATAATTAAGTAAAAGCCTATTTTCATTTTTAGACAATGCTTGTATTATATGCAAAAAATAAGCTTTTTATATCAATGACTATGCAAATTTAATTATTAGAAGTTGCTGTATTAGAGTTAATTCATGGTCATCTTAAATGTGTATTAATTAAAAACATTTACACCATTAAATTACACATGGTAATGTTATCAATAGTTATGCATGTGTTAGCCACGGATTGAAGATTGTAAACAGTTTTTTAATTATAATTAACAGTTGAGTAACTTTTGGCCCCGAGTTAGATGTTGATTAACACTAAACCAGTCTAAAAATCAGTCTAGTTTCCCCAGCTGTAAACCCATTGGCTGTTAAACTCTTTTTTTTTCTTATAATAAACTGACATGTTGATAACACATTCAGTTTATGTGTTTATGAGTAAACTTTCAGAATGCTCTGTAACATGAAGATCCATACTGTATGCATCTGTGAGGGTGGTGGTGCGTTGCGCTGGGACGAGTTAGCATAAGGGTGAGAGGGAAAAATCACAGTATACTCACTACAAAAATCTAGACTACACCACTGGATGGACGTTACATCAAGGAATGAGGACGTGAAGTGTCAAAATAAAGATACCTCATATCAATATTTTATGTGTGGCATCGATGCATTGTATCATTCGAAATATAATCAAAGTATCGATCCATATTGATGTGTCGTTACACCCCTATGCATCCTCACAACATCTATGGTGGTTAAGGCACACACTGTGTTTGCCAACTGCGACACATTCGTGAGTCTCTTTGTCCCACCTTTACCGTCCTTCCCTGTGTCGCACCATCTCTGAGTTTATTAATCAAGGTCAGATGATGCCACACCTCAGAGAGAGCGAGAGTTAAATGATCGTTGCTGCATAAACACCTGTTGTTGCATTGACGGAGCCCATTAGTGCCGTGGGCCTAATGTTGCGGAAACGCCGCCTTCTGAGAGCAGCTTCTGGTTCTTATCAGACAGAAACAGGAGGAGCCCGGCTTCGCTCAGCACATTCAAATGGCCCATCAAATCTAATCAGAGCACCTGTAAAAGCCCGCAAAAACACAGTAAGAGAGAGAGAGAGAGTTAGATAAAGCAGTGTCTCCGATTACCCAGCGGCTCTCGTACAGAAAACCACCTCTTATACTGAGGGGCAATAAGATAGGCTATTGAGATACTAAAGAGCAGGAGGGGGCATTGTGTGTCTGTGTGTGTGTATACCAGTGGTGACCAAATTTTCTCCAATACCTTAAGAGAGCTATCCATTAGCAATTCTTTCTCCTCAATGAAAGTAGCTGGATGGTAAGTGACCCCTGGAAATACACACTTTGAAGTCTTTCCTCATGGCCACTCATTTGTGCATGCAGGTTTTCTCTGAGCCAATAACTCGAGCTGTAAATGTCATGTGACTTGTTACTCTAGAGCTGTAGGAAAGTGACATCATGACAAAGGTGACTGTCACAGATGTGAGTGACGTACTTTAAAATTGCCATCATTTAAGAAAAGGGCTTTTTATGTCCAGATGGTATGGCATATACTATTGGGGACAAACTGGACCATGTTGGCCAGCCAAACTAGAAATTGTAAAAAATAACATTGAGGAATCTTAAAGTTGCAATCCATATTTTATGGTTAAGAATAAACAAAAATTTGTTACTGAGCAAGCATGGCTGTAAATTTCACCTAACCGTAGGGGGGACAATAAACACAATTTCTCCAGAGCATTTATTAAAGGGGACACAAATAATACAGCCAAAAATCTACTTGTAAGGATCAACGCTATCTCATAGCAAGTTGTATGTTTTTTTACGAGGTGGCTCATTCATATTAATTTGTACGACCACATTTGTCAATTTTTGTACTAATTAACCTTGACCCCTGTGACATCAGGGTTAGGGTTTCATTATTGTTTTTATATGATAATTGTAAGATTTCGCACAATTAACTTTCAAACTAATTAGCCAATTTGTAAAATATGCATGAATTCTCGTGAGATCAGGCTGTAAGGATATGTATGCACAGAGGA
This sequence comes from Misgurnus anguillicaudatus, assembly GCF_027580225.2. Taxonomy (NCBI): domain Eukaryota; kingdom Metazoa; phylum Chordata; class Actinopteri; order Cypriniformes; family Cobitidae; genus Misgurnus; species Misgurnus anguillicaudatus. The sequence goes on from NC_073350.2 coordinate 12,156,646, forward strand.
AACCTTTATTTAAAGGGCACCTATGGTCCAATTCACAGTTTTACATTTCCTTTGGCGTGTATAAGTACATGTTAACGATATTGAAAAGGTACAAGCCCCAAAGTAAACGATGACGCGAGTTATCGTCTCCAACGTAAATCTCTTTTCTTGGATTACAACAAACACACGGATTGTAGGCAACAGTTTACTTCCTGGGATTGGTGATGTAGACAAGACCGACATTTAGGGCTGTGCAATTAATCGTTTTTCGATTTCAATTTCGATTTTTGCACATTTCGATTGCAAAAACAAGATAATCGAGGGAGATCGATTAGTGTGCCGCATTTCTGTTATTTCGTTTTGAGTCATTAATCCGACGCGTCATAAGCAGCTGCGCCTCGCACACAAAATAGAAATCCTCATGTATTTGTTCAGTTTTATGCTTTTCAAGCGAGCGGAAACTATCCCTCACGTTTAAAATATCAGCTGGATCGTGGCGCCGCTCTCCGTGCAGAGAGCTGCGCGCTCAGTCATCTGTTTAAAGTCAGGTCACTAGGTAATAATCCTGTTTATGTTTGTAAAGTTATATGCATTTCAAGCGATCGTGTTTAAAATGTGAATCGCGTTCTGCTGGCACTTAAACACTACTGCTTTGACACGTGCCTTCTGCAGCAACACTAAACAATGCATTGAATGTATGCAGGGCTTGACATTAACACCCGCCAAATGCGGGTATATTTCGGCTGCGACCGTTTGTGGAGACGCGCGCGCGTTCAGCGGAGCGTTGCGGACCAAAGCGCCACCTCCCAGAGAGCGCGCGAGAGGTGATGGATTTGCGAATGCACAAGAGGACGCAGTCTGAGCGCATACACACTTCGGGAAAGATATAACAATTGCATGGAAGTGATTGGAGAGATATATATTGCGTGCACATTCTCAGGGCAAGAGCGGAGAGAAATTCAGCGCATTCCTGAATGAACACGAAATCAAATGAAACCCGCCAGCCGAGAGGTTCGCGCATCATTTTAATGTAAGTTACTTTGGGCAACAATAATGCCCTCTCGACAGTTGTCATTAAAAGTCTTAAATCACTTTTAACAGAAAACATGATCAAGCATATAAAATACAATCTGCATAAACAAGTTGAAAGTAAAATTCATGTACATTTCTTGACTGCTGTTGTTAATAAATATTTAAAAGTGGTTGTCGAGGGGTTTTGTGTATATCTTTTCAGTTAATCTTCTACACCCCTGCTCCACTTTTAATATATTCATTCAATGTAAATCTATTTATGCCTTACTAGACTGTTTTTATGCACCTAAATATATGATATGATCTATACTGATATACCTGGTATATACCAGCTAATGTTGTCCTAATTTGGGTGGTCAGACTGCATTTAAAATTCAATCTGCATCTAATTTAGCTAAACCAAGTAAATTTGCTCAAATTACAGTTTTTCTCAGTCGCTTTGGTACATTTCTCGAATCATACTCACAATTTGCAAAACAGTAAGTGCATTTCTCACAACAATTTGTACAAATAGCAAAACATCATGGATAACCTGCAAAAGCCACTCTTTTACTCAAAATACTTAGTTCATCTCTCAAAATTAAATATCTGTGTCAATGAACATGTCAGTGCCATCAGAATGACAAGTCATTGTGTCATTGTGTACAGATAAGACAGTCAAATTGTTTAGTCATGTTGTCAATATAACAGTTTACTCTGAAGTGATGTTCTGATGTGAACTATGGCTAAAGATTTGATGACAAGTATTGTAAATTGTAAGTTACACTTAGTATAAGTTATGTGTGAGTTTGATTGCAAGAGACTGGACAAAATTTACATTTACGCTTTTACTGTTTGTACTGTAATTTGTTGAAAGACCATGTCATTGCCATAAAGAAAGATAAAGACAGCACTGTAAGCACTGCATAGCATAAAGAGAAAAAAAAACAAAAGTAGAAATGTGAACATGATAGATGTCTAAAAGATGTCTAACCATAGCCCAAGAATAGATGATGCATATACTTTTAGAACATGTAAAAGAAATGAAAGCAAACACCTTGAACACACTTTGCTTACATGTTGGAATATCATACGTCTTCAAGTTATTTTGGCAAAAATGGCATGTAACCAAATTCAAGGTTATTTAGGGTAGAAGTGGGTTACTCATAGTCGGACTATATTGGGTCAATAGTTAGCAGTCATTTCAACATCTCGGTTTTTGCTTGCTGGGGATGTTTCTGTCTGTTAGAGAAAGTCAAGATTAACCTGGGAGCAATTTACCATTTCAGGACAGATTTATAAAAAATGTCTAATGGAAATGTATAGAAATATGTTTGACCATACCCTGTATTTTGACAACATGTTCAACCATTTTGCATGTAAAGACTTATACTATGAACTAATGCCTAAATATTAAGGGGGGTGAGACTATTGAACAGAGACCAATTATAATATATTTTGATCAACATGACATAAGCAACTGATAATGTAGGAAAAAGCAGAGAATTGTACATAATCATTTGCATGGATGTACCAAAGCATTTGCAACTTGTTCAAAGAAATGAGAAACTGCTTTTTTGATGTGCACAAGTGACACAATGATGTGAGAATTGAACAAGCAGTTTTGAGAATTTCAATTCTGATCTGAGAAATGTACCAAAGCGACCGAGAAAAACTGTAAAGTCATTTTAGGATGCCAAAGTCAAGTTTAATCATATAAAATTTATTTTACCAGCAACAAAATTGTGGCCTGTGAAAATGCTGAGTGGCTAGTAACTTTGGAAAACAACTAGCTACTTTGGCTGGTGAGCAAAAAAGTTAATGTCAAGCCCATGTATAAATGCATGTTTTTACAGTCATTTAAGTAATCGTGTTAAATAATCGAGATTAAGATTTTTATCAAAACAATCGGGATTATGATTTTTCCCATAATCGAGCAGCCCTACCGACATTATCATAATTCATCTCGCTTGGACTCACAGCCTGTAAGTTAACTCCTGTTAGCATTGCATTGTGAGCGAATCTTTCAAACATGGTAAGGAGCGTCACATTGCAGCGACACAGCGCTTTTCAAAACGATAAGTTTTGTACAAAATCTGTGCGTTTGAAATCTGGAGCTACAAAAATTTTCGCTATGTGGAAAATAATGTGTTTTTTGAACTATAAACTACGCAAACACATTGTATTATACCAAATACACAAAATAAAGTAGTTTTTTTTAGCAATTAAAGGGCGTTTTGCAGGTAAAATTTTTCGACGAATTTGTGCAATTTGCTTGTTGATAATAAACATTTAAACTGTTATCCATTGTATTTTATGTTGTTGGGTATCACAAAACCCGAAAAAGTATGAAAAAGTACAGCAATTTGCAATGATTCTCCTTTCCCTCACAACGCACTGTATGACGTCACGCTGGGGAGAGAATTGACCAAAGCCGCCTTGAGAGCATTGAGAATGACTATAGAAAGACAAGTAAAGTACAGTTCTGATAGCGCAGATTATAGATAGATAGATAGATAGATAGATAGATAGATAGATAGATAGATAGATAGATAGATAGATAGATAGATAGATAGATAGATAGATAGATAGATAGATAGATAGATAGATAGATAGATAGATAGATAGATAGATAGATAGATAGATAGATAGATAGATAGATAGATAGTCAGAAAGATAGGCAGACAGACAGATGGATAGACAGACAGATGGATAGGCTAGTATAGAGAGATAGGCAGACAGCCAGATAGCATTAACGTTAGCATATCTTCGTGTAGAAAGTAAACAAACAATTAACATACTCGTGCATGCTGGCTTGAGGGGGTCCATGATCCTGCCTGAAATGGGTGTAACTTTATGCGATCTTCAGCACAAACGGTTTTGGCAGCATGTCTCTAATCCTGGAAGGTGAGTGAAGCACGTCACGTCTGTTCGCGGGGACCAGCGACCCAAACGCACTCACTTTCTTACAGCCAGTAGCGGAATGGCAATCGAGAGAGTCGGGTAATAGTGATAATAGCTAACGTTATACATTTCGAGTTATATTAGCAACACCGTCTGGCGGCGTGATGTGCGCCGGTTCCCGCAGCCCGCTGGTCAAACTGTGCAGGCAGCCTCTCTGCTCAATAAAGTATATAAAAGTGCTCAACCTGTTCGGCAGGTCCAAACATGTACAGGATTTATAAAAATACGGTGATCAATGAGCGGTTCCTCCTCAAATGGCTTAGCCTGTCGTGATGTAAAAAGCCGCCGAACGCCTGTTTATTACAGTATGTATGCGGTCGGATCCGAGTATGCTGCAGCTGCTGACTGCATAAAATGATCGTGTGATTCGTTATAATCGCATAAACAATATAACAAAGCATCCTTTTATTTCACAAAACAATATATTTAAGATATTATTTGATAGACTAGTAAGTGTGGATTAAGGATGTTTAAAAATCTCTAGCCTGGTGGTCAGGACATGAATGGATCAAATCAGCAGATTTGCGAAGTTTTATTTATCTCCACATATATCATAAATAATAATTAGCAAGGTAACTTTGCAGTATAACACATTATATATTTCCTACGATGTATATATGATTTCCAAATTATATACGTAAGTATTAAATAGCAATAAATATCTCATCTATCTCTATGGCTCTGGCTGAGTCTTTCTCCACTTCTCCCCAACGTGACGTCATCGCAGAATTGCGTTAAAAAACCGTTAATACCAAAAACGTACAAAAAGTGGTCTTTAAGACCATTTTTGAGACATTTTAAAAATTATACACATATCTTGAGTGATTTATGTACCCATTAATCAACAGTGGTGGTTAACCTGCAACATACACTTTAAACAGAGGTGGAAAGTAACGTATTACATTTACTCACGTTATTGTAATTGAGTAGTTTTTTTGTTTATTTTTACTTTTTTGAGTAGTTTTTAAAATCTGTACTTTTACTTTTACTTAAGTATGTTTTATTTAAAGTATTGTACTTCGCTACATTTTAAATCATATCCGTTACTGAGTAAAAAAATATTTTAAAAAGCAAGGTGATAAAGACGCGCAACGGATGTAAATGGGCGGGGCCCGGGGGAACGCATGGAAAACCATGGAGACGGACGAGACAGGCGCGCGCTAATGCAGACCCGCCTCAGTTCAAATCTTATGAAAGAAACCCCTGGTCATATTTAAGCGACCACTTTCCACTGACGCGAAGCGAGTGTTTCATTTCTATGAAAGGTAGGATTCATGCTCTTAAGTACGGATTTGCACGACGCGTTTTTAGCAGCTTCGCGTCAAGTCAAACACAACTTAAGAACGTCCTCGAGAATGCGCAGGTCATTAGACATTGCAGAGAGAGAGAGAGAGAGAGAGAGAGAGAGAGAGAGAGAGAGAAGAATAAAGGTCATCAGGTACCCAGGTCAGGGAAGTAAGTAGATAATAAACGTGTCAAATGTATATAGACATGGCACTCATCTCATTATATGCTCATTTAAACTATATATAGTTTAATAAAATAATGTATGTTACCAGCAATACATCAATTACAACCTTACTATAGTGATTGTATTTACTAGCTGCTGACCACCTTCAAAAGTGCATAACTTACATGTAAAAATCATTAAACATAAACAATTCCATAAATGTTTCTTACTTTAAAAAAGCTTTTTATTTGATTAACTTTTTGTTATTGCACTTTAATTGTAAAGATGTTCCTACAATTAAAAACAACTAGTTTGAGATGTATATTCCCTTGTCGTTTTTGAACTATACTAGAATCCTCCACCTCTTCCCGCTGTAAAAAAGTAACTTTTACTCTGAGTAAAGTTAAAATGACTTACTTTTTACTTTTACTTGAGTAGATTTTTAGACAAGTAACTTTACTTTTACTTAAGTAAAATATTATTAAAGTAACTTTACTTTTACTTGAGTACAATATTTTAGTACTTTTTCCACCTCTGCAATTAAATAGGTGAACTTTAATACACATAAAGATATGCATATAAAGTAAGTACCTGCAATTTTATGTTTCAAACCGAGATGGCAATAGAGAGTAAAGATACAGATTGCAGCATTAACTTTAAGCCACTGAGCCTGACAGCTAAAACCAGCATATATTTACATTTTTTCCAGTCACCCTACGTTATGTACCGGGCTGTATATTTACAAGCACGCAGGTTACCATCTCTGATCCAATTATCCGTTTCAGTGAGAGCTTTGTGGCTTCAACTTCATCTCCCAGAGTTTCTTCACTTCGCCTACTCCGCCTTTTCTCGCTTCAGCCCGCACGCGCCTTTAGCATCTTACACTAGGGTGCTTATCTGGGTGCCTTATATAAAAATGAATATCTAAGTTTTATGATCTTGTGTATTGCGCTAGTCCCATTAGCATACGTCAGAACCATGGCTGCCCGAGTTTTATTAATCTGCGAGAAAGCGAAACGGGAAAGAGAGAGAGAGGATAGGAGGATGAATAAACGCATGCGAGATTAGCGCAGATCTTCCATTGTGCAGATCATCTAGATGATCACACACAAACGCACACACACACACATGTATGAATACACACTACCTCTGTGTCACCTCCTCACCTTGGCTTAAGCATGTGTGCATCGTCAGTGTGTGTGATGTACTTATCATTGCAACGATGAGATGAGAGGATACAAATGTGTATGTATGTGTGTGTTAAGCCTCAGTCTGATTATTCTGTCAGAAGTGCTTCTCTGCTGCAGCCCATCCTGCCAGCAAGCAACTCTAAATCCACACTGATCGGTCCAAAGTCAAGATTTCACCATTCAACATATTCCCATCTCTTAACGCGCAGATCCAACCGCAGGCGGCAAGATCTAGCTTTGCTTCTTTACTCATCTTCTACACATATACACACACAGTATATACACACTAAGCCTACTCTACAGTACACGCTGCTTGCGGATAAGACTGCATGCCTTGTCATGCCTGATCACTGTTATACTTACACTGCCCAACACAACCCTGGCACTGCCAACTGTCAAGTCTGTGTCAGTGAGTTTGAGTTTATGTATTAGTGTGTGTATTTATGTCTATACACAAACGTGTTTGACATCAACCAGCAACTACCTTTTAACATTATGATGCACTTTTAGATTTGAAATAAATTTAGCAGTACTAATCTGAAATCTTTTTTTATGATAAAACTAAAACCAAAGGATATTCAGAGCACATCTCAACCACCCCCATACAAACATACATGACTTGTTCTGAGTAATATGTAAGATAATTTTCTTAATAAATAATTGTGCCCCTCTTCAATCTGTAGTGCATTTATTCGCTGTTCACAGGAGTGGGCAACTCAGAGGGATTGTTCACCCAAATTATCATCTTTTACTCACCCTCATGCCATCACATGTTTATGAATTAATGAACAAAAATGAATAGTTTTATAATAAAATGCCATCATGTTTTCTTCTTTTATGCATGGGAGCCTACATGATGAAGCTCCAAAAGCACATACATTCATCATTAAAGCAAATTACTGCTCTATAAATGGGTTAATAAATGTCTTCTGAAGTGAAAAGATACATTTGTGACATATATAACGATTAATATTTTGATCTCATTTAGCCATTAATATATTGCATATTCATGAAAACATACAAAATCTGATAAGTTCTACTTTGGCAGCACATTGGTAACGTCAAATCTCATTGGATCTTGTATGTCTTGTTACTGGTTGTCAAATGCGTTTCGTTATTTTCATATTTGGGTGAACTATTTCTTTAAAAATATGCCAGTTTAAAACTTGATTTAGATGTCATAAGTTTAAATATGTGGAGTATGAAAGATTTTAAAACTAATTATTACACTGCTCATTGGACAACCCAATTTTATGGAAATTTGTATGGTCACAAAATATTTGATTAATTTATTATTAATTTTTAATATTATTATTAAAGGAATAGTCTACTCATTTTCAATATTAAAATATGTTATTACCTTAACTAAGAATTGTTGATACATCCCTCTATCATCGAGTAGTTATACGAGCAAGTTTGGTGGTACAAAATAAAACGTAGCAGCGCTTTTCTAAGCGGATTTAAAAGAGTAACTATATTTTATGGAGTAATAGCACTTTTGGGAGTACTTCGACTCGGCGCAGTAACACCCTCCCTCTCCCATTATGAGAGTGAGAAGGAGAGCGGACTTTTCAGGCGAGTCGAAGTACTCCCAAAAGTGCTATTACGCCATAAAATATAGTTCCTCTTTTAAATCCGCTTAGAAAAGCGCTACGTTTTATTTTGTACCACCAAACTTGCTCGTATAACTACTCGTCTTAAATAGGAAAAACGTTGATATGTTTGGTCACTTCTAACTTTATCTCTAAATGGTACCATTGAATAATTGGGGCTAAGCTAAATGCTATCGAAGCGTCGCAGCACGCTCCAGCGCTTACGTGCACGCACATAGATGATAGAGGGATGTATCAACAATTCTTAGTGAAAATGAGTAGACTATTCCTTTAATTTATGTTTTTTCATATTTTTTACCATTGTCGCTTGGGGTTAGGGTTAAAATCACTTTCTGCGACATCCTAACCCAAACTCTAACCCCAACTCCAAGCGAGAATAGTTTTAAGAGGGAAAGAAAAACGTGTATAAAGCAATGCATAAAATTACATCCTACGCAAACCCTGAATCTAACCCTAAGCCCAAGCAACAATGATTTAAAAATAGGGAAAAACTATGAGAAAAAAACATAAAATGACATGATAAAGAATGTTGCCACAGACATGAAAAACTATTTATAAACATTTGTGCTGAGTGACACGAAAAAGACATTTGTGCTCAAGTGGCACAAAAACAGTGGAAAATCGTGTCAATAACACAAATAAATTAATTAAATATTTTGTGACTATAACAGGAATTGCTGCGAGATAGGGTAGTATTGGAACGCTTGATTCTGATTGGCCAGTCGCGACATTAAAGGCGCTCTAAGCGAATCTGTGTGACGTCACTTTTTGTTGAGGTTTGAGGTTTTCAAACAAACGGAGCATAGCTAACTGAAGCTCCAAAAGCACATACCTGGAGTTGCGAAATTTGGTGTCTTCGCCGTTTGTAGTGCATTAAAACTTAGTTTTCAAGCCACATACGCGATTCATTCTGAAAATGAACAGTTTTCTAAAGTGCTGTATACAAACTATGTATAACAACCACGAAGACATAAATACAGCGCGCAGCCGACTGTCCATGGTGTCTGCTGTATTTTCCTCCTTTTTGTTTACTTCCGGGGTTCCGTTGGAATTTTGCGCGCGTTGATTCTGGCCAATCGAGAAGCAGTTTAGGAAATACGTTCAAATACATGTGGCCAGTGAGTGATGTAGATCTTATCACATGACAGAATTTTGGTTAGTTTCAACTGGTGCGGATCAGAGCAATCAGTGTGGCGTGAAAAGGAACCAAAACTGCTAAAAAAGTTACAATGTATCATATTTTTTTGGTTCAGACCAAATGAACCGAATTTCAAATATGAAAACACCCTTAGAATAAAGTGCACAAGTCATACGGATGACTTTTAGCAGTTTTCCAGCATCAGGCCGAACCGTTCGGTAAGGAGCGGTTACAGTTATGTTTCCACTTGAGTCTGGTTTGGCACGATTACTAACTGTTGTCAGCCCTGAATTGTATACTGTAACCATGCTGAAACAATGCATGTAGTGACATCACTGCTCAGGATTGGTCACCCATCTCTCTGCAGCATTCTCTACAGCTGATAAGGCCTGTTATTTGAGACAGATCAAGTAAAAAGTAGTCAAAAAAATAAATGATCATCCTCTATAACGCGCTCACTTTTTATTTTTTCAAGGCAACAACTGACGCATTTGTATAACATTACAAAAGTACATTATTAATAGACACAAAAATCGTAACCGTTCCAGCTTGGTCAGATTTCTTACACAACGAGAACGGTTTGGTACGGGGTTTTGGATCTTGAGGGCGCCTGACCACTGTGTTGGTTGTATGCTTAAGGAGTAGATCAAGCCCTCTGCCTAAATTCTCATGTGCTCCAAGGAAAAAGTCATAATGGTTTGGAACGACATGATAGAGAGCGAATGATTACAGAATTTTCATGTTGATGGTGAACTGTTCCATTAAGTGCTCGGTTTCATTTGAAGCTACAAAAGAACTTCACATCTTTGACTTTATCAGTCACGGCTCATTGAGTAGATTTCACAGATTTATCTGCATTTTCACCTTATCTGGACTTACAGTAAAGTAGAACAGTGAGTGTGCAGGTATATCATGAGGTCTTCTAAGGGCCGCTATGCTCACTTGGCTGAAAAAGCGATGAAGAGCGCGGCCTCATGCCAGTGTGTACGTGTACGAGTTACGGCGCGCATGAGTCTGCCAGAGTTCCAAAGTAAAAGCAACTTCCTCTCTTTCATAACGCTTTACTTAGAAAGTCAACTCATTCATTTTCATCTACCAAGCAAACAGTAGGTCAGAAACCAAGCGTGATGAAAAAAGCAAATAAGCATGCGGCAACCAAAACAATCAGGCCTACACTTACTGTACAATAAAAGTGGGATGTGACATGCACTACATCGTTCACCCACGTCCAAAGTTGGCATGTCCCGGTTGCTTAGAAGAGCTATAAGAACTAACAGCTTTTAGGGTCACTGACATAAAAGCTACACGTTCCTGAAGCTCAGTTGGTGAAACATTGCATTAGCAACGTACAATAAAGGTCATGGGTTCGAGTGGGTGATAAAATGTATAGCCCGAATGTATTGTAAGTTGTTTTGGGTAAAAGCAAAACCAAACACATAAAAAGGTAGAAAGCTGGCTGGTGTTGTGTAATATGTGTAATAGCATCTCCTTTTGTGTTCCAGAATGTCATAGAGGTTTATTTATTTATTATTTAGACAATTAAATTTTTACTTGCGTATGTGCCGTTCCTTTTAATATGACAATTAGTTTACAATTTTTTTTTAATACATTTAAAGAAAAAAAACATGAAGAAAAGCATGTGGATGAGTGAAAGAGAGAGAATGATCTGTCCTCCCTGAGCCCAGCTGTACTATGACATCCCAGAATTCCTTGTTTAAAGAGACTCCGACATCTTTCCTGTTTTGGTTTGATGTTCATGCCCAGTATATCACCTAGTCCACCTCCCACAATAAAACGTCTTGTGTTTTACGGCCTCGAAGGAAGACTTAAAAGCAATCACCCGTAAATCTCTATGAGTAATAAAAAGCTAGAATTAAATTTCTGTCTGCTTTGCTTGTTGTCTTTTCTTGTAAGCAGTTTAAACATCTTTCAGGTGTGTTTGGGGGGGGGTCATAGCCTAAAATTTTGAAAGGAGAGCTAAGTGCTCAGTGGGGACAAAAATGAAGGAACCTTATGAGTAAGCTTGGCTAAACAAAAGCAGAACGTTTACATCACCTACAAAGTGCAGGATCTTACAGTGTCTGGCAGCCCCCCTTCTGCTACATAAGCAGTGCATGAAGTCACCATAATAATAATAATAACTCGTTACATTTATATAGTGCATTTCTGCAGCACTAAAACGCTTTACAAATGAATGGGGGAATCTCCTCAACCACAACCAATGTGCAGCATCCACCTGGATCATGCGACGGCAGCCATATTGCGCCAGAGCTCCCACCACACACCAGCTTATTAGTGGAGAGGAGACAGAGAGATATAGCCAATTAGTATATGGGGGGATGATTAGTAGGCCAACGGGCAAGTTTGGCCAGGATGCCGGGGCACACCCCTACTCTTCACCCTCACCAGTGTGCCACAATATATTTTATTGGTTAATGAGAGTGAATCACCTACAGTAGAGACTGTATTTTTATTGAAATTTTGATGTCAGTGTCAGCACACTACACAATGTACTGTATACTAAAAAATGGTGTAGAATAGTGTGTATATGTGCGATTTGGGATGCACCTTATGAGAAGCATTTTAGTCAAATGTGTTAAAACTTTTCAATGGTACTAAGTGTAAATACAAAACAGTACTAGTAGTAAAAAGACAGAATATTCAGCCTGATCTAACAAGAATTCATACATATTTTGTGAGTTGGCTAATTCGTATAAATTCATACGAAGTTAATCGTACCAAAACGTACGACTCTCATGAAAACAACAACAACAACGAAACTGAACCCCTAACCCCGCACCTAACTCCAACATCACAGGGGTCAAGGCAAATCGTACAAAAACGTACGAATGTGGTCGTATGAATTCATACGAATTAGCCAACTCATAAAATATGTACAAATTCTCGTGAGATAGCGTTGGAATATTACTATAACCCAGTAGCTTATAATGATAATAGTTAAGCTCAGTTCAGATCTTTAATACTGAAAAATTGACATGTTATTTGCCAACTACCCATATAATGCTTATTTATTAATCTGCTTATCACATTTGAATAGTGCTCATATGAATACATTTTTACACCAATACAACCTTTTTTATCATCTTGCTTAATAGACCCCCTATGGCTGGCTCTACAATATACTGTACAGTACACACAACTCCTCACAAACGTCACTTTTCTCTCTACCTGGAAAAGTGCACTGGCACGTGGCCTGACCGCATTCCGACGAGGTCCGATCGTGAATCTCCCTGAGGAATCTGAGTGGTTGAATGCTCTGAAACGACCTGCAGCCAACTAACTCCTAGTACACCCACATAAAGACAGATCTGGGTGGTCAGTTATCCTCTCTCCAACTCTCTAACTTTCTCTCTGCTCCTCTCTCACCTCAATCCATCATCCACAGGGGAGTGCAACATTAGACCTAAATCAGTCAGCCAGTTCGGGGCCAGTATTAGGAATGGGGCCTGTTTAGACGGGTCTTGGCCCTTTTAGGGTCAAAGCTCCAACTCACTTCTGCATTCGAACAACCAGTAAAGAACAGCACAAAAAGACAAGAAACCACACAGGTGATATCCAACCCAAACGGTTTAGGGTCTGGCTGGTTAACATAGGCCTGTTAGCCCCTACTGGTAGATTACAGCATTTTGAGGGCAAAAAGCATGATGTATGATCCTGATGGATTTCAAAAGTAGCCATGTATTCTGGCTTACTAAATTTAGCAAAAAGTAAACAAACAAAAAAATCACAATGTATGTACTGTAAAAATGCTATACTATCGGGAGATGTTTTACATGTGCAAAATACATTTATTTAATCCCAGCTCATGATAGTCAATTGTGAAAGGCTTGCACTTATTGGAAGTTTCTTCATTCTAAAATCAGCCATTTTTTGCCTACCTCGCATCCTTGTGTCCAAACTTCTCCCTCTGTGAGAAAATGAGGCAAGGATTAGACAAACGGAGGAACTAAAGATGAAGGAAGACATATTTGAATATTGGAACATCTTTGTTCACCCATGGATCACTCCATGAATCACAATCCAATAATAATCGTAATAAATTTCAATAAAAGCAGAATGGGCTGTTGTCAAAAGGGAAATCTATGGTTTAATTAAACCATAAGTAAAAAATGCACTTGAAAACTTTGGCGTCAGATAAGAAGTGGGAGGAGAATTTATGTGTGCATCAGGTGTTTTAACTAAAAACATAGGCTGCACATGTAAACCTTTGCTCATGCAGGAAGAAGCATGTAATATATTAAAAGTATTAAGAAGCATTGACTGAAAGGGTTAACTTAAATTAAATGTCATTTGAAATAACGCCTTTTAATAATACCACAATGTAAAAGTCAACGGTTTATAATTATTTTGTTATAAAAACCTCTAGACTTCTGTGCATGCAAAACATATTGAATCAGGTTTTCTTGTCACACTGTTTGGGGGTAGGGAAACTGATCCCAGAGCAGCACTTACTTCAGATCTAACGTTCATCATATAACTGTTATCATGCTGTGCACGACGGATAAACAGTACGCGTGACAGAAGATATAACGTTACTTTGGCATACATGTTTCCTCAGCGTTACAACTCCTCATATTATACCTTTAAAGGTTTATAGATTTTAATGCAAAATATATACTTTCATTCTCACAAGATTAAATTAAAACCGTTTTACTCACAGGAATACTTTTGACGAAATGCCGCCCTCTGAATCTCGCGTTGATTGTGATGACGTCTCGTTTCTCGCGAGAGGATAGGCGGAATCCGAATTAAATAAAAAATAGGTATAGTTTTTTAATTATTTAAAAGATTTTAAAATGCTTTTTAAACACAAATCTCCGCGTGGGCAGGACAGTTTCGCGCTGTTTTATAACTGATAAACAAGCTAAACACTGTAAACTGCAACACCAGACATCTTTGAACTACAATATCCATAATGTTCAGATGCTTAAAGAAATATATATGACTAATATATTTAGTAAAAAGTGTAATTAAAAATGAATAAAACAACAATCAGATATATAAATAATATTAAAATAAGATCAAATGTATAAAATAGGGCTGTCAAAAGATTAATCGGGATTAATAGCATACAAAGTTTGTTTTTGCGTAATATATATATTTGTGCACTGTGTGTAATTATTTCGTTTATTAAAATACACACACATGCATGTTTTTATAAAACATTTACATTCATATTTATTTAGATTTTGATATATTTTGTATTATATATAAATAAAAAATATACATAAATATATATATTTTTTTAATGTATGCATGTATGTGTGTATTTATATGTAAATAATATTTACCCACAATACACACACAAATATAATATGCAAACACAAACTTTTATATTGAATGCGATTAATCGCGATTAATCTTTTGACAGCCCTATTATTTATTTTGTTTATTTATTTTATTTCGACTACAGTAACTTGAGTTTCTTAAATGCATCAGCTGATCTCAAAATCTCAAACTCAAAATCTTTACTTTTTTCAGAATTTAAAAAATACACAATAATACGTTATTTAACATTTTTTTGAAAATGAAATTGCACTGCATACACATGAAAACAAGAATTTAAGTCTAATGGCCCAAATATAAATCTCATAATATCCTTTCGGAAAGGATTCGGTTTCCACAGTGTGTCCTACATTCCTCACAGAATAGTTAAGATAATCCCACTCAGAGAAAATGAGCCTCTGACAGAAGAATTTATGAACAACTGTGTGTCAAAAACTGTCACCAAACCCCCATCAAAAAATGGACACCTGATTTCCAAGGAAAGCACAGATCCGTTATAGGTGGAGGCAGGCCATACAGAGAATTTGCCTATATGGGAAACAGTCATGCTCTTCTAACTGAAAAGCCACTTGGGGTCTTTGCTAGTATTGTGATGTTAAGGGGCCAGTTGTTGAAATATACTTCCCTTTCGACCACACTACCTCTTTTCTGGAGGTACCACTACCTCTTTTTCTTTCTAGTGACCGTGAAGTTTCAGCACAAACATGCTGACAGTGCATATCATGCTCTTATAAAAACATTACCGTTCTGATATTCAGTACATACAATGTTTCTTTAATAAATGTCCTGAATAAATTGACTAAATTTTCACATGCTATTAAGTTAAACGTCTAACATGCTTAATGTGTCCTCCACCTCCTATATAACCCTAATATGCAGTGATTTATATAAATAGTTTGCATCTTTTAATAATCGTTTGATCTTTCTGGGTTTTATGTCATATCTGAGGGAGTGACATTACAATAAATAAATTAAAATTAACACATGATTTGAAACAGAGCAACTCATTCAATTATATTTTAGTCAATTTGCAATGACCTTTACCCAACATCATTCAACCTCAAACAATTTGGATCGTAGCAGGCCTGAATAAGAGCACAAAGGCCTTTTGGCATTGGTTTTTAAACATATGGCACAGTTTCCCAAACCATGTGTGACTTAAAATCAAAAAATTGATAAAAATGTATAACACATGTCAATCCAGCTCCATTATTTCCTGTTCTGCCATCTTACCTTATCCCGAGCCCAGCTTTTCTCTTTCCACATCACTCCATCCATGCAGAGCCCCAGCCCAAATTGACGCCCCTTACACCACCCTGCACAGACAAACAGACAAGAGACAGACAAACACAGACACTCACAGAAGTAAGGGCAGACAGCCCGTGACCCCCAGACATTAACACACAGGCGTGTGGGAGCACACACACACGGACTCTGTGTTCTGGACACACCGTTGGGTGTGTGTACATCGCCCCTCAATTCCACACGATTTCCCGTTCTCACAGGAAGGGACTGTGGGAACCACGCTGTCACTTCCTGTGTCCGTGGGCCTCGACCAATCACCATCAGATAAGGAGCAGTTTCTAGCCAATCAGAGCCTGGCCTCAGACACCCATGAGAGAACACCAATAGCGATAAGTGTTACGCAGTCCGGAGAGAAATGTCTTGATCTCGAATTCCCTTGTTTCTTTCTTTTCCCACCAAAAATAGTTGTTGGAGACAAGGTAGTTTTTGTTTCGGCATAATTAGAGTCTCTTTCATCTCGTCGTCTGTTCCCTACGACCTGCGACCCCCAGGGTCGCAGCGCAGGATATCCCACTCTCCACTGCCCCATAATGTGGCATTTAGAGAGGATGAAGAGAGGCATTCAGGCCTGAGCAGACAGGAGTGAGAGGAGGAGAGAGAGAGCCCTATCACTCCATCATTCCCCCGACAGGCTCGACACCCTCGGATCAGGCCGCAGAGCCAGATCAAAGCCCAGAGAGCTCAAAGCGGTCCAGTGACACGCTGCTCTCTCATGCAGTGGGACGTATTAACTGAACTCTGGCCGTCCCGCTCATGCGGTCGGCATGCTGGAGTCACTGGAGCGTGCACACTTGCAAACACACACAAACCATACAGCATTCATTCACTCGTACAGTAGTTAAACACTTGCACAGTCACTAAACTGAATTTATACTCATACACAATGGACCTGTAACCAGATGATGCTTTTTGCACCTGCCTAGCCTCCAGCTACAGCAAATTAATGAAAAGTGGGGAAAAAATTCTAATATATTTTATTTGAAAAGTTTTATCTTCCTGCATTGGGTTAGCAGCACAAAAGGTCATTGTTTCAGGTCCCAGGAAACACACATGCTTAAAATAAACATCAATTTTATGCAGTGACATTATTTGAAGGGAACGCCACTTCCTTGTATATACAACCCCTGTTTACACCTGGTCTTAACCCTCAAATGCTCTGCGTTTTCTGTTTACACTTCTGGCCCTTGGGGTCTATATGACCCCAAAATTGAAAGCATAAATGTAAGAAAAATATACATTTTCAATGATACAAATAATATATCCTTTTTTAAAACTTCTCATCGATACAATAAAGCTATGTTTTGAAAGATATGAAGTACTTTTGTACCTGTTTATTACAAAATTTCTTAACTACACCATTAGCTTGCCTGAAAAAGATAAACATTTTATGAAAATTCACATAAATTATGATCTAAATTCGATATAAATTGTTTTTAGATATTGATATAGGTGTTAGGTATTGAATTAAAAAAAACATAAAACATTTACTGTTTAGGAATTAAATCATTTTGCCGAGATGCCCATAGAGACTCATTTATTTTACTGGATGTGGACAACGGCTCAACATCAATACTTTAGTGATACATTTGGTGAATTTATGTTTATATAAACATTAGAAAGGACATTAAAATAAATATTATTTCAAATAGTATTTTTTATAGTTTTTGATGCATTTTGAAATGTCTGTTTTTACAAAATGCCACAGAAAGAGTGTGTGTGTCTGTGCGCACGTGTGTGTTTGTGTGAGCATGTGTTTTTTGCATTGCATTTGTGCACAAGTACCAGACCTGTGTAAAAATTTTCAGATTTATGCTGGATGTATTGATATTTATTTTTTTGACAAATGGAAATTTTTGTTTTTTGCATTTCCCATTCACTTTCAATTGGGGTCATATTGAACCCAAGGGACAGATTAATGAACTTTATTTACATACCTTTAGAACAACCGAATCAAGCCCAGTTTTTTTGTGTATGTAAATATAGATTATTTAGGAAAAGTCACAGAGTTTTATATCTCTGAGATGAAGGGAACCTTTTTTTTAACCAATGAAATGTCGTTTGGGGTCATATAGACCCCAAGGACAGTTTGAGGGTTAAAGTCCGTCACAGGTGCTCTGGTCACAAGTGCTCCGGTCACACGTGGTCAGGCGAGACAGATCACCGTGTACACCTGGTATTTACATGCTTTTCAGATGCATCTCCTGTGACCACCTATGATCGGATTTCAGGGGGGCGAGGGGGTGGTTTAATTCTGTGACCAATACACAAGTTGCATGTTGGAACAATGTTGCATCAAAATATACAAAAATAATCTCAAGCCAAATATGACATTTCAAATGTACTGTATAGGCTATGTATCTATTGATCTTTCGGTATCATGATGTATAATTGTTGTCTCCGCCCCTGTGTCTGAAATTGCATACTGTGACAGCACGTACTGAATTAGAATAAAAAAAAATGTGGACGTACTACATCCGCCATGTTAATACATCAATTCATCGTCATAAAAACAAGTTTGCTGATAACGTGACAACCTAACCCAAACCACAAATCTTACCCCAAACCCAAGCGATAATGGTTTACAAATAGGAAAAACAATTGAGTAACCAATACGTGAAACTGACACGGAAAAGAAAGTCTGTGGTATGGACACGGAAAAATGTGGAGATCCGTGACAATGACACGGATAAATGAACAAAATATTCTGTGACTATAACACGGAAGTTTCGTGAGATTAGGTTGTTTCCTTATGTATTTGCATTTAAATAGAACTGTGGTACCGCTTTCTGCCTTTTTTGAATATGACGACACCTCCTTATTGGGGGACTCCTTTCCCACAGGCTCACCTCATGGGGTAGTAAAGTATCCATAGAATGCACACTTCAAAATCTTGCTGAAGATAGTAGGTCATTAGGGTACTTTTCGTCTACGGTTTTTCAAATATTATGAATTCGGACATCTTACTAGCATCCCAGACAGGGCCGGATCTACACACTGTAAAACATGAAAGCCTCATTAAGTTATGTGTACTTACTCTTTCTATTTAAAGGTGCAGTGTGTAAATTTGCAACCAACGGCTCACTCCACTGCTCATCTCTTGCTTTTGAAACACATAGAGAAGCTACGGTTGCCGCAACTGGACAAGCATGTCATCGTTGGAGACAACTTAGTAAAAAAATTTGTCTGTTAAGGGCTTCTGGAGAAACATGGATGCACAAAATGGCGGCTTCCATTTAAGGGGACCCTCGGTGTATGTAGATAAAACGTCTCATTCTAAGGCAATAAACACATAACGGTTCATTATAAAAGGTCTTTATACACCCCTGATAAATTAGTTTTGTATATTATTTTGCATTTCTATCAAGAGATTCTTCTAAAAATTACACACTGCACCCTTAATTAAAATAATCATGGAAAGTTTTAGATACTAAACTCATGTTTGTACGTTTCCAAAAAGTTAAACATAAAGTTACACATTGTCTTAACTACTTGTGAGTTGAAACAAAGCATATCTTCAAGTATATTTAACTCACATTTTTAAGGCAGCAGATTAACTTTTGTTTCTACGTTTAACCAGCTTGAAATGTTTTACAGTGCACTGGAGCTGCTGACTTTGGTGCGGATCGAGCCCAGAATCATCTGCTCTATGACATTTAACTCCAAATTCGTTTTATATTTAATTCTTATGAGTTTTTGTGTTGCTGTGATCCAAAGATCATCCATTTGTCTGGTGATGCCTTTTTTATGATTTTCTACAGGTGGCATTTCTCATATATTCCTATTATGACTTATTATGACATCATTTTTTTTTAATGAACAGTTGAGTAGAACAAGACCACTCCCAAGTGTGACATTTTAACAAAAGGTCAGTGTTTGGCTGGTTAACATCAGGTTAGCCGCTGGTAGATGCTTTAACCGCAGCATTATGCTCCCCAAATTCTTGCTTCTTAATGGACGGCTATTTAAAAATAATTATGTATGGCTACTTAAACAGTAGCGTCATATACAGAACAAAACAAAACAAAAATGACATAACAAAAATAGTATTGTGTGTTAATGAAATATTTTCCATATGTTGCCACACTCATTAGTCACATGACATTTTCAGCTTAGATGCTTGGCCAGAAAGAAACATATCCATGAGAAAAAAAAACTACGTAGCAGCATGTGGGCCGCGGACCTCCACAGTTGCGTACCATGCACAAAAATAAACAGGCATGCTCGAATGGGAATTATAGACCTATATTATGTTATCTTCAGGTATTATTCACCTATTTGTAGCCCTAAATGACTTACTTGAGAGAAAAAGTGGGCAGGAGAGAAGTGTTAAAAAGAATTAACGTGCAACAAAAACACTTTAAATCACTTAAAAGAAAATAAATCCAGTACGAGAGAGCAGATTCAGAATCTTTCTCTGATCAATAGATGGATTAATTGCTCTTGGAGCGGGGTGGTGGGGCGGCCCTCGGGCAGGGGGTGGGCTTTGGAGTAAAATGAGGTGGAGGGGTGCTGACAAGCAAGGGAAAGCGGGGGATTTAAGGAGCACTGGCAGCCCCCACCCAGGGTCACCTGGCAATGTGCAGGCCAGCCTTCAGATTAGGATCTGAAAGAGGGAGATAACGAGTTTATTGCCCCCTGGACGGGGTGCTGGAGCCAGGAGGAGAACAGGGGAGGGTGTGTGAGGAGAGAGGGCGGGCGTGTTTGTTTTAACCTGAGGAGGCTGACGCAGGCCTTTTTTGAGGAAAGGCTGTAAAAGCCTCGCATGGTTAGAATACCAGACACTGGTAGTGTGGGGACACCAGCCACACACACATGCATATACATCTACCCTGAACAACCAGTCATTCACACAGAAAACTGTTAAAATATAAGATGAAGGAAAAAAAGTGTGATATAATGACGTTTTCCCAATATGTATAGAGCTTGCAATCTAAATATTGCAGGGTTGTTTTGGCCCTTGTGTGGGTAAAATATGTACAAACCCATTTTTTCATAGTGTATTTATCATAGTATATTTTAACAGTAAATACATAAATATTTTGTAACTTTTAACACTAAGGGTTAATTGTTTATTACTTGTTTAGCTACATGAACAATGATCAATATATTTTATGGCATTTACACAACCTTTTGTTAATGTTAGTTCATTGCATTGACAAAGGTTATCAGATATAACATTTACTAATGCAAAAATTATTAATAAATTATGATATTAATATTAAGGAATGTTATTAAATACTGTAGACTTAAATACTTCATTTTTTGTTTATTTAAACTAACATAGTTAACTAATGTGAACCAATTGAACCTGATATTTTTGGAATAAAATATTGCTTCATATTAAATATGTTCATATTACAGTCTGTCATTTAATATTATTTTAAAGTGATTTATTTTACATAATATATTATTTATTTATGTTTGTTTACAAACACAATGTACAATGTACAAAATCATACGAATTAGCCACCTCGTAAAATAATAAGATTGTCCTATAGTCTAGAATTTCTTATTATTTTAAGGTGATTTTTTTCATATGAGTTTATAAAATATAACCACAAACGATATATGCTAATGTTTTATGTCAATAATATTTTAAATAATAATGTCTATTCTGTAAAGTTTGTTTAGGGTGACAAAGTAATTAATGCACAAAAAATACTGAAATATTATATTAAGACGTGTGAAATATATATATAATATATATAAATACATAAATATATAAATAAATATATGAATATATATATACACTGTAAAAAAAATCCGTAGAAATTGCTGCTGGGTTGCCGGTAACTTACCGTAGATTGTAGATTTAAATTTATGTTTTATACTGGCAACATTTTGTTAAATGAACATTTAACATTTGTAAGTCTTTGTCTTTATAGAGTAAAACTAAAAAAACAGCATCAAGCAAAACATTATGAGAAACAAAATCTGAAGCAAAAAACAGAAAAAGGTTGATGATGATTTCTGGTTCCCAGAATGCTTTGCGTGAGGCTGTTATTGTATAGTTTTATTCTGTAAAGATAAAGACTTGAAAATGTATTTAACTTTGAACAAACTCTTGCCAGTAAATAACATAAATTTAAATCTGCGATATATATATATAAACTTTTTCATCATAGATTTGAAATAAAGATCCATGTTATACAAGAACGAAAGAGAAAAGAAATACATATTTATGTTATTTAGTCACATTATTTTGTGAGCCATTAGCCAATCAAATGTTAAATTCTCACCTTCCTATCAGGTACCTTGCATGTAGGCGGATTTCTCAAAGCCTTAACCTACTTTTTTTTTTCAATTTTACTTAAGGTGATTTTTTAATAAAATATTATTTTCTTTATTTCTTTATTTATGGTTTTGTTTATTTATTTACCCACACAAAGCACACTGTAAATAGTGAAAAGCTGGATGAGCTAATTTTTTTCAACTTAAAATGTCACTTTTTACAATTTTACTTAAGGTGAAAAATGTAAGTTGAAAAAACAACATTTTTTAGGTGTTACCAATTGAAATAATTGTTTAAGTTGATCAAACTTGTCACTTTTTACAGTGTATATTAGTCAGTGGTACCTTGGAAGACCATGTAAAGTGTTACATATTAAAATATACCATGGTATTACCACCACAGTAATGTTTGTAAGAGTTAAAGTAAATTAAATATATGAATACTAATTTATCAGCATTCAAGTACACAAACATACACAGACACAACACACACCAGGACACGCAGCCCTAAATAAACTCAATTAGCAGGTGTGTCTAAACCCAAAACTCTGTGCCATAAACAACACAGCGCAACTGTGAGTGGTGTTGTTAAAAACATCCCACCTTCCCCCTGAGCAAACAGTCAGACGGCAGTGTGCAAACTCATCAGCATTAAAAAAGTCAAAAGAAATTGAGACAATGACACACGCTGACATCTACTCACACGTTCAGATGTAAAAATACACACACGCACAGATTCAGATGTGTGGGTTCACACAAGCCGTCAGAAGTGCAAACATAATCTCACACACGCGCGGGTATAGGGCCTGCGCGGGCCTCTGGCAGAAGGCTCGCCGGGGCCGCACGTGAGCTCCTCTCTCTCAGCTGTGTTTACGTAGAGGAGGAGAGAGAGGGACGAAGAAAAGAAAGGGCGAAAGAGAAAAGAGCAGCAGCCCTCCAGAAGAAGAGGGGGGTAGGGGCCGAGGGATAGGGGCCCCTAACAATGACCCCAGCACTGCAGGTGCAGTCTTGTGGACACAGGGCCGGGAGTGTGTCTCATTCTAGTTCCCTTTTAATGTGATAATAGAAGTGATACTGTTGTCTTAGTTCTCTCTGTTTCGTCCTACGTCTCGCCCCACCCGTCGCGCTTAGAGACGACCCCTCCTTCAAAAACTCAACTCATTTACATGGGGTATTCTTTCGCCTTTCATCGTGTCTTAAGTGCGTGTTTAACTGTGTGTTTGAAAGAATGATCCCGTAATTCAATTTACCATGGTAACTAAATTTTACACCATATTTTATTCACTTTAGATTTAGTCAACTTTATTAACTTGACAGAACGATTTTGAAAGCTTAAGGATTTTTCACTATAGTTTATTTTTGGTTGTATCGTTTATCATAAACCCTTTAGACGCGTCTGCAGCAGGCACTTATTTTGACAAAACACGTGATGCACACAGGATCTCTAACCGCGCAGAACACATATTTTAAAAAAAGAAACCACACACATGACGGACTACATACATGTTGAGACGAACTTCGCATCGAGCGCCGTCGAAAAAAGAAGTCACCGGCCGCCACTGATAAACACTTGTGTTATATTCAATTGCAGTGCAATTTTACGACGAATCGACAGTTGCCACTTTATAAAAAGTTTCTTTGCACTTTTTTGTTAATTTTCCAAGCACTCCATTTTAAACTTATTGGGGTGGTTTTCCCGGACAGGGGTTAGACTAGTCCTAGACTAAAATAAATGTAAGGGCTGTCCAAACTGAAAACAACTTGCACTGCCATATCTTAAAATACATTAGTGCCTTTGTTTTCCCTCAAAATGCACACAAGTAATGTTTTTAGTTTGTTTAAAGTAGTTATATTTTCTAATTATACTTAGGCCTAGTCCTGGCTTAAGCTAATCCCTGTCTGCAAAACCACTCCATAGCGTCTTTATGGATTATACTGTGATGTGGACACGTTACATTTGTACAGATTTATCAGTGGTAAGATAATAATTCAATGTACACATAAATAACACTTGCCCTGGCATCCAAAAATGCCGTAGTGCACATCTACATGCCAGCATATTCAGTGAGATGTTCATTTGTGATTTGTGCAGAAAGGTCACAAGTGAGAAAATAAATTTACGGTATGTTATGTGCATGTGTGTTAGGGGCTTAGTCTTTCTTCACGCACATTTAGGAAAGACCCCAAGAGAGAAGCTTTATCTCTCACAATGCAACACCAATTCTCTTTATTGCTCAATTCCTGACCCTCTCAAAGAATGAACCGCTGTGCGTGCGTGTGTGTACTAGGGAGTGAGTTAGCAATAAAAGTAGAGACATCTCCATTGGGCTTTTTTAAAAAACCTGAACATTTCCAATCAGACATTCGACAGATGTGGATGTTAGGCTGTATAGCATGAAAAACTGTCAAACACTCAAATAATAATTCCTGTGGTTGGTTCACAAATTAACCGTGGTTTGGTTTTGCTACAGTAATCAAAGCTTAACCATGACTTTTGTAGTGAAACCATGGTTTTACAAATGGTATACACCCAAACCACTTTTACTATAATCAAACAACGGATGACTGTTGTGAGACAGGAATAGTGTTGTAGTTGAGAACCAAGACAAGACCAGAGGGTGTCAAGACCAGGCCATTACCAAGACTTTCAGGGGCCAAGAAGAAGGAGACCAAATACAGTCGAGACTGAAGCAAGGCAAAGCAAGGCCCTGTCCCAAATGACGCACCTCATGTGGACTTCCGGTCTTAAAATTCCGGCCTCAAATTGCGTGTGCTTGCTTAGGCTTCGAGTCCGTGGAGTGTCCCATCTGTCAATTTTATGCTCCAAACTGCTGCAGACTCCATGCACTTTACCAACCCAGAAGTCCTTGCAAAAGAGCAATCAGATGTAGAATGGGAGGATTTCTCATTGATGGGCAACTTCTCTTCCTATTTACGGCATGATGCTCGATTCTGTCTTAAAATACGACTCTGGTGCACCCTCTTGGATTCGTGTCAAGGGTCCTTAAAGTCTACACTCCATGATGTCATCAAAGTGTGGACTCTGAGGAAGTCCACAAGTCTGGAGTGTGCCATTTGGGACAGGGCCAATATGGATATTGTTGGCCTTTGTATTAATTTGTTGACAGATTTATGTTTGGACAATCCTCCATTGATTTCTTACAGGCACAACAGTAACAAAAAACTTAAATAAGTCAATGATTGCTTTCAAAGCCAGTCTTTTTACATCCAATCACAATAATGATGTTTTTGCATAAAGCGGACAATGCACCAGCAATTTTGCATAATTCCTGTGGTCTTGAAATAAAATCCTTAGACCACTAACTCTGAGACCAAGATAAGACAGAGACCAAAGACATTCGAGGCCGAGACAAGACCAAGACCATCAAAAAATGCTCTTGAGAAGCTCAGTCTTGTGTCCTACAACACTTGAGAGAAAGATTAGATTATATTAGGAACAAAGTAACAACCATTGTGGTTGTAAGGAACAACCATACTTCTCTAGCTATTTAAAGGGATAGTTCGGCCAAAAATGATATTAAACCCATGATTCACCCACCCCCAAGCCATCCGAGATGCATATGCCCATCGTTTTTCAGACGAACACATTTTCAGTTATTTTAGAAAATGTTTTAGATCTTTTAGTTAATCAAATGTAAAGTTATGGGGTCCACGACCTTCAAGTCCAAAAATTGTGCATCCATCATTCACAAAATAAATCCAAACGGCTGCACGATGATAAACAAAGGCCTTCTGAGCGTAATCCACGCCGTTTTGTTGTAGAAATATCCACATTTAAAACTTTATAAGCGAAAATAACTCGCTTTTGGTAATGCCGCCATCTTAGTCGCGTCCGCATTTAAGATGAGAGCTTAGCTTACGGAGGTTTCTCTGCTGCTACTCTGTGCCCTCGCCCTCCGAAATGTCATACGTCACTAAGAAAAGTGCGTACACTACACTAATACTCTCTCCTGAATACAGAGGAGTCTAAGATGGCGGCGCTAACGGAAGCTAGTTATTTTCGTTTATAATGTTTTAAAATGGATATTTCTACAACAGCACCGCACGGATTATCCTCAGAAGGCCTTTATTTATCATCCTGGAGCCATTTGGATTTCTTTGGGGAATGTTATATGCACATTTTTTGGACTTGAAGGACGTGGACCCCAACACTTTACTGTTCAGCAGCTGAAAGATATAAGACATTTTCTAAAATAACTGAAAATGTGTTTGTCTGAAAATTATGGAGATATGCATCTCGGACGGCTTTGCGGTGAGTAAATCATGGGTTTAATATGCATTATGAATACTATACAACTTTGCAAAAATTATGTTAACTTGTATGACTTTCTTTTTTTTATTAAAATGTGCAGTATTCAACCTGAGTGCACCAGTGCGAATCCCAAATTGCAGTGGGATCCACCTGACCATGCCACATTACCTGACTGGCAAAAGTAAAAAATTAAATAAAAAGCAAAAATAAATAAAAAAATAAAGTATAAATTATTATAAATAAATAAATATGGTTGCCTCTCTTGTGACATTTATGTTCCTTTATTTCTTTCCTTTATTTTTTAATGCATCTTCTATGGCTTTGCTTATGTTATTTCTAAAGAATTAAACTAAATAGGTTATTTAAGATTATTTAAAAAAACTAGCATATTTGGATTAACTTAGTTAAAAACTTTATAAAGTATCAACAGAATAAAAGTTCCTTACACACTTTTAGAATAAAAGCGCAAAAGCTGTCATTAGGGCAGTACTCTCTCAAAAAGTACACCTTTGTTCCTAACGGGTAGCCTACATATTAAGATACACATCTGTACCAAAATGGACCTTTTAAAGGGGCCATGGCACAAGACTTTTTTAAGATGTCAAATAAATCTTTGGTGTCCCCAGAGCACATATGTAAAGGTTTAGCTCAAAATACCATATAAATAATTTATTATAGCATGTTAAAATTGCCACTTTGTAGGTGTGTTCAAAAATGTGCCGTTTTGGGTGTGTCCTTTAAAATGCAAATGAGCTGATGAAATTCAAACACTGATCACAATGATGGTGGTTTGTTGTAATTAAAACTCAATTGTGCTTTTCTCTGCACTAAATGTCAGTGCTGTGGTTGGATAGTGCAGATTAAGGGGCGGTATTATTATAATAAGAGCTCCTTATGACATCATAAGGAGAGCCAAATTTCAACGACCAATTTTTTCACATGCTTGTAGAGAATGGTTTATCAAAACTAAGTTAATGGGTTGATCTTTTTTTTTACATTTTCTAGGTTGATGGAAGCACTGGGGACCCAATCATAGCAATTAAACATGGAAAAAGTCAGATTTTCATGCCATGGCCCCTTTAAAGGGTACATACTGTCCCAGTGACGGCTTTGTAACTTTATTTCTGGCAGTGAGTGCAGGGTAGATGTAATACAGTCGGTGTTTGCAACGCTTATGTTATTCACCATCACTCTCTGATGGCAATGCAGTGTCTATAGTGTGCTCAGATGTTAAAATGAATGCCACTGCTGGACTAAAGCAACTCTGTCCTGTTTAGACAAGTGTTTCCCATTGTGGCTTCAAACACGAGACTTGCACACTTACACACATCTAAAAAAAATCTAACTAGTGATACACACATATACACATCCATTGTCACACACACTGCCAATGCTACTCATTGCAAAAAACACACAAAACTAATAAATCATTCATAAATTTCACAAACAGACTTTGGAATGCAAGCAAAGACAAAACCAAATTTGCCAGGATTGTTAAGATCACAGCCACAGGCTCTCACACACACACCTCAAAGTGAGTGGCCTAGGGGCAGCAATGGGAGGTAGCAAGTGTGCTAACACAAAAACATGTGTAAGGCTTTAAATAAGACATAAAGTTAAAAGCCAAACTCCTACTCGCTGTCTTCACCTCCCTCATCCTCACTACACCCATATTATGAAGAGAAGAAAAGGGCAGAGGGTGAAGATGAATACCATCTCTCTCTCTCTCTCTTGCTCTCTCTCTCTCTCTCTCTTTTCCATTGCTCGGCACATATGAATGCTTAATTAAATGCGCAGCTTGTGCAAAGTATTATTCCAGTTGAGATGCTTATCGCCATGTAATAAGATCTTTGCAGGCTCATAGCTACATTTCAAGCAAATTTCCTCCTTATTTTTGTTCTCGTACCTCCATTCTGTCGCCTGCACAATCTTTCATTGTGCGGAGGAGAGGTACGCGTGTGAGCGCACGAGAGCTGTGTGTTAATATCACAGCGGTGCGTGTTTTGCTTAATTAGCACTTGTATGAAAACAAATGTAGTCGATTGAATGAAATTGGTTTTACGAATCTGGTCAAAATGAAACATCATAATGCGTTTGGTGAATATGAGACTATAGGAATGGAAGGTGAGAAAGATGTTCCTTTACCTACACAATCTCTCTCTTTCTCTCTCTGGTCTCATTTTGGGGTTCGAGGTAATCTGTCTTCAGCAGTGTAAAATATGAGGCTGTTTTTGAATGCATCTGCAATCGGCGGTCCACAACACAATTCATCATTCACGACTCAAGGTTCTCTGAGGGTGGCCTGACTGCATATGGGAACATTAGTACATTTCATCTGTTATCTTTACCGTTAATTTGCTCATTTCTTTCCATTCTGTTCTCTCACAGTAAAGTACAATGGTTACTGTATTAAAATATTTTACATATATTCGTTCATAAGTCCCTTATAAGTCCTTTAAACCAGCGATTCTCAAACTTTTACGGCATGGGCACCCCTTGTGTACGGTGCATCCCTTCGCGGCACTCCCACCCCCAAAAGAAAATGTATGACATAAAACATTTCAAAATGTTTTATTTTATTTAAAAACAAAACATATTAAATTATACAACATATTGCCGCTGGTTAGTATCCTTATTTTTCTGAGGTTAAATTACACAGAATTTATGATAAATTAATGTATTTTTTAAAATGTCATAAAACTGGAATCGCCCTGGCACCAGTGTGAGAACCACTGCTTTAAACTGTAGCTCGATTGGTAGAGCATAGCGTTAGCAACGCAAAGGTCACGGGTTCAATCTCAAGGTGACAAATACTAATTTAAAGAAGAAATGTATAAATTGAATGGATTGTAAGTTTGGATAAAACCTTAGCCTGCCAAATGCGTAAATGTAAAAGTACTACACATAATTTTTTTTCGTACATAAAAATAAAGTAAGTACCATGGTAATCGTATATTCTTTAAAGCACTTTGAAGTACTTAAAGCTTTATATATGTGATGTTGTACCTTAAAATTCAATTATCACTATAGCTCAGTAGGTAGAGCATTGTGTTTGCAGTGCAAAGGTCATGGGTTTGAATCCCAGATAAAATACATACTGCTAAAATACATATAGTTAAATGCATTGTGGTTTAAAAGGCACTTTGAATATAAGAAAATGCGCAAATCTGTAAATGTGTAACTTTTTATTTACAAAACGACACAACCATGCACTGTAAAAAAGAGTATTTGTTCACTGTACAAAAATTCCATAGAAATTACAGTTACTTGCAGCTGGTTGCCAGTAACTTACTGTAGATTTAAATTATTTACTGGCAACATGTTCAAAGTTAAATGAACATTAAACATTAAAAAATCTTTGTCTTTACAGAGTAAAACTAAAACAACAGCATTAAGCAAAGCATTCTGGGAAACAAAATCTGAAGCAAAAACAGAAAAAGTTTGGTGATGATTTCTGGTTCCCGTAATGCTTTGCATGAGGCCGTTATTGTTTTATTCTGTAAACATAAAGATTTGTTTATGTTTAATGTTTATTTAACTTTGAACAAACTCTTGCCAGTAAATAACATAAATTTAAATCTACAGTAAGTTACTGGCAACCAGCTGCACGTAACGCTGTAATTTCTACGGAATTAAGCTGTGTTTTTTTGTGTGTTTTGTCTTTTTGTTTAATCAACTCAGATTTACAAATAATTTCAACTTACAATTTTTTTATCTTGACTAGAGATGAGTTGTTACAACTTATAAAATAAAGTTGACTTATTTTAACTATATTTTATACACTGTAAAACATCTCTTTAGAAATTACAGTATTACTGGCAGTTGGTTGCCAGTAACTTACTGTAGATTTTACATTTATGTCATTTACTGGCAACAGTTTGTTTAAAGTTAAATGAACATGAAACATTTTCAGTCTTTATCTTCTACAGTAAGTTACTGGCAACCAGCTGCATAATTACAGCAAATTTTTTACAATGAACAACTCATCTCTAGTCAAGATAAATAATAGCAAGTTACAATGACTGTAAATCAGAATTGATTAAATAAAGAAATTTAAGACAGCAAATATTTTTACAGTGTCGTATTTTATATATGTACCAAGTTTATATCTTTTCAGACATGAACTATGGTATTCTTTGAAGTACACAGCAAATCACCAGTGTTAAATGTACACTGCTGGTGTATATATGGGTACCACCAGGTTTTACAACACCATGTAAATGCCATATATGAATACAGAATGGCAATCATTCAATATACTGTCCCTGGACCACAAAACCATTCTGCATGTTTTATACATCATCTGAAAGCCGTAAACAAATAATCTTTCCATTTATGTTTTTATTTTTTAGGATAGGACAATATTTGGTAAAGATACAACTGTCTGAAAACCTGGAATCTGGGTGCAAAAAAATCTAAATTGCTTTCAAAGTCCTTAGCAACTGCATCCACTCACAAAAATTTACTTTTGACATATTTACTGAATAGAAAATTTACAAAATATCTTCGTGGAACATGATCTTATATTTTTTTTTGTATAAAAGAACAATATTTTTTATTTATTATATATATTTTTTGCCCCATACAATGTATTGTTGGCTATTGGTATACAAATATACCCATGCAACTTGTGACTGCATGTTTTGTGGTCAAGGATCTCTTATATTATAGTCCTGGCAAAGTACTTTTGGTAAAAAAAATCCTTGAAAATTAACATTGAGAATATCACACACAACCACAGTAGATAAACATCCAATTCACAATAATCTGTAACAAGCATGCCATCATTCCTACACGAGGTGCTCAAACCCTTTCCAAAGATTTCTCAGACATTTATGTTGGTCGTAGTAGATTTCATCTCACAAGTTAAAATCTCATTTCATGCTGTCAGAGAAAGATCAGACATCGTTCATAACGGACCGGAGCCAGAGAAATGAAGCGGCCTAGGGTTTCCTCTCCATCCAAGGAAAGGAATGGAGGAGACTATGAAAGATGTCAACATCTCCTCCTCGCAAACGCACAGACGATGATCAGCATTGCCCTCGGAAAGACACTTGTTTCAACTTTAGGATATATGAGTAGGATGACTTATAATAACAACATTTTCACCCTCTATAAATCTAACCCTTCACACATACACACAGGTGCGTACAAACATTTGGGTTTGTTAAAGACCACTACTGCCTCCCGATGGTGATGTGTGAACTGCACCCATGCATGAGAGGTTTCAAATATTAGATTGAATGAGCTACACACACATATTTACACTATTATAGACCAAATAAACCTTATATATTTTGTTTGCGGCCATATGTGCATCTGTATCACTAGAAAGTGACAATTTCAGCATTCCCACAAGAGCATCATGACTCTGTATAGTGAGCTGTTCACCACAAAATAAAACACAGCTTACAGAAATAAACCAATTTTGAACAACAGCACAGCGTTGTATTCATTTATTGAGATTTACAAACTTGTCAGTCAAGCAAAATTACATAAACTTGAAATGAATTGGGGTGCATATGAGGCTACATGTCTGTGTAGCACCAGTAAACACATACTTGTCTTTATTTTTATAAAATCACTGAATTAACACAAATTGTATTAGATACGCATTTATAAAGCAAATGTTAACAAATCAAATCTATTATGCATCTTTAATTTTAACGCTCAACCAACTTTATTATCTATGCATAATGAGGACACTTGTTACTAGACACATACACATGTGCATACATATAGAGCCACATTAATATTTTATTCACTAATCCAGTTTTTTGGTCTAATATTCATAAAGAACACATGGGAATCAAATCACTGCTCCGTCTGTTTATAAATAGCACCCATCCATCACATTAAAGGCTTGATGTGTGACTTCTTTCAATTACTGACTCATCATCTCTCTTTAACACCCGCAGAGGTCACGACCCTCATTTATTACTGAAACAGTCCACACGAACGCTGCCGAACTTCATGATTCAGGCCAAAGGCCTGTGGTGACCACTACCTGACCGCTTTTACGAGATCAGTGTCCGAATTGGGGTTATGGTGTCAGGCCGGCATTAGCCGTTGATCGTGATGTCATGCATGAACAATGTTGCAGTAAAGTGAGAAACAGTTTAACTATGTGTTAGTCCCATTTTCTATCCTACAAGGAAATCTGCTATCAGATCTGAAAGCTAACAAACAGGTTTTAGACCAGTATTTGCATGTATGCAATGATTCATTTCGAAGAAGTCACCTCCATGATGCTTACATTTGTTATTTCCTGAATGGTTTATTGGGATTGTCCCGGCTACATGACGTTGACTCTCTATAATGAGTATTTTTCTCATTTTCTCATTTACATTAATGCATTTGGCAGATGCTTTTATCCAAAGCACCTTATGGTGCATTCAAGTTAAACATTTTATAAGTTTGTGTGCTCCCTGGGAATCAAACCCATGACCTTTACCGATTCATCTACAGGACCACTCATCATGCAAGACAGAAAGTAATACCTCAACATGCTACAGTATTTGTGACATTGATGTACACTTTACAAATGTATAGTTAAAAATTAAGTTAAGGGTTTGCAAGACATTTAAATATTTCCAATATGACTTACATTTTTGGTGCTTGCTGTGAGCAATTTTTGATTTTGTATCAAAATTTTGGTCACAGACTTTGTAAGACTCAGGTTTGATCTTTAATTTAATGCAAACGTTTACCCCTAGTCCTCTCATACTGTAATGTAGTTCAAAGTAAATGTTACTTTGTATCACATCATCGCACAAAATAGTGCATGCACCTCAATACGCACATTAAAACGCTAAGCGGACAATAAACAATGTGACAGAAACAAAGTGATCAAATACAAATGAGTGTGTGTGTGTGTGTGAGAGAGACTGAGTATGTTTTGGGGGACTGAAGGAAGAGGGTGATTTAATGTGAGCAATTTTAACATTAAAAAGAGTGGGAGAGGAAACCAAAAAGGAAATGACTTATATAGCTCTTTGAGGAGAATGAGATCACAGGCTGCAATTATATAATTCCTGTCAAGTGATGGCAGAGATAGCCTAAGAGGAATGCGCACGCTCCGGACGAAACAACCGCCTTATGAGCGACCCAAAGTTCCAGGGTCATCCGAAGGTCAACCGCAGGAATAAGATCGCCATCGCATTCAGCGATCAACTGTCGTTTTAAAACTGGGGTTTATCGTCCCTATTGTTTTCGGTTACCACGACACGTGGTCGAGACGTACTTTACGTGAGACAAGATGTTCTCAGACGGCAATGCTGATTCGCATGTAAGATGGCCGCCACAGTTGCATTAAGAAGTATGAGATGTACAACATTGGCCGTGGGATGATTTTATGCCATTTTATAAAATACAGTAATTTATCGTAAATAATGTGTATTTAACCTCAGAAAAATAACCAACAGTATAATTGTATAATTTAATATGTTTTGTTTAATTAAAACTTTAAGTTTTAGAATGTTTTATGTCATACATTGTCTTGGGGGGGGGGGGGTGCCAAGGGATGCATCGCACGCCGAAAAAGTTTGAGAACCACTCATGTACAATACCATCCTCAAGCATAAACAGTTCAGGACAAATGTCCCACTGTGGTGATTTATTTTTGGATTATCGAACTTTGGATTGAAATGGTGAACTTTGACTCGTGTGAAGGTCCGGGCGTACCCCAGTGTGGGCGGAGGGCATGCTGGCGGACGGGCCGGTTCGCAGGGGCAAAAAGGGAGTGGAGGGTTCACCGAGGGTTCCCAGGGAGAGCAGCGTGGCTGGCGGAGGCAGTTTGTCTGCAGTAACGCATGCAGTCTCCAGCAGAGATGCCTATCAGAACTGCTATATAGCCTGTAGGGGGAGGGGGAGAGAGGACGGGTGAGAAAAAACCAAGATAGAGAAAAGCCTCAGAAATCAAGTCATACGGATTTTTTTTTACCAAAACATTTGAATATGAGAACAGTAAACTGAAAAAAACCCCGAATGTTAAGGTTGATTCCTCAGAAATGTGTAAACACTGTTGACCATCCTGAAATATATGGTGCATTCACAAGTGTTTGATATAACGAAATTTCTTTATACCAATTTCAGTGAGAAACATGGCAGAATGCAGAAAATATGATGGCATTGCAATATAACAGTTGATATCTATACAGTAGACAGTGCATTTATAAATTAATGAGAAATATAAAAAAAAAACACATAATATGCATTTCTTCTTCTTCTATAAATAGCGATAATAAATCTTTGTGTAATTCATAAATAATGTATCCGGTGTGTGAACGCACCAGACATCATAAACAATTTACCAGCTCGTAAATACGAACAACCCAGGATATGAATGCACCTATAGTAACATTAGTGAACATTGAGCTTTGGGATTGGGACTATCTGTATGGCAGAAGACTTTGAGAAGCCTGTTTCAAAAATGATCATTTTTGCAATTTTATTTAATAATGCTACTGGTTCAGAAATTGGACATTTTATCCTAAATGCATTTTTTATGACAAAGCGTTAAATTTGACTACATTTGCTCTTCTTTATTTATATTTAAAGGGGGTCAATCCTAATGAGGCCTATAAATGCCACACCTGCCCGCTGCTGGTCACATACGTCAACATATGAGTTATGTTAATCAAAGTCTGTTTTTTAATCTTTTAAACAAGACTAAAATCACCAGGGCCCTATGATCAGACCAAATCCTGCTCCGAAACCCTTTGAAAATGTGAGTTTTTTCCCCCGAATGGCTTTTAAGTGTTATCCCGAAGATCTTATTCAAGTTCAAGATGCATGCAGAATTTACCAAATAACAGCAAAGATTAAATCTATCAACTTATCAGACAATATGAAAGCTAAACGTTACAGAGTGTGATTGTGGCTTCCAAAGTCATTTAAATGCACATGTAGCATAAATCTGGGTTATGGCTCATGCTGATACCACCCACGGTGAAACAATAGGACCTTTTATTCCAGATTATTCCAGATGGCCCTAAAGCTAATTTAGTTACAGGATAATAATTTTACTCATGTTACATTGTGATTGTTATTAACAGTGTTTTGAAATACTAGCTAATTGTTGAATGTTACATTACACTCCTGAAAATAAAAGTGCTACAAAAGGTTCTTCACAGCGGTGCAGCAAAAGAACTATTTTTAGTTCTCCAAACAAAAGGTTCCTAATTTCTGTCATACCTATGCTGTAGAAAATCTGCAGCATTTTTGTCAAATCAACATATATTTTTATGTTACTTTAACTAAAAAAAAACAAGTTAAACAATTTTAATAATTGCCATAAGTTATGACAACTTATCACAAGCCAAAATAAAAAAATAGTAGGTTGATTTTTTTTAACAATGTATTAATAGTCTAAAATGGCTTTTTCCTTTAGAAAAAACCTTTTGTGAAGCATAAACGTTTTTTAGATGTTAAAGGTCCTTTATGGAACCATGCATACAATGCCAAACCTATTCCTTTATACCCGACCCCCCCCAGTAGGAACTATTACACTAAAAAAAGAGAAGTGAGTTATTTCTGTGCCAAAATAGTAAACAAATGGTCAATAGGACCAAATGATCAATTTTATTATTGAAAACTACCCTCAAGTGTTTAAAAAGGTAAACAAACAATGTTTGTAACTTCTTTTAATAATGCACTCAAACAAATGAACTTTCACGTTTGCCAATTTTACTTAATGTATGTTGTGATAACTTAAAAAAAAAATTAACAATGTGAACTTAATTTAATCTAGTTCATTCAACAAAAAAGTTGTCAGCTTTACTTAAAAGATTTTTGTTTAGCAAAATAACATTGTTGCATAAAAGTAACAGATTAATAAAACCAGACTTGCATCTTATTGGCTGATGATGTTGCAGTGTATTATGGGTAATTGTTGTCCTGGCACCCTCTTGCAGAAGTATAGAACCATTAGATAGGTATGTGAGTAATAAGTGGCCAAGTATGAGTCAATGAACTTGATCTGATATATTTTAGAACAAAACAAACAAACAAGCAATCGTGTTTAAACTGTAAAGGTCTTTATGATGAGTTGTATTGAACAGATGCACTTTGATTGATGGATTCAGTGTTATGGACCTAAATTCTAATTAAAAGGGTTGGAGTTTATAAAATTCCATTATTCAATTTTTTTGTCATCATTAATTACATTTTCATGTAGAATTAACTCAATTTTTGTTTGTTGATTCTACTAAGGTTTGTTAAGTTTACTTAAACTTCTTTTGTAAAATGAACTAAATTATTGTTTGTTGAGATTACTTAAACAAATTGCATGGAACCTGTTGACATAATATTTTTAATTAAACCCAACATTTCAATTTTTAAAAAGTGTGTTAATTCTGTAACACAGACCAAGATTAAAGGATTTTTCCCTTCTGTTCCTCAAAAACTTAATGTAATTTGATGAACAAATCAGTCTCAGAAGATTCAGTGTGTGCTGCATAAATCATAGTTTGACTAATTCATTGTAAAGAACTCAAAAGAGTCATCTGTGAATGTCCAGACAGCAATCTTGATATAATTAAAAAATAATAGAAATACTGAAGTAAGAGTAAACCTTTAATCATTTAAAAAAAATCCAAAATGATTCTGAAGCACCTCTGTAAGGAAACAAAGGTCAAAGGCCTAACAAAGGACTAAGGAAAACATTCAATTACATTTAAAGTTTCAAAAATTTAAAGTAGTCTACCATAAAGCACTAACCTACAGTAAATAACCCATAATGCAACATCAATTACGTTTCCCAAAAAGCAACCCCGAAACCCCCTTTGTGTTGGGTGCATCCCTTGTGCCCACCCCCAAAGAAAATTCATGACATAAAACAATTTGAAAGAGTTTGAATTAAACAAACCATTTTAAATTAATAAGTGTAGCGCTGTTGGTCAGTAGCCTTATTTTTCTGAGGTTTAATTACACAAAAGTTACGATAAATTAATGTATTTTATAAAATGTCATAAAACTGCACCCCCCCACCTAATTTGAGAATCACTAATGTACAGCAATATATTTCTTTGTGATGCAAAGACTCATTAAAGAACTTTAAACACACACGCATATAGCGGCAGCTGCATGCAGGAGTGCTAGCATTAGCATTAGCTGTTTACTAATGCATCAGCTGGAGGGGTTGTGCTTTATACTCACTGCAGATTGAGATGACATGCTCCAAGGGCTGAAGGGCTGCAGACAAGACTAATGTCGTCTGTCTCCGACACAGCAGCATCAAAGTACCAATGTGTGTGTGTGTGTGTGTGTGTGTGTGTGCGTGTGTGTGTGTGTGTGTGTGTGTGTGTGTGTGTGTGTGCGTGTCCACGCACTCTTGAGACTCTGTTAGCGTTTAATCTGATTACATGAATCTGACTGGGGGGCAGCAACAGAGGGGGCGTCAAGAAGTCTAAATTCGTTGGGCAGCAATGACTTATAATCACTTTATACAAGTCAGACCCAAAGAATGCCTAATCTATTCTCTGCTTCATGAGCATGCCTAACAAATACAGTATATACGAATGTGCGTGAGCTCTTACACAACACAAAGTCCTATGACCCCAACCATGTAGAAAAGAAAAATTCGTATCGCAAGAACATGGCCGATCAAATTTTAAAGACCTGAAAAGAGTAAATTCAAATAGAGAGGATGCAGTACATGCTTCTAATTATAGAAATAAACTATTTGATTGCCAAGAAATCTTAAGTGATGTAAGCTGGAGCAACTATGTGCACTATTAAAAAAACGTCACAGGTATGTTTATTTATTTCACAGTGTCTTTGAATCAAAATCAATCCATTAATTGACCTTTTACTAAATGCACAACCTGTCCTACATTTGCAACTCATTTGACATATAATACCAACTTTAGCTTTTTCCACTTCAGTCCTCTTATTTGATTTAAAGTGTTGTTCGATATGTCCTGTGTGCTTCAATAGTTTCATTTGAATTTTACAGTATTTTCTATAAATACAGTAAAACATTGCTGAGACATCTCTAAATAATCACATCACATCATCTACATTTGTAGCCTAAACAAGAAAAGGATTTCTGGCCTGCAGTCACCAGACAGACCAGGCATCTGTTGAATGGGACACTGTACTGGGAGTAGCAAATTGAAGTACGTGTAACACGACACAAATGAACAAAAAGTATTTAGCTAATGATTTATTATTTAGGAAGGCTCCTTAACCCCTCCGCTAGGCCCCGACTCTATTGTAGACAGATCTGAGACGTGATAAGAAAATGTCTAATGGCAGTCAGCTGGCAGGTGGGCGAGTGAAGACCCAGCGCTTGCCCGGCGCGGGTTAATCTGTGTTAAGTGATATCTGAGCGCAGGCCGACGGCAGCCATGTCACTGAATACAAGGGGTTTAGAGCGACCCGACTGCACAGGTAAGTCACCTGAGGAGGCAGCTGGACCGAAACCGCTGCTAGTCCGGCACACACTCGAGAGATGTAGTCTGGATTTGTGTTGTGCTTATAGGCGCACTTAAACACACTGCTCTTTTGTACACCTGCGACCACTGCGTTTTTGTGGTTTTGGGTTATGTAACAGTGCTAAATCTACATGTGAAGTGGGTTATGTGATCTACTTCAGTAAAGAGGTTTTGTGTGTTTCAGGCCTGCCGAGAAGATACATTTTGTCACGTGTTGATGTTGAATGTGAGTTAAACTAGCTTGACTTATTAAGTACAATCTATTAAAGAGAACATATGAGATAAATCAGTTTTTTTAAGTGTTCAGAAATCTCGTTTTTTGGTTTTGCATTCCCATTAATTTCAATTCAACTGCAGTTGGTTTGTTTTGATTTAAACCTTCATAACTTAAAAAATACAGCTAAGTAGCACCATAAAACAAAATAATAACATGATAACATAATAATAAACATGTTTCGACAAAAATGTTAAAAAATGGATTTATCTCGTTTTGCAACGAAACTCTTCATATCAGAAAAATCTGACTTTTTCCATGTTTTAGTGCTATAATTGGGTCCTCATTGCTTTTATCAACCTAACCTAGAAAATGTGTAAAATATCAACCCAATAACTTAGTTTTGATAAATCATTCTCTGCATACATGTGAAAAAAATAGGTCATTGAAATCTGGCTCCCCTTGTGATGTTAGAAGGGGATAATACCGCCCCTTAATCTGCACTATCCAACACAGCACTGCCATTTAGTACAGAGATCAGCTCATTTGCATTTTAAAGAACACACCCAAAAACTGCACATTTATGCTCAGACCTACAAAGTGGCAATTTTAACATGTTATAATAAATTATCTATATGATATTTTGAGCTAGACTCTGGGGACACCAAAGAGTCTTGTGAAATGCCCCTTTAAAACAATAAAACTATTTATTCAAGTTATAATAAAAATAGTTATCTTGATATATTAGACTTAGATTTAGACTTTTTAAATGACATGAAACTTATGTCATACTGTACGTGGTGACAATATTATAGTGTATGTCAAGTGCATTAAAGGTCCATTGTGTAGATGTTTAGCGGCTTCTTTGAGATTGCATAGTAAGGCTACATTAACACATAGCCGGGTATTTTGAGAAACGAATACTTTCCCGCCTCCGTTTTCAATAATAACATCGTGCACACCACATCGTTTTCAAAAAAACTTTCCATTTACATCAACCCGCCTAAAATACGCCGTCGAGCGGCATAATAACTATGCCAAACCTGTGGGAGGCAGTGTAGGAAGGGGAATACAGCCATGCAAGCCAATCAAAATCGTCAGAATCAACACCAACGAAGAACACGAGCGACTTCCTGTTCCTTTCATAACAGCAAACATGATAAACCTGAATCCCAAACCGCCTACTTCCATACTATATAGTATGCAAAGTAGCGCTTTTTACATACTATATAGTATGGAAGTAAGGCGGTTTGGGATTCAGCCACAGATTGATCAGTAGCCAAACAAACTGTAAGGGCGCTCTCATGACGTTAAACATTTTCTGGCGCAAAATGTGACGTTTAAGAACCTAAAACCCCGTTTCTCCCAGTTGACACGGCAACACATAACCGGGGTAATCAGAAATATCCACTTTGGCCGGAGGTTTTAGAAATAATCGTTTTCTGTAATAAAAACGCGGTTTTCGTGTAAATGACAGGCCAAACCGCAGGAAAATATATGCGTCTTTCCTTCGTGTAAACAGGGTATAAGAAAATGTAATTTTTTCAAGCCAATGGCTGGGTTAAGGTAATTGGGTCATTTTATTGGGTTATTTTCTTCAGTGTTGGGCTTCTCAGCTCACTGGGTTACAGGTTGGGCCATTTTCACTGCATGGTTCCCCACGGGTCAGGTCAGCTTACATTTGGGGGCTTTTCCCCTGGGTACAGTGCCTAGTACCCAATACTTTTTTAGTACCACCTCAGTTGAGGTTCCAAGTGAACTGAGCTGATATTAAAACGTGAGGTGAAAACACTGTAGATCCCACAGTGTCACTACCAGCGTCATCGCTATAATATAAGATTAGCTTTACCTTCATGCGTGCACTGTCGAGCAAGCTTGTTGTCATCTGTGCTGTGTTGTAAGTTGTAAAACTCTCTTTTAGTGGTAAAAAACATCCAC
Organism: Misgurnus anguillicaudatus; assembly: GCF_027580225.2. Lineage (NCBI taxonomy): Eukaryota > Metazoa > Chordata > Actinopteri > Cypriniformes > Cobitidae > Misgurnus > Misgurnus anguillicaudatus. Next base: position 12,197,696 of record NC_073350.2, read on the forward strand.
AAGTTGAGAATCAGGAACACCATACCAATGTTTTGCAGGCTTGAGGTTTGTGGCGGCACATTTGCGAAGTGCAGGTCCACAAGCACTGCATTTTTGCAACTTAAAGGAACAGTATGTAAGAAATGTATATCAATGAATCATAAAATGACCCTGATATGTCATTAGACACTAAAAAAATCATTTTCATTTCAAATACTTATATCACTGACAACAGTGGTCTGGCCAGTATATTGTCATTTAAAAAGTGGAGTTGCAGCCCTCAACTGATGTTTATGTTGTCATTTTGTGTATTGGCCACCAGTTGTGTGATTGCAGTAACAGTTTTAGCCACAAGTCTTGTGATTGCAAAAACAGTTTTGGCCACAATCCTACATACTGTTCCTTTAAATGAAGCTTAGCGTAGGGTGTCGACTGACGCCACTGGTGTTTGTACAAAAACTTTCCTGTGATACAGAGGTAGTGATAATAATCGTGATGTGCAAACATTTATTTGTGGTGGTCAATTTTGATTTCGTGGCGGACTGAGAAATAAATGAATGTATGGTAATGTATAGCATTCCAGCGATGATGTCACAGCAGTAGGCTCCGCAAATTTAATGACACGCTTAAAATCCCTCCCTCTCTGAAGTGTTACTAAATGTACTAAAGTGTAACTCAATGGAAAAGCTAACCAAGCCAAAGTGAGGTGAGCTGACACAACCTGACCCGTGGGGTCCTATGCAATGGAAAAGCGCCATATGTAAGGGGACCCGCAGTATATGTAGATAAAAACGTCTCATTCTAAGGTAATAAAACAATACAGTTCATTATGTAATGTCTTGATAATATAGTTATATCATATTGCATTTCTGTCAAAAGATCCTTCTTAAAATTACACAATGCACCTTTAATAGTCTTTTAAAAACAAAGGTGGTACAAAATGTGCCTTTATGTCGAGATAAAAAGTGCTTTTCAGTGCTTTTTCAAGTGATCAGACTATCTGGAAGATGTTAAAATGGGCAAAGTAATAAAACCATGGACCGGAAACACCATGACGTTTTCATCATTTCAGACCAAGTTTATTGTTTAAAAGCTCTTAAATGTGCTTCAAAGTTTATGTTTTAAAACTTTTACCAAATGAAAAATCAATTGCACTACGAGATTATGCCTTCATACCTTTGAGAAATGGCAGCATAAGAAACAAAAGCTTTGCAGGCCATTACGTTATACTCAACAACAAAAAAATGACAATCGTAATTAAATCCATGACACTGAGAGGCACTAAGTAACATCAAAATGTCCTCCACGTAAAAGTCAAAGAAGGAGTAAAGCCAGTAAACCTAATGTCAATGGTTTTTATTGACAATTGACCTGCATTTCCTGTCGAAAGTAAAATAGTTTACCAATATCAGATACTAAGAGTCCCAAACGAAGAATAATTGAGTCGGAATACCTACTCGCTGCTTCCTAATTGAATAAAAAGACATTAGGACGGCGACCATCGCATACCCTGTGGAGTAAAATGTGCCTGGCTCTCGATTTGAGCAAGAAAATGCCATTTTACTTCTCTGGCCTCCTACCGGATGATATCTGAGTCTCATTCCCATGTATTAAACCGGGTGAACAGGAAATCAGTCTATATGAAAAAACAACAGCGGGGTTTTTTGTTCCACAGCCGTAAAGTATAGGCCCTGAGTTCCAGGCAGAAGGGTATGACAGCGCAATAATGAACGCCGGGTAATTGGAACAAGGTTTTGGCCTGAAACATCCCTCTCCGCAGATTTCACCAGGCTTTTAGCGCTGTCTTCCAAATCAAAGCCAAACGGCGGCGGCTGGGGCAAACCAAACAAAGCGCAAACGCGAGACACGCAAGCGTAAATGAGGGCTGATGGCTCGGACTTAGGCCGAGAGAAAAAGTAAACCAGATCTAGTGGGACATGCACTTATAAACCAGAAGAAGCAGTCTTACTACAATAACCCCAAACACTGTAACTCTAGAATGAAAAAAATTGTCGCATATCCAACATGACTCTCTTCCCCTTCACTTTCGTATTACTCGATAGAAAATAAAGTCGTACGCCACAAATGAAGATATCACACAAAAAAAGTTAGATGAATGGGGAACGTTGGATTGGGATGAAAGTTGATGTAAACCAGCGACCGTAAACATGCATGGAATAAATCTATCATAACCACATGTGGAGCTGACACTCAGATAATACAGCGAGGAACGTGCAGGCGTGCACAGAGAGCAGATGAGCCCCATGCGACGCAAACAAAGACAAAATAGCATTTGTCCGGAGTTACTGTATTAGTAAAACCAGTACACTGTTATAAGCGATGCCATAGGAGATATAATACAAAATAAACATGCTTACTAATAAAGGTGCTTGTGCTTCATGATGCTATAGAAGAGACATTTTTGGCTTAGAAGAACCTTTAACATCTACACAAATTTTCTGTTTCAAAAAGGTCTTTGTAGTAATAATGAGGTTCTTTTGATCAGTGTTTCCTAACCAGGGTGCCGGGGCCCACAGGGGGGCCTCAGCAGATTTCCAAGGGGGCTTCAAAATGACTTCAAATTATAAAAAAAATGGATAAAAATAAGCTAAAACAAGATGTTTCTTTTTTATGGCCATTTAAGTAGCAAATATACATCTGTCATTCCAAGCTAGTTCATTTTATTTGAAAAATATTGAGTGAGTGGGGGGCCTTCAAATATTGTTGTGGTCAACTAGGGGGCCTTAAAGTGAAAAAGGTTGGGAACCACTGCATTCGATTATTCATAAATATCAGTCATGTGACCTTTTACGTCATTCCAGTTGCCTGCTGCCATCTTGAGTACCTACCGAGTACCAGTAGGGTACTGACAAGCATTGGCTAGCTTGCTACGATTTACGGATTTCTTATCTTTTACTATCTATGATTCTTACGGATACAGGAAATGGCTACAAAAGACAACATTTCGCACCTCGACTGTCGTGAAAAGAAACGCTAATTTTAAAAAAATATCTTGGTTAGGGTGTGATGCCTGCCCGATCCCTGATGCGTTCTTCCAGTCGCTGTCCGCTGCTACAGAACTACCACTATTTTTACAACACTATGAAGGCACGACACCACATGAAACTTTGCTTGAAGTATCACCTGGATCTCTACACATGAACGCGGCATTGAGAACATTGTTTGTGTACACAGAGTTTATTAAAAAGAAAGGTTTTCAACCACTGACTTTGGTTGTTATGGTGTCCGCTCGCTATCTTTGTCAGACATAAAGAATCGATTTCCGAATGCAAATTAATGAATCTCGAATGAGGCTCCTTTTTCAACTAGAAGGTCAATATTGTTTTTACTTGCGACAAAACAACAATTTATTCACTCATTTATATGGAATTATGCTTTAGGAGCTATCCATCTTTACTCTCCTCCCTCCTTACCTCTTATTCGGAGATTGATACATCTTGACTTGCAAGATGGTGGCGAGCGGACACCAAAGTTGTTCAAAACCTTCTTTTAGTAAACTCTGTGTACACAAACAATGTTCTCAATGCTTGAGTTCACGTGTAGAGACACAGGTGATACTTCGAGCAAAGTATCATGTTGTGTTGAGCCTTCTTAGTGTTGTAAAAATAGGGATTTTGATGCTAACAACATATTGAAGACAGAGCTTCTCTTTCTTTTGCGACCACTTCAGGTACTCAAAATGGCGGAAGACAAGTTTGAGATGTGAGTGACGTCAACTTATGTTTATAAATATAAAGGTATGAAAAAGTGTCATTTTAAGAACCTTTGACTGAATGGTTCTTTGAGGAACCAAAAATGGCATCACGGTGAAGAACCTTTCAAGCACCTCTATTTTTAAATGTTAAGAAGCATTTTTGGTTCTCGGTTGGTTCAACGGTTCTTAAAGCAACACTATGTAGTTTTTTACCTTTAAATAATGTCTCTAAAATTATTTCAGTGATAGAACAACGTTTAACTGGACAAATTGTACTGTTGCTGCAACCTGAGCAGCCTCCTAGCTGCTACAAGCACACTCTGAAAGTGGCGGTGGAGGGTAGAGCACACAGCCCCGCCACTCCCCCTGCCTGCAGAAGAGTGTCTAATACCAGGCACTGTTGCGCTTTTCAACCACATGGGGGAGCTGTAAGTCATTTGGAAACTACATTGTGTTGCTTTAAAAGAACCATTTCATCCGGTCTTTTTATAGTTTGTATGACCATTTTCACAACAAATAACCTTTTGAGTGACAGAAAGGTTTTGTGAGACAGATGCACTTGGCGACCTGAGTTCGAGGTCCTTTGCCGATTCCATACCCCTCCCTCCACCCTTTACTTTCCTGTCATCTGCTTAAATTCTTTTATGAGTAAAAAAAAGAAGTTATGTGGATGTTAAAGGTTCTTTATGCCTGATGAACCTTTTAGGAAGCTTATTTTTAAGACTATAGCTTTAAAATAATGCAATGTTCATGACAGATGTGTATATCTGTTAATCCCAATGATGTGGGGATATTTAATAGTAAAACAAGTCATTTTTTCATTTGTAGGAATAATGTTTTTCGAAAATAGCAAAAAGTTTGCCGTAAAGGTAAAACCCGGGCATAGTCTGTACTCGAACATATGCACACGATCGAACTCACAGCCTTGCAAAGCATAGTTTATTTGACTTACAGTACGTGTACACAGACATTCAAAGCATGCGCATTGTGACAAAATGCAATGAATCTCCTGGGATACATACTGCATATGCGTGACCCATGCATACAATGTCTGCGGGGTTTCAAATGTCTCCCTTCTGATGACGAAAATTGGAGCATATTTCGGCCTGTAGGTTTAGTGGTTGCATTAGGTCAGTGGTTCTCAAACTGGGGACTTGCGAGATGGTGCCAGGTGCCCCCAGTTTTATGACATTTTATGAAATGCATTAACTTGTCATCTTTGGGGGGTGTAGGGATTCACCCTACTCAAGGGGGGGGGGGCACATGCAGAAAAGTTTGAGAAACATTGCATTAGGGGAAGGAGATAGAATATATAGTTTGTACCATATACAAGTCATTATGTCTATGGAAATTCCCTACAAAACATGGAAATTTGTGTGTGTGTGTGTGTGTGTATGTGTGAGTGTGTGTTTGACGCCAATTTGAAGGCATTGCATTAATTATAAATGTGAACAATGACTGACACAGCCAAGGTGATTAACTTCCACGCACACACCTTACTACCTGGCCATTCACTGTGTCAAAATGAATATTGGACCTTTAGTACAGCCATAGTGCATTCTGTAATCATTATTGACTTACAAACTCTGTGTGTGATTGCTTAGTCTAATGCAACTTTGTGCATACTAATATGAAGGTGTTTGTACACCGTATGCATGTACACTTAGATGTGTGTGTGCGTGTGTGAAGTGTGCGAGCTCGTCCTCAGTCAGGCTCCAGCCTACAGGGTTGATGTCAATCAAGCAGTTCTGTAATTAAAAGCATCTGGAACAGGCTGCTGGGGAAACCAATCGCTATCAAAGTCCCATTTTCATATGAATGGCCTTTTTTAATTAAACTCAACAGCTAATAAACGCCTGTATCAAAAAGATGGAGCCGTTTACCAGACAAAGAGCTTTCGTCTGAACCAAAGGCAGAGGAAAAGAGACAGGGATGAGAAAGGACGAGAATAAGAGAGAGAAAGCTGGTGGACGTCTTGCCTTTGAACCTGTTCCGCCTTTTGTTTTTGTTCTGGCGGGCACCTCGCCACCAACTATTAATGCGGCCAGTCGTTTATTTGGCATTGATGGTATTACAGCCACAAGTTGAGTACAATGAGAAGAGGAGAGAAACATAAGAGACGCTCGCTATCTCTGGAGCTGATGAAAAGAGAGGGCTGGAAAACAAACACATCTTGTTGTTTGTGCGGTGTTATAAAAATGAGCGGATTGAATCAAAACTACCAACAAAGCTTTAATGGTTACAGTTTTTAAGTAAAACAATGGAAACCCATTGTTGTGATGTTGCTGAAACCTGCTAGGGTGCCACATAAATACACAAAGGCTTGGAAAGAGAAACAGGCTTAAAATATTTTTATACATCATGGAAATTTTTCAAGGAATGTTTCAGGTTAAGTGAAGCTCATGCTGTCAATTACCACAAAGAAGACTTTCGACTCGTCCCTTGGCTTATTAAAACAACAAAAACATGTTTGCAGTAAGGCACCACTATAAAAGTGTACTGAGCTTGGAAAAACGTAAAATCACACACGGTTTGAGCTATAAAATGTAAATAACTTTCTGCTGTAATTTAATATTATATGATAATGTAAAGCTAGAAATCCAGTTACTTTTCCATGACATGCATAAGGATAGCAGTAAGTTAAAGGTAGGGTAACAGATTTGATCCTGAAACATTTTTAGTTATGCTGGTTAAAAGTCTCCTCACATCCTGATAGCAATTACTGTGTTAAGTTGTTTAAATTTATTTGTAGAAATTTATGTCATCTGTGAAAGGCGTAGGACCAAAAAATGTTCAACAAATCATAAATTTCGGTCCGAACGGACGTTTCCTTTTTTGTCCCTCATACGTAAGCGTAATTTGAATTCCCACCGTGCAGCGAGTCCACGCAGACATCATACGTCATCTGTAAACAGCGAGAACAGCAAACTTTTCTGCTGAATTGACAACCTACACAGGAGGCACAAAACTAAAGGCATCTTTTATAACAACAACAGCAAAAACTGCCTGGATCAGCAAGAGCAAAAACCCAAATTAACATCGGTAACTTTACTACTTTACCACGAGATGCAAACAGCTACAGGAGGCAAAGAGTCTGAAAGGGTCGTTGCACTGTTTATTTTGGTAAGGTAGGTACGCGATATGTTTGTATTGAGATGGATTCAGATATTCTACTTTGATGAAACATTGTGTTTCTTATGAAATTTGTGTTCGTTTACGGATTAGCGTAACGATATAGTTACTACGTCTACACAACCGAAAGTGTGCTTTAAGTAATTCTGATGTAAACCAGTTGTTTATGTTGGTTATTTTGGAAGTGTTATTCAAAAAAAAGTTCGTCTGTTAAGAGCTTCTGTCGAAACATGGCGGCACAAAATGGCGACTTCCACGTAAGGGGACCCTCTGTGTATGTAGATAAAAACATTTCATTCTAAGGTAATAAAAACATAACAGTTCATTATAAAATGGTCTTTATACACCCCTAATAATATAGTTTTCTATATTATTTTGCATTTCTGTCAAGAGATCCTTCTAAAACTTACACACTGCACCTTTAATGGTAAAAGCTAATGGTTTCTATTGGTATTTCAATGGAAAACATTAGAATTTTCTGTAATGGTTTACTTGTTTTTTTAGCAGGGCTGTGGTGCGCAGCGAGTTTAGTGTTGTATTTGTAAACAATGGCGTGTTATGACTTAATATCCTCGGTCCGTATTTTGTTGTTTTCACATATGTGGCAAACGCTGACAGTCGCAAAGTTGCTCGTGACCAAACAACATTGCATTAGGCAACATCAAACTGAAGCTGCGTCTTAATCGGCAGCACTGTTTGCACATTAGGCTTCATAAAGGGTGTGCTAAGGACGTCGGCAGATAGATGGTGAGCTGTTTTAAACAACTTTGGTGAAGAAATGTGGATGTTAACTTCAGGTGTGCTCGACTTTTAAGCAGTGTGTGTGTGGAAACGTCCATAAACAGTGCAGGGGTAAACACGTCATCTGTATCAAAACGTTATGATTGGCCCAAAGCTGTCAGCACGGTCTGATGTCGTCCGATATTAATGCCAATAATCTATATTTTTTGTTTACACATAGCGCTTACCGATAAATTACAGGTAATTTTACAACCTCTACACCAGACGCGAGTTCAACAATTTGCGCGAGTAGATTACATACAAAGTAAATGCAAAGACGCGATCAGAGCCGTCCTCGCGTGGGGCGATGCGAATGATGCGATATGGGCGGCGCGTTTACCTTGAAAACACGCGCTATTCGCCTCAAACGAGTTTTCGCCCAAGTTGAAAATATTCAACTCGAGTGAAAAATTTGCATGACACGAAGTAATCTAGAGCGAGTAACGCGATGCCCCGCGTTTGGTGTGTACGTAGCATTACTGGTAAATTGGCAGCACTGATTTACCAGAAAGATCCTGTTCACACATGACCTGTTAACTGCAATTTACCAGTAAATTACCAGTAAAGACTGTATATGTGTGAAAGGGATTTATGTTTCTGTGTGTGGATTATTTTCACCTTGTTGACGGTAAGAATCTTATCTTTAGTAATCTTTAGGGTTAGGAGCTTTTAAAAATTATTCCCCAACTATTATTTTACAATCATTTTAGGGGTAACATATGGTTAGGGTTTGAGTTAAGGGTAATGTGGTGTTTCTTTGATTAAAACACTGAACCAAAAATGTTGATCCACAATCACATTTTAAAAACACACGTGAAGTTTACAAGAGCTTTAAATTTCTTTTAAAGTCTTTCACGCGACCTTTGCTGTAAATTAATTACTGTAAATGTAATTTTGTTTTACTAATAAACCTTCACAATGTCAAAATTATTTTCTTTAGTCACTAAGTTTACCTTTGAACCTAAATAGCATTCGCTCAAAGGGAGTTGTGAGGAAATGATGGACCATTGTGGCTCTGTTTTTTTCTATAGGCACAGTTTGTTCTCCGGACTTCTGACTGATTAAAACACTTTTTGTTTTTGTTAATTATAAGCGACTAATGAAAAGTGCAGCCATTATGGCATATCCATAGGGTGATCTCTTGACTGTGGCATGCTGTTAGCTCAATTTCATCATTTTAGGCCGGCCTGATATCAGACAGCTTAATTGGAAATGAGAAACTAAATATCAAATCGGCTTAAAAGCGATTGCTATTATTTCACGTCGATCTGGCCGTGTGATATTAGGCTCGGTTACGTCATCAAGATTGGCCTTTATAAAGGAACACAAATGTTTGCTTTGTTTCAGAGCCGGATGACATTAGTGAGCGGGGCTGAAATCAGAGAACGAGCTGGCCTGTTTTCAGACGTGCACACATATACACACTGGAGACATATTTCATATACTGAAAACAATTAGTTTTGACATTTTGACATGTGGACAATTAAATAAACCAAGCGCAAGACGCATTTAATAATTCGAATGCCGTGGACAAATCAGAGTTTGACTTTTAGCATGTTTCACTGCCAAAATTTGTTGGTTGTAGGGTGTAGAGTTTCCACAAGTGACGGTTTCAGGTAAATTAACCGAATGCATTTTTTAAACATATAGTGTCATTTTACACTGATAGCGTAATTTTGCTTAATATCTTCACACATTGATATAAAGGCTGTCTGGACTGCTTCAAAGCCACTAATTTCCTCTTTCGCACTTCTTCTCAAACTTTCAACGTTCTGACCCCGGGAAACATTTGAAAACTATAACAATAAAATGAACTTGTAATGAGCAAAATAATTGCACTTCAAACACGCTACGGCTGGCGGAGTTTGCGCGCCCAAGACGGGCCTAATTTATAGATTACATGGCTCATGAGTGCCCAAGTTCAAAACACAGAAATCGGTTGTGAAGTGGGGAAAAAGGCCGCCTTTACCGACGAGTCTCCAGCATTCTTTAAACTTGTGTAATGGATATGCTGCGGGCGTTGGGGCGAATTTACCATGCAAAAAATCTCCATTCTGCACGCAGCCACTTCAAAGGAAGGGAAACCGTGTTTCAGGCAGCCAGTGGGGAAGAGAGGGACGAGGGGAAAAGAAGCTCGGCAACGTGCGCTCATCTCCTAGAGTGACAGAAATTGGCGGGGGGCGTTTTAAGAGATCGAACTGATCTGGGACGAAGTCTTTTTCAGTCAACATGGCAAAGTTTTCTGATTCTTCAAAAAAATGGAGAAAAATACACTGGGTGAAGCAAAGACGGGAGTCTGAGTATGAAGAGAATTAAAGGGACAGTTTACTATAAAATCATATTTTTTGTTTCAAACCTATATGATGCTAGAAATTTTAGATAGAATTTTTTATAGTGTACTGGCCACTCTTTACTATGCTTTTACAATGAATTAAAGAATGCAAAAGTATAATTAAAGTATAAAATTAAAAGTTTTATGTAAACTGCATTAATCAAATCATTGCATAACAAGCAATAGCCGTAATTTCACCGTCTATAGACCTAGCTTAAGTTGAATTTGGTTACAAGTTTTTTGCCGAAAATGTATGTTTGAGATGTATGATCATCAACAGGGATTGTAAGGTGCTTTATTTCATTTATTTTTGGACTATGGTTAGTCATCTATTCAATTTTTACTGACAGCCCTTGTTTTAGCCTAGACGTCTGGGCTGTGTTTTGATGGCTATTAGTCGTTTTTATAACGCAAAATTGTTGTAACACATTGTTGTCTTATTACTTTCAGCAGACGTTAAGAGTCACACTAAATAATGATTCAGTTCAGTGCGTTCATCACACAAAACAAATGTAGTGCACAAGTTGTACAATGTACATTACTGTGCCTTTCTGTAGTCATCAAAGCTAAAACCCTATTAATTGTACACTGTAAAAATATTTTGTTGCCTTAATTTTTTCCTTGAATCAACTCAGATTTACAAGGCATTTCAACTTACTATTATTTATCTTGATGAGTTCTTATATAGTCAACTTTAGGGCTGTCACGATTGTGAAATTTGGCTGACGATTAATTGTGTATAAATTGTGGCGATTATGACAATTAATTGTCTGTTTTATTGCTTTGACATTATATTCTCATGCATTCTTTTGTTTGTTCATGAAATAATTTTCACACATTGTTGTGATTATTTATTTTATATTAAGTCAAAATAAGATATTTTTGGACCCGGTACAGGGTCCACAGAATCAAACAAGTTAAAATAAATCTTTTGCAAGGTTTACCTGCAGTAAATATTAATACACATAACACATAATCTGATACTGTCTCGTTTAAACCATAGATATAAAGGCTAGATGGCTCGTCCGCGCTGCTGGCCAATTGAGTGCAACGTCCGCATTTTGGCGGCCATCTTAGGACAGGGCGCTCGCTCACTCGTAGCATTGAGTTTAAAGATGCAGGTACTTTTAAATGACCATAACTTGCTTAATTTTTTACCGATTTTCAAACGGTTTGGTTTGTTATAAACGTCAAAGATGTACCTATGACACTGCATACCTATACTAAAAATAAAAAATAAATTCATGAAACATGTTAAAGCATCCAGAATTATAGCCACGTTAATAACGTTTGTAAAAACCCAAACCGTTTGAAAATCGGTAGAAAATTGAGCAAGTTATGGTCATTTAAAAGTACCTGCACCATTAAACTCAATGCTACGAGTGAGCGAGCGCCCTGTCCTAAGATGGCCGCCAGGTGATGCCGTTAGGGACCCCGCCTTGAGCCATCTAGCATTTATACATATCTATGGTTTAAACAGGCACTGCAGCTCCCCCTTGTGTTTTTACAGAGATGTGCAATCATTGCGGTGATCTGAAATAACTGCGATGAGGTCAAACAATCGTGATGAGACGGTTATTTAATCACCGTGACAGCCCTAGTCAACTTAATTTTATAAGTTGTAGCAACTCATCTCTAGTCAAGATAAATAATAGTAAATTCACACGTTCATCACACAAAACAAATGTAGTGCACAAGTTGTACAATGTACATTACTGTGCCTTTCTGTAGCCATCAAAGCTAAAACCCTATTAATTGTACACTGTAAAAATATTTTTTTGTCTTAATTTTTTTCTTGAATCAACTCAGATTTACAAGGCATTTCAACTTACTATTATTTATCTTGATGAGTTCTTATATAGTCAACTTTAGGGCTGTCACGATTGTGAAATGTGGCTGATGGTTAATCGTGTAATAAATTGTGGCGATTATGACAATTAATTGTCTGTTTTATTGCTTTGACATTATATTCTCATGCATTCTTTTGTTTGTTCATGAAATAATTTTCACACATTGTTGTGATTATTTATTTTATATTAAGTCAAAATAAGATATTTTTGGACCCGGTACAGGGTCCACAGAATCAAACAAGTTAAATTAAATCTTTTGCTAGGTTTACCTGCAGTAAATATTAATACACATAACACATAATCTGATACTGTTTCGTTTAAACAGGCACTGCAGCTCCCCCTTGTGTTTTTACAGAGATGTGCAATCATTGCGGTGATCTGAAATAACTGCGATGAGGTCAAACAATCGTGATGAGACGGTTATTTAATCACCGTGACAGCCCAAGTCAACTTAATTTTATAAGTTGTAGCAACTCATCTCTAGTCAAGATAAATAATAGTAAATTCACACGTTCATCACACAAAACAAATGTAGTGCACAAGTTGTACAATGTACATTACTGTGCCTTTCTGTAGCCATCAAAGCTAAAACCCTATTAATTGTACACTGTAAAAATATTTTGTTGTCTTAATTTTTTTCTTGAATCAACTCAGATTTACAAGGCATTTCAACTTACTATTATTTATCTTGATGAGTTCTTATATAGTCAACTTTAGGGCTGTCACGATTGTGAAATGTGGCTGATGGTTAATCGTGTAATAAATTGTGGCGATTATGACGGTTAATTGCCTGTTTTATTGCTTTGACATTTAATCTCATACATTTTTTTGTTTGTTCATGAACTAATTTTCACACATTGTTGTGATTATTTAAATTAAATCTTTTGCAAGGTTTACCTGCAGTAAATATTAATACACATAACACATAATCTGATACTGTCTCATTTATACAGGCACTGCAGCTCCCCCTTGTGTTTCTTAGAGAGATGTGCAATCATTGCGGTGATCTGAAATAATCGCGATGAGGTCAAACAATCATGATGAGATGATTATTTAATAATTTTGACAGCCCTAGTCAACTTCATTTATAAGTTGTAGCAACTCATCTCTAGTCAAGATAAGTAATAGTAAAGTGACATGACTTGTAAATAAAAAAAGTTGATTTAACAAAAAAAAATGTAAAGCAGCAAATGAAGAGTTTGGTTCCAAAACGCAATAAACAACATTTTTGAAAAAAAAAAAGAGTTATTGCCAGAATCAGTATTATATCAAATCAGTATTTAAAAGTAGATTCTTAATTTTACGCAAAATCCAATATCTGGCGTGTTATTCTGTCATCTTTTCCCCCTTTTTTTTCCCAAAACGCAACAAACGCCACTCCTCCTTTTCTACAGAATGCAATAAATCCGCTCCACAAATTACAGCGCACCATTCCACGCATTGTAAACAAACAATGACGGCGCGTTGAGTACACGGAATCCTAGTTTTCCTCACCTACTTTGTACTTCGTGATCAACAAACAAACAAAAACAAAATAATACTTTAATGGCATTGATAAACCTGTGATGGTTTTCTGTGACGGGAAAGAAACGTAAGCCATCAACATCTAATAATTTACTCGAGAGGCATTCGGGGAGCCGGACGCTTGTTCTCCTGACAGCATCAAGTTTCTCATGCTAACACATTGACCCCAGGGAATCTTATGAAAAACTTTACATTATTTTACTCAAAGTCAACGAAAATCCAGCAGGACCAAAACATTTTACAGCTGATCACTGTGAAAAATTTTAAGCGACGAGGTCAAGTATAACCGCAGCAATGACAGTGTTCTTAATATGACAAAGTAAGTGTTTTGATTAATGACATTAATGTTTATATTGTTAATTAGTGTGTACAACTAGTCGACTAAATGAATATAACATGACAAAGATGAATGCACATTTATATAGGCTATTGATTCAATAGATTTATAGCATTTTGAAAAAAAACTTGCATTTTGTGAAAAATATAATTCATTTTTATCATAAATCTTTGAAAATCAAGTTATGAATTTGAATTGTTTATGTTTTTATAACCTTAAGATGCTATGTGAAAGTTTGTAACAGAAAATAGTGGTTTTCATCTTGTCACTTTCTTTGTATAGAAAACACGTATTTACACAAATGTGTCAAAATGGATTTATTGCGTTTTGGAACCAAACTCTTCAAATATTTTTACAGTGTAATAATAATTCATAATTTATTTTTGTATACAGGTTTGAAATGCAAGGGAGAGTAAACAATGATAGATTTTCTTAGTTGGGTGAATTGTTTCTTTAAAACCACTTACATTTTCTATTTACTCTGCAGGGGATGTGATGCAGGAAAACTTGTATTTTCACATCTTCTGAAAACTTTGCAACGAAACATTGTTTGAAGTGCTGACAATGTGACCTCAAATATCCCATTTTATATTCAGACACTAATGTGCGTTGCTTACCAAAACCATTCTCTTTTGGTTCTTCTCTCCTTATTTTCTTCCTTTTACAACTACCCCCCAATTTCTTCCTCTCCCATCCCCTATTCACATTTTCTGAGCTTATCTGATGGGCAGACGGCCACTGTTTTCATAAAGCAATGTTTTAAGGGGTAGCATATGTACATTAAAAACCAAGTTTTAACCTCTGTAATCCATATATACATGCATACACACACAAACACACATACACACACTACAAGTGGATCTAGCAGAACTTGGCAACCGAGTTCTGCCGTACCGTGGTTCATGGCAGGTTAGTTTAAACATGTCAGATGGCTTCCCCCCTTGTCATTGTCAGTTTATAAACAAATCTCTCTTTTTCCCCATCTCTCCCTCACTCTCTCCCCTCGCCGCAAACAGCAAAACCTCCATAAACACACCATAAACAAGAATCACACATATTCAAATGAACTTGTAATGAACAAACAAGCTGAATAAAAGTGGCCTTTAATCTAACGTTCAGATCGAGAAAGAAAACTTTTGTTTTTGTGCCATGGCAAAATAAATAACTTCCTGATACACACTGACCCATTCCTTCACGCTTGGTTGATCGGACTGTAACTGTATCTCTCTCTCTCTCTCTCTCTCTCTCTCTCTCTCCACAGCAGCAGTGGCAGTCTACACAAACCATTAGCTCTCCCATTGGTTTCGGCTAATTTGTCTCCGGCCGCTGCGTGATTTTAGTGCCATTGCTTCCAATTAAAATTCCTGCATATGTTTTCCCTCAAAATTAGGTTACTTGTGCAAATTTACACTAATTTACTTAGTGCTCCGGAGCTCAGCATTCAAAGGTGCTGTTTGTTTAACATGCAACATGAACCCTACTGTTAACTTACACGCACACACACACACACACAAGTATTCACCGGACAACAGTTCATAGCCCGGACGCCTCACTTCTAAAACCACTGAGCAACTTTATCTAACAACTGAGGTTTGATGGTGGTGATTGCGGGTGAGATGTTGGTTTTGATTTTGTTTGCCATGCACAAGTCGCAGATTTGAGCCTTTAAGGGTTCGGTCTGAAGTTTGAAAGCAAGGGGGTTTGATAGCAATTGCAAAAATGTCGAGGGGAAGTCTGCGAGCTCGAGGGACGTGTAAATGTATAACTCAGTCGATGATGAGGGAATTCAAAGAGTTTGCGCTGATAAATGAGAAAACTCTTGCGGCATGCCTCTAGCCCTTGACCTTTGACTTCTTTGCTTCCAGGTTAAGTGGTGTTAGACATCATCTCATGCTTGTTTGAAACAGAGAATGATGTCTGTGTCATGAGACGTTGATATCATTGTGACATCAGCCATTCGAAGGAAGTTACCTCTACCAAAAACACAGCTAGAAGCTGCAACTGACCCGTGGAGTGCATGACGGACATAACTGGGATGTTTTAATGGCAGCGCGGCATTACAGCACGTACAAGGATGACAGCTCACATGCCAAATAATGTGGCTCCATGTGTGAGTTCATAGGTGTCTCCATCCGGGCGACACTTTGTCATGGTTCTCGACTAATCATTCATATCTGATCATACTGTCATTTAAATATGTAGAAAGGTGTGAACAAACGTTGAGATACATGACCTGTTTTATTACTCACATAGCTCCCAACAGAAAAAAATATATTTTTTAAACACGCTCAATACTTATAATAATTTTTCTGGTGAAAAATGAAAAAATGGAAATGTATATTTATTTATAAAATATATTATAAAAAACGTATTAGTTATAAACTTATTAGTAATATAGGTTTTCAGCATGTATTAATCTTTGATAATGTTAGTTAATGCCAATTCAGTTGTTCGTGTTCTTTGTGCAATAACTAATGTTAACAGTTACAACTTTTGATTTTAGAAATGTATTAATAAATGATAAAATTAACATGATTTAATATTAATGTGAACCTGTCTGTGAAAACCATCATTTTTTGTGATTTACTGCTTTCTCAACTTCTCAAAATCTCATGAGAATACGTGTTTATTTTTTACGTGTATTTTACATAAGTGTTGTACCACATGTACATTACGTTTTCATACACACTGAAACTATAATATCATCGTGTTGACAGGGCTAATACACTAATTATTGACATATTAATAGCTTCACATACAGATTTGTACTTATTCCAATTCATAAATAATATTATCACAGGCATTGGCATTTTACTCATATTGATGACACACATTTTCGTTTTTTTTACTTATATATTTACCTAATGAAATGTTCATGACTTTCAGAGAATTAAATAATATTAAAGAAGTTAAATTTTTAACCATTTTGTAATATTTATTTTGTTTGCATGACACACAATGCAGTCCTATGCAGTCTTCTCAATAATTACACCAAACAAAATATGTTAATTTTATTCATTAGCTGTAATCCACATATTTAAAATTCATACGATTGTGAGGAACAGATCACAATTCAGCCCTTGATCAGGCGATCTTGGTCCCCATTTTTATTAGGCATGGGCCGGTTAAAGGTTTCAATGTATACCGAGGTTTTAAACAGTCAAGGTTTCAAAACCATTTACAATTTCTGTAATACCGTGTGCAAGGTATGAGCTGGGTTACCCAAAATTAATTAAATCATTAAGTCATGTAATTTATATTTAATATATATTACAAAAATATTTTTTGAAAGAAAATTCTAATTTAATGGCTTTATTTTTTCCCAGCATATACTGTATGTCGTATGTTGCTTAAAATTAAAATGTATTGTGTCCAGTCAAAAAGTTGTTGTTTGTATACGTCTAAAAATAACACATTTTAGTGTTGCAATGGCAAACCGCAATACTGTGAAACTGAGGTATTCTTGCTTAAGGTTATCATACCGCCAAAATCGTATACCCGCCCATCCCTAGTTCTCATCAGCGAACGTAAACGTCAAATCTCGCGTTTGTTATGAATTCAAATATTTCGCCTCAAAAAGCTTTCGGACACATCGCTTTACAGCAGTGATATCGAACGCTCATTGGCTCTGGCGTGCTACATCACAGATTTGCAGCATTGCCGTCTTCCGGTCGTTGTACTTTTGAAATTTGAAATGCGCGTTGACCGCGGCCGCAACACATCAGCATTTTAACTACTTTTGGTACTGCTTTTGAAATTTTGGAAAAAAATAATTATTGTGCTTACACTTGTCTGTCTGTTATGATTTTTATTTCTAACAATGCCTGATTTTAATCAACTGTTTTGGGTAGGTTTAGGGGTTGGACTGTATTAGCAGCTTAAAATACTTTTAAACGCTATATTGCTCCTAAAATTTCCCTACACATTTCTGTATATTACGTTGCATAATACAGCAAGGAAACTTTTTACGTATTTTTAAAATTTACAAAGTATACAAAGAGTTTGGGTTTAGGGTAAGATTTGTGGTAGGGTTAGGGTGGTAACATTATCGATAAAATGGTAAAAGGAAAATTATACCGCAATCTTTATGATTTGTAAATGTTTTACGGTTTGTAGCTGTAAAAACGTAATGATGCTACACTGTAAAAAAAATCCATAGAAATTACAGTGTTACTTGCAGCTGGTTGCCGGTAACTTACCGTGGAATTAAAATTATGTTTTTTACTTGGCAACATTTTGTTCAAAGTTAAATGAACATTAAACAATTACAAGTCTTTGTTTTTACAGAGCAAAACTTAAACAACAGCATCAAGCAAAGCATTCTGGGAAACAAAATCTGAAACAAAAAACTGAAAAAGGTTGATGATGATTTCTGGTTCCCAGAATGCTTTGCTTGATGCTGTTATTTTAGTTTTACTCTGTAACGACAAATATGTTTAATGTTCATTTCACTTTGAACAAAATGTTGCCAGTAAATAACATACATTTAAATCTATGGTAAGTTACCGGCAACCAGCTGCAAGTAACACTGTAATTTCTAAGGATTGTTTTTACAGTGTATGATTAAATTTTGCAAATATGTCTACATTGTATGCTTAAGCATTTATTTAAATGTATAAAAAAATATGTTTTGTGTTTTTAAAATTTACATATTATTACGTATTAACAGTGAGACCAGATTTCTACACAAAATCATCCTACATAATGTAATATGTGACCACAAATTAATTACAAATATATATTAAGTCATTAAAAACTAGGTCCCATAGTCTATAGATCCACATTACTTTGGTGGATTATGATTTATTCTAAATATATTAATATTAATAATGCACCGATTTATTAAACACAGGTGCTGTTTATAATATTGCTCCTTTCATAAACCTATTATGACTAACCTGGCTGTTTATAATTAAACCTGTTATAAACAATAATTAAATGGTTAATTTTTCTAACCCAAACAGCCAACATTAGTCTTATCATTCTTCATGTTAATAATTGACTGTTCGTCTCTCTTTCAGTAATTAGTGACCTCGGTTTCCTTTTCCCATCTAAGAGGATCTGAGCCCGGCACACAGAGTGTGTTGTGTCTGGATCCGTCAGACTAACAGAGGGGTCACGGCTCATTTTGGGGTCCCCCGGATTCCCACCGCCGCCACCTCAGCTCCGGTCTTTATCCAGAGTTCAACAGGAAGTGGATTTTTTTGTGTACGATTGTTTCTCTTGTCAAGTGTGAGAATGGCACATACTTTTCATCTTCTGTATATTTTATACTTTTTAATAAAGCAATAAGAATAATCCTAGAGTACTTTCTTTCTTACTTTCTTTCTTTTCTTTCTTTCTTGTGTGTGTGTGTGATTGTGGTAGATCTGCTTCACTTAGGGGGAACATGGCCATGGCAAATTAGCAGCAAGACTCCTTCAATAGACTCTCCTGTTACTGAACACGCATAACTAGCCCAATTCCCTCCCCAGGCATGGAGAAGTCGAGAGAGAGAGAGAGAGAGAGAGAGAAACATGCAGGTATGGCATGGAAAAAGAGAGGGAGGAGAAAAGCAGAAATGACTGTGTAATGTAATCCGTTTAGCGCAGTCGGTCGTACACATTCCCTTCGGTTGTAAAACCACAATAACATAAATAACTTTACCGCCTGGATCACAGTAATAACCACAACTATAGCCGCATTATATGTGTGTCGGATCATCGCCGTTGCCGCATAACGTTGTTATTATGAATACGTAATAACAATGTCACACAAATGAAAATGTTCAAACTAAATGCATTAGCAGCGTTACGATCAAAATTGGACAGATAATAAACTTAAACTGTTACCCGGAGAGATTAAATTTAGGTTGTCGACCACATCCAATCATTTTTATCTCGGTTTGGTGCGGTTAAACTTTTTATTGTGTCGAACTTGTCAATGAAGACCAAAACTCTTTTCTGAAAGCAAATGGCTAATGAGAAAAACATTGTCGACTCAAAAATGCGTTCATGAAAGAAAGAAAAAATGAGTACGGCCCATCAGGCAGTTCCTCAGACAGCTAAAATAAAGAGTCTGACGGCACTCTTTTGCTTTTATTCAATATTTAAGTATTTTCTATACCCTCAGTTCTGGTCGTCCCCACGGACAGATAAAACAAAACCGGATTGGCCACAATGACAGACATTGTTGGGCCTTTTGTCAGCTGTCCTCTGAACCTGTCGCTCCAGAACCGAGAGAATTGTGTAACTGCAGGGTCACAGGTCAACCGGAGGGATAAAATACACAAGCGTGTAAATACACACCAGCATGTGGGTAACGGGCCGCTCGTATCGACATTGTGCCTCGCCTGGACGTCAGCCGTCATTTGCATAATTACTTCCCTCACACAGAGACACAAACTCACGCACACACTCTTTATGAGCAGCAAGGACACACGAGTCGAGGGAGATATGCAAACAAAACCTGGAGTGATGAGAGAACAATGGTGTCCTTGAAGGGTCATTTGCTTCTCTTTGGAAATATTTTTGCCTAATTGTAATTTCTGACAATGGGACGCCAGGGTTTGATGTACACGTGCAAATTACATTTTGGCTGGGGAACTTTCGAGAAACTTTCACAACTGCATACCAGAAGGCCCATTAAACATGATCAGAGTTAACTTATTAATCAGACTTTATGTGCATGTAATATTTGTTACGATTGTAGTTTTCGGTCAATCTTAGGGCATGGAGCGCTTCTTTTCAGATGTGTGTGTGTTAAACTATTTAGGGCCCTACTCTTAAAACATGATCAAAATAGTTAAACATACTGTATCTAATAATTATTTGTATGGATAGATTGTGTGTTGTTTGTAATGTTGAATTGTTTATTGGTGTTGTTTTTTTAAAATCCAATGGTGGAAAATTAGTTTCCACTCACAGGGAACTTTTGCATATTAAAAAGTTCACACATTAAAGTGCACCTATTTCATTAATAAAAAACAACGTTATTTTGTGTATTTAGTATAATACTATGTTCGTGTGGTTTATGGTTAAAAAACACATTATT
This sequence comes from Misgurnus anguillicaudatus, assembly GCF_027580225.2. Taxonomy (NCBI): domain Eukaryota; kingdom Metazoa; phylum Chordata; class Actinopteri; order Cypriniformes; family Cobitidae; genus Misgurnus; species Misgurnus anguillicaudatus. The sequence goes on from NC_073350.2 coordinate 12,218,377, forward strand.
TATACACATACTGTACATTTTTGTAGCTTCAGATATCCTGGCTTTCTCATACGCTCTGATTTATTGGTACAGCGAAGGTCAAACGTCATTTCATTATGAAACACACTTAACAACTTATTTTTACAACAGTATAATTAAATTTTTTGCAGAATTGGGCATGCCTGAATTTGAAAGTGTCATCTACCCACATATTTTGAAGTAAATTGATAAAAAATTTACTTATTTTACAGGAAACTTTGTGCTCTTAACTTATATATTAAAAAAAAATGATGATGCAGTTTTGGACACACCAGCGGGACCACAGAGCTTAAGGGAACATAACTACAAGCTGCTTGCACAAAGCAACCAAATGGGTAGTTTTTGGAAGTAATAGTTTGAGAATGAGCCTTTAAAGGAACACCCCGACTTTTTAGGACTTAAGCTTATTCACCGTAACCCCCAGAGTTAGATAAGTCCATACATACCTTTTTCATCTCTGTTTGCGCCGTGACTCTGTCTGACGCACCCACCGCTAGCCCAGCATAGCACAAAGACTAGCCTAGCTTAGTTCTGCCATTTACTCCGCCCAGGTAGCAGTGCTTCGCCTTCTGAGAATATAGTTCCCAGTTTACATACAGTTAAAAGATGGCTGTGTCTCATATGACCTTTTTGTACACGCTGTGACTTTCCATATCACAACATATAAATAGGAAAATGTTGCCGTTGTTTTGTGACTTATTGGGAGCAGTATGCTAGCTGGTGCCATTTACTTCCAGTCTTTGTGCTAAGCTAGGCTAGCAGTCGGTGCGTCAGAGTTACGGGATGCACGGGGATAAAAAGGGTATGTATAGACTAATCTAAATTTGGGGGATACTGTGAATAAGTCCAAAAGTCACCGTGTTCCTTTAATGAACCCTAAATGTAAAACAATCCTTGTTCATTTAAACTTGTATTACTAGTGAGAAGTTTCTATAAATTATTTGATTCAATTATATTTATATAGAGCTTTTCACAATTGTTTAATTGTTTCAAAGCAGCACAACATTAATAAAACATAAAAAAATCAAAGGACAACAAAAATCGCAAAGTACATTTGCTAAGAATAAACCGTAACGGAATAACAATGTAACGTAAAGAACAGAGTACTAAATTAAGCCAATGTGACTGCCTAGGGGTTAAGAAAAATCCCGTTGGGAAAAGTCATAGGCAGAAAAAAACTTTTTAAATTATAAAAATAAAGTTAAATTAGCCTAAGTTATTTCAACTTCATTTGTATAATTTATATATCAAGAAAGTTCAAATTAATTGTAATTTCAAATTAATTAATTAAGTACAAACAGGGTTTTTACAGTGTGACCATCTTGGTGAATGTGATTTCACCAAGTAAGATGTGATCCTGGATTAACACCATTGTTGGTCCTGGATCAACATTTTCATTAACCAATTAGATTGAGATTAAGATTAGTATGCATGTTTGATTTAGGTTTAGGATTGGGTTAGGGGTTTTTAAGAAATACTCAAACTATTATTTTACACTAATTTGAGGGTTTAAAATGGTTAGGGTTTGAGTTAAGGGTAGGGTTATCTTTGATTAAAACGTTGATTTAATTTAAACTAACGGACATCTTACTTTGTAAAATCACGGCGACCTTGGCACCTTATAGGGGACCCATAATTTCTATGGCAGCTGTCATACTTTGAGCCTGAGGAAGGAAACATGATTTCACTTGTTCAATAACCTCTTCAACTACTAAAACATTTAAAAAATACATTTATTGCTTAATTTTTAAGGCATATTTCCCATTAAAGGTCCATCTGCAGAGTTCCCTAGAAAACTTACAAGGAATGCTAGCATTGATTTTAAGTTGTCTTCAAGGTGAAACATTTCATATAAACTCAGCAGTGCTCAAACACTAGGGACTCGAGCGTACCTGCCACAGGAGACTGAATGTGTGGCAGTGGAGGCATACCGTATGAGAGCGCCTGTATTATCTACAGTCACTTCAGAAGATCTGTCTCTCTGGTTGATGACAGTCAGTTCAGACGGAGATGGGGCCGAGCAAGGAACCGTGGAGCAGGTGTGGTCGGGTGGGGTGGAGGTGGGTGGATGATGGATGGTGCTGATAGGGCACGAGAGGTGCGAGACGGACTGTGTTATCTTCTGTGCAGGCGGCAGGCCTGTCTGTGTGATGTGTATGCTGTCGTCTCATACTTTATAGGTCTTTTCCTGTCTGGTCTCCATCTCTGGAGTAGCACTCATGGCTACTGAAATAAGATTTTAACCCCCATCTCCTTTAAACTTGTATCCACTGCACTGCACCAATCAAATGGTTAGATTTGATAATAAGATTGATATTATGTTAATGGTGCACATGATAATATAATAACATAATCCAGGGCCAGGATCTGATTGACACACTGACTTGTAGGTGTGCTCTAAAGTAATGCTGAGTTGTTCCCAAAATGTGGACATTTTCTGGTTAATTTTAACTAACGGTTGTTTTTGTACTATACATATTTTACCCAACCATGGTTTGAAACAACCCAGGATTTTTTGTGTTGTATTTTGCCTTAAGAACCACAACAGGTATAAATTTCCCTCCAGCTTACCTCCAAAATGGCACATCAGTAATGTTTGTTAGTTATCTTATATGTACACTATGAGTACTTGCCATTAATTATACAGGCCTGTAAGTACTATACACTTACCATGTACTTACAATTTGTAAGTACAGTAGTGTTTGCTATTAGTTATCATATTTACACTATAAGTACCTGTCATTAACCCACAGTTGCCTGTAAGTACTAAATACTTATATTGTGCATTCATTTTTAAGTACATTAGTGTTTCTTGTTAGTTACACTATAAGTTTGTATCTGGTATCACCTAGTACTTACCTAGAGTTACATAATAACTACCAAGTATGTACCACTGGTAAGTACAGTAATGATACCCTTTAATTACTATGTAGATACTCAAAAGTAAGTACCACACATTTGTCTGTAAGTACAACATATTTACATATATGTACAAGGTAAGTACACGTACTGTAGGGCTGTGACGATTAATCTCGTGTCCCATTAAAAAGACCTGTCTAAAATCGATTCTGAATCACAAGGCTCCGATTCTGTGTTTCATGCACAGCTTGTGTGTGTACTACGTCAGTAGGAAGTCCTTATCAATCTAAAATCATTATGAGGCGGAGTCGTTTATAAACTTCATTTAAAAAAGCAACACTCATGTCACAAAATCATTCAAAATATTCTTTATTATCATGAAAATACCTGAAACAATCTGAAGATCAGCGATATAAATATCCCTTAGACCTTTCCTGGAATATCGTTTCTAATCGTCTTCTGTGGCACAATTGGAGTTTCTGCACAAGAGCACCCCCTGGCTTTTGGATGTGGTGGCATTTCACCGTAATTCATTACATTTCTTTCATTGAGAAAATGCGCATTTGCACGATTAATCGTCCCAGCCCTAGCGTACTGTAAAATAAAGTGCAACCAAAATTGTAAGTAGTTTTTGGAAAGGTAATAAAAAGACAAAAATTTTTTATACAGATTTAGAGTAACATAATATATAATAAGGTAATATACATATAGCAATGTATATATTATGTTAAAGGGACACTCCACTTTTTTAAAAAAAAAAATCTCATTTTCCAGCTCCTCCAGAGTTAAACATTTGATTATTACAGTTCTGGAATCAATTTAGCCGATCTCCGGGTATGGCGGTACTACTTTTAGCATAGCTTAGCATAATCCATTGAATCCAGTGGATTAGTTATTATTTATTCGCCTTTGATTTGATATATAAATATCAATTTCAAAAAAATTATGACTGGTTTTGTGGTCCAGGGTCACATATATTTCTATCTGTGCAGTGGCCTTCAAAAAAGAGTTTTGCTTCTATTTGTTCTTCTTAGTACGTTTACACCTGCCCACTTCTCTGTTATTGCAGCGATTGATTTGGCTTGCTGAAACGTCTTGTCAAGTGAATTGATATTCTGTCTTTATGAAAAATGTCTGCGTGGATGTGTTTGATGATAACCTGTCCATATGCATAGTATGTTGTGTGCGAGCGTGCGCATGTATTTGATGAATGTGCGTAATAGACAGTTACAGATCCGCAGTTATGGCTTTTTTCATTTTATTCTCGCCCCCTCTCTCGTTCAATTTCATTCTCTCATTCTCCTCGTTCTGACAGAGACACACGATGTGCTCGATCGTAGGTAGTGAAGGTGACACATACTCCTTCTGTGTCTGTTCAAGAGCGTGTGTGTGTTTGTTAGTAAGCATTGTGTTATCTGTTACCGTGCCCACCACTGAACTTCCCAAAACTCCCCCTGTCAGCCATGAACTGTGTCCAACTCCTGTGTGGTCCACATGTGTCATCTACCGCATCTCTCTCACTTTTGGCACACGTGTGCTGGCAATGTAGAATTAATGCCTTCCCATAATGCACATTCTGTCAAATGAAGGGCATTGAAACAACCGAATCTCCATCATTACTGCGCTGCCTTCTCTCTCTTTCTTTCTCTCCTCACCTCTTTCCTCTGTCATCTCCGCCTATCAATCAAAAATGTATTAAGTCCAAAGTGGGGCCGATCAAAGGCAGAATTCCTCCGAGGAGGACAGATAAGGCCTATCTCATTAATAAGTGCTTTAGCATCAGAGAAGACCTCTGCCTTCCTCCCCACCCCTGCCTTTGATATCTAATTATCCCCACCCTCACACACACACACACACACACACACACACATCCCGTCCATCTACTCACTATCAGCTAGGGAACATGCTAGACTGGTGTATCTACACACTGATGGTGCGTGAACACACGGAAGCAGATTTTAAAAGGCACGCTGAAAGAGTGGTGTTAGAGTGTTCTGGGTGGTTGCTAAGGTGTTCCAATCTGTTGCTAGGGGGTTGCTACACTCTCAGAAAATTTGGTGGTACCCAACTTTGTACCTAAAGGGAGGTGAGGGGGCACAATCTAACATGGGGTTAAATGTAACACGGCTACTTTACATATTTATACAGGGCCGAGCAATCTGTGCTTTTGGTGTTTTCTCTCACTGTCAGAAGATGATCTCCTGTGAATTTGTGAAAAGTTTTTATGTGTTTTGGTTAAGATATTGAACAAAGAGTGTTTTGGAGGCAGGAAAATAAATTTCTTCATCTTATGTTTTTTTTCTTTTGACTTCTTAGTTGGGTGTGTAAGTCACCAAATCCAGCCTTATATTATTTTAGTCCTTGTTTTGTTACATAAAACATAACATCGTTTTGAAACATGTCAGCAACATATTTACACAGTGGGGTTAGTTGTCACACAGTGTTACAATTAAGCCTCAGGTACACAATGATGATGAAATAAAAACAATGTAAATACTATTCATCAAAATAATAACTGTTAATACAATATCAGGGAAAATAACTCACAATTATGATTTCTTAATTGGGCAGCCCTTTCAAAAAAAAAAAAAAGAAGTATATGCATTGGTGCTTAATACAAGGATGGTTAGATGAAGGATCATGGATGGATGAATGTGTCAATATCGATCTATTATAGGCAGATATAAACAATATCCACCTTTAATATAGACAGAATTGTATTGAATTATTGGTGTTTAAACAAAATTTTATAGCAGGTGTTACAACAAACCCTCTTTAACCCCTCCTACGGGGTAAGTTGTAACCTTTACACTCCTGTCACTTTCGGTGTAATTGTATGATAACTGTAGGTCCCACAAACAAACTTTAAGTGTTCGTATGTAGCAGAAATGTGTTGATTGTGTAAAAAAATGTTTAACTTAAATAATTTTTGAATGATAGAGACAAAGACAAAAAGTGTTACTTTGTATTGGTACCTCAAATAACACACTTGTTACACTGTCAGAAAGAAAGTACAAAACTGCGCCTTTGCTGTCACTGGGGTGGTACCCTAAGGTTCCGTTTTGTAACTTTACAAGTATACAAAGCATAATACAATATTATGTACCTTACTGTACCTTACAGGGATACTCCAGCCAAATATCAAAATTCCACCATGATTTACTCACCCTTAAGCAATCTGAGATAGATATGTCCATCATCTTTAAGACGAACAGATTTGCAGTTATTTTAGTAAATGTCCTCGCTCTTCTAAGCTTTATAACAATAGAAAAAGAAATCAGGGAACAAATTATTACTGTTAACCCCGAAAAAGTGTGTTCATCCTTCACAAAAGTAATCCACACAGCTACAATGGGTTAATAAAAGTCTTCTGCTGGTAATAAATGTAATTTTGTAAGAAAAATATCCATATTTTAAACTTTATAAATTACAATAGTTAAATGTTTTGTACCCCTAGCATTTAGCTGGTACACAATGGTTCCTTCAGGTACAGTAGTGTACTTAAAAAGGTACAAAATTTCAATGTGTTGAATACACATAAAGGTATAGAAACCCCAGTGACAGAAAAGGTACAGTTTTGTACTTTTTTCTGACAGTGTACCATTCCAAACGAGAGATTTGTTTTTAAATCTTTAAATGGTCTAGCACCAAAATACCTGGACATTTTAGTAAAGAAGTAGTCCTCTCTCAGACTTTTGAGATCTTCTGATCAGCTTTTTTTAAATTGTCCCATTTTCCCATTTTCAGCTAGCCTGACGTTGTCATACTCAATTCTAGTCAGAATTTCAGTCTGATACCGCTCCATTGAGCTAAAATTATGAGGCGTGTCTCAACCGAAAAATGCCTCTGCACTCAATTGGATAGACATACGACCAATCAGAGCAACGGAGTGTGTGATGTTGAAATGGCGTCTTTAGCAGCCTGACCGAACTGCTAGTAATTTCGCTACAATGACACTAACATCATTGTAATTATACTAAGTCTGAGTTAGCGAAGGTACATCAACACCTACTATGTTTACAACATTTCATTTATATCACAACATTAAGTATTTACTTAGTCATACAGTAAGACTATCTCTTACCATTTGTACGTTAGGTGAACTTCATCCACGACGATAGCTACCCATTACGTTGGCTTGAAAAATATCGGAGCCTAGCATGTCCCTCCACTTATTCAGCAGTCACGATTCCAGGCTTCCGAAAAGAAGCTGGCAACGGCCGCTAATTATATCCATCTCGTCGTGCACGCCGAGTTGCATCGCCATGATACCCATTTCAGTTGCTTCTTTAACTTTGTCCTCCATAGGAAGAACGGCGAAAACATAAACAAATGCCTTGATCGCGTTTCTCTGTTCCTCTTTTTAAATCAATGCTCTGTCGATATCTTTTAGAACAGACTCAATGTCAGAATCCACACATCTGAATTCACCAGCGGCAGCCTTTCATTGTAAACAGATTGAACACACGCGCTCTTTGGTGACGTGGTTGATACGTTACTGTTGATCATCTGTCCATCATCGTATGAAGCCCGCCCTCACAACTTGATTCGTCGGCCGGTTTTGGTATTCGCATAGTAGCTCCTCAACGGTGAATCCCCAGACCGATCTTCCCCGTTTTTCAAACTGTGGTGGGCGGGGCTAAGATCGGCTGGCACCCAGGCTAATTTTCAGCCACTGCCCCCAAACTTTGGAACCAACCTGGAACGCACTGCCTAGTCATATAATGGCGCTTTTCCATTGGATAGTATTCTACGGTTTGGTTAGGGTCGGGTCAGGTTACTTTTGGGCGCTTTTTTTCACTGGGTGCAGTACGTAGTACCCGATACTTTTTTTAGTACCACCTCGGGTGGGGTTCAAAGTGACCTGACCTGATACCAAAATGTGACGTGAAAACACTGTAGATCACTGATTTGTCTGAGAGATTCGTCACTACCAGCGTCATCACTATAATATAAAAGATTAGCTTTACCTTCATGCTAGCTTGCACTGTCTAAAGTAAACCTGTTGTCATCTGTTCTCTGTTATAAGCTCCCAAACTCCCTTTTGGCGATGAAAAACATCCACAGGTTGAGAATCAGGAACACCATAACAGGTTTTTTCCGGACTTGCAGTTTAGAAAGTGCACATTCGCGACACGCTAGTCCACATATATGCTTAAATGCAACTTAAATGAGGCTCAGCGGAGCACATCGACTGACGCCACGGGTGTTTGTACAGAAACTGTCATGTGAGACAGAGGTAGTGATAAACATGATGTGTAAACATCTATTTGTGGTGGTCAATTTTAATTTTGTGGCAGACTGAGAAATAAATGAATGTATGGGAATGTACAACAACGCTCTCACATGATGTACAGCAGTAGGCAGCGCAAATATAACGACACGCCTATAATCCCTCCTACTCTGAAGTGTTACTAAACTTGTTGGAAAAGCTAAATAAGCCAAAGTGAGGTGAGCTGACCCAAACCAAACCAAACGGTGGGGTACTATGCAATGGAAATGCTCAGACATTTCGACTTTTAGCAGTTTTTCAAACAGGGTCTATCCTAGTCCCAGATTAAAATGCTTGTTTGAGCTGCCTTAATTTCAAAACATCTTGTACTGACATCTTAACATAAGCTATCAGTGCCATTGTTTTGTCTCAAGATGCACACCAGTAATGTTTTTTATAAGGTTTGTTTGTTAAAACTACATACAGTAAATTTCCTAACTAAAACCTTGTCCTGGATTAATCTAAACCCTGTCCAGGAAACCAATGTAAGGGTTTTGTCTTGTGTTCTGTTTGTATCTGTTGTTAGGCCTTTTATTTTTAAGTTTATGTTTCGGGTCTTGTATTTTAAAATTCTTGTCATGTCACATTTCACTTCCTGTTTGTCCCTATATAACCAGTTGTATAAGTTCTTCACATTGCGAATTATTGTACGTTGTAACACTGCATTACTAAGCGTTCTGGTCTTGTATCCTTGTTTCATGGTTCTTGTTTTGGATGTTCTGGATTTTGACCCATTGCCTGTTTTTTGGGTTACTCTTTTGGATTACCCTCTGGATGTGTTTGCCTGCCTTTGTGAATTTCTTCATAAAACCTCTTTGCATATGGATTCTCTCGATCTCTCTCGCTTTGTATAAGCAGCCCGTTTGTTACAACCACCCCTTAAAGTTTTGCTGAAAGCTCATTTGTTATCAACTGCTTTTAATTCTGCTAGAGTTTATGAATCCATTTGGGTTCTGTTTGTTTCCATCCTCTGTTTTGTTTTATTGTGTGATACTTGCTGAGTTTTATCCTTTTTATTATATTTTGTACAGCAATTTTGGCAACCTTGGTTGTATCGAAGAAATCATTCTATTGTTTTTTCTCTTTTTTTGTATTGCTTTGGATAAAAGCTCAAATTATATAGACATATAGTAGAATGATATACACAACTTAATAAAGCAACACACTTTCTTTACTTATGATTTGCATTAACTCAAATTTGAGCTTCACATTATTGCTTTTAAACCCCCTAAAACTCCTTGCTTGCCCTATAGTCTACAAATGAAAAAAGAGAGGTCCCGCACACTATCCACTTGCAAAAATAGAAGGGTTTATTGTTTTATTCCAACGTTTCGATCTCTCGATCTTCTTCAGGCATCAAAAATATATGTATACATATATTGCCCTATAGTCTCCCATTCATTGTAAGTGTATTACTGTAAATACATTTAGTGTCATTTTACAGAAATTGTCTAAATATTTTAATGAGGTGGCGATGGATTCACATTTAACGAAAATTTACAAGTATTAGAAAAAAATGCAAAGATAACCTAACCTCAAAACACAGCATAAATGGGATCAAACAAAAATGTACAAATTATATTGGACAAATACAAATTAGTTACAAATTGCCAAGATTGCATGTTGTCTTCTTTAAATAATGAGGAAACAAAGCAAATTTACTTTCTTGGATTATTACATTGAGTGAGGCACAATGAATGTAGCACTGAGGAGACCTATAACACAGCTCAGAAGGATAAAATGCAGTGAGGAGGAAAAGAAGTGACAAAAGAAAGTAGGGGGAATGAAATGGAGTGAGGCGAAGGTAGAAGAAATCAGGAAAAGTGTTCTTTCTCTTTTATTTCTCATTCTCTTTCGCTCCTTAGTTTTCTGTAAAAGAAGCTGTAACAGATAAGACTAAAAGGACAGTGAGTCTGTTCTGAACAATCCTTTCACTGTGTCTCTCTCTCCCGGTCGCATCCCCCATCTCTGCTACTGTTCCTTCTGCTTAATGGCCCCAACTCGGATTTCTTTTTTGATGCCTGTGCTGATAGACCCTCTCTCTCTCCTGATAGACCCTCTCTCTCCGCACGTCTGCCGTCCACTGCACTCAGTCCCTTCTCCAAAACGCATTCCAATGCATACAAATGTCCCAAACTTGGTCCCTTACCTTAGATATTGTGCTCAAGTGCATCCAATTCAGAGTCATTTGTAGTAATTGTAAAACAGAGTGATTTGCAAGCGTGCATGCACGTTTAGGACATCCACTTTAGATAAAGTGCTGATTTAACACATGGATTTGCCTTCATTAGGGCATTTTATGGTGTCTTGTTTAAAGCTAGCAAGCTTATCGTTTGCATTCCTGTAAATCTTTGTTTATTATTTGTCTTTTCAGGGCTGCAAGAGAGTAGTATTAAATGTTGTATGCTTGATCAGAGCCACTGTGCTTTTACTATTTTAATTTGACCGCACCCAAGAATCAATAGTCACTGTGTAGGCTATTGTGAAGGCACCTATAAATGCCTAAGTTTAAACAAGAAAAACCAATCACAATTCAACTCCAACACTCTTAGAAAAAGATACAAGAATGTACAAAAGTTGTCACTGGGGCAGTACCTTTTCACTTTTGTACCTAAAAGGTGCATACACATTGGTCCCTCAAAGGAACATACTGGTACCTCAATTGCAGATATCTGTACCAAAATTCCAAAAGTATTGTATATCAGGGGTTTCCAAACATTTTCAACCCAACAGGTAATCTCAAGACCCATTCTCAAGACACAAAAGGTCATTGCAAAAGAGCCTGGCTGTTCATAGAGCTCTGTGTTCAAGCACAATAAATAGAGAGGCGAAGGGAAGGAAAAGATGAGGTAGAAAAAAGTGTACAAGCAATAGAAATATCGGCACCCTGAAGAGGATTGTGAAACAAAACCCATTAAAAAATGTGGGAGAGATTCACAAAGAGTGGACTGCAGCTGGAGTCAGTGCTTCAAGAACCACTACGCACAGATGTATGGAAGACCTGGGTTTTAGCTGTCGCATTGTGTCAAGCCACTCTTATACAACAGACAGCGTCAGAAGCATCTCGCTGCTGGACTACTGCTGAGTGGTCCAAAGTTATGTCCTCTGATGTAAGTAAATTTTGCAAATCAGGGTCCCAGAGTCTGGAGAAAGAGAGGAGAGGCACACAATACACGTTGCTTGAGGTCCAGTGTAAAGTTTGCACAGTCAGTGATGGTTTGGGGTGCCATGTCATCTGCTAGTGTTGGTCCACTGTGTTTATTGAGGTCCAAGGCCAACGCAGCCGTATACTAGGAAGTTTTCAAAGCACTTCATGCTTCCTGACAGAGATGGGACCAAGTCACACATGTGCAAGTCTCAAGTAAGTCTCAAGTCTGAACCTTCAAGTCTCAAGTAAGTCCTAAGTATTTTTTTCTTGGGCAAGTCAAGTCAAGTCGAGTCACAGGCTATGTCAAGTCAAGTCAAGTCAAGTCCAGTAGTAGGTCAAGTCAAGTCCAAGTCAAGTCACCTTATTATTGTAATTTTACCTGCAGAATCTGATCTTAATGAAGATATATAAAATATAAAGATATAAAGAAATACTCGTGTTCAGTAAAATACATCATGGAATCAAACAAAATTGTAATCTCTTCCGTTCCCGCGCCTACATTTGAAATAACAATCTTGAGCGCGCAAAAGACGCGATATGTGAACCGGCCCTAACATTGTAGAATCCAGTAATTTTTCCTTGTGTGTGTGTTCAGGTGGCAAACTTAGAAAAAGTAGCCAAGTCTCATACCACTCAGATCAAGGGAAGTATTTTTAAAAAACAAATCAAAATTATTTTGCCCACATTTGTCCCCAACACGGTATGATGATGGTTAATGGCTACTTTAGCTATTATTACATTAGCTAACTACCAACTAACCAGATATTAACAAATTGACAAGCACACAGGGCAGAATGGCTCCTCAAATGACGGACAAAATTGGAGGTTGTCGTCTGTCTGCCCGTGATTTTAATGTTGCATGTCTTCACTGTTCGTCTTTTGCCATCTTGCTGAAGCCGAAAGTGATGACCCTCGCTATCCCTCCCGCTGACATGTTGATATCTGTTCTAAGTGGGCGTGGTGTGCGTAAGGTACGAGAGGGTATGACTGATGATAGTGTCGTGATTCAGTCATGACAACGCCATTCTCAGCCTGCGCTCCAGCTGGGTCAACTTTATTTTTTAAAATAGTTTATGTATTTTATATTCAAACTGAAAACATGATGTGATTAACACTCAAGTCATTCAAGTCATCGTGTCTCAAGTCAAGTCAAGTCCCGAGTCTTTAACTTCCAAGTCTGAGTCAAGTCTCAAGTATTTTATTTTTTGTCAAGTCAAGTCACAAGTCACAAAAATAGTGACTCAAGTCGACTCGAGTCCAAGTCACCAAGTCACAAGTCCCCATGTCTGCTTCCTGATGCTGACCAACTATGGAGATGCAGATTTCATTTTCCAACAGGACTTGGCACATGCACACAGTGCCAAAGCTACCAGTACCTGGTTTAAGGACCATATCTCTGTTCTTAATTGGCCAGCAAACTCTCCTCACCTTAACCCCATAGAAATCTATGGGGTATTGTGAAAAGGAAGATGCGATATGCAAGACCCAACAATGCAGAAGAGCTGAAGGCCACTATCAGAGCAACCTGGGCTCTCATAACACCTGAGCAGTGCCACAGACTTATCGACTCCATGTCACGCCGCATTGCTGCAGTAATTCAGGCAACTAAGTATTGGGTGCTGTACATGCTCATACTTTTCATGTTCATACTTTTCAGTTGGCCCAAGTTTTCTAAAAATACTTTCTTTGTATTGGGCTGCAAGCTGTACCGAAACAATAGGAATATGGCAAATGTGCATATAGCCATATTCATATCGCAATGGTTTACAATAACTAAATGATTGCTTCAAAAGTTACACATAGCAAAGAGACTGATGAGACACAGATAGTGATGCCTTCTTATTCCCAGAAAGAACGTGAAGGATATATATAATAAAATTGGTTTTAATTTTACGCTTTAAAATATATACAATTTAATTGGATTTTACAAGCTTAAGTCATTATCCGTATCACATACCGTATATAATTTTTTTTAGCAAGCTACCTGTAATGAATGAATGGATACCCTTCATCCCACCACCAGGTGGCACCCTCTCCACCAACCGGACTTTGTACGTTCACTTTTCTTCTGCTTTCACTTCCTGTTCTGTCTGTATAAAACCATACCATGTATTCATTCACATTGCAAAGTATTGTTGTTGTAACCTGCATTACCAAGCCTTTTTCATTTCATGTTTTGGATTTTGACCTATGCCTGTTATTTGGATTACGTATATTGGATTACCCTTCTGTCTTGTTTGCCGGGCTTATAAATAAACTTCTGCATTTGGATTCTACCATCAGTCTCAGCTCATTACACTACCACATTGCATTTTTTCTGCAATATTGTGCAGCCCTAGTAAATAAATATTTGAAGGTATTATGGATCTTATGCAGACACCATAGAAAGATAGTTCACCTGGGCATTCAGTCTGCAGTGAACAGAAATACAATTGTACTGTATAAAATTCACTTTGAATGAAACGTTAATTTACATCTGAATAAATGTAAACATACTTTGCTGTAATTGTATGTATATGGCAAATTTGGCGAAACAATCACTGAAAAAGGCAGCTTAGTGTATAGTTATGTTACTGAACCTCGAATACGTGTGTCTTGACCCTGTTATAAGTTTGAAAGATGGGAGGGAGTATGATTATTAATTTACTTATTTACTTTCATTGCTGCCTGTAATGTAGTACGTCAGTTTTACTCATAAACACACACACACAAACACAATTAACAGATTAACAGCAACCTGGAGGAGGGTGAAAACCGTTCTCCTTCAGTCGAAATATTACTAATCGCTCAGGGCTGTACTGAGCAAACAGGCAGAGGATTTAGCAGAACAAAACGGAGCAAACACACCCCATAAGGCACACAAAGACTCAAAGGCAACTTTAAATACGGCCTTCATCTTCGCTCCCCTTGTTATGAAGACGCTGGTGTTGAAAGAGTGCGAAAACAGGCATTAAGAGCTCGAAAAATTGTGCGTCAAAACTCAGGTCACAATGTTTACAAAGCGAGGAAATTTTAATCCAATCAGAGAGACTTCTCTTTGCTCTGCTCTTTTCATGAGCTTAAGAGAAATTAAAAAAGAAAACGGCAAAACTAATTAATTTACCGATCGGTAAAAACGCTCTGTTTTGTATTTTAAAGAACCGAACGACTTGCAAAAAGGATGTAAGAGAGAAAACCAGCAAAAGGACCGGCAGCAATCACAACTGTTTTCCTTGCTATGTATACTGTATGTTAAAAGATAAATTTTAAAAGTACTGAAAATCTTCTGCCAGTGAATAAAGGCGCAGTTTTCCCACCGGATCTACAACATGAGCTATGAGTGCATAAGACCTTTGCATCACAATGCTGGAAAATTCATGTAAAATCTTTTTTAAATACAGTGTTTCGCATGCACAAACCTTAACCTTTCTCTGTGTTTTTCTCCTCTGTGACTCTGTGACCTGTTATTTTTCAGAGCCCGAGGGTTTGAATAACTGTCTGGTGCCAGGCTTCTGCACCCAGAGGCTAACGGGAGATGAGACAGGGGTCGGAGAAAGGGTTGTGTGTATTTCCTGCATGTGCCTCTGTCCGTGTGTCTTGTTCCCTTTACCTGACCCCGATCATGGGATCTCGAATCAGCCACGGCAGGAAATGCTAAATCGGTGAAAGTTAAGAAGAAAAAAAAAACGCTAATATCTGGCCTTTTCCATGTCTACTGAAGGCAGCATTCCCAGAATTCCCTTCATGTTGTCCTATGTCGTTAACCTCCGTCTGCTCCTGACAAACAGGGATGCTCTTGAAAATATATTTTCATAATCATGTAAGTGTCACTTTTCATAGCTGTCTCTAGTAATAATCTCATTCCTCTGTGTGCTGTGGACACAAGGGCTACTGCTGAGCGTGTTGCCCCGGGGCAGAGCTCTTTCTTTGGGCATGAGGGGGCTGTGGCTCCCTGGGTGGTTTGGCCTGGATGAGGGCTCTTGTGCTCAATAACGGGTCTGGTTGTGATTTTGCGTCTGAATGTTCGCTGCTTTTCCCAGGGATCCCGGGTAATGTAGAGGTCAAGGAGGTTTCAGTCAGTATGTTTTGGAGACTGTGTGAGTTTGTGTGTGGCACAGTGTTAATTTTTACACTTGTTATATTTTGTCATGACACTTTTTATTTTTAAACCAAGCAATAAATATTTTACATGTAGTTGACAAAATGCAAAAAAAGTTGGATTAGGTTATTTTTCCTATTGTATAATCATATTGTTAATACCTTGTATTGTAATAATGCTACAGTAAATTATTTATCATCACAATACTTTGTTGTTTCGCTACTATCGACATAATTCAAAAAGCCATTCATGAGCAAACTTTACCGTCAGTAATTTCATTGCTAAGATGAACAGTGAACACAAGGAATGTCTACATTGGAGACAGCGGCGCTCCACGAGCCTTTCTTAACAACTCAAAGCAAATAAACACAGTTTTCCTATGATCATTGTAGCCAGACGTGTGCTCCCTTCAGTTGAGGCAATCACATCTCAACCACCTCTCTTCCTACACGCCACTTAAAACAGGAAGTGACACACTTAAAATGTTACTATTTGCCCTTGATTGATATGACCCAGGAACACACAGGTCAGTTAAAAACGGTTCTCAAGGCCATTCGGAATAACAATTACACTTACATTTCACTTTTCCGTACTCCCACGCGTTCTGCTAATCTCCGACAGGAAAAGTTGAGGGCATTCCTAACAAGTTCAGGAACGCTGGGGTACTGGGTCAGTGTTGATTTTGAATCCTCGTGGACCCGCTCCTTTCATAAACGTCTACCAAAATCTAAATTTGCCAAAGGCTGATGAATTCATCAAGCAGAAATAATTGCTTCTTACACTCAGTTTGATTCATGCAATCACCCGGCTTGGTAACGTGACCTGTGATGAGTGGGGGGTATGGGGCGGGGCGTGAAGGGAGAACGAAAAGGTCATGACCAGGTCATCATAACCCATCAAAAAGCGAAACAGATGGGCGAGTATCGCGCCGTTCGAAATCAGCACATCTTTATCTTCAGATATTTTCTCTTCTTCAACAGGGATTATGCTGGTTTTAGCTCGAGTGTATGTCCTGTTTTCTTAGCTGAACCGAGCTCGTCGTTCTTGAGCTGCACGAGACGGTGATATTCATTGGATGTCACTAGAGTGTAAACAGTGTAACCTTTTAATACAGCTGCAAATCTCACCTTAGACCTCTGCGAAAACTGCATGTCAAAGGTTAATTATAAAAAAAGGCAGACATAGATGATGAAAAGAAATTTTAATTTTTTATTAAAAATTTATTTTAAATTTGTAAAAAATAACATTTTTGCTTCATGCATTTATATATATATATATATATATATATATATATATATATATATATATATATATATATAATATGAAAAATGTATGTAAATATATATAATTTATTATTACACATATACAGTATACACATGCAGGTGTGCATTATTTTCAAGTCAATTCAAGTCAGTTATTCTGCTTATATTACCACAGACATTGCTCTGGTGGTTATTTTAAGACAGGTTAGCTGTGGGTTTTACCCTATGTGTGTCATTCCACCAAATCGATGCCATTTGCATGTTGTAACTCGTCAAAATTGAAGTTGATATTTTCTTTTTTTTAACACTAAATTTAATAACACACGTTTTACTTTTCAAAATGAGTACTGGTCAATCTCAGGTAACTAGTTCATTTTTTAACGTGGTTTCTTAATAGAGGATGGAGGCATTTTGATAACTAGGACTAGACTAAAAGTAACAGTTTATAGCATAGATTTAGCAAATACATGTAACGGGTTGCTTTAATGAAAGGGAATAAGATGTGAATCCATGTGCAAAAAGGTTGTTTATTGTAAAATCCCAAAAGGGCCAGCAAACAAATTCAATAGGGCAAATCCACAATCGATATCCAAAACAGGCAATAGGTCAAGGCAGGCAGAGCACAATCACAGAATCCAAAAACAGGCAATGGTCAAAAAACAGGAACAGATATGCAAACAGGTAATCAGGTCACAGATAAACAGACAGGTAACAGGTACAGGCTAACATACGAATGTATTAATCAGCCTTGAATAGCAGGACTGAGGTGGCTTTATACACAACAAACAGGAAGTGGGAAGTGAAGTGTGACATGGCATGGTATCAAAATAAAAGTCAGAACAGAGCAGGATATAAAAATAAAAGTCCTAATAACAAAAATACACAGAACACAAGAAAACACTGAACAAAACCTTACAGTACATGAAATTTAGCTGCAGTAAATATGTGCTAATAGCATAAAGACACTTAGCAAATTCTAGTGATTTACGAAAATGTTTTATTTTAAAATAATCCGATAACATCAAAGAAATAATATAGGTAACAGGACTGTACATTAAGGTTGACATTCATAGCATAAATGTCATAAAATAACCAGAAAAAAAATGAGAAAAGTGACTTTTGATCTTCATATGACCTTCAGAAGATTCAGATAATGTCACTTTCTCTTGAAAATGTGACTTGCGGGATATGCCTAAATTTTCAGAGGGGGGAACGTGTTTGGTAACAGGACTGAGTGAAATTCTGGGGACTGAAATGTGCATTTTATTTAAAATATTATGACCTTTTCAATGGTAAAAAATATTTAAACCAAAGATGTAATATCTGGACCCATACAAAAATGCAAAAAATAAAGATATCTAAAGAATTGTTTGCTTTATATTTAAATGTAAATTATAGAGATAGAGAACAGGGACAGATAAAAACTTTGCTTAATAATAAAATGTTTTTTTGGAGTATATATATATATATACATATATATATATATATATATATATATATATATATATATATATATATATATATATATATATATATATATATAAACTAGGGATGTCCCGATCAGGTTTTTTGCCCTTGAGTCGGAGTCATTTGATTTTGAGTATCTGCCGATACCGAGTCCCGATCCGATACTTCTATAATACATAAAAACAGAATAAAAAAAAGAGCGAAAAACAGATCCAGGACTTTGCTTATGTCATGCCGCACGCGTTGCTGTTTCTGTGTGGAGTCAAAAGAGTCTAACTCTGTGCCAGCGCATAACTTTAGATGTGTTCAAAAATAATGAGAATATACAGTATGTACAGGGGGTTTAATTGGGATTTGTTTTGTGGGGAGGCTCTTTTGGGAGGGAGAGTTTGAGGGGTAACATGTTTAATCCTGATGACAGCAAAGCCACTGGTGTGTTTCAATGACATTTTGTACCTCTGATAGGATTTGATCAGTTTTAAAGCTGTGCCACATGTTGACCCAAACTTTAAAACCTGAACTTTAAATTATGCAAATCTATGAGTCTGACACCCTATATGCATTTGTTGCACATGTCATTATGCACAATTGATCAAACTTTGAAGGAAGTTATAAGAATCAACCTCCTTGACTAATTCGAGGCTATACCAAAAGACTCAATTAACAAGAAAAACAACATACTGATACAGCAATATGTCTTATAAAATAGCCATAGAGATTCCCTAAGCTGGTCAGCAGTTAGTTAAAAAATACCTTTAGTTAGGTCGAAATTAATTTGTATGATCAAAAATACATTATTTTATTAAACTATACAATAAGTTGTATCCAGTTATCTAGTTAACATATTGTAATCAGATGAGTGACATGGCTATACATACTTTAATACTTTGTTTATAGACTTCTATTAAGTTTTCTCGACATGGGCCACATTCTTACCTTTCCCTTATCTCTCATCTCTACAGTAATGTCAAATGATCCTGCGCGAATGCGCGTTCTTGAGGTTCTGAGTGAGACGCGGAGCTGCGTCTGAGCACATGATGACAAAAACGATCAACGCGTCGTTTAAATGAGCGGTAAAAACCTGGTTTTGTCGTGGGTTCCTTGCACGCACGAGCGTGAAGCCTATGAATGAAAACACATCAATAGGCTTGTTCGACTTCATGCGGCGCTGCAACAATCGACAGCCGGGTGACGTCATTCGACTGCCGGTTCTTGTGGCGCCGCATGAAGTCGAACAAGCCTATTCTCTTCTCGTCAGTTCACACGCACCAGCGCAGCGCGTACACTGGCGCGGAGCAGAGCGAGACCTTGATGGATTTTAAACCCTGCACATGTATCCGAGTCCTGATCGGGAGGTAACGTCCGATTACGATCGAGTCTGAAACCACGTGAACGGGCCGATTTCCGATCACGTGATCGGATCGGGACATCCCTAATATAAACCTCTATTTTAAGACAGGTTAAATCATATATATATATTAGGGGTGTCCTCGACTAAGGATTTACATATTCGAATCAGAATTGTCGAATCTTTCCATAGTCGACCGATGGTCGAATCATATCTATGTTTGTCTGCATGGGTTAGGAGGGGGCCAGACCAGGTACAAATTGGTAACTTTTATTTTCTTTCACAAGCAGCACACATAAACAACTTTCTGTTAAAGTGACCAAAACTGTCTTTCAAGTGATGAACGAAGACAAAACTGACGATGCATTTATATATTTATTTTTTTAAGGTAAAATATATAAGGCAACATTCGTTTATTTATTCCTCATAACATTTTAAAGCCACGATCTACAGAACATCACACAAAAATACATTTTTATAACTAAACCTAAAAAAAATAACAAAGGTGATTCTGCCTTGGAAACCTCATCTAATTCAGTGTTTTTATTTAATTTGGAGATATAGCGCGTCAAAGCAGTCATGACCAAAAAAAAACCCGACAAATGAGAAAATGACAAATAATTTGTGATTGTGACTGTAAATGATAAAAACTAATCTTTATTTACAATTCATTAAACGTTAATTTATAACATGAAATACACTGAAATTAATGATTTTATAGACACTACGCGTTATTTTAGCACAGAAATACCTGCATGCTTTCACTTTGATCATCTCCCTTCACTTTAGATACAGAAACACCTGATGATATTATTTATTTCAGGAATCTCTTTGCTATCATTTAAAAGTGAACACCAACCATAATATTAAATCACAAGAAAGACATTCGTGTCAGGCAGAAATAGGTTCGGTGTGCAGATAGTTTCCGTTTCATCACCGAAATTTTAAAAAACGGCTTACCTGTTTTGTAGTTTAACTTTTGACAAGATAATCAAAATGTATGATAAATACATTTTAAAAACTTATACCCGTCGAAAAACATCCGTTTTTTAATGTTTAGTTTGATGAACTCCTAAATACGAGACGCAGAGCACCTAGCCGTTCGATTAAATTACATGCGCAAGCATGGCCAGCACGCAATAGCGCAACATTGATACAACGAAAAGCTATCCAAAATTTACAGACTTAAATTAGATCAGAATTTACGTTTATAATAGATACATTTTTTTAAATAAAATAAGGTCAGAAGTAACAAAGTGCAGAACAAATATGCACAGAAACAAAACACAAGCCAAATAGTTAAATCAGATAACCCAGAGTGATTTATAAATAAAATAAAATAAATTATAAAAAGAATAGAAAAGTATAGCCATAATATAATTGCCAGCTTTGTATTTTTTAAATGTAGAAACAAAGAGGCAATTTAATAACAAAGAAACCTCCGTGTAGCCCGGTCACAGGGGATGTTGTATTTATTAACGCATTTTAAAAATATTTATTGAAAGCTGTTACTTCACATATTATTTGCAGCATTCTCATAATATGCTGTATATTAATATATTGTGAGAAAGCTATTATATGTGAAATCAGATAATGTGTGCACCCATATACGGCCAAAATTGAATGATCCTCATTTCATAACACATCTGCGACGATTCGACTGTGAGATTGGTAGTCGAATCAGGCTTCTCCTATCGATGCATCGAATCTTCGACTATTCGGGGTCACCCCTAATATATATATATATAAGTAATTTTGTAAATGAAAAAGCTGAGACTACATTAAAGAAAGACATCATACATGCCTCTATAAATATCACCATGTATTGCTTAAAACAACCTGCTGATTCAGTTTGGGTCCACAGATGAATAGGAAATGACAAACATTAATCTGCTACATCTTAGCAAATCAAAAAGCAGCAACACTCCCAAACAATTTTCCCAGAGTGCACCAGGGCTACCGTCGTCCGCCTGTCTGCCCTCTCCTTTACATTCATACTTTCTATTTTTGAGTTTTTGTTTGCTTGTTTCTCTCCTTATCATACCATCTGGAATTCAACTCCACGGCTCTGATAAACAAGGGGCACCACTTTGTCTATCTCTCTCTTTCTTTCTTTCTTTCTCTCTCTCTCTCTCTCTCTCTCTCTCTCTCTCTCATTCTCTCTCTCTCTCCCTTACTCAGATGAAATTGTGATTTAACAGGCATGACAGTGCGGGCACAAGACTCCTAGCATGTGAAAACAAACAAACAAATCAATACGATAAGTCTGAAATATGCGCAAAATCTTATCATTGGAAACTAAAAAATGTGCAAAACTGGTGGCGCTGCCTAGGTGCAGTGAGGTGTGAGAGACATATCTGAGAACAATGTGCAGATTGTGACTTTGCACTTTGAACTTTCTCACCAGGGTCATCAGAAGGGTTCACCAGATTTCATTCAACATCATAGACATCATAAGGCTGAGGTCAGATACTGTTGCAGTTTATTTCCTGTTTATTTGGTGGGGTTACATTGAGAGCAAATGGAGATCTTTGGTTTTTCACCTGAGAAAGAGAGCTATGTATGTTTCTGGACAGTTTCAGGAGAACTTTTGGTTACACTTTATAGTTACAATGTAATAACAGTAAATTATGCATAAATGCATGCAACTAACCCTAAACCAAACCACAACCCTATAGTAAGTACATTTTGTTAATCATTATTACATAGTACATAGTAGCATTATTAATTAACTTATGAAAGGCATAATTTAAATTTTTTAATGAATTATACATTTGATTATATTTCTATACTCTTACTGTATATCAATGAATGTAACAATTGTCTCATTTACTTTTTTCTCCTTGAAATTGACATTAAAGTGCACCTATTTCATTGCTTAAAAACAACATTATTTTGTGTATTTGGTATAATACAATGTGTTTGCGTAGTTTATGGTTAAAAAAAACACTACATTCCACATATCGTACATTTTTGTAGCTCCAGATATCTTGCCTTCCTCAATCGCATTGATTTGTACAAAACGCATTGATCTGAAAAGCACGGTGTTCCTGATTGGCCAGCTAATCTGTATGCTGTGATTGGCCTGAATACCTCTGACCTCAGACGGAAATTTGACGCTCCTTACCATGTTTTAAAGATTCGATCACAATGCATTGCTAACAGGATTTAACTTATAGGCTGTGAGTCCGAAGCGGGAGGAATTATGATAATGTCTGTCCTGTTTATGTCAACAGGCCCAGGAAGTAAACTGTTGTCTATAATCCGTGTGTTTGATGTAGTCCAAGAAAAGAGATTTACATTGGAAGCGATAACTTGCGTCATTGTTTACTTTGGGGTTAGTATCTTTTGCATATCATTAACATGTACTAATACACACGTACACATCAAAGAATATTTATATATAAAGAGAGATAAAAATAACGCTCTTCTATGGCAGGGTGACAAATCTTTTCTGGTAAATTTAGAGCAATAACATTTTCCTCTGGGCCAGCCTTGCATAAATCAAGATCCTGTGAATTTAAACCTAAATCCTAAAACTCCAAGATGCTCAAATTTCCCACAAGTATATTCAAAAGCAAACGTGAAGTAAAGCACCAGCGTAAGCAATATAAGCAAATCTGATTGAATTAAGCCCAAATTCACATGATACGATTCACACGCCGCAAAAAGAAAATCGAGAAATAAATGAAAGCATTCTTTAACCACTCTATCCATAAGGGGAAAATGAGTGAAACATCCAGACAGCAAAACACAAAGAGCACAGTTAGGAGAAAAAGAAGAAACTGGGATAGTGATCGTAAGACTGAACGTACGGCCGTAGAAATAAGGAGAAGAGACGGAGAGAGATTAAACCTGCATGGCCATATGGGTGATTCCAGCCTCGGTCAGGTGTGTCCAAACAGCACCGTACTGAGACAGACAGGCGGGTACGGGCGGGCAGACTGGCGTCAGTGGCCACACGCATGCCCTGTCACACCACACGCCAAGGGCCCGCATACCAGCGCTCCCACACACGTGTACACAATGAGAGCTCAGTGCTGCATCACGCATCAGCGACAACAGCAATGTGAAATATTCAAACAGGGACAAAAGGTACAGCACAGAGAATCATGGCAGACCATTGAAAGGTAAGGAAGGGGCAACTGGTGTAGAACAAGACACGGACGCGGAGATGATACGATGGAGCGACTTTACAGGGCTTTGATGAAGTCGAGATAATCAAGGGTGAAGGTCAAGGCCATTAGATGCAGCCCAAAAGAAATTAGGTCATAGTTCGTGCTTAGTAACGCATTGCTGCTGATTTGTTCATTACTTTCAAAACTTCAGTCGCTTGAATGATAATGAATTAGATCCTGTTACTTATAACATATGCAGACAAGCATGCCACAAAGTACTGACATACTGGAGAGACATTAAAAGACTACAGATTACAATGAAGTCTCCGCATCAACAGACTGTTGAGACATTAAAAAAGTGACTGACAACAATGACATTATAGTACAGACAAGTGGAGAGACACTAAAATAATGACAGACTACAATATAATTACAGTACTGACAGACTCGAGACACATAAATGACTGACAGACTACAATGACATAGTACTGACAGACTGGAGAGACAGTAAAAGACTGACAGACTACATTGACATTACAGTACTGACAGAGTACATTACAGTACTAACAGACTGGAGAGACAGTAAAAGACTGACAGACTACAATGACATTACAGTACTGACCGAGTACATTACAGTACTGACAGACTGGAGAGACAGTAAAAGACTGACAGACTACAATGACATTGCAGTACTAACAGACTGGAGAGACAGTAAAAGACTAAAGGTTTACAATGACATTACAGTACTGACAGAGTGGAAAGATGTTAAAAGACTGACAAACTACACTGACATTACAGTACTGACAGAGTGGAGAGACAATAAATGACTGACAGACTACAATGACATTACAGTGCTGGCAGAGTGGAGAGACAATAAAAGTCTGAAGGATTACAATGACATTACAGTTCTGACAGGCTGGAGAGACAATAAATGACTGACAGACTACAATGACATTACAGTACTGACAGACTGAAGAGATGTTAAAAGATTGACAGACTACAATGACATTGCAGTACTGACAGACTGAAGAGACATTAAAAGACTGAAGGCTTACAATGACATTACAGTACTGACAGGCTGGAGAGACAATAAATGACTGACAGACTACAATGACATTGCAGTACTGACAGACTGGAGAGACATTAAAAGACTGAAGGCTTACAATGACATTACAGTACTGACAGGCTGGAGAGACAATAAATGACTGACAGACTACAATGACATTACAGTACTGACAGACTGAAGAGATGTTAAAAGATTGACAGACTACAATGACATTGCAGTACTGACAGAGTGGAGAGACAATAAAAGTCTGAAGGATTACAATGACATTACAGTACTGACAAACTGGAGAGATGTTAAAAGACTGACAGACTACAATGACATTACAGTGCAGACAGACTGAAGATACAATAAATGACTGACAGACTACAATGACATTACAGTACTGACAGAGTACATTACAGTACTGACAGACTGGAGAGATGTTAAACACTTGGCAGACTACAATGGCATTACAGTACTGACAGACTGGAGAGATGTTAAAAGACTGACAGACTACAATGACATTACAGTACTGAGAGAGTGAAAAGACAATAAAGGACTGATAGACTACAATGGCATTACAGTACTGACACATTGGAGAGATGTAAAAAGACTTACAGACTACAATGACATTACAGTACTGACAGACGGGAAAGACAATAAAAGACCGAAAGACTACAATGACATTACAGTGCTGACAGACTGAAGATACAATAAATGACTGACAGACTACAATGACATTACAGTACGGACAGAGTACATTACAGTACTGACAAACTGGAGAGACATTCAACACCTGACAGACTACAATGACATTACAGTACTGACAGACTGGAGAGATGTTAAAAGACTGACAGACTACAATGACATTACAGTGCAGACAGACTGAAGATACAATAAATGACTGACAGACTACAATGACATTACAGTACTGACAGAGTACATTACAGTACTGACAGACTGGAGAGATATTAGACGCCTGGCAGACTACAATGGCATTACAGTGCTGACAGACTGGAGAGATGTAAAGAGACTGACAGACTACAATGACATTACAGTACTGACAGAGTACATTACAGTACTGACAGACTGGAGAGATATTAGACGCCAGGCAGACTACAATGGCATTACAGTACTGACAGACTGGAGAGATGTAAAAACACTGACAGACTACAATGACATTACAGTACTGAGAGAGTGAAAAGACAATAAAGGACTGATAGACTACAATGGCATTACAGTACTGACACATTGGAGAGATGTAAAAAGACTGACAGACTACAATGACATTACAGTACTTAGAGAGTGAAAAGGCAATAAAGGACTGATAGACTACAATGGCATTACTGTACTAACACACTGGAAAGACATTCAACGACTGACAGACTACAATGACATTACAGTACTGACAGACTGGAGAGATGTAAAAAGACTGACCGACCACAATGACATTACAGTAGTGACAGACTGGAGAGATGTAAAAAGACTGACAGACTACAATGACATTACAGTACTGACAGACTGGAGAGACAATAACAGACTGATAGACTACAATGACATTACAGTACTGACAGACTGGAGAGACATTAAAAGACTGATAGACAACAATGACATTACAGTACTAACAGACTGGAGAGATATTAAAAGACTGACCGACCACAATGACATTACAGTACTGACAGACTGGAGAGACAAAAAAGACTGAAAGACTACAATGACATTACAGTACTGACAGACTGGAGAGACAATAAAAGACTGATAGACAACAATGACATTACAGTACTGACAGACTGGAGAGACAATAAAAGACGAATAAACTACAATGACACTACAGTACTGACAGACTGAAGAGACAGTAAAAGACTGATAAACTACAATGACACTACAGTACTGACAGACTGAAGAGACAGTAAAAGACTGACAGACAACAATGACATTACAGTACTGACAGACTGGAGAGATGTAAAAAGACTGACAGACTACAATGACATTACAGTACTGACAGACTGAAGACTACAGCAACATTTAAAGACTGACAGGCTATAATGACATTACAGTACTGACATACTGGAGAGACATTTAACGACTGACAGACTACAATGACATTACAGTACTGACAGACTGAAGAGATGTAAAAAGACTGACTACAATGACATTACAGTACTGACAGACTGGAGAGACAATAAAAGACTGATAAACTACAATGACACTACAGTACTGACAGACTGAAGAGACAGTAAAAGACTGACAGACAACAATGACATTACAGTACTGACAGACTGGAGAGATGTAAAAAGACTGACAGACTACAATGACATTACAGTACTGACAGACTGAAGACTACAGCAACATTTAAAGACTGACAGACTATAATGACATTACAGTACTGACATACTGGAGAGACATTTAAAGACTGACAGACTACAATGACATTACAGTACTGACAGACTGAAGACTACAGCAACATTTAAAGACTGACAGACTATAATGACATTACAGTACTGACAGAGTGGAGAGACAATAAAAGACTGATGGACTTCAATGGCATTACAGTACTGACAGACTGGAGACTACAGCAACATTTAAAGACTGAAAGACTAAACCAACAATACTGACTACTTAGCATATAAAATTACAATACTGACAGATTAGAATAAAAAGAAAATACTGACAGACTAGATTGACATTACAATATACTGACTGACTAAAGCAATATTAATAAGTTGCTGACAAACTAGAATAATATTACAGTACTGACAGACTGAAGAGACAATAAAAGACTGACAGACGACAATGACATGACAGTACCAACAGACTGGAGACTACAGCAACATTTAAAGCCTGACAGACTAAAGTAACAATAATAATGACAACTTAGACAGTATATAACCAGCCCAGTCTCCTGAAGATGCGTATAAATAGCACGAAGTGTAAAACTCGTGCAATACATACGCCAAATTCCACTTTGGCGTGCATATGATACGCCAGTCCTTCCCATTCACTTAAATGGTGCATCTTTTTTTGTCGTTTTATTGATTGGTTTCTCAATTTTTTTGCTATTTTTTACCATTTTTGCTTGGGTTTAGGGTTAGAACAACTTTTTGTTATATAAAAATGACATCCTAACCCAACCCCAACTCTAACCCCAACTCCAAGCGACCATGGCTTAAATATGGACAAAAACATGGAGAAACCTGTATATTAAATAACCTCATTAAGCAAATCTAAAATCTAACCCTAAACCCAAGCGAAAATGGTTTAAAAAACAGAAATAATACTAAAACGACAAAAAAGATGCCCTGTTTAAGTGAATGGGAAGGACTGGCGTATCATATGCACGCCAAAGTGGAATTTGACGTATGTATTGCACGAGTTTTACACTTCGTGCTATTTATACGCATCCTCAGGAGACTGGGTAGCATATAACATAACAATACTGACAGATTAGATTGACAGTACTGTACTGACTGACTAAAGCAATATGAATAAATTTATGAAAAACTAGAATAATATTACAGTACTGACCGACTACAGCAACATTATTATACCGACAGACTAATTACATTAAAATATCGAAAAACTAGAACAACATTAAAAGACTGACAGACTAAAATGATAATAGTATATATGGAGAGACAGAAACATTAATAATGGACTAGAACAACAATAATATTCTGACAAACTAGAGAAAGACTGATGGTAAAACATTAAATATCCCTCTTTTAACTTAAACATGGTCATTGCAGACAAACTGATGTCACAGTGGGACTGCTGTATAATTGGTTGTGAAACCTTTGCTTGGCTTACTATATACTATATATAACTTTATTTTGCCTAACCATTAATTGTGCAGTTGCTCACCAGGTGTTATAAAATGACCAAATGTTGTCTCCTATAATACGCCTGATAATATTCATGATGAAGAGCGGAGAGAATAGAGGTCCATCCTATTTCAACAAAGTCCACTTACTTACTCTACAATCATTTATTGACAGGGAAATATTAATATACTGATAGATTTAATTAATATTAATATATGAACAGTCTAGAATGACATTATAATAAAGATGGACTACAGCAATGTAAAAATACTGCCAGTGTGTGACATTAATAACAGACTGCTGTATAGTAACAATAGAGTTTCAACAAACTACTTAAAAACTAGAACACCACGCTAAACATACCAGAAGAAAATGTGCTCGAGAATTATTATTGACATGAATTATAATAAATATAACCCCTAACCCAATCCTAACCTATATACATACATATATACATTTATACATATAGGGGCAGTTTCTGGACAGGGCTTATCCTAGTCCCAGACTAAATGCATGTTTGCATGTTAAAAACACAATGTCCTGACTAAATGTATCATATACAGTGACATTTTGTTTTGTCTCAAGATGAACACATATTGTGTTTTGTGTAAAGTATGTTTATAAAAACTTCTTAAATGACCTAATATAAATAAGGCCTAGTCCTGGATTAACATAAACCCTGTTCGAGAAACCGCCCCATAATGTTATAATAAATTAATAAATAAATATTTACTTTTGTTACAGTTAATCACTAAATGTGATTAAATTAACTGTTATTAAATGCAAAAATATGATGTCTTAATAAAAAAGATGAGCATTTGTCCTGATGTCCTGATGTTTGGTTAGAGAAACACAAAATAATCTGACAATAAATAATACGTGGACATCAAATTGTTTTTGTTGTTTGCACCATAATACTTAATTCTGTGTAACTGGAACCTGTTGTACACAAACGTGGACAATTATACTGCTTCATGTTCAATTAAAAATATTTGGTTATTATATTTATTGGTTCTTTCTAACCCTAAAATAGCTGGAAGAAATTTGAAAAAAAAAAGACATAATAAGAATTAAAGGCTATTGTATAATATAGGCTAACAATTAGACCTCCTTTTCAGCTTTTACAGGTGACACAGCAAAAATATTTATTTGTAAAGTAAACATGCATATGAAGGAATGAAATTAGAATAAAGTTTTAATAAGATTTTATTTTGATACTGACAGAATAAATGGTCAAACGGTCCCAAACTGTCACTGGAGCTGTACCTCTTTTTTTTCTTTTTTTTTAAAGGCCTAATATTTAGAAACAGACATGTAGGTTACTCATTTGGTACCTCTGAGGAACTACGCACTCTTTGGTACTAATATACCTTTGATGTACTAATATAAAGATGCACTTTTTGACCATGACATGAGCTAGAGATTTTTTGACCATTTTTCTGACAGTGTATGAATTGTGACTTATATAAAATATTTATATTCCAGCTTGAATTTAAATAGTTATGTATATATTTTTAAATATTAAAACAGTAAAATAAATAATATACAAACAGAAAATAGTATAATAATAATAATAATAATCTCAAAATACTAGCTAATTTAAATAAACTCTTCGTTTCCACATCCAATCTAAATAACAAATAAAAATCTGTAGATAATGCATAATTTCTGCCAGTCATCAGCACATTAATAATCATTCATTTGAGGGTATTTATTGAGGATAAGGAGCTTTAGTTAGAGATCTAGGAAACACATGAAAGCCTGTGCTGCCATCTGGAGGACAACACAACTACTATACAACTGGGACTTTACCGCCATCTAGTGTTTCACCTTAGACATTTCATTGGACAATCCAGTGTAAAAATATGTAAGCTTTACATAAATAGAAATGTTATTGTACACATATGTTTTATATCATATCACATTATGATTCAGCAATGTAAAACAGCCATAAAAAATAAACAAAATACCATTCCACTATGAATGTTATATCTATCTCCTCCTTCACTATTTTTGAGAAGCACATCTGTTCTGAGTTAACAAGCCTCAGCCGCCCTGATCTCCCTCTGGCCTAGCCGACTCCTTCAAATACAACTCAACTCCTGAACTTCCGACATGATCCGGGTCAATTCCTCTGCCCTTGCCCTTAAGGAAACACACGCACTTCTAATCACAGCTAAAGAAGCAACATGCACTTCTTAAACACAATACACTGAAAGTTCTATGCAGAGGCAAACACTGAGAATAAACTGTATTAATTAATATATCTAAATAGAGTAAATTATCGTGTTCAGAGCAAGAAACATCCTTGTACAAAAGTGCACAGTTTCCATGGCGATGTCACCTCCCAAATGGAGATTGTGACAATGCAACCGCTCCCAGTATGAGCCAGTGAGAAAGTACAGAACTGAAGGAGACATCACTGTTGTAGTCTAGTACTGTATGCATTATTGACCAAACACTTGAATGAACTACTACACAGACTTGAAATCATTATTGTGGACATCAAAATTAGGTGTTGCCGTTGCATGCACAAAATTTATTACAGTAATATGCAACAGTGAATCAAATTTAGCTTTAATATATAAACAGATAAAAGACAAACAAAGATTTACAAAAATACAGTGGAAGTCCTTATATGGGCACTTTAAACGGAGTAGCGCATGCACACACCAACCGGCTGACACAAAATCGTCACCAAAGAAGTGTGTTGGGGTCAAAAAAGCAGTTAGACATATGACAGATCATCTTTTTGTGTCGACAATCTTGCTTTATTTCTTTTATCGGCAATTTTAGTGCAATAAGTACAGTGGAAATCCTTATATGGGCACTTTAACTGGAATAGCGCATGCACACACTGACCAAGAGCTGACAAAATTTACGTCATTTAAGCTTGTTCAGCTTCTCAATAAACCCAGCTTTATGGAAACAATGGATATAGTTTGTTAATCCGGGGTAGCAGTGGAGTTGTGCGTGTGTTTGTTTAACGCTGGATTTTGTTGAAATGGGGCGGTCCCAACCAGGTCATGAGTTGCAGGCGGTAAGTAAAGCTGCATCAAATGTGTCTTTGTTTTGTTGGCAATCGGAGCGTAAGTGCAATGTAAACAACACAAACATCTAGTGAATCATAAGCTATCCAGAGATTGTGGCAAAATGTTTTGTATGTCACGCTTGCTCGTTACTCACTCCTCCCGTGAGCTCGGACTTATTCGGGAAGAATCGGTACAGCTGATCTGTCTTTTACATCTGATAAAACTAAATACTCTTTGGAGATATGAAGGATGTATTACTCTATAGATACTCAAGATAAACACGAGATAAGCAGAAACAGTGTGAGCTTTAAAACCTTGTGTGATGTGCAGTGGCGGATTTAGCAAATTGGGGGCCCAAGGCGAAGGTATTTATGGGGCACTCCATCTGATATATAAAAGAAAATGAAAAAAATGTATTTACTCCAAAATGAAGATGTAAAGAAGAGAACACACAAAGTGTAGCTCTACACAAACCAATAGAGAATGAGTCAATGGGTCAAAAACAGTAAATGAGGGAGAAAAAAATATGCTGCACAAAAACTAGCAATGCATTAAAGCCAATGCTGTTACTAATCTTTGCCCAATGCCCAAGACTGATAAAAGGTAAAAAAATCCAGTCCACATCACTTTTTATATTGAAAATAAGTAATTGTATGTATTTCCCAAATCAGTTTTGAGTTTTTGAAAAAAATCATTGGCAAATTAAGAGTAAAAATCCTGGATTTTTTATTAAACATTTAGCAGTTTTAATCAGGACTGAGGTTGATTAACAAATTTATGAAAAAAATATATATATATATATTTATCTGATTTTTACAGCAGTTACATTTAGTGGATGTTTTCTTCACGAACATAACAAAAGAGTTATGAATTTGCCCACAGTGTATTGTTGAGTTTTTTTTCGGACTAGTTACGGACTAGTCTATTTCATCGTGAAAAAGGGGGTGTATGTGTGTAGTGACAGATAAACATGAACTGGACATTTTACCAACTATTTCAAAGTTTCAACGTATTTCTTAAGAATATTAATACAATTTACAATGCTTTTGAAATGTTCATGATGATAAGGGTTTTATTTATTTGTTGGTTGGGGCCCCCTAATATGACCTCTGGTAGGGGCCCCAAGCAGCCGCCTACCTATGCCTTTATGTTAAGACCGCCTCTAGTGATGTGTTGCAGTCTGTGTTAGGCTAGTACTAGTTAGTTACTCCTTTGAAAAGTAATATTATTACTTTACTTATTACTCCCAGCTAACAGTAATTAGTTACATTACTTTCCTTTACACCCCAAATGAAGAGTACAACTAGCTTTTTAAAAAACTTCTGTAATTTAATAAAGCAGTAACATATATACAGTACAAAAATCTGCAACAGGGCTCAAGAAGGTGGAACCAACCAAACATGCTGAACCAACACTTTAAAGTAGTTAAATGTACATTCTGTCATGGACAGACACACATTCAGTGCTAAAAATAATAAATTATGCATAATAACTTCGTTGAGTCAAATTATACCACAGCCCTTTATTGGCAAAGGTCAGCATGTCCTTATATAGTCCAATGCAGCTCGGATTTTCTTATTTATTTACATTAATGGTCATTTACAGCAGTCTCTGATTTGGGCTCTGACCGAATGTTTACCTTTTGAAAAATGACATCACATCTGACTTCAGACTTGTTAAAAAGGGAGCGGTATGAAAATACAAACACGCCTGAGCAATGCTGACCAGACGTGACACGAGTTCAGAAAACCCCCAAGATTCTGTTGATTCTCTTTCTATTTTTCTCACCATCCTGATTACTTTATATTTGGCCGCTTTTTTAGCAACATACATACACTCTCTCTCTCTCTCTCTCTCTCTCTCTCTCTCTCTCTCTCTCTCTCTCTCTCTCTTAATAAATGAGAGGTTGTGTTAAAGTTATCCAAGCAAACCGATGGTCCAAAGAATTCCTCGTCATACCAAAACAGCATATGTACTCTTAGTGGGAGCAACAGGAAGCTGGCAGATCTTAGATATTGGATGTGATGTGCCTTTGGTGAAGAACACATCAAAACTCAACCACAGTCAAAAGCTTCAGTGTTTCACAGTATACAGTATATCAACATAAGGATATTGCTGGATATTTTGTATTCTGGGTGCTTAGGTGTTTTGGTATGCGGCTGCGGGCATTGGTTACTCACTGGCCCAAGTTAAAAAAACCCACCAAAATGAAGAGTTTGGTTCCAAAACAAATTTTTTTAAAACCTGTTTATTATTATTATGTTTGTATTGTGTTTTATTGTGCTACTTAATTGTATATAGTTATTTTATTTTGGAACCAAACTCTTCATGCACTCTAAAAAAAATGCTGGGTTATTTTCAACCCAGCGTTGGCTGAAAAAGGGACAAAAATAACCCATGCAGCATTTTTTAGAGTGTAATATTCTGATCCCCTTACTGTATGGATTTGGTCCTCTTTTAAGTGTATTCCTGTTTCTTGCATCCACAATGTAAACATAAAACAGATTGCATAAAAAGTAATAACAAACTTGTGCCTAACCAACCACATACTAATACTGTTTCATGTATAGCTCAACTAGTAAAGCATTATGTTAGCAATGCAAAGGTCATGGGTTTGATCCCAATAAACACATATACAAGAAATTGTATTCGCCATAAGTCAGAGGCCAAATGCATAAATGTAAATATATTTGTGGTATAATATATGTCTGTGGGTTATATTAAAGTACTTATTAAGCTACTAGGTGGCATTAGGTAGTTATGTGAATGATGATAAAGAAATGTATTTAGTTGGATATTATACTGTTTGTTTGCTACTGTGTATATTAGGTGGATTGCACTGTTTTGGGTGGTGTTTCTGGGAAGATTATTGGGTACACTCACACACCCTTTTGGCAACTCATACTGGTCCTGTACACAGACACTTATTCATAAGTGTATGTTGCTCACTGATTTAAGGACATTAGCACGCAGCAGTGAAGTCAGATCAGTCTATACTTCATCATGAGTGCTGTTATGCTGTGTTTGTGTGTTTGTGTTTGTATGGCTATTACTGCTATGGCTCAAGGCACTGTGGGCATCAGAGATCATGATAAATCAAAACAGGTAAGATTTTACGCTCTGTTTTACTAGTCTATAACATAGTGTTTCTTTTAATATCAGGTACTGTTTTGCTTATTTTAAAAAGCTATGACAAATGACTTCATGTGTTTTAAACCAAGCTGAGATCAAACGAAAAGTATATACTGTCAGAAAAAAGTCTTTAAAGTCTTTAAAGGGAAAGTTCATCCAAAAATGAACATTCTGTCATCATTTTCCTAAACATGTATGAATTTCATTTTTCTGATGAACACAAAAGAAAATATTTTGAAAATAATGATGGTAAGCACACAACTGATTGACTTCCATAGTAGGAAAGCAAATAAGATGGATTTCAATTGGTACCGTCAACTGTGTGCTTATCATCATTTATCAAAATATCTTCTTCATCATTGATCACAATACTTTCATAAAATTTGTTTTCCTACTATGGAAGTCAATGGTTACAATCTGCTGTGTGTTTATCCATCATTTATCAAAATATCTTCTTTTGTGTTCATCAATAAAAAAACTCATACAGGTTTAGAACAACATGAGGATGAAAAAATTATAACAGAATGTTCATTTTTAGGGGTGAACTGTCGCTTTAAGGACAAATTTTGTACCAGTGAATAATGTGTAGAAAAATGATGGTGATGTATATGAGCTAATACAAAAATCATTTGAAATGTAAAACCTTATAATACTGTAGACTAGGATGGTTGTATAGTTGTGTAGTGAATTTTAAAGATACCACATATGAAGACCTCAGATGCATATGCACATATGAAGACCTCAGACCTCAGATGCAAAAGCGTCACCTAAACGTCACCACCGTCCAAAATGAGATAATGATATTGATCAAATACTTTTGCCTTAAATCTGTTTAATTCTGGCCTCAGGCCATTCAGAAATAACCATTTGCTGTCAAAATCGATTAAACACCACAATTACTTTTTCATGAAAGTCCTTTAAAGGCGGGGTGCATGATCTCTGAAAGCCAATGTTGACATTTGAAATCACCTAAACAAACACGTCCCTACCCCAAACGAATCTGGACCTTCTTTTGATAGACCCGCCCCACACATACGCAACCCAGGCAATGATGTCGGTTAGTAGACATTCCGCTGCTTACTGCTAATTGGCTACAAGTGTGTTTTGGTACTCAGCCCAACTCCCTTTTCCAAAGTATTTCTCAAAAATCATGCACCACGCCTTTAAGTGCACAGAAGAAGAATTAAGTCAGTTCAATTACCGACTAATAGCATTTTCCTAAAGTGAAATTACTAACATAATAACCTAAACATAAGAGCTTGATATCATGTCAGACGCATTTAAGGGGGTTTGCATCTGAGCTCTTCATATGTAATATCTATATCTTATTTTCACACATGGATGTGCATTTTAATTCTCTTCACTGGGGAAAATCCTCACAACTACTAATAACTGTGGTAGAGGCGTCAAGCGTGAGTGATTTCAATGTTAAGTCAATGGGAAGATGCGTTAACACGCGTCTGGATGTCTCACGGCGTGAATGAGGGGTTTAGCCCGGCGCGGTAGACGCGATTCCGTATCATTCACGTGTCTTATTCGCGCGAAATGAGCGTTTGCCGTGGCAAACACGGCAGTTGAAACATTTTAACTTTTGCGGAAAAACGCACCGTATCAACCAATCAGGAGTTTGCTCTATTAGTGACGTGATTACAGGAAGCGAGAGGAGTCGCAGAACCCCCTCCCATGATGCGAATTTCCGCATGACTGTCTCGATGACAAGGTTTTTTACGCGTGGCTTTCACGCACAAATAAAACGAGTAAACTCAAAATGTTCAAGCGGCAAACTAGACGATGGTAATTTCGTGTTCAGACCAGCCGTGGTAGAGGGGTCAAGTGTGAGTGATTTCAATGTTAAGTCAATGTGAAGACGCATTGACACGCGTCTGGAGGTCTTGCGGCGTGAATGAGGCGTTTAGCGGGGCGCGGTAGACACGATTCTGCCTCATTCGTGCGTCTAGTTCGCCCAAATGATGTGAATTGAGCGTTGCCACGGAAAATGCGCGAGTTGAAAAATACTTTGGCGGAAAAATGCGGCACATTAACAAATCAGGAGCTTGCTCTAGTAGTGACGTCATTACAGAAAGCGAGCAGAATCGCAGAAGCCCCTCCCATGACGCAAATTTCTGCGTGAATGTCTATAAAATAACTAGAATAACTAGAATTTTACCCGTGAATGAAGCGAGTAAACAAAATGATCAAGCGGCAAACTAGACTAATAATTTGACGCCTCAAACAGAGCTGGTGTGAACCCACGCTAAGGGGTCTTAAACAGAGGGCTGGGGTAGTAGGGGTCCATCAATTATTGTTTCATCTAATTTAAAGAAAAATGTGTTAACTTCAGTCAAAGCTATTTCATTGTCAGTCTAACATGAACATTGAATTGAATTGTAATTTCAATTTGAATATGTAAATAATAAAAAGACATTTGCACTACACAAAAAAATGCTGGGTTATTTTCAACCCAGCACCGGGTCAAAAAATGACAAGCCCAGACAGTTGGGTCAAATATATACACTTGCTTGTCCCTTTTTGACCCAATGCTGGGTTTGTATGTTCAAAGAAAAAAAAGAAATGTAGATAGTGCTCTATACTGTATATATTAAATCAACAGTACTATCAATCTGACCTAAGTCTATCCCACAGTTTCCTAACGGAGGTTCCTTGAAATTACATTGACAAACAAGACTTTACCGTAATTTGCAATTTAAGTAAACACAAAGATATTTACAGTAGAAATCTTCATCTTTCTTTTACTGTTTCTCTCAGATAGAGCTTCAAAGCATGAAAGTGGACTGCAAGGTTGCATCCCGGTTTGCTCACACAACCATGACCACCAAAGCATTTAATGTGGCCAATGATTCAAAGGAAGTCTTCTTTGATGTGGACCTTCCCAAAACAGCCTTCATTACCAACTTCACCATGTCAGTCCACCTATGTTTACAAAGGCCATAAATACATTCACACTATAATATCCTAATGTAATAGCTAAGGCTCATTTGTATTTATTTTACAGAGAGATTGAGGGTCAGGTGTATATCAGTGAAGTCAAGGAGAAAGAAAAAGCCAGGCAGCAGTATGAGAAAGCTGTGTCATCCGGACAGTCCGCCGGACTGGTCAAGTGAGTACAGATCAACATTGTTCTTAGGTATTTCTCGTTTACTGGAAATGTGAGTTGTTTTTGATTTCCAGGGCTTTTGGGAGACACATGGAGAAATTCTCAGTGTCTGTAAATGTTGCTGCTCAAAGCCTCGTAACTTTCACTCTTACCTACGAAGAACTGCTGCGTCGTCGCCTCGGCAGCTATGAGATTATGATAG
This sequence comes from Misgurnus anguillicaudatus, assembly GCF_027580225.2. Lineage (NCBI taxonomy): Eukaryota > Metazoa > Chordata > Actinopteri > Cypriniformes > Cobitidae > Misgurnus > Misgurnus anguillicaudatus. Next base: position 12,256,294 of record NC_073350.2, read on the forward strand.
GTGTCCGTCCTAAACAGCTGGTTCAGAATTTTGAGGTTTGTCATTCGAAAAATCTTTTTGCAAATACGTCAAAGTAATCGGTGTAATATCAACACCGTCTCTTACTCGCAGATTGTGGTAGATATCGATGAACCCCAAGGCATCAAGTTTGTGGACGTCAACAGCACATTCATCACCAATGAGCTGCTCCCTCTAGTGGAGAAAGTAGTCACTGTGAAAAAGGTTGGAATGAAAGCCTCAGGAATTACAGCATTATAAACAATGTCTATAACTGATTTCCCCAAATTTAAAAACTTTTCTGCCACACTCATATTATTGTACTATGTGTACTGTATAGGCCCATGTGTACTTCTCTCCTACACTGGATCAACAGAGACAATGTCCAGACTGTGAAGGCACTTTGATCGATGGAGATTTTTTGATCAAGTATGATGTAAACCACGCACAGGATATCGGTGAAATTCAGGTCTAGTATCAACAAAGCTATCCTTCATAGTCCTTTCCATTTTTAAGCGTGATCATGCAACATTATTCAGATGTTGGTGTTTCTCCAATCTCTGTTACAGATAGTGAATGGCTACTTTGTACACTTTTTCGCCCCAGAAAATTTGCCTCAAATTCCTAAGAATGTAGTATTTGTGATAGACCGAAGTGGGTCCATGGACGGAGAGAAGATGAAACAGGTGAGTCAAACAGTAAGATTACTGACATACAGTAAGTTTTACTTTTGAACTACCTGATGATTATCTGTTTGTAGACTCGAGAAGCCCTGCTGACTATATTGAGTGACCTACACAAGGATGATTATTTTGGGCTGGTCACATTTGATGATGTCATAGAGTCATGGAGGCCATTGCTTAGCAAAGCTACACCAGAGAATGTAACCGCAGCCAAAAAATTTGTGAAAACCATTACAGCAAGACACTGTAAGTATGACCAGTTAATAAGGTTAGAGTTGTGGTCTATGCTGTCAGAAATCAAAGGTGCACCCGCTACACATTTTAACACATGGAGCCTACTATGCACCCTTTAAGAGTGGAAAAGGTACAGATTTATTTGTAAGTAATGTTAAAGGGATAGTTCATCCAAAAATGACAATGATGTCATCATTTACACACCCTTAAGTTGTTACAAACCATGTCTTTGTTTTTCTGAACACAACGAAAAACAATCCAGCAGGAAACAGGAACACTGTTGACATCAATAATTGGAAAGAAAAATACTTTGGAAGTCAATGGTGCACAAAAATGGTTTGGTTACAAAGATTTCTCAAAATATCTAATAATGTATATTAAATCATGTAAATAATGACAAAATTTGCATTTCTGGGTGAACTACTCCTTTAAAGGATACAAGGGGTGCGCTTTTAATGGCACTGCCCCAGTGAAAAGCTTTTGTATCATACGTTTTTTGCACATTTTTTCTGTTAGCGTAGCATATACAGAACAATGAGAAAAATAAGTATTTGAACACCCTGCTATTATACAAGTTCTTCCACTTAAAAATCATAGAGGGGTCTGAAATCATCGTAGGTGCATGTCCACCGTGAGAGACATAATCTAAAAAAATCCAGAAATCACAATGTATGATTTTTTTTTAACTATTTATTTTTATGATACAGCTGCAAATAAGTATTTGAACACCTGTATATCAGCTAGAATTCTGACCCTCAAAGACCTGTTAGTCTGCCTTTAAAATGTCCACCTCCACTCCATTTATTATTCTCAATTAGATGCACCTGTTTGAGGTCGTTAGCTGCATAAAGACACCTGTCCACCCCATACAGTAAGAATCCAACTACTAACATGGCCAAGACCAAAGTGCTGTCCAAAGACACTAGAGACAAAATTGTACACCTCCACAAGGCTGGAAAGGGCTATGGGGAAATTGCCAAGCAGCTTGGTGAAAAAAGGTCTACTGTTGGAGCAATCATTAGAAAATGGAAGAAGCTAAAAAGACTGTCAATCTCCCTCGGACTGGGGCTCCATGTAAGATCTCACCTCGTGGGGTCTCAATGATCCTAAGAAAGGTGAGAAATCAGCCCAGAACTACACGGGAGGAGCTGGTCAATGACCTGAAATAAGCTGGGACCACCGTTTCCAAGGTTACTGTTGGTAATACACTAAAACGTCATGGTTTGAAATCATGGGTCCTCCATAATTTCTAACTGGGTGTTCAAATACTTATTTTCCTCACTGTAAGTTCTGAAACATTTGGCCTTATGTGAGTAGTATGAGTTTGAATCTGGCTTGTGATCTCACTTCCCTTAACAACAGTACCCTTAGTACATGTTTTATCCACTCAGCTCACAGAATAAAAAACAAAAATTACAGCATTGCCTCTGCATTAACATATTCAATGATTTTTTCCCCCCATATAGTCACTGATATAAACAAGGCCGTTTTGCATGCGGTGGATATGCTTACTGCAGAACAAAGCGAATCCCTCCCAGACACGTCCATGATCATCTTACTAACTGATGGAAGACCAAGTGCTGGTGTGTATTGATGCAGATTACAACACATTTTACAACATTTTAAATTGGCATCTTAAAACCCAGACTATTTAATAAATAAGAGCAATAAGTAAAGTTTTTTCTTTTTACGTTTTAAAGGGCACATATTATGCAAAATCCACCTTGGACATAAATGTGTATTTGCATGACAAGCCTACAATGAAAAATTATCTCATTTTTTAATCACCATTAACCCAAAGCAATCTCATTAGGGCCCGAGCACACCGGGTGTGAGAACCCCAAAGGTTTTTCAAGGAGTTATTATTATTATTATTCCGTTCCGAATTCAGCGGGACTTTAGAGGGCCTAAACATGCTCGAAAACGTCTGAAACTTTGCACAGATGTCAAGAGTGATGAAAATTTACATGTGGTGTAGGCTTTGGAATTAGGCGTGGGAAAATGGCTCTATAGCGCCACCTACACATTTTCAACGAAGCAGCCTTTGGACTGTGTTTGACCTACATATATGAAATTCAGTATGCTTCTGTATCATGGCAAGACCTACAAAAAAGTATCTTGGAGCGAAGCCGTAAACCAAACAGGAAGTCAGCTATTCTGAGTTATTTCTGTGAATTTGGCTCAGTTTTTGTCATTTCCAGGCGTCATATATGTATAACAAACTCCTCCTACAGTTTTCGTCGGATCATCTTCATATTTGGTGAGTGTCATCTTAAGGCCTTGGTGATGCTTAATTAATAAAGGATTTGACTCTACGTAAAAATTTGTGTCGATTCTGGCCCGACAAAATTTGATGTTTTCCTATGAAACAGGAAGTTGCTGGAATTCAGGCATACAATGTCCGATCTGTCCCAAATTTTATATGATTGCTAAGAGTCCTGACCTGAACACATCTACATAACAATTTTCATTTATAGTCATAGCGCCACCAGCTGGCAACCTAAAGGGGCATGTTTTAGCGGCCCTTTTAAATATTCAACGAAGAAGCCCTTGGACTGTGTTTAACATACGTGTAGGAATTTCGGTATGCTTCTGTATCATGACAAGACCTACAAAAAAGTCTCTTGGAGCAATGCACTAAACCAAACAGGAAGTCAGGCAGCGCTGCCTTGAAGGCTTCGTTGAGGGCTTAAAACACCAACGAGTCAGGAGGTCACCTCCTGCTGAAAAACTGTGCTAATTAGCAAATTCAGGTGATTGGAACAAAATACTGGAGAGGACTTTTACTCATGGCACATGGATTTTACACATCTGGCAAAAAGTCCTGTACTGAACACATCTACATGCCATTAGTCACTTGTGGTTATAACACCACCAGCTGGCGACAGGAAGTGACATTTTTACTATGATTATGCAATGTCTGATCTGTCCCAAACTTTACATGATTGATAAGAGCCCTGGACTGAACACATCTACATGCCATTAGTCACTTGTGGTTAAAGCGCCGCCAGCTGGCGACAGGAAGTGACACTTTTTCAATGATTATGCAATGTCTGATCTGTCCCAAACTTTACATGATTGATAAGAGTCCTGGACTGAACACATCTACATGCCAATAGTTACTTATGGCCAAAGCGCCACCAGCTGGCAACAGGAAGTGACATATTAACAATGATTATGCAATTTCCGATCTCTCCTAGACTGGACACATCTACATGCCAATAGTCACTTATGGCCATAGCGCAACCAGCTGGCAACAGGAAGTGACATGTTTACAATGATTATGCAATGTCTGATCTGTACCAAACTTTACATGATTGATAAGAGTCCTGGACTGAACACATCTACATGCCAATAGTCACTTATGGCCATAGCGCCACCAGCTGGCAACAGGAAGTGACATGTTTACAATGATTATGCAAAGTCTGATCTGTCCCAAACTTTACATGATTGATAAGAGTCCTGGACTGAACACATCTACATGCCAATAGTCACTTATGGCCAAAGCGCCACCAGCTGGCAACAGGAAGTGACATATTTACAATGATTATGCAATTTCCGATCTCTCCTAGACTGGACACATCTACATGCCAATAGTCACTTATGGTCATAGCGCCACCAGCTGGCAACAATAAGTGACATGTTTTACACTGATTATTCAATGTCAGATCTGCTCTACATTTTACATGATCAATAAGAGTCCTGGACTGAACACATCTATGTGCCAATATTCACTTATGGCCATAGCGCCACCTGCTGGCCACAAGAAGTGACATGTTTTACACTGATTATTCAATGTTAGATCTGCCCTACATTTTACATGATCAATAAGAGTCCTGGACTGAACACATCTACATGCCAATATTTACATATAGTCCTCACTCATTCACTCACTCTCTCACTCACTCACTCTCTCTCTCATGCTATCTTACACAATGCTACCTCGCTGTCATTTGTAATTAGCAACAGGAAATGTTACACATTATACTACACTTTTAAATGGTTCACCTATGTTTACATGCTTAAATGCCTATTTACTACTGTTCCCTTTATTTCTTATGCCACGGCGTGGTGGTGTCATGTGTGCGAGGGCCCTTCCATCACTGCTTGCAGTTTTAATTAGACATGTTTTTTATTCTCTTGTCAATGTGACATCACACTGATAAAGCTCCGCCCATGGCCACTGACTGACTGGTTAATTTGACCCAAAAGCTTTTCTAAATGTTTTGTTAACAAGTTATAGCCCCAATGTGGCCAACAATACTATTGTCTCAGACTGTATTTACAGGGATAAGATCTATTTTAACCAAAAGCGCTCACTGTCTATTGGTAAGGGAGTGAGGAGCTGAAGCTCGTTTGCATTTTAAGATACAGACATTAAAACAGCTCATTTTAACAGCATTTTGGACATGCTATAATAAATGATCTGTGGGATATTTTGAGCTGAAACTTTAAAGACCCATTCTGGGCACACCTGAGATTTATATTACATCTTATAAAAATGACCATAATAGGTGCCCTTTAAAACATTCTGAAAGTGCAGTTTTAGTCTTTACTTTGTAGCCAAATAGATTTTGTCCAAAGATGCTATATCTACTAAGTGTATATTTTATATAATATCAATCAACTTTATTTTATTTAATAGTCTGAATAACATGTGTTTAAGGCGAGCAAGATCTATCCATAATCCAAAAAAATGTCCATGATGCCATTAATGGAAGCCTAAGTCTCTTCTGTTTGGGATTTGGAAATGATTTGGACTACAGCCTTCTGGATACCATGGCCAAGCAGAATGACGGTCTGGCTCGCAGAATTTATGAGGGCTCAGATGCAACACTTCAACTACAGGTAGAAACACTGAAAAAAAAATATTCATTCAATTTACTCAAATTTTTTTGGTTGCAATCAATTTATTTCAGCTACATTTAAACAAAAAATGTAAATATTTTTTTTGTTTAAATGTAGCTTAAATAAATTGATTGCAACCACTTACCCTCAAAATTTTGAGTAAATTGAATGAATCATTTTTTCAGTGAATGATAATCTTACTCAATATACATTATAATTTAAAAGTTTCGGATCACTTGACTGAAATGTTTTTTTCTTTAACCATTTTGATTGAAAGGTATATGTCTGAATGTCTGAAATAAAGTTATGAAGAAAAGTCATGAAGATGGGGCCTCTTTCAACACTGTTTAAAAAACAAGACATTAATTAATAATAAAAAAGCCAAATGAAGTAGCCTAACCTCGTAAAATACGTACAAATTGCCATAGTGTAGGTGTATAAATATTCAGTAGGTTTTTTTTATTACAACATACATTTGTGATTAGCCTGGGTGCCAGCCGATCTTACCCCCGCCCACAAGATTTTGAAAACGGGAATATCGGTCTGGGGTTTCTCCGTTCAGGAGCTACTATGCTTGGACAAATGCTGGTTGAACCAATCAAATTGTCAGGGCGGGCTTTATACAATGATGGACAGATAATCAACAGTAACGTAATGAACCACGTCACCAAAGAGCGCGTGTGTTGAATGGCTGCCGCTGTAGAGTTCAGCTGTGTGGATTCTGACATTGAGTCTGTTCTAAAAGATATCGACAGAGCATTGATTTTAAAAGAGCAACAGAGAAACGCGAGCAGGGCATTTGTTGATGTTTTTGCCGTCCTTCCTATTCGGCAAAAGTTGGTCGCAACTGAAATGGCTAACGTTATCACGCTGATGCGACTCAGCGTGCACGACGAGATGGATATAATTAGCGGTCGTTGCCAGCTTCTTTTCGGAAGCCCGGAATCGTGGTTGCTGAATAAGTGGAGGGACATGCTAGGCTCCAATATTTTCAAGCCAATGTAATGGGTATCGTCGTGGATGAAGTTAGTAAATACTTCATGTTGTGATATAAACGAAATGTTGTAAACATAGTGGGTGTTGATGTACATTCGCTAACTCAGTATAATCACAATGTTAGTGTCATTGTAGCGAAATAACTAGCAGTTTGGTCAGGCTGCAAAGACGTAATTTCAACATACGTCACACACTCGGTTGCTCTGATTGGTCGTAGGTCTATCCAATTGAGTGCAGAGGCATTTTTCGGTTGAGACATGCCTCATAATTATAGCTCAATGGAGCGGTATCAGACTCAAATTCTGACTAGAATTGAGTATGACAACGTCAGGCTAATTTGTGATAGCTTTAAAAGAACACTCTTTTTTTGAAAATATGCTCATTTTCCAGCTCCCCTAGAGTTAAATATTTGATTTTTACAGTTTTGGAATAAATTCAGCTGATCTCCGGGTCTGGCAGTACCATTTTTAGCATAGCTTAGCATAATTCATTGAATCTGATTAGACCATTAGCTTGGTGCTAAAAATAACCAAAGAGTTTCTATATTTTTCCTCCATTTAAAACTTGACTCTTCTGTAGTTACATTGTGTACTAAGACCAACAGACAATTAAAAGTTGTGATTTTCTAGGCAAATATGGCTAGGAACTAGAAAATCTGCCTAGAAAATCACAACAATGTCTTAGTACACAATGTAATTACAGAAGAGTCGAGTTTAAAATATCAAAACTCTTTAATTATTTTTCAGGCGCGATGCTAATGGACTAATCAGATTCAATGGATTATGCTAAGCTATGCTAAAAATGGTACATGAGCAGTGGCGGAGTGGCCATCGGGAGAGTCTGGACATTTCCCGGTGGGTCGGTAGTGTTTTGAGGCTGCAAGAGTCGGTCTGATAATAGTTATACATTGCGAGTTATAGCAACCCCGTCTGGCGGCTTGATGTGCGGCCGCTTCCCGCTGGTCAAACTGTGCAGCCTCTTTGCTCAACATAAAAGTGCTCAACCTGTTCGACAGGTCCAACCATGTTGAGGTTTTTTAAAAATATAGGGAAATCATTGAACGGCGCTCCCCAAATGGCATAGCCTGTCGGCCTTTGATGTAAAAAGCCACGCCGCCGAATGCCTGTTTATTGGAGTACATATGCGGTTGGATTGATCCATCAAGCAGAGACTATTTGATAGTAAGTGTGGAATAATGATGTTTAAAATCTCTAGCTTGGTGGTCAGTACATGAATGGATCAAATCAGCACATTTGCAAATGTTTGTCTCCATATGGCTATATAATTATTAAAAATAAGAAGAGTAACTTTGCAGTATCACATTATATATTTCCTACTATGTGATTTTCATATTACATATAACAGCATAATGAAATGAATAAAAAGACAAGGAAGTGGGAATAAACTCAAAATAACTGAAATAAACTCTGAGGTAAATGCGCCAAACACGTTAAAATAAATGAGCAATAGCAGTGGAAAAAAACACTATTATCTCTCAAAACTTTATATGACAAAAATGATATTTAAAGGAAAAATTCTTACAGTTTTTCAAAGATGTAAAGAAAGTATTCCATATTACTCCCATTTATGAGCACGTTCATCTCTGGTCTCACTCTAATAGCTGATTGACAGGTGCGCATCTCCGTCTTTCAAACAGGTATCGTTTTGTATAGTTACTCATTTAGGAAAATTATCCATGATTTGATGAATTTATTATTATTATGAAAATGTTTTTTTTTTTTTTTTGCAGATTGATTACGATTTGTATAACCGTAGTTTTACTACAAATACAAGACCTTTTTTTTTTACCACGGAGGGCCGGTGGTATACAAAATTTCCCGGTAGATTTTTTTGGTCCCACTCCGCCCCTGTTAATGAGATTATGAATATTGTTATGTGGAAAAAATAAATGAAGAGTAAATGACCCTAAACATTTAAATAACAGTATCTAAAAACTGTGTACTCTGTATAACAGGTTTGCAGGATCCTGAGTTTTAATCTTTGATTTTGTCAATAGGGTTTTTATGAAGAGGTGGCCAGTCCACTTCTTTTGGAGGTGAATCTCAGTTACCCCGGTGACACTGTAACCTCACTGACAGACAGTCATTTTAAGCATTTCTTTGAGGGCTCTGAGATTGTGGTAGCCGGTCGCCTGAAAGAGTCTGAGATTGACAACTTTATGACAGAAGTGTCCGCAATTGGGGTAAAGACAATCTTTAATTTACCGAGAAAAATGTATGTTCTAATTCACTGCTAATTTCCCAATATTCACTTTTTTCATTTCAACAGTTGGAAGAGCAGTTTGTTGTCAAGGGTTTAGTCATTAATGAGGAGAGGGACAGTGTGTTCCCTGATCAAGAGTACATCTTTGGGGATTTCATGGAGCACCTGTGGGCTTATTTGACCATCCAGCAGCTCTTGGATAAAAGGTCTGTGTGCTACATAAATCCAAATCTTTGAATAATTTCAGACAATGCTTAAATGAATGTGTGATATTGTCTGACAGAGACAAATGCTCTCCTGATGAGAAAGACAACATCACAGCTCAGGCTTTAGATCTTTCTCTGAGGTATCATTTTGTCACACCGCTTACTTCCATGGTGGTCACCAAACCACAGACAGGAGATGAAGAAACTCTCATTGCTGACAAGCTGACAGAAGGTACTTTTAACTTTTGTCTTTGATCCACATGAACTCTTTACCCGCCAGCATCTTTATAAAAAGTTGCCAGCCAGCATCAGCATTTTTTATGATTTTCACAAAAGTTTAATGCCATTCAGAAATGTTTCTTTTTAAATATAAAAGCATACAATATATCAAATGAAAGAACAGACCCTCTGCTTTCAATAAACGTTCAACCTCTATTAATTTGTTCTCTTTTATCACCTCTCAAATATGGGTAGGTTTCTTCAAAACTACCAAATTTTAAGCAAAAATAATCAGATTCAGAAAGAGATTTGACTGTTTTTGGATCAGTGGATGGTTCAGTGTTTTATAAGTTGGGTAAGAGCACCATCTAGTGGATAATAGCGGAAATATGGATTGTCGTAAAAACTCGTCTTTGGCAGGGAATCATTTTCTCTTAAAGGTGCAGTGTGTAACTTTTAGGAGGATCATTTGACAGAAATGCAATATAATCTACATAACTATATTATCAGTGGTGTATAAAGAAAGACCTTACATTATGAACTCTATTTTTTTTATTTTCTTAGTATGAGACGTTTTTATCTCCATACACAGCAGCTCCCCTTACATGAAAGTCACCATTTTGTGCCGCCATGTTTCTACAGTAGCCCTAAACAGACAAACTGCTCTACGTGTTTCATCACTACTGTATTTTGTCTTAGACAACAACCTGTTTGTCCTTTTACGGCTACTGTAACTTCTCTATGCATTTCGGTGAACTGTGGACTAAGCCGTTGGTTGCAATTCACAATCTCACTGCTAGATACCGCTAAAATCTTCCCACTGCACCTTTAATTGACGAGATAACTTGTCAATGGCGGGGAAAGGGTTAAGACGATGGCCTGATTCAATTACGATTTCATTGGACTTATTGCTGTAATAAATTCCTATATTTTCACTCTTACATTGCTGATCTGTACTGATGCACCGATATATCGGCCTATAATAGGTATCGGCAGATAAAAGCATTTCTCACTATCGGACATGGGCCAATTGTTGAAGCCAACAGCCGATGGTCAGGACAGATTATACTGTGTCACACTATGTGGTTATTTTTGTTGTTTGCTGTTTGTAAACTCTGCACTGCTAGGATTTCACAACAAAATAATTATTTTAAATGAGTAAAAAGCAAAACTATCGGTAGGCTATCTATCGGTATCCGCACAGAAATTTTGCATCCCCTAATTTGAGTAAAAATTACTTCAAATTCAATGTTAGTTTTATAACACCAAAAAACATTAGAGGGGATTACATATTTACATTTAAATACTATATTAATGTATTTTGGTTTACAGATGAACGGGAGGACAGAACAGAATCTGGTAAGTATTTTTTATTTCTATAGCACCTTTTAAGAGGAGTGTCACAAAGTGCTTTACATAATAAAATAAAACAAAGTTAAAATCATATAACAAATTAAGACAGCATTAAACAATAGCAAGTTTAAAGAAATGGGTTTTCAGTTAACTTTTAAAATTGTCCACGGAATCCACAGATCTCATGTCCAGCGGAGTAGTAGTCCAAAATAGCTTGATACATCGAAATTGGAACGCACAGGGTAAGACATTTTTTGATTGTTAGGGGGCGTGCACACCAACGCTTTTACGCCCGCAGCCGGCGCATGTTTTCAATTGTTTTCAATGGAAACTCCGCGTTTTTCAAATAAGCCAGCAGCTAGCGGTTTTTTTCCGCGCTGAAAACCGGCGCTGAGAGTTGAGAAATGTTCAACTTTGGAAGAAAAGCTCCGCTCGTCAATGTCAGTTCTCACGCGGCCGTCCAATCACAGTGTAGGGGGGGCGGGACAAGTATCACAGCAACCAACCGTCTCACAGCTGACGTATCAGAGCTACCAAAGCGCTTAGCTGAAAAAAGCTGGCACTCAGCTTCCACAAGGCATTTTCAGCTGCGTTTAAAAGTTTTTGTGTGTCCAGCCCCTAAAAGTCTTCCTGTAGTCCTGAATTTTATAATTTCAATTGCTTCTTTAAGCATCATAATAGCATATACAGTGGCAAGAAAAAGTATGTGAATCTTTCTAAATAAATTTCATATTCATTTAAGTCAACATAATGTGTCTAAAAATAATTCGGATCTTAGTACTTGTGGAAAAAGTATGTGAACCCTTGAGGTAATAACCTCAAAAAAGCTAATTGGAGTCATGTTTTAGCACACCTAAAGTGAGTTTCATTAAGATAATACGTTTGGAGGTGTGGACTACAGCTAGATTTTACTTTGGGTGTTTAAGATTACTTTATCTGTTAACTCTTTCACCACCAGCGTTTTTTAAAAAAGTTGCCAGCCAGCGCCAGCGTTTTTCATGATTTTCACCAAAGTTTAATGCCTTCCAGAAAATGTTCTTCTTTAAATATATAACCATACAATATACCAAATGAAAGAACAGACTCTCTGCTTTTAAACAAAAACCTTCAGTGGTTCTTTTGTAATCAGCTTTTGAATATGGGTAGGTTTCTGCAAAAACACCACATTTTGAGCAAAAAGCAGAGATAATTCCATTTTTGTGACAGACTTTTCATAGAGATCCCATTCAGAGCGATCTTTAAAACAAACACGGACATGCAGCCGCTTGCCATAGGACAATACTTCCGGGTTTAAAAAGCCACCTGGTGGATAATAGCGGTATTGCGGAAAGACGAAAAATCTCGTCATTGGCGGGGAAGCGTTTTCTCTTAATTGACGAGATATCTCATCAATGGCGGTGAAAGAGTTAAGTTAGTGAACCATGTTTTTACATATTGATAATAACAATCCTTAACCTGGAGATACTGTAATATTCTTTCTCTCACTATTACACAGACTTATCTGTAATGGGCGTCCGTGCTCCACCTCGTTCGATGAGCAGTCGACGAAAACTCAAACACTCTTTTTTAAATTCCGGTGAGAATCATAGAATATGTTTCAGAAAAACCAGAGAGAATAAATGTTAGTCATGTTCACCTCTTGATCTTGTGGTTTGGCAGCTGATGGAGATCCTCACTTCATCATTGAGCTCCCAGATCAGAATGATGCACTGTGCTTCAACTTTGATGACAAACCTGGTACCATCTTCAACCTAGTTAGAGACCCGCTTACAGGTAATTCATCCTTTCAGGAAACAAGAAACACATCTGTCTTCTTGTGACATACTAATTTAAAAAAACTGCCTTCAGGTATTGTAGTGAATGGGCAGATCATTGGAGAGAAAAAAGAAGTTCCAGGAGTGAAGATGCACACTTATTTTGGGAGCTTTGGGATTGTTCATGAACAGCTTGGTGTTAAATTGATGGTGAGCACAAAGGAAATCTCGGTGTCTGAGGAGGGGAAACATGCTAAATTATTATGGTCTATCACCAGAACTGTAAAAGGACGAAGGTAAGCAAAAAAAGTTATGTACTTTGAATAGTAGATGAAGTCTGTGTAAAGTGATATTAAATATGAAAAGCAGAAAAAAGCTGGAAGTGCTTCTCGGGTGTAAAAAAGTGTGTAAGTACCTCCGGTGCTCTTCAGTGAAGGGATCCACATATATTTTGAAATAGGGTCTGAGGCACTCAGGAGGATAAAGATTAAAAAGCCTTTATTAATACATGGCTAAGTAGAATAAAAAAACATGCCTACGCGTTTCAGCCAACAAGGCTTTCGTCAGGGCTTGAAGTGTTTGACAAACAGCTCACTTCCTAGTTAAGACCAGTAGTCAATAACAGCTGTTAAGGTAACAGATAGGAAGTCACATGATTCAACAAATTGAACAGATAGGAAGTCACATGATTAAATGAATAGTGTCACAATAATTATTTATAATCATTAATCCATCCTAGTAAATTCAATGACTACAAAAAAAAAAAAAAAAAAAAAAAAATTAATTATAAATTGAAATAAGATAACAACTACAAAAAATATACACATATATACATACATACACACATACATATATACATATATATATACACATATATATATATATACACATATATATATATATATATATATACATATATATACACATATATACATATATATATATATATACACACACATATACATTCATATAAATTCAAATAAAATAAGATAACAGCTACAAAAAAAAAAAAAAAAAAAAAAAAAAAAAAAAAAAAGGGTCAAAGATGAATTACAGAAAAGGGGCAAAATCTAGTTCACCATTTAGACCCGGGAAGCATGTAGCTTTTAATGTGTAAATCCAAAATGATTCTCTTTGCAAGAGTTTTTTAAGCCTGTCACCTCCTCGAATTGAGTTTTCAATATGCTCTATGCCTATAATTTTAAGAGAGTTGCAATTTCCATGGTTTGCATCTTTATAATGTACTGCCATAGGATATTGAGGATTTCCAGATCTTATTGCATATTTATGCTCCGCAAGTCTTACCTTTAATTTACGCTTAGTTCTCCCAATGTAAAAGCAGCCACATGGGCATTCCAATCTGTAAACTACATATGGAGTATTACAGTTAATGAAAGCATTTATGTTAAATCTGCGTCCAGAGGAGATGTCAATGAAAAAATTAGAATTAACCATGTTGTTGCAGTAATTGCAATGTCCACACTTATAATTGCCTTTTTGGGTAGAGAGCCATGTCTTTTGTTGTATAGGGAAAAGATGACTTTTAACAAGTTTATCATTTAAGGTTGGTGCTCGTCTAAAACTAATGGTTGGAGCGTCAGGGAGAGCTTCCCTAAGAACACTATCACTTTTCAGTAAGTCCCAATTTCTTTCAATTATTTGTTTAATTTTGTTTGCATGATTACTGTATTGTGTCACAAAGTATACATTGTCTGATCTTTGTTGATTTTTCTCTTTTGAGACTAGCAATTGTTCCCTTGGGAGGCATTTAGCCTTGTTGTATGCTCTAAGTATAGTTCTTTTTTGATAACCTCTTGTTTTAAATCTCTGACACATATCCTGAGCATTTCTTTCAAATTCTTCATCTGTATCACAGATACGTTTAAGTCTTTGAAACTGGCCAAAAGGGATATTGTTTTTTAGCCATGACGGGTGGAAACTATCTGCTCTAAGAATTGTATTGCGATCAGTTGTTTTTCTAAAAATAGAAGTATGTAAATCTCCATTTGCTTCTTTTGTGATTTTAAGATCTAAGAAATTAATTTCAAATGAAGAGAAATCAAGGCTTAACTTCAAACTTCTGTTAGTGTTGTTCAAATATGAATGAAATTGAAGCAGTTCAGTTTCTGAACCAGACCAAAACAGAATGATATCATCGATATATCTACCCCACCATATTATTTTATCAACGAAAACATTGCGATCAGAATATACAAATCTTTCTTCCCAAGTTCCCATAAACAGGTTTGAATAGTTAGGTGCAAAACATGCTCCCATTGCTGTACCCTTTTGTTGTTTAAAGAATTGATTTTGGAACAAGAAGACATTATTGTTTAAAGTCCATTTTGCCAACTTAAGGATAAAGGAAGAGGGGGGCATTAGTTCTGAATGTCTTTTTTCTAAGTAATGAGAGAGTGCATCTAGCCCTTCTGTATGGTCAATATTCGTATACAGTGCTTCCACGTCCATGGTAACCAGAAGTGCGGATCCTATGTTCTGTATGTCCTTAATTTTGTTCAGTACATGTGTTGTATCTTGAATGAAAGAGGGCAGTTCTGATACAAATGGTTTAATAAAGAAGTCTACAAATTGAGAGACTGGTTCAGTGATTGATTCATTTCCACTAATTATTGGCCTGCCCGGTGGATTCTCCAAATTCTTATGTATTTTTGGGAGCATGTAGAATGTAGGAATTCTTGGATGCTCATTCAGCAGGAAATCATGTTCTTTTTGTGAAATCCATTGTTCATTTTTTGCATGCCGGAGTATTTCCATGAGTTCCATCTTCATTTGTTCTATTGGATTCAACTGGAGGTGTTCATAATACTCTCTATTCGCTAACTGTCTATTAGCTTCTGTGACATATTGATCTCGGCCCCACACTACTACAGCTCCTCCTTTATCAGCTCTTTTTATTATAATGTTTTCATTAGCTGACAAGTCCTTTATTGCATCACTTTCTTCTTTTGTCAGATTGGATCTCATTGTACTGTTAGATGCAAAAAGTTGATCAACTTCATATGTAACCTTTTTGTAGAATGTATTTAGAGTCTGATTACATATATTTGGTGTAAAGGTAGACTTAGGTCTAAATGAAGTTCTTGTGTCATCTTGTTGCATATGACTTCGAGAGGCAGCTTGACTGGGAATAATATGATGCCAGACTTTCAATTGGAGATTACGATGAAACTTGAACAGATCAATTTTTGTTTGGAACTCTCTGGCTGTATTTTTGGGAGCAAATGTTAAACCTCTCAATTTGTAGACTTCTTTATTAAACCATTTGTATCAGAACTGCCCTCTTTCATTCAAGATACAACACATGTACTGAACAAAATTAAGGACATACAGAACATAGGATCCGCACTTCTGGTTACCATGGACGTGGAAGCACTGTATACGAATATTGACCATACAGAAGGGCTAGATGCACTCTCTCATTACTTAGAAAAAAGACATTCAGAACTAATGCCCCCCTCTTCCTTTATCCTTAAGTTGGCAAAATGGACTTTAAACAATAATGTCTTCTTGTTCCAAAATCAATTCTTTAAACAAAAAAAGGGTACAGCAATGGGAGCATGTTTTGCACCTAACTATTCAAACCTGTTTATGGGAACTTGGGAAGAAAGATTTGTATATTCTGATCGCAATGTTTTCGCTGATAAAATAATATGGTGGGGTAGATATATCGATGATATCATTCTGTTTTGGTCTGGTTCAGAAACTGAACTGCTTCAATTTCATTCATATTTGAACAACACTAACAGAAGTTTGAAGTTAAGCCTTGATTTCTCTTCATTTGAAATTAATTTCTTAGATCTTAAAATCACAAAAGAAGCAAATGGAGATTTACATACTTCTATTTTTAGAAAAACAACTGATCGCAATACAATTCTTAGAGCAGATAGTTTCCACCCGTCATGGCTAAAAAACAATATCCCTTTTGGCCAGTTTCAAAGACTTAAACGTATCTGTGATACAGATGAAGAATTTGAAAGACATGCTCAGGATATGTGTCAGAGATTTAAAACAAGAGGTTATCAAAAAAGAACTATACTTAGAGCATACAACAAGGCTAAATGCCTCCCAAGGGAACAATTGCTAGTCTCAAAAGAGAAAAATCAACAAAGATCAGACAATGTATACTTTGTGACACAATACAGTAATCATGCAAACAAAATTAAACAAATAATTGAAAGAAATTGGGACTTACTGAAAAGTGATAGTGTTCTTAGGGAAGCTCTCCCTGACGCTCCAACCATTAGTTTTAGACGAGCACCAACCTTAAATGATAAACTTGTTAAAAGTCATCTTTTCCCTATACAACAAAAGACATGGCTCTCTACCCAAAAAGGCAATTATAAGTGTGGACATTGCAATTACTGCAACAACATGGTTAATTCTAATTTTTTCATTGACATCTCCTCTGGACGCAGATTTAACATAAATGCTTTCATTAACTGTAATACTCCATATGTAGTTTACAGATTGGAATGCCCATGTGGCTGCTTTTACATTGGGAGAACTAAGCGTAAATTAAAGGTAAGACTTGCGGAGCATAAATATGCAATAAGATCTGGAAATCCTCAATATCCTATGGCAGTACATTATAAAGATGCAAACCATGGAAATTGCAACTCTCTTAAAATTATAGGCATAGAGCATATTGAAAACTCAATTCGAGGAGGTGACAGGCTTAAAAAACTCTTGCAAAGATAATCATTTTGGATTTACACATTAAAAGCTACATGCTTCCCGGGTCTAAATGGTTAACTAGATTTTGCCCCTTTTCTGTAATTCATCTTTGACCCTTTTTTTTTTTTTTTTTTTTTGTAGCTGTTATCTTATTTTATTTGAATTTATATGAATGTATATGTGTGTGTATATATATATATATATGTATATATGTGTATATATATGTATATATATATATATATATATATGTGTATATATATATATATGTGTATATATATATGTATATATGTATGTGTGTATGTATGTATATATGTGTATATTTTTTGTAGTTGTTATCTTATTTCAATTTATAATTAATTTTTTTTTTTTTTTTTTTTGTAGTCATTGAATTTACTAGGATGGATTAATGATTATAAATAATTATTGTGACACTATTCATTTAATCATGTGACTTCCTATCTGTTCAATTTGTTGAATCATGTGACTTCCTATCTGTTACCTTAACAGCTGTTATTGACTACTGGTCTTAACTAGGAAGTGAGCTGTTTGTCAAACACTTCAAGCCCTGACGAAAGCCTTGTTGGCTGAAACGCGTAGGCATGTTTTTTTATTCTAGCCATGTATTAATAAAGGCTTTTTAATCTTTATCCTCCTGAGTGCCTCAGACCCTATTTCAAAATGATATTAAATATGTGTTTTAAGCTAAAATGTTTTATTATCCACTCATGTGTTTGGGATCAGGCTGTTTGCATTCCATGTTTTTGATACACTAAAACGAAGCAGTTCATCAGAGTCGTTTGTTCGGACTAAGCAGTAATAAAAAACGTGTTTTCTAGTCATTATTTACAGCTACATGTATTTTAATCTCATCACATTGAAGCATTGTTGAATCATACACAAGTTTACTAACAAGTTTGATTGTTCTTTAACTGAACCGTCCTTGTATTCTCTTTAGAAGAAATGATATAAATGATGTCACTGGGACAGTTCCCTTTAAATAGATATGCATACATTTTGTACCAGTGTGTAACTTTCAGGGTACTAATGTGCACTCTTTGTACAAGCTTTTGAACCTTTATTTAAATCGGTGAGGGTTCTTCAAAAGCTTTCCTTATGCGGTTTACAGAAAATAACAGCACTCAGGTTTGGATCGATAGAGAGTGAGTAAATAATGACAGATCTTTTTATTTTTTTCTGTTTGATCTTCCAGCATTAATCTGAAGGTAATGAAAGATCAAAGTTTAACGGTGACCTTGAGGGACTCAGTCAAGTTTCTGATCATCCTGCACAAAGTTTGGAAGAATCATCCATATCACCAAGACTATCTTGGATTCTACACCTTGGACAGCCACCTCCTATCTAAAAGTGTCCACGGCCTGCTTGGTAAATAAAAGTAGATACATGTTCAGGTGTATGTTCAGATAAAAGTGTGGTAAAAATGATTCTAAAAACATTTAGTTTATAGCTCTTTGAAGGTAACCTGACATGAACTTAAATAAAGATTTTTTCGTCTTTCATTTTACCCCGCAGGTCAGTTTTACCATGGTGTGAACTTTGAAGTTAGTGGCTTGATCCCAGGAACAGACCCTGGCAAACAAGATGCCATCATGTTTGTGAAAGGAAACAAGCTCACAGTTACCAGGTGAATGCAAATATGAATACACCGTTAAATTTGACATTAATTCTTGTGACCCTGCCTATAAAATCCAGGCTAAAGTTTCATAATCTAATAATGAGATTGATTAGGACCATCAAAGTTTGATTTAATCTTTGACATAATCTTACTCAGTCAATATTATATGAATGTTAAATTTTCACAAAATGTACATTATGCAGGATGAGTTTATGTAGAAAGTTTCAAGACTGGGTCACAATGTCAAAATGCAAAAAAATAACACAATCAGTCATGTTCACTGAGGTGTAATAAATTGTATACATTTTGTCACAGTATGTACAGTATGTGAGTTTTTCATTAAATCCCCCAAACCTGTATCTCTATCTCAACAGGGGCTTAAAAAAAGATTTCAGACAGAATGTGAAGAATGGAGAAAATGTGCCTTGTTGGTTCATTCATAATAACGGCGATGGACTTCTTGATGGACTTCACACAGACTACATCATGTCTGATCTCTTCAAGACCATCTGACAAACACACAAAAGCTCTTACCTAAAATTGTCACCTATACAGTAAAAAACATTTGATGTGTAGTTTATTTTGGAAATATGTGCTATACACTGCAAAAAATTATTTTCAAGAAAAAGTTTTCTTAGTATTTTTGTCTTTCTTGAATTAAGATGCATTTTCTTGATGAGCAAAATGACCCGAGATGGGGGGTCTGGTTTTTGGACCAAAAATATCAAATTTAAGTGATTTTGTGCATAAAACAAGCAAAAAAATCTGCCAATGGGGTAAGCAAATTTTTCTTGAATTTAGTGTTCTTGAATTTAAGATTTTTTGCTTGCCCCGTTGGCGGATTTTTTGCTTGTTTTGTGCACAAAATCACTTGAATTTTGAGGTTTTTGGTCTGGGAACCGGACTTGTTTTCTTGGGTCGTTTGGCTCACAAGAAAAAACATCTTTATTTCAGAAGTTTTAGATATTTTGGTGACGCTTTAGATTACAGCCCGAGGGGTGCTGTGTAGGTGCGGCGGATTTGCAGCGTGTGTTTCTGTGGTTGTAGTGTGCTTGTGAAGTACTGTACGTGCGTGTAATTATAAGGGAACAATTTGTGGTGTTTGGGGAACGGGGGGGTAACAACCAGGAAAAATACAAATAATATATGCAGTAAATATTTTATAACTAAGGGCTAACTATTTTAATATTACATGATATGTATGACTAATATGCTAAAAACGTGCTAAATATGCTAATTATTAATACAGTAAGTAATTCATAACTTCGGACTAATGATTCAAATACAGTCTAAGTCAATTTTTTACCCCCTTGTTTCACGTAGTTACAGAGTAAGTATAGCATCTGCGGGCTGTAAATTAAAGTGGCACTTGTTACCCCCTTATTTCACGTAGTTACTGAGTAAATACAACATCTGCGGGCTGTAAATTAAAGTGGCACTTGTTACCCCCTTTTTTCACGTAGTTAAAGAGTAAATACAACATCTGCGGGCTGTAAATTAAAGTGGCACTTGTTACCCCTTTGTTCCCAAAATATTATAAATTGTTTCCTTAAAAATACACGTATGTACTTTAGAAGTACACTATAATTACAGAAATGTATGCTGTAAATTCGCTGTACTTATGCAGTACTTTACTGCATATAGTATTTGCATTTTTCCTGGTTGTTGCCCCTTTGTTACCCAAGTGTTGTAGATTGTTCCCTTATAGTTGCACGTGCGTGCTTCATAAGTGGACTATAGTTGCAGAGGCGTGCGCTGTGAATTCGCTGTGCTTGCGCAGTGCTTTTCGGGCTTTAATCTAAAGCGTAACCGATATTTTTACTGAAAACAAGACAAAAAATACTACGATTTTTTTTCGTGAAAATCATTTTTTGCAGTGTGCTTGACAATGTGTCGGAAAGCGGTTTATAACAGTACCTTATTGATCAACTACAAAAATAAATACATCACCTGTCCAAACATGCCCTGTGTTTCAATGTGATCTTTGCTTACTTGTTTAATCAAGACATTTGAATTAGTTTAAATGCAAATATATATTGCACTCCAAAAGTATTCAGACCCCCTTCCCTTATTCAATTTGTAATGTGTGTGACATCGTGAGAGGTAGGGTATCACCAAAGTGTGGGTTGTTTCACAAATCGAGTCCAGGCAGAGATCAAATCACTGGGTTCTTTTTAATCATCAACTTAAACACCGAAAACGATTTTTAACCAAAAACTATTCCAGCTTCTCTTTGTGTGTCCTATCAAACACAAAGCAAACAAGACTCTCTGTTCTCAGCTCATTAACAGCTTTTCTCCTTCATTCGCAACAGCTGTCTCCACCATTGAGAAACCTGGTAATTGTAGTCCGGGACCCGATGGCCATCTTGGTTTGTAGTCCCCATGCTGCAACCACTTACCCTGCGTTCCAGTTCGTTTTTTTATGACCTTCCCTCGCTAACTTTCCTCAGTCTCGTTCACTCTGATGTACGTCATTGCTTACGTTGTACGTGTGCCCACTACTGCTGGAACACTTGAAGTAGGTTCAAATGGATCACCCTAAGCCTGTAATGATACAATAAAGTGGAGGAGGCAAGCGCAGACGATCAACACAGTTTTATTAATAATGATGGTAAATATGATGAAACAACAGAGTGAATGACTGAGTCCAGGATGTTGGCAATGGTGAACGAAGGTCTACGGTGGTGTGAAGAGTGTTGACTGGTGAAGTCGGTGATGAGTGTGATGATGGCCAGTGGATAGAACCAGGAACAAACCAAACACTCACACGGAGACGACAACACGAACACAAATCCAACACGACGACGAGAGACGATAATCCAAGTGATGCAGCAACATGAAATGAGGATCTGACAACAGGGAGAGAACAGGGTGAGTATTTGTAGCTGATGGGTGATGAGGATCAGCTGGAGCGAGGCAATCATACACAGGTGACAACACTTAATCAAACGAGCACATGGCAGAGGTGAGTGAACAAACAAACATACACACACACATGACACGGAGGAAACAGAGGATTTCCTACCGTGACAAAGCCCTTGATCACATGGAAAGTGGAGACCGCACCCTCCATCATTTGAACTTTGCAAAGCGCGAGTTGCTGAAGTGACGTCACAATCGTGTTGCATTGTGGGATATGAAGCTGCATGAAGTGTAAATATGAAGCAGACTCGCTCCCTCAGTCAAAATCGTTTCAAAATTTGTTTAAACTGTCTTTATATACCAATACATAAGTAAAATGTAAGTACTCTGAAAAAGAGAGTATAAAACTTGAGTGTCTGTAGACCTCTCACAACTGTTTTAAACACAGCTCATTATTTCCATTCGGGACGAAACAAATGATTGGCTTGCACGACTATCACTCTCTCTCGTGACCATGGCACCACCCCTGTTGCTATGGGATCTGCGATCCTTCCTCTCTGCTCGTCTCAGGTAAATGCTTCTCCCTGCAGAGCCGGTCAGTGTCGCGCGTTCATGTGTTTTGGGGGCGTGGCTTTAGAAGAAACCCAGAAGGGAGGGGGTGGAGTGAATGGAAAAATGAGCTGTGTTTAAAACAGTGGTGAGAGGTCCACAGACACTCGATTTTTATACACCCTTTTTCAGATTACTTACATTTTACTTATGTATTGGTATAAACACAGTTTAAACAAATAAGTAAAGTTTTTTTTAGATAATTCCTGCCTATCCTGCCTTTAAACAACATCAAAATATAGAAAAGTGAAGGGGGTGATGTTTTTTTTTTGTAAATGTAATGGCAATTTCTATACCTTTTTGACATCTTTAAATTATTGTAAATAAGGGTTGACCGAGACAGCACTTTACAAACATTTCAAAGGTTACCATCTGTCAACAGTAAACCAAACTATTAGTAAAAGACTAACTTAAGTGTAAAATCTACACAAACAAATATTGCTGAAGCAAACACATCAGAAAAACTGGTATTGGTGTGTTACCAATATTTGCTCATAATATAAATAATTTAAGATCACACAGGCATGTTATACATTATATGCACTCTCGGAAATGGAGGTGCAAGGGTTGTCACTGGGACAGTACCCTTTCAAAAAGGTACACCTTTGTACTCAAAGAGTGCATATTAGTACTTTGAACTGCCAAAATGTACCTTTAAAGGTACATATTTGTATCTAAATGGTACATATTAGGACCTTTTTTAAAGGGTACTGCCCCAGTGACAGCTTCGTACCTTTATTTTTGACAGTGTATTCAACTAAAATTATCTTAAAAAACAGAAATGTACTAAACCAAACCTAATACACAGATCCTCGCCCACACATCTTGCCTGTGTTAGTGTTTGCTCTGGCACAAGAGCAAACATAAAGTGATTGGGGTTCAGTGTTTGAAGTACTGAATGCAGTTGATGCAGTTGCACTATGTCTGCACCCTGGAAGGTTGTGTTATTCTCCCTGTTTGTATGTATTTATGTACAATCAGGGTCTTTTGAGACATTGGTCATCTCAAAGAGCAATGAACAATGGGTAAGTCTTTGTTATCTTTGATATTTGCTGCTTTACAATCATTCTGTTAACTCATGTTAGCATGTCAGTCATCTGACAGAATACATTTTTTTTCTGTCATTGATGTTACCTTAAATGAACCTTTATCTTTGTCAGGACATAGTAGTGATGTTTTATTAAAATTAATGTTTATATTCAACATGTAAAGTCTTCTGGTCAAGTTTCTGTTTTCAGTCCCACCCACAGGGCATCCAGAGTAACATGAACAGACTCTTAAAGGTATTGAATATTTCACAATAGAACAAAGATTAGATGCGTGACATTTTTTTACAATATTGTATACAAACATTTACAATTTTATACTGTATACATATAACACATGTTTAAATGATCTTTCTTAAAGAAGCGAAGTGTGAACAGCGCACAGGTAGGAACTCTTCATTACCCAACACATGTTCCTGTAGTTCAATTAAAATAGCATTGTTCTGGCAATGCAAAGGTCAGGGGTTTGATTCCCAGTGAACACATATAATGATAAAATAAAAAATCATTTTGAATAATGCATACACTGAAAAAAATAAAGGCTGGATTTACTTAAAAATATATTGCATAATTTTTGCATCCAATTTTTTATAAGTAAGTATTACATGAAATTTAAAATAATTTATGCAATTGCTTGAAATTTCAAATAAAATTTACTTTAAAATATAATGCATCATTTTTCATCCACTTTTTTAAGTAAATCCAGCATATTATACAGTGTACTGTATGCCAAATGCGTACAAGTGAATGTCATTCAAGATGTTCATTTGAAAGCAATGAAATCAATGGTTCCCTTTCAGTTGGTCACTACGGCGTCACGTTGTGACCGACGAATTGGGAACTCGCTTAGAGGGACCAATCTGCTTCGATAACTACTAAAACGGCAATGAACTTGGAATTGAGGTATTTGCATAATGCTGGCGCCTCCCCGCCAGGTGCGTATATAAGCCGCAGCTGCAGAATACGAAATTAGCTTTTTCGCTTCGAAAGCCGGCAGTATCTGCTACTGAGAAGCTACTCTACTCTGTTGGGATCGATTGCTGAAGTTGGTTGGACTAGCAGTACTACAGCGGACGCTCGCATTATTCCACGGCTCTGCATCTTTTTTGCTTTGAGTTTAATGTGTGCGTTGCCACTCCCTGTGCGCATCAACAACTGAGCATCTGAGTGAATTTCCCTAAAAGAGTAATACAGAGAGCTTTGTGTCTTGTTAAAGACAGCCACTCTCATATCTGGAGATCAGCGTCCTTATCAGATGCTTGGGCATCGAGCATGCGGAGGCAGCGTTTGCTGAGGGTAATTGTTCTCACTGCGAGGACATGTCCCTTGTGGATTTGCGGAGATGGTTGTCTTTCCTCCGGGAAAAGCGCAACCCCCGTCCTGCGAGTGTCGAGCGCCCCCACGGTGCGGCTGTGAGGCTCTCAAAGGATGACCTCCGCATCACTGTGCTGAACCGGCCGGGGGATTCGTCCTCCGGTTCTCAGCCTCCTTGTCCACAGCCGGCAGAGGTTCCAATGGAGACTGTAGCGGCGTGTTCTACGATGTCTGCAGAATCTGTTGTGCCTCCCTCAGGATCCACAGCCTCCGCAACAACCAAGGGTGGTCCCCCTTCCTCTGAAGTGGATCCCGACGTCCTTCCTCCCTCTGGTCGGCTCGTGACGCCGGAGATTGATCCGGAGATGGTGGCCATGCTATCTCGAGCGGCAGAGACCGTAGGGTTAAAGTGGGTTAACCCCCTTCAGCCCAAACTATACCGTCTGGATGATTGGTTCTTCGGAGCTTCCCGGGCTTCACAGCCCTCTCCTCCAGTGCCTTTCTTCCCCGAGGTGCACGAGGAGCTGACTAGAACCTGGAAGTCACCATTTTCAACCCGATTACGGCCGTTTAACCCTTCTCCCCTCACCTCCCTCACCAGCGGAGCCGCTAAGGGTTACACACAGGGATTCCTCCGGTGGAGTGGGGGGTCGTGATGCAGCTGTGTCCAGCCACCGCTGCCTCTTGGAAGGACCACCCAACCCTCCCCTCCCGTGCTTGCAGACAGTCATCCGGTTTAATGGGCGCTGCCCACTAGGTATGCGGAGAGGCGGCTTCAGCCCTGCGCGCAATGGCGTTGCTGCAGGTTCATCAAGCAAAGGCCTTGAGGGATCTACACGAGGGAGGACACGACTCGCCTGTCCTCTTGGAGCTCCAGGCCGCCACTGATCTGGCTCTCCGCGCTACGAAAGTGACAGCGCAGGTGATTAGTCATGCCATGTCCACGCTGGTGGTTCAAGAACGCCACCTCTGGCTGTGTCTAGCGGACATGTTGGATGCAGACAAGAACAAGTTCTTGGATGCTCCAGTGTCCCAGACCGGTCTCTTCAGCGAGTCAGTGGAGTCTTTCGCCCAACAATTCTCCACAGCTCAGAAGCAGATGGAAGCGATCACCTAGAGCATGCCCCGGCGCAAGTGACCTGCATCTTGCCCTCCAGCGCCGGCTGCCCCGTCTGCTCCTCGCCGAGGGCGCCCTGCGGTGCCTGCCAACCCCCCTCCCAGGACGTCATCCAGGCAGCGAAAGGGGGACCAGCCGTCGACAGCCCGCCCCGCTCGCTCAACCCGCTTCCCGTGGCAAACGGAAATCGAAGCATCCCTGAGACGGTGAACGCACCGCTCCTTCCCCCGGAGGAGGGCCGAGCGGAGAATCTTTGGTTTCGTTTTGTTTCTGTTCCGCCGGCTTTTCAGCCGGCACCCACAAAACCACAAAAAGAGTGCATTCCTATTCCTTCTCCAGGTCTCCAGAGGATCGAGAGAGACGTGAGCGGGCATTCACATGCTCATCGTCCCTCTCCTCTATCACCAGTGGGTGTTTCTCGGAGTCCGCGCTCTCCGTTGAGGAGACCGGACGACCATCACCCTCAGCGGGCTCAGGTCAGTGTCACACACACACACACACTGTAGATGTTCGTGCACACATGGCACACGCACCGGCAGTCACACCTGTCCCGCTCTGCTGCCCCACCGCTGGTACACCGGTAGTGCCTTTAATTCCTCTCGTGCGGTCTCTGGGTGCTTGGCTTCAGCTTCCCAGCCCGTCTCGTTGGGTTTTACGCACGATCCGCCTCGGTTACGAAATACAATTCAACCGGGACACACCCAAATTCTCGGGCATTCGTTTCACCACTTTGAAAGCGTCCGATGCACATGTACTGCATGCCCCAAACGAATGCCCCAAATTCTCGGGCATTCGTTTCAGAATGGTGAAAGCATCTGATGCACATGTACTGCGTGCAGAAGTCGATGTCCTACTGGCGAAGGACGCGATCTAGCCGGTCCCTCCAACCGAGATGAGGTCAGGGTTTTACAACCCGTACTTCATAGTACCCAAAAAAGGCGGTGGGCTACTACCGATCTTGGATTTGCGCGTACTGAACAGGTCTCTTCAGAAGAGATCCTTCAGGATGTTAACGCCGAAGCAAATATTTTATTCAATTCTGCCCCAAGATTGGTTTGCAGCAATAGACCTGAAAGACGCGTACTTTCATGTGTCCATTCTCCCTCGTCACAGGCCGTTTCTCTGCTTTGCGTTCGAGGGGTGGGCATATCAGTACAAAGTTTTACCATTCGGGTTGTCTCTCTCTCCCCGTGTATTCACGAAAGTAGTGGAAGCGGCGTTAAAGCCCCTGAGAGAGAGTGGTGTTCGCATTCTAGCTTACCTTGATGATTGGCTTATAATAGCCCATTCTCGGCGGACGCTTTGCGAGCACAGAGACTTAATGCTTCGGCATCTTGCCCATTTGGGTCTGCGGGTCAACTGGGAGAAGAACAAACTCTGTCCCACGCAGAGGATCTTTTTTCTCTGTATGGAACTGAACTCGATCGATTTATCGGCGCGTTTAACAGAAGAGCGCGTCCAGTCAATTCTGACTTCATACCTCGATTCATTTCAAGGGAAGAACGCGGTCCCGCTGAAACAATTTCAAAAGCTCCTGGGGCATATGGCAGCAGCCGCGGCTGTGACACCCGCTCGGGCTGCTCCATATGAGACCGCTTCAGCGTTGGCTTAACGATCGAGTCCCGAGAAGAGCGTGGCGCGCCGGCATCCATCATGTAACCATTACACCTGCGTGTCGCCTAACATTCCCCTCGTGGTCAGACCCCGCGTTTCTCAGGGCCGGTGTGCCCATGAGACAGGTCTCTCGGCATGCTGTTGTCCACACAGATGCATCCGACACGGGCTGGGGAGCCACGTACGACAGGCTTGCAGCTTCAGGGGTGTGGACAGCACCCCAGCTCCAATGACATATCAATTGCCGCTAGTTGTGGGCTGTATATCTGGGACTTGTACGCTTCGCTATGGAGCTGCGAGGGAAGGATGTACTAGTATGCACAGGCAACAATGCGACTGTTGCGTATATCAACCCTCAAGGCAGTTTGCGCTCTCGTCACCTGTCGCATCTCGCTCGTCATCTCCTCCTTTGGAGTCAGAAGCATCTGAGGTCCCTTCGTGTCATTTACATCCCGGGTTCGCTCAATACAGCGGCAGACGCGCTTTCCCGAGCTGCGCACCCCGGCGAATGGCAACTCCATCCCCAGACGGTTCAGCTAATTTGGAAGAAGTTAGGTCGTGCGAAGATAGATATGTTTGCGTCGCCATTGTCGCCTATTTTATTCACTAACCGAGGGCAGCCTCGGTGTGGATGTGTTGGCACACAGCTGGCCGAGGGGGATGCGCAAAGACGCATTCCCTCCAGTGAGCTTAATCCCACAGACACTGTGCAAGGTCAGGCACGACGAGGAGAGCCTTTTACTGGTCGCGCCTTACTGGACGACCAGGAATTGGTTTCCAGAACTGATGCTCTC
Source organism: Misgurnus anguillicaudatus (assembly GCF_027580225.2). NCBI lineage: Eukaryota > Metazoa > Chordata > Actinopteri > Cypriniformes > Cobitidae > Misgurnus > Misgurnus anguillicaudatus. Next base: position 12,284,493 of record NC_073350.2, read on the forward strand.
GACAGCCCCTCCCTGGCGGATTCTCGGATTTCTGAAGGAGGGGGCACCTTATGGCACCCGCGCCCCGACCTGTGGGATCTCCATGTATGGTCGCTCAGTGCGTGGTAGGTTGCAGTGATTTATCGCAAGCGGTATCTAACACCATCTCAGCAGCGCGAGCGCCGTCCACTAGACAGGCTTACGCGCTCAAATGGAACCTGTTCGTCACCTGGTGCTCTTCGCAACGCGAAGACCCCCGAGAATGCCCCGTTAATGTCGTGCTCTCATATCTTCAACACCAGTTGGAGCGTAGGCTGTCACCCTCCACCATTAAAGTTGATATCGCCGCTATATCGGCTCATCACTCACTTATAAACTGCAGATTGGTCGGCCAGCACGATCTAGTTATTACATTTTTAAGAGGTTCTCGAAGGCTGAACCCTTCGCGCCCTCCCTCTATTCCTCCTTGGGACCTGTCCATGGTGCTGAAAGCCCTGCAGGGACCCCATTCGAGCCTCTGCAGTCTGTGAGTCTTAAGTTTTTATCAATGAAAACTCTGACCCTGCTAGCATTGGCCTCCGTGAAGAGAGTAGGGGACCTACACGCATTCTCTGTTGACGATTCGTGCCTTCAGTTTGGTCTTGCTGTCTCGAGCGTAACACTTAGACTCAGCCAGGCTACATGCCCAAAGTTCCCACCACTCCCTTCAGAGATCAGGTGGTGAGCTTGCAAGCGCTGCCCCCGGAGGAGGCAGACCCAACCATGGCTTTGTTGTGCCCCGTACGCGCAGTGCGACTCTACGTGGATCGCACCCAAAGCCTCAGGACCTCAGACCAGCTCTTTGTCTGTTATGTTGGTCAGCAGAGAGGGAAAGCTGTCACTAAGCAGAGGATGTCTCATTGGATAGTTGATACTATCATCCTGGCTTATAATCTGCAGGGCATTCCTTGTCCGTTTAATTTGAGAGGACACTCCACTAGGAGTGTTGCCTCATCTTGGGCTCTCGCTCGTGGTTCCTCGCTAACAGACATCTGCAGACCTGCTGGTTGGGCGACACCTAATACGTTCATTAGATTTTACAGTGTTCGTATCGAGCCTGTCTCCTCTCGTGTTCTTTCCTCATCAGGGGCACGGAGAACAGACTTGCAAGTCAGCTTGCAGCCTCCGACTGGTGCTTCACAATAAGTGTCAGTATGGAAGGCCATCAGGACAAAAATGCGTATTGGTTTGATTTGTTCTTCCTCCGCTGCCTTGGCAGCTGATGTTGTGGAGCATTGGCGGTCAGCCTTTCACTAGCTGTATTCTCGTAATCCTACGTGTTTGGCTCAGGCTCCACATTGTGTCCCCTAAGCGGGGTTCCTTTGTGAGTATTTTTCCGTGGGGTTAATCTTATTAGCCCACGTTTCCCTCAGCAGAGCACTGCTTTGCTTACACAGCCACGGCTGTCCTTATCAACTAAGGTTGTCTTTCGCCCACCATTAGCCCTTAGACATGGCGGAGGCTTCCGCAGCGTTCCTATCCCGCTTAGATAGGGCGCTTCCCAGTCACTGGCACTACTGTGGGGTTAAAAGAACATCTAGTGCCCGGCCTTCTGCCTTAATCCTATTTCTCCATCTCCTTAAGTGGAATCGGAGGGCTTTTTGCAGACACTGGAAGAGGTCAGCTCCTAGTGGCGTTTTGGTAGGGATTCCCAATTTGTCGGTCACGACGTGACGTTGTAGTGACCGACTGAAAGGGAACGTCTCGGTTACGGATGTAACCCTCGTTCCCTGAAGGAGGTAACGGAGACGGCATGTCTCGTCGCCACAGGTGCTGCTCCCTGCTGTCGGCCGGTCACATTCTTCCGGCTTTCTCAGCGAAAAGAAGCTAATTTCGTATTCTGCAGCTGCGGCTTATATACGCACCTTCCGGGGAGGCGCTAGCATTATGCAAATACCTCAATGCCAAGTTCATTGGCGTTTTAGTATTTATTGAAGCAGATTGGTCCCTCTAAGCGAGTTCCCAATTCGTCGGTCACGACTTGACGTCTCCATTCCCTCCTTCAGGGAACGAGGGTTACATCCATAACCGAGACGTTACCACTAACTCTATAATCATCTAAAGCACCCTAAAGCTATGCTATATAAAATATTGTATTGTTGCACTTGTCCGGCATCGGAGTGACCTGGGGGAGGCTCACCTTGTCGACGACGGAGATCCTCGATCAGACCAGGGTCTAGAATGTCCTGAGCCAGTACCCAACACCTCTTCTCCGCGCCGTAGCCCTCCCAGTCCACAAGATACTGAAACTTTACCCCTGTAACGAACATCTAGTAATCTCCTAACCGATTAGGCAGGAGCACCATCCACTAGTTGTGGGGCGGGGGGCTTAGAGACAGAGACAGGGAAATTAATGCAAGAAAAATCTCTCTCTGGGTCGCTCTGGATCCACTGATGCTACTGGACACATCTTCAGTGATGTTTCTGGAATCATTGGGTGTTTCGGATCTTTCAACTTTAGACAACCCTCATCCAGGTGACCCAGCTGTGGCTGATCAGACCCCAGCTTGTGTCCAGTTGGCGAATCTAGCTACATTGACCCCCATGGATCTCCTCTCTTGAGCCATAGCCATCTCAAGGCTTTCTCTGCTGCTTCAGTGGTGTTGCAGATAGCTCTTCTTCTCCTCACTCCATCAATGCCTAAAAGACTGAAGGCTCTGTACAGGGATCGTGCTACAAAGCCCCTGGATTCTACCTCTATTGGGAGACACCGTGCTCTCCACCCAGCTTGTCGAAACTCTTTGACCAGTCCCTCATACTTGGTGAGCTTCCTCTCAAAGGCCTCTTCCAGTCGGTCTTCCCAAGGGACTGTAAGCTCCAGCAGAACTACTTATATATCATTTATAATTTACAATTACATTTTAAAGCCCACTTACAAATGCATTATTTGCAATGCCGATATCGCTAGTTTGGTGGTTATATTTCCTTGCATTAACAAAATTATGAAGATTACATTTTCTGAATGTTATTCATTCATATGATGAGCATATATATTTAACATTAAACTAGTGAATTCATTACATTTTCCTGTTCTCTTTTGATTGCTTTTACAATTGCTTTTATCAACCGATGTTGATATTGGCCGATATATATCAGTGCAGCTCTAATGATAGCTTGTACTTATAATGCACTATAACTAGTTTGGTAACTATGTGGAGTTCATTAAAAATCTTAAAAGTTATAACCACACGCATTAAAGAATAATGTATTGTATATGTTGTTGTGTTACAATATACTATTGTGTTTTTATAAGGCATTATAAATACAGCTTCATAAAGTGTTACTGATAATTTAAAGTCCATAACATAATACAACAATGTTTTTTTTTTATAAATAAGCACTGAAATTATGACCAGTCACGGAAAGTAGGGAGACACGTGGGATCTGGGGCATTTTGAGTTATTCACATATTCTGAAAGTTTCTAAGCTTTTCAACGATGTGTAACACATGGAAATCTGATAAGATTTGGAGAAGTTGGGGCCATTTCAATGTAACACATTTAAGAAACAGAAAGCCGAGAAAATAGAGACGGAAAGTTACACTTTTCCCTGCCGGGAGAGACAATAGGGCTCATTTACATCTCATTTAGCTAAGCCATATGCCCTGTAAAGCCGTTTTGAGATACAGATGTTCTAGCATCATATGTAGTATTTTGTGACAGAAGTCCAGATGAAAAATAAACAGTACTTTTTACCTTTGTGTTGATCACAAGTCAAATCCAGTCTGTTTCAGATGTGTGAATCATCCAATGACCATTTTTCACCACAAATGCGTATAATCCGTGAAATATAGATATATAGTCTATGGTTTACATCAGGTTTTGTCTGGTAAAAGAATATAATATACAATCTGAGGACTATTTACATCATAACGTAAGGGTATATGAGATTACACTTTACCTTCCGGTAAACACATGAACCCGCATTCAAAGTTTGTATCTAAAATATGGAGGTAGTATAATATATAATCCAAACAGCGCCTTCGAAAACGTGACGTCCTTTAGGGATGTAACCAATGTCTCGCTCGTTCCTCCATCAGCCAATGACTTCATGGAAAATATTGATAGACAAAACATGTAGCCAATTAAATAACGAATTCGACGATCTCTGTGTGACTTTTTTGTATGTGTTTGACTTCATGCTGCGCTGCAAGAACTGACAGGAAGATGACGTCAAAGTACCGCGAGAGCGAGTCGAAATTAAACTACTCCGTAAGATTTCTTAAAAGATGCTTTCGCGGTACTTTGACGTCATCCGACCGCGGTGCCGCATAAAGTCAGTCCATTTGGGGGCGGGGGCAAAAACAAAAGCTGCTTATCCAGTTTGTAAATACACACAGACAATGACTCCCCCGCTGCACGCTAGAATCTCCGGAAAAAACAAGCCGATTTCAACCGCAAAATTTATGCTTTTAAATATACAAAAACTGCTATCTCAAACATGGAGAGGATTATTCGTGATCTCAAATAACAGATTCTGCAAAAAAATGAAAATCACAAATTTTGGAAAAAAGAAAACGTTCTTTCTCATTATCTCGCAAGTTGTGCAGCCGACTTGTGTCACTGGTTTCTGTGACGGGTCACAATTGATTCATCATAAGTGCATTAAGAAATTGAATAAGGTTCATTATTTGTCCCTTGGTCAACTTAAATGCCAAAACTATATGACACAATAAAAAATACTGAATCTGAAACCTCTTGAAAAGGGTTAATGCATTTAACGTATATGACACTCACTACTTTCTGTACACTAATTCACAGAGCAACGAGGAAATCCTCAATTCTCTAGTACAGGTACGTCTATACGCTGCCACACTGCAAGCATGTAAAGGGTTACACTGCAACTAATTATGTGTTTAAGTGTATTTGTTGAATTTTTTTATTTGCAGGTTACAGTGCTGCACCAGTGAGCTACAACTACCCATACAGTGCACCCACAACTTATGGTAAAAGCTTTATTTTCTGTAATGAGTAATTAATGCATGCTAAGGTAAAGAGTCAGATTTTACTTGATGTATATCAAATAGAGCCTTTCTTTGCAATTGAACAGTTGATGGAGATCCACACTTTTTTTATTGAGCTATCACAACAGAATGATGCCCTGTGCTTCAACATTGATGACAAACCTGGTACCATATTTAACCTGGTTAGAGACCCGCTTACAGGTGAGCACAACTTGAAGACAAGTCCATTGTTAGACAACGAGACGGCATCAGAAGAATACTGTGTAAATGTACATGTATGTATAGATAAAGTCCATATAGTTACATGTGATGGTTGCACACAGGAATTGTGGTCAATGGACAAACCATTGGAGATAAGAAGGTTGTCCCAGGGAAGAAGGTGATGACATATTTTGGGCGCTTTGGAATCCTTCATGAGAGGTTTGGTATTAGAGTAATGGTGAGCACAAAGGAGATCTCAGTGTCTGAGGAGGGAAAAGATGCAAAGTTCTTCTGGTCTGATAGTGCCACCATCAAAGGGACCAAGTGAGATTTATCTCTTTATTTATAGATGTGATTAAATTAAGCCTATTTTACATGTATTTTAAGAGGCAAGAAAGTAAACTGAACACTTGCAGTACTTCATTTATCCTCCAACATGGATCTGCAGGTAATAAAAGATCGTAGTTTAACTGTGACCTTGAGGGACTCAGTCAAGTTTCTGATCATCCTGCACAAAGTTTGGAAGAATCATCCGTATCATCAAGACTATCTTGGATTCTACACCTTGGACAGCCACCTCCTATCTAAAAGTGTCCATGGCCTGCTTGGTAAAACATCTGAAGACCTTAACACACAATACTTACTTAGTATGTGCTTATTTCTGAAATGTTTTGTCATGATCTCTTCAGGACAGTTTTATCATGGTGTGGAGTTTCAGGTCAGCGACCTCTTTCCAGGAGAAGATCCAAGCAAACCAGATGCCATCATGCTTTTGAAAGGACATGACCTTCTTGTTACCAGGTGAATTTAAGCCCTTGAATTGAACATAGACCTGTGAGAGCTTGATGTTAACATAGTGCTGCATTATTTTCTATCAACAGAGGTTGGCAGAAAGATTTCAGACAGGATGTGAAGTATGGAGAAAATAATTATTGTTGGTTCATTCAAGAATAAATAAATATGAAGAGTTCAGATGCAAAACCATCTTGTCAGGATCCCATCACCATCCACGTCATCATTCACTCCTCCCACTCGTTCCCATTCCCCTGAATACTAATCACCATCACCTGTGTCCCATCACCATATCCCTTTAAATACCCCACCTTCACATTCAGTCTTCGTCTCACAACTCCTGATATCTTCATCTGAACCCTTCCGATTATCCAGCATCCTTTACCTGCAAAAGAGAAATTATTATCCATATTTATGTTTCAACATCCCGTACACTGAAAAAAAAGATTCATTCAATTTACTCAATTTTTTAAGGTAAGAGGTTGCAATCAATTCATTTAAGCTACATTTAAACAAAAAATTTCATTGAACTTAATCAATTTTATTTAGTTACCCTAGTATAAAAAGTGTAATAATTTCAGCCCTATTTAATTATGCTACTTCCTCTTAAATTATGTATTACTGATGAAAAATGATTAACTGGATTTACAAATTTTTTTTAAAGTAAGTGGTTGCAATCAATTTATTTTAGCTACATTTAAATAAACACATTTCATTGACTAACTTTCAACATTTTAAGGAAATTGTTTGCAATCACTAACCTTAAAAAACAATATATAAAATGACCCTTAAATGGCTTTGCAAATACACCAAGTAGTAAGTTTAATGTTATTTTTTTATGTCAGCAAATATAGTGCATGTTCAATAACAATTTCTTTGTGTGTATATTACGGGCTGACTTTGAGAGCGGAACCAAAAGTGGTGGAGAGAGGTTCCGCCCCGACCGTGATTTTCAAACACCTTCACTTCATAGATTCCCATGACAACCAAAACGGGGCTTATTAGAAACAGGTGAAATCTTTTAGCGTGGTGATTCGCGATTGGGTGATGCAGTAAGGAAGAGACATATAAATAGGACATCCAAAAACACAGGAAGTGCGGTTGATACGGTTGATATCCCCGGCCCAGAGGAAGTGGATTGTGTACGTCGAGTGAGGTACTGTGGAAACATTGTGGGAAGAATCATACTGTCCAGTGGTGTCAAAAGTATTCATATTCATTACTCAAGTAGAAGTATAGATACTAGGTTTTAAAAACACTTTTGTAGAAGTTGAAGTATCAACTCAAGCTTTTAACTCAAGTAAAAGTGAAAAAGTACTGGTTTCAAAACTACTTAAAGTATAAAAGTAAAAGTAATGTAAGGAAAAAATGTCATTACGGAAAAAAGCCTAGGCCGCACCACAGGGGCCTATTGTGCACTGCCCTATCTCCTCTAAAAAACTTTTCTAAAGGCCATAATAAATATAGTGTTATATTAAAAATGTTAATGTAAAAAAAGTTGGGATGCACTAGGGCCAGGGGTAGGCAACGTCAGTCCTGGAGTGCGGGGTTGCTGCAGATTTTAGCTCCAACCCGTATAAAACCTTGGCTGCCTGTAGTTTCAGGTGACTTTATAGACCTTTATTAGTTTGTTCAGGTCTGCTTGATTAGACCTGGAGCTGAGTACTGCAGGACATCGGCACTCCATGTTGCCTACCCCTGCACTAGGCTATCTGTTTCAACCACATACGGTATATGCCCATTAAAAATGAATGCTTTTTAATACAATGCAAACAAATACATTAAAGCAGTGGTTCTCAAACTGGGGTTTGTGAGATGGTGCCAGGGGCCCCAGTTTTATAATATTTTATGAAATACATTACTTTATTATAAATTCTGTGTAACTAAACCTCAGAAAAATAAGGCTACTAAACAAAAGCAATACATTGTATAATTTAATGTTTTGTTTAATTCAAATTTTAAGTTTTAGAATGTTTATGTCATTCATTTTCTTTGGGGGTCCGCGAAGGAATCCACTGTACACAAGGGAGGCCGCAAAAAAAAAGGTTTGATAACCACTGCATTAAAGAACCATATATGTGTACTGCTGAGCATTAACATGTGTTCTATAGAGAGGAAGATATGATGACTAGTTGCCTATAAATATTGTAATGGTGCAAAAAGTCAAACTTCAGAGCAGTGCCGCTGGTGGCCAAACTTTTACAGTGGTGCCCTCTTTAGTTAAAAAACAACAAAATCACACACAACTATAGTATGTGTGAGAATAGAAATATGCTATTGTTATCATTTATAATTGTATTTTGACAGCAACACAAACTCCAATTATACAAATATGCAATTATATATTATAGCATATATGTCTGCATCTGTACTTGTGTAGCTAATGGACTTTAGTACACTTTACTTTAGTCAGTATAAATCCAAGCAATTTTAGAAGATTACTAAATGTATTTCTTGTAAGTAGAAACAGGTTTAAGGAAACAGCTGATTTCTATTAACAAAAGCAAAAGTTTGTATGTATGATTATTTGTTTGATTGATTTAACACTCAAGCATTCAGCTAAGTAGGTTTTGTTAATGCAGCCGTCCACCCCACTGTCTAGATCTTCACCTGTCCATAAGAGGAAGGGAAGAGGACATGCTAGTCCAGGAGGACGAACGCGTCATAGCTGCTCTACTTGATCCCGGCCACTGAGGTGCCATTGGCCATACTTGGCCCCACGAGCCACAGTTGGACGCCAGTAAAAACTCCCCCTCCCCTCGCCCTTGAACGAAGCCAAGAGGTGACGTATGGTTTTCTTTCACTGTTGATACTTACCTGCACATCGAGCTAAAGCTATACTCACCTGGTGAAACTAGTAAGCTCAGAGTAAAGAGCCTGTGACTGCTATTGATACTTACTTGCACGTCGAGCTAAAGCTATACTCACCTGGTGAAACTCGTAAGCCCAGAGTAAAGAGCCTGGGTGTTGTAAATGATACTGGCCGGTACATCGAGCTAAAACCATGCTTACCTTGTGAACCTTGTAGGTCCAGCATCAAGAGCCCATGGCGGCCACTGTTACCTACCTGTACACCGAGTCCAAGCTGTACTTACCTTGTGAGTCCTGGAAGCCCCGAGTGAAGAGTCAGTAAGATCATTCAATTCAATTTTATTTATATAGCGCTTTTCACAAGTGTGAATTGTTGCAAAGCAGCTTTACATGAGAAGATGTAGAGGAGAACACAGAAAATCAATAGGTAATATAAGAAGTAGATATAGTGGCTAAGGTTAAACCGTACAAGCGAGCATATTAATAATATAACGTATACAGTAAAGTGCTATGTTAAGCCAAAGATGGCTGACTCTCCCTGGGACGAAAAAAAAACCCTAGGAGAAAACCCAATGGGAAAAACTCCTAGAAGGACAAAAACCCTTGGGAGAAATTAATATATATTTTTATATAGATATATAGATACGGTAGGGATAGGAGACGGGTAAGCGGATTAAACTGGTTTTGCCGGTGGTCGTTGGTCAGGCATCGGCTGGTCATCACGTTGAAGGACAGCCAGTAGATCAGTGGTGCGATGACCTTCACAGCAACAGGAACTGGGTCTGTTTGTCTCATAGTCCTCGGGGTCAAGGACAAGACAGGGAGACAAAAAGAGTTCTATTAGCGTAGGGGCCGTTCGCATGTAATTCAAGTGTCATACATCATAGTGGTTTAAGTCAGCTTGGTTCCAGACAGGCTAACTATTGCGGCAATAGCATATTACCCATATGAGGTATGTGAGTGCTTTGCTCTAGACAAAACAACTACTGCTTGAAAAGTACATTTACTGGACATTTTATGTGAATGCTTTGTTACAGAAAAATGTCTTAAGTTTAGATTTAAATTGATCGACTGCGTCTGATACTCGAACATTATTTGGCAAATCATTCCAGAGCTTAGGGGCTAAGTAGGAAAAGGATCTACCACCTTTAGACACTTTTGATATTCTAGGGATAATTAAGTGACCAGAATTTTGTGAGCGCAGTTTACGTGATGGATTGTATTCTGATAGTAGTTCTTTAATATACGAGGGTGCTAGGCCATTTAAGGCTTTGTAGGTGATTAGTAATATTTTAAATTGTATGCGATATTTAACTGGTAGCCAGTGTAAAGATGCCAGAATTGGACTGATGTGATCATACTTTTTAGATCGAGTAAGCACTCTTGTGGCGGCGTTTTGAACCAGCTGTAGCTTGTTTACCTGATTAGCATGGCATCCCCCGAGTAACGAGTTACAGTAGTCTATTCTAGAGGTCATAAGCATGGAAAGCTTTTCTGCATCTGATGCAGACAGCATATGGCGTATTTTTGAGATATTTCTAAGATGGAAGAATGCTGTGCGGCAGACGTTGGAGATATGACTATCAAAAGATAGATTGCTGTCGAACATCATGCCTAAATTCTTAACCGTGGAAGATGGCACCACCGTGCAGCCGTCTATGGGCAACTTGTAATCTGACATATTATGTTTGTAGCGATTCGGTTCAATAAGTATCTGTCTTATTGGAGTTTAGCATAAGAAAGTTATGTGCCATCCAGTCCCTAATATCACTAATGCAGTCTGTTAGCTTAGAAAACTGGTGGGCCTCGCTAGGATGCGACGAGATGCAAAGCTGGGTATCATCCGCATAGCAGTGAAAACTTGTTATGTTTCCTGATAATGTCTCCTAGAGGTAACATATATAACGAGAATAGGATAGGGCCTAGAACTGACCCCTGAGGTACGCCGTATTTAACGGGAGAGTGATATGACTCTTCCTCATTTACATAAACAAAGTGATATCGATTGGTTAGATACGATCTGAACCAGGCTAATGCCTGACCACTGATGCCAACATAGTTTTCTAGTCTATTGAGTAAGATTGTGTGATCTATTGTGTCAGGCTGCACTAAGGTCTAGTAATATAAGGATTGAGATTTCACCACGATCGGATGTTAATAGGAGGTCATTTGTAACTCTAAGCAGCACTGTCTCTGTGCTATGGTGGGGCCTGAAACCTGATTGGAACTTTTCATATGTATTATTTTCTATGAATGTGCGTAGCTGGCTTGCCACTACTTTTTCTAATATTTTAGAAGGAAAAGGTAGATTTGAGATTTGTCTAAAGTTATTAAGATCTCCCTGGTCAAGGTTTGTTTTTTTAATGAGTGGTCTAATAACTGCTAGTTTGAAAGGTGTTGTAACGTATCCTAATTCTACAGATGAGTTAAAGATATTTAGTACCGTGTCTGACACTACATGAAATACCTCTTTTAGTAATTTTGTGGGAACGGGGTCTAGTATACAGGACGATGATTTGGATGACGTTACTAATTTAGAGAGCTCTTCTATTGTAGTAGGTTTAAATGACTCAAGATGTTTGTTTGGTAATCTAGTGGAAAATCTATTATTGGGTAGAATGGTGGATGCTTGCGTAGTTTTCCCTAATAAACATAATTTTGTTAGTAAAGAAGTTCATGAAGTCATCACTATTGTGTTGGAGTTTACTATTGGTTTCTGTTTGTTCTTTGTTTCTAGTCAGTTTCGCAACTGTGCTAAATAGGAAACGAGGGTTGTTATGATTTTCTTTAATAAGCATACTGAGATGGGTAGATCTGGCAGTTTTAATAGCCTGTCTGTAGTGTTGAATACTCTCTTTCCATGCTGAACGCCATACCTCTAACTTTGTGCTTCGGTAGTTTCTTTCCATTTTTCTAGCTACTTTTTTGAGGGCTGCAGTATGATGGTCATACCATGGAGCTGGCGGTTTTTCTTTGATTCTCTTTTTTCGAATGGGAGCAACGGAATCCAACGTGCTAGAGCAGACATTGTTCAGATTTTCTATTAAAATATCCAGATCTTCACGGTTATCTGCTACATGTTTCATTTGAGACAGGTCTGGAAGAGTGCTAATAAAGCTATCTTTAGTGGTGGAAATTATTGTTCTGGCTAATCTGTAGCATGCTGTAGACTGAGCGGTCCTATCTAGAAGGATTGTGTATGACACAAGGCAATGGTCTGAAACGGCATCGCTCTGGGGTGATATTTCGATGTCATTAATATTGAGTCCGAGTGACAGAATTAAGTCTAATGTGTGATTACGAGTATGTGTGGGCCCTGACACGTTTTGTTTAATGCCGAGAGAGTTTAGAACATCCATAAACGCTCGTCCTAATGCATCTTTTGGATTATCCACATGGATATTAAAATCACCAACGATAAGAGCTTTATCTACAGTGACTGTAAGCTCAGATAGGAAGTCCGCTATATTCTTTAAGAAAATCTGTGTGGTAGCCCGGAGGCCTATATATGGTAGCTAAAATGAACGAAAGCCGTTTGTTGTTGCGATCAGTTATTTCCATATTTAACAGTATTATTTCAAACGAATTAAATTTTAGGTTGGATTTATGGTTTACTTTGAATATTTTTTTTTGTATATTGTATCTACACCACCCCCTTTTCTTTTTAGACGAGGAACGTGTTTATAATAATAGTCTTGTGGGGTGGATTCGTTTAAACTGGTGTAATCGTCTGCTTTAAGCCAGGTCTCTGTTAAACAGAGTGCATCTAAGTTTTGGTCAGTAATTATTTAATTGATAATAGGTTCTTTATTGATCATCCACGACCTATCTGTAAAATTGAGCTCAAACTAACCCACCTCTGCCACTTATCTCCTTAGACGTCCTGTGTAGCATGCTGCCCGTGCCCGGGAGCCCGCTGGAGTAGAGGGATCATTGGGTGTCCCACCGGGCTGGAACCGAGGAAATATGCCTTTGCTAGGCCCAGGTAGTTGTTTTCTGTCTTCCCCGTATTCATTGTGTGTTTCTGATCTGCCTTCAGGAGAAGAGAAGGGCGCCACGGGAACAACAACCGCAGGATGTGTGTACAGGGACGAAGGAGCTCTGTCCTGTCCTTTCCCTGCAGACCCTTACCCTTGCTGGCTGGTCTTCCCCCTCTTTCTCTAGACCCCGTCTCCCCCTGGAGGAGAGAGAAAGAATATTTTAGACTTCCCTTTCCCCAGTTGATTTTAAATAAATTAATAAAGTTTGTCTTAAATTTTACTTATCACTCTCGTGTGTCTGGTCATTGGGGTGCTTTTGGGACCTCCTCGAGGTGGAACCTAGGAATGCGCAAAGAACCAACCTATTTTTTTTAACTGAATTTAATCGACATAACTTGGATTTAAAAGACATGCAATTCGCTTAAAACATATATATATATATATATATATATATATATATTAGGGCTGTCAAAATAAACGCGTTAATAACGCGTTAACGCAAATTCATTTTAACGGCACTAATTTTATTAACTGTTGGACTTTAAGGCATCCATCTGCATGTTCATAATTGGAGGAAAGACACAAATATCTAAATTGAATATTTATTGATCAGATATGAAAAAGTTTTACAGCGCGCCGGGTTGTTTCAAGGCCACAATCGGCAAGCAACAACCCCCAGCATTTGGGAAAACAACTATTTATAGAGTATGTGACGTCGATCTTCTTAGAATCTCCACCCACAAAGGCTGCTTTTCCTCGTGAATCTGACTCCCTCACCACACCCAGTTTTAGCCTATAGGCAAAGATAAACACACAGACAAAGGAAAAAACAACTGCTCTCCCCCAACTTTGAGAGTCCTGCAGTTTGTCAGTACTTTTCCACTTTACATATGATTGACTTCACATAGCATTTTATAATGCTTTCTTAAAAACAAATCATTAATAAAACATTCATTTATTCATAAAAAACAAACTGTAAAATAAAAGTGATTATTATGTAGAACACATTTCAATATCATGACATAATTTCATTATTCGTAAAATTGGTTATATGAATAAGGCACACATTAACTTCTTTAGATAAACACATATTAAATCTTTTACTGCAATACTACTTCTAAGCAAACACTTTTATCATCATTAAAAAACATCTGTTCAGTATGTTTTCCCTTCAGGGCTTTTTACAGCCCCCCTGGCTCCCACACACACATCAGCCACTTTGTGCCCTCGAGCATTTCATCCCTACATGTCGATGTCTTATTACAGGGCAATCTTCTACATTAGTCATGGGCACAAAGGCATAATCATTTATATATTTTAACACATTAATATTCATAGCAACATGTAATTTTATAAATCCAAACACCTCTACATGTAACAATCTGGAAATGAATGATTGCCAGTGAACTAATATCAAAAGCATGCACTTCTTTGTCTGTGTGTTTTCTCCTTAAAGCTTTGCTCTTATCTCGGCCATCACCAGCTGGAAATTCCTTCACTCAAGCTACCTCCCCCCAATAACCCTCCACACACAGACAGCTCTCTTGTACTCAGCACAGAAATCATTGTTTTAAAAATACACATGAATTAAGATTATAAACAGCACGACTAATAAAATAAAATCAAATCCCACATAACGCGCGAGTAACCAACACGCAATTTCTGTTTGACCCACAGCTGGATGAATTGAGACGCAGCAAGTGACCGGCGCTGTCTAGATGAGTCGGAGCTTTTCATAAAAATAAGAACATTAAGCTCTCGTCTAGCGAATCCAATGCTCTAAATGGTCATTAGACATCTAAAAATGCACGTTTTCTGTGAGATGTACTGTCCATATAAAGCAAAGATGCGTCTTCTTTCACTTTTTAGTTTCGTTTTTAAAAGCATTCAGAAATTATAGAAAATAGACCGCAGGAGTTTCTTGATGTTAAAATAATTATTAAGAGAGATAAAGTTCGGGATCTGATTGATGTTAAAAGAGTTATTAAGAGTGACAAGGCTCAAAAGCGATGTCTGACGCAGACGTCTGAAGCGCATGCACACAAACGCGCGAGTGCGTGGCCCTGATATAGACATCTAACACAAAATTACAGGTTTAAAAATATCTGTTTTGACAAGAATTCACGCAGGTATGACCTATCTGTTATATCTGAAGTGAATGTTTGGTTAACTGTTAAGGAAAAGTATCTGTTGTGTCATTATATTAAACCCTTGCATTATCCTACAGTCTTAAAGTGGTCTGTCTGTCTCAATGTCAAAATTAAACAATAAAAGAAAAACATATATGTATATTGATATTGTTTTTGCTCTGCGTTAACAGGTATAGTTCTGTCATGCTTTGTCAGATTCCAACAATTTTTCCCATTGTTTTGAAGTTTTTTAATAAAGAATTTTAAAATATAAATGACACATTTTTGAAAATTTGCTCATCCCAACTCAATTTGCCAGCACAGGTCACAAATGATGCAGCAGCAAACAGAAATGGAGAAAGAACAAGGTCTTCTTAAGGCAAAAACATTTATAAAACTATGGCTGATGGTTCTGTTGAAAATAAATATTTTAATCTATTGACAGCCCTAATATATATATATATATATATATATAAATTTTAAAAAAAAATTAAATAGTTAAAACTAGCAAAATGGAATTATGCTTCATTTTTTTTTCAGTGTATGAATGAACAGACTATTGGAAATATCAATAAAACAACTTCAGCTATTGCCGTGTGTGGACTAAAAATGGGATAAATATTACTCCTCTTTTTAGAAATTTGAAGTAAACATATAAAATCAATCAATGGTTCTCCAAACATGCACGCCTTTGAACCAAAAGCCCAGAGGGAAATTGTTTTGTGAAGAGCTTTCATAAGCAGGCATTAGATTTTTCTCAATGAATGCGACTAAGGGTTATATTTAATTTTACAGGTATGAACTCCGATTTTCCTTTTCATAACTTGTGACACAAATCAAAGCATTACTGTAACTATCAGATTTTCTAAATAAAATAAACGTCAAACACAAATGCTGGAGCCTTAGACCTTTCTAATGATGTATTGTTTGTTGCGTTAAGTTAAATCTTTTACATTAAATGAGTAAACAATAACGATCAGCTGCAAGTTCACCACAAGTCTGAAAGAAGACATTTTATTGAAGACAAATAGCCCCGATTCTCAACATTGACCAGTGAAAAAACCAATGATGTTTTTGCCTGCCGTGTCTCGCCATAATAATAATCAATCAAAAATGCGAACAGCAACGCATTTCAGCTGGAATCGACCCAACTGTGCTTGCTATCTGTCCTGGGTAACTACCAGCATAAAATCAGCATATGTAATGTCAGACTGATGTCAGTCAATCTGTGCATCTCTATTTTATACAAGCTAATGGACGTTAACATTAGAGCTGACCTGTTACAAGGCTCGTAAGTTAAACGTTAGCAGCGCTGTTTCTTACCTTGCTCTACGTTGACTTTAGATCCAGCATGTCCATGATCGCCACAATTTTTTAAATATTTTATAACATTTCTAAGGCCTCTATTTTCTTCTTCTCTTCTTCTCTTTTCTTCTCAAAAGCACTGGACTTGTGCTGAGTCTGACCCGACATTTTGCGCGTACGGAACTTCAAATCAAATGACATCATAAAATTTGTATCAGTGGCTAAACCATTTTTATGTTGGGCGGGGGGTTTCTTGACCACTATTTCAAGTACAGGAAGAAACGTTTTTGTGTATCTCAAATATTAAATTTTTTTCCACAAATATGCCTACTTTCTTTATTTTTAACAATTCTTCCATAGATTCCAGTTCTGGGCCCCCCCACCCTGGGCCCGGGACAACAGACCCATTTGTCTCCCTCTGTCGGCAGGCGTGATTATTATTATTATTTTGGAAATACGTGCCATAGTTGACAATGTGTCAGAAAGTGGTTTATAAAAGTACCTTATTGATCAACTAAGAAATAAACACATCACCTGTCCAAACATGCCCTGTTGCTCAATCAAGACATTTGATATCAATCAAGTTTAAATGCAAATATACATTGCATTCCAAAAGTATTCAGACCCCTTCCCTTATTCAATTTTGTAATGTGGCAGACTAAAAATTCAATTATTTTTAAGTATTTCTTATTTATCTACACTCAGTATCCAATAATGACAAAGTAAAAATAGATTTTAATCACATTTAAGTATTCAAACCATTTGCAACAACAACGCTGAGATGTTTCTACACTTTGAATGGAGTGTAATTGGAATTTATTTGACATGAGTGCAGATAAATGATAAAACTGAATTTAAAAAACATCAAAATATAGAAAAGTGAAGGGGTGATGCTTTTTTGTAAATGTAATGGCAATTTCTATACCTTTTTGACATCTTTAAATTTGATATTTTAATATTGTAAAATAAGGTTTGACCGAGACAGCACTTTACCAACTTTTCAAAGGTTACCATCTGTCAACAGTAAACCAAACTATTAGTAAATGATTAACTTAAGTGTAACATCTACACAAACAAATATTGCTGAAGCAAACACATCTAGAAATCTCTGGAAAACTAATTTGCTCATAATATTAATAAATAATTATAGATCACCCAGGCATGTTATACAATATATATTCAATAAAAAAAGAAATGTACTAAACCAAACGTAATACACACATACCCCCCCCCCCCCCACACACACACACACAGGTTGTCTGTGTTAGTATTTGCTCTGGCACAAGCAAACATAAAGTGATTGGGGTTCAGTGTTTGAAGTCATTGCTGAATGCAGTTGATGCAGTTGCACCATGTCTGTAAGCTGGACTGTTGTGTTATTTTCTCTGTTTGTATGTATTTATGTACAATCAGGGTCTTTTGAGACATTGGTCATCTCAAAGAGTAATGAACAATGGGTAAGTCTTTGTTATCTTTGATATTTGCTGCTTTACAATCATTCTGTTAACTCATGTTAGCATGTCAGTCATCTAACAGAATACATTTTTTTTCTGTGATTAATAGCAACTGCTTAAAATGAGGGACATTATTTAAAAGTACCAGTTACCTTAACTGAACCTTTATCTTTTGTCAGGACATAGTAGTGATGTTTCATTAAAATTAATGTTTATATTCAGTATTTAAAGTCTAATGGTCTTATAACAGGTTCTGGTCATGTCATTATTTTGATTGAAATATAAACCAAATCAAATGAAATTGTAAGTATGTTTTAAGTCTAAAACTGTACACAAAATGTTTTTAGTCCCACCCACAGGGCATCCAGGACAACATGAACAGACTCTTAAAGGTATTGATTACTTTGCATTAGCACAAAGATTAGATGCATGCATTTTTAGATTGTATACAAACATTTATAATTTTACACTGTATAAACATATAACACGTTTAAATGATCTTTCTTACAGAAGCGAAGTGTGAACAGCCCACAGGTAGGAACTCTTCATTACACAACACATGTTCCTGTAGTTCAATTAAAATAGCATTGTTCTGGCAATGCAAAGGTCATGGGTTTGATTCCCAGGGAACACACATAATGATCAAATAAAAATTGTTTTGAATAATGCATATGCCAAATGAGTACATTTAATGTCATTCAGGATTTTCATTTGAAAGCATTGAAATCAATGGAGATAATTTTGCTCTGCCATTGCTAGTCGCTGGCGGTGTGCATGCAGCTTAAAGGGGACATTCCAGAAGACGTTTTTAAGATATTAAATAAATCTTTGATGTCCCTTGAGTACATTTGTGAAGTTTTAGCTTAAAATACCATATAGGTAATTTATTGTGGCATGTTAAAATAGGCACTTTATGGGGCTGAGCAAAAATGCACCGTTTTTGTGTGTATCCCTTTAAATCCAAACGAGCTGCTCAGGTGGGCGGAGTCTCAAGCGCTCCCGGTGTAGAGAAGACGGAACATCGAGGAAGATTCTCTCACGAAAGAAGTTAGTGAGCGATGTTAAGCATTATATATCTGAACATGTTTAAAAAGTCAATTATCTGTTTTATGTATACTAAATACATGTTTATCAGCAGATGGGAAACATTGTAGAATAAAAATAAAGACTTTTAGCTCTCATGCTGCTTTTAAACAGGCATAATGAGTTTCAGCATGTTACAATAAATTACACTTCCACAAACACTCAGAAGTTTACTTTTTGACCAAACCACACGAGCACATTTAAATGATCTGTAATAAAACAACACGTTTAATGCTTAAACTTTAGAGAAACAGATCAAATGACATGTTTAAGTTTAATGTGTACACATTTTGAACACATTCGTGTTTCTGTCAGTCTCTCATCTATTTTGTAACTCCTCATTCATTTGAAACTTCAGAGAAACATTAAACAACATATTTACTTATTGTGTATGATAGTGAATACGCGTTGTTCACTCACTCTGTCTCGTGCAGTGCATTAATCCTCGTGTTCATTCATATAAACTTCAGAGAAACATATTAAACAACATAACTTACTTGAAAGCGAACCGTCGCGTTGCTCTCTCTCTCGTTCGTTCGCTCACTCTCTCTCTCTCTTGCACTAAGGTAACGTTAATCCTTTAGAACGTTAATTCAATCTTTAGAAAGATTATTAAAACTACAAGTTATAAGATTGTAGGCTCCTGTTTGTGTTTGATGGAATACAAACGCGTCGTGCTGTCAGTCATTCTTTCTCTCTGTCTATCGTACTCGTGCGGCCGTTCATGGTTGGGTAGCGCAGTTGAAGGGGCGGTATCATTATAATAAGATCCCTTAGCTACATCATGTTGGGAGTGAAATCCGCATGACCTATTTATTCACATGCTTGCAGAGAGAGCCTTACCAAAACAAAGTTACAGGGTTGCTATTTTTCATGTTTTCTGGGTTGGTAGAAGCACTGGGGACCTGATTATAGCACTTAAACATGGAAAAAGTCTGATTTTCATGGAGTGTCCCCTTTCAGTCAACCGAAATAATCGTGATTTTAACATCACATTACTAGACTTTCTCTTCATGTTCTGCCCTCATTTCCCTCCATG
Source organism: Misgurnus anguillicaudatus (assembly GCF_027580225.2). Taxonomy (NCBI): domain Eukaryota; kingdom Metazoa; phylum Chordata; class Actinopteri; order Cypriniformes; family Cobitidae; genus Misgurnus; species Misgurnus anguillicaudatus. Next base: position 12,304,268 of record NC_073350.2, read on the forward strand.
CCATTCAATGCACTTAAAGGTAAATTTGGGTCTGTTCCTCACACAAAGTCTTAAAAATCTTTCAGATAGAGGTGCAGAGCGTGAAGGTGGACTGCAAGGTGACATTACGTTATGCTCAGACTGTCATGACCACCAAAGTTCTCAATAAAGCCAACGTCTCACAGGAAGTCTTTTTTGAAGTGGAGCTGCCCAAGACGTCCTTCATTACCAACTTCACCATGTCAGTCATTTGTTTGTTTTTATATTATGATACAACCCCAAATCAAAAAAAGTTGGGACACTGTAGAAATCGAGTAAAAAAGGATTGGAATAATTTACAAATCTCATAAACTTATATTTTATTCACAATAGAATATAGATAACATATCAAATGTAGAAAGTGAGACATTTTTAAATGTCATGCCAAATATTGGCTCTATTTGGATTTCATGAGAGCTACACATTCCAAAAAAATTTGGGACAGGTAGCAATAAGAGGCCGGAAAAGTTAAATGTACATATAAGGAACAGCTGAAGGAGGACCAATGTTTAGGAAAAGTGTCACAGGTCAGAGCGGACCACCAATACTGTGGGTCACGCTCCTTTCTCTATTTCCACCCGAGGAGTTCCGGAAACACCCCAATGAACAGACAGACAAGAGAGATACAATTGTAACAAAGCTTTATTTAAATTAAGGGAAAATGGGAAAGCTTCTGTGACTGGCGGACACAACATGCAACTCAGGACACCAGCGTTAACTCCTTGACTTGGGAGGTGGGACTTTAACTCCTTGGCTCACAGGTAGGCTCACAGGTAAGTACTCGGGACTTGGTCTCTTCAACTCACAGATTAGTATACAGGTGAGTGTTCGGGACTTTATCTCCTCGGCCCACAGATGGACATACAGATAGGTACTCGGGACTTGGTCTCTTCGGCTCACAGGTGGGCATACAGGTAGGTACAGGACTTTAACCCTTGGGCTTGCAGGTAGGTATACGGGCAATTACACAGGGCTTTAACTCTTGGGCTTATAGGTAGGTATACAGGGAGGTACACAGGGCTTTAGTTCTTGGGCGTACAGGTGGGTATACAGGTGAGTACACAGGGCTTTAGCTTTTTGGCGTACAGGTAGGTATACAGGTGAGTATACAGGGCTTTAGCTTTTGGGCGTACAGGTAGGTATACAGGTGAGTACGCAAGGCTTTGGCTTTTGGGCATACAGGTGGGTATACATGTGAGTACACAGGGCTTTAGCTTTTGGGTGCACAGGTAGGTATACAGGTGAGTATACAGGGCTTTAGCTTTTGGGCGTACAGGTAGGTATACAAGTGAGTACACAGGGCTTTAGCTTTTGGGCGTACAGGTAGGTATACAGGTGAATACACAGGGCTTTAGCTTTTGGGCGTACAGGTGGGTATACAGGTAAGTACACAGGGCTTTAGCTTTTGGGCATACGGGTGGGTATACAGGGCTTTAGCTTGTGGGTGTACAGGTGGGTATACAGGTAAGTAAACAGGTATTTGGCCTTTGGGCGTACAAGTAGGTATACAAGTGAGTACACAGGGCTTTAGCTTTTGTTCGTAACAGTGGGTATACAGGTAAGTATACCAAGCTTTAGCTTTTGGGCATACGGGTGGGTATACAGGTGAGTACACATGGCTTCGGCCTTAGGGCATACAGGTGGGTATACAGGTGAGTACACAGGCTTCAATTCTTCAACATACAGGTGGATGTTCAGGTAAGGACACAGAGCTTTAGCTCTTCTCCTTCCAAGTGGCTGGAGAGAACATACAGGCAGGACGACAAGGCTTTTAACTCTTCGCTCACAGGTGGATATGCACAGGTGCAGAGCTTTAGCTCTTTAGCGTACAGACTGGTGGAAGAAGACACACAAGTGAGTACACATTGACTCGAATGGGCATACAAGGGAAGATTCAGCACTTTAGCTCTTCGGCATACAGACAAGGAGGTAGGTAAGAACACAGAGCTTTAGTTCTTCAGCGTACAAGCAAACATACAGACCAGTGGCTGGTAGCAATGAGAGGAGACACGGCGATATGTAGGTAAGGGTGGAGGCTTTAACTTTTTGGCTTACTGGTTGAGGGAGGCAAGCAACATTCAATCTCCTTTTCCCACACAGCTGAACGTGGCATCATAGCATGAACTGGCATCTTGAAACACTCAACAATAGGGCTGTTATATGTGAAGGTAACTCGAGAAAATCCCAACAGCTGTATGCAAGTACAGACACTCCCTTTCTTGACCCAACGCACAATAATCAAAGCCAACACTTACTTTCACGGCCACAGCACCACCACCAGGCGATGAGGAAGGTCGACCAGTCCCCGTGTCATGGACATGTGTTGGAATACTGTCAAGCACCAGCACTCTGCTCTTCTCAAGCAGAGCTCTTCCCTCGGTCTAGAATACGATCACTGTCAAACACTGATAAAAGCACTGCACTGCAATCTTCCTTGTGTATACACTCAAAAGAAATCACCCACTGCACTCCACACACTCACGATGATATAAGGCCAGCGGTACATATCCAGCCTGGGCTCCGAGTCCTGGCCAATAGTGCAGTCTAGGCGAGGGACAGACACAGAGGATATTAAGGTCACGAACCGGGGACTCCGTCCACCTCCTCTGCCACCTCAGTTCAAAGTAACACAGGGGAGGATTTGGGCTTTTGTCAAGAAGACAGCGCTAATACTAGTGGTAGCATAAAAACGGGAAATTTTCCCAAACTGTCGGAGTGTCCCTTTAAATATCCATACTTCACTTCTCATAACACAGGACAAAGGTTCAAAAGCATTAACCCACCAGATCCGCTTCACTCTTCCTCTTCTAATGCATATCCAGTACACTCCGTTCTTTGTGCCCTCCAAACATCCGGTATTCCTTCAAGACACACCACACAGTCATGAAAGCACAATGTAAACAAATGGCTTGTCACTTATCTCCTCCGTGTTTCATGTATAAATCTCCTTCTTCCCACCACAGCCTGTAAGTCCAAACAGCCGTTCTCACCACGACATCAGTTGCTTCCGCCTCGCCCCCTCCCTCTTGATGACCCAATCATCGATCGACACATTATCTTCACACACCTGATGCGTATTTTGTGTGATTTCATTGCCCGGAGTCGACCGGAACCTGCCAGGTGTTACACTGAAATCGGCCCAGGCGGAACTATTTCCAACACTTTAATTCCACCTGTATATAGTCACCCCGTGAAAATAGGAATGTTGTCCCATTCTTGTCTAAAACAGGCTTCTAGTTGCTCAACTGTCTTAGGTCTTCTTTGTCGCATCTTCCTCTTTATGATGCGCAGAATGTTTTCTGTGGGTGACAGATCTGGACTGCAGGCTGGCCATTTCAGTACTCAGATCCTTCTTCTACGCTGTCTTGACGTTGTAATTGATGCAGTATGTGGTCTGGCATTTTAATGTTGTAAAATGCAAGGTCTTCCCTGAAAGAGATGACCTCTGAATGGGAGCATATGTTGCTCTAAAACTTGGATAAACCTTTCAGCATTGATGGTGCCTTTCCAGATGTGTAAGCTGCCCATGCCACACGCAGTAATGCAACCCCATACCATCAGAGATGCAGGTTTCTGAAATGAGCGCTAATAACAACTTGGGATGTCCTTGGCCTCTTTAGTCCGGAAGAAATGGCGTCCCAGTTTTCCAAAAAGAACTTCAAATTCTGATTCATCTGACCACAGAACAGTTTTCCACTGCCAAAGTCCATTTTAAATGAGCCTTGGCCCAGAGAAAACGCCTGCGCTTTTGGGTCATGTTTAGATATGGCTTCTTTTTTGACCTATAGAGTTTTAGCTGGCAACGACGAATGGCATGGTGGATTGTGTTCACCGACAATGTTTTCTAGAAGTATTCCAGAGCCCATGTTATGATTTCCATTACAGTAGCATTCCTGTATGTGATGCAGTGCCGTCTAAGGGCCCGAAGATCACGGCATCAAGTATGGGTGAATGCGAGGCAAATTGTAAAGCGCTTTGGATGGCCATAGGTCTGTTAAAAGCGCTATATAAAATGCAGTCCATTTACCATTTACCAAGTATGGTTTTCCAGCCTTGACCCTTTCGCACAGAGATTTTTCCAGATTCTCTGAATCTTTGGATGATATTATGCACTGTTGATGATAATAACTTCAAACTCTTTGCAATTTTTCTCTGAGAAACTGAGAAAACTACTTTTCGCTGCAGCATTGGGGGAATATGTGATTCTCTGCCCATCTTGACTTCTGACAGACACTGCCACTCTGACAGGCTTTTTTTATACCCAATCATGTTACCAATTGACCTAATAAGCTGCAAATTAGTCCTTAAGCTGTTCCTTATATGAACATTTACACTTTCTGGCCTCTAATTGCTACCTGTCCCAACTTTTTTTGGAATGTGTAGCCCTCATGAAATTCAAAATGAGTCAATATTTGGCATGACATTTCAACATGTCTCACTTTCAACATTTGATATGTTATTTATATTCTATTGTGAATCAAATATAATTTTATGAGATTAGTAAATTATTCCATTCGTTTTTACTCACAATTTCTGCAGTGTCCCAACTTTTTCTGATTTGGGGTTGTATATTTAGCACATACTGTAGTGACACAACAGCTTATTGTTTGTTTTTTAGGGAAATTGATGGCAAGACATATACAGGTGAGGTAAAGGAGAAAGAGAAGGCCAAGGAGCAGTATGAGAAAGCTGTATCATCTGGACAGACTGCTGGACTGGTCAAGTGAGAAGATAACACAAAACGGATTTGAAATGGCTTATGCTAATTTCCAGGTCACGGTCTAAAATGTTGTATTTTATGTTTCAGGGCTTCAGGTCGAAAGATGGAGAAGTTCTCAGTTAATGTGAATGTTGCAGCAAACAGCATTGTCACATTTATTCTTACTCACGAGGAGCTTCTTCAGCGTGTGTTTGGAAAATATGAGCTTATGATCAGAGTCAAACCCAAACAGTTGGTCCAGCACTTTGAGGTTCATTATTAACTAACTGCTGTAACTCTCAATGGTCACATTTTAGCTGTAGATGATAAATATTGTGATTATCAAGTATTAGCAGAATCTGCCTTTGCTATGTTACAGTACATCCAAGCATTTAAATCGCAAAAGCTCAGATAACTTAAATAATAAAACTGAATGAATCTGCCCTGTCTCCTAGATTGTGGCAGATATCTATGAACCTCAAGGCATTGCATTTGTAGATGCTTATGGCACATTTATCACCAATGAACTGCTCCCGCTAGTGGAGAAAACTGTCACTGATAAGAAGGTGAAATATTGCATACATCTGATTCATTAATAGACTACATAATTCTACTAATACAGCATTATATTAGTATACAAATATTAATAGTACTTAATCATGTTTGTTGTCCTATAGATAATGATGATAGTACAGTTATGACAGTTTAAACCTCTTATCCCCCTCTGTTCAGGCCCATGTGTATTTTTCTCCAACAATGGACCAACAGAGGACCTGCCCTACCTGTGAAGGTACACTCATCGATGGAGATTTCTTTATCAAATACGATGTCAACCATGCTAATGACATCGGGCACATCCAGGTCAGATATCATTAGGATGCAAAAAATAAATGCAACACACATTAATACCATCACATCATTAAAATGATCATATTGTCGCTGTTGGACAGAAACCTTGTATCTCCATTTTCAGTTTTTCGCATAAATCAATGGTACAGTATTGGCTTTTACATCTGCCTGTTTTTTTTTACTTTTTTTAAAACCATGCAAACAAATTAATTCACACAGCACTTTGGTCCCAAAAAATGTCCGTAAAATTGCCAGAGAGCTCCTGTGTGAATGCAAACGTGTAAATGTTCTGGAATCTCCACCGTAAAGAGGACCTAGTAACATTGCGGTAACATACACAGAAAGCATTGTGTGTGAAGAGGCAGAAAAATTGCCTAAGGGGCGAGCCGTATAGTGAGGACGCACATGTAATCACAAACAGATGGTTATGGTTCAGCTCTTTGACCCAGGGTTTTAAACGCAGATCAACATTCGCAACATGAAATGTCTAAAGAAACTGGACTGAAGCTGAGATCGGGGGCTCGTCACTATCCACGCTGAAGCTAAGATCATTCACTAGCATAACAGAGGGCATCACACGCTCCTTATGAAGTAAAATGCACACACGTGGTTTCTTAATAGAGATAATTAGCAAACTTCAAAAGCTGTGGAAAAAATGTCTTTACGAGATCTTTACGCACAGATTCTGGAAAATCACTGGCAGTGTGAATGAACCAGAAATCAAAATCCCAGATGCATTTTCTGGGTATTTTCCATAATCTCTGTGTGAAAAGAACTATTTTAAATGAGTCGCAGTCAAAAACGTGTGGTGTCTGCGTTTTTGTAATGTAAGCAGGGTGCGATTTGCTGGGGGGGGCAAATATCCCCCCTCTGGCATTGCATTTTTTTCTATTAAACATACTGTATGATTATAAACAAGTGTTTTTGCATGTCTGGCGCAAAGCATAAAAAAATTATCAGGTACATTTTAGGTTCCGTAATTGTTTTATACGTTTCTGTAACAAAGGGCAGCTTGTCAGTGAAAGCTGTGTAGTAAAAGTAAACCTTACTCCCCAAACTTAAGAAGTGCTCTAGCAACCAACGTTAGAGCTCATGGCCTTCAGTCTCCTTGTTAGAGCGTCCGAATTTCATGCCAGACCAGGGGTGCATTTCCCAAAAGCATTGTTAGCCAACTATGGACACAAGTTCCGTTGTTTCAGCATAGTTCAACAATTCGGGTGTTTCTCGAAACCATTGTGTTCATCAACATGGTGCAAATTACGGATGTGCGACAAAGTTTTGCTTTGCTTTCTGGAAACAGTCGTGACAAGCTAGTTAGTTTTTCCAACTATGGATCGTACTATGGTGGTTCCTCAGTGAGTTAAATAAGGATCTGCTTCTAGGAATATGTACAGTTCAAGGAAAAGTTCATGTTTCATGTATTTCAGCAGTGGAGAGATGCTTATTAGTCTAGCATTTGTTGTGAGATTTTGGCCTATAAAGGGGCCAATGAAAATAATAATAGTAAGTTCTTTTTCCTTCCACAGATTGCAAATGGATACTTTGTGCATTTTTTTGCACCAACCAGTCTTCAACGAGTTCCAAAGATGGTTGTTTTCGTTATAGATAATAGCTACTCCATGGTAGGAACTAAAATGAAACAGGTAAGTCCTGATGTTTGTAAAATACCAAACTACTCTCAGTACAAAATACCTGTCATGTTAAACAATCACCTGTGTTTGGTGTCTGGATGATAGACCAAGGATGCAATGTTGACCATTCTTGATGAACTTCCAGAAGACGACTACTTTGCACTTATCGTGTTTTCAACAACCTTTATTTTATGGAGGCCACATTTAAGCAAAGCGACTCAGGAAAATGTGGAAGAAGCAAAGAAATTTGTCAGAACTATTGAAGTTGTTGGAGGTAAGTGCAAACAAGACATTGGCAAGACATTATTATTGACCAAATAATAAAGGCTTAAAGTCAAAATCACAAATGATTAATTTGGTGCAGTTCAAACTGTATGCAACCCAATTCCCATAGTCAATTTTCACATCAGCTTACTCATTGAAGTAATAGTTGTCAGGACTCTGCCTTGAAGTCTTGTTAAATTTGTATTTTGTCATGGTGGCAGAGTTCTGGCAGTCTCTGGCCTTGTGTGGAGGTTCATGCCTTGTTTTTGTGTTTGGCATGTCCCTCCGGTGTCTTGTCTCTTGTCCCCGCCCCCTCGTTCTCCTGCTTATTGGTAATCATTAGTTTATTCCCATCACCTGTTCCCGCTCGTTATCTTGTTTGGTTTTCTCTATTTAATGTCAGTGTTTCTTTTGTTCTGTGCAGGATCATTGTTTTGTGACATCGTGTTTCATGTTCTAGTCTTGCTATCGAGTCAAGTCATCTTGTCAAGTCTTAGTGTTAACCGTCAGTTTCATGTCTTCATGTTCTGTACCCCCTCGTGGGTTTTTGTTTTTGTGTATTTAAAATAAAGTGTTTTCTGTTTTTCCCCGACATCGTTGCGTTTGGGTTCATCTGTTTCTCAACCCCTTACAATAGTGTTAGCATTATATCCGAGGTACAGACCTGTATTTTTTGTTCATTTCAGGTACAGAAATGCATGACCCTATGATACATGCTGTGAAGATGCTTTATGAAGAACAACGCAATGGTACAGCCCCACAGAATGCCATACCAATGATCATTCTGCTGACTGATGGAGAACCAAACCAATGTATGCACACAATTTCATTTTTGGGTGAACGGTTTGTGTGACTATCCAGCAGTTTTTTTATATACATAGTTCTCTGCTTTTAAAACATTGCATTGCTCTTGCCTGTGTATTTTAAATAATTGAAAGAATAATGCATTTCATACTCTGTTTAAGATCCAAGAAGTCTCCCTGAGATCCAGGAAAGCATTCGTAATGCCATTGGTGGGAACTTCAGTGTGTTCTCTTTGGCCTTTGGCAACGATGCAGATTATGGATTTTTGGACATTTTGAGCAAGCAGAATAATGGAGTAGCACGCAGAATATATGAGGATTCAGATGCTCCACTTCAGCTAAAGGTATTATGTATAACAACGTTTGGAACTTCTGTATAACAACATTATAATGTAGATTCCTTTAACATTGATAAATATTGAAATCAGTTGCTTGTGTTGCCATTAGTTATTGTGAAAAGCTGAACACTGTCACTGATGGTTTGCTAATGATTTACTGTCAAGGGATTTTATGAAGAAGTGGCAAGTCCTCTCCTTTCAGACGTGAATTTTCACTATCCTGATAACACTGTTAACTCGCTGACAAAAAGCCACTTTAAACAGCTCTTCAACGGCTCTGAGATCATGGTCGCTGGCCAACTTAATGACATTGAAATGAACAACTTTTTGGTTGAAGTATCTGCACAAGGGGTGAGTGTATCAAACATCTTATATTGAAATCATACTATAGACCAAAGCCCCTGTCTGAAAATAGATAATTTTAAAATGTTAGATTTTTTAGACTGTTTTGTGTACAGTATACTAATATTAATGAACCCCTCTAATATCCTGGTATCCAGGGGCGTCATGCACCAATTTTTTTTAAGGGGGCACAGTGTCAACAGCTCACAGAAATTTGTGCATACACAGACATCAAACTAAATATTATAGAGCTTTCAGTCTTTTCCATGGCACTTACATTTCTAACAATCTGAAAACCCCTGCTTTCATGCAAAAACCTCCAAAATAAAAGTGATGACTAACTTTCATATCAAATACTATTCAATCGGAATAATGACACATTTGCATCATATTTACATCTGAAACTGCATGTTTTATTTATTTAAGTCTAACAGGCCCATGTGTTCATTATTCTGTGAACTATTCTTTTAACAATCCTCTTCATTTAAAAAGGGTTTGCGGGACACCTATAACTGATCTAGCTTTGCTTTAATTTCAACAGCTGGATAATTTTGAGGTGAAAGGTCAGGCAATTTCTCAGGATTGGAAAACCATATTCCCTGATGAAGACTACGTATTTGGAAATTTCATTGAGCGTCTATGGGCGTATCTGACCATCCAGGATCTCTTGGATAAAAAGTCAGCATCTTTAGCACAATGAAAAAGGCCACAAATATATATAAAAAATTAAATAAAAAATAATATAAATAAAAATAAATAACTAAAAGAACAATAAAGTAAAATGAAATGTTAAAAAAGAAAAAAGAGAAAATAAATCCAATTTGCACTGATTGTATTTAATTATTTTAACTAAGTTTCAGTTAGTATTTTCTTGCAGAAGTGAGAATTTTCTAATATTGTCTTACAGAGACAAGGGTTCACCAGAGGAGAAAGGAAACGTCACAGATGAGGCTTTGAAACTCTCACTGAAGTACAACTTTGTAACACCACTTACCTCAATGGTCGTCACTAAACCTGAAAGTGAGGACGCGCTCATTGCTGATAAGTTGACTGAAGGTACGATAACACAAACTACCAACATGTTAAAGCATTCAAATTTCAGTCTTGCCCTCATACACTGTAAAAAGTAACAAAAATATATAGTTTAAGTCAAATTAAGTTTTTCAATTGTTACCAATTGAAGTAATTATTTAAGTTGTTCCAACTTTCCACTTTTGACAGTATACAGATGGTACAGGTGGTTGGAGTAATTGCATCATTTTGTAACACTTTCTATGAAGCCTGTAATGCATTTAATGCATTATGATGCAGGTATAATGTCTTAAAAAACATGTTGCATTATCTCATAAATAATTGTAACAACTCCACATAGTTATGAATAATTGTAGTGTATTTGAAGTATAAGTTATAATGTATCAGAGTTTTGATGTCTTGACATTGCATTATATTTACATTATAAAGCCCACTTACAAATACATTATAATTATTTGCAATGCTGATATCGCTAGTTTGGTGGTTATATTTCCTCGCATTAACTAAATTATGAAGACTAAATTTTCTGAATGTTATTCATTCAAATGATGAACATATATATTTAACATTAAACTAGTGAATTCATTACATTTTCCTGTTCTCTTTTGATTGACAGGATATATCGGCCATGACTATCAGCTGTTTTTAACTGTTTTTGAAACAATTGCTTTTATCAACCGTTGTTGGCCGATATATATCAGTGCAGCTCTAATGATAGCTTGTACTTATAATGCATTATAACTAGTATGGTAACTATGTGGAGTTCATTATGTATTATAAAACATCTTGAAAGTTATAATCACGTACATTAAAGTATAATGTATTGTAAATGTTGTTGTACGTGTGTTACAATATACTATTGTGTTTTATAAGGCATTATAAATACAGCTTCATAAAAAGTGTTACTGATCATTTAGAATCCATAACATAATACAACAATGTTATTTTTTTACAAATAAGCACAGAAATTGATTGATTATAAGTGCATTAAGAAATTGAATAAGGTTCATTATTTGTTCCTTGGTCAACTTAAATGCCAAAACTATATGACACTCATTACTTTCTATACACTTATTCACAGTGCAACGAGGAAAACCTCAATTCTCGGGTACAGGTACGTCTATACGCTGCCACACTGCAAGCATGTAAAGGGTTACACTGCAACAGATTATATGTTTAAGTGTATTTGTTGAATTCAAACTTTTTTTTGCAGGTTACAGTGCAGGATATGGTAAGAGCTTTATTTCTGTAATGAGTAATTAATGCATGCACAATATAAGGTAGAGTCAGATTTTACTTACTGTGTATCAAAGAGAGCCTTTTTTTTTGCAATTGAACAGTTGATGGAGATCCACACTTTTTTATTGAGCTATCACAACAGAATGATGCCCTGTGCTTCAACATTGATGACAAACCTCTCCAGGCCATTTGCGCCCCGCAACGTCAGCCAGGGGGCCTCTGCCCCTTGTGTTCCTTTCTTCCCAAATATTTCTTGTGAAAGGCTTTCTGCAAACAACGTTACCTGAGAGCCCGTATCTACCAGGCATTGTACTGTCTTGCCACACACTTTTACCTCCGCTATTGGGCTATGCCCAATCATCTGGTGCCTGGGATTATTTCTTCTGGGGTCTTCCCGAGGGTCCCCGGCCACACGACCCACTGTGGCCGGCCGATCTAAAAACCCCCTTCCGATGCCCTATGAGGCCCACACTGGCGACTGATATGTCCTGGTTTACCACAGCGATTGCAAATAGGCCGCCCTTGGTCATCCCATTCAAAGCGGGGCCGGTTAAAGCGGTCTGGACGTCCGGGCGGCTCTCGGCCTCGCTCCGAGTATGTTCGTTCTCGGGGGGCCGGCCTCGGTTCCTCCCGCGCCCTTCCTTGGCGCAACTCTCCCAGGAGAGCTTTAGACAGCTCCGATATCTGTTCCTGGACGTCTTTCAGCAATTCTGCCTTCAGGGCCTGCTTCCAATCCGCCCGCTCAGGTGGTGTGGGTGCCAATTCGCTTACCGCTGCACATACTGGAGCCTCGCTGACTTCGACCTCATCACCTTCCAAGGCCAATGCCTCTTTCCTAAGGTCTTCGAAGGTGAGCCCGGGGTCCCTCCGAAACTGGACCCGCAGGCTCTGTCTCACGGGGCCCTCCTTCATCCCCAGGAGGAACTGGTCACGTAACAAGTTCTCCCCGTCTCCCAGCCCATGATCGCGTCGGGCCTGTAATCGGGTGAACTGCTCCCGCAGCCTCAGGGCAAATGCTCTAATGGTTTGTCGGGGGCCTTGCTTAAAGTTAAAAAATTGGGACCGGAGGACAGCTACAGGGGTGTGGTCACCATATTGTTCGGTGAGAAACTGGAATACAGTCTGGGCGGTGGCTCTAACTGCTTCAGGGGCGGCTTGCACTTCTCGCCGGGCTTCTCCCTCTAGGGAGTTTAACACAAACTGGAGCCGCTGGGCGGCGCTGAGGCCCTGCAGGTCGGCCAAATATTCTAGTTGGGCCTTCCACTCTGTCAGTCGAACCTCTGACTCCGCTCCTCCATACTTCTGCATCCATGGGCTGCCCATGATGATGGACGTGGCACGGGGTGGGGCTGCGGGCCCCGCGTTGTTGGTCATTGGGCGACCCTGGTTACTCAACTCGAGGTGGAATCCTGCCGACTACGCCAAAATCTGTCACGGCTAGGGGCTGGCTGCTAAACCTAAAGCCACGCCCCTTCTCAATTTCCACCTCGAGGAGGTCCCCAAAGCCAACCCAATGACCAAACAACACGAGAGCAGGTAAGTATTAAAACAAACTTTATTTAAATATTTAAAATAACTGGGGAAATGGGGAAAGGGGCAATTAAAACTAACTCCTCTCTGCCTTCCAGACAGACCACAGCACGGGAGAGTGGCAGAAAGGGGGAAGAGCAACGGGGGCTCCAGGGGCTGGTGACCCAAGTGTAGGGGGGAGGGGACGAGGGAACACAGGCTCCTGCCAATCCCGCTATCCGTGGCGCCCTCCTCTTCTCTCCTGGAGGCAAAAGACAAACAATATGAATTTGGGGTTTTATCTCTCTCTCTCTACTGTGGGACCTGTGCCACGTCGGGCCGATACTTCTCTGCTCACTCCACTGGGTGTTTCTCTCCACAGGGTTCGACTGGGACGCGAAGACTCGTTTAGCCTGGGCTGGAATCGCCTTCGCCTGTCGGCTTGCTGGTAGCTCGTGGTAAGTGTGGTCTTTCTTCCACAGGTCACTCTCCTGACCTTCACTCTCGCCTTATCTCTCTCCTCACAGGCCACTTAGACACAACGACACAGTTAGTGCAGCTTAATTACTTCTCACCTCTCTGCTGTTTGCAGCTCGGGCGTGTGTGACTGTCCACAGTTCGTTCTACTGATGTTCACTCTTGTTCTCTCTTCCTTTACAGGCAGCTTGGACACAATAACACAGTTAGTGCACATGGATACTTCTCACCTCTCTGCTGCTTACAGCTCGGGCATGTGTGACTGTCCACAGTTCGTTCTACTGACGTTCACTCTCGTTCTCTCTTCCTTTACAGGCAGCTTGGACACAATAACACAGTTAGTGCAACTTGGATACTCCTCACCTCTCTGCTGTTTACAGCTCGGGCGTGTGTGACTATCCACAGTTCGTTCTACTGACGTTCACTCTTGTTCTCTCTTCCTTTACAGGCAGCTTGGACACAATAACACAGTTAGTGCACGTGGATACTTCTCACCTCTCTGCTGCTTACAGCTCGGGCATGTGTGACTGTCCACAGTTCGTTCTACTGACGTTCACTCTCGTTCTCTCTTCCTTTACAGGCAGCTTGGACACAATAACACAGTTAGTGCAACTTGGATACTCCTCACCTCTCTGCTGTTTACAGCTCGGGCGTGTGTGACTATCCACAGTTCGTTCTACTGACGTTCACTCTTGTTCTCTCTTCCTTTACAGGCAGCTTGGACACAATAACACAGTTAGTGCACGTGGATACTTCTCACCTCTCTGCTGCTTACAGCTCGGGCATGTGTGACTGTCCCCAGTTCGTTCTACTGACGTTCACTCTTGTTCTCTCTTTCTTTACAGGCAGCTTGGACACGATAACACAGTTAGTGCAACTTGGATACTTCTCACCTCTCTGCTGTTTACAGCTCCGGCGTGTGTGACTGTCCACAGTTCGTTCTACTGACGTTCACTCTCGTTCTCTCTTCTTTTACAGGCAGCTTGGACACAATAACACAGTTAGTGCAACTTGGATACTTCTCACCTCTCTGCTGTTTACAGCTCGGCGTGTGTGACTGTCCACAGTTCGTTCTACTGACGTTCACTCTTGTTCTCTCTTCCTTTACAGGCAGCTTGGACACAATAACACAGTTAGTGCAACTTGGATACTTCTCACCTCTCGGCTGTTTGCAACTCTGGGTAAGTGCAGCTTTTCCTCAGCTCGCTATACGGTGTTGTGGTCGACATTACACAGGGCGGGCTTACGACAGCTGGCCTGCACAGAAGGCAAACGGCGACGATTTTCCCAAGGGGGCGCCGGGGGCCAAAACCCTCTCGGCGAATCCGCTGGTCAGCAGGGGGGCGAACCGTCACAACCGTCTCACCGGGCCGAGCGCTGCCCTGTCCTCAATGCCCGTAGGCCGATCGAATGCCAGACAGGGGCGCCCCTTTGTAGAGACCACGGGGCGGCGGAACTCCTTCGCCCCTCACTCTGCCACAGATAGAACACACAGGTAAAGTAGCAATATACAGGTTCGTGTTTGTACTCACACACACGCACTGCCAGCTTCCAGGTCTTCACCGCCGCACTCCAAAACTGTCGACACACAGACGGAGCAACTTCCAAGGCCCACACCGTCACTTTTCACTTAAATCGCACACAGCATACAATAGTTACTGTTACACACAGCCGTCAGCCTCTCCGTCTCTTCCTCAGTGGAGGGGATGATGCGGGGTACGTCTGACAAGACACACAGCACTTGCACAGCAACCCACAGCAAATACACAGCACCACTTCAACGTGAAAAGGTTTTCAAATGACATGGACTCACCCACCACACTACAGGTGCACACACGAGACGCCCAGCGTCCTCCACTTCGCTAAGGACAGATGGGGGCGATGACACTACGGCCGGGACGTTTTAGGTCTGCTGCTATGGCGAATGTAATCCACTTACCCCTGCGGCTCACCTACCACGCTCGATCGGGGGTAGGGCCGCTTTCCTCTTCCTGGGGGCGTTCAATAAAACACAGGTTAGTAGTATGTTTTCGGATCAAATCCAGAGCCGATACTCACAGCGATCTTCTTGGTATACAGTTTACAAACGGCTTCGTTTCCTTACTCCTTGGTTACTCCAAACGTGTCACATTTACCGTTGTTTTCTTCTACCCACAGGGTTTCTGCTTACGGTAACATCCGCTGAGAACTATGAGAGGGAAAGAGAGAAAGTGCAACCAACTGCCAACATGTAACGGACGAGCACAGCTCCGTACTTCAACTCACAACTAACGCACCCAAACTGTGGTTTACACTGCCCTAAAATACTCCTCTGTGTGCCGTGATCCTCCAATCGACCGGCGTTTCTCTTAAACGCCCACAGCTGCGCTCTATTTCGCTGATTACAGCCCTTGCGATGCTACCGGATGTCCGGTGTTTCCTCTTCCCGGTCTGGGCGGAAACATCCGGGCGGAACCAAAGTTTCCCGACTTTCGGTTCCGCCCAAAAGATCGTCACCTTGTGACATCAGTAATAGTTTATTTTGTTTAAGTTACTTTTTTGGACAATATACATTGTTTCTTTCTGTATCTAAACTGCATTGCATGTTTTATTTTGTGCAAATAGACATTTAATATTTCTTGGTTTGCTTGATTTTTCAGAATATTTTAACCAAATGCTTTCAAAAAGTGGTGGAGACATGTCCCCAGCGTAAATGACACCTATGCAAATGAAAACGGTTTAACTTGACAGATGAAAATATAAATGTACCTGTGACTGTTAGATTGATTGTGACCGAGCTGAGATGTTTAACTCCATTCTTCATAATGAACATGAGCTGATATTCTCCACTGTCTCTCTCTCTCTCACATCTTCTATTCCGAGATATGAGTTGTTTTTAGTGATCCACTGATCCACTCGTACTGAGTAATCTAAATCTAAAAGCAAATCTTCAGGTTCATCTTGGTTTCTCCAGTTTGTTCTCTGTTTCTGGCTGAACCAGAACCCAGTTGTGATGTTGATGTTGTTTGAGTTATTGCACCACACACTTACCCCTGTCCCCCTTACAGCACAAATATTCAATTTATTACAGGTTACATTCAAGTTATCCAATGTTAGAGACCCTGAAGAAGAAACGGTAACATTATTAATATTTTTTGCCCATCAGTGTGTTCTGTCCAATATTTACCCAACGCTGAGTTTAAAATAACTCAGAATCTAAAAAAGGATTTAAGAGATGTATTAATCATAAAAAATAATGATAACTTGATTGTTGCATTTAAAGGCGGAGTCCACGATGTTTGAAAAACGGTTTGGAAAAGGAGACGGGCCGACTACCAAAACACACTTATAGCCAATCAAATCAAATCAAATGCCGGGTTGCGTATGTGTGGGGCGGGTCTATCAACAGAAGGTCCAGATTCTATTTTGGTAGGGGCGTGTTTGTTTAGGTGATTTTAAATATCAACATTGGCTTTCAAACATCATGGACTCCGCCTTTAATTCATATAAACTTTCACATTGTGACCATTAAAACATAATGCTTTATATACAACAAAACTGTCATTTATACCTTGAATGTGTAACAGCAGGATCAGTGATGAGAGTCTGAAGTTCATGATCTCACTTTGTAAAAACTCACGTATACCAGACACAAACCAAAATTTGTTTTATTTTTCCTGAAAAAAAAAGTTTAGTTTCATTGTGACCCTCAATTCATTAATGTGTTATTGTTGTTCAGAATCAGATCTGCTGCTTTACAGTAAAATCATCATGACAGTAACACACAACTGTTATAACAACTAAAATAATTAAGATTGTAATATTTTTTAAGTTGCATATAATTAAAAGGTTAGACATAAATACATTACACAGCACAGTTCTCTGTCCATTCATCAGCACTTGGTAGATGATCTGATAATCACTTGCTTTCTTTTCCTAAATGAAGTTGATGTGTACATCAACATGTACATATCTAGCACTTGCTTGCACCCTCCCCAGAATAGTGTATTTATATATTGAGTCTGAAACTCTTTTAAAGAATGATGTCATTTATTTTTCAGTAAGCACGCTCTTAAAACGAATGTGTTAAATTAACACATCTTGTGTCTAGTTAAGGACAACACATCTCTGTGTTATTTTTAGAACAACACACTTTGTGTTGTTTTAACACATCTTGTGTTGTCCCTTTTATTTATATGAACTCTAAATCAGCACGAAATGACACATAGGGGCAGTTTCCCGGACAGAGATTAGACTAGTCCTAGACTAAAATAAATGAAAGAGCTGTCCAAACTGAAAACAACTTACACTTACATATCTTAAAATACATCAGGGCCCTTTATTTTACTTCAAAATGCACACAGGTAACGTTTTTAGTAAGGCATGTTTGTTAAAACTAGTTATATTTCCTAATTAAACTACAGCCTAGTCCTGGTTTAAGCTAATCCCTGTCCGGGAAACCACCCCATAATGTGTTAATTAACACATAATGTGTTAAATAGTTTAACACAAAGCAATGTGTTAAAATCAACACACCCTGGATGTGTTAATTTTAACACATTGCTCTGTGCTAAACCATTCAACACACTATGTGCCGCTTCCAACACATCAAGTGTCATTTAAGTTCATAAAAAATAAAAGGGACAACACAAGACGTGCCAAAACAACACAAAGTGTGTTGTTCCAAAAATAACACAGAGATGTGTTAAATTAAGGACAACACACTAGATGTGTTGTCCTTAACTAGACACAAGATGTGTTAATTTAACACATTTATTTTAAGAGTGCAGTGAGTGACAGGAGGTGCAAAAGTAGCAGAAAATTACAATTATTCATTTTAGCTTGTCAAACAAAATATTATGGTTTGGTTTCCCAGACAAAACCTTACAAATTAACAAAATATATTGATGTGTATCTTGACACAAAACAATGGCACTGATGTATGTTAAGATATGTCAGTGCGGGATGTTTTAAGAATAGAAAAAGCTCTGTCTAGAAAACTTCCTCTATAGGTCGGTTTCCTGAACGGTGTTTAAAGTGTCATGAAACCCCTGTTTCGGCAGCGCCTCTTAACACCTCTGATTTAAAAAAAAACCTTTCTGAAAAGGGGTGTTGTTAACTGGGGGTAAAGTGGGAGGGTAGAGTGTGGAGAAAAGGTTGAAATTGCATAAAGGAGGAGTTCCATTAAAGAACAAGTTCGGTATTTTACACTTAAAGCCCTGTTTTCAGATTGTTTATGATGAAATAGAACGGTTTTGACTGAAATTTGGACATATGATGCTGGCCCGAGAATTTTCGCACTGTAACAATCCTTCCAAAAATGCATTAAACTTTCATTTACAAAGACGTGAAACTCAGCGAGTGGTCAGGGGTGTTCACTGATATGCTCACACAAAAATTGCTGCAAAAGATGCTTTCCAACAGGTTTTATCGTAGTTTTTGTCCAACTCCATTGACTTATATTGGATGTGCTGTGAGGTACGATATTAATCCGCGCCGGGAACTTTGTTTGTATTCTTGCAATTGGCAAAGGCGGATTATCACCACCAACTGGTCTGGAGTGTCTATTATTCAAGCTCTCAGCTAAAGAATATACGGGTGTGAGGCGTTTGGAAAAATAGGTCCACAAGTTTACAACGAATGCTAAAACACCTGTTGGAAAGCATCTTTTGCAGCGATTTTTGTGTGAACACCCCTGAACACTCAATGAGTTTCACGTCTTTGTAAACGAAAGTTTAATGCATTTTAGGAAGGATTGTTCCAGTGCACCTATGCAGCCATTATAGATGTAGTGGGTGATACAACAAACACCCAAAAATTCTCAGGCCAGCATAATATGTCCAAATTTCAGTCAAAACCGTTCTATTTCATCATAAACAATCTGAAAACAGGGCTTTAAGTGTAAAATACTGAACTTGTCCTTTAAGTAAATAAATACTGCTAATTTGCACACAGACAACAAAGTTCAGGAGGAGCATGGTCATGTGATCCAACCAATCATTCCAAAGAGATGCCCAGAAATAGCCGTCCCTCACCTCTGTCCCGTGACGTTTTTTGCAGCATTTGGCCCCACCCAGGGGTCGTCGACAGTTTCGAGCACCATGTGACGTCAAGCTTTTTAAGCCCCCCACTACTTACCAAAGAAGAAATTTCTTTCTACCCAAGACCCCAGCCATTCTCTTTTTTGGGGACATCGGCCAACACTTTCCTCATGCACACCAGGATGCCAAATTCTACTCTACACTCTCAGAAATAAAGGTACACAAGTTATAACTGGGACAGTACCCTTTCAAAAAGGTATACCTTTGTACCCAAAGAGTGCATATTAGTACTACAAAGGTACGTATTGGCAGTTCAAAGACACATATTTGTACCTAAATAGTACATATTAGGAGCTTTTTAAAGGGTACTGCCCCAGTGACAGCTTTGCACCTTTATTTTTGACAGTGTACCCCCTATTGGCAAGACATCCGCCATTTTCCGCCTAAATTTCCACTCCGGCCCATCAAGCCGAATCATTGAAAAGGACTGTTAAAAGCGTTGAATCCGGGTTCTTTGTTTTCCTTTTGCGTCTCACTACCATTCATAACGGCATTGGACTTCTTGATGGACTTCACACAGACTACATCATGTCTGATCTCTTCCAGACCATTTGAGAAACACAAAAAAGCTCTTGCATAAAATTGTCACCTATACAGTCAAATACATTTGATGTGTAGTTTATTTCGGAAATACGTGCCATACTTGACAATGTGTCAGAAAGCGGTTTATAACAGTACCTTATTGATCAACTAAGAAATGAACACATCACCTGTCCAAACATGCCCTGTGTTTCAATGTGAACTTTGCTTATTTGCCTAATCAAGACATTTGATATGAATCACAGTTTAAATGCAAATATACCTCCAAAAGTATTCAGACCCCTTTCCCTTTTTCAATTTTATTTTGGCAGACTAAAACTTCAATTATCTGATTTTTTTTTGTTATTTATCTACCCTCAGTATCCCATAATGACAAAGTAAAAACCGATTTTTATCACATTTAAGTATTCAGACCATTTGCAACAACACTTGACCTAAGGTGCCTCTCATTTCTTTTGATCGTTGCTGAGATGTTTCTACACCTTGAATGGAGTGTAATTGTAATTGACATGAGTGTAGATTATTGATAAAACTGAATTTAAACAACAAAATATAGAGAAGAGGTGATGGTTTTTTTGTAAATGTAATGGCACTTTTTATACTTTTTGTCATCTTTAAATTTGATATTTTAATATTGTAAAATAAAGGTTGACCTACACAGCACTTTACAAACTTTTCAAATGTGTAACATCTACACAAACAAATATTGCTGAAGCAAACACATCAGGAAAACTGGTATTGGTATGTTACCAATATTTGCTCTTAATATAAATTATTTAAGATCACCCAGGCCTGTTATACATTATATATTCAACTAAAATTATCTTTAAAAAAAAGGACTGAACCAAACCTAATAAACACATACCCACCCTTATTTTGTCTGTGTTATTATTTGCTCTGGCACAAGAGCAAACATAAAGTGACTGGGGTTCAGAAATAATTGCTGAATGCAGTTGATGCAGTTGCACCATGTCTGCAAGTTGGACTGTTGTGTTATTCTCTCTGTTTGTATGTATTTTTGTACAATCAGGGTCTTTTGAGACATTGGTCATCTCAAAGAGCAATAAACAATGGGTAAGTCTTTGTTATCTTTGATATTTGCTGCTTTACAATCATTCAGTTAACTCATGTTAGCATGTCAGTCATCGGACAGAATACATTTTTTCTGTCTTTAATAGCAACTGCTTAAAATGAGGGAGATTATTTAAAAATACCAGTTACGTTAAATGAACCTTTATCTTTTATCAGGACATACAGTAGTAGTGATGTTTTATTAAAATGAATGTTTATATTCAATATTTAAAGTCTAATGGTCTGATAACAGGTTCTGGTTATGTCATTATTTTGATTAAAATATAAAGCAAATCAAATGATATTGTAAGTATGTTTTAAGTCTAAAACTTTACACAAAATGTTTTTAGTCCCACCCACAGGTCATCCAGGGCAACATGAACAGACTCTTAAAGGTATTGATTACTTTGCATTAGCACAAAGATTAGATGCATGCATTTTTTAACTACAAACATTTATAATTTTACACTGTTTATACATATAACACATGTTTAAATGATCTTTCTTACAGAAGCGAAGTGTGAACAGTGCACAGGTAGGAACTCTTCATCACACAACAAATGTTCCTGTAGTTCAATTGAAATAGCATTGTAATGTTCTGGCAATGCAAAGGTCATGGGTTTGATTCCCAGGGAACACACATAATGATCAAATAAAAATTGTTTTGAATAATGCATATGCCAAATGAGTACATGTGAATGTCATTCAGGATTTTCATTTGAAAGCATTGAAATCAATGAATGAGATAATTTTGCTCTGCCGTTGCTAGTCGCTGGCGGTGTGCATGCAGCTTAAAGGGGACATTCCAGAAGACGTTTTTAAGATATTAAATAAATCTTTGATGTCCCTTGAGTACATTTGTGTACAAGTTTTAGCTCAAAATACCATATAGGTAATTTATTGTGGCATGTTAAAATAGGCACTTTATGGGGCTGAGCAAAAATGCACCGTTTTTGTGTGTATCCCTTTAAATCCAAACGAGCTGCTCAGGTGGGCGGAGTCTCAAGCGCTCCCGGTGTAGAGAAGACAGAGCATCGAGGAAGATTCTCTCACGAAAGAAGTTAGTGAGCGATGTTAAGCATTATATATCTGAACATGTTTAAAAAGTCAATTATCTGTTTTATGCATACTAAATACATGTTTATCAGCAGATGGGAAACATTGTAGAATAAAAATAAAGACTTTTAGCTCTCATGCTGCTTTTAAACAGGCATAATGAGTTTCAGCATGTTACAATAAATTACACTTCCACAAACACTCAGAAGTTTACTTTTTGACCAAACCACACGAGCACATTTAAATGATCTGTAATAAAACAACACGTTTAATGCTTAAACTTTAGAGAAACAGATCAAATGACATGTTTAAGTTTATTGTGTACACATATTGCACACATTCGCGTTTCTGTCAGTCTCTCATCTATTTTGTAACTCCTCATTCATTTGAAACTTCAGAGAAACATTAAACTACATATTTACTTATTGTGTATGATAGTGAATACGCGTTGTTCACTCACTCTGTCTCGTGCAGTGCATTAATCCTCGTGTTCATTCATATAAACTTCAGAGAAACATATTAAACAACATAACTTACTTGAAAGCGAACCGTCGCGTTGCTCTCTCTCTCGTTCGCTCACTCGCTCTCTCTCTCTCTCTCTCTTGCACTAAGGTAACGTTAATCCTTTAGAACGTTAATTCAATCTTTAGAAAGATTATTAAAACTACAAGTTATAAGATTGTAGGCTCCTGTTTGTGTTTGATGGAATACAAACGCGTCGTGCTGTCAGTCATTCTTTCTCTCTGTCTATCGTACTCGTGCGGCCGTTCATGGTTGGGTAGCGCAGTTGAAGGGGCAGTATCATTATAATAAGATCCCTTAGCTACGTCATGCGGGGAGCGAAATCCGCATGACCTATTTATTCACATGCTTGCAGAGAGAGCCTTACCAAAACAAAGTTACAGGGTTGCTATTTTTCATGTTTTCTGGGTTGGTGGAAGCACTGGGGACCTGATTATAGCACTTAAACATGGAAAAAGTCTGATTTTCATGGAATGTCCCCTTTAAGTCAACCGAAATAATCGTGATTTTAACATCACATTACTAGACTTTCTCTTCATGTTCTGCCCTCATTTCCCTCCATGCCATTCAATGCACTTAAAGGTAAATTTGGGTCTGTTCCTCACACAAAGTCTTAAAAATCTTTCAGATAGAGGTGCAGAGCGTGAAGGTGGACTGCAAGGTGACATTACGTTATGCTCAGACTGTCATGACCACCAAAGTTCTCAATAAAGCCAACGTCTCACAGGAAGTCTTTTTTGAAGTGGAGCTGCCCAAGACGTCCTTCATCACCAACTTCACCATGTCAGTCATTTGTTTGTTTTTATATTATGATACAACCCCAAATCAAAAAAAGTTGGGACACTGTAGAAATCGAGTGAAAAAGGAATGGAATAATTTACAAATCTCATAAACTTATATTTTATTCACAATAGAATATAGATAACATATCAAATGTAGAAAGTGAGACATTTTTAAATGTCATGCCAAATATTGGCTCTATTTGGATTTCATGAGAGCTACACATTCCAAAAAAATTTGGGACAGGTAGCAATAAGAGGCCGGAAAAGTTAAATGTACATATAAGGAACAGCTGAAGGAGGACCAATGTTTAGGAAAAGTGTCACAGGTCAGAGCGGACCACCAATACTGTGGGTCACGCTCCTTTCTCTATTTCCACCCGAGGAGTTCCGGAAACACCCCAATGAACAGACAGACAAGAGAGATACAATTGTAACAAAGCTTTATTTAAATTAAGGGAAAATGGGAAAGCTTCTGTGACTGGAGGACACAACGTGCAACTCAGGACACCAGCGTTAACTCCTTGACTTGGGAGGTGGGACTTTAACTCCTTGGCTCACAGGTAGGCTCACAGGTAAGTACTCGGGACTTGGTCTCTTCAACTCACAGATTAGTATACAGGTGAGTGTTCGGGACTTTATCTCCTCGGCCCACAGATGGACATACAGATAGGTACTCGGGACTTGGTCTCTTCGGCTCACAGGTGGGCATACAGGTAGGTACAGGACTTTAACCCTTGGGCTTGCAGGTAGGTATACGGGCAATTACACAGGGCTTTAACTCTTGGGCTTATAGGTAGGTATACAGGGAGGTACACAGGGCTTTAGTTCTTGGGCGTACAGGTGGGTATACAGGTGAGTACACAGGGCTTTAGCTTTTTGGCGTACAGGTAGGTATACAGGTGAGTATACAGGGCTTTAGCTTTTGGGCGTACAGGTAGGTATACAGGTGAGTACGCAAGGCTTTGGCTTTTGGGCGTACAGGTGGGTATACAGGTGAGTACACAGGGCTTTAGCTTTTGGGTGCACAGGTAGGTATACAGGTGAGTATACAGGGCTTTAGCTTTTGGGCGTACAGGTAGGTATACAAGTGAGTACACAGGGCTTTAGCTTTCCGGCGTACAGGTAGGTATACAGGTGAATACACAGGGCTTTAGCTTTTGGGCGTACAGGTGGGTATACAGGTAAGTACACAGGGCTTTAGCTTTTGGGCATACGGGTGGGTATACAGGGCTTTAGCTTTTGGGTGTACAGGTGGGTATACAGGTAAGTAAACAGGTATTTGGCCTTTGGGCGTACAAGTAGGTATACAAGTGAGTACACAGGGCTTTAGCTTTTGTTCGTAACAGTGGGTATACAGGTAAGTATACCAAGCTTTAGCTTTTGGGCTTACAGGTGGGTATACAGGTGAGTACACATGGCTTCGGCCTTAGGGCGTACAGGTGGGTATACAGGTGAGTACACAGGCTTCAATTCTTCGACATACAGGTGGATGTTCAGGTAAGGACACAGAGCTTTAGCTCTTCTCCTTCCAAGTGGCTGGAGAGAACATACAGGCAGGACGACAAGGCTTTTAACTCTTCGCTCACAGGTGGATATGCACAGGTGCAGAGCTTTAGCTCTTTAGCGTACAGACTGGTGGAAGAAGACACACAAGTGAGTACACAACCATTGACTCGAATGGGCATACAAGGGAAGATTCAGCACTTTAGCTCTTCGGCATACGGGCAAGGAGGTAGGTAAGAACACAGAGCTTTAGTTCTTCAGCGTACAAGCAAACATACAGACCAGTGGCTGGTAGCAATGAGAGGAGACACGGCGATATGTAGGTAAGGGTGGAGGCTTTAACTTTTTGGCTTACTGGTTGAGGGAGGCAAGCAACATCCAATCTCCTTTTCTCACACAGCTGACCATGGCGTCATAGCATGAACTGGCATCTGGAAACACTCAACAGTAGGGCTGTTATACGTGAAGGTAACGTAAGAATATCCCAACAGCAGTATGCAAGTACAGACACTCCCTTTCTTGACCCAACGCACAATAATCAAAGCCAACACTTACTTTCATGGCCACAGCACCACCACCAGGCGATGAGGAAGGTCGACCAGTCCCCCAGTCATGGACATGTGTTGGAATACTGTCAAGCATGAGCACTCTGCTCTTCTCAGGCAGAGCTCTTCCCTCGGTCTAGAACACGATTACTGAAAAACACTGATAAAAGCACTGCACTGCAATTTTCCTTGTGTATACACTCAAAAGAAATCACCCACTGCACTCCACACACACACACGGTGATATAAGGCCAGTGGTACGTATCCAGCCCGGGCTCAGAGTCCTGGCCAATAGTGCAGTCTAGGCATGGGACAGACACAGAGGGTATTAAGGTCGCGAACTGGGGACTCCCTCCTCCTCCTCTGCCACCTCAGTTCAAAGTAACACAGGGGAGGATTTGGGCTTTTGTCAAGAAGACAGCGCTAATACTACTGGTAGCATAAAAACGGGAAATTTTCCCAAACTGTCGGAGTGTCCCTTTAAATATCCATACTTCACTTCTCATAACACAGGACAAAGGTTCAAAAGCATTAACCCACCAGATCCGCTTCACTCTTCCTCTTCTAATGCATATCCAGTACACTCCGTTCTTTGTGCCCTCCAAACATCCGGTATTCCTTCAAGACACACCACACAGTCATGAAAGCACAATGTAAACAAATGGCTTGTCACTTATCTCCTCCGTGTTTCATGTATAAATCTCCTTCTTCCCACCACAGCCTGTAAGTCCAAACAGCCGTTCTCACCACGACATCAGTTGCTTCCGCCTCGCCCCCTCCCTCTTGATGACCCAATCATCGATCGACACATTATCTTCACACACCTGATGCGTATTTTGTGTGATTTCATTGCCCGGAGTCGACCGGAACCTGCCAGGTGTTACACTGAAATCGGCCCAGGCGGAACTATTTCCAACACTTTAATTCCACCTGTATATAGTCACCCCGTGAAAATAGGAATGTTGTCCCATTCTTGTCTAAAACAGGCTTCTAGTTGCTCAACTGTCTTAGGTCTTCTTTGTCGCATCTTCCTCTTTATGATGCGCAGAATGTTTTCTGTGGGTGACAGATCTGGACTGCAGGCTGGCCATTTCAGTACTCAGATCCTTCTTCTACGCTGTCTTGACGTTGTAATTGATGCAGTATGTGGTCTGGCATTTTAATGTTGTAAAATGCAAGGTCTTCCCTGAAAGAGATGACCTCTGAATGGGAGCATATGTTGCTCTAAAACTTGGATAAACCTTTCAGCATTGATGGTGCCTTTCCAGATGTGTAAGCTGCCCATGCCACACGCACTCATGCAACCCCAGACCATCAGAGATGCAGGTTTCTGAAATGAGCGCTAATAACAACTTGGGATGTCCTTGGCCTCTTTAGTCCGGAAGAAATGGCGTCCCAGTTTTCCAAAAAGAACTTCAAATTCTGATTCATCTGACCACAGAACAGTTTTCCACTGCCAAAGTCCATTTTAAATGAGCCTTGGCCCAGAGAAAACGCCTGCGCTTTTGGGTCATGTTTAGATATGGCTTCTTGTTTGACCTATAGAGTTTTAGCTGGCAACGACGAATGGCATGGTGGATTGTGTTCACCGACAATGTTTTCTAGAAGTATTCCAGAGCCCATGTTATGATTTCCATTACAGTAGCATTCCTGTATGTGATGCAGTGCCGTCTTAGGGCCCGAAGATCACGGCATCAAGTATGGGTGAATGCGAGGCAAATTGTAAAGCGCTTTGGATTGCCATAGGTCTGTTAAAAGCGCTATATAAAATGCAGTCCATTTACCATTTACCAAGTATGGTTTTCCAGCCTTGACCCTTTCGCACAGAGATTTTTCCAGATTCTCTGAATCTTTGGATGATATTATGCACTGTTGATGATAATAACTTCAAACTCTTTGCAATTTTTCTCGGAGAAACTGAGAAAACTACTTTTCGCTGCAGCATTGGGGGAATATGTGATTCTCTGCCCATCTTGACTTCTGACAGACACTGCCACTCTGACAGGCTTTTTTTATACCCAATCATGTTACCAATTGACCTAATAAGCTGCAAATTAGTCCTTAAGCTGTTCCTTATATGAACATTTACACTTTCTGGCCTCTAATTGCTACCTGTCCCAACTTTTTTTGGAATGTGTAGCCCTCATGAAATTCAAAATGAGTAAATATTTGGCATGACATTTCAACATGTCTCACTTTCAACATTTGATATGTTATTTATATTCTATTGTGAATCAAATATAATTTTATGAGATTAGTAAATTATTCCATTCGTTTTTTACTCACAATTTCTGCAGTGTCCCAACTTTTTCTGATTTGGGGTTGTATATTTAGCACATACTGTAGTGACACAACAGCTTATTGTTTGTTTTTTAGGGAAATTGATGGCAAGACATATACAGGTGAGGTAAAGGAGAAAGAGAAGGCCAAGGAGCAGTATGAGAAAGCTGTATCATCTGGACAGACTGCTGGACTGGTCAAGTGAGAAGATAACACGAAACGGATTTGAAATGGCTTATGCTAATTTCCAGGTCACGGTCTAAAATGTTGTATTTTATGTTTCAGGGCTTCAGGTCGAAAGATGGAGAAGTTCTCAGTTAATGTGAATGTTGCAGCAAACAGCATTGTCACATTTATTCTTACTCACGAGGAGCTTCTTCAGCGTGTGTTTGGAAAATATGAGCTCATGATCAGAGTCAAACCCAAACAGCCGGTCCAGCACTTTGAGGTTCATTATTAACTAACTGCTGTAACTCTCAATGGTCACATTTTAGCTGTAGATGATAAATATTGTGATTATCAAGTATTAGCAGAATCTGCCTTTGCTATGTTACAGTACATCCAAGCATTTAAATCGCAAAAGCTCAGATAACTTAAATAATAAAACTGAATGAATCTGCCCTGTCTCCTAGATTGTGGCAGATATCTATGAACCTCAAGGCATTGCATTTGTAGATGCTTATGGCACATTTATCACCAATGAACTGCTCCCGCTAGTGGAGAAAACTGTCACTGATAAGAAGGTGAAATATTGCATACATCTGATTCATTAATAGACTACATAATTCTACTAATACAGCATTATATTAGTATACAAATATTAATAGTACTTAATCATGTTTGTTGTCCTATAGATAATGATGATAGTACAGTTATGACAGTTTAAACCTCTTATCCCCCTCTGTTCAGGCCCATGTGTATTTTTCTCCAACAATGGACCAACAGAGGACCTGCCCTACCTGTGAAGGTACACTCATCGATGGAGATTTCTTTATCAAATACGATGTCAACCATGCTAATGACATCGG
Source organism: Misgurnus anguillicaudatus (assembly GCF_027580225.2). Taxonomy (NCBI): domain Eukaryota; kingdom Metazoa; phylum Chordata; class Actinopteri; order Cypriniformes; family Cobitidae; genus Misgurnus; species Misgurnus anguillicaudatus. Next base: position 12,332,876 of record NC_073350.2, read on the forward strand.
GCACATCCAGGTCAGATATCATTAGGATGCAAAAAATAAATGCAACACACATTAATACCATCACCTCATTAAAATGATCATATTGTCGCTGTTGGACAGAAACCTTGTATCTCCATTTTCAGTTTTTCGCATAAATCAATGGTACAGTATTGGCTTTTACATCAGCCTGTTTTTTTTTACTTTTTTTAAAACCATGCAACAAATTCATTCACACAGCACTTTGGTCCCAAAAAAATGCAAACGTGTAAATGTTCTGGGATCGCCACCGTAAAGAGGACCTAGTAACATTGCGGTAACATACACAGAAAGCATTGTGTGTGAAGAGGCAGAAAAATTGCCTAAGGGGCGAGCTGTATAGTGAGGACGCACATGTAATCACAAACAGATGGTTATGGTTCAGCTCTTTGACCCAGGGTTTTAAACGCAGATCAACATTCGCAACATGAAATGTCTAAAGAAACTGGACTAAAGCTGAGATCGGGGGCTCGTCACTATCCACGCTGAAGCTAAGATCATTCACTAGCATAACAGAGGGCATCACACGCTCCTTATGAACTAAAATGCACACACGTGGTTTCTTAATAGAGATAATTAGCAAACTTCAAATGCTGTGGAAAAATATCTTTACGAGATCTTTACGCACAGATTCTGGAAAATCACTGGCAGTGTGAATGAACCAGAAATCAAAATCCCAGATGCATTTTCTGGGTATTTTCCATAATCTCTGTGTGAAAAGAGCTATTTTAAATGAATCGCAGTCAAAAACGTGTGGTGTCTGCGTTTTTGTAATGTAAGCAGGGTGCGATTTGCTGGGGGGGCAGATATCCCCCCTCTGGCATTGCTTTTTTTCTATTAAACATACTGTATGATTATAAACAAGTGCTTTTGCATGTCTGGCGCAAAGCATAAAAAAATTATCAGGTACAGTTTAGGTTCCGTAATTGTTTTATACGTTTCTGTAACAAAGGGCAGCTTGTCAGTGAAAGCTGTGTAGTAAAAGTAAACCTTACTCCCCAAACTTAAGAAGTGCTCTAGCAACCAACGTTAGAGCTCATGGCCTTCAGTCTCCTTGTTAGAGCGTCCGAATTTCATGCCAGACCAGGGGTGCGTTTCCCAAAAGCATTGTTAGCCAACTATGGACACAAGTTCCGTTGTTTCAGCATAGTTCAACAATTCGGGTGTTTCTCGAAACCATTGTGTTCATCAACATGGTGCAAATTACGGATGTGCGACAAAGTTTTTCTTTGCTTTCTGGAAACAGTCGTGACAAGCTAGTTAGTTTTTCCAACTATGCATCGTACTATGGTGGTTCCTCAGTGAGTTAAATAAGGATCTGCTTCTAGGAATATGTACAGTTCAAGGAAAAGTTCAAGTTCAAAAGTTTCATGTATTTCAGCAGTGGAGAGATGTTTATTAGTCTAGCATTTGTTGTGAGATTTTGGCCTATAAAGGGGCCAATGAAAATAATAATAGTAAGTTATTTTTCCTTCCACAGATTGCAAATGGATACTTTGTGCATTTTTTTGCACCAACCAGTCTTCAACGAGTTCCAAAGATGGTTGTTTTCGTTATAGATAATAGCTACTCCATGGTAGGAACTAAAATGAAACAGGTAAGTCCTGATGTTTGTAAAATACCAAACTACTCTCAGTACAAAATACCTGTCATGTTAAACAAAGACCTGTGTTTGGTGTCTGGATGATAGACCAAGGATGCAATGTTGACCATTCTTGATGAACTTCCAGAAGACGACTACTTTGCACTTATCGTGTTTTCAACAACCTTTATTTTATGGAGGCCACATTTAAGCAAAGCAACTCAGGAAAATGTGGAAGAAGCAAAGAAATTTGTCAGAACTATTGAAGTTGTTGGAGGTAAGTGCAAACAAGACATTGCCAAGACATTATTATTGACCAAATAATAAAGGCTTAAAGTCAAAATGACAAATTATTAATTTGGTGCAATTCATATGCAACCCTAGCCTGACGTTGCCATACTCAATTCTAGTCAGAATTTGAGTCTGATACCGCTCCATTGAGCTATAATTATGAGGCGTGTCTCAACCGAAAAATGCCTCTGCACTCAATTGGATAGACCTACGACCAATCAGAGCAACCGAGTGTGTAACGTATGTTGAAATTACGTCTTTGCAGCCTGACCGAACTGGTAGTTATTTCGCTACAATGACACTAACATTGTGATTATACCGAGTTAGCGAATGTACATCAACACCTATTATGTTTACAACATTTCGTTTATATTACAACATGAAGTATTTACTAAGTCATAGAGTAAGACTATCTTACCATTTGTACGTTAGGTGAACTTCATCCACGACGATAGCCATTACGTTTGCTTGAAAATATTGGAGCCTAGCATGTCCCTTGACTTATTCAGCAACCACGATTCCGGGCTTCCGAAAAGAAGCTGGCAATGACCGCTAATTATATCCATCTCGTCGTGCACGCTGAGTTGCATCGCCGTGATAACGTTACCCATTTCAGTTGCGACCAACTTTTGCCGAATAGGACATCAACAAATGCCCTGCTCGCGTTTCTCTGTTCCTCTTTTAAAATCAATGCTCTGTCGATATCTTTTAGTACAGACTCAATGTCAGAATCCACACATCTGAACTCTACAGCGGCAGCCATTCAACACACGCGCTCTTTGGTGACGTGGTTCATTACGTTACTGTTGATTATCTGTCCATCATCGTATAAAGCCCGCCCTGACAATTTGATTGGTTCGAACAGCATTTGTCCTAAAATAGTAGCTCCTCAACGCAGAAACCCCAGACCCATCTTCCCGTTTACAAAATCTTGTGGGCGGGGCTAAGATGGGCTGGCACCCAGGCTAATGCAACCCAATTCCCATAGTCAATTTTCATATCAGCTTACTCATTCAAGTAATAGTGTTAGCATTATTTCCGAAGTACAGACCTGTATTTTTTTGTTCATTTCAGGTACAGAAATGCATGACCCTATGATACATGCTGTGAAGATGCTTTATGAAGAAAAACGCAATGGTACAGCCCCAAAGAAAGCCATTCCAATGATCATTCTGCTGACTGATGGAGAACCAAACCAATGTATGCACACAATTTCATTTTTGGGTGAACGGTTTGTGTGACTATCCAGCAGTTTTTTTATATACATAGTTCTCTGCTTTTAAAACATTGCATTGCTCTTGCCTGTGTATTTTAAATAATTGAAAGAATAATGCATTTCATACTCTGTTTAAGATCCAAGAAGTCTTCCTGAGATCCAGGAAAGCATTCGTAATGCCATTGGTGGGAACTTCAGTGTGTTCTCTTTGGCCTTTGGCAGAGATGCAGATTATGGATTTTTGGACATTTTGAGCAAGCAGAATAATGGAGTAGCACGCAGAATTTATGAGGATTCAGATGCTCCACTTCAGCTAAAGGTATTATGTATAACAACGTTTGGAACTTCTGTATAACAACATTATAATGTAGATTCCTTTAACATTGATAAATATTGAAATCAGTTGCTTGTGTTGCCATTAGTTATTGTGAAAAGCTGAACACTGTCACTGATGGTTTGCTAATGATTTACTGTCAAGGGATTTTATGAAGAAGTGGCAAGTCCTCTCCTTTCAGACGTGAATTTTCACTATCCTGATAACACTGTTAACTCGCTGACAAAAAGCCACTTTAAACAGCTCTTCAACGGCTCTGAGATCATGGTCGCTGGCCAACTTAATGACATTGAAATGAACAACTTTTTGGTTGAAGTATCTGCACAAGGGGTGAGTGTATCAAACATCTTATATTGAAATCATACTATAGACCAAAGCCCCTGTCTGAAAATAGATAATTTTAAAATGTTAGATTTTTTAGACTGTTTTGTGTACAGTATACTAATATTAATGAACCCCTCTAATATCCTGGTATCCAGGGGCGTCATGCACCAATTTTTTTTAAGGGGGCACAGTGTCAACAGCTCACAGAAATTTGTGCATACACAGACATCAAACTAAATATTATAGAGCTTTCAGTCTTTTCCATGGCACTTACATTTCTAACAATCTGAAAACCCCTGCTTTCATGCAAAAACCTCCAAAATAAAAGTGATGACTAACTTTCATATCAAATACTATTCAATCGGAATAATGACACATTTGCATCATATTTACATCTGAAACTGCATGTTTTATTTATTTAAGTCTAACAGGCCCATGTGTTCATTATTCTGTGAACTATCCTTTAACAATCCTCTTCATTTGTAAAGGGGTTTGCGGGACACCTATAACTGATCTAGCTTTGCTTTAATTTCAACAGCTGGATAATTTTGAGGTGAAAGGTCAGGCAATTGCTCAGGATTGGAAAACCGTATTCCCTGATGAAGACTATGTATTTGGAAACTTCATTGAGCATCTATGGGCATATCTGACCATCCAGGATCTCTTGGATAAAAAGTCAGCATCTTTAGCACAATGAAAAAGGCCACAAATATATATAAAAAATAAAATAAAAAATAATATAAATAAAAATAAATAACTAAAAGAATTTGCACTGATTGTATTTAATTATTTTAACTAAGTTTCAGTTTAGTATTTTCTTGCAGAAGTGAGAATTTTCTAATATTGTCTTACAGAGACAAGGGTTCACCAGAGGAGAAAGGAAACGTCACAGATGAGGCTTTGAAACTCTCACTGAAGTACAACTTTGTAACACCACTTACCTCAATGGTCGTCACTAAACCTGAAAGTGAGGACGCGCTCATTGCTGATAAGTTGACTGAAGGTACGATAACACAAACTACCAACATGCATGTAACTGCTCAACATGTTAAAGCATTCAAATTTCAGTCTTGCCCTCATACACTGTAAAAAGTAACAAAAATATATAGTTTAAGTCAAATTAAGTTTTTCAATTGTTACCAATTGAAGTAATTATTTAAGTTGTTCCAAATTTCCACTTTTGACAGTATACAGATGGTACAGGTGGTTGGAGTAATTGCATCATTTTGTAACACTTTCTATGAAGCCTGTAATGCATTTAATGCATTATATGATGCAGGTATAATGTCTTAAAAAACATGTTGCATTATCTCATAAATAATTGTAACAACTCCACATAGTTATGAATAATTGTAGTGTATTTGAAGTATAAGTTATAATGTATCAGAACTTTGATGTCTTGACATTGCATTATATTTACATTTACATTATAAAGCCCACTTACAAATACATTATTTGCAATGCTGATATCGCTAGTTTGGTGGTTATATTTCTTTGCATTAACTAAATTATGAAGACTAAATTTTCTGAATGTTATTCATTCAAATGATGAACATATATATTTAACATTAAACTAGTGAATTCATTACATTTTCCTGTTCTCTTTTGATTGACAGGATATATCGGCCATGACTATCAGCTGTTTTTAACTGTTTTTGAAACAATTGCTTTTATCAACCGATGTTGGCCGATATATATCAGTGCAGCTCTAATGATAGCTTGTACTTATAATGCATTATAACTAGTATGGTAACTATGTGGAGTTCATTATGTATTATAAAACATCTTGAAAGTTGTAATCACGTACATTAAAGTATAATGTATTGTAAATGTTGTTGTACGCGTGTTACAATATACTATTGTGTTTTATAAGGAATTATAAATACAGCTTCATAAAAAGTGTTACTGATCATTTAGAATCCATAACATAATTCAACAATGTTATTTTTTTACAAATAAGCACAGAAATTGATTGATTATAAGTGCATTAAGAAATTGAATAAGGTTCATTATTTGTTCCTTGGTCAACTTAAATGCCAAAACTATATGACACTCATTACTTTCTATACACTTATTCACAGTGCAACGAGGAAAACCTCAATTCTCGGGTACAGGTACGTCTATACGCTGCCACACTGCAAGCATGTAAAGGGTTACACTGCAACAGATTATATGTTTAAGTGTATTTGTTGAATTCAAACTTTTTTTTGCAGGTTACAGTGCAGGATATGGTAAGAGCTTTATTTCTGTAATGAGTAATTAATGCATGCACAATATAAGGTAGAGTCAGATTTTACTTACTGTGTATCAAAGAGAGCCTTTTTTTTTTGCAATTGAACAGTTGATGGAGATCCACACTTTTTTATTGAGCTATCACAACAGAATGATGCCCTGTGCTTCAACATTGATGACAAACCTGGTACCATATTTAACCTGGTTAGAGACCCGCTTACAGGTGAGCATTACTAGAAGACAGGTTCATTGTTTGACAAGACGACAGCATCAGAAGAATACTGTGTATATGTACATGTATATACTGTATAGATAAAGTCCATATATTTACATGTGATGGCTACACACAGGAATTGTGGTCAATGGACAAACCATTGGAGATAAGAAGGTTGTCCCAGGGAAGAAGGTGATGACATATTTTGGGCGCTTTGGAATCCTTCATGAGAGGTTTGGTATTAGAGTAATGGTGAGCACAAAGGAGATCTCAGTGTCTGAGGAGGGAAAAGATGCAAAGTTCTTCTGGTCTGATAGTGCCACCATCAAAGGGACCAAGTGAGATTTAGCTCTTTATTTGTAGATGTGATTAAATTAAGCCTATTTTAAGTACATGTATTTTAAGAGGCAAGAAAGTAAACTGAACACTTGCAGTATTTCATTCATCCTCCAGCATGGATCTGCAGGTAATCAAAGATCGTAGTTTAACTGTGACCTTGAGGGACTCAGTCAAGTTTCTGATCATCCTGCACAAAGTTTGGAAGAATCATCCGTATCATCAAGACTATCTTGGATTCTACACCGTGGACAGCCACCTCCTATCTAAAAGTGTCCATGGCCTGCTTGGTAAAACATCTGAAGACCTTAACACACAATACTTACTTAGTACGTGCTTATTTCTGAAATGTTTTTTCATGATCTCTTCAGGACAGTTTTATCATGGTGTGGAGTTTCAGGTCAGCGACCTCTTTCCAGGAGAAGATCCAAGCAAACCAGATGCCATCATGCTTTTGAAAGGACATGAGCTTGTTGTTACCAGGTGAATTTAAGCCCTTGAATTGAACATGGACCTGTGAGAGCTTGATGTTAACATAATGCTGCATTATTTTCTATCAACAGAGGTTGGCAAAAAGATTTCAGACAGGATGTGAAGTATGGAGAAAATAAGCCTTGTTGGTTCATTCATAATAATGGGACTGGACTTCTTGATGGAGTTCACACAGACTACATCATGTCTGATCTCTTCAAGACCATCTAATAATGAGCTTATATACCCAGAAGAAAAAAATATAGTAAACAATCTTGATGAGACAGTTAAAAGACATTCAAATGTTTTAAATATAACTTAAAAAAAGTCTGCAAATTATAAACATTACAATTAAAGGCACTGCAGAAATACCTAAATACTTTGTAATAGTGGCTGAGATAAATCTGTGAATAGATTGAAATGCAAATCTAAAACTTTACCCATTTTTAAATCAATAATTTCTTTACAGGTGCTATAGAGTTTAAAACTGTATTTATAGGCATAGATGAATAATAACAGTTCTGTATTATGGTAATGACTTGTCATAAGCCTCAAACACGATTTCCCCCTTCTGTAAGCCTTGTCTTTTTCTAGTTTTAACTTGGCACAATTATCATTTTCACAATTAGGGCCACGTTGTTTAAAGAGCACCTATTGTCCGATTCACGTTTTTAAATTTCTTTTGATGTGTAAATGTGTAGTAATACATGTTAACGATATCCAAAAGGTACAAAGCCCAAAGTAAACGATGACGCGTGTATCGTCTCCAACGTAAATCTCTTCTTTTTTTTGACTAAAACAAACCCACCAACCCAGTCTCACCCCATGGCGTCAATATTTGACGACACTTGACCATGCGTCAATATGTTGACGCGGAGGGTATACCTTTCGCGTCATTTTTTGACGAACTGGGGACTTCAATACTATTAAGTCCGTTGCATTCTCTTTCCTATTTTCTTACCATTTTCTACCATTTTCGCGTCGGTTTAGGGTTAGATTTACATAATGACATCCCTACCCAAACCTTTCCCTAACCCCAATGCCAGGCGACAACTGTTTAATTTCGCGTACCTAATAGTATTGAAGTCCCCATTTCGTCAAAAAATGACGCGAAAGGTATACCCTCCGCGTCAACATATTGACGCATGGTCAAGTGTCGTCAAATATTGACGCCATGGGTGTGAGACCGTGTTAAACCCACAGATTGTAGGCAACAGTTTACTTCCTGGGATTGGTGATGTGGACAAAACCGACATTATCATAATTCCTCCCGCTTTGGACTCACAGCCTGTAAGCAACTGAATCTTTCAAACATGGTATAGAGCGTCATGTTTTCTGCTGGCGTCAGAGGTATTCAGGCCAATCAGGGACGCAGAGCTTTTCAAATATGTGCATTTCAGGAATAGTGAAATCTGTAGCTACAGAAATGTACAATTTGTGGAAAATAATGTGAACACATTGTATAATACCAAATACACAAGGCAAGGCAAGGCAAGTTTATTTGTATAGGACATTTCATACACAGAGGTCATTCAAAGTGCTTTACAAAGAAATGAGAAAACAAAAATCAAAGATACATGAATTTAAAATATCAATTAAAAGAAAATAAATGTGATTTTAATAAAGACTGTTTAAATGTGTGAAAAAGAATAAAACAGGAATAAAAGTATAAAACAGTTAAAAATCAGAATAAAAACAAGAGAAATAAAAAAGAATTAAAATGGTGCATATATAATATAGTGCAATCAGTTCGGACGCAGCATAGTGCTCATTCAGCAAATGCATAGCTAAACAGATGTGTTTTGAGTCTGGATTTGAATGTGGCTACTGTTGGAGCACATTTGATCTCTTCTGGAAGCTGGTTCCAGCTGCGACTGGCATAATAGCTAAAAGCTGACTCTCCTTGCTTTGAGTGAACCCTTGGTATTTCTAGCTGATGTGATCCTAATGATCTGAGTGATCTGTTGGGTTTATATTCAATGAGCATATCAGCAATATATTGAGGTCCTAGTCCACTGAGTGATTTATATACCATTAATAATACTTTAAAATCAATCCTAAATGTAAATGGTAGCCAGTGTAGCGACCTGAGGACTGATGTGATATGTTCATATTTTCTGGTTCTGCTCAGAATCCTGGCAGCAGCGTTCTGAATGAGCTGGAGCTGTCTAATGGTCTTTTTGGGAAGGCCAGTGAGGAGGCCATTACAATAATCCACCCTGCTGGTGATAAAAGCATGCACAAGTTTCTCTAAGTCTTGTCTGGAAACAAAGCATCTTATTCTTGCGATATTTTTGAGATGATAGTATGCTGATTTAGTTATTGCTTTGACATGACTACTGAAACTAAGGTCAGACTCTAGTATCACACCAAGATTCCTGACTTGATTTTTAGTTGTTTGACCCCTAGCGTCAAGGTATGCATTCACCTGAGAACTTCATCTTTGTTTCCAAACGCAATGACTTCAGTTTTCTCTTTGTTTAACTGAAGAAAGTTTTGGCACATCCAACTGTTAACTTCATCAATGCATTTGCACAGGGAGTCAATGGGGCTGTAGTCGTTAGGGGATAGAGCTAAGTAGATCTGAGTGTCGTCTGCATAACTGTGATAGGCAATTTTGTTCTCTCTCATTATCATGACAAAATAAAGTTTTTAGCTCTTTAAATAGCAAATGCATTTGCACCCAATTTTGATCTGAAAATGAGGTGTGTTCAGGCGCATTGTTGATGCGTTGCTATTTTTAGGGCAACTTCAATAGACTACGCTATTGACCAACTGAAACCTGGTCTAAAGTATAAATATGGTTTTTCAATGAGCGTTTTAGTAATATGCGCCTATAAACGTATAGGATAAAAATAAAACCTGTAGGATAAATATTAACACTTTGACTTTCTGAATTCATATCAGAATATGTATTGTATGTTACACAGTTTTAAGTTTTAATTGATATTTTTACTTACCCCATCCACAGAGCTCCTATAATGAGAAACTGAGGCAGAAACACCAGCAGACAGCCAGACACTGAGCTGTCCATTGTATCTAAAGAAAGACAAACCCCAGGACATTTACTATAAAATAAAAAAAGAAAAGACAAAAATGTCCCTTTTATTATGAGATATACTGAACTGTTTGACATACGTATAAACTATAACCAAAGAACTTATATTGACAAGAATTGAAAGTCAATAGAACATTCCATTGCAACACCAGCACCCAGCAGCAGCCCTACAAATCCGCCATTCTGGAATGAGAGCGACTCGGGAGTCAACTAGAAGTGATGGCAATATCAGCTACTTTGTACATTAAAAGATCAAATTCAAACTGAATAATGATAACACAGTATAACATACAATCAGACCAGTGATTATTAATCCCTTTTTGCAACTTATTTTCAGATATTTAGACAAGTCTTCCACTTTTATATAGGCTAACTTTACATATATACATACCGACATAAACTAATCCACACATAATATTTTGGCTCCATATACATACACATATACACGCATATACATCAGAATTGCTTGAAATGGATTAAGTAAAAAAAAAACTACCCTCGGAGGCCAGCGTTGCCAAAACCCCGGATGTTCCACCTGACCAGGTTGCGTCCGGTGTTTCGCCGCGGGAGCTGCTAGTGACGTCATGGAGGACGTCCATCTCCCCGCCGCTGAGGGTTAGCCAATTAACGGAATTATTAACTAATATTTTATTATCAGAGTGCAGCATTTTATCAAGGTTTTCTGGTGTTGTGTAATTAAATAAAACAAAACAAGTAAAAGGGTCATTTTTTACAGTTGGGTTAAAAGAAGTTTAATATTAGATTTTATTTATATAAGATTTTAAACTAATTCTAAAACAGCTCGCGTTTCTAAATAAGGGACGCGCAGAAAATGTCATTCATGTCATTTTATAGATTGCACTCATTCACTTCACACATATATTATACGTGCTTTAAGGAGTTTATAATATAGTGCTGTTCCAGTAAACACGTGATTATGTCTGGCCGAATATTTTTTGTGTTATTCGGATGAATTCGTTATTCGTTTTGAAGCCATTATCCGTGCCCTTCCGAATAACAGATTCGGCTTCGGGCACATCCCTACCTCCTACAGTACAGGAATACTCTTGTAGCTCCACTGTTGATTGAGTCCAGGTACAGCTTGTTTAATAATGTGAATCCATCTGTTACCAGTTGTCAATTCTTATAACAGTATGTTTGCTATCCAGAGTGCTTTCGAACAGCTTGAACAGCTTAAAGGATAATTCCGGTATTTAACACTTTGAGTCTCATTTCTGGTTTGTTTTGGATGAACTACAGTGATGGACACAGAAATTTTGACAATGGGTCGTGTCTTGAGTTTTTGGCTCGTTTGGAGGCGTCTCTTGGCTGCTTCAGAGTGGAGGTCGGTGGCCATGCACAGACATGTCATTAGGGCAACACTTAGCGTTCATTTTCGGAACTGTGCTGCTCACCGAGTGGTTCGTGGTGTTCGTTGATGATTAAAAACAAATATATTGGCGCAATGTATGATTTCAATCCGTATTATTTGCTATAGTGGAACTATTTTTTATAGCATATATACTTCCGCTCTATATTTGAGTCTGAAGCGTTAGCACACTCCCGACCACTTGTGGCTGAACATATTTTTCTCTTTAATAAAGGCAGGAATCTCTGTGCGTGTGTCTGTCTGTCTGTTTACAGTTATATTATGTGGCGGATGTGTTGCTGCGGACCCAAGGGAGTGTAGTGGCTTTTTTTCGTGCAATATGGACATGCGACAAGTTTAGAATTAATAAACTTTAAAAATACTACAGAACAGCGCAAGCCGGAAGCGGCGTGCCTGTCACGCGTCCTGCGAGAACAGCATTAGTGAAACAAAACACAAGAGCAATACTTTTAATAAGGTAGCCTAACATTTTTCTAACAAACAAACATTCCCGTATCAGAAACAAGCAGCACAGTAATTACTGACAACGTAAAGGGTAGGCTATTTAAATAAAACAACGAAAATAAATGAACGTAGTCCAACAAACTGTGATAAAACGGTAGCATACTTTTAAAATCAAGTTTATTTATAACACTTACACCATCCAATATGTTTTTTTCATCAGCAGAACAATAAAGAAGATATTTTGCAGAAACCCCTGTGCTCCGTCATGCAAGTCAACAGATCTGCACACTTTAAGAGCTAAAGCATATATATCCAATACAACATTAATCCCCCATAACTCCGTGTGACATATTGACGTCTTGTGAAGCAAATCAATCAGTTTTTGCAAGAAACTAAACGTTATTTACAACACTATTAGCGTGAATGCCAAAGCAGGAGGCGCGCTTTCTGTTCGAGGCGATCTCTTCTACTGGAGGCGTTTGGTGGCTGTTGCCTATGGATGTTGGTCTCTCTGCGCCGCCTAGAGAGCGGGAGCGTGAAGCGCACTTCCTGCTTGGCAAAATCTCGGCATTAACGCTGTAAAATATTTATATATATATATATATATATATATATATTCGAATCTCAAAACTGAAAATCGAATGTCAGCCCACGGAAGGAATATTCAAATATTCTGGTCCAGCCCTACAAATATGGGAAAATTTTCTTCTGAGAGAAACCGAGCGAAAAAACTACAACCACATGTAAACAGACCCAGCGGCGGAGTGATATATCAGCGAGCAATGAGTCTTCCTAGAGAAGTCAATGGAATTTTACAAAATGCCAAATAAAACACGACAGAAACTGTATTTCGCTACACAACTTGTGTTTTATCATCAACGAACACCACGAACCACTCGGTGAGTAGCACAGTTTTGATTGTGTTGTTTAACCGACATGTTTATGCATGGCCATTGACTTCCATTCTGAAGCAGTCAAGAGACGCTTCTAAACGAGTCAAAAACTCAAGACACGACCCATTGTCCAAATTTCTGTGTCCATCACTGTTGTTCATCCAAAACAAACCAGAAATGAGACTCAAAGTGTTAAATACCGGAATTATCCTTTAATATAAAATTTTCTCCGTCTATCACAGGGTCTGGGCTGCTTCTCACCTGTGTATTTGAGATTTCATATAACAGAGTTCACGCCAACTACTTTTAAAAGTTAGGCCTGAAATGTATAATTCAGCTCATTCATAAAGTATGATGTGAGCAATGACAAGGTCATGAAGTAAAACACACACATACAGATAAAATATATAATGTGAACACAGCTTTAAATAAAAGCATCTGTCAAATGCATAAGTGCAACATAAATATTTGTATTAATTCCGAAGACCTCTGTGATGAGTGTCCTCTACATCAACATAAAGTCTTGAGTGACTTTGCCACAAATAGCACACTTAGACAGGAAGAGACCATGTGATGGTGACGGGACGAGCTCTCCTTTGGGCTCAATCCCTATGGAATTTGACTTCTTCTGTAATACAATCTCTGTCTAGTTTTATTCAGCATTTCAAGGAAGTGTTTGGTCAGACGATGTCCAATCTCTCCGTACACGATTCACTTTTCAATCTACGTCAAGGAAAGCTGTCTGAGAGTACCTAGGTCCTTAATTTCTGTACTATTGCAGCCTCCAGTGGTTGGAATGAAACTGCCCTTAGCACAGCATTTCGTCATTGACTCAACCCCCATATTTGACAACTTATAGTGGTATATGAGGATTCGATGGTTTTGGAACCTCTTATCCAGAAAACTATTTGTGTATCTCAATGTCTATCAGCCTGTGACGAAGTATCTGCCGCTGAAAATCCTCCACCCCTGGCTCCTTCTCTGGTTCCTCCAGCACCAAAACCTCTGCAAGTGAATTCTACACACCTCTCTCTTTCGGAACGTCAATGACGCATCCGTAATAAACTCCAGGAGAAAATAATGTCATCGTCAATTGCCCTGTTCGACCTAAGCTCAGTTCAACTTACCCAGAATATTGAAACTTTAAGTCGTACTTCAGTACACCTGTTAACTTCCTGTATTTGTGTCCCAGCGAAAGCCCTCATCAACTCAGGATCTGCAAAAAACTTCATATCCACACACCTCCTACAAAAACTAAACATTCGAAGACACAGATACCAACAGGATCTTACTGTTCACACTATTCAAGGAAAGCTGTTGGTTCAAGGTCGTATTCACCATTACACCACTACGTTAACCCTTCGTGTTGGATGCTTACATGTAACAGAAATATCCTTTATGGTGCTGGAGGAATCCACCACGGAACTCATCCTGGAATGCCCGTAGCTATCCAAACAGCTTCCAAACATCGACTGGCATAAAGGTGAAGTCGTTAGCTGGGGTAACAACTGTTTCCTGTCATGTCTAATGCCCGTTCGTAAGTCCACTTCTCTCCATCATTCTTCATCATCCAAGTCTGACAAGGAATACCCTATCAGATCAACTACCGTCAAAAGTCCCCCAGTTCAAGACCAGGTAGACATACCCAAAGAATACCAGGCGTTCCCGGATGTTTTCACCTCATTGGCCATGGGACTGTGCAATTGACCTGCTACCTGGAGCCTCATAACTCGACCTCTGTATATCTAATGAATGCTATGCAAAATTCAGAAAATGACAAAATTCTGGATGATGTGGTGTTTTGGGTGACGCTTTGGATTGCAGGCCGGAAAGTACTGCGTAAGTACAGCGAATTTACAGCGTATGTTTCTGTAATTATTGTATACTTATGAAGTACGTACGTGTAATTATAAGGGAACAATTTATAATATTTGGGGAATAAAGGGGTAACAACCAGGAAAAATACAAATAATATATGCAGTAAGTATTTTATAACTAAGGGCTAACTAATATCACATGGTATGTATGACTTATATGCTACAAACGTGGGAAATGACAAATTATTTATACAGTAAGTAATTCATAAATTCGGACTAACGATTCAAATATTAGGCCTACGTGATATAGGCTACATGCAAAACAATCTTATGTTTGAGAGTAATTTAGCGAGAACACATTCACTGAATTGGCTCAATCACACTCCTCTCCACATATCCGTGGTGATCGCACTGGCGTCATACATGGATTCTGCAAACTGTGGGTCTTCATTCAATCATAGTCATACACCACATATATTTTTGGATTAATATAGGTAGGCTATTAAAATATATTTAGGCATAGGCTAAGAATTTTTTTAACCACGGGGGGTACATATTTTATCATTTCATGATGCATGATGATGGAGATTACTAAACAACAAAACTTGAAATACAGTTAACCCTTTAACTGCCACACCATGAAAAAGGCATTTGAAAATTTTTTGTTTGCATTTCTTATCTCCTTATGTCACCACTTAACACAATCAATGTATTTTTTTCAACACATCCCATCATTTTTTAAAAATCGGCCTCTACCAAACGGTTGATATGTCACTTAAAGTGTATGTTGCAGGTTAACCACCACTGTCGATTAATGGGTACATAAATCACTCAAGATATGTGTATAATTTTTAAAATGTCTCAAAAATGGTCTTAAAGACCACTTTTTTTACGTTTTTGGTATTAACGGTTTTTTTAACGCAATTCTGCGATGACGTCACGTTGGGGAGAAGTGGAGAAAGACTCAGCCAGAGCCATAGAGATAGATGAGACATTTATTGCTGTTTAATACTTACGTATATAATTTGGAAATCATATATACATCGTAGGAAATATATAATGTGTTATACTGCAAAGTTACCTTGCTAATTATTATTTATGATATATGTGGAGATAAATAAAATTCGCAAATCTGCTGATTTGATCCATTCATGTCCTGACCATCAGGCTAGAGATTTTTAAACATCCTTAATCCACACTTACTAGTCTATCAAATAATATCTCAAATATATTGTTTTGTGAAATAAAAGGATGCTTTGTTATATTGTTTATGCGATTATAACGAATCACACGATCATTTTATACGCAGCAGCAGTCAGCAGCTGCAGCACACTCGGATCCGACCGCATACATACTGTAATAAACAGGCGTTCGGCGGCTTTTTACATCACGACAGGCTATGCCATTTGAGGAGGAACCGCTCATTGATCACCGTATTTTTATAAATCCTGTACATGTTTGGACCTGCCGAACAGGTTGAGCACTTTTGTATACTTTATTGAGCAGAGAGGCTGCAGTTTGACCAGCGGGCTGCGGGAACCGGCGCACATCACGCCGCCAGACGGTGTTGCTAATATAACTCGAAATGTATAACTATTATCAGATCGGCCCGGGAAAGTCCCGACTCTCTCGATTGCCATTCCGCTACTGGCTGTAAGAAAGTGAGTGCGTTTGGGTCGCTGGTCCCCGCGAACAGACGTGACGTGCTTCACTCACCTTCCAGGATTAGAGACATGCTGCCAAAACCGTTTGTGCTGAAGATCGCATAAAGTTACACCCATTTCAGGCAGGATCATGGACCCCCTCAAGCCAGCATGCACGAGTATGTTAATTGTTTGTTTACTCTCTACACGAAGATATGCTAACCTTATGCTATCTGGCTGTCTGCCTATCTCTCTATACTAGCCTATCCATCTGTCTGTCTGTCTATCTATCTGTCTATCTATCTTATCTATCTATCTATGTATCTATCTATGTATGTATGTATGTATGTATGTATGTATGTATGTATGTATTTATCTATTATCTGCGCTATCAGAACTGTACTTTACTCGTCTTTCTATAGTCATTCTCAATGCTCTCAAGGCGGCTTTGGTCAATTCTCTCCCCAGCGTGACGTCATACAGTGCGTTGTGAGGGAAAGGAGAATCATTGCAAATTGCTGTACTTTTTCATACTTTTTCGGGTTTTGTGATACCCAACAACATAAAATACAATGGATAACAGTTTAAATGTTTATTATCAACAAGCAAATTGCACAAATTCGTTGAAAAATTTTACCTGCAAAACGCCCTTTAAAGGAATTCAAACACATACTATGGAAATTAGAAAATATGAACTATAATACTAATTTTTTACAAACATAATCCAAATAAAATGGTTTTGTATATTTAATCTTCTTTATTTATTGAAGTATAACATATTAAAATATTTCAGGTTTTCATTTTAACACAGGAAATGAAATGCTTTCATGTTTTTTGCAATAAAAATTACCAAAAGTAACAAAAATAAGGACTTTCTGCATTTAAAGCCTAAAATAAAAGAAGGCCAAAGATAGTAATACAATGGATTTTAGTCTTTTATGATTTAAGAAACACACTGTCAAGTTTGGTAGTGCAACATAATTTTTTTGTCTTTTTTAGATAAATTAAAGGGGTCATGGCATGAAAATCTGAGATTTCCCATGTTTAAGTGCTATGATTGAGTCCCCAGTGCTTCTATCAACCTAGAAAATGTGAGAAAGATCAACCCAGTAACTTAGTTTTGGTAAACTATTCTCTGTAAGCATGTGAAAAATAGGTAATTGAAATTTGGCTCCCCTTGTGATGTCAAAAGGAGCTCTCATTATAATAATACCACTCCTTAATTTGCACTTTCCAACCACAGCACTGCCATTTCCAGTGTTTTAATCCAGAGAGGGAGAGCACAACTAAGTTTCAATTTCAACAAACCACCATCATTGTGATCGGTGTTTGCACTTCATCTGCTCATTTGCATTTTAAAGGACACACCCAAAACTGCAAATTTTTGCTCACACCTACAAAGTGGCAATTTTAACATGCTATAATAAATTATTTATATGATATTTTGAGCTAAAACATCACATATGTGCTCTGGGGACACCAAAGATTTATTTGACATCTTAAAAAAGTCTTGTGACATGGCCCCTTTAACATTTCTTTGTAAACCAGCAATGCTGTGTAGAGTAAGCCAACGTTATAAACAATCCTTCAAACAATTTAAAACATCATTTAAGAAGTAATTATTGATTAATTAATCAGTAATTATGATTTCCATACATTAATCATATGAATTCATTATAGTTATTTCAAAAAAATATCCAGAAGTGGCAAAAATACATACTTAAGAAATGATCTCAATATATTCAATAAGAAATAACAATAGCTGTGTCATATTCATAGCTGTGAATGGTCAGAAATGTATATTTCATAGCAAATAGTACATTCTGACTGCAGAAATGGATGATCTGAAAACATTGCCTTAGCTTTTCTACATTTACCATTAAGTGACAAATCAACCGTTTGGTTGAGCATGTTTTTGAAAAATTATTAAAAACATACGAAAGTTTTTTCATGGCACCAAGCAGTAGCGGAGTGGCCATCGGGAGAGTCGGGACATTTCCCGGTGGGCCGGTAGTGTTTTGAGTCTGCAAGTGCCGGTCTGATAATGGTTAATATATATACATTTCAAGATATTTAGCAACCCCGACTGTCGGCCTGATGTGCGGCCGCATCCCGCTGGTCAAACTGTGCAGCTCAACACAGTAGGCTATATAAAAGTGCTCAACCTGTTCGCCAGGTCCCACCATGTTTAGAATTTTTTTAAATATAGGGGGATTATTGAACGGCCCCTCTCCAAATTGCATAGCCTGTCGGCCTTTGATGTGAAAAGCCGCGTCGTCGAATGCCTGTTTATTTCAGAACATATGTGGTCGGATTGATCCATCAAGCGGAGACTTTTTGAGAGAAATTGTGGATTAAGGATGTTTTATATCTCTAGCGTGGTTGTAAGTACTTGAATGTATAAAATCAGCACTTTTGCAAAGGTTTATCTCCATATGGCTATATATAATAAATAAAATTTAGAAGGGTAACTTTGCAGTATCACATTTTATATTTCCTACTATTAGATTTCTATTAGATTTCCATATTAATAGAAGAGAGTATTAAACTGAAATATATAAATATCCTCACAACATTATTATTTCTCAAAACTGACAAAAATTATTTTCAAATGAATCTGTATTCTAGATGCACACATTATTCCGGATATGATTTGAATATTAGACGAGATAATATAACGGCAATGAACGTCTCATATGCCATTAAATATCCACATAACTTAATATAACAGCATAATGAAATGAATAAAAAGACAAGGAAGCAGGATTGGCATGTAAATTGTATTATTATTAGCGGAAAAAAAAGCAATATTACTGAAATAAACTCGCCAAACACGTTAAAATAAATAAGCAATAGCTGTGGAAAAAAACATTATTATCTCTCAAAACTTTATATGACAAAAATTATATTTAAAGGAAATATTCTTACAGTTATTCAAAGATGCACAAATGATTCCATATTACTCCGTTTATGAGCACATTCATCTCTGGTCTCGCTCTGTTATGTAATAGCTGATTGAGGTGCGCATCTCCGTCTTTCAACCAGGTATCATTTTGTATAGTTACTTATTTAGCCATGATTTAATGATTTTATTAATATTATGAAAATGTTTTTTTTTCTTGGGCAAATTGATTACGATTTGTATTACCTTAGTTTTACTACAAATAGGCTACGAGACATTTTTTTTACCACGGAGGGCCGGTGGTATAAATTTCCCGGTAGATTTTTTGGTCCCACTCCGCCCCTGGCACCAAGAAACATAATTTTGTAAAGTTAGGGCTCTTACAGTGTAATATGTCAACAAAATATGGTTTCCTTGCAAAATTTCAACAAGAACAGTTCATATTACAGAAGTGATTTTTTTTCTTTCTAAAATCCACATAACAAGATGTGTTGTGACAAGTGCTGTTGATTGACACATTGATATCTAGTGGATTTTTTTTGGCATAACATATCTTACACAAATAGTAGAGATGGCTCAATCAGCTTGAGTTAAGTTAGGTACTCCTCTCAATAAAATATAGGGACTCAAAATGTGCTCAACCGTTTGGTGGGCTGGCAGTTAAAGGGTTAATGTGTTCATGCTATTTATTAGTACAATACAATTTATTTAGAATTTTCAAGCAAAATTAAAAATAGGCAAGGCAACTATGGTGAAAACAAAGCAAGCAAAACTAGAACTATTTTCTGTAGTTACTGTGTAAATATATCATTGTTTTATGTTGTTACAGTCTAAGTCAAAAAATTTTACCCCCTTGTTTCACGTAGTTACAGAGTAAGTATACCATCTGCGGGCTGTAAATTAAAGTGGCACTTGTTACCCCCTTGTTTTGCGTAGTTAGAGTAAATACAACATCTGCGGGCTGTAAATTAAAGTGGCACTTGTTACCCCCTTGTATTGTGTATTTACCAGGTAAATATTATATTTGGGGGCTGTAAATTAAAGTGGCACTTGTTACCCCCTTGTTTCACATAGTTAAAGAGTAAATACAACACCTGCAGGTTGTAAATTAAAGTGGCACTTGTTACCCCTTTGTTCCCAAAATATTATAAATTGTTTCCTTAAATTTACACTTATGTAAGTACACTATAATTACAGAAATGTATGCTGTAAATTCGCTGTACTTACGCAGTACTTTACTGCATATGTTATTTGTATTTTTCCCGGTTGTAACCCCTTTATTCCCCAAAATTATAAATTGTTCCCTTATAATTACACGTACGTACTTCATAAGTAAACTATAATTACAGAAACATACACTGTAAATTTGCTATACTTACGCAGTACTTTCTGGGCTGTAATCTAAAGCGTTACCATGTTTGGATTTTTTTAAGTTACTGAGAAATCACGGCAATCTATCTGGCAATTTGAATCAGGTGGGGGAAGAAGAGAAAGTAAAGATGAAACATCAATATCGTCACCTGATAGGATCTGCGCTCTGATGCTGCTGGCTACGGGTGGTGGTTCTGAAGCAATGACATTTGGTGGTATGGGCATCTGAGTAGCTGAAAACAGGGAAAAAGATGATTTTGCTTGAGGAGTTATGTTATGGTGAAGACAATCCAGTGTAGGATACTGAGGTGGTCTTGTTTCTGTTGCAGCTGCTGGAGCTTGGGAAGCGAACGGGAAGGTGAGAGGGTGCTGAGATGGAAAATAGGTCGACTGGGCCTGTGCCACTAGCGGAGCTAGGCGCGCTCGCACTAGGATCTGCTGTATGCCATGACTGAGGAAAAGGGTTAGAGGTAGCCGGGGGAAAGATGAGAAAAAATAGTTTGGGCTTGCGGCTCTGGTGGAGGCAGCCTCGCGTCAGGAACCACGGGCCACGAACAATGGATGTCCACAGGTTGCGCCTGCCCCGCCAGTGGAGGCAGCCTCACACTAGAGGGGAGACGGTCGCTGTTGGAGGTTGGTAAATCCAAAAGTTTAGCCTGGGGGATAGATAGACCTTTCTCACAACTTCTGTATTTATGACCGGAAATACGCAATCGTCGCGGAAATCTACTTCCTCCGCAGTCAATACAATGTAAAAAGCCGTATCTGTTCCATTAATTCCCTGTTCATGGTGAAGTTAGACAGAAGTGGATTCAAGCTATCCGGCGAGATTAAGGACCTAACTTCACCATAAGAAAGGGGAGCACTTATGTATGCAGCAGACACTTCACTAAAGACGATTACATTTTAGGGCTCACTGGTCCCCGCTTGCAACCAAATGCTGTCTCAACCCATTTTTCTTGGAACGAGTTCACCCCGACACACAAACATACGATCACAGACATTACCAGACAAAAATGTTAACTGATAATGAAAGCATCCGGCTAACGTTATTGTTGCTACACACCAGACGTTCACTCGGACAACCATCGGCAGTAATTGAAGGTAATTGGTACCATAAGGCTTCATTCAAAGCAGACTATAATGTTTTGGTAAGGTAGTCTGTATCATCTACTATACATACATTATGTTTAAGTGGACACTGTACTAATGTGTTATTTTAGTTGACAGTTCTGTAACAGTTAGACTCGCTCTCTACTTACCTTGATATTTATAGACAAATTCTTCATGGATAAAGATTTCCTCTATTAGTCGTGTCACATCAGCAAATGTAATATTCGTCAAATCCGTTAACGAAGTTGTGTAGACTCTTTGATCCATTTTAAACTTGCCCAGGTTTGTGTTTTTCAAATGTGTTGACGCTTAACAGGAACTCCGCTTTCACGACGATTACGTATTTCCGGTTACTGTGAGAAAGGTCTATTGGGGAAAGCTGTCCGGGCTTACGGCTCGGGCGGAGGCAGCCACATGCCAAGGGCCGCGGGCCATGAACTATTAATGCTGACAACAGGTTGCATCTGCCTCAATAAAAATAAAACATCATAATGAGATTAATCTTTGACATAATCTTACTCAGTCAATATTATATGAAGGTTTAATTTTCACAAAATGCACATTATGTAGGATGAGTTTAAGTAGAAAACAGTAAATCGTAAAAAAAAAAATGTTTCAGAGTTTTCAAGACTGGGTCACAATGTCAAGAAAATCTGACTTGTTGGTTCATTCATAATAACGGCATTGGACTTCTTAATGGACTTCACACGGACTGCATCATGTCTGATCTCTTCAAAACCATCTGACAAACATACAAAAGCTCTTGCCTAAAACTGGAAATATGTGCCATACTTGACAATGTGTCAGAAAGCTGTTTATAACAGTAAAATCAACTAAAAAAAAAGAAACACATCACCTGTCCAAACATGCCCTGTGTTTCAATGTGAACTTTGCTTATTTGCTTAATCAAGACATTTGATATGAATCACAGTTTAAATGCAAATATACATTGCACTACAAAAGTATTCAGACCCCCTTCCCTTTTTCAATTTTGTAATGTGGCAAACTAAAACTTAAAATATTTGATTTTTTCTTATTAATCTACACTCAGTATCCCATAATGACAAAGTAAAAACCGATTTTTATCACATTTACGTATTTAGACCCTTTTCAACAACACTTGACCTCAAATGCCTTTCATTTCTCTTGATCGTTGCTGAGATGTTTCTACACCTTGACTGTAGTGTAATTGATTTGACATGAGTGTAGATTAATGATAAAATTAAATTTAAACAACAACAAAATATAGAAAAGTGAAGGGGGTAATGCCATTTTTGTAAATGTAACGGCAATTTCTATACCTTTTTTACATCTTTAAACTTGATATTTTAATATTGTAAAATAAGGGTTGATCGAGACAACAATTTGCAAACTTTCAAAGGTTACCATCTGTTAACAGTAAACCAAACTATTAGTAAATAATTAACTTAAGTGTAACATCTACACAAACAAATATTGCTGAAGCAAACACATCAGGAAAATTAGTATTGGTATGTTACCAATATTTGCTCATAATATAAATAATTAAAGATCACCCAGGCATGTTATACATTATATATTAAATTAAAATTATCTTTGAAAAAAATAAATGTACTAAACCAAACCTAATACACACACACTCCCACACACAGGTTGTCTGTGTAAGTATTTGCTCTGGCACAAGCAAACATAAAGTGATTGGGGTTCAGTGTTTGATGTCATTGCTGAATGCAGTTGATGCAGTTGCACCATGTCTGCAGACTGGACTGTTGTGTTATTTTCTCTGTTTGTATGTATTTATGTACAATCAGGGTCTTTTGAGACATTGGTCATCTCAAAGAGTAATGAACAATGGGTAAGTCTTTGTTATTTTTGATATTTCTTGCTTTACATTCTGTCATTAATAGCAACTGCTTAAAATGAGGGACATTATTTAAAAATACCAGTTACCTTAAATGAACCTTTATCTTTTTGCAGGACAAAGTAGTGATGTTTTATTAAAATGAATGTTTATATTCAATATTTTAAGTCTAATGGTCTGATAACAGGGTCTGGTCATGTCATTATTTTGATTAAAATATAAAGCAAATCAAATGAAATTGCACGTATGTTTTAAGCCTAAAACTTTACACAAAATGTTTTCAGTCCCACCCACAGGGCATCCAGGGCAACATGGACAGACTCTTAAAGGTATTGATTATTTTACATTGGCCCAAAGATTGAATGAATGACAGTTTTTTACTATATTGTACACAAACATTTACAATTTTACACTGTATAAACATATAACACATGTTTAAATGATCTTTCTTACAGAAGCGAAGTGTGAACAGCGCACAGGTAGGAACTCTTCATCACTCAACACTGTAGTTCAATTAAAATAGCATTGTTCTGGCAATGCAAAGGTCATGGGTTTGATTCCCAGGGAACACACATAATGATCAAATAAAAATTGTTTTGAATAATGCATATGCCAAATAAGTACATGTGAATGTCATTCAGGATTTTCGTTTGAAAGCACTGAAATAAATGAATGAGATAATTTTGCTCTGCCATTGCTAGTCGCTGGCGGTGTGCATGCAGCTTAAGTCAACAGAAGTGATCGTGATTTTAACATCACATTATTGGAGTTTCTCTTCTTCAACAATGTTCTTCCCTCATTCCCCTCCAAGCCATTCAATGCACTTGAAGGTAAATTTGGGTCTGTTTCTCACACAAAGTCTTGAAAATCTTTCAGATAGAGGTGCAGAGCGTAAAGGTGGACTGCAAGGTGACGTTACGTTATGCTCACACTGTCATGACCACCAAAGTTCTTAATAAAGCCGACGTCTCACAGGAAGTCTTTTTTGAAGTGGAGCTGCCCAAGACGTCCTTCATTACCAACTTCACCATGTCAGTCATTTTTCAGTTTTTATATTATGAGATATTTTGCACAAACCGCAGTGACACAACAGATGATTGTTTGTTTTTAGGGAAATTGATGGCAAGACATATACAGGTGAGGTAAAGGAGAAAGAGAAGGCAAAGAAGCAGTATGAGAAAGCTGTATCATCTGGACAGACTGCTGGACTGGTCAAGTGAGAAGAAAACATGAGATCTAAACGGATTTCAAATGGCTTATGCTAATTTCCTCGTCACGGTCAAAAGTGGTGTATTTTATGTTTCAGGGCTTCAGGTCGAAAGATGGAGAAGTTCTCAGTTAATGTGAATGTTGCAGCAAACAGCATCGTCACATTTATTCTTACCCACGAGGAGCTTCTTCAGCGTGTGTTTGGAAAATATGAGCTCATGATCAGAGTCAAACCCAAACAGTTGGTCCAGCACTTTGAGGTTCATTATTAACTTATTGCTGTAACTCTCAATGGTCACATTTTAGCTGTAGATGATCAATATTGTGATGATCGAGAATTAGCAAACTCAGCCTTTGCTATGTTACAGTACGTCCAAGCATTTAAATCGCAAAGGCTCAGATAACTCAAATAATGAAACTGAATGAATCTGCCCTGTCTCCTCAGATTGTGGCAGATATCTATGAACCTCAGGGCATTGCATTTGTAGATGCTTATGGCACATTTATCACCAATGAACTGCTCCCGCTAGTGGAGAAAACTGTCACTGATAAAAAGGTGAAAAAATCTGATTCATTAATAGACTACATTATTCTACTGATACAGCATTATGTTATTATACAAATATTAAATGTAAATAATCATGTTTGTTTTCCTATAGAGCAGTGGTTCTCAATCCTGGTCCTGGAGGCCCACTGCTCTGCACATTTTGTATGTCTCCCTTGTGTAACACAGCTGATTCAAATCATCAGCTCATTAGCAGATATATCATTGTCTGTCAGATAGGGGAGACGTGCACAGTGTGCAGAGCGGTGGGCCTTCGGGACCATGATTGAGAACCACTGCTATAGACAATGATGATAGTACAGTAATGACGGGTTTAAACTTCTTACCCCCCCCCCCCCCCCTGTTCAGGCCCATGTGTATTTTTCCCCAACAATGGACCAACAGAGGACCTGCCCTACCTGTGAAGGTACACTCATCGATGGAGATTTCTTTATCAAATACGATGTCAACCATGCTAATGACATCGGGCACATCCAGGTCAGATATCATGAGGTTTCAACTCATAAATTCAACACACAGTTATACCACATCTTTAAAATGATCATATTGTCGCGGTTGGACAGAAACCTTGCACTGTATCTCCATTTTCAGTAACATTGCCATAAGATTCATGGAAAGCATTATATGTGAACAAGAGGCATACACAATGCCATAAGGGGCGTGCCATAGTGAGAACGCACGTGTCATCGCAATCAGAAGTTATGATTCAGCTCTTTGACACAGGGATTTAAAGCAGATCAACATTAACAACAAGAAAGTTATGAAGAAACTGTTTTCGGATTGTTTATGAGGAGGTGGAGCGGTTTTGACTGAAGTCTGGACGTGTGATGCTGGCCCGAGAGTTTTTGGTTTCTGTTCTATCGCCTCCCACCTCTGCGGTGGCTGTGTGGGTGCACTGGAACAGTCCTTCCTGGAGGGCATTGAACTTTCGTTTGCAAAGACGTGAAACTCACCGAGTGGTCAGGGGTGTTCACTGATATGCTCACACAAAAATCGCTGCAAAAGATGCTTTCCAACAGGTGTTTTAGCATTCGTTGTAAACTTGTGGAGCTATTTTTCCAAACGCCTCACACCCGTATATTCGTCTGTTGAGAGGTTGAATAATAGACACTCCAGCCCAGTTGGTGGCGATAATCCACCTTTTAGGCCAATTGCAAGAATACAAACAACGTTCCGGGCGCGGAGTAATACCGTACCTCACAGCACATCTAATTTCACCCCTGAACACTAATGAGCGCCCCTGAGCATTTGGTGAGTTTTACGTCTTTGTAAATGAAA
Source organism: Misgurnus anguillicaudatus (assembly GCF_027580225.2). Lineage (NCBI taxonomy): Eukaryota > Metazoa > Chordata > Actinopteri > Cypriniformes > Cobitidae > Misgurnus > Misgurnus anguillicaudatus. The sequence continues at coordinate 12,359,414 of NC_073350.2, forward strand.
GTTTAATGCATTTTAGGAAGGATTGTTCCAGTGCACCTATACAGCCATTATAGAGGTGGAGGGTGTTACAAGAAACACCCGAAAATTCTCGGGCCAGCATCATATGTCCAGGTTTTAGTCAAACCCGTTCTGTTTCATCATAAACAATCTGAAAACAGGGCTTTAAGTGTAAAATACCGAACTTGTCCTTTAACACTTAAATTGCTAAGCAACCGTAATGCAACATAAACTAAAAATAAAACAGCACAAGAAAGACGAGTTTCATGTTTAATGCATTTTTTATTCACTTGAACACACTTTCTCTGACACACACAGAGAGACAGAGACACACAGTTTGGACTAAAATGGTTGGAGTTAAAAATCCACATTTGTGTTGAAGAAAAAAGTCACCTACATCTTTGGCCTCCATTAAAACCATCCTTGATTTAACATAAGTCGAGTCATACAGCCAGATCATACAGCCAGAGCTGGGTTACTTACGGTGAACATGAATCAACCAGAGCTTACATTCATAAGAAAAATGCATGTGCCAGATTGAGCTGCAGGGCACAATTGGCCCGGTTAACACACGCTGATGCCGAGTCTGAGGGCAGCTAGTCCTTGTTAGAGCATCTGACTTTCATGCCAGACCAGGGGTGCGTTTCCCAAAAGCATTGTTAGCCAACTATGGTCGCAAGTTCCGTTGTTTCAGCATAGTTCAATGATTCGGGTGTTTCCCAAAACCATTGTGTTCACCAACATGCAGAGGCGGATCCAGAAAATTATTTATGGGGTGGCAAGGGGGTGCCATGAAAACAATGAGGGGTGGCAATGAAGTAAGCATCCTTGCATGGTTGTCGTGGATTCGAGAAATTAAATACTGTATATACACCAGTATATTCTGTGTATACACTGGACCTCAAATTTTAATAACATAAAAAATGCAACTACAAATGTTCCTATAAGTACCTAAGCAGCTACCTTTAGCATCTCTACTGTAGCACCCTTTGTCTTAATACTAAGTTAATACATACATCTTATCAATATCTAAAAACACTGACTGGTTGAACATAATGGTATAAAGACTGTTATATAAATAAAATAGGTTTGTAAAATAGGTTTGTATAAGTTTATATTAATGTAAAACATATTTGAAAGGCACACATCTCTTTCTCGCATAACCCTCTTCTTTAATTCTTTCACTCACTTCATGATGGATTTCTGTCTTTTCACTTCTTTTTAGCTCTTTGCCATCCATTTTTTATGTTTATTTCTTTCATGACTTCATCTACTCCTCTCCCTTCCACAACATATTTTTCTGTTTTATTTGTACCTTCCACTCCCATAGTATTTGATTTTTCTATTCTTTTTGGTAAAAAAAATGAATATCAGCCTCTCTTTTCATAATATCCTGGAAAATGCAGCATTAAGTTGTCTTTTAAGCTTTCTAAACATACACAACACTGAATAGTTTTGTCTCCTTAATGAAGACAAATAAAAACATTAGGCAATATCATAACACGTGATTTCATATGCACGTATGAAATATTTTGATTGCTGCAGTAGCTAACAAGACATGACGGACTAACTCTAGAAAGAACTGTTTAAAAGATATTTACTGCTTACTCAAACCTGCAGTTCAGTTGTTATAACTACCAAGCAACTACCTCAGGCAATATTAAACAATCAACAGTTTCATTTTTGTATTTTTATCCTGATGCAACATTTATCTGTAAAATATTACCCTATTCAGTACTGTGATTTGCTGATGTGATGCTCAACTTAATCACTTAACAACACTAAAGAGAAAACACTATTTTTTGCCAGCATGTGATGATGTGAGGTGCTGTAAGGAACACAGGAGAACAGATTCCAAAGCAGAAGTTGATTTTATTGAAACACAGAAAGTCTCTCAGTCACCAAAGTCACTAAAGGGGATCCAAGGCAGGAAAAACAGAGCTCGCAGAAAATCTCTGGCAATCAGGGCACAGAGTGAAGGCAGGGGAACCCCGATACGGGTCGGGGCATGTAGGCCACTCCCGTGAGCGCTGCGTCACGGGAGCACAGGAATGGGGAAATTAATCCTCTGTGGAATACGAACGAGTCGTACCACGGCCCTCCCAAAAGGGACAGCTCGTCTACTGCAACAGTCCAGAGCTGTAATACACAGGAGATACAAATTAGTGATGGTAAATCTCTCAGCGCACAAGCGCGACTCACAGTTCTGTTTGCTGGTGAACTTCAGTGACAGAGCTCAGATGATGAAGGTAACAGTCTAGTGACAATGAGACAACACAGCTGTGAATAGCTGAAGAGCTGATAAACTGAGACTCGAAGTAATCCACTTCTCCACACAGCGAAGGCAATCTAGTTCATGCGGTGACAGTTTGTAGAGCCGAGGACTGAGAGACGACTGGAATTCTGCAAAACGGAGACAGCAGATAGCATAGTGCTTCTCAATTATTTTCTGTCACGCCCCCCCTAGGAAGAAGTAAACATTTCGCGCCCCCCCCCCAACTCTCCGCCCCGACTAGATATAAATAGTATAATTTATCTATAAAATGACACATCTGCAAAACATTGTATCCTTATTAACATTAAAGAAAACACAAAAAAAAGAAATATCGATCAACTTACAGCAAAGAATAACTTTATTAACATTGTTTTTTAGTCTGTAACAGAAAAGACTTAAAATGCATCAATTTGCCTGAAAAAAAAAATCAACCCTTGTTCAAAGTATAATATTTTTGACCGTTTGATACTGAAAAATCTAATTAAATATAATCAATAAATAATAATAAAAAAATCAAGCGGCTTATCAGCGTGATTGGGGTGTAATGTCTTTAAGTAACAGTGCAAAAAAATAACTTCCTGAAAAAGTATTTTTCCCCAGGGTCTCGCGCGCCCCCCTGGTGCTGCTTCGAGCCCCCCCTGGGGGTCCCGCCCCACTATTTGAGAAGCACTGGCATAGACTAATATTTGAATAATACTGAGAAAATAACACAACATGACAGGACAAGATGGCGAACTGCATCAAAGCACCTCTAGTACAACAATGACGGACCCGCAAAGACTGAGGGGAACTAGCCAGTATAAATACTACTACCGATTGGGAATAAACAAACTTCAGGTGGTGGTGACGTCAGTGCGGAAATCACATGAAACGAAAACACCCGTGAAAGACGCGCAAATGGATCAGTGACATACAAGACAACACAGGGAAACAGGAACACAACAAACCGGTAAGACCGAAATGATGACAGGTGCTTTATTAGATTAGAATTACTTGCTACAACCACGCCAGAAAAGATCGCTAGATTTGACCTAGTCGCTTTTTTAATAAAGTCGCTAAAAAGTTTCCTAATCTAGCAACATAGTCACCAAGTTATCAAGACTGCGCGGACTTTTTTTTACACTGTAAAAGACTTTCTGCTCGGACTGACTGTTCCTGCTTGAGTATGAACTCTGCTGCCTCTGGTTGGCTAACAATGAAAATTAAGCCAATCATCATCAGCTATGTGGTTGTCCCACCCCCTCTAACACACACACACCTATCATCATCAGATATGTGTCTCTCAGCCCCAAACACACGCAGAGAAAACTAAATTGCCTTTCTGGCTTAAAGAGCCTACGTGGGTATATATTATATATATTAGGATACCAGCGCTGGGGTGGCATATGGGGTGGTAATGCTTTTATTTAGGGTGGCAAATGTCACCCTGTGCCACCCCGGTAGATCCGCCCCTGCCAACATGATTCAAACGACGGATGTGCAACAAAGTTTTGCTTTGCTTTCTGGAAACAATCGTCACAAGCTAGTTAGTTTTTCCACCTATGCATCGTACTATGGTGGTTCAGCAGTAAGTTAAATAAGGAACTGCTTCTATGAATATGTACAGTTAAGGAACAGTTCATGTTTCATGTATTTCAGGAGTGTAGAGATGTTTATTAGTCTAGAATATGTTGTGAGATTTTGCCATATAAAGGGGCCAATGAAAATTATAATAAAAGTACTTTTTTCTTTTACAGATTGCAAATGGATACTTTGTGCATTTTTTTGCACCAAACAGTCTTCAACGAGTTCCAAAGATGGTTGCTTTTGTTATAGATAATAGCTACTCCATGGTAGGAACTAAAATGAAACAGGTAAGTTATGATGTTTGTAAAATATCAAACATCACTACTGTCAGTACATCTTTAAACAAAATACCTGTCATGTTAAACAATCCCCTGTGTTTGGTGTCTGGATGATAGACAAAGGAGGCAATGTTAACCATTCTTGATGAACTTCCAGAAGAAGACTACTTTGCACTTATTGTGTTTTCAACAACCTATATTGTATGGAGAAATCATTTAAGCAAAGCAACTCAGGAAAATGTGGAAGAAGCAAAGAAATTTGTCAGAACTATTGAAGTTATTGGAGGTAAGTGCAAACAAGAGATAACCAAGAAATTATCATTCACCAAATAATGAACACTTAAAGTCAAAATCACAAATGATTAATTTGGTGCAATTCATATGCAACCCAATTCCCATAGTCAAAAACATGATATTGCACAATATTTGGCAACATTTTTTAGGCTTTACTCATTCGAGTAATAGTTTTAGCATCATTTCTGAGGTATATATCTGTATTTTTGTGTTCGTTTCAGGTACAGAAATGCATGACCCTATGATACATGCAGTGAATATGCTTTATAAAGAACAACGCAATGGTACAGCCCCACAGAATGCCATTCCAATGATCATTCTGCTGACTGATGGAGAACCAAACCCATGTATGCACACATCACCAAACTTTTAACATTTTCATCACTGTCCTAAAATGAAGTATATTGTATCTGATCTTAAACAGATCCCAAAATCAACCAAAACACAAGAGATGGACAGGTCACTCCATCTGAGGGTTGCCCCCGCCCCCTAAAAACACAGTGATATACAGTTTAAATAACTGTGTAAGTAAAACAATAAAAATAGTACTACAAATCAGAAATCAACAGCTCACCTGACACAACTGTGCAACTCCCTTTATTTTGATCTTCCAAGAGAATAAGGCATAGGGATGATCACTTACTTCACCCACAAACAAGTTCAGTGAGAGACAACGTTTTTCAGTAGTAAAAATAAAACTCCAGTAAGTAGACTGTTAAGGGAATTTTATTCACTTTAAACATTGGATAAAGTGATTATTTTCTCTTTAATAGAGATGATATCTGTCAGGGACAGAAGATGATGGAGACAGTTTCACAGTTAATGGAACAGTTTATTTGAAATGACAAAGAGTAAACGGCCAATGGCAGATAAATAAAAGTCCGGAGAGAAACCACAGGTACACAGACACACTCCAAAATCCAAAACTCCACAGAAGATGAGGATGACGATGATGATAGGAATATCTATTAGATAAACAGAGAGCCAGATTAAGTCCACAATAGCTCACAATATAGTTCGGTTAGACGAGACCGGACAGAGAGTGTGTTTGTGGCTGATTTATATAGAGCAGTCCTAATGAAGGGGCGACAGGTGCAGCCAATCAAAAGTCAGGTGATTGTGATCGTGGATAATGAGAAGTTTGTGTGGAAGGACGTGGTGAATCTGTGACAGTACCCCCCCCCCAAGGGTCCGCTCCCGAGGACCACTGTCTTCCACGACGTCGAGGAGGTCGGCCTCTGGGTCTGGGGGCTGGTTAATCAGGATCTGCGTGATGAAAGTCTTGCAGGAGCTCTGGGTCAAGGATGTCGTCTCGGGGTACCCAAGATCGCTCTTTGGGACCGAAACCCTCCAAGTCCAACAGTTACTCCAGCCACCTGCCCCGACGTCTGGAATTCAGTAATTGCCGGACGGTGTAGATGTGGTTTCCTCGTCGAGAGGGGGGTTTCTTTACCAGGTCCTGTGGGAGAAACAGAAGGGGTGACAGGTGGATAAAATGGGTTAAACTGAGAAACATGAAAAACTGGATGTATCCGGTAGTGTGAAGGGAGACAGAGCTGGAAGGCTACCGGATTGACCTTCTTTATCATGACAAATGGTCCAGTGAACTTGGAACTCAGCTTTCGGCAGGGCAGATGGAGCCGGATGTTCTGTGTCAATAGCCAGACTTTGTATACGACCTTGAAGTTAGGCGTCGGGTCACGTCTGACATCCACCTGCTGCTTATGACGTTAAATAGCTGCTTGGAGGTGGCGGTGTGCTGAGTCCCAAACCCTCTCGCTCTCTCTGAACCATTGTTGAACAGATGATACTTCGCTAGGCTCTTCGGTCCACTGGAACATGGGAGGCTGGTAACCGAGCACGCACAGGAATGGGGCTGGGTGAATTCTGTGCGTACTCTGCCCAGGGCACAAACTGGCTCCAAGAGTTCTGATGGTTATGGCAGAAGGTTCGGAGGAAGCGACTTACTTCCTGGATTTTCCGTTCTGTCTGGCCTTTAGTTTGAGGGTGATAACCTGATGAAAGACTAATGGTCACATTCAGAAGCTTGAAGAAAGATTTCCATACTCGGGAGATAGGAATATTAGGAATGATGTCATTTTCACTCCACTTGATGGGACAGACAAACACCCTTTTAGGTAGAATGGTTTCAGGAGGCGAGGTGTCTTCCTCTGAAGGAGATAGTCTTTACAATGCATCTGCCTTACAATTTTTGTTAACAGGACGGTATGAGATGTTAAAATCAAAACGAGTAAAAAAGAGGGCCCACCTGGCTTGTCGGGGGTTCAGTCTTTTTGCCTCACGTACATACTGGAGGTTCTTGTGGTCTGTTAACACCGTGAATGGGTGACATACACCTCAAGCCAATGAAGCCTCTCCTCAAGAATCAGTTTGATCGCTAGTAGCTCTCGATTTCCGATGTCATAGTTTTTCTCTGCTGGGCTGAATTTGTAAGAATAATAAGCACATGGATGGAGACGGGCTGGGTTCCCCTGCTGCTGGGATAGGACGGCCCCAACACCTGTAGATGAGGCGTCTACCTCCACAGTAAAAGGTTTGTTTGGATCTGGGTGAATGAGGATGGGTGCCTCGCAGAAAGTTCTCTTCAGCGTGTTAAATGCCACATCTGCTTAATCACTCCAGGTTAGATGTTTGGGTTTACCTTTTAATGCAGATGTCAGTGGAGATGCAATATGCCACTAAAGTTGCTAATGAATCTTAGCCTGGCTCCACTCTCCTACGTGCTTCCGCTTAATTTTCATTTCGCTTCAGTACTACGTCTGGGACTGCTGTGTAGAGTTTAGTTTTCTCCTGCAGGTCCAATCAGCGAACAGAGGGAGGTGGCTAAGAACGATGACATTGAGGTCGTGCGTCAGTTTGAGTTGTAGTTCAGTAATGGCAGCGGAAAAAGACGTGAGAAAAGCTATGTGTAAAGTACTAGGGACCCAGACTTGAGTAAAAGTACAAGTGCTCTATCAAAAAAGTGACTTGAGTAGAAGTTGAAGTGCTCATTAAGCACAGCACTTAAGAGGAAGTACTAAAGTATTAAACATTTTTTGTACTTAAGTATTGCAAGTAGTTTATTTTAAAATATACTACTCAAGCACTGAAAGTAAAAGTACAAGTATTGTGTAATGTAGTTATTAAAGAAAACAGTCAAAAGTTTGAATATAATATTGTTTATATTATTTCAAATGTTTAAGCTAAAGGACACTCACAATTCCTTTGGCTGTAGGAGGAGTACAAGGGCAGGAATGTTCAGATTAATTCAGATTCATTTAACTGATATGGCAATAGAGAATTCAGTATTAATGAAATATTAGTCGATATAAAGGTAAAGGTACAAGGTCTTTCAATGTATTTAGGTTTCCTTCTTTCGCGCACACTCTCCCTTTCTCGCGCATTATCTCTCTCTCTCTCTCTCTCTCTCTCTCTCTCTCTCTCGCGCGCACGCGCACGTTGGCTTTCTCTTCGCTTCACATTTTGTCCACAACCGCGGCTCATATTTGTGAGTGAGAGGGAGGGAGGGTTCCGCCCTTCACTATCTCCGATTGGTTTAGACCACGATGTGTGTGTGTGTTTCTAACGTGTATCACCGCTCCGGCAGTGATAATGTGGGTTTGAAATGATTCTTAACATTTTTATAACGAGTGTAACGAGTAATGATGCAGCACATAAAAATGTATTGGAGTAAAAGTATTAAACTCATCGAAAATATGTACTGAAGTAAAAGTGGAAGTAGGAGAAAAAAATACTTCAGTAGAGTACAGATCCTGTTTTTTAGTACTTAAGTACAGTAGTGAAGTAGTTCTACTTCGTTACTATACATCTCTGGTCACGACCACATGTTAGCAATCGCCTATGGCAGATCCTGAGTGACTCTGGGCAGATCCAAGTTTTAAACTTCAACAGAAGACCCTCCTTAACGGAAGTAACGCTTTGCAATGGAGCATGGCCAGACTCTCTGTACAAATGAAATGAATGTATGGGAGTCTGGTTGGACCAGGCTAAATGAATCTACCATAAAAGTATAAATATTTGAAGGTCCTTCACTGTGACGGGCTTGGGCCAGTTCTTGATGGTATTGACCTTCCCCTCTTCCATACTCACTCCGTGGCTGGATACCTGATAACCTAGGAATCTGATGGTTGTTTTGTGAAATTCACATTTTTCAGCTTTAACAAATAGGGCCTGTTGATGCAGTCTTTCCAACACTTCTTAACATGCTGAACATGGGCAACAGGGCAACATTAGAAAAGATAAAAATGTCATCAATGTATACTATCACAAAAAGTTTTGCAGATGTCTAAAAATAGTGTACATAAAGTCCTGGAATACGAACAAGACCATACGACATTACCAAATATTCCCAGTGCCCAGTAGGGGTCACAAAAGCTGTCTTCCACTCATCACCGTCACGTATTCAGATAAGATTATAAGCACTGCGTAAATCTAGTTTTGTAAACACTTTAGCACCGTTAAGCTGTTTATGCGCCACTCGGACGAGGGGAAGAGGATAACGAAATTTTTAGCCCTCTGTAATCAATACAGGGTCGAAGTCCTCCATCCTTTTTTGGCCCAAAGAAGAATGGTGAAGCAGCAGGGGAAGTTGATGATTGTATGTACCCTTGCTCCAAAGCTTCTGAGATGTACTTCTCCATTGCATCTTGTTCCGGAATGGTGAGTGAATAGACTTTTCCTTTTGGCACTGGTTCACCCGGAAGGAGGTCAATCGCACAGTCCCATGGCCGATGTGGTGGTAGTTTCGAAGCTCTCTTGGGACAGAAGACGTCTTTGTATTTGGCATATTCTGAAGGAATGGAAACAAATATATTATCCTTAGGACTTTCTATTGTAGTGCTGCATATCTTCAATTTTGGAAAAGGAAGATGAGGTTTTGGCATCACAGGAAAACATTGTGGAAAACAGTGAGTACTCCATCGTTTCACCGCTCCAGTATCCCAAGAGAGCTTCAGGTAATGTTTGATTAAACATGGTCTCCAAAGTATCATTCCCAAGTGGAATTCTCCAGGACCAGAAGTTTGATTTTTGCCTGATGCAGGATACCCACTGTCAGAGTGATTTCGCTGGTGCGATGCTGAATTGATGAACGGTTAAGGGGTTTTCCGGTGACAGACTGAACTTTTAGTTTCTGTTGGATGGCCTCTTTCTGGATGTTAAACTCCTGGCAGAGCAGGGCTGAGATGAAGTTCCTGGCTGACCCAGAGTCGAGAAGGGCAGACACTGTAACAGCGAGATTACGAAATGATAACTTAACTTTGGCTGTCAAAGGAGTGTATATGTGTTTTTCTGGCTCACCAGAGCTCTTGGTGGACGGATGGGGCATTCCGTGATAACATGCCCTTTGCTGGCACAGTATAAGCACAGACCCTGGGTCATCCGCCGTTGTCACTCTGACAGTTGGATCCGTGTTGAGTCCAGCTGCATCGGTTCTGGTTCTGGAGAGGGCAGCTCTGGTGGGCGATAAAGTGCAACAATGGAACGATGGCATGCTAACATCTGATTCTCCGTGCGGATCGCTCTCTGAATGAAACTTTAGAGCCCGATGGTATCATCAGATGTAAACAGCTGTAAACGAAGCTCTGGATTAAGACCATTGCGATATGTGGTTATGAGGGTCCGTTCAATGGCATATAAAGGGTCAATGGCATATAAATAGAAGTCCGGAGGGAAACCACAGGTACACAGACACACTGCAAAATCCAAAACTTCACTGAAGATGATGATGATAGAAATATATTTTTGATAAACAGAGAGTCAGGTTAAGTCCACAATAGCTCACAATATAGTTTGCTTAGACGAGACCGGACAGATAGTGTGTGTCTGTGGCAAGGGCGTAACTTTGGGTCTACCATTGGGGGGTTACACTCTCGGCATATTTATTTATTTATTGAATCATTTTCTTGTGTGAAAGTTAACATGCTTATTTGCGTTCCTGTATTAGAAATACATTGTGATACTTTTACTGATTTAGACTACTTAACGTAAATGCAGTTGTTCAGTTGACTATTTATGCCATAATGATACAGTAGTTAAATTAAGTGTTTAAGCACTACCCAGCAGTAGCAGCTTCCAATTAATTGATTTTTTTGTGTGTGTTCAATATTTTATCAAAAAAGAAACAAGAACTTAAAGATTAATCAATTGAATCATTGTATTGGCACCTACATGCAGCAAATGTATTATGAACTATTCAACTCTCAATACATTACACAATACAGGGTGGCAAACTGAAGTGTAGCTTGCACCTTTATTCAGAACAGATTTCACATATTGGTGGGCATCACCAAAACTCACCATCCACTAACAAAATCTAAACAAAAGCATGTAAAGAACCAGTCAGGACATTACAGATTATTTAAAAGAGAATACTATCTTTCTTGCTGGCAAATGAAATTAATAAAGAAAACGAACAATAGTGTTCATTTGGAATATTTCATATTTATTCAAATCTGAATGATGTGATAATATTGGGGGGGGTATATTAGCTGGGGCACGTTCAATCTCACACCGGTGCGCAACGTTTTGCTATGGTTTCCGGGTTGAACGACATGTTTCCTTGAAACGTTGTGCAACGGAATGCAACAGGTTTTAGAAGCGTTTTCTCTTGTTTGGTGGGTGTGTCAGAAATGTCAGCCCAATCACCGGCAAGATGTATAAAACCACGCAATAGTAAAGAGACAGCTCGCTCAATGGGTTCAAGTTGGAATGTTGTCTTTCATTCTGGACGGCAAGGTCAGTGACTGTAACATCGAGGGTATTTTACAGTATTAAACACACATTTATAACGATTTCATTAGGCTTCAGAAACATTTAAAAAAGAACACAAAGACTGGCCTCTCAGCTACCATAGTTGCAACTCTTGGTCATCACAACAGGGTGTTCAATGCATCACCGTTTCAGTTTAATAAGCGTTGTGCAACGTTTTGTCGGGGCTGAACGCAGCCCTGGATTTGATTTTTGCGGGGGTCGTTACTGTACCTGTAGCCAGAATCTTTTTTTCCCAAATGAATATGGCCAATTGTTGTTGCTGTACTGGCATAGGCCTACTCTTTGATGTTCATAATGGCAGCCATATTTCAGTTATTTGCAGATTGAGCTATGTACAATGGATATGTGTTAAGTTGTTTGCCAATTAACGACATGGCAGAAATTGTGCTCGAAAGGCTGAAACAAATGTAGGCATGTCAGAATTACAGTTATGCCGCTTACATAATGTAGCCTTTTTTAATGTTTGATGACAAGATAGAGACTTAAGGAAAGTTATGTAGACTAATAATTTAAGTTTAATGTCCTAATAATCAGCGTACTTACTTGTTTATCCCACAGCTGACATGGAACGTTATTAACCAGTTTGGGAACTTTATTTTTTCGTTCTAACTGGTTCACGAACATCAATTTTAGGGTTGTTACATTTCTTGCACACACACACACACACACACACACACACACACACACACACACACACACACACCACTTTCAAATGACATTTACGTCCATGGTCTATACTGCAGCGCAACCCCAGAGTTTTTTTTTAACTAAAAAAGTGTCTGCAGAGTTAACAAAAGTCCCTGTTTACAAGGGTTGAAAACTCTGGAAGTGTGTATGCCAGTGGGGAATCTTCAGGGCCTTGTACGGCTTCAGAGAAGGCCTAAAAAAAGTATAATAAAAAATGTATTATTAATAATAATAATAATAATAATAATACATAATAAAGTTTTTAATAAAAATAAGTTTTTAATCTTTTAAATTTCTTTTTAATTTAATTTAAATTTAATACAATACATGTAATATATTTTCTCTCATCTATATTCTAACGTTAAGCTTACTGTCAGGTTCATGTCATGAAAACATCTTATCCAATCAGAATCGTCTGTCTCTATTAAGGCCCGGTTAGCTGACTCATTCATTGGTTAGGACTTCACGAATCCCAGGGAAGGCCAAGCTATGTGTTTTGGTGTGGAGAGTGATGGGCAAATTGACCAATCACGCTTTGATTTCAAGTGGGCAGGTAAAAAACAAAACATCGCAAGCCTTCATGAAGTCCTAATCATAGACCTTTAATATTAATACAGTCTAATGGTCCGAATCTCTGCGGTGAGAGTGGTTGAGTAAATGGCGGAAGACATAATTGACGTTGTGGCTAGCTTGATTAGCCTGACTACGTCAGACTTCGTACTTCCGCTAAATTTCATTACGCTTCTGTACTCAGTCTGAGATACCTCCCATTCAAACAGTTTTCCTCCGGCATCGAGACGACCGACAAATCAACGAACAGAGGGCGGGCTGAGAGCCGTGACGTAGACGCTAAGCGCCGAATCACGGTTGTAGTTTGTAGTGGACATGGAGACACAGAAAGCTATTTGCTCTGTTGTGGAGAACCGGCACTTGCCAACTTAAAGGTGCAATTTGTAAAATATTTGCAGTAAAATCTCAAAAAACCACTAGGCCAGTGTTATATATTTTGTCCAGCTGATTACTATCAATATCTGTAATGCTTTCTACTACTTGTAAATCGTGAGAAAATTTCCATTCAAAACATTGACACGTGGCAGTGCAGTCTCCTGTCAATGACGTTAATATCCATGTGACCCTTTGTCACCGCCTTTACTGACGTAAACCACATGACCACACTGGTCGAGCTCGAAAAAATAAAATGGCGACCAAGGAAGCGGCTGGAGCACAAATTTAGTGAAAATAAACGCATATTTTCACTTTTTAAGCATTTTAATTTCATTTCTAGCGAGAAATTAGTATTGTAGTTTTCAAATATGTGATTAGTTATCACAAAGGCGCTCTCTGTTTATATTTCAAACACGCTGCCTTTGAAGTGCGTCGGAAAGCCTTTCTCTGAGCGGCCTTCAGGCCTCCGAGTCCGAAGTCATGTCCTCATGAGGCAGCGAGGCCACAAGTCCTCACAGTCCTCACTGCCTTGAGTTTTCGGACGCAGCCAGTGTTGTGGACAAATGCGGAACTACGCGCTTGCTTATGGACTTATGGATATCTCTGTACCGTCTGCCGCTGGTTGTGTCAGCTCCTGTAAGCGTACAGGCCAACCAAACGACCCAAGAAGAGTTTGGAACAAAACGAGGGAGGATCAATTTGGTGTTGCATTATTTGGATAGAGAGAGCTTCACGCCAACATTTAACTAGACCGAGATTCTGATCCTGCTTGTGTTTTACGCGATGGGTGAGTTGTTTTGATTCGTAACCCTTCAAAAAACGTATGCTATTATATTGATGACAACATTACTGTAATCAGCGCGTCTTCCCGCGGACGATATGCACATCAAAAGGTATTGTACAGCAATATAAATGGTCATTTTAAGACACTTCACAATAAGATTTATACTGTCAATACATTATGTGAAAAATCATTGTAGATTGTAAGTTGAAAACTTAATTCTGAGCTGTGTTTACCATCGAATTTGGACTAATACTGTAATATCAATAAGACTTACAATTTCGTTTTGAACATCACATATAAACTTACATAATGAAATAAACGATGTCATCAAACGCAACATTTATTAGACTTGATTACCTTATCCATCAACGTGATTTCTCGTTCTCGTCTGATTGATGGCTAAAGTTAAAGACTACAAATCCCATAATTCCACGCTGCTTCAGAGCGTCAGTAAACAACATCATTGTTTTTGTTTGATCTGGCGCCATCTTTCGGCACATAAATACAAATTGTATCTTTAAACCCGAACAAGAAAAGTGTTTGTTAAACATTTTGAATGGAGATTATGTTGTTGCCCCACTCCCGACAAGTTTTTGGAAAAGTTTAATTTATCAACTTTACCGATCGTCAGCGAGAAACTGTGTGCAGCACAGCTTGACGTGCACAACGATCGAGAAATCATGGAAGGGATTTATATTGTTCACAGTTAATGGTGGAGGACGCATGGGCAAGCATTCTTTGGTGACATTCCTGATTAACGTTAACCAGAAAATAAGGTAGGAAGATTTAATTTACATATGGTTATGGTTGTCTGGTGGAAGAGTTTGAGAGGAGAGAGGGGCGTTCCTCCCGTTAGACGTGAGTGGAAAGACACCGTAAGGATAGTGTTCAACTAGCTCTGGCCGGATTTACTTTACATAATCTGCAAAAGTCGTTCATAGCCATGTTAACTCTGGTATTTCGCTCAATGGGTTTGTTTTCACATCATACGAGTATTTTACAGCAGAGATTCGATGCGGCTGAGCCGGCGCATAACGCACATCATATCCAAATGTTATGTGTGATTGGCTTACGTTTAGACCAATGATTTTAAACTTCAGACAAGCCCCTCCCACGAGAAGGAAAACGATTGTCAATTATGCCCAGCCAGACTCTGTCTATGAAGCGAAGCAAAATAGCAGAGGATGGTATTACCAGGCTATAGCTTGATAGGGCTGAGGTAAAAACGAAATGACTTAAGCGGGTACTCGTGAAGAGAACAGCCGGGGGAAGCGCGTGCAGAGGACCGCAGCGCATATCAGACTTCGAAAGCTATTTGTAAACACGAGAAGAATAATGGGTTTAATTATACTTTCACTTCCTGACAGTTTCACTTGTTACGTGAGGATATGTGAAGAAATAAACTTAATAGTGTGGCCTTAGCCATCACAGGATAGTAATGACTGACAAGACGACCCCGGATTAAATACAATATAATTAAATAACTAAATCTTAGATAAAGCAAAAACAATCAAAAATTTTTTCCTCCCTAGATAGCCCGACGGGCAGGGCGGAGATACATTTTGGTAGCCCGACAAGAATTCGCAATAGCCCCGGGACCTCTGGGTTCGGGCTAACGATTTTGCGAGCCATATAACAGTTATAAGCCATAAGGAGGTGCACTGAGAACGCAGGATGCTACATTTCCCCTTATGAAAAAAGGATTAACAAGCTATCCTACAGCTAAATATATATTTACAAAAAAAGAAATTAATTAATTAAAGAACATAATTTAGGCTTGTTAAATGCAAATTTACGAGCCCCTGTCATTACAGAGCAGCAGAGTCTGTATTTGTGTTTATCAGTTAAAGTAATTTTAAACTTTAAAACTGCATTTAAAGGCAGACAATGCCAATTCTGTAATTTAACTTTGCGTGCTCAGAATTTTTACGCGTTCACTGTATGATTTAACGACATACGAATATGTATATTCTGAATAGAAAATTTTACGAAAAACAAAATACTCTCAATTTATTTGGGTTTTTATTCCCCCCATGCTCACTTGTCTCCATTTCCCTGCTTTTAAGAATTAAGGCGGTGTCGTAGAACCAATTCATTAAACTTGTGACTTTAAAGGCGGAGTCCACGATGTTTGAAAAACGGTTTGGAAAAGGAGACGGGCCGACTACCAAAACACACTTATAGCCAATCAAATCAAATCAAATGCCGGGTTGCGTATGTGTGGGGCGGGTCTATCAACAGAAGGTCCAGATTCTATTGGGGTAGGAGCGTGTTTGTTTAGGTGATTTCAAATATCAACATTGGCTTTCAAACATCATGGACTCCGCCTTTAATTTATTGCACCATGCGTAATTGCGCATGGAGAGGCATTTGCACTTCATTGCATGTTTTGAAGGCCCAGCTGTAGTACTCATGGTTCGCCACTGGCGTAACTGTAGCAAAAGTAATGCATCTTAAAACGAAAACACATTAATGTAAACATAGTCTAAATGGTACAATTTTGGGGGGGCTTAGCGGTTTCTATATTATCCAGCAGTTTTTTTATGTACATTGTTTTCTGTCTTGTTCAATTGCCTGTGTATTTTAAATAAATGAATGAATAATGCATTTCATACTCTGTTTAAGATCCAAGAAGTCTTCCTGAGATCCAGGAAAGCATTCGTAATGCCATTGGTGGGAACTTCAGTGTGTTCTCTTTGGCCTTTGGCAACGATGCAGATTATGGATTTTTGGACGTTTTGAGCAAGCAGAATAATGGAGTAGCGCGCAGAATTTATGAGTATTCAGATGCTCCACTTCAGCTAAAGGTACAGAACACTCTATAATGTAGATTCCTCTAACGTTGATAAATATTGAAATCAGTTGCTTGTGTTGCCATTAGTTATTGTGAAAACCTGAACACTGTCACTGATGGTTTGCTAATGATTTACTGTCAAGGGATTTTATGAAGAAGTGGCAAGTCCTCTCCTTTCAGACGTGAAGTTTCACTATCCTGATAACACTGTTAACTCGCTGACAAAAAGCCACTTTAAACAGCTCTTCAACGGCTCTGAGATCATGGTCGCTGGCCAACTTAATGACATTGAAATGAACAACTTTTTGGTTGAAGTATCTGCACAAGGGGTGAGTGTATCAAACATCCTATATTGAAATCATTCTTCCCTTTACGCAGGAGCCGATCCACGCACACGGTGTGTGTATGTATGTGTGAGTGCGTGCGCAAACGAGAGAGAGAGAGAGAGAGAGAGAGAGAGAGAGAGAGAGAGAGAGAGAGAGAGAGAGAGAGAGAGAGAGAGGCAGCGTAGCGCTGATTTATGCTTCTGATACTGTTGTCTTTTTCTAGTTTGTTTTACTAAACGGCATATCTGCTATTTTAACTCCTAAAAAAAAATCCTTAAGGATTTTGTTTAACTCCTAAAAAAGAATAGAGTAATGGTGACAGCCCTAAATTCAATGTAGAGATATATGCAGTATAGTCCTAACAAGCATTAAAAGTGTTATATTAACTGTGTTTTTAGCTGGTAGATCTTGTCGGCTTTATTATTTTAAAAGTAGATCACCACACAAAAAAAGTCTGGACACGCCTGGTGTACAGTAAACTAATATTAATGAACCCCTCTAATATCCTGGTATCTATTAAGAAAGGAAATGATTACATGTCAGTGTGATTAATATAACATGTTGTAGTGGAAAAAGCAAATTTCTGTCTTTGCAGTTTTTTTTATTGCAAATGTATTTGTATCTTATTACTGCTATGCATGTGAAAATGCCCTCTAAGATAGATTCAGTTTACATATTGTACACATGTGAGAATATACAGCTTTTTTGGTCTCCTTAAAGGGAAAGTTACCAAAAAAAAAAATGAAATTCTGTCATCATTTACTTACTGTCAAGTTGTTCCAAACCAACATTTTTTCATTCTGTTGAACACAATGAAAGATATTTTAAAGAATGATTGTAACCAATCAGATCTGTAGCATTACTGACTTCCATACACTCTTAAAAAAAATGGTTCTATATCGAACCAGAAATGGTTCTATCACCCGCTTCATATATGGAACCCCCAAATGGTTCAATATAGAACCACTTTAATGGGTTCATTAAAAAGAACCCCAAATGGTTCTTTGAATCAAAGTTAGATGGTTCTATCTAGAAAATTATAAAAGTTTACTATTTATTAATTGTATTATACAGAAATATAAATCTATAAAAATTACTTAAAATCACATCTCTTTATTCTGTATTAGACAGCAAAACTTTGGTTTACATTTAAAATGTCTCATTACATTCAACCATTTAGTTATTTAATTATTTCCATTAAGCATTTTCACTTTTTAATAAACATACATATACATATATATATATATTGCATCTCTGTATTAAACAGCTAAACTATTAATTACACTATACATAAAAAATTTTGTTCAAGTTATTTCCCTTACGCATAGATACTGTACAGTATATGCAGTACTAAGTTTTAGTAACTTTTACATGTGTCTGAAATGATGAAAGAAATCACGGTAACACTTTACAATAAGGTTCATTAGTTAACATTAGTTAGCTACATTAGTCAACATGAACTAATAATGAACTGCACTTATACAGCCTTTATTAATCTTTGTTAATGTTAATTTCAACAATTACTTATACTTTATTAAAATCTTGTTAACATTAGTTAATGCACTCTGAACTAACATGAACAAGCAATTAAAGCTTAAATTTTTATTAACTAACATTAACAAAGATGAATAAATACTGTAACAAATGTATTGCTCGTGGTTTGTTCAAGTTAGTTAATACATTAACTAATGTTAACTAATGAACCTTATTGTAAAGTGCCACCGAAATCACAATGCATTTAAAGACAATTCATGAACAATCTATTAAATAGAATGACAATTTACACAAGTTGATTGTACATTTGTTTTGTACAGGTATTAAAACTTAAGCATATATTTTATAAATTAATGTCACTGTGTGCTTAATGGCAAAAGGGTATTGAACATTGAGGAGAAAAAAAACGCAAACAGTTGTCACGGAGTGACTATGCGGGGCGGAACCAAAAGGAGAGTGAAGAGGTTCCGCCCGGACCGGTTTGTACAGACACCGGCACTTCCGGGTTCCCCGGGAATCCCCGCACTCACTGAAACAAGGCACAGCTGTGTGAGTGACATGGCGAGCGATGGTTGGGCGAGCCACGCCATGGAGGAGGATATAAAGAGAGAAGGTAGAAGTTACTGTAAGGGTCGCAGAGTCCGAAGAGTCCGCAGGCTCTGCTGATCCGGTGACCGCTAGGTAGCGGGCGGAAAGAGTGCGGGGCTGGTCCGGGCGAAAGGACGGCGTGGTTGTGTATAGCAAGTTACTTGTCAGAGTGAAGTTTGATCGCGTTGGATATACGCTGCAGATGCCGGCTGGGTTGTTAGTCGTTCGGGTGCTGAAATACGTAGTTCTGCTACGGCTAGGAGCTGTGGAGGGAGAATAAACACTGTTCAACAGTCAAGTAAGAACCTCTTGAAACGGAAATACACAAAGCTTTCTTGAAGTGTTGTTCTGTGTCCTTGTCGTCCGTACTCACCTTAGGAGGGTCTTGGACCTTTGTGGATGCCATCAGGGGCCGCCGCGACGGTGTGTGCCCAACCCACACAGATACGCTCTCTAGTGGTGTTCCAGCTGGAGTCACGTGGAAACCCCTCCAACGTCCCTGGCCCCGTAATACTCCCCCTGAGGGCGAGAAGCGAGATTTTTAGATTCCCATTCCCCACTTTAGTTTTAAATAATTTAAATAAAGTTTCTATTTTTATATTTTACTTATCTCTGGTTTGTCTGTTCATTGGGGTGCTTTGGGACCTCCTCGAGGTGGAACTAGGAGGAGCGTGATCCGTGACAGGGGCGGTCCGCTTCTCCGACCTGTGACACAGTCATTCCACAGCCTGTGATGTCAATGTCTTCCACATATTAAGTTCACATTGTCCATTATAAAGTTGATACTTTCAGATTTGAGAAGATCAGGAGAGCCGTTGAACACTATGGTTGTTGTGGGACCTTTGGGTTCCTGTAAAACAAACATTTCACCTTTTAAGTGCTTCTTACCAATTAACAGAAGCCATCAAATAGACTTAAAATTATCCCATAATAACACAAATAAAGTATGACAACTAGGCGACACTCACGAAAAAACAAGACTCATAATAAATGATGTGGAGCTGTATGCTATTTAAGGGTAAACAGAGTAATATTTTTATATTTGCATTGAATGTTACTTTAAATAAAGTGCCTCAAATGCTAACTAAATTACAGAAGACTATACTTACACTATTTACACAGTCAAGGAAGCTGGGATTTTCTTGAAATAATGCTGGCAATAACATAAGTGCAGCATTCCTCACCAGACCTACAAAGATACAAATTATTGTACAGTACAGAAATCAATTACAGGGACATTTTACTCAAAAAAGAAAACTTCAGGAGAACACTAACACAAAAAAAGATTTTGAAGAATGTCTGTAACCGAACAACTCTGCTAGCAATTTAATGGACACAAAACCAATGCAGGTCAATGGGCACCATTGTTGTTCGATTACCATACTTTTTCAAAATATCTTCTGTTGTGTTCTGCTGAAGAAAGTGACGACAATTTTAATTTGTGGGTAAACTTTAACTCTTTCTCAGCCAGCGTCTCTTAATTAACAAGTTTACTCTTCAATGGCAAGGAAAAAGTTTATACTAACATTATTTTCATATTTTCACTTATACAATTTATAGGTGCTAGAACCTTTACATTGACAATGCAAATAAAGCTACTTTACACTGGACAAAGAACAAGCACCTTCTGTGGTTTCCTCTCCAATGAGATTGGCGTAGAGATGTTTTTTACTTCCTTCTTTTGCACTCCTGATGATGTTTGGGGCCATTTTATTTAGAGATGTTTCCATGTTCTTCACCAAGTCTGTTCCAAACCTCATTGTCATTCCATGCAGCATCTTAAAACACAAAATCTTTATATATCCACTTTCAGACAAACAAGTTCCTTAAAGTCTACATTAACTTGAGGTTGCAATTGATGTATTTTTCAAAACACAATGTTCAATAAAAAAAAATAGTGTGAAATATACAGAATTTAAATTAAGTCCTCAAACACTTTACAGTCTTTAATGCTAAATTCTAAATGAAATACAAACAGTAAGAATTATCATTAAAGCTACAAAACACAGATTTCTTTAATTTTGCTCTTTGATGAACATTAGTGACAGTCAGGTTTACGAGGTCTTTTAAGCACCTTACCTTTTTGGATCAATGGGGTTTATATTTTAAAGCCAGTGACGTGTCTGATCATTTATTAACCATGGTTATCTGTGGGGGAGAGGAAAAAAGCATAAATTACACATCACAAACCAAATACACATAAAAACCTGAACACGTTTGGTTTTTAAAACATTTGAATGTTAAATGTAAGTGTCTTAACAGCTACCATCACATTAATTATTTGTGTGCATCACAGCATGCATATCTAACGTACTTGTTGCGGATACGAACGCTGCACTGCAATCGTGCATTTATAATACAGACCGGCGGAATGTTCTCAACTTTGGCCAGCAGTTTCCACTTTCCTTCCGAATTTAGCTCCAACCCTGATAAAACACTCGTGAACAAGCGAACAATACTCACGGAATATGTGTAAAACTGCGACAAACATTTAACTACATATAATTTCCCTTCTACCGTCTTCCACCCGGTTCCTTTCACCACGCGCTTCACTGAAATGACTGTCTCGAATTTCGTCTCCTTACAACACAGCTGTCTTATTGTGCTTGGCAATTTAATTTAAAATGACAAAGAAATAAAGCAGGACTGTAACGTAATTCATTAAAACCCGGAACAAAATGTATTTAACAGAGCTTTTATAACTGACGGTAGACGAAGCCCGTCAAGTGCTTCAACGTTACCAGCAGTATTTTTTACCTGAGGTAAATATTATAAATGTAGCTTCTAGTATCACTATTTTAGCACAACACATACTCTGACAAAATAAATATTAATTAATTATACTAAATGTTTCAGTAATATCGTTTCAAAAATGTAAAGTTTACTTACCTCAGGGTACAAACAAATGCCGGTCTGGAGTCCGAACTCCTCACCTCAGTTTGAAAAAAAACTGTCACGTCACGAGGCTCATCTTCGCTTATGGTGCAACGCATATATACGCCACCAGAGGGCACTTTTGCGATTATTTGTTTTTAATGCCCCTTCAGGTTAAATTAAACAAACATTGACAATTTAGAATGTACAAAATAAAGAAAACACCTGGTAATTCACCAAAAACGCAAACTGCACTGTAAGTTTCATGCTAATGTACAAACTTGCATAAAAAAGCTCACAGGAAATAAATCATACACTAAATATTAATAGCCTATTTGTTGACTCTCTCTTTATTTGACCACAGCCTATTGACACAAAAAGGTTTGTGAATGAGTTGTGTAGGTTTGTAAATTAGTTGTGTAGGTCTGCAATTATTGTGTAATCTTTAGTTTACACTTCAGTCACAAAACGTGAATTATAGAACCATTTTAATAAAAATGGTTCTTTGCCTTCCAAGGGTTCTATATGGAACCCTTTTTTTGGTAAAAGGTTCTATTGGCCAAGTATAGAACCCCACGGTTCTATATAGAACCTCAAGGAACCTTTTTTTTTTAGAGTGTAGTCAGAAAAATATATATATAGTATGGAAGTGAATGTTGCCCCAGATTTCTTTCATTGTGTTCAACAGAACAAAGTCATTTATACAGGTTTGTAACAATTTGATGATGAGTAAATGATGACAGAATTTTCATTATTTTGTGGACTATTCTTTTAACAATCCTCTTTATTTGTAAAATGGTTTGCGGGACACCTATAACTGATCTAGCTTTGCTTTAATTTCAACAGCTGGATAATTTTGAGGTGAAAGGTCAGGCAATTTCTCAGGATTGGAAAACCATATTCCCTGATGAAGACTACGTATTTGGAAATTTCATTGAGCGTCTATGGGCGTATCTGACCATCCAGGATCTCTTGGATAAAAAGTCAGCATCTTTAGCACAATGACTGAAAAAGGCCAACAATCCTGATCTCTATTTAACTTTTTGTAAAAAATAAAAGAACAATAAAGTAAAATTAAATGTTAAAAAAAATCCAATTTACATGAATTGTGTTTATTATTTTAGTTTCAGTTTAGTATTTTCTTGGAGAAGTGAGAATTTTCTAATATTGTCTTACAGAGACAAGGGTTCACCAGAGGAGAAAGGAAACGTCACAGATGAGGCTTTGAAACTCTCACTGAAGTACAACTTTGTAACACCACTTACCTCAATGGTCGTCACTAAACCTGAAAGTGAGGACGCGCTCATTGCTGATAAATTGACTGAAGGTACGATAACACAAACTACCAACATGCATGTAACTGCTCAACATGTTAAAGCATCAATCATTCAAATTTCAGTCTTGCCTTCATAAATAAAAAGTAAAAAATACAGTATATATATACTTTAAGTGAAATTAAGCTATTTTTTTAGATGTTACCAATTGGAGTAATTTTTTAAGTTGATACAACTTTTACACTTTTGACAGTATACAGATGGGACAGGTGGTTGGAGTATTTGCATAATTTGGTAACACTTTCTATGAAGCCTGTATTTATAATGCATTTTAAGGGTATTTTAATGCAGTATATAATGCAGGTAATGCCTTAAAAAACATGTTGTATTATCTGATAAATAACTGTAACAACAGTTACAGTTGTGACCTTTGCCTGTGACCAGGATTACGTTTGTGGATTACCCTGTTTTGGATTTGTCTGCCTGCCCTTTTGGGTTTTTTATAATAAAACCTCCTGCACATGAATTCGTCTGGTATCTCTCTCTTGGAGACGTAAGATCTGTACTCACTCTGCCGTGGATGGTACTACCCTTTGACTGAGAGTCTCCCCGAGAGAGAGACCTGTCCCGTCCCTGTTGCTTCCGTGACGCGGCACTCACGGGAGCGGTCTACAACCCTCACCCCGTATCGGGGCCCCCAACCTTTCACCCCGTGCCTTAATAGCCGGGGATTATCCTCATCTGGTGGCTGAACTTATTTATCTCTCTCTGTGAAAATTCAATAAATTACTTCTGCATTGGAATCTATCTGTCCTTTGTCGTTCCTAACACTATAGTTATGGTAACTGTTTGGAGTTCATTATATGTTCACTTTGAAAGTTATAACCACACACAATAAAGTATAATGTATTGTAAATGTTGTTGTGATTATTATGCTTATGTAATATTATTATGTTTTTATAAGGCATTATAAATACAGCTTCATAAAAGTGTCACATTAAACGCAAAAATTTCCATCAACTGTATGACACAATCAAAAATACTGAATCTGAAAACTCTTAAATAGAATTTTGTTAATGCATTTAACTTACAGTATATGACACTCACTACTTTCTGTACACTTATTTACAGAGCAACGAGGAAAACCTCAATTCTCTGGTACAGGTACGTATATATGCTGAAGAATCAGAACACACAGAAGTGGTGTGCACATCACATAAACCCAAATTTGGGCCAGGTGCAGGACAACTGGATATGCAATCAATTAATACAAAAAGAAGTCCGCACACTGAAAAATACTGCTCCATACAAAAATTTATTTAATTAAAAGGCAACGTTTCGACCCTCAGGTCTTCATCAGGCACAGTCTCAATAAGTGAGGAACACCTTTAAATACATAACAGGTGCTCACCTTAATTAGACATGCTCACTAAGAAGTCATGTGACAGAAACGTATATACGCTGCCACACAGCAAGCATGTAAAGGGTTACACTGCAACTGATTATATGTTTAAGTGTATTTGTTATATTAAAACTTTTTTATTTGCAGGTTACAGTGCTGCACCAGTGAGCTACAGCTACCACAGTGCACCTACAAATTATGGTAAAATCTTTATTTTCTGTAATGAGTAATTAATGCATGCAAAATATAAGGTAAAGAGTCAGATTTTACTTACTGTGTATCAAAGAGAGCCTTTCTTTGCAATTGAACAGTTGATGGAGATCCACACTTTTTTATTGAGCTATCACAACAGAATGATGCCCTGTGCTTCAACATTGATGACAAACCTGGTACCATATTTAACCTGGTTAGAGACCCGCTTACAGGTGAGTATTACTAGAAGACAACAAGACAACAGCATCAGAAGAACACTGTTTCAACACATGTACATGTATATATAGATAAAGTCCATATAGTTACATGTGATGGTTGCACACAGGAATTGTGGTCAATGGACAAACCATTGGAGATAAGAAGGTTGTCCCAGGGAAGAAGGTGATGACATATTTTGGGCGCTTTGGAATCCTTCATGAGAGGTTTGGTATTAGAGTAATGGTGAGCACAAAGGAGATCTCAGTGTCTGAGGAGGGAAAAGATGCAAAGTTCTTCTGGTCTGAAACTGCCACCATCAAAGGGACCAAGTGAGATTTAGCTCTTTATTTATAGATGTGATTAAATTAAGCCTATTTTAAGTACATGTATTTTAAGAGGCAAGAAAGTAAACTGAACACTTGCAGTATTTCATTCATCCTCCAGCATGGATCTGCAGGTAATAAAAGATCGTAGTTTAACTGTGACCTTGAGGGACTCAGTCAAGTTTCTGATCATCCTGCACAAAGTTTGGAAGAATCATCCGTATCATCAAGACTATCTTGGATTCTACACCTTGGACAGCCACCTCCTATCTAAAAGTGTCCATGGCCTGCTTGGTAAAACATCTGAAGACCTTAACACACAATACTTACTTAGTACGTGCTTATTTCTGAAATGTTTTGTGATGATCTCTTCAGGACAGTTTTATCATGGTGTGGAGTTTCAGGTCAGCGACCTCTTTCCAGGAGAAGATCCAAGCAAACCAGATGCCATCATGCTTTTGAAAGGACATGAGCTTGTTGTTACCAGGTGAATTTAAGCCCTTGAATTGAACATGGTCCTGTGAGAGCTTGATGTTAACATAATGCTGCATTATTTTCTATCAACAGAGGTTGGCAGAAAGATTTCAGACAGGATGTGAAGTATGGAGAAAATAAGCCTTGTTGGTTCATTCATCATAATGGCACTGGACTTCTTGATGGAGTTCACACAGACTACATCATGTCTGATCTCTTCAAGACCATCTAATAATGAGCTTATATAGCCAGAAGAAAAAATATAGTAAACAATCTTGATGAGACAGTTAAAAGACATTCAAATGTTTTAAATGAAATTTAAAATTATAAACATTACAATTAAAGGCACTGCAGAAATACCTAAATACTTTGTAATACTGGCTGGGATAAATCTGTGATTAGATTGAAATGTAAATCTAGAACTTTGCACATTTTTAAATCAGTAATTTCTTTACAGGTGCCATAGAATGTAAAACTGTATTTATCTAGGCATAGATGAATAAATAAATATGAAGAGTTCAGATGCAAAACCATCTTGTCAGGATCCCATCACCATCCACGTCATCATTCACTCCTCCCACTCGTTCCCATTCCCCTGAATACTAATCACCACCACCTG
Organism: Misgurnus anguillicaudatus; assembly: GCF_027580225.2. NCBI lineage: Eukaryota > Metazoa > Chordata > Actinopteri > Cypriniformes > Cobitidae > Misgurnus > Misgurnus anguillicaudatus. The sequence goes on from NC_073350.2 coordinate 12,385,611, forward strand.
TGTCCCATCACCATATCTCTTTAAATACCTCACCTTCACATTGAGTGCGTTTACATGCACAGTCTTACGCCGATTATGCTTAATAAACTGATAAAACGTGGGGTCATGTAAACGCGTAAATCGGTTTTCTATAATCGGGGAAAGCCCATAAACGGCGTAAGCAAAAATCGATCGGCACAGGTAGTTTTTTGCTCATTACGCCGATTTCGCGTGGCATGTAAACACCTTAACCGGCTTTCTCACGGTTTTGTCCATGTGCGCATGTCTCCGCGTATGAAAGATAAACGTCACACGCGGAGGTAAGCGCAAAGTAACGCATAAAAGTCTCCGCTCGACTAAAGCAGTTGGCAGAGAAACTGTTATAATAGCAGCTCATGTTACATTTACAGATTCTGCAGACCCGAGAAGAGATACAACAGTACAGCTTAAGGCAGATATGCCGTTGACTTTTTGAACGACTATTGTGTACTATAGGTGGTGACGTCACTGCCTGCGAGAAAACTGATAATTCTGCAAATCCTATGTAAACGCAGTTTTCTGCATAGGCGGCTTATTGATTTGCATGTAAACGCATGAAAACAGTTTTCTGTAATAAGCAGATTTTTGATAGTTATCCGCTTATGCTGTGCATGTAAACGTACTCATTCAGTCCTTGTCTGGTCTCATAATTGAATGCTAAGATTCACCAACTTCACTTACCTGGAACTCCTGATATCTTCATCTGAACCATTCCGATTATCCAGCATCCTTCACCTGCAAAAGAGAAATGATTATCTATTCAGCTAAGGGCTCTCATAAACTGCCTGTTACCAAATACTCACCTGTTTATTCTCTGCCTCAGTGTGTATTACAATAAAGTACATTTCTACTTACCTGACACCTCTTAAGTACGTTTGACATGTTTTCTTGCTGTCCTGTAGATTCAGGTTTCACAATCACCTGTAAAACTAAATAAGCAAAACCTTACATTACATGACAAATGAAAACAGTTTAACTTGACTGATGGAAATGTAAATGTACCTGTGACTGTAAGATTGATTGTGACTGAGCTGAGATGTTTAACTCAACATCAACATGCACATATCTAGCACTTGGTTGCACTATTCTCCAACATTATCTGTCTGCACAAGCGGAGGCTGCAGTTTCTGGACAGCAGTTTCAGGACCGCAGTTTTAGGACCCTCGTTTTTTTAACAGCGCCATCTAGCGAAACTGTAGCCTCTGGTGGTGCAGGCAGATGCTACTCGAAAAAGTGCCACCAATGCAGTATTTTCACCCAATTTAAACTACTTTTAAAGTTTTAGATGTTTTTAAAGGTTGAAATTAAATCTGATTTTTAGGAATGTTAAGTAATTATTGGCTCTACGTTGCATTATTTAATAACTCATCGAGTAAGATAAACAAGGAATCGTGTACTTTAGCCTTTTTAGTCAATCACATATTCAAGTACAAAGGGAATACACAAGGATGACTCTGGGGGTAGATTTAAAATGTGTGTATTTATAAAATATTGCAACAGTTGAATTTGAACACACACACACAAAATTGTGTAACACTTTACAATAAGGTTCATTAGTTAACATTAGTTAATGTATTAACTAACATGAACAAACCATAAGCAAAACATTTGTTACAGTATTTATTAACCTTAATCTTTATTAAGCTAAATAAAGATTTTAATTGTTTTTTCATGTTAGTTCACAATTCATTAACTAACTATCAAGTATTAATTGTTGAAATTAACATTAACAAATATTAATAAATGCTGTATAAGTGCAGTTTATTATTAGTCCATGGAACTAATGTAGTTAAGTAATGTAAACTAATTAATAGTGCTGGGCAAAGATTAATCACGATTAATCGCATACAAAATAAAAGTGATTATTGGTATAAATATGAGTGTGTGCTGTGTCTAATTATTATGTATAAATATATACACACACACATTCATTTATGTATTTAAGAAACATTTACATGTTTATATGTATTTATTTTAGGGCTGTCAAAAGATTAATCGCAATTAATCGCATCCAAAATAAAAGTTTGTGTTTACATAACATATGTGTGTACTATAATTATTATTTATATATAAAAACACACCCAATCATGTATATATTTAGGAAAAATGTGTTATATTTATATATAAAATATTTATATTTATATATAATATAAATTATAGAAATGTATATACAGTATTTAAATGCAAATATTTCTTAAATATATACATGAATGTGTGTGTATTATATATATACATAATATTTATACACAGTACACATACATATGCTATGTAAACACAAACTTTTATATTGGATGCGATTAATCGCGATTAATCTTTTGACAGCCCTAATTTATTTATATTTTTATATAATCTATTTTAAATATAAATTTCAAAAAATGATATATAAATAAAACAATTCTGAAATGAATATATGAATGTGTGTGTGGTTAAATATTCATAATAATTAGACACAGTACACGCACATATATTATGCAAAAAATCACTTTTATTTTGTATGCGATTAATCTTTGCCCAGCACTACTAATTAACCTTATTGTAAAGTGTTACCCAAATTTGTTCATGATGTGAACAACATAAGAACTGCATGGACAACGTCTTCACTGACTCCTAAGTGAGAGAAAGATAAAGAAATGAATGAAACCTGGAACATTTAGTTGAACGTTCAACAACTCTTTAATTTTTGATTTCAAACTTTAAAGATCTTAGTCACCACAGAGCACACACATTATATACAGTACAAAATTATATCAATCTTCATACCAAGTAATGTTCATATTAGTATTGCATACTGTTCATTACAGGATCAAAGGTTCTTGAAACATTCAAAAAACGAGTAACTAACAAGTTTTTACAACCAGCGTAATACAGTTTTCTTGTGCTGTCACTAAGTCAACACAACCTTTCATTAATTAAACGAATGTGCTAACAAGTCATTTACAGCATTATTCTATGTAAAGCACGTTGAATGACCTCTGTGTATGAAATGTGCTACACAAATAAACGCACACTGAAAAAAAAAATCCTTTCAATTTACGTAATTTTAATGTGTACATCGGTCCCACATGATCCGATTGTTTAAAACCAAAATAATTTTCCTCAAATAATTTTTGTGTGTCAGACCAAAACATTTTAATTATTTTAAGTAGTCTAATACAAATATGTTGACTCAAAGTGATATTTCTCTTTACTATAACACATTTATTTTGTAATGTTTAAGTAATTTAATTATGTAAGGGGACTAGATTTTCATCTGTAATTCCAACATGCTTTTTTAATGCTTATATTATGGGATTATGTAACTCTAAAGCAATTTCATTATGTCTCTGGCACCAGAATAATCACCCATAATTATCCAAATGTTATTTATTTCTTTTTAAATACAAAATACATTTGCATTGGCATAAAAAGTGAAGAGTTTTGTACAAATGTTTAGTGATATTGAGGCAAACCACTGCTTTCAGATCAATTCATTTAAATCATTACACATTAATTCATTAACAGTCAATAACTACAGTATTACAACAATCAGCACATGCAGTACATACATAAAGGGGCAATTTCCCAAACAGGTTGTAGATTAATTCATGACTAGGCCCTAGTTATATTAGGATGAAACTGACCCAAATGTTTAAAATAGTTACTATCACAGTAGATTTAGAAGTGCTAAAACACAAACACTGCATTCCAAAGAGACATGCAAAACAGTAAGTACTATTATTTTTAAAATGGATTTACAAACTGGAAAATATCAATCCTTCAGAAAGTCAGAGCTACAGCATTTATATAAACTGTTAATCAAAGATTCAACAAAAACAAAATACAACAACCATTTCCAAAATCGACTCTGAGCAGCAAACTGTTAATGTATTAATAAGAGAAAACACTTAAAACAGATTAAAAAAAAGTCAAAAATGAGCAGCACAGTCTTTCTGATCCTTTCACTGAAAGAAACTGTTCGTTAAAGTTACTCTCAATGCAGTTCCATTAAAATCTTTTGGATTTCCTCAAAAATAAAGCGGAGATCAGGATAGCTCAGGTTTAAGGCATACATCAGCTCAAACAACATGGCACGATGTTGCAACACCTTCATGCCTTCCAGGACTATACAAAGATCCTCTTCTTCATCACAAGAAGCAGGTTGTTTGAGAGCACAAATCCCAACATTGGTGTCTTCAAATGACCTCACTGATGCTGACTTCATCCATGCCCTGTACAAAACAAACAAATGTAGTTAAAGAAACAGAAAAAAGGTTACTGTTACAATAAAAGTGTCATTGGAAATTAGTACAATGCAAACAAATATAAATGTAAGTATACAGACCCATGTGCATTGCCACAGCATGTTACAATTGGTTACAAATATATGGGTTACAAAGCAAGGCAGCTGCACTGTCCACTGCTCTGGGTGTGTGTGTGTGGGTGTGTGTGTGTTCACTACACTGGGATGAGTTAAATAAAGAGGCCACATTTCGAGTGTGTGCTACCATACCTGACAATCACAGCAAAAGTGAATTCTCTCATTTTCTCACTCTCATGTTGTTACAAACCTGTATAAATGTCTTTGTTCTGATTAACATGAAGGAAGATATTTATTTTGAGAAATGTTTGCAACCAAACTGTTCATGAGCCCCATTCACTTCAATAGTATTATTTTTCCCCACTATGGAAGTGAATGGGGCTTATGATTGGTTTGGTTACAAACATTCCTCAAAATATCCTCCTTAGTGTTCATCAGAACAAAGACATTTATAAAGGTTTGTAACAACATGATAGGGGGTAAGTGATGAGAATTTTTATTTTTGGATGAACTACCCCTTTAAATCTTCCCAGGTGTTTTAATGACCCGTGTGCCAAAAGATGTTGTAACTAAAACATACTAAATGTTCTGTACTTCCAACAAGGTTTACACATTTTATGTCTATGAATCTATATTACTTACATCTGTCATTTGATCATTGATTGTTTGAAGCCTTTTTGCTAGCTGTCCTCCTTTCTGACAGAAGAGTTTCATCAGGTTTTTGGATTGGAGGTCCAGGTGACACGCAGGAACATTAGACAGTAGTGATTCTTTCAAATTCAGCATTTACCTGAAAACAAATTAACCAACCATTGTATATTTGAGTACTGCGAGTAAAAGAATAATAATTGTATATTAGTTACAAAAATAAGATATAGCTCCTAACAGCAGTACAAAAGTGAAAGAAATGACTTACCACTGCTGTGTAGCGCATGAAAGGATGATGGACCTATAAGAGGAAATATTCAGAGGTGAAATCAACACACAACCTCAAATGATTAAGACCACACATACACAGAACAATAATGAAATAAGTATTATATCTGTCATAGGACGCAATTTTGGACAAAATGAGATCTTAAAACAACAAGGTGCTCTTCTGAAAACGTCAGCTTTAAGGTGTGGCACTTCAAAGCGATTTTTTTTCAGTTAATATACCAGACGTCACGCGAGACATTTAAAAAAGCTTTTTCTAATAGAATCAAGTGTTGCTCGTGACGTAGCGAAGTCATGAATAACTGACGCGCGTCTGTTCATCTGATTAAGCAGACCGTTTGTTTCATACGCAATGTCATTATTAATGTAGTTAATTGATATCATCTGGTAAATTACTTACATGGATAACGTTACTCTGGACAGAATAACTTTTGGTTAGCGTTTTATTTGTCCTGACAGGTTTCCATAGAACAACTGAGTAAAAAGTGCCTCAAAAGTCAACTCAAAGCTGACAGTTTTCAACTCAGATAAAACTACCAAACGTGAAATAACATTAAACAGCTGACGTTTTTAAAACGCTGTGTTTTTCTTTATGAGCTTGACTGACTTACTCCACCAACCTCCTCCAAACTAATATTTACAACAAGTCATTGCAATGGCTACATATTGTAAACAAAAAATAGTCTATCTAGTGAAGATATATCACGTATGAAGCGAACATAAATAAATAATATAACTTACTTTAATAACGTGGTGTCCGTCTGAGAGAGTTCTTCTGACTGACTGGCAGTGACTGCTGTGCTTAGTCTTCATTTTGGCGCCCAAAAAACGATCTTTATTCTTCTTTTATGGCAATCGATGTCCTTCTCAATGAGCTATACTGCCCCTGCTGCTCAGGAGGTGCCGTTTTGTGTCCAAACCCAATTTTATTGTTTTAAGTATTCAATTCAATCAATTTTAATCAATGTGAGAATAATGTGTTCATTTTACATTCAAACAAAACATTTTAATCCTAATCAATTAAATTATGTTTACACAAGGAATATAAATATTTTGTGTTGCATATACATGTTTATTTTATTTAAATTCAAAGACCCACTAAGTCCATTTTTTTCAGTGCAGGGTTTATACAGAAATCCTTGAGTTAAATTTACTACTTTTTACTACCTTTTTTACTACCTTCAGAATATTTTTTAAAACCATCACGACACTGAATTGCAAGTGTTAATCAGCGACCTTTCTATTATTTACACAGATTTTGACATATATAACATACAAAAAAGAATTAAAGTGAAAAAAATTCTTTTGACTGAAATATTTTTCAGGCCAAGTCATATTCCTTTACCTAACACTTTATGTAGGCGAGACCAATAGCATTTTAAGAGGAGATTTTTTTGCCATAAATTCCATATTGAAGTCTCATGTGGCATATAGCTAGCTGTAGTTTGCAGAGCATTTCAGATTAAGCAAAACAGCTAAATAACTCACTATACTGTATAAAAAGAAAACATGAATATCACCACCTTTAATGAATCTTTTATTAATTATTTATTAATTGTAAATGTATTTATTTTAGCATTTACTAATAATTTTTTAATCAAAGTTGAAACTGTTAACATTAGTGAATGCACCATGAACCACCGTCAATTACTGTAATGACATAAACAAGAATTAATTAATGATTATATACTCTATATTTTTCATTGTTTGTTTATGTTATATAATGCATTTACTAATGTGAACAAATACAACTTTTTCATATCATATTATTCAGTACACATAAACGAATAATCCAGGGTCTGTTCTGTTCACACAACAGCTTACAGTCACAGCTCTAATACAGTAACGTTATGTATGAATATAAACCCTGAACGAGTAACTCGAGTCAAACTCGTGTAGAATTCGCACAGGATGTCTGTAACCATAGTGACAGTTGTTAATTGAATGACTGTACTTTATCAACAAAATATTATGTTACAATAGAGGCAGCGCTGATGTGCTAGTTTGTGCGCAATGTTTCTGCTGTTTACTTTCTCTTAAGACCTAAATGGTCGTGTTTATATGAGGATATTTGCAAAGACGGGATTTTTGAGGCATATGTGTTATTTAAGGCCAATAAAGCGGCAAAAATACGTACAACACAAGCTCAATGAGAAACGAATGCGCGGCTAGCGTGCTCCTCTGACACAGAAACAGCGGACGCACTGTTGTTTGTGTTTGAATGGCTTAAAATCACTTGTTTTTAAACTGCTGTGCTTAAATATATGTACAAATGTTACGTTTTTGTGACCACACGCAAATGCAACTGCAAGAACCGACAGGTGGATGACATCAAAGTCGCGCGAGAGCATTTCGGAAGCAGTCTCCTCTTATGATTCCTCGTCAATCGCTCTCAAGGGATTTGGATGTCATATGCCTTTTGGTTGTTGTGGCGCCACATGAAGTTTACCCACGAGTTAAACAAACCCGTTGTACCAGCCACTGGCTATATCAGCATAGCATTAAAAAGCGTGCCGCGGATGATCAGTAACGTGAGAAATCATTTACCCCCAAAATACAGGACCCCTTACGTTAGTCATACTGTGCAAAGACACGCAATTACCTGTTTGGTTTTCTTAGCCCACGAACTGAAAGGCTTGCCAATCTTCATCATTTCGCTAAGCCTTTTACACCTTTATCGATCTTCAAAACATCGGAGCCTTCCTGCATTATAAGTTTGACCATGCTAGCTGAAATAAACTTTTACCTCAAATAAAAGTGTGATACAGTCAGAAAACCCGGAGTGGATCCGGTCCGTAGTGATTACAGAACGCTTACTGCGGAGAGGGGAACGTGATTTGGCTCCACTCCAGGCTTTGATCACATCCCAGAGACGAAAGATCTTTGATTATTTGCCCAGATATGCGGGTGATTTGAACTAATTTCCAGGCATCGTAACATTACAAAAGGCAATCGAAAATTTACTACCTCGTCAGATGACGTTTACTACTTTTTACTACTTTTTACTGGCCTTAATTTGGCATAATTTAATTTACTACCTTTTACTACCTTTTACAACCCCGCGGAAACCCTGAAACGTGCCTTGCCATATTACGTATGATGGATATGCATTCAAGACTATTTAGCAAATCACAATCACTTCGGCTATGTTAACTTTCCAATGAAATGCATCACGATTGTATTTAATGTTCAAATAAAAATTTATTCACACTTGATACTCACACTCTGCTTGTCATCCATCTTTGTTGGTCCTCTAGTTCGCTAGGTGGCGTTGTCACTAAAAACCTAGGGTCATATAACTGCGGCCCTATAACTGCGGTCCTATGACTAGTGATGGGAGAAACAAAGCTTTTCGAAGCTTCAAATCAATTGAACCAATTGCTTCGAAAATTGATTCAGTTTTTCGAAGCAGTTCGAAACCCACACACGCTAGCGACCCCTGCTGGTCAAAATAGTGTAAAAGCAGATGTGTCGAAACATTTTACACTTTTTTTTACAAAATAATAGCAAGATTTTTATTAAAATATGTTAAAAAAAGTATTTAACTTAATTAAGACATAGTTAAAAGTCTATTAGGTGTTTTTAGTTTTATTTAGGGCAAACAAATGAATAAAACTAACTACCCTTTTAATTATGCACATTTTTGTCATTAAATCTGTCTATAAACAAAAAGTAGACAACATGGCAGTGTTATTAGTCAGAAGGATAAATGTTTTATGAACTTTCATAATAAAACTGACCCGAGTTCACCTAAACTTATTAGACACTGGTCATGTGATCAACTCCCCCTACTGGTGAACCATCGGATTTTCGAAACGTTTCGAAACAGTTATGACGTAACGAAGCCTCGTTTGCTAAAATCACGTGACTTGGGCCAGTTTGAAACAAGGTCCGAACCACTGATTCGAAACAAAAGATTCGTAAATGTTTCAAAGCCTCATGAAGCAGTGCTTCGAAAGCGACCATCACTACCTATGACTGCGGTCCCGAAACTGCAGCCTCCGCTTGTGCAGGCAGATGCTAGAATAGTGTATTTATATAGAGAGTCTGAAACTCTTTTAAAGAATGATGTCATTTATTTTTCAGTAAGCCAGTGGTCTCAAACTCCCGGCCGCGGGCCATTTGCGGCCCGCCCTCCCTCTCTTTGCGGCACCTTTCAACATTATAACAGAATCTGGCCCGCAGACAGATTTTTATTCACTATGTTATATATTCGTTTGATTTTTTAATTTAAACGTTTAAGGGTTCGTTCACATGTCGCGTCTAACTAGGCATGTTAAGGCGTTTCCAACTTTCTAAAGTGCTCGGAAGCGAAAATTGCTCTCCGTGGCGTGGCGTCACCCGTTGCTACGCAGCCATGAGCCGCGCGCGCTGCTCTGTGATTGCGAGGATAACGGAATGCGTGATCGGATTTTAATTCCTCAACTGAACCACGCGTCAACCATATCATTGTCACCATGCGATCAGTTTATCCGGTCGGGACCTTGTAGTGTTTGTCCAGAGAAGATTTGTTATTTCCGTGTGGATACTTAGCTCAGAAGAGCTGCGGTGCGGTTCACAGTAAAGGGCGATTTATAGTCGTGTGTAGGTTCTACGCCGTAGCCTGTGCGTAGCTCTGCGTAGCCTGTTGCACACCTCACAAAAATGTAACAGCGCGTCAGATCTACGCGGACCGCAAGCGCTGTGATTGGTCCACCAGAACCCCTCCCGTCAGGTAAAAAAAAACTGCGTCATAGGTATTTCCGTTTGTGACGGTGAAAACAAAGATGAGCCAAGTTGAGGAGTAATTTAACTCAAACTGCATCAAAAGTCGCTGTTTATTTACTTCCATCATTGCTGGTCTTCTCAAATTATACACAACAAGTTGCTGTTTCTTCTTCATTTGTGGGTTAACTTGCTAGGCTTCTTCTTCGTTCACGTTTGTGCTGCTACAGTGGTTACACGCGTGGATACTGCCTACCAGCGGTCGAGCGTGTGTTTGCACGTCGATGCGGATGACGACGCAAATGTATAAAATGAAAACCGGCGCGGAACATATGCCGTCACTGCTATGCCGTAGGACCTACGCACGACTATAACGAGCCCTTAACAAGTCACATCTTCTAATGGAGACACCGCATGGCAGAGCCGTAGATGTAATGCAGTATTAAACTACAGATAAGAAAAAGAGCAATCAAAGTGTTCAGGTTAAGAAAAGAGGAAAGATAAGGAGAAATGTAGTCTACAGAGGATAAAAGTATGTATACTGCTATAAATAATGAAGTATAATATATTATAGCTTGCTATGCAATTAGCCTACACATAGAGCAGTATTATATTTTTTCTGTTTAACTAGCTTATGTAACATTGACTACCCATTCAAAAGATTTAGGTTCACTTTCACTTATTAATATTTTTCCACATATAATAATAAAATTCATTAAAACTGTGGAATAACAAAGATGGAACTACTGAAGTCAATACTATGACTGAAAACAATCCAAAATAAATCAAAACACTGATGGTATTATTATTTTTTATAATAGTTTATAAATGTATACAGAAATTTTATTTGTTAGTTAAGTGCAAGGTTTTAATAGGCCTTAGTTATAAAGATAAGGTTAAGAAATTATTTACTTTTATAAAATAATGTATATTTAAAAGATAAAAACCACTGCTTATATATATTACTATGATCCACCACCTGAACTGTTAAAGGACGAATGTAAACTAAAAAAGTAATGTACTTTGAATCAGTAGCGGAGTGGCCATGGGGAGAGTCGGGAGATTTCCCGGTGGGCCGGTAGTGTTTTGAGGCTGCGAAGGGCTAGTCTGATAATAGTTATATATTGTGAGTTATATAGCAACCCCGTCTGGTGGCCTGATGTGCGGCTGCTTCCCGCTGGTCAAACTGTGCAGCCTCTTTGCTCAACACAGTATATAAAAGTGCTCAACCTGTTCGGCAGGTCCAACCATGTCTAGGATTCGGCAGGTCCAACCATGCCTGTCGGCCTTTGATGTAAAAAGCCGCCAAATGCCTGTTTATTGCAGTACATCTGCATTCGGATCCATCAAGCAGATAGAATATTTGATAGACTAGTAGTACGTGTGGATTAAGGATGTTTAAAATCTCTAGCCTGGGCCCGGTTTTTCAAAAGTAATCCACTAGGATTTTGGATAACGGATTGGATCAAATCTTGAAAATGGGTTTTTCAAAAGAAAAAATGGATTACACAGGGCCGGCGTCAAGGGGGGGCATTCGCGGGCAGTGCCCCCCAAACAGGTTGTTGTGCCACCCCCCCTAAAAAGTTTTTTATTAATTTAATATATATCAAGAATAATTAAAATAAATTAAACATTGAATGTTTCATGACTTGTAATGTAATCAAATGAGGAAAATATAGTTGATATATGTTTTCTTTAATTAAAATTGACCAGTTTCTCTGATTGGATGTATTGCCGCGTCTCACCCGTCTTACGTCTTTAGCATATTTGTGACTTGATACTAGCAACGTGTTTTTTCGCGGCATTTTATGGATCATGTAAAATATGGATATTAAAACATTTAGAACGAACCAGCACCTGCTTCATCTTCATGCAAACACAGACTGGCTCAAACTCGGAGATTAGAGGTCGAGGTGGAATTTACAAATCTACAGGACACTGTTTAAAGGAAGTTTAATGTTCGTACACCCCGCCTTCAGCTATTTTAAAGGTAAGTTAGCGTTGTTTTAAATTACGTAAGCTTAAATGTGAAGTGTGGCTATAGTCCGTTAACAGCATTACGACGTGATTATGGTAAAGCGGCTTTTTTCAAGCTGACGCGGTGTGTGCTGCGCTATGAAACCCATTCATTTGGCTTGCGTCGAGCAAAGCGCGAGCGCAGCTGAGCTCAGCGCTCACGCCGCGGTCGAAGTTCAATAGTTTTGCGGATAGTTTGTGGTCTTTTGCACTTTATACGGGAAATGAGCTGACAGTCTGTACCAGTTGTATGAGTGTGTGCTTGCACTGTATTTGTTGTTTTAATGTCTTGTTTTTTCAAGTTATTGTTGCTATTGCGTGCCCCCCGTTGGAAGCCAAATGCCCCCCTGTTAGTTATGGTCTGGCGCCGGCTCTGGGATTACATAATCGGATTAGACCTGGTCATTACAAACTCTGCCCCTCTTACCAACCTGCAGGTGTATGATTTAGGTGTGTCTGATCACAAGGCCAATGCTGTGGATCTGCAATCTCCATCCAGCCTACCCAAGCCGAAGCGGAATATCCGGTTTAGAAATCTAAAAAATATAAATCCGGAACTTTTGGCATTGGACTTTCAACAACTTTCCACACACTTTTCATCACCCGACAAAGCAGTGGACTACTATAACAGCCATCTGAGCAGCCTCTTGGACCACCATGCTCCTGTTAAAAACAAAACAGTCAGCTTCACTCGCTCTGCTCCCTGGTATACAGATGGGCTTCGTAAGATGAAGACAGAAGGGCGGGTCCTTGAGCGGCGCTTTAAAGCCTCTGATCTCACTGTACACAAACAAATGTACCAGATGCACCAACAAAAATATGCACGGGCCCTCAAAGCTGCAAGGTCACAGTTTTATTCTGATGTCATCAGGAACAGCCCAGGAAATTCCAAGCAGCTTTTCTCCACTGTCAATCACCTTCTAAAACCACTACCCCCTCCACTTACTGCCACTACAGAAGACCAGTGCAATAAATTCATGGATTTTTTCACATCAAAAATTGCACATATTCGCTCTGCCCTTTCTGGTCCCCCCACCATAACTGGTCCTCCAACGTTTACAGCCTCCCAACCACTAAGCTGCTTTCCCGAGGTCTCACCAGAAGAGGTGCATAACATCGTTAGGAAGATGAAAAACTCCACCTGTCCCCTCGACCCCCTCCCAACCTCTCTGGTGAAAACCCATATCACTGTCCTAACCCCTCTGATCACCACTGTTATAAATCATTCCCTCCAAACTGGACATGTCCCACCTGCCTTAAAAAATGCCATAATTAGACCATTGCTCAAAAAACCGACTCTTGATCCTGAAATTCTATCTAACTACAGGCCCATCTCAAATCTACCTTTCTTATCGAAAGTACTGGAGAAAGTAGTTGCCACCCACCTTCAGGATCATCTCAAACATAATAACATCTTTGAAAAATTCCAGTCTGGTTTCCGCTCCACCCACAGTACAGAGACTGCCCTCGTCAGAGTCACAAACGACCTTCTTATATCATCTGATGGCGGGTCTCCCTCCCTCCTCATCCTCCTGGACCTTTCTGCTGCATTTGATACTGTCGATCATGATATTCTTTTAAACCGGCTCCACTGCACCATTGGACTCACTGAGACTGCTCTCAACTGGTTCAAATCATACCTCATAAACCGGACTGAATACATCTCTTTGGGTCACTCAAAATCAAAACCTCATGCAGTCACCTGTGGTGTTCCCCAGGGGTCAGTCCTTGGCCCCATCCTCTTCATCCTCTACCTCACCCCCCTTGGCCAAATCATTAGTCGTCACAACATTTCATTTCACTGCTATGCTGATGACACACAGCTCTATGTAAAGGCCACAGCTGCAACCCCATCCTCACAGTCATCACCCTCTAAACTTACCATCTGTCTAGAGGAGATAAACGTATGGATGGAGCATAATTTCCTCCAACTAAACAGCTCCAAAACCGAAGCCATCCTGATCGGCACTCCTCACCAGACAAAATCCTCACCCATAACCAGCATCACATTTTCTGGCTCAAACATCCCCCTATCATCAACAGTCACAAATCTTGGTCTAAAAATGGACTCCCAACTTTCATTTGAAGCCCATATAAATCACCTCTGCAAGACCTCCTTCTTCCACCTCCGCAACATTTCCAAACTCCGCCCCATTTTTTTTTTTTTTTTTTTTTAACTGTTTCTTCTCATTTTTATTGTTTTTTTATCCTGTAGCACTTTGAGATCTGTGATGTAAAGTGCATTATAAATAAAATGTATTATTATTATTATTATTATTAGATCACGTAATCCAATCTTGGTTTTGATCCGGATCAAAACTTTAGTTTGGGTTTTTCAGAACTTTTTTTAAGGATTTGGATCACTTTGATCCAAAAAATCTGGATTAAACTGATCCCATCAGAAGGGTGGATTCAGCGTGGATTTCATGCCCAAAATGTAATGAAAACTTTAAAAATGTATCAAATAATACTATATTTGGATCATGCAGTATCTTACAAGATATCCTATATATTCATAAGGTTTTAATTTTATTTGTTCATCTTTCAGGCTACAGTAGCCGTGTTTGCATTATCGGGCTTCAAGCGGGCATGCCAGTGCCTGCCGAGGCCTGTGGCATTTGCATTGTCACTTCCGGGGCATGATCGTGCTTCACTGGTGCTTCGTTGGGGCTTAAGGCCCGGCTTTTCTGGGCCAGAGCGGGCTTCTCGGGGCTAGGGGAGTGGTAAAGGTCAAAGGCGGAGTTTATCTGAGTCTCTGGTAAGATGCGCATCCATCTGTCTGCAGATTTAAAACTTTAAAAATAATCGGGATCATCAGTAATTTACTGTTTAACTGAAGATGCCTGCTATGTTTGTACTTCGGACTGTAGAAAATGATCTGCATATGTAAAAAACAAAGACGCGTTACAACGCCGAACTCGCCATGCTAAGGATCCGGCGCACACCGCTACCGGTTCGGGAGAAGTTTATAAAGTTTCGGGCACAGAACAAAGTGTTTAAAGTGCAACAGTGCTGAGAAATTAAAGATGTGTGTTGGATCATCATTTCATCGTCCTAGAAGCGATCACTCGAGTCATGATGGTATCTACAGTCGGTGAGTTAACATGCTACATAATGTTTGCATACAAAACACTTAAAATACAATACAAATAACGATAGCATAAGTGTCTTACATGGGTGTTTATTGTGTTTTTTGTGTTATATTGTCATCTCTGTTGAATTTTTTAGTCAGCCCTTAGAAAAAGTAACCATGGTTTTATTATATTAGTCATAGCCATGCTTTCTGGTATTTTGGAGATTAATTTAACTCTTATATGAATGTAGCAAACTTGGGCCCGGTTTTTCAAAAGGCTTAAAATTGATCCGGATTTAATAATCCTTTCTTTTTGCGATCCGTGATCACGTAATCCAGCTTACTTTTGAGTCAGTTTTTCAAAGCAACATCGGATTGGATCAATCTGATCCGGATAGGAACTTTTCAGGATCACTAAATCTGGATTACCAGTGCTCAAACAGGAAAGGAAACACAATGTAGAACTATAGATATGTAAAGAGCAACAAGTAGAATAGCCAGTGTGGGGTCAATATAAGTTTATTTTTATTTTAAATGAAAACACACATATTTAAAAAAAACTAAAAACTAAAAAAAACACCCCATCCTCTTTCAGCAGTCCGCTCATCTGAGACCTACAACACAAACACTGAGGATATTTATAACGAGTCAAATATAAATGTATTGAATAAAAAAAGACTTGATGTCAAATACTCCACAATAATTTTATTATTTTATGAGGCCAAACTCTTTCTACTTTGCTGTAGGCCTATACTGAAATGCTGAATACGTTAAAGCCTACCTAATCACTGTAGCCTGACGGATGAACAAATAAAATTAAAACCTTATGAATAAATGATGTTTTATTAACAAGGTTCGAGAGGAGCACGATCAGAGAATTAACTAATCAAGCACAGGTGCATCTTATTTGGTAATCAGCCAAACACTACATATACTGACATCCTACCTACCTCAGTCTTGAGATTGTTTTCCGATAGACTGCATCATACAGCTATGTCCGAGATCGAGCTTTATCCATCCGACAACGAGCTAGATGCTCCACCGCAAGCCACCGGCGTAAAGAAAACCTCCGGTTCAAAGCAGGCAACGGGCTCTAAAGGGCGATTTATAGTCGTGTGTAGGTTCTACGCCGTAGCTACAGCATAGGCTATCCGTAGCCTGTGCGTAGCTCTGCGTAGCCTGACGCGCACCTCACAAAAATTTAACAGCGCGTCAGATCTACGCGGACCGCAAGCGCTGTGATTGGTCCACTAGAATCCCTCCTGTCAGGTAAAAAAAACTGTGTCAGAGGTATTTCCATTTGTGACGGTGAAAACAAAGATGAGCCAAGTTGAGTAGTGATTTAACTCAAACTGCATCAAAAGTCGCTGTTTATTTACTTCCATCATTGCTGGTCTTCTCAAATTATACACAACAAGTTGCTGTTTCTTCTTCGTTTGTGGGTTAACTTGCTAGGCTTCTTCTTCGTTCACGTTTGTGCTGCTACAGTGGTTACACGCGTGGATACTGCCTACCAGCGGTTGCGCGTGTGTTTGCACGTCGACGCGGACGACGACGCAAAAGTATAAATGAAAACCGACGCAGAACCTACGCCGTCACTGCTACGCCGTAGGACCTACGCATGACTATAACGAGCCCTTAAGGCGTTTCCCTCTACCGGCTCTAAGGGAATCCCGAGCCAACCAAGACCTTTTGCAGAGGCCCACGCCTCAGTGCAGCCTTCAAGACAGCCTTCACAATCCCCTTCATCATCATACAGCTCGGCTTCACCATCCATCCCTCCCATCGGAAAATGGACCGTCGCGGGTCTTGCCCTGTCATGAGGAATTCTAATAAAAATCTAGAAACTACTTATCGACTCCAGTCAATAATTCTCGTCTTTCATCTGACACATCACCCAGACACTACATTTACTAACTATCTACGATCTGGCCTTGAATGCAGAAAAAGGCGATAGGACAATCCTAATAGCCACCTCTCTGGCAGAAAGCCAAAACTGCTCCAAACGCGATCTCCTTTCCGTGCTCAGTCATCTTAATTTCGCAATGCGCATAATTCCGCAAGGCCGCTCTTTTATCTCTCACCTCCTTGCACTGGCATCTTCCGTGCATGCATTAGATGACCAAATTGACATTAATCAAGCAATTCGGAACGAAATCGATTTATGGATTACCTTCCTGAAACAATGGAACGGTTTATCCTTTTTCTACAGCAATCTGCTTTCTCTTCCCGAAGACATTCAACTATTTACCGACGCAGCCTCATCGGTCGGTTTTGGTGGATTTTTTCAAGGGCACTGGTTCGCGTCTACATGGCCCCCTCAAATGCTCAACTCTCCACAATCCTCCGCGCTGTTTGAACTCTACCCCATAGTCGTTGCTGCTTTTCTATGGGGAAAAAACTGGTCGACAAGCAATATCTTGGTGTACTGTGATAACGAAGCAACCGTACATTGCATAAATAAAGGCTGCTCTCATTCCCTCGCTCTGATGCCACTACTAAGACCATCCCGTTACATGTTTTTGGTTCCAAAAACACTTAAAATGAATCATAGCTCTGTCAGGTTTACCCGTGGAGCATTTTTCCAGCCACTCATTTCGCATCGGAGCAGCAACTACTGCAGCTCAAAAAGGTCTATCACAAAATCAGATACAAGCCCTCGGTCGATGGTCATCAGACGCTTTCAAAAGCTACATCAGGTATAATCATCTTCACATTAAAGAAGCACATGCAACCATGATCGGTTAAACATTTATTCCTATCAACAGGCCATAAGTTCATATACATAAGTCACAACTCATCTCATTATCATTTCATTATTTTTGTCAATCTTTCAGCATCAGACAGGGCTGCCCTCCTGGTGCAGCAGACCCACGGCTCCCTTCGGTCGCAGGGCGAACCCCCCGTCTGTCGTCTGAGCTATGCCATGTTCTGCGACAGATGGGAATCCCCCTGCCCGGTGCAGCAGAGCCGCTGGCTCCCTTCAGGCGCAGCAGGAGCCCTCCGTCCGACGCGTCAACCGCGCTCTAATTACATGTCTATTCAGCATCGGACAGGGCTCCCCTCCCGGTGCTGCAGACCCACGACTCCCTTCAGTCGCAGGGCAAACCCCCGTCTGTCGTCTGAGCTATACCATGTTCTGCGACGGACAGGATCCCCCTGCCCGGTGCAGCAGAGCCGCTGGCTCTCTTCGGGCACAGTAGGAGCCCTCCGTCCGACGCGTTAACTCAGTTTTAATAACATGCCTATTCAGCATCGGACAGGGTTCCCCTCCCGGTGCAGCAGACCCACGGCTCCCTTCGGTCGGAGGGCGAACACCCTGTCTGTTGCCTGAACTATACCATGCTCTGCGACGGACAGGATCCCCCTGCCCGGTGCAGCAGAGCCGCTGGCTCCCTTCGGGCACAGCAGGAGCCCTCCGTCCGACGCGTTAACTCAGTTTTAATAACATGCCTATTCAGCATCGGACAGGGCTCCCCTCCCGGTGCAGCAGACCCACGGCTCCCTTCGGTCGGAGGGCGAACACCCCGTCTGTTGCCTAAACTATACCATGTTCTGCGATGGATGGGGATCCCCCTGCCCGGTGCAGCAGAGCCTCCGGCTCTCTTCGGGCGCAGCAGGAGCCCTCCGTCTGACGCGTCAACCCCGCTTTAATTACATGCCTATTCAGCATCGGATAGGGCTCCCCTTCTGGTGCAGCAGACACATGGCTCCCTTCGGTCGCAGGGCAAACCCCCTGTCTGTCGCCTGAGCTATATCATGTTCTGCGATGGATGGGGATCCCCCTGCCCGGTGCAGCAGAGCCGCTGGCTCCCTTCGGGCACAGCAGGAGCCCTCCGTCCGACGCGTCAACCCCGCTTTAATTATATGCCTATTCAGCATCGGACAGGGCTCCCCTTCCGGTGCAGCAGACCCACGACTCCCTTCGGTCGCAGGGCGAACCTCCCGCCTGTCGCCTGAGCTATACTATGTTCTGCGACGGACGGGAATCCCCCTTCCTGGTGCAGCAGAGCTGCTGGCTCCCTCCGGGCGCAGCAGGAGCCCTCCGTCTGATGCGCTAATTCGCCCACAGCATTTAAGCGCATCATATTTGTGCTCTTTTTCTAGCCCATGCAGGGCTTGTCAGTCCGACACTGCAAGCCTCAGTTCCTATCAAGAACCACTAAGCCCTCCCGGTCGGCCGGCATATTTCTCAACACGCATATTTTGGGGGGGGGGTGCAGAAATATTTTTACTCTCCGGCTGCTGTCCTATGCATCAAGCTTCCTTTGGGGAGTTCTCTGGGTTTGGGCCATACCACGGATTCGGAGTTTGAGCTTCACTCCGGATCCTGAGCCCTCCCCCAGGACAGCACGGCAAAATATGCTTACTTTCGCAATCAGATTAGATGTAAGGGCGAACTCGTAAAATAGGATATCTTGTAAGATACTGCAAGATCCAAATATAGTATTATTTGATACATTTTTTTAATTTTCATTACATTTTGGGCATGAAATCCACGCTGAATCCACCCTTCTGATGGGATCAGTTTAATCCAGATTTTTTGGATCAAAGTGATCCAAATCCTACAAAAAAGTTCTGAAAAACCCAAAGTAAAGGTTTGATCCAGATCAAAGCCAAGATTGGATTACCTGATCTAATCCGATTATGTAATCCGTTTTTTCTTTTGAAAAACCTTTATTCAATATTTGATCTAATCCGTTATCCAAAATCCTAGTGGATTACTTTTGAAAAACTGGGCCCTGGTGGTCAGTAAATGAATGGGTCAGATCAGCACATTTGGCAGATCTAGAAAATGATTTATGGGGTGGCAAGGAAGTGGCATGAGAACTGTGAGGGGTGACAACACTGAAGTAAGCATCCTTGTATGGGTCTCATGGATTCAAGAAATAAAATATATATTCATAAAGTTAACATAACGATTAATATTAAGTTTTCTTTATCGTCTGGTGATGTTGACGCTAATATTTTTATCATTATAGTTAACACTCTGGGGTCGGCTGCGGCACGGGCGCCGCAAGGTCTTTATTTTTCATTCACTCCGCAAAGAGACTTAGATAACTCTGCTGATTTTGGACATACAGATATGATTTATACATCATTTAAAACGTTAAAGTGTCTATTTTTTTCTGTCCACTCCCAATAAAAACAGAATGTTGTGCTTTTCGCAAAATTAAGAAAATAAATGTGATGCCCGTTTTGTTCTCTCTCCCTCAGTGAAGTCCTTTCTCAAACGCGTCAGAAAAAGAAACTGTAACTTAACGAATACATGTCATAGAAACAAAAGATAAACGTCTACATAATGCTTGGAATGTCAGCTTTTAAATGATGTAAGTGAGATCGAAAACATATATTGTCATTCGGTGTAAACTGTATGAGAAGGAGGAGAAGTACCGCCTATCTCTTGTTACCTGATTATCTCTAATGAGAAGAGATCGCCACACCCCCACGCCATTGAAGTGAACGAGCAGAAACATCCATATGCATAACTCGTGCCTCCTGCAGTCAATGGATACGCAATCCACAATCCAGTCTCTCCATTCCTTATTGCTTCATCCGAATGCACCAAACACGACATCTAAATCCTTATTTACTTACGTATGTGTGTCAGTACCAGACGCGAGTGTTTTCTTTGTTCTTCCGTCAAACATTTCACGCAAGGGGAACACACATAAGCAAACACACGAGTCAGGAAACTCAACGCGGTTTTTGGTATTCTTATAAAATACGCGATTGCAAACAATACAATCCTTATTTAGTTGCGTCTAAGAGCATATCTCCGCACAGCAAGTTTATGCTTTTAACTTGCTTTCATGATCAACACGTGAGGTAGCAATGGTGGCGGCTGTAAACAAACATTACAAAAACACAAATAAGGAGGGGCGCTGTCGCGCGTTGAGAATGTAAGACGTGTTTTCGAACGCTCCTGGAGAAGATAACAGATTTACTTTTATATTGAACAGCACAGCCATTTGTTTTATTGTTCCATGACTTAAAACTAATTTCATAAACACGGAGACTACTTTTGTACTTATCATTAGCCGTAATCATGGCGTCGTCTCGGTCTAAAACTGACGGTAAAGGAGGCCGCAGTAAAGCCCCGCTCCTCTCCGGCGATGCTAACGAGTCCCCGGTAAGTGCGCTCTCCACGGACAATTCACCCGAAAATGTCACCTGTCTTCAGACATTGCTGAACTCGGTCAAAAATGAGATCTGTCAGAAAATTGACTCATTATTCACTCATTTGCACTCGGAGATCCCTACAGTGCGATCAGACGTTAAAAGCTGGTTGGAACCTTTACAACAGATGGTCGAAACCAACACTGCTACCGTTAAAGAACTGGAACGAGCTTCGTCAGATCATAGCGACCGTATAACGGAACTCGAAAATTTGATAACGTCGCTCAGTGATCGAGTAACCCATCTGGATGCCAAGTGTGAGGATTTGGAGGGGCGTTCCAGAAGAAACAATCTTCGCCTGGTGGGTCTTCCAGAGGGCAACGAGGGTTCGCGCCCTACTGAATATGTGGCCCAACTTTTGCAGGAAATTTTGCAGCTCCGAGAAATACCCTTGTTGGATCGGGGGCATCGTACACTCCGCGAAAAACCGAAGAAAGGAGAACCTCCCCGCCCTCTCGTTATTAGAGTGCATTACTTCCATATTCGTACTGAGATTCTTCAAAAGGCTCTGGAACTCTCCCCTCTTAATTACAAGGGAAAGAAGCTGTATATTTTCGCTGACTACACTACAGCTGTTGCTAAGAAGCGAGCCTCATTTAGAGATGTTAAACGTATTCTCCATTCATGTCCTGGAGTCAAGTTTGGCTTGCTCTTTACTGCAGGGCTGAGGATCACACTACCCGATGGAGTTTCACACAAGTTTACGGAACCATCTGACGCACTGGACTTTGTTCGCAAAAACGTGAAGTCTACGGCTTCAGGTAACGATACATAGTTTACGAATGGGTCAATATCGGCCGGAATAACACGGACGGACATCACAATGTTTATTTATGATGGACCGCCCTCTCATTCTTGAGAGCTTGTGACTGCAATATGCGTACTTAGGGGGTTACGGCTTAATTAAACATTATGGCTCATGTACGGCTGTCCTATTGAGCTGCTTTTTTTTGTTTGTTTATGAATGGTACTTGATACTATTTCCTAAATGCTGTTTTGCCTAAATATTTCTTTACACTTCAAATACTGTTATCTTCTCCGAAGCAACGTGACGCAAGTTTTGTTAAGTAGCGTCAACGTTGACATAGTGTGTTTGTATAAGTTAATGTTAAAGGAAAGGGTTACCTCTGTATCTCGTTTGGGGAGATGCTGTCTTTTTGTTGTTGTTGTGGGGTTTTTTTTCTCTCTTTTTTTTCTTGCGTCGTCAGCCATTTACTGTGTTTTGCAAGATGTTTCCATTACTATTATTTGTACACTTGATGTTAAACTTCCACTTTAAATATGTCACAATCTAAGAAAAATTGTCAACCACCAGGTAACAAATTAAGGTTTGTTAGTTGGAACTGTAAGGGCGTAAATGAACCAGTCAAACGTAGTAAGGTGTTACATCACCTGCTTCACTTAGGGGCACACATTGTTTATCTCCAAGAGACTCATCTTAAAATTAAAGACCATCAGTTATTAAAAAGAAGATGCGTGCTATGTTTAGCATGGAAACCAGACTGGAAACTTTCATACATGTCTTTGTGGATAAGATGGTGATGTAGTTGATGTGCCACGACCCGCTCCAAAATCTTGGATACAAAAGGAAGATTGGAGATGGGACGGTAGTTGTTCAAATCATCAGGATCAGCATTGGGCTTTTTAAGGGCCGGAGTGACAGCAGCAATCTTAAGAGTGGGTGGTACAATGCCAGTGGAAAGGGAGGAATTAACTAATTTAGTGCGTAATGGAGAAATGGAAGGCAGGCATGCTTTGAGAAGACTGGTAGGCAGAGGGTTTAATTGGGAAGTAGATGTTTTTGATTTGCTGACAAGTTTATTAATCTGGTTCTCAGTGGCCAAGGTGAATGTTGAGAGGGCGGTGGTAAATGCACAAGTCGTCTCCCACATCTTTTTAACTGGCGGAGCTCAGGTGTGTACCACGGAGCCGAGTAGTTGAAGGAAACAGAACGAGTTTGAGTGGGAGCAAGAGCATCAAGAGAAGAAGATAAGCAGTCATTGTAATGAGTGATGAGGCTGAGGGGACAAAAGGAGTCAGTAGTCGAGCATGTATTTATAAGACTCATAAGGTCCGAAGGATTAATTTGTTTTATGTTTCTATAGGTCATGGTGCGTAGAGGTTTAAACCTGGAAACTGGGACATTACAAATATTTCTAATTCGCAAACTCATACAGGTATGCTGTTTTTTGTGAACATCTCTTTTCCACAAGGAGAGACAGATAATTATGACCATGGCAAGCTCACCTAAGGGATTATTAGGAACACCTGTTCAATTTCTCATTAATGCAATTATCTAATCAACCAATCACATGGCAGTTGCTTCAATGCATTTAGGGGTGTGGTCCTGGTCAAGACAATCTCCTGAACTCCAAACTGAATGACAGAATGGGAAAGAAAGGTGATTTAAGCAATTCTGAGAATGGCATGGTTGTTGGTGCCAGACTGGCCGGTCTGAGTATTTCATATCTGCTCAGTTACTGGGATTTTCAACACAACCATTTCTGGGGTTTGCAAAGAATGGTGTGAAAGGGGTAAAACATCCAGTATGCGGCAGTCCTGTGGGTGAAAATGTCTTGTTGATGCTAGAGGTCAGAGGAGAATGGGCCGACTGATTCAAGCTGAAAGAAGAGCAACTTTGACTGAAAAAAAACACTCGTTACAACCGAGGTATGCAGCAAAGCATTTGTGAAGCCACAACACGCACAACCTTGAGGCAGATGGGCTACAACAGCAGAAGACCCCACCAGGTACCGCTCATCTCCACTACAAATGGGAAAAAGAGGCTACAGTTTGCACAAGCTCACCAAAATTGGACAGTTGAAGACTGACAATTTTTGCCTGGTCTGATGAGTCTTTATTTCTGTTGAGACATTTAAATGGTAGAGTCAGAATTTGGCATAAACAGAATGAGAACATGGATCCATCATGCCTTGTTACCACTGTGCAGGCTGGTGGTGGTGGTGTAATGGTGTGGGGGATGTTTTCTTGTGACACTCTAGGCCCCTTAGTGTCAATTGGGCATCGTTTAAATGCCACGGCTTACCTGAGCATTGTTTCTGACCATGTCCATCCCTTTATGATCACCATGTACTCATCCTCTGATGGCTACTTCCAGCAGGATAATGCACCATGTCAAAAAGCTTGAATCATTTCAAATTGGTTTCTTGAACATGACAATGAGTTCACTGTACTAAAATGACCCCCACAGTCATCAGGGCTGCGTTCTCCGAAACTACCTTAACGCTACGTCGTTCTTAAGTTGTACCTTAAGCTGTACCTTATCGCTAATACATGTTTTCCGAAACGTTCTTAGTTACGTATCACTTCTGTAAGTCGTTCGTTCGGAAGGTTGGTCTGGAGCACTCTTAGCTATACCTTATCCCACATGACTCCACTAGGGGCCATCACTTTCATAAAAGCTTACATTGCAGTCTATATAACTAAATATTTGTAAAAAAAAAAATGCAATACACTCCGTGTTTAATTAGGCAAATATTTTTATATTTAAAAAATAAAACATTCACATAATTAGACATCATTACATTGATGGTTGTTAGATTTTTAATTATGTTTTCCAAAGGGACATCAACTGCGAACTATTAAATGCTATTAAGAAACTATTTAAAAAGTTAATGAAATAAATCGGGTAAAATTACAAAAAATAATTATGATTATTAATGTTAATTCGAAGTTTTTTTTAATGTTTTATAACTTTGAGGCAACTGCATGCCATATTCTTTATAAACATTCAAAATAAGCTGTGCACTTGATTACTGCTTGTATAGTCTAAAGTCAACAAAATTTCCACATTAAAACTAATCAAAGCTAAAATCTAAAGCAATCATACTATATATTTATAGGTTATTATATAATATTTGATATGTTATATTTAGACAGACAGGCTCCAGAAATGCGTCCATTAAGGTTTATCCGCATTGTTAACGCGCTGCTTGTGCATACAGTGTCCAAGCAAAATAAACGCGTGAACTAATGAACAACAGCAGTTTGTTTTTATATACTTTAAGTGTAATGCACAGCCAAGTACTTGCACAACCCACTTTATTCCCCTGTGCAACGCACTTATTGGGAACCCCTAATATAAATGATCCTTTCAAGGCATAGCGGATGAATTGGAGCAGTTTAAACATGATACGTTTGGAAATAAAGTTGCGGGTTTTGCACAGGTTTGATATAAAACATAGAAGGTTGAATTTAGTTGTTTGCAATTTGAAATATTTTTTACCAGATATTCCTAATAAATTGAACTTGAACTATTTCTAAAATGTTTATTTAATAAAGAACACAGCTATCTCATAACGCAGCGAAACCTATTACATGAAGTGAATAATTGATTGTCGAGCAATCGATATCAACCTATTCAGCACCTCCACCATGGACAGCACCCGCTAAGGTCGAACTTAAGAAGGTTTACCTTAAGCAACATCCTAAGGTATAGTTCGGAGAACACACGTAGGAAAGGTATACCTGTAGTTAAGGTTTAACTTAAGAGTCTTCCTAGCGCGCTAAGAGACAACGTTATCGGGGAACGCACCCCAGATCTCTACCCAATAGAGCATCTTTGGAATGTGATGGAACGGGAGCTTCGTGCCCTGGATGTGCATCCCACAAATCTCCATCAACTGCAAGATGCTATCTTATCAATATGGGCCAACATTTCTAAAGAATGCTTTCAGCACCTTGTTGAATCAATGCAGTTCTGAAGGTGAAAGGGGGTCAAACACAGTATTAGTATGGTGTTCCTAATAATCCTTTGATTACTGTATATGAGATTGTTTGAGAGAATTTATCTAAATTTCAGTCTGGTCCTAACACAAATCCACCATGTGGGTTTGGATAACTTAAAATATCATTCACAGATTTATGGAGAAGTTTATTTTCTGAACTGTCCTTGTATTCTCTTTAGAAGAAGTTATAGAAATGATGTCACTGGGACAGTACCCTTTAAACAGATATGCAAACATTTGGTTCCAATGTGTAACTTTGAGGTACTAAAAATGCACTCTTTGTACAAGCTTTTGTATCTTTATTTCTGAGATCAATGAGATTTTTCAAAATCTGCAAGTAATGAAAGATCAAAGTTCTGAAGAATCATTCGTATCACCAGGACTAACTTGGACCCTGGACAGCCACCTCCTTTCTAAAAGTGTCCACGGCCTGCTTAGTAAATGAAAATAGATAAATATTCAGTTGTATGTTCAGATAAAAATGTGGTAGAAATTATTCTCAAAACATTTAGTTAATAGCTCTTTTAAGGTAACCTGACATGAACTTAAATATTGATTTTTTTTTGGTCTTTCATTTTACCCCACAGGTCAGTGTGAACTTTGAAGTTAGTGGCTTGTTCCCAGGAAAGGACCTTAACAAACAAGATGCCATCATGTTTGTGAAAGGAAACAAGCTCACAGTTACCAGGTGAATGCAAATTTGAATACACTGTTAAATTTGAAAGTAATTTTTGTGACCCTGCCTATAAAATCCAGGCAAAAGTTTCATAATCTAATAATGAGATTATGACCATCAAAGTTTGTTTCAATCTTTGACATAATCTTACTCAGTCAATATTATATGAATGTTACATTTTCACAAAATGTACATTATGTGGGAGTTTATATAGAAAACAATAAATCGCAAAAAAAAACTTTATCTGAGTTTTCAAGACTGGGTCACAATGTCAAAATGCAAAAAAAAAAACATAATCAGTCATGTCCACTGAGATGTAATAAATTGTATATATTTTGTTATGAACAGTATGTGACTTTTTCCATTAAATCCCACAAGGATTTCAAAGCCCCCAAACCCTTTCAGCGGTGAGGGTGGACGCAGCGATGTCCTCTGTTGGCGTCAGGTCATGTGAAGAGGCAGATCCACCTCCCGTTAAGCCGGGTACACACCAAAAGATAATCGGGCTGATTTTGGGCCAATTTCCCCCCTTCCGACAATCCTAGCTATGTCCCGAGTATCGCGAAGGTTTCACAGATTATCTTATCAGATTGTCCCTTCATGTGAGGTGTGTTAAGAGTGTCCGAACCTGCTCGGAAGAACGTTGGAGCCGCACCGATCGCGAATCAAACATGTTGAATATTTACGATCACAAATCCTGATGTGTGTGGGGAATCCCGAGGACAAACGCGAACACGCTCTTGACATTATCACGTGAAACGAAACCATATCCAATCAGAAAGCGAGATGATGAAAGACGGAAGAAGTCATGGCGCAGCACAAAGTAAAGTTGATGTGGACAGCAGAGATGGAGGATAATCTTGTGGATTTATGGCAACAGCACGAATGTTTATACAACGTGTCATGTAAAACGTACCATAATAGACTTGACAAGGAGAAGAGTTGGTCAGAAATAGCTTCTGCAATGGACATACCAGGTAGCAGCAGAGTACATTGTGTGCGTGTGTGCGTGCGAGCTCGCGTGTGTGTGTGTGAGAAAGAGAGAGATAGACGAGAAATTAACCTTTTTTTTTATTATAGGCATATTTAACATTTGTACTGTATAAGCAAATAAATACTGTAGATAGAAGACCTCTTGGTACAACAACCTTTATCTGAGAAGTTCACTAAACTTGTTGGTGAATAATTGCAGTGGAAGAAGTAAAGACAAGGGCCACAACTTTAAGAACACAGTACTCCAAGCTTCTTAAAGCCAAACCCAGTGGGAGTGGGGAAAAGCCACTCACAAACAAACAAAAGTGGCTGCTGCAGTCATTGATGTTTTTGAGGAAACATGTCATCCAACGTGCTTCTGAAAGCAGTGTAAGTGATTTTACTGTAGCTTTCTTGTTTCCTGCAATTAGTATAGTTGAATAGATTTATTTTTCAATCCATTTATGTCATAGGCTATACTCACTTATATAGTGAATCATCTTATGTGCTTTTCACAGCTTCATCAGTCAATTAAACATGCCCTGACTGCAGTGAATGACCCCACCAGTGATCTAGATGATAAACATCTCAGATGTCTGAGGACATGTCTGCGGACCTGTCAGCAACTGTGTGTCAGCCATCTACTTTGGAGACTGATAATGAACTGTCTTGTCCTACACCACCCAACCTTTCCCAAAAGCGAAAGAAAAGCCAATCTGCTGACTCCATTGAATTGGAGAAACTCAAAGTTTTGCAGGAAATGTCTAATGCTTTTCAGATGGGTAGAAGCAGGTCAGCTGCTGATAGTGACAGCACTTTTCGGGCCCAAGTGACAGAGGAGTTGAGGTTGATTAAAAATACTCTGATAAAGAGTAGAGTTAAGAGAAAAATTATGAATGCTTTATATGAGGCTCAGGAGTGTGATCCCTCTGATTTATTGCCATCTACCCAATACCAGATGCCACTTGTATGTCCTCCACCCCCGACAGTACAGATGGCCCCCTCACAGCCGTCCCCTTTACTTGCATACACACCTACACAAGCACATCACCACATGTCTCCACCATGTCAAACTTACACATCTACACAAGTGTTTCAGCATCAGTATCAGCCTCCACAACATAATGATCAAGAGTAACTTTTGTCCAGAAAACAATGGTCATGATTGCGCACAGTAGACTGCGCATAGCACATATTTACATTATCAGCCAGTCTGTGTTCTGATGGCTTGTTCTTGTTCTGATGGATGTTCATATTTAGGTTTAAAATAAGCCCTGTTGTGGCTGAGAAAAATACTCCAAAACACTAGAAAGTCTGTTTTTGATGCACCTGTGACTGGTCAGTTATGTTGTATACCAGTGTAAACCTTGTATTTGTGCTTTTGTATTTATTTATTTTGAAGTTTCCAGTTTAAGTGTAAACTTGTTTTTATTTCAATATTGAAAAGTGTTTGGTTTTTCTATACATGTCATTTTCAGAAGACAATCTGAAGGCAATTTTTAAATGTTTACATTTATACAAAGCACTGGAAGCAAAGCATTGGAAGTAATTTTTATTATTTGTCTTTTTATATAAACATATTTTTACAAAGTTGAGGCAGTTGCGTGTCAATTTATTCCGTAGGTCACAAAAAACTAGAGTGAAGTAATTCAGGAACATAAACATTTTTACAGAAAAATTACCATTTGCTGTCAAATGACAATACAGTCTTTGAAGGGATCAGAATGAATCATAAAGCATCCTGACAAATCGGCAACCTAGCTCCTAGAAATGTTTTTTGTATGTTGTTACAATGTACTCAACAAAGTGTATAACACTTGAATTAAAGTAGAATTACACAGCACAATAAACTATGTAAAGACAAAAGAACAAGTAGGCTGTACTAGGCTCCTTCAGTTTGTGTAACTGTTCAACTTCTAAATGTAGTTTTCCTGCCAGGGAACCTGGCCTGCAGGTGTAACAAAGTACCTCTTCAATTGATCTCTAAACTGTTTGGCAGCCATGGAGCTATTAGCAGGTCTTCCTGGTTGAAGTGGGAGCATGGCTCCCAGACCATCCTTTCTCCAGGTACCCTCTATGAGTCTGTGGTCTGCATCTTCTGTGTCAACTAGGGCTGGGGGTGTGTAGGAGTCAGACCGAACTTCACACAAATAGTTGTGGAGACACACACAACATAACACAATCTTCTGCACCTTGTCTGGGTTGAGCATAATTGTGCTGCGGAACACTCTCCATCTGTTGGCAAGTATACCAAACCCATTTTCCACCACTCTGCGTCCTCGAGAGAGTCTGTAGTTAAACACTCTCTGCTCATGATCCAACTGGCGAAAGGGGTATGGCTTCATGAGGTCAGTGCGCAAAGGATATCATCTCCAAGCAACATAAAGGGTACTTCTACATTAGAGCCTGGTAGATGTTTGGCTTTAGGAATATTAAGGAGGCCCCTGTCAAGAGCTTGCTTGAAGTCTGACTCTAAGAAAACTCCAGCATCTGATGCTCTTGCCTTTGCTCCTACACTGACATACCGAAACTGGTAGTTGGCGTCAACAACTGCCATCATGAGCACAGAGAATTGTCCTTTGTAATTGTGGAAGGTGCTTCCACTATGTGCTGGTGGCTGAATGTTTATGTGTTTCCCATCAATTGCACCAATGCAGTGGGGAAACTGCCACTTTCTATGGAAGTCTTCTGCAATTTCCAGCCACTCCTCTTCTGTACTGGGAGTCTGCAATAATTGTGCAATAACAATGAAAATCATCAGTTTTCAGATTCCAGAACAATGCATCCCCAAAGGTAATGAATAATAGAGAAAGTAAATATTACTTATTTAGGTAGAAAAAAGACTCAACAGGCTCATATATTCAACAGTCAATTCCATTCAATTAATTGTGTTGGAAACTCAGCATTTCATGGTCAATACATCAGCACTCCCTTAAAGGGATAGTTCACCCACAAATTAAAATTCTGTAATTATTTTCTCGCTTTTATGTTGTTCCAAACCTGCACGACTTTCTTTCTGCTGCTGATGACACAGGACAATATCCACTGACTTCCACAATAGGATGAAAGTGCTATTTACTTAAGTGTTGAGCAGAAGAAAGAAAATCATACAGGTTTGGAACAACATAGTGGTAAGTAAATGATGAAAGAATTTTGATTTTTGGGTGAACTACCCCTTTAAATATTAAGAACTGTTTTGTTTTACTGTAGTTTTATTGGTGTTGTACCTACTTTTAAACATTACATAAGCTTACCTTTACATATTCATTGGCAAGAGTGTGGTGCAGGCAGAGCCGGATTAACCCAAAGGCAAACTAGGCACGTGCCTAGGGCCCGATTGGCGGGATGGGGCCCAGACAGAGGGGGAATTTTTTTTTTTTTTACAAATGTCCCATCTACAATTTCGCCGCTGTCGGGCGGGATCCCCGTATCTCCAAAACCATTATTTTTCAGGAAATTAAAAAAACGCCGTATTTTTTAAGTTATTAAACATTATTTCAATTAAAGACGAGCTTTATGACTCGGGAGCAGAGAGATACGAACTTATGCTCTCATTGATAAAATGGTACGGACACAGACGTCGCTGCTGCCAGCAGTGTTCAACAAATACTGCGGTCACATTGAGCCTTAAAGACGATGCTTCAATAGTTAACCAAAGCTGACTGTAGTATACATCTTACTAAACTCGATTTTAAAGGTTTACGATATAAGTGATGCAATACAAAACACGATGAGCGGACAGCTGTCTAATAAGTGGAAATTAATCTGCTCGCAAACTTACCTTCGTGGCTCACGGGCTTCCTTCTGCACAGAAGCATTACAGCTATCGAGTTTTAATAAATGTACTTAAACCTAACTATTTTCACTTGTTAGTGCCTAACAAACAGAAGTATTATATTAATTAAACAGCCATTTTATCTCCAATAAATAAAACATTTACTTGTGTTTAACATTCACAAAATAATTTAATGGTGGTATCCAAAACATTCAATTTAATTACAGTATTATATTAGATACATTTTAAAACTTCAATGCATGTATGATAAGCCTAGTAATACGTAAATATTTAAAATACATCAATAACTGATATCATAGGTTAACACAGATAAAATCATAGTTAAGTCTTTCTTTATTAAGCGCATTACTGAGTGTATTTGTGTTTGTGAGTTTATGACTGTTGTTGTCTGAGGTGGTGACTCGGATGGGGACGCCAGTTATCAGAATGGTTGATTTTCAAGTTCATCGTTCCACTCTGTACCTGACAGAGTTTCTTTAAGGACACAGACATGGTTGCTGCAAAAAAAAAAAATAAATAAAGGACAAACGATCATTTCCCTACGTTATATAAGGCATGTTTGCGTATAGTAACGAGGCAAAAAAAAAACAGTTCCTTGCATAATAATTCATGACTGCAATGGCAGAACTAGCGGGGTCAAGATTTTTTTTCTTTAAGCCCCACAAAAATCACGTTAGATTAGGGTGGCCATTCGTGCCAGTTCCGCCGGACACGTCCTGAACATGTTTTCGGGTTCGTTCTCCAGAAGTCGCGTTGCTCGACAGCATATATCATCGAGGTTCTCACATTTCAGTTAAAATACATTAGAAAATTAAGATGTATTTATTTTAAGACATACAATTATTGTACTTTCATTCTTACCTTGAAATGTAACGGTTACTGAAATTAAACCCGAAATATTAAACCTTGATGACGTATGCGGTCGACCAACGTGACTTCCGGAGAACGAACCGAAAACATGTTCGGGACGTGTCCGGCGGAACTGGCACGAATGGCCACCCTACGTTAGATACCAAACATGATAACAAAACCACTGGATAGTGGCTAACTAAGTCAAATGCAAGCAATATGTGCTTTAAATTCACTTCACAAACGTGAAAAGCGTAAAGAAAAATCTAGCAGCCTCAGAAACGATACATTAGACTTTAGCACTACAATTACTTCGAGATAAAACTGTTATACATAATATAAAAACTGTTATATAATTCATATAACTGAAACATAAATAACCAGTGTTTTAAGGACATTTACCTCAGTGGACGTGTTGCTCGACGAGGATTTCGTTGCGATTCTCAATCTTGAAGAGAAATATGCAGCGAAGCTCTCCCGCAGATTACTGACACCTATTGGTTATTTACTGGTACTACTGCCTTAACAACGACACTCCCAATGGATAAGGTGAGGATAATTTAATAGCATTTAATAGAGCCGTGTAATGACGTATAAATAATAAATTTAGCAAAAAATTGTCTGATAGACTGGTTAATATACAACACATGACTTAATTTGGTATACAAACAACCAATTTGTAAGACTAGGCTATGTAAAATGTGAATTCACTTTTATTAGTAACTTTGGTAAGTTTCAGATTTCAATTCATAAATAACCTCGATGGGGGGGCCCAAAAAAATGCAGCCTGCCTAGTGTAGTCCATTTATTTAATCCGGCTCTGGGTGCAGGGCTTCACATGTCTCACTCACAATCTTCGAAATTGTGGACTCTCCAACCCTGAACTGGTAACTTAAGGATGCAAATGATTCTCCTATAGGAAAAACAGGAACAACTACCTTAAATAAGTAGAAGTAAATGTGGTTCAATATGAATATCGGACCTGTTGCCAAAAATCTCAGTGTTACTGCCAATCTCTCCTTAGCAGTAATGGCCAATCTCCATTTGGTGTGTTGTCTGGTTATAAGTGGGGCCACTTTATTGAGAATAAATTCAAAGTCCTCTGCATTCATTCGAAGAAGGCCCCTGAAACCCGCTCTGTCATCTACCTGTCAAAATAATTACACCAATGAACTCAAAAGAATTACAGACAAGTACCCTCATTGTATGTGTCCTCCTTAAAATGAATAACATATTTGGAGAATACTACTGAAAGCATTCTAATTATGTCCTGATATTACTGTGATATGTGAAGAATACTGAAGTATATTTGTATGAGAGTAAACATATCTTCAAACATTCTGTAATAACATCAAAGAGTCATGAACTGTAAGAAACTCAGAGTATAAAATCCCTTATTTAAATGAAGGCAATTTATGAAGGCAATTTCAAAGACAATAAGACCTCTTCTCCAAAAGAGACCTGAGAACAACAATTAGCAAAAAACATAGCTGCGGATTTTTTTGTCCATTGCTTACCTCTAGCTCACTTTGTAACTTGTACAGCCCATGTTCCCGCTGTCTCCACGACTTCACCCAAACCCTTTTCTTTTTTTTCCTTGACTGTTCTGTTAAAATCATTCCAAACACTATAATTGAAATGTCTTCCTGCATATTGTCCGCCATACTTATTCTGAAGTCTTGCGAGACTTTGCGAGATTTCCTGTGTTCACAGCAGAGACTCTGGTTGAAAATCTGGTTGTGTGTGGTGTGCTGTCTTTGACACATCATGGCACACCACACATAGGAGCAAAACAGTTAAATCCAGGATTTTTTATCCTCATGTTTGTGGTCTTTCACATTTTGAAAATCTTATAAGATGTAAAAAATCTTCTGGTGTGTACCCAGCATTACACGGCGTGCCCGATTTATGCTGGCAAGCTTGGGATTCCCCCATCTCCTGACATCATTTTAGCGCTTGGCGCAACGATGGGGATGCCAGCTGATGAATTGTGGCTATTTCCTCTCACGTCTGTTTAATCGACGCTGATTTGGGCGGGTTTCTCCCATCCCCATACAAAACAACTTCTCTGTCTTTGACTGCTCTTACAAGAACGCGGGTCTCCTCGGCTGTGAACCGCTCTTGGCGTGCGCCTGGTAAATCCGTCATAATAATAGCAACCCGCCATGAAACTTGCGCCCTTGCGTTTAAAGGGAATGTTGGATAGCGTTATGATTGGTTTATTTGATGTTACGCCCAAACCACACCTATGAATAATGAATCTACTTCAGACCAACCCCTTATTGATTTGCGCCTGGCGCAAGAGTTATTTCTCCCGCCGGGAAAATAGCAACAGCGCCCAAGAACCGCCCACAAAGTCACTTGCGCATTGCGCTTCGCACTTGCGTTTCAGATCGTTAAAATAGGGCCCATAATGTTTTAGATCTATAGTTTACTGGCTAAAGAGAACAATGGCAACTGAGCAGAAAGTATATTTTACTTGAGCTTGACTAGAATGTCCTCATATAGGCCTATATTAAGAACTCTTCATGAAAATAACTTCCCAAAGTAGGCATACAGTATGAACATACTCAATTACCCCAAAAAGTAACATTAACATTTCTTTAGACTCACAGTATTCACATTAGATTATCATTTCACATTAGATTATCTTTTGTCTCTTAAACATTCTTTTAGAAACCATAATATTTAAGCACTAATTATATGCTCAAAACAACCTCAACATCATATGAGTTATTTTATGTCATATTTCTTTACTCTTGTTTCACAGGGCTCTCAAGTTTTATCAAAAGTTTGGAGTGAGATTTCATCTGTTAGGGGAGGAGCCACTTAAATATTTGCAGCAGCGACCCCTCGGCCCCAACCAATTCTCTCAGGTTTTTGGTAGCAGTTAAATTTAATATATTGTTTATAATTGATTAGCACAAATAGAAATTATAACAGTTGGGAAATCTAATTAAAGACAAAGTCATAGAAATTAAATACATTGTTTTATTTCAAAAATACAAATATATAAAAAATTGCCCCAAATGAGCCAACTGAACAGCAACATTGCAGAACTTGCCCTGAGCATACTTACAATACAAGGTGTGTTTGTGTGACATCTTTTAAACAGATAAATGCAATGATTAATGTATACATTGGCAGGATATAAACATTACTAAAATAAAAGCCAGAGTATAGCTGAATAGCTAAAAAGAGTATGAATAAAGTATAATTTGAAAATAATGAAATAAATGAAAATGAAATATCTTGTCCTTTCCATTCCCAGGTGAAAAAAATACTATAGTAATTTATAGTAAATACTATAGTGTTTTTGACCCATACCATAGTAATGTACTTGAATTAATTTGTTGTGGTAATTCTATAGTTGCTGTGATAACATAACAACTATAGTAATATAAACGTATTACTTTATCCAATACTGTACTACATTGTCTACAACTATAGGGTATAATATACTAGAATATACACTACAGATTACTGTAGTATAAACTAAAGAATACTAACGTTAGAGTATTTATTACAGTTTATCAGTTCACTACTATAGTTGATACAGAGTATGCTGTAGCAATCATTAACAAAGTGTTGTAAATACTATAATATACTAAAATTTACTATTACTATTAGTATGGTTCAAAAACACTATAGTATTTCCTATAATATTTTTCACCTGGGATTGTTTCAGGTAGCCTCTAGTGTTTAGTACTTTCCTAAAGTTAAAGCTAATTCTGATTGCAAAGCAGTTCGATTTTTTTAATCAATAATAATTTACCTCGGCTATATTTCCCAACAACAGTTTTTATTATCTTTGATCACATTTTTGTGATGTCATCCAAGAATCGTAAAATCAAATTGCTATAAAAAAGAATGCGTTACCTACCGCTTTCATCGGATTCTTCTCTTCCAACTGCCACTTCGTCTGTGTGACGTGAGAATCTATGTTTCCTAGTTACGAATGTGCTTGCAGCAGGATCACGAAATTTACCCAGAAACAACAAATTCTGATTTCTGATTGGCTGGTAGGTGACAATTATATCAGGATGTCTAGTGTGACCGTGTCCGCGGCTCGACAGATATGAACTCGGCAGAGAACTTCTCTCCTGTGCCTCGTTCATTAATTGTATAGAGTGGGAAAAGTTTTCTTATTTTTTCAGCGTGAGAAATACAAGGTGTGGCGTGTGAGCGTGTGAACTTACTGAAATGCGTGAGTCTCACGGTGAATGCGTGAGACTTGAGAGCCCTGTGTTTCATACGCAAACATATGATCTCATTTACATTTCAATTATTAACACTATCAGGCGGACACCCGCGAACTCGGTGTGCATTACTGAACTCACATTACTCTCAAATAGTTGTTTACCATCAAAATTCAAGTAACAACATAATTGCATTTTTTTCTCTGTGTGAAATAGCAATCTTTCAAGAAAGTTACTTCAGTTCGTGTTACATTCACGAGTATTTTAAATACAGTTTTGTTGTTCAAAACTCACTCAAAATGTAAAACAGTAATGACAACCATTCAAAGACACCTTTAACTTGTTATACTCAAATTAATCTTACCTGCAAAGAATATTAAACAAGATTAATTTCTCCGGAGCATCTCAAATCACTGTTATCTGCTCTCTGCATCAATTAGCGCTACTACTACTAAGCAGACCTATGTGAGAGCTCCCCCTAGCTTTCTGTTTGATGTAGACCGCCTATTTACACACATACAAATATATTGCTACTGCAGAACTCTTTTACAATGATAAGGGTGTCCCTGAAGTACTTTAAGAAATTCAGTTCAGGCAATTTACCTTTTTATCATGTTCTTATTCTTCTGAAAAATAATTTATATATAAACACTCAAAATTTAAATGGGGTGTCTTCCGTTTCCATATCTTTTATTTAACTAGTACCACATATACAAACATCAATATATTTAACAAAACAATTGCGCATTATTTGTCGATATAACAGGCTAACAGTAACGTTAGCTAAAGCCACATTCAGACAGCCAGCGATGTTATCGCTGTGTGTCGCCCGTCTCTTTCAATGAGGCGTTTCTAAATCTGCTTGTCATAAACAAATGAGTACCATCCATGCCAGTAACTGGCGAGAGAAGGATGACGTGAACTCCACTGCTTCATTCTTATTGGTAGTCGCTCCCGAAATTCGCTCGACATTTGCATAAAGTTAAACTTTTCTTAACTTTCTCGCGTCGCTGGACACCCCCATACGGTCGGCAACAGTCACTTTCACTCGTGCCGCTAGAAGTCACCCGGTTTCCATTGAAATGAATGAGATTGCGTCGCTCTGCTACACTCTAGATACACTTTATTTTACGTAGCTTATCCCTGTGTAATATTATGTAATTTAAATGTAATTAAGAAGCTAATTCATGTTATTAAACTGTGAACTATGTAACTAGTAACATATGTAGTTACTTGTTGTTACATAGTAAAGTACTTTCAATATGATTACATTGTAACACATATGTAACAAGACCTTTTATTATACCACGAGTTAGCTTTGTAACAGACTCGACCTGTTACATATGTGTAACAGTTGCAGCTTATTACATGTGCATAATTACAATCTGTAAGTACATGCTGTTCCATAACTTAGTTACATATTAAGTACATTTAGTTGCATGTAATTACACCGTCTACTACTAAGTACTTAATGAGGTAATTACTCTGTATTAAGGACACCTTAAAATAAAGTGTTACTGTATTTATTAATTATCTACACTCAGTATCCCATAATGACAAAGTAAAAACAGATTTTTGTCACATTTAAGTATTCAGATCATTTGCAACAACACTTGACCTCAGATGCCTCTCATTTCTCTTGATCGTTGCTGAGATGTTTCTACACTTTGAATGGAGTGTAATTGTAATTGATTTGACATGAGTGTAGATTATTGATAAAATAGAATTTAAACAACAACAAAATATTGAAAAGTAAAGGGGTGAGTTTTTTTTTGTAAATGTAATGCCAATTTCTATTGACATCTTCAAATTTTTCAAAGGTTACCATCTGTCAACAGTAAACTAAACTATTAGTAAATGATTACTTTAAGTGTAACATCTACACAATCAAATATTGCTGAAGCAAACACATCAGAAAAACTGGTATTGGTATGTTACCAATATTTGCTCATAATATATAATAAATAATATAAATAATTTAAGATTACCCAGGCATGTTATACATTATATATTAAATCAAAAAAAGAAATGTACTAAACCAAACCTAATACACAGATACTCGCCCACACAGGTTGTCTGTGTTAGTATTTGCTCTGGAACAAGCAAACATAAAGTGATTGGGGTTCAGTGTTTGAAGTCATTGCTGAATGCAGTTGATGCAGTTGCACCATGTCTGCAAGTTGGACTGTTGTGTTATTCTCTCTGTTTGTATGTATTTATGTACAATCAGGGTCTTTTGAGACATTGGTCATCTCAAAGAGCAATGAAAAATGGGTAAGTCTTTGTTATCTTTGATATTTGCTGCTTTACAATCATTCTGTTAACTCATGTTAGCGGTCATCTGACAGAATAATTTTTTTCTGTCATTAATAGCAAATGCTTAAAATGAGGGACATTATTTAAAAATATCAGTAACCTTAAATGAATCATTATTATTTGTCAGGACATAGTAGTGATGTTTCATTAAAATCAGTGTTTATATTCAATATTTAAAGTCTAATGGTCTTATAACATGTGGTCAAGTCATTATTTTGATTCAAATATAAAGCAAATCAAATGAAATTGTAAGTATGTGTTAAGCCTAAAACTTTACACAAAATGTTTTCAGTCCCACCCACAGGTCATCCAGGGCAACATGAACAGACTCTTAAAGGTATTGATTATTTTACATTAGCCCAAAGATTGAATGAATGACAAACATTTACAATTTTACACTGTATATACATATAACACGTTTAAATTATCTTTCTTACAGAAGCGAAGTGTGAACAGCGCACAGGTAGGAACTCTTCATCCAGTGACGGACTGGGGCTAAAAAACAGCCCTGGACTTTGTCCCAAATAGGCCCATCATCCGGCAATTCGCCCCTAGCCATGCGCAACAGACACAAGGATGTCCTGATACTATGACACAATACTGTCAGACTATCAGACAAGTTTATTTAATATTTTGTCAATGTCATATTGAACTTTGATGTATATTAAGGCTGTGAAATAATGAAAATTGCTAGGCCCTATTAATTTTGTCTGTAAAGCTTCACAAACAACCACTAGGTCTTTGCCAATTCCACAATACTAAACACAAATATGAAAAACTGCACTCTGATGGAAGACCGACAGAAAGTGCAAGCTAGGATTTTTTGGTTAAACTACTATTTGGTCAATTAGCCACCTTTTTTTGTATATTAGCATGTTTAGAGTGGTAGCAATGCATGCCTGATATTTTCTCGTTTAATTCAATACCTTAGTCTTCATTCTAGAAGAAAATGTGAGCTCACTACAACCTCTCATATACAAAAAAGTAAATGAAAGAAATGAAAACCAATGCAATACGATCAATGTCCAAAAAGATGACACCCACAGTTTTTAAACATGGTTGGATAAATATTTTTTGCTTTGGTGTGTGTGATTTTGGTTAGATGACAATTGGTAACAGTTTGACAAGAGTTTACAGTTTGACAAAAGCACAATGTTTTGTTTTATTGTGACTGCACACAAATAAAAGCAAACACTTTGCAGTTTGAATGATGTCCCCTATGAACAAAATGACGGAGTATGTATTGATTTTACATTTCCACTGTTCAATCGCGCCTCTCTCTCTCTCTCTCCCACACGTACACACACTCACATTACGTCTCTCTCGAACAGCAGTTGCGCATTACGTTAATTTTCACGAGAGTTTTATTTATTTTTATATCGTGTATATTACATTATAATGTCACGTGTCCTGCTACTACTGGCACTTAGCTCTTGCTGATGTGAAGTTAACTCGGTCTGTCCCTCATCATGACCAGGCTGTGGACGCTCAGGCTCGCAAACATAGACGCTCGCGAATTCCGGGAATCCGTGGACCAATCACGGCTAGTAGGCCGACTCTTCTTCCTTGTTTTTTTACACGTAGCAGCATATAAGTGATTGTATTAGTGCCTCTGCTGTTGGCTGTTCATATTGCGTTATTAGACTTTTTTTGCCATACGACAACCGGCGCAACGTCATAGAATGTCTCTGAACAGGTTCACGCCCACTTTTGGGGGAATTCCGACTAGACGTTCCATTGGCTTCCATTCAAAACAGCGGAACAAAGCAACCTTCGCACACAGCCGGCAGGCGTAAATAACTTATGAAATCACTCAGATTAAACATGTTGAGTAATTATCTGTCCACCCTGCCTGCCATAGAGCGCGAAAGATACATTAACATATTTAATTTGGTCAATATAAAAACATGTCTCTTTCATTCTCCCAGCATCAAATTTGTGTAACAACGCTCCCTATTGGCCAGAGGTGTCTTACCCGGACATTTACTCGTACCTCATCGAGTCAACAGGGAAGCAAGTGAATGATTTTACTTCGTATTTGAAAGTTACTTCGTATTTATTCGTATTTATTTATTATGTCCAGCCATACAACTAACTGGCTCAGCGATATTTCCAGCAATCACTGGATGGCGTTGTTACACAAATTTGAAGCTGTGAGAATGAAAGGGACATGTTTTTATATTGACCAAATTAAATGTGTTAATGTATCTTTCGGGCTCTATGGCAGGCAGGGTGGACAGATAAATACTCGACATGTTTAATCTGAGTGATTTCATAAATTATTTACGCCTGCCGGCTGTGTAAAAACGTTGCTTTGTTCCGCTATTTTGAATGGAAGCCAATGGAAGGTCTGCTTTTTTATCCCCCCAAAATAGTCAAGTCCCAAAATAGATAAATAGCCCTGGATAAGATCCAGTAGGCATTTTTAAGGAAAAGTACTTCAAGTGTTGTTTCTATATGATTTTTAGGTGCTGAATCCATTTCTGCCATATAACAAGTTGTAAACATAACTGTTTTGGCATAAACAATAAAAACAAAATGGCTGCCAAAAAATCATTTT
The DNA here is from genome assembly GCF_027580225.2 of Misgurnus anguillicaudatus. Classification (NCBI taxonomy): domain Eukaryota; kingdom Metazoa; phylum Chordata; class Actinopteri; order Cypriniformes; family Cobitidae; genus Misgurnus; species Misgurnus anguillicaudatus. The sequence continues at coordinate 12,426,951 of NC_073350.2, forward strand.
AATGCATTTATTGCCGTTTAAACATTAGAACTAACCTGTGCATTCTCAGAATATTTAAACATGTAAAAAATTAAAAAACAACATTAACATGAAAATGACAGTTTTTAATGTTTAAATTGCGGCTGTAACTCTGAAATTTCAACAAAATCAAGCAACAATACTGTGATTAGATTTTCTAAAAGTTATTTGTACATACAAGTATCATTGGACTATAGGGCTCGTTATAGTTGTGCGTAGGTCCTACGGCGTAGCAGCGACGGCGTAGGTTCCGCTTCGGTTTTCATTTATACTTTTGCGTCGTCGCCGCGTCGACGTGCAAACACACGCGCGACCGCTGGTAGGCAGTATCCACGCGTGTAACCACAGTAGCAGCACAAACGTGAAAGAAGAAGAAGCTTAGCAGTTATCCCACAAACGAAGAAGATACAGCAACTTGTTGTGTATAATTTGAGAAGACCAGCAATGATGAAAGTAAATAAACAGCGACTTTTGATGCAGTTTGAGTTAAATCACTCCTCAACTTGGCTCATCTTTGTTTTCACCGTCACAAACGGAAATACCTATGACGCAGTTTTTTTTTACCTGACGGGAGGGGTTCTGGTGGACCAATCACAGCGCTTGCGGTCCGCGTAGATCTGACGCGCTGTTACATTTTTTGTGAGGTGCGCATCAGGCTACGCAGAGCTACGCACAGGCTACGGATATCCTACGCCGTAGGTACGGCGTAGAACCTACGCACGACTATAAATCGCCCTTATCTGAATTTGCAAGATGCAGTGAATGGATTAGGCTTGCAGCTGCATCGGGCTACCTTGCACCCAGTGGTGCAGGCACAGGTGATTAACTTCTCACAGGCATCTGGAACTAGGGGTAGTGACATGAGTTGAGAAGTTAGGAAATTCCCCTCTTGTCTTCCATCCTATGGTTTCAGGGGTTGGCAGAAATAGCTGCTGGGTTACAGACTAACATTTGAGAGAGGTGGCACCAAGTTGTACAGCTGGTGGTGCTGGATCTCAATTTGGTGGCACCAGTCACTGGGTGGTGTAAAAACAAAAAATAAACACATAAACATGTTTAATGCATTAATAAATTCATTACAAATAGAGATACTTTCTTATTCTTATGCCTTTTACGTGTTGCACTGTTGATTGAGTGTGTATGGTAGCGATCAAACAGAACATCAATTTGCTGAAACTGTGCTCCACTTAGGAGAACAGTTTCTACAAAGATGTCTGCCAGATCTCCAAAAGTCTTTGCTTCTTGTGGCTTCACAATAGCAATGACCAAAGCTTGACCATCACTGATAAGCATTGATTCATCTTGTAGGTCTGTGGCACCAAGGTGGTTGGGACATGGAATGTCAGCATTCAAGACTTTAGCAAGTATCGCCTTTGAACCTGAACAAAGCTGTCCATTAACTTCTGCCAAGGACAGAGGTACAACGCATAGTTCATGCATAATAATACTTTTGAGGTTGACTGGGCGTCCTGCATCATATGCAGCAATGAGGCACTGTAGAATGTTTCTGTCTGCCTAGAGAGTTTTTGCCTTCCCAGTGATTGGGTCTGACTGTTGAACTTCAAACAGGGAAGCAAAAGTGACTCTTCTTCCCTCAGATGGCAACAGCCTCTCCTCTACAAATGTATCCAGTTGACTTTGCCCTTTCTGTGTAGCTGTCAACAGCTCATCTTCAATATCCTGGGTGGCAAAGTCTTTGTTTGCAATGTTTTGCAGTGTCTGGGGCAGGTTAGCGAAAAGAGACCAAATCTTTGCAATACTGCAAGCTAAGTATCTTCATCTATTGAGTCCTGTTTCATTCTGCCCTTTGTGGTTTCATTGTGGATGTAGGCATCATCTGTATCCAGACCAATGGCAACTTTTGTGTCATGGGCAAGATGGGATTGGAAGTTGAAAGACAGAGCCCATCTGCCAAGAGCTGAAGATATCTTTGTGATACCAACAATTCCTCCCTTTTTTCCAATACAGCCTAGCCACTCGTGACTATGATCGGGATCCACTTGGTTGAAGCGATGTAAAGAGCGCTTGACTACAAGTTTCCAGCCTCAAACTCCTTCTTCACAGGCTGTGGAAGTTGGTTCATCTAGTTCAGTAGATTGTCCCCCACCAAGCATAGTTGATGTGGTTATAGCACATGAAATAGGGCAACATTTGCTGGAATGCACAAATGTGCAGGTCCCAGATTCTGTTTAGCTGTGCACAGCTAAAGGCATTACGGAGGAGGCACAACGCAATGTAGTGTGGTTGCGCTACAACGCTTAATGCTGGGAAAAGTATTTAACTACTGTTAAAGCTACAATGTTTTAAAAGTAACTGAACTACAGAAAAATGTAGTTGTGTCAGTAGCGTCACTAATTACTCCCCAACACTGTAGATCAGTGCAAAGAAAATACAAAGCACAACTGTTAATTTTTCTACACTGACTATTCGAGTCTGTGGATTTCAATTCCGATATAAAAGTTTAGATTATGCGAATTAGCACATATTTAAGTAGATAATGCCTCATTTGCATATGTAAACATGAAATTTCAGAAAACTTGTAATACAAAAAATGTTTGCCTCTATTATAGTGAAAAACTGGAAAAGTTTTATGATGATATCTATAAATTAAAAATTTTTCCCTATCCACCTGTAGTGTTTTGACTGTGAATAATTCACCTATTGTTTCGTTAACAATTACAAGCAAATGGGACCCTTATTTCAATGTTATACGCTGGATCCTTATTCAGGAGACATTGAACTTTCTAAAAATGTGGTATAACAACTTTTCCTCAAAAATGCCTACAGGGTTACACAATCTTGAAGATTCGGACCTGACTAAAAGGCGCGGTGACGAAATTTACAGTCAAGTTCCCGGATGTGCCGGTAGTCCGTATCGGCCGGGCGACGGCCCTCCGTTGAACGGCTGTTCTGGACTTTTCCAGAACGTACAGATTGCCGATCCGTCTCTGTCTTCATCACACAACACATGTTCCTGTAGTTCAATTGAAATAGCATTGTTCTGGCAATGCAAAGGTCATGGGTTTGATTCCCAGAGAACACATATAATGATAAAATAAAAAAATTTTGAATAATGCATATGCCAAATGCGTACATGCATGGCCGTAGCCAGGGTTTGAAAATTACCGAGGTCCAGGGTGGGGTGTTAAGAGTTAACAAATGCTATCCCAGGTGAAAAAAGTGCACTTAAATAAAATACACTTTTTAAGTACATTTAGTAAATGTACTATTTTCGTGCACTCATTTTGTGGCTTATATATCACATTTGTTTTTCGTACTTCTTAAAATTGAGACATCATTTATTTCAATAAAAATCTAGTTTGTACTGGTATTCTTACTTTTTCCAGGTAAACTGAAGTACTGCTCAAGTTCAAGTAGAACTTTACTTTTAATAAGTATATTTGTAGCATAACTTTACATAACTTACAAATGTACTTGCTAGTATTTAAGTGGTTTAACTACATTGAAGCATACTTTATTTTTACCTGGGATCTAAAATATTCTGTCTTAACCTTTTTACAGTTTGGGTACACACTCTGTTTGGGGGATGGACTGGGACTGCTGGATTATTTATTACTTTTTCATGGAGCAATGTTTATTTTTGTAATCATTTTAATAAGCAATATTATATATAACAAAAACGTTACAAGATTTTAAACAAGAACTTGTTTAGTGCTCTTATTGTTTTCAGCATGACTTTGTTAAAGGTTAAAGGATAATTCCGGTATTTAACACTTACAGTCTCATTTCTGGTTTGTTTTGGATGAACTACAGTGATGGACACAGAAATTTTGACAAAGGGTCGTGTCATGAGTTTTTGACTCGTTTAGAAGCGTCTCTTGACTGCTTTAGAATGGAAGTCAATGGCCATGCACAAACATGTCATTAAAACAACACTTAACGTTCATTTTCAAAACTGTGCTACTCACCGAGTGGTTCGTGGTGTTCGTTGATGATTAAAAACAAGTTGTGTAGCGAAATACAGTTTCTGTCGTGTTTTATTTGGCATTTTGTAAAATTCCATTGACTTCTCTTGGAAGACTGTTTGCTCGCTGATATATCACTCCGCCGCCGGGAAACAGAAAAAGGGTCTGTTTGTTTTTACATGTGGTTGTAGTTTTTTCGCTCGGTTTCTCTCAGAAGAAATTTTTCCCATATTTGTAGGGCTGGACCAGAATATTCGAATATTTGTTCCGTGGGTTGACATTCGATTTTCAGTTTTGAGATTCGAATATATATATAAATATTTTACAGCGTTAATGCAGAGCTTTTGCCAAGCAGGAAGTGCGCTTGACGCTCCCGCTCTATAGGTGGCACAGAGAGACCAACATCCATAGCCAACAGCCACCAAACGCACACCAGTGGAAGAGATCGCTTCAAACGGAAAACGCGCTTCCTGCTTTGACATTCACGCTAATAATGTTGTAAATAACATTCAGTTTCTTGCAAAAACTGATTGATTTGCTTCACAAGACGTCAATATGTCACACGGAGTTATGGGGGATTACTGTTGTATTGGATATATATGCTTTAGCTCTTAAAGTGTGCGGATCTGTTGACTTGCATGACGGAGCACCGGGGTTTCTGCAAAATATCTTCTTTATTGTTCTGCCGATGAAAAAAACATATTGGATGGTGTAACTGTTATAAATAAACTTGATTTTGAAAGTATGCTACCGTTTTATTACAGTTTGTTGGACTACGTTCATTCATGCTTCAGACTCAAATATAGAGCGGAAGTATATACGCGGTTGTGAGGTATCTGAAAAAATAGCTCCACTATAGCAAATAACACGGATTGAAATCATACATTGCACCAATATATTTGTTTTTAATCATCAACGAACACCACGAACCACTCGGTGAGTAGTACAGTTTTGAAAATGAACGTTAAGTGTTGTTTTAATGACATGTTTGTGCATGGCCATTGACTTCCATTCTGAAGCAGTCAAGAGACGCTTCTAAATGAGTCGAAAAGTCAAGACTCGACCCATTGTCAAAATTTCTGTGTCCATCACTGTAGTTCATCCAAAACAAACCAGAAATGAGACTCAAAGTGTTAAATACCGGAATTATCCTTTAACTTCTAAATTAAATGAAATAACAGAATTCGTAATGCTTATATGTTTTGTTGAGATTAGCTTTACCGTTTTATGCTACGTGTTTTAACATATTTGGCATATTTTATTTAAACCCAATTCTTCTACATCTTTGTACCAGAGTTATGTACCCTGTTTTTCGATAGTGTTGTTGATACTGTTTCTCTTACAGACACAATTATGATGATTACTGCTTTTCTCTTACTGAATGTAGTATCAGCAATAACCTGCTCGTGCTGAATGATGCGTCTTATTTGATAATTTTCAGTTTCCATGTTGCCAGATATTAGTACGAAAAACAACCAAAAATAATTCGTACAAACCTTGTATTTCAGAAATAAATCAGAGAAATGGCAAATATTAACCTACACCTAACAATCACTTTATAGATAATGTCAAAGTGTCACATTAATTGCTAAAACACTACATCTAAAGAGGATTTTTAACAATGGGATCTGGCAACACTGCAAATTCTGTACCCACGCTGTCGCAGCTTAAGCCAATCTTCGTCATTTTACACTAAACTATACAGTAAACTGTCCAAATTTAATCATATATGTGCATTCGTTTTGAAAAACTAATTAGTCATTCAAAGAACTTCAAATTTTATTTTTTTTTATATGAAAAAATTACAGAGGTCCGGACCTCTCTGATCTCATAGCTGGCTACGGCCATGCGTACATGTGAATGTCATTCAGGATTTAGTTTGAAAGCACTGAAATGAATGAATGAGATCATTTTGCTCTGCCGTTGCTAGTCACTGGCGGTGTGCATGCAGCTTAAGGGGCCAGTCACACCAAAAGCGCTTTAAACGCTTGCAAACGCAAGGTTTTTTTAAAAAAAAGAGCAGTGCGACGCGGCTTTTCATATTGCTAAGCAACCACCGAGTCAGCTGTGGCGTGAGCGCTCTTTTGCCGTTAACTGTCATATTAGCAGAAATTTTAAAAAGAGGGTGCTTGCTCTGACCTTGTTTGAGGGTGAGAGGTGCACAAACACGCAGGAGAGAGTGAGCGAGTTGAGTCCGGTTCTTCAAAACAACTGTAAACTTCCCTCACCACAACGTAAGGCCCGCCTCTCCCCTCATTCGATTGGACAATGGAAAGACGCGAATGATGTCGGGCGCTTCTCTGCTCTCAGCGCTCCTTCCGCCCTGCCCATAGAATATCATTCAAAAAAGGCGCCTGCAACTGCCATAAACGCTTTTGGTGTGACTGGCCCCTAAGTCAACCGAAGTAATCGTGATTTTAACATCACATTACTGGACTTTCTCTTCTTCAACAATGTTCTTCCCTCATTCCCCTCCAAGCCATTCACTGCCCTTAAAGGTAAATTTGGGTCTGTTTCTTACACAAAGACTTGAAAATCTTTCAGATAGAGGTGCAGAGCGTGAAGGTGGACTGCAAGGTGACGTTACGTTATGCTCACACTGTCATGACCACCAAAGTTCTTAATAAAGCCGACGTCTCACAGGAAGTCTTTTTTGAAGTGGAGCTGCCCAAGACGTCCTTCATTACCAACTTCACCATGTCAGTCGTTTTTCTGTTTTTATATTATGAGATATTTAGCACATACCGCAGTGACACAACAGCTGATTGTTTGTTTTTTAGGGAAATTGATGGCAAGACATATACAGGTGAGGTAAAGGAGAAAGAGAAGGCCAAGAAGCAGTATGAGAAAGCTGTATCATCTGGACAGACTGCTGGACTGGTCAAGTGAGAATGGAGAATGTATTTCAAATGGCTTATGCTAATTTCCTCGTCACGGTCTAAAATGTTGTCTTTTATGTGTTCAGGGCTTCAGGTCGAAAGATGGAGAAGTTCTCAGTTAATGTGAATGTTGCAGCAAACAGCATCGTCACATTTATTCTTACCCACGAGGAGCTTCTTCAGCGTGTGTTTGGAAAATATGAGCTCATGATCAGAGTCAAACCCAAACAGTTGGTCCAGCACTTTGAGGTTCATTATGAACTTATTGCTGTAACTCTCAATGGTCACATTTTAGCTGAATCAATGTTGTGATGATCAAGTATTAGCAGACTCAGCCTTTGCTATGTTACAGTACGCCCAAGCATTCAAATCGCAAAGGCCGCCTCTGGTGACACTTGACTTCTCTATCCTATATCTACAGACACTTATAACTTAAATAATGAAACTGAATGAATCTGCCCTGTCTCCTCAGATTGTGGCAGATATCTATGAACCTCAGGGCATTGCATTTGTTGATGCTTATGGCACATTTATCACCAATGAACTGCTCCCGCTAGTGGAGAAAACTGTCACTGATAAGAAGGTGAAATAATGCATACATCTCATTCATTAATAGACTACATTATTTTACTGATACAGCATTATATTAGTATACAAATATTAATAGTACTTGTTTGTTGTCCTATAGACAACGATGATAGTACAGTGATGACAGTTTAAACCTCTTAATCCCCTCTGTTCAGGCCCATGTGTATTTTTCTCCAACAATGGACCAACAGAGGACCTGCCCTACCTGTGAAGGTACACTCATCGATGGAGATTTCTTTATCAAATACGATGTCAACCATGCTAATGACATCGGGCACATCCAGGTCAGATATCATTAGGATGCAAAGAGTAAATGCAACCCACATTAATACCACATCTTTAAAATGATCATATTGACGCTGTTGGACAGAAACCTTGCACTGTATCTCCACTTTCAGTTTCGCATAAATCAGTGGTACAGTATTGCTTCCCTTTTACATTCGTCTGTGGGTTTTTTAAAACAATGCAAACATTAACCCCATTCACACAGCACTTTGGTCCCAGAAAATTTCCGTAAAATTGACAGAGAAGCTTCTGTGTGAACACAAATGCGCCACGTAAATGTTCTGAGATCGCTACACTGTAAAATATTTGCTGTAATTATGCAGCTGGTTGCCAGTAACTTACTGTAGAAGATAAAGAATGAAAATGTTTTATGTTCATTTAACTTTGAACAAACTGTTGCCAGTAAATAACATAAATGTAAAATCTACAGTAAGTTACTGGCAGCTAGTTGCCAGTAATACCCCGTAATACTGTAATTTCTACAATACAAGTAATTTACAGTGTATCGTTTAGAGGACCTACTAACATTGCCGTAACATACACAGAAAGAGGCAAAAAAAAATGGCATAAGGGGCGTGCCGTATAGTGAGGATGCGCATGTCATAACAAACAGAAGTTATGGTTCAGCTCTTCGATACAGGAATTTAAACGTAGATCAATATTCGCGACAAGAAATTTCTGAAGAAACTGGACTGAAGCAGAGATCAGGGAGCTCTTCACTATCCACACTGAAGATAATATAATTCACCAGCATGACAGAGCATATCACGTGCTCCTTATGAACTTAAATGCACGCATGTGATAATTAGAAAACTTTAGATGCTGTGGAAAAAATATGTCATCCCAGCTAACAATTTTACGTTATAAAAACGTTCCCGGAACGTCTTACGAAAGTTTGGAAAACGTTTATTTTTTAACGTTCTTACAACGTTAAAACCGTCCAGTTTTTTAGACGTGGTATTAACGTTAATGTGTGGTTATAAAAACGTTATTCAAAACGTTTTTAGAAAGGTTCAGTCTGTTGTTATATTAATGGTCTAATAACGTTTTTAAAAACGTTATTGAAACGTTCCATTCACCATTATATTCATGTTCTCAGAACGTTTTTCTAACGTTTGTAACAGGTTATAAAAACATTGTTTAAACGTTCTTACACAGTACAAACGTCCAGTTTTTTAGACGTAGTATTAACGTTATTGTTTGGTTACAAGAACGTTTTTAAAAACGTTTCTAGAATGGTTCGGTTTGTTGTTATGTTAATGTTCTAAGAACGTGTTTCAAAACGTTATTAAAACATTCCAATCACCATGATATTACTGTTCTAAGGACGTTTTTAAAACCGTTCTTGAAACGTCCCATTTGCCATTATATTAATGTTCTAGGCACGTTTTTCTAACGTTTGTAACTGGTTACAAAAACATACGGTTGAAACGTTCTAGGAACGTTAAAAACGTCCAGTTTTTTAGACGTAGTATTAACGTTATTGTTTGGTTACAAGAACGTTTTTAAAAACGTTTCTAGAATGGTTCGGTTTGTTGTCATGTTAATGTTCTAAGAACGTGTTTCAAAATGTTATTAAAACATTCCAATCACCATGATATTACTGTTCTAAGGACGTTTTTAAAACCGTTCTTGAAACGTCCCATTTGCCATTATATTAATGTTCTAGGAAAGTTTTTCTAACGTTTTTAACTGGTTACAAAAACATTCGGTTGAAACGTTCTTGGAACGTTAAAAGCGTCCAGTTTTTTAGACATAGTATTAACGTTATTGTTTGGTTACAAGAACGTTTTTAAAAACGTCCTTAGAACAGTAATATCATGGTGATTGGAATGTTTTAATAACGTTTTGAAACACGTTCTTAGAACATTAACATAACAACAAACCGAACCATTCTAGAAACGTTTTTAAAAACGTTCTTGTAACCAAACATTTACGTTAATACTATGTCTAAAAAACTGGACGTTTGAAGTGTGTAAGAACGTTATTAGACCATTAATATAACATTCTTATAACCACACATTAACGTTAATACCACGTCTAAAAAACTGGACACTTTTAACGTTGTAAGAACGTTAAAAAATAAACGTTTTCCAAACTTTCGTAAGACGTTCCGGGAACGTTTTTATAACGTAAAATTGTTAGCTGGGATACTGCATATCGGATTGGCTCACCCCAATTTAAATCCCAGAAGATACATCTTTATGCTAACGTTTTTAGAATATTTCACTATGCAATGGTAATGTTGTAATTTTTTTTTTTTTATGGTAATGTTGTAATGCTAACAATACAATTATAAAGTTTTCAATGCTACAGTTTTAAGAACGTTACATTACATACACAATAGTAACATTTTCAATGCTAGGGTATGAAGAACTTTCTGTTGACTATGCAATTATAATGTTTTTAATTTTACTGTTTTAAGAACATTACATTACATACACAACAGTAACGTTTTCAATGCTAGGGTATGAAGAACGTTCTGCTAACTATGCAATTATAATGTTTTTAATGTTACTGTTTTAAGAATGTTACATTACATACATAATGGTAACGTTTTCAATGCTAGGGTGTGCAGAATGTTCTGATAACAAAGCAATTATAACGTTTGCAATACTACCGTTTTAAGAATGTTACATTACATACACAATGGTAACTTTTTCAATGTTACAGTTTTAAGAACGTTACATTATCAATGGTAACGTTTTTAATGCTAGGGTGTGCAGAAAGTTCTGATAACAAAGCAATTATAACGTTTGCAATGCTACCGTTTTAAGAACATTATCTTACATACAAAATGCTAATGTTTTCAATGTTACCGTTTTAAGAACGTTATATTACATACACAATGGTAACGTTTTCAAGGCTAGGGTGAGCAGAATGTTCTGCTAACAAAGCAATTATAACGTTTGCAATGCTACCGTTTTAAGAACGTTACATGACATACAAAATGGTAATGTTTTCAATGTTACCGTTTTAAGAACGTTATATTACATACACAATGGTAACGTTTTCAAGGCTAGGGTGAGCAGAATGTTCTGCTAACAAAGCAATTATAATGTTTGCAATGCTACCGTTTTAAGAACATTATCTTACATACAAAATGCTAATGTTTTCAATGTTGCCGTTTTAAGAACGTTACATTACATACACAATGGTAACGTTTTCCATGCTAGGGTGTGCAAAAAGTTCTGATAACAAAGCAATTATAACGTTTGCAATGCTACCGTTTTAAGAACATTATCTTACATACAAAATGCTAATGTTTTCAATGTTGCCGTTTTAAGAACGTTACATTACATACACAATGGTAACGTTTTCAATGTTACCGTTTTAAGAACGTTATATTACATACACAATGGTAACGTTTTCAAGGCTAGGCTGTGCAGAATGTTCTGCTAACAAAGCAATTTTAACGTTTGCAATGCTACCGTTTTAAGAACGTTACATTACATAAACAATGGTAACGTTTTTAATGCTAGGGTGTGCAGAATGTTCTGATAACAAAGCAATTTTAACGTTTGCAATGCTACCGTTTTAAGAACGTTACATTACATAAACAATGGTAACGTTTTTAATGCTAGGGTGTGCAGAATGTTCTGATAACAAAGCAATTTTAACGTTTGCAATGCTACCGTTTTAAGAACGTTACATTACATACACAATGGTAACGTTTTCAATGTTACCGTTTTAAGAACGTTATATTACATACACAATGGTAACGTTTTCAAGGCTAGGCTGTGCAGAATGTTCTGCTAACAAAGCAATTTTAACGTTTGCAATGCTACCGTTTTAAGAATGTTACGTTACATACACAATGGTAACGTTTTCAATGTTACCGTTTTAAGAACGTTACATTACATACACAATGGTAACGTTTTCAATGCTAGGGTGTGCAGAATGTTCTGCTAACAATGCAATTATAACATTTGCAATGCTACCGTTTTAAGAGCGTTATATTACATACAAAATGGTAACGTTTACAATGCTTAGGTGTGTAGAACGTTCCACTAACAATACAATAAAAACGTTTCTAATGCTAACGTTTTAAGGACGTTTATTAATTGCAGATAACGTTAGGGAAACGTTCTACTAATGTTATTGCAATAACGTTTTTGGATATCTTTGGGAGAACCTTAACAGAACGTTAGCCAAAGTTATAAGAACGTTCCCTGTTAGCTGGGTATATGTCTTTACGGGATCTTTACAGTATGTATGTGAATGCACGTGAAGGATTAATCCCCTCTACCATTTCATTTTTTTCTATTAAACATACTGTATTATTAGTGTTTTTGCTTGTCTGGCAAAAAAAAGTTTGTTTATAAGTTTGCTTTGCTTTTGGGAAACAGTCGTGACAAGCTTGTTAGTTTTTCCATCTATGAGTGAGTTAAATAAGGAACTGGTTCTTTGAATATGTACAGTTCAAGGAAAAGTTCATGTTTCATGTATTTCAGGAGTGGAGAGACATTTACTAGTTTAGCATTTATTGTGAGATTTGGGCCTAAGGAGACAATATAAATAATAATAGTAAGTACTTTTTTCTTCCACAGATTGCGAATGGATACTTTGTGCATTTTTTTGCACCAAAGAGTCTTCAACGAGTTCCAAAGATAGTTGCTTTCGTTATAGATAAAAGCGGCTCCATGTTTGGAAATAAAATGGAACAGGTAAGTCATGATTTTTGTAAAATACCAAACTACTGTCAGTACATCTTTAAACAAAATACCTGTCATGTTAAACAATCACCTGTGTTTGGTGTCTGGATGATAGACCAAGGAGGCAATGTTGACCATTCTGGATGAACTTCCAGAAGATGACTACTTTGCACTTATCGTGTTTTCAACAAACTTTGTTTTATGGAGACCACATTTAAGCAAAGCAACACAGGAAAATGTGAAAGAAGCGAAGGAATTCGTCAGAACTATTGAAGCTTATGGAAGTAAATGCAAACAAGAAATATCCAAGAAATTATCATTGACCAAATAATAAATGCTTAAAGTCAAAATCACAAATGATTAATTTGGTGCAATTCATATGCAACCCAATTCCCATAGTCAAATAACACGATATTGCACAACATTTGGGAACATTTTTTAACATAGGCTTTACTCATTCAAGTAATAGTTTTAGCATTATTTCTGAGGTATATATCTGAATTTTTGTGTTCATTTCAGCTACAGAAATGCATAACCCTATGATACATGCAGTGAATATGCTTTATGAAGAACAACGCATTGGTACAGCCCCACAGAACGCGATACCAATGATCATTCTGCTGACTGATGGAGAACCAGATAGAGGTATGCACACATCACCAAACGTTTAACATTTTCATCACTGTCCTAAAATTAGGTATATTTTATCTGAGCTTAAACAGATCCTAAAATCAACCAAAACACAAGAGATGGACAGGTCCCTCTATCTGAGGGTTGCCCCCGCCCCCTAAAAACACCATGATATTTAGTTTAAATAACTGTGTAAGTAAAACAATACAAATCAGAAATCAACAGCTCACCTGACACAATTGTGCAACTCCCTTTAGAGTTTGTTCATCAAGAGTTTTGATCTTCCAAGAGAATAGGGCATAGGGATGATCACTTACAATTGGAATTCACCCACAAACAATTCAGTGAGAGACAACGTTTTTCAGTAGTAAAAATAAAACTCCAGTAAGTAGACTGTCAATGCAATTTTATTCACAACATTGGATAAAGTGATTATTTTCTCTTTAATAGAGATAATATCTGTCAGGGACAGAAGATGATGGAGACAGTTTCACAGTTAAAGGAACAGTTTATTTGAAATGACAAAGAGTAAATGGTCAATGGCAGATAAATAAAAGTCCAGAGAGAAACCACAGGTACACAGACACTCCAAAATCCAAAACTCTGGGCCAAAGATGAGGATGACGATAGGAATATCTCTTAGATAAACAGAGAGCCAGATTAAGTCCACAATAGCTCACAATATATTTTGCAATATATTCGCTTAGATGAGTCCGGACAGAGAGTGTGTGTCTGTGTGTGTCTGTGGCTCCTGGGGACCACTGTGATCCACAACGTCGAGGAGGGCGGCCTCTGGGTCTGGGGGAAGGTTAATCAGGATGTGCGTTGTGAAAGTCTTACAGGAGCTCTGGGTCAAGGATGTCGTCTCGGGGTACCCAAGATCGCTCATCGGGACCGAAACCCTCCCAGTCCACCAGGTACTCCAGCCGCCTGCCTCGACGTCTGGAATCCAGTAATTGCCGGATGGTGTAGATGTGGTTTCCTCGTCGAGAGGGGGGGGGGGGGTTCTTTGTCAGGTCCTGTGGGAGAAACAGAAGGGGTGACAGGTGGATAAAATGGCTTAAACTGAGAAACATGAAAAAGTGGATGTATCTGATAGTGTGAAGGGAGATGGAGCTGGAAGGCTACCGGATTTACCTCCTTTATGATGACAAATGGTCCAATGAACTTGGGACTCAGCTTTTGGCAGGGCAGATGGAGCTGGATGTTCTGTTTCGATAGCCCGACTTTGTCCCTGACCTTGAAGATGGTACTTTGCTGGGCTCTTCGGACCACTGGAACATGGGAGGCTGGTAACCGGGCACGTACTGGAATGGGGTGAGGCTGGTGGTTTGTTGGCGGAGTGAATTCTGTGCAAACTCGGCCCAGGGCAGAAACTGGCTCCAAGAGTTCTGGTGGTTATGGCAGAAAGTTCGGAGGAAGAAACTCACTTCCTAGATTTTCCGTTCTGTCTGGCCTTTGGTTTGAGGGTGATAACCTGATGAAAGACTAATAGTCACATTCAGAAGCGGGGAGATAAATTGTTGACCTCGATCCGAAAGATATCCTCTGGAATGCCAAAATACTTGAATACATGTTGGAAAATAAGTTCTGCACTTTCCATGGCAGTCGGCAGTCCTTTAAGGGGTATTAATCTCAACATCTTCTAAAATCGATCCACCACTACAAAAATGTAGATGTTACCTTTTGAAGTAGGCAAATCTGTGGCTCTCGATTTCTGATGTCGTAGTTCTTCACCGCTGAGCTGAACTTGTAAAAATATTAAGCACATGGATGGAGATGGGCCGGTTCCCCTGCTGCTGGGATAGGACGGCTTCAACACCTGTAGATGAAGTGTCTACCTCCACAGGAAAAGGTTTGTTTGAATCTGGGTGAATGAGGACGGGTGCCTCGCAGAAAGGTCTCTTCAGAGTGTTAAATGCCACATCTGCTTAATGCAGACGTCAGTGGAGATGTGATGACACTGAAGATGCTAATGAATCTACGATAAAAGTTTGCAAACCCCAGAAATCTTTGAAGGTCCTTCACTGTGACAAGCTTGGGCCAGTTCTTGATGGTATTGACCTTCCACTCTTCCATACTCTGTGACGGGATTCCTGATAACCTAGGGATCTGATGGTTGTTTTGTGAAATTCACATTTTTCAGCTTTAACGAATAGGGTCTGTCGGTGCAGTCTTTCCAACACTTCTTAACATGCTGAACATGGCCAACAGGGCAACATTAGAATAGATAAAAATGTCATCAATGTATACTATCACAAAACGATTTAGCAGATGTCTAAAAATAGTGTACATAAAGTCCTTCAATACGAACGGTGCATTGACAAGACCATATGGCATTACCAAGTATTCCCAGTGGCCAGTAGGGGTCACAAGAGCCGTCTTCCACTCATCACTGTCAAGTATTCGGATAAGATTATAAGCACTCCGTAAATCTAGTTTTGTAAACACTTTAGCACCATGGAGCTGTTTAAGCACCGCTGGGACGAGGGGAAGAGGATAACAAAATTTTAGCCCTCTGTAATCAATACAGGGTCAAAGTCCTCCATCCTTTTTTGTCACAAAGGAGAATGGTGAAGCAGCAGGGGAAGGTGATGATCGTATGTACCCTTGCTCCAAAGCTTCTGAGATGTACTTCTCCATTGCATCTTTTTCTGGGATGGTGAGTGAATAGACTTTTCCTTTGGGCAGTGGTTTACCCGAAAGGTGTTCAATCACACAGTCCCATGACAGAAGACGTCTTTGTATTTGGCATATTCTGGAGGAAAGGAAACAAATATATTATCCTTAGGAATTTCTATTGTAGTGCTGCATACCAATTTTGGAAAAGGACGATGAGGTTTTGGCATAGGAAAACATTGTGGAAAACAGTAATTACTCTATCATTTCACCTCTCCAGTGTCCCAAGAGAGCTCCGGATGATGTTCGATTAAACATGGTCTCCCAAGTATCACGTCTGTGGTGAAATTCTCCAGGACCAGAAGTTTGATTTTTTTCCTGATGCAGGATACCCACTGTCAAAGTGATTTCGCTGGTGCAATGCTGGATTGATAAACGATTAAGAGGTTTTTCGGTGACAGACTGAACGTTTAGTTTCTGTTTGATGGGCTCTTTCTGGATGTTAAACTGCTGGCCAAGCAGGGCTGAGATGAAGTTCCCAGCTGACCCAGAGCCGAGAAGGGCAGACACTGTAACAGAGAGATTATGAAACAATAACTTAATTTTGGCTGTCAAAGGAGGGTATTTTCTGGCTGGACCGTACTCACCAGAGCTCTTGGTGGAAGGATGGGGCATTCCGCGATAACATGGCCTTTGCTGGCGCAGTATAAGCACAGACGCTGGGTAATCCGCCGTTGTCGCTCTGACAGTGGGATCCGTGTTGAGTCCCCCTGCATCGGTTCTGGTCCTGGAGAGGGCAGCTCTGGTGGGCGATAAAGTGCAACAGTGGAATGATGGCATGCACAACATCTGATTCTCCATGCGGATCGCTCTCTGAATGAAACGTTCGAGCCGGATGGTATCATCTAATGTAGATAGCTGTAAACAAAGCTCTGGATTAAGACCATTGAGATATGTGGTTATGAGGGCTTGTTTATCCCAGCCGCTAGTGGCCGCCAGTGTGCGAAAACGAAGAGAGTAAGTTTATTTGAAATGATAAAGAGTAAATGGTCAATGGAAGATAAATAGAAGTCCGGAGGGAAACCACAGGTAAACAGATACACTCCAAAATCCCAAACTCCACTGAAGATGAGGATGATGATGATGATAGGAATATCTATTAGATAAACAGAGAGTCAGGTTAAGTCTATAATAGCTCACAATATAGTTTGCTTAGACGAGACCGGACAGATAGTGTGTCTGTAGCTGATTTTTATAGAGCAGTCATAATGAAGGGGCGACAGGTGCAGCAAATCAAAAGTCGGGTGATTGTGATCGTAAATAATGAGAAGGTTGTGTATGGAAGGACCTGGCAAATCTGTGACAATATAGAGTCATAGAATAAATTAGACATGACAAAAAATGATGTAGCCTATTTTTTATCAAGACTTTGAACCGGTTCATGGAACAAAAACAAAAACCAGACACTTTTGATGTTTTGCAAGGAACAGAAATTAAACCAGAAACTTTCAAAAAATATATGTTCCAGAACAGAATCGCTTAATTAAAATAATGGTAAACGGTTAAAAATCATTATTTTTTTCATTCTTTGACAAGATTTCTGTGCAATATCAGTGAAGTTCACTTCCGGTCGTTGTTGACTCAACAGAGAAATGAGAAGCTTGCCACCAGCAAGTACCTACTCAAGCCCAAGTCTCTAATGCTCAATCATAAGAGGTAAATGTCTACCAAGTATCTGAAGATGTTTGTTTTTTAATACTTATTAGTGGTGTAATGGATCGCAATTTATCCGTGATCCGTACAGATCACGACCCACGGTTCGTCTCGCATGCAATTCGCGGTATTAATATGCAAATTTAAATAGGATTATAGTTGATAATCATTTGCACATGTTAACACTTAAGTGATTTTAAACAATTTAACCTCAAAAGGCGCTAAAGTGAGCTTTTTTGTATGCATAGATGCACATGCCGTTGAATGTGTCCAGTCCAACTCCAATCAAATGTGATTATCCCTATGCCCTTTAAAGATCAGAACTCTTGATGTTTAAACGTTAGAGAGAGCTGTGCTACTGTATCTCAAATGTAGTCCAATAAAATACATTTGGCAAACAAAGCACTAAAAAACAAGGTAATTTTCACTTTATGTGGAGCGACTGTTTATGCTGCATCTTCTTTCTGAAGCGCCGTTTGGAATTCGTCCTCTGTCTGTGTGTGTGCATGTTTAAGTGCACTCAAAAGTGCATACACGGAGAGATGCGTTTCAAAAAGCAAGCGAATAATCTTTCAACACACATACACATACAAACAAAATGATCTCGAAATACCACAGTATTCTTTTTCTAATAAAAACATTTGTTTATGTCTTAAGTCTATGTATAGATTAGAGGCAGAAACCTGGTCTGTGCTTATCTTAAAGAGACAGTAACCTCCGTTAACATACTTAAGTCATTAATGTTAATCAAACAACCCAAGACAAAGAGAAAATCACTTCTGTAGCTCTTAAAGAATAATAATAATATTTAATTTATACAATAAAGACAGTGTTATTATTCATTTAATTCGATTTCTGTACCTAATGCTAAGCCTAATCTTTTTTTTTTGCATTCATGAATATTGCAAATTTTCGTTGCTGTACCTGTAGGCAGAATCTTTTTTTCCCCATATGAATATGGCCAGTTGTTGTTGCTGTACTGGCAAAGGCCTAGTCTTTGATGTTCATAATGGCAGCTATGTAGCCATATTTCAGTTATTTGCAGATTGAGCTATGTACAATGGATAAAGTTAAAGGAGTAAGTTGTTTGACAATAAACTACATGGCAGAAATTATGCTGGTCTAAATTCATGTAAAATGCTGAAACAAATGTAGGCATGTCAGAATTACAGTTATGCGGCTTAGATAATTTAGCCTTTTTTAATGTTTGATGACAAGATAGAGACTTAACAAAAATTATGTAGACTAATAATTTAAAGTACCCATATTATGAAAAAGTCACTTTTTCTGGGTTTTGGGGTGTTCATTTGTGTCTCTGATGCTCCCACACGCATACAAACTTGGAAAAAAATCCATCCATGCTGTTTTGAGTGAGATACACGTTTCTGAATGTCCTCTGCCTTGAGTCTCAGATTGCACGGTTTCAAACTCAGCGCCGTTGTAACGTAACTAGTGTCACGATCCTGGCAGCTTTCATGTATTTTTGTGTCTTGTTCATTGTGACAGGATCGTGGCATTGCAATCTGTGTTATGATGTCTTGTGGGGGATCTATTTTGACCTCAGTTGTGTGTGCTATGTGTGTTTCCCAGTTTTGAGTGTGGCCTTACCCCCTTGTTATCTAATTAATGATTCATTATTAGTTACTCCTGTTACCTGTTTACCTTGATTAGTTTCCCTATTTAATGTTCTGGTGTTTTCAGTCTTGTGCTCGTTCATTGTCTTCAATGTCTTCAGTAGTTTGGTTATGTTTGTCATGTTAGGCTTTGTTTGCTCCCTCGAGGGCTTTCTGTTATTTATTAAAACTCATTTTTGTTAAAGAGCTGCCTGCATTTGGGTTCTGTCTTTGAAAATCCTGACAGAATGAACGAGCCATTCAGGAACCCAGCGGGCAGCTCTGGTTTTGTTTTTTTGTCAAGCATCAGTGTCCTCGTCAGCCTGTTTCCGCCCTGAGTCTTGTGTTCCTGATCTGTGTGTCTTGAGAGGGAGTTACTGGTCGGAGTATCTCGAGTGGGAATTCTGTGCCGAAGAGCCTCAAGAGTGTGTTCCCGCACGGTGAGCCTTGAGAGGATGTCCTGAGTCGAAGAGTCACGAGGGTGTGCTCCTGTCTGGAGAGGCACAAGAGTTTGTGCCCGCTCAGGGAGCCACGAGGGTGTGTGCTCGGTCGGTGAACCTCGAAAGTTCGTTCCCGGACAGAAAGCCTCCTGAGATTTTTGGTCAGAGACCTTCCAGAGTATGTCCTGGATCGGAGACTCTCAAGTGTTCCATGTCAGAGCAGTGGGACGTGTCCGAAGTCCGCGAGTTCTGGGTCATGCTTCATATTCGGAGTCCAGCTGTTTGTGGGAATCGTCAGTTCCCTTCTTGTCTTGGGACTCCGTTGCAAGCTATGTCTAGTTCCCTGACTTTTTGGACTTTCCCTGTTGCTTTTAATTTTGTTAATGTATGTGACTTTTATTGTGTTTCCTGGGGAACGCCAGGAGGCGTTCATTAAGAGGGGGGTAATGTCACGATCCTGGCAGCTTTCATGTATTTTTGTGTCTTGTTCATTGTGACAGGATCGTGGCATTGCAATCTGTGTTATGATGTCTTGTGGGGGACCTATTTTGACCTCAGTTGTGTGTGCTATGTGTGTTTCCCAGTTTTGAGTGTGGCCTTACCCCCTTGTTATCTAATTAATGATTCATTATTAGTTACTCCTGTTACCTGTTTACCTTGATTAGTTTCCCTATTTAATGTTCTGGTGTTTTCAGTCTTGTGCTCGTTCATTGTCTTCAATGTCTTCAGTAGTTTGGTTATGTTTGTCATGTTAGGCTTTGTTTGCTCCCTCGAGGGCTTTCTGTTATTTATTAAAACTCATTTTTGTTAAAGAGCTGCCTGCATTTGGGTTCTGTCTTTGAAAATCCTGACAACTAGCCGTTTCGTCACATTCCGTTTGAATTTTCCCACCCACCACCGCACTAGCAGGTCTCCACCCACCAGGTAGCTAGAGAGCACAGAGCAGTCACTTCGCTGATACCCTCTATGCTGTTATCATGTCTCATGGAAATAACAGTGCTATTTGGATATTATGGATTATACTCCCGCCTACTTTTAAAAACAAAGTTTTAACGCATGTTTATTGGAACCTAAAGAGTAATCTTATATACAGTGTGTTACGACGCAAATAGTCCTCAGATTGTAGGCGATAAGACGCTCATGCGAAATCTGATGTAAGACTATGTATCTATATTTCACGGATTATACGCATTTGTGGACAAAAATGGTCATTGGATTTTATTGGACTTTCATGGATTATTCACACATCTGAAACAGACTTGATTCGATCGTTATATCAACACAAAAGGTAAGAAGTCATGTTATATTTTGCATGTTGTCAATCTTTTCACAAAATACTACATTTATAATGCTAGAGCATCTGTATCTCAAAACAGAGACTATACATTGATGCTAATCCCGTAAATTATACCTTTTAATTGTATAGTAATGTGAATAATATTGTTTGTTGACCGTAGGCTAGATAGTTTGCAGCGTGGTTTCGAAAGTTAAAAAAAATATTTAACGGCTTTATTTTACAATTCTACATGAACTAAGTAATAGTGCTTTGCCAAACTAAGTGTTTTGCCAAACTAACCGAGACCGGGCCTTACCGACCCGGCTTTTCTGAAGAGGCTAACGTACCCCCGAGTCTATCATTTTCCCAAGATACGGTCCAGACCTCCCGCTAGCTTCTAGCAAATAGCACGTGGCCCACAAGCAGTATACATCCCCTGCCAGGTCTAAAATTCTGTCATTTGCGAAAATAATGCGTTTGAAAATGTTTTATAACGGGAATATGTTAGCATTGTCCAGAGAAAATGAGTGTATTGTTGAGACTGCTACATCACAATTTACTCTGGAATCATTATTTGTCATGAGTTTTTTCTCCTGGAGTGTACCTATTTGTGATACTTTTTTGCTTGATTTGTCTGTTGGTAACATAAACCGGTAATAATAATATATAAAAAAATAACACAGTATTGTCTGTACTTACTCACGATACCACTGAGCACGCGTACGGGCACATGACGTTAGTAGTGGGGCGTGATCAAAGGAGCAGCAGCTCATAAATATGTAATGACTAGCTCAAAACGGCACAAACTGAAATGCACTGAAACAGAGGCTACTAGAGATGGGTAACAATCTTTTCCTACACGCTATTTCGAGCAAACAACTTTTGAAACAGGTTTTATGGAACTCATACACCTATTTAACTTGTGGAAAAGCAGTCATAAGATGGGCACTTTAAGTTTAATGTCCTAATGATCAGCCTACTTATTTGTGTGTCCCACAGCTGACATGTAACGTTATTAACCGGTTTGGGAACTTTATTTTTTTGTTTTAACCGGTTCAGGAACATCAATTTTAGGGTTGAACCGTTAAAATACTGTTTCTGTTCGAAACGAACCAATTGGGAAAAAAATCTGGTTCAAAGCCTTGCTTATAATGCTAGCTAACAGTCATTATGTTTAAAGTTAAGTTTAAGTTTAATTGGTGGCTTTATGGTAAATGGCTTAAAAAACATTGCAATAAATGAATGGTTTGAAGAAGAATATTAGGCTTTCCTTTTTGTACACTTGTCATTACAAGTACAATTCTGGCTATACTATTTGTGTCTCCCTCAAAAATTGCTCTTGAGAAATTTTACAGTTGTCCCCCCTGTCAAATGAAATTTAGGTCCATGGTCTATACAGCAGCGCAACCCCAGAGTTTTTTTTTTAAACAGGGTTTGCAGTGTTTACAAAAGTCTCTGTTTACAAGGGTCAAAAACTCTGGAAGTGTGTATGCCAGGCGTAACTGTAGCAAAAGTAATGCATTTTAAAACGAAAACGCATTAATGTAAACATAGGCTAAATGGTAAAAAAAATTTGGGGCTGAGCAGTTCCTATACTCTCCAGCAGTTTTTTATCTAAATTGTTTTTTGTCTTGTTTAATTGTATTGCTCTTGCCTGTGTATTTTAATAAATGAATGAATAATGCAATTCATACTCTGTTTAAGAACCAAGAAGTCCTTCTGAGATCCAGGAAAGCATTCGTAATGCCATTGGTGGGAACTTCAGTGTGTTCTCTTTGGCCTTTGGTAAATATGCAGATTATGGATTTTTGGACGTTTTGAGCAAGCAGAATAATGGAGTAGCACGCAGAATTTATGAGGATTCAGATGCTCCACTTCAGCTAAAGGTAAGAACACTCTATAATGTAGATTCCTCTAATGTTGATAAATATTGAAATCAGTTGTTTGTGTTGTCATATATTGTGAAAACCTGAACACTGTCACTGATGGTTTGCTAATGATTTACTGTCAAGGGATTTTATGAAGAAGTGGCAAGTCCTCTCCTTTCAGACTTGAATTTTCACTATCCAAATAACACTGTTAACTCGCTGACAAAAAGCCACTTCAAACAGCTCTTCAACGGCTCTGAGATCTTGGTCGCTGGCCAACTTAATGACATTGAAATGAACAACTTTTTGGTTGAAGTATCTGCACAAGGGGTGAGTGTATCAAACATCTCATATTGAAATCATACTGTAGACCAAAGCCCCTGTCTGAAAACGATCATTTCAAAATTTTTGATTTTTTAGACTGGTTTGTGTACAGTAAACTAATATTAATGAACCCCTCTAATATCCTGGTATCTTTTAAGAAAGGAAATTATTGCATGTCAGTGTGATTAATATAACATGCGTTTTGGAAAAAGCAAATTTCTGTCTTTGTACTTTTTTATTGTAATTGTTTTTTATTGCAAATGTACTATATTATTACTGCTATGCATGTAAAAATGCCCTCTAAGATAGATTCAGTTTACATATCGTACACATGTGACAATATACAGCTTTTTTGGTCTCCTTAAAGGGAAAGTTACAAAAAAAATGAAATTCTGTCATAATTTACTTACTGTCAAGTTGTTCCAAACCAACATTTTTTCATTCTGTTGAACACAATGAAAGATATTTTAAAGAATGTTTGTAACCAATCAGATCTGTAGCACTACTGACTTAGTCAGAAAAAATAATAATGGAAGTGAATGTTGCCGCAGATTTCTTTCATTGTGTTTAACAGAACAAAGTCATTTATACAGGTTTGTAACAGTTTGATGATGAGTAAATGATGACAGAATTTTCATTATTCTGTGAACTATTCTTTTAACAATCCTCTTTATTTGTAAAATGATTTGCGTGACAGCTATAAATGATCTAGCTTTACTTTAATTTCAACAGCTGGATAATTTTGAGGTGAAAGGTCAGGCAATTGCCAAGGAGTGGAAAACCATATTCCCTGATGAAGACTACGTATTTGGAAATTTCATTGAGCGTCTATGGGCGTATCTGACCATCCAGGATCTCTTGGATAAAAAGTCAGCATCTTTAGCACAATGACTGAAAAAGGCCAACAATCCTGAACTCTATTTAACTTTTTGTAAAAAATAAAAGAACAATAAAGTAAAATTAAATGTTAAAAAAATCCAATTTACATTAATTGTATTTAATTATTTGAGTTTCAGTTTAGTATTTTCTCGCAGAAGTGAGAATTTTCTAATATTGTCTTACAGAGACAAGGGTTCACCAGAGGAGAAAGGAAACGCCACAGCGGAGGCTTTGAAACTCTCACTGAAGTACAACTTTGTCACACCACTTACCTCAATAGTCGTCACTAAACCTGAAAGTGAGGATGCGCTCATTGCTGATAAGTTGACTGAAGGTACGATAACACAAACAACCGACCGGGTCCGTGTACTTTTGCGTCCATTCATTTTTCCTTTATAAACCATGATATGAAAAATAAAATATAAACGGTTGTTGTATTTTTAAAATGCAATATTAAATTTCAAAATTTAAATTCAAACTGTATTTAGAACATCCTACCCCAAAAAAACAAATATTGATGTATTTTCAGATTTTTGTTTATGATTTTGGCACCTTTATTATACATTTAAAACTAAAATTAAAAAACGCGATTATTAGCTATTTCACATTCAGACTTCTTTGGCAGTGATCGCAGTGCTTTGCTTCATGCATGTAAACATCATCATTCTACGCATTTTGTACATTTCGACAAGTTTTGTCAAATTATGTTAACACAGCAAGCAAAAACCGAGACTCTATAGTCCGGCTTGTGCATTAGGAACACACTTCTACCCTAAATAACCTTGAATTTGGTTACATGCCGCTTGCCAAAATAACTTGGAGAAGTACTGTATTCCATCATGTAAGCAACAGGTGTTCAAGGTTTTTGCTTTAATTTCTTTTACATGTTGTAAGCATAAGCATCGTCTATTCTTGGGCTATTATACTATTAGACTTTCACTGACAACCTAAATTTTGCCTTGTTTTAGCCAAAATTGCTTGCTGGGAAGCCGGTGAATGCGGAAGACAGATACACATTTTATAATTAACGGCTATTAAAATGAACATGCAGTGTTGCAGTCAGAAACAATTGACTAGTTTTAGATTCAGCCTGTGCGCATCTGTCATCGCAACAAGTTATGGTTCAGACACAGGTATTTAAACGCAAATCAACATTCATTCACAACGAGAAATGTTCAAAGTGAACAGGAAGGACTGTGCGAAAATAGAGAGATTATGTAGTATAAAAAAGACCGACGTCCGTCTGAAACAGTAAAAAAAGTAGTTTGTTTTATATAT
Organism: Misgurnus anguillicaudatus; assembly: GCF_027580225.2. Lineage (NCBI taxonomy): Eukaryota > Metazoa > Chordata > Actinopteri > Cypriniformes > Cobitidae > Misgurnus > Misgurnus anguillicaudatus. The sequence continues at coordinate 12,451,942 of NC_073350.2, forward strand.
ATATATATATATATATATATATATATATATATATATATGATATAATTTTCACAAATCAGGCTCTATCTAAAACAATCAAATTGGCATGAACACCGACTGCTTGTAGATTGAAAATAGCCGTTAATGGTAAAACCCCTCAGTTGAAACTGAAAAACTAAGCGGAGGAAGAAGATCCCCAGTTTAAGATTAATGTAAAATAATTGTGTTGTTTTACACTTGTATTGAAATTGTTATTTTTTTCATTAAAACCTTTAAAATCCGTTTTCATTTAGTCATGGAAGTAAAATCTTCTTCTTCCTTTATTTCTTAACGCCATTCCAGCATCTACGGCTATATTCATGGCGAGAACCAGGTAATCCATACACAAGTTTATTCAGACAAGTTGATTTATACACAAGTTGGGGGAGGGACAATTTGGTATCTCCAATTTGCCTAACTTGCATGTTTTTGGGAGGAAACCGGAGTACCTGGAGTAAACCCACGCTGACACAGGGAGAACATGCAGAAACTCCACACAGAAAGGCCACCTGCCCCATGGAAGTAAAAAAGCAGGCTTTTAATTGCTTTAAATGGCTATCTAATATATCATCAAAAAATAATTTACAAGTATGTAAGAAAAGGTTTGTACTGTAAAAATACTTTATTTGTTACGTTGTTACAAACAGGAGATAAAGAATTTACAAACCGCAAAGTCTCCGCAAGGTTCAGCGTCAGTTTTTTTTAAGCATTACTTAAAAATGTTTCTCATCTCACCATATCCACAGGTACAGAGTCATCATATACAATAAATCCGTGAGGTAGCATTTAAAAACATTTAAAAACAGATGCATTTGTTTAAAGCAAAGCATTTATTTACCAGGCTGCAGGTGAAGCAGCTCTTTGTGCCTTCTAACGTCTCATAATTAGTCCTCATTTATGTCCAAGAGACTCAATAATAATCTTTCACATTCAATCCTTAAATCTTTCATATTTTAAAGCGTTTTCGTGCTGCTGTGCATTCATGTATCCTATGTGTTAAGCAAACCCGCGTTGTCGACCCGTTTCGGCGCATATTACTAATGCGCTCTTTAAATAACAAAAAAAACATATTGCGCCATTGACTTTAGACTAGGTTTTTGTTGCGCTGCATTGCGCCGGGTGTAAGATAGAGCCCATTATCACAAATCAACCTTTATAGTTTCAAACATCGTAGATGTTCAGTCTTGCCAGTTATAATCTGCGCGTTTTAATATAGTCTAAATGAGTAAGAAATGCTGTGATGTTCACGTGCATAAAGCCGCGCTCTGCGAATTCACAGCCAGAAGAAGCCTTTGGGCCCTATTTTAACGATCTAAGCGCATTGTCTAAAGCGCACAGCGCAACGTCTAAATGGGCGTGTCCGAATCCACTTTTGCTATTTTAACGACGGGAAAAATGGTTTGTGCGCGAGCGCATGGTCGAAAAGGGTTGGTCCTATTGTAATGGGAGTATTTTGGGCATAACGTGCAGTAAACCAATGAGAGTCTCAGCTCTCATCCCCTTTAAAAGCAAGTTGCGCTGGCGCTACGTCTAATCCCTATTTAGATGACGGACTTTGTAAACTGAAAAACTAAGCGGAGTAAGAAGATCCCCAGTTTAAGATTAATGTTAAATAATTGTGTTGTTTTTCCACTTGTATTGAAATTGTTATTTTTTTATTAAAACCTTTAAAACCCGTTTTCTTTTAGTCATGGAAGTAAAAAGCAGGCTTGTAATTGCTTTAAATGTATGGCTATCCAATATCATAAAAAAATAATTTACAAGTATGTAAGAAAAGGTTTGTACTGTTAAAATACTTTATTTGTAACAAACAGGAGATAAAGAATTTACAAACGGCTCTCCGCACGTTTCAGCACTTTGGACAGCGTTTTTTAGCAAAGAGTTTTTTTAAGCATTACTTAAAATGTTTTTCATCTCACCATATCCGCAGGTACAGAGTCATCATATACAATAAATCCGTGAGGTAGCATTAAAAAAACATTTAAAAACAGATGCATTTGTTTAAAGCAAAGCTTTTATTTACTTACCAGGCTGCAGTTGAAGCTGCTCTTTGCGCCTTCTAACGTCTCATAATCCGTCCTCAATTATGTCCAAGAGACTCAATAATAATCTTTTACATTCAATCCTTTAATCTTTCATATTTAAAAGCATTTTTGTGCTGCTGGGCATTCATGTACTTTGTCATAAGCAAACCCGCGTTTTCCTCCCGTTTATAGGCGCATATTAATGCGCTCTTTAAATAACATAAAACATATTGCGCCATTGACTTTAGACTTTAGACCAGGTTTTTGTTGGTCAATGGCGTAGTCTATTTTAGTTGCCTCAAAATAGCAACGCGCCAACAATGCGCCTGAACACGCCTCGTTTTCAGACCAGGGCTGCGTTCTCCGAAACTACCTTAACGCTACGTCGTTCTTAAGTTGTACCTTAAGCTGTACCTTATCGCTAATACGTGTTTTCCGAAACGCTCTTAGTTACGTATCACTTCTGTAAGTCGTTCGTTCGGAAGGTTGGTCTGGAGCACTCTTAGCTATACCTTATCCCACAAAAATGCAATACACTCCGTGTTTAATTAGGCAAATATTTTTATATTTAAAGAATAAAACATTTACATAATTAGACATCATTACATTGATGGTTGTTAGATTTTTAATTATGTTTTCCAAAGGGACATCAACTGCGAACTATTATATGCTACAGGATTAAGAAAAAAAATATATTTTGGGTGATGGAGTTGGTGAAACTGGCAGCTATACAGCGAATCCTACTATTTCATTTGTGCATTTCATATCCGTTAAATCTTAGTCTACCGGCAAGTATTTTAGCTGCATAAATAAATCGGGTAAAATTACAAAAATAATTATGATTATTAATGTTAATTCGACTTTGCATCGAAGTTTTTTAATGTTTTATAACTTTGAGGCCACTGCATGCCATATTCTTTATAAACATTCAAAATAAACTGTGCACTTCATTACTGCTTGTATAATCTAAGGTCAACAAAATTTCCACATTAAAACTAATCAAAGCTAAAATCTAAAGCAATCATACTATATATTTATAGGCTATTATATAATATTTGATATGTTATATTTAGACAGACAGGCTCCAGAAATGCGTCCATTAAGGTTTATCCACATTGTTAACGCGCTGCTTGTGCATACAGTGTCCAAGCACAATAAACGCGTGAACTAATGAACAACAGCAGTTTGTTTTTATATGCACAGCACAGCCAAGTACTTGCACAACCCACTTTATTCCCCTGTGCAACGCACTTATTGGGAACCCCTAATATAAATGATCCTTTCAAGGCATAGCGGATGAATTGGAGCAGTTTAAACATGATACGTTTGGAAATAAAGTTGCGGGTTTTGCACGGGTTTGATATAAAATATAGAAGGTTGAATTTAGTTGTTTGCAATTTGAAATATTTTTTACCAGATATTCCTAATAAATTGAACTTGAACTATTTCTAAAATGTTTATTTAATAAAGAACACCGCTATCTCATAACGCAGCGAAACCTATTACATGAAGTGAATAATTGATTGTCGAGCAATCGATATCAACCTATTCAGCACCTCCACCATGGACAGCACCCGCTAAGGTCGAACTTAAGAAGGTTTACCTTAAGCAACATCCTAAGGTATAGTTCGGAGAACACACGTAGGAAAGGTATACCTGTAGTTAAGGTTTAACTTAAGAGTCTTCGTAGCGCGCTAAGGGACAACGTTATCGGAGAACGCACCCCAGAACGCCCATGGGCGCAAAAGGGGGCGCAAATGCATTTGCTATTTAAACAACGCGGCGCTAAACGTGAAAATTAAGGTGGAAACTAGCGAAAGACACTTGCGTCGCGCATTGCGCTGCATTGCGCCGGGTGTAAGATAGAGCCCTTAATGTGAAACAGCAAAACTGTGTAAGTAAAATAAATAAATTACAATTATTTGCTTTTCAATTGTAAAATACTATTAAATAATTAAAATAACTTTGTATTTTGATTATCTTTTCACCAGTTTAAAAACAAAAAAAGAGAAAATCACATTTTTCGTTTTTATATTTATTGGTTACAAAGGAAAAATGAATGGACGCAAAAGTACACGGACCCAACAGGCATGTAACTGCTCAACATGTTAAAGCATCAATCATTCAAATTTCAGTCTTGCCTTCATAAATAAAAAGTAAAAAAAATACAGTGCCCAGCATAAATGAAAATTAAGATTTTTCTCCATTTGTTAGTAAATATGAGACCAATTTGCTGTATTTTTACACACCAGTTTTATTAAACTTTTATGTTTCTTAACATAATAGTGAAAGTCACTTACCATCTTAAGTGTACGAAAAACAACACATTTAAATCAAATGAGGTGATGCAAAAATGAGTACACCCTACAAAAATTATATTTTGTATGGCCTCCATTCTTTTTTGAAAACAGCACTAATTCTTCTAGACATTAAATAAACAAGTTGACAACATACAATTACCTCTTTTATTCTCCATTCTTGAACATTGACCTCTTTCAGATCCTGGATGAAAAATGACGTTCTGCTTGTCTTTTTAGAACTCCCCATACCTCAACCTGGGGTTGAGTTCTGAATCACTTTTACCCTGTGCTTCTAAAATGATTAGTGACCTTAGATGTGTGTTTTGGGTCACAATCATGTTAAAAGATTGCCCGGTGACCAAGAGCACAGAGTGGTGGTAGCATCTTCTCTTTAAGTATTTCACAGTACATCTTAGTATTCAGGATGCCGTCTATAAAATTCAACTCCTGCAGCACTCATGCAAGCCCACAGAAGAGCACTGCCACCACCATGCTTTACTTTTGGTACTATGCATTTTTCATTGTACTCCTCACCCTTGCCACACCATAAAGTTTGGAACACCTCAAAGCAACAAAGATTCGTCTCGTTGTCTCATTACTCCAAACTATAGAAAGCTAGAGACCCAATAGTCTTTACCTTTCTCAATATGAGCTCTAGCAAAAGGCTTTTTGTGCATTGGCTTTACCAGTGGCTTCCTCTTTGAATGACAGCCATGCATGCCTCTCCTTTGCACTATACCTCCGTCGTGTGGTGTCACAGGAAACACCCCAGATTAACTTTGTAATGATTCAGCCAACTGTGCTGAATTTGCATTATGTTTTTTTTTTAACATCTCTCATCACAAAACGCTCTTGACGAGGATTTTACTTCAATGGACGTCCTGGACATCGCAGAGAGCTTCTCGCAAGTCCATCCTTATTTAATTTTTGGATCCCTTTCGTGACAGTATTAGCAATGCTTAACTAATTATCTTGAAACTTTGACCATTTTGTGCAAAGAAATTATTTTATGTCTCACGTCTTGAGACATTTCTTTACCATGTGGTGCTAATCTGTCACCATTACATGAGAGTGGATTTTCTTTCTTAAACACCACTCTCAATTGCCAGTTATCCTGTGGCCACCTGTGTGATGATTAATTATATTCATCATTTGCTAATTCCTGCACTGTAAAAAAAAATTTGCCTCCCTAACTCAAAATTTTCTAGTGACTGGTAACATTGACAATTTTCACTTGGGCCAACAGATTTTCTGTGAATTTTATCAATTGTGGCAACGATCTTTAAACATTAGCTCAATGGGAAATAACAGGTTGAGCCAATTGAAAATAAGAAACCATGTTTTAGCCCAATTAACTTTTTTAAATTGTTGTAGCATTCTTAATTTAATTTACCCAAACTGAAAATGTATATTGGTAAAATTATATTGGTTAGGAACCATGCTGAATTGTTTATTCCCCGTTGTCCTAATAGAAAAAGAAACACTCAAGCTATTTTGTAACATTTTATTCATTTTTATTTATTAGTAATACCTTAAAATTGTAAACATACAGAAATGGTCCGCATACAATTGCACAGTAGACATTAGAAAATTATTTTTAATAAAAAGTTTTATACAATAACAGTCACAAATATTTTGTGAAAATGTAAATAAAATTTAAGTAACTGAGTGTACCTTCCCAAGGGACGATTTCCTGGACAGGGCTTATCCTAGTTCCATTAGCTGTCTTAATTTAAAATCATCTTTCACCGACATATCTTAACCAATATCAATGCCCTGTTTTGTCTCAAGATGCACACCAGTAATGTTTTTTATAAGGTTCGTTTGTAAAAACTACCTAAATGTCCTAATATAACTAAGGCCTAGTCCTCTAGATTGATCTAGACCCTGTACGGGAAAACGCCCAAGTGTTCAGTAAAGCTTCACACAGATTTTAGTAAGAGCTTATGAAACTTTATGAAAACACTTTAAACAATGTCTCATAACAGTTTTAACATTAAACATCTCAAACATTCTACAAATTAAAGGCATAAAGTCTCACAAAATTCCCAGCACAACCTGCTCACTGGAAATGAATCTTGACATGGATCAGCAACTGTTCAGAGTTTCACGAATTCCCATTTTCATGTCACGTGTGTAAATCTCCAAAGCCTCAGTACTCTGTAAGAAGTAAAAAATTATCACTGAGCGTTCATGTACCAAATGAAGCCAAATGTAATAAATAAAACCAGATCAATACAGAATATCCTCAAAGTTTACACTTCTGAACATAAAAAATGGCTGCTCTTAGCTATATTGCTGTTCAACATTATGAAAAATAAAACAATTTTAATGTAGAAGTACAGTTATTTTGGTATTGCACATTTTTCATTACTTTATTATAGTTTGACTGAAAATATCCTTTAGTGAGACTATGGTAAATGTGTGGTTATATGCTTATCCAACACAAACAATAGAAAAACTATGGTTAATTTTCTAAGAGATGAATTGTTCAAGCAAACCTATAGGTACTAATGTTAAGCTACTTCGTGTTGGTTTTATATTCGATTACTTACAGTAAGGTCAACGCGCTGATTATTTAAACATCTCATCCGTTTTGGGCGGTGTCTTTGCACTTATTTGAGACTCGCGCCGTTGAGTATCACCTGCAGCTTTACAACACCAGCTGATAGAGAGCGTCCTTTTCATATCTACCCCTCGTGGATTTCCTGATGCAAGATGACGACAGCAGCATGCGTGCCGCAGATCGATTGACACATGAGATCAATGTATCGCGAGAGTAATAAGCTTTTGAATGGCTCTCGCGGAACTTTGATGTCATGGGTTGATTTGTCTGCGAGGTGCTGCATACGGTCGTATACTTGTAAACAATGCATCCTTTTCGTTACGTCCAGGCCAAATACAGATGCCCCTACACTCGTAATATATTCATTAATTAAAAAACACGGCAATTTCTCTCTAGAAAGGTGCAGGTTGCAAGCAGCCTTTCATGTCTATGAGTGTGCACGTGTGCGGGCGCGGTGCAGCGACTCTTAATAAAAATAACGCACATAAATCTCGAAAAAGCTAACAGTTTTACACAAATATGTTATATAAGAAATATAAATATAATATAATCACTGTGAAACTTGTAGTGACCTTGCCATTTCATCGCTAAATGAAGCGTTAGCTCGGTGCGTTACACTGAGGAGAAAAAACATATCAATTTTATAACAAACATCGTATAACTACTAACCTAGTCTCTCAATCAATCAATACAATCACAATAAAGTTAAACACTCGTTTTAAAACATTAAAACAATCGGAAAATCTGTCTTGCTTTCAGTTCATCTGGCTCGGCAATATGCTTTTTGTTTGTTATGCTGTAATTATTCAGATTTTCACTCAGTTTAACTTGAAAATGACTTTAAAAATACTTAAAAATGACTAAATATTTAAGTACTTACCATAACTTTATTGTAGAAAATGTCGATCATCAACTCCCGCGTATCCACACTGAAGCCAATTATTTTCAGGTGCATGCCCATCAGGTGCGGAGCTATGGGCGGGCCTGGGTGGGCCTGGGCCCGCCCAGATTGACAGCTGGCCCGCCCAATCAGAAATGTAAAAAATACTACTCTGTATAGTTAGACATGTATACTACTTTATGTGGTGTATTTTATCTATTGCGTGTTATGTTAAAAACAGTAAAATTATAAGTAAGCCTGATAACTAAAAACTATTATAAAGCAGTTGAATGTTGCGTTACATTATGGTTAATAAGAAAAATATTCCCGAGCAGCTTTCAGCCATGATCACTTTGAGAACTTTTTTGCAAGCAAGTTTGCAAGAAAACGTATTTTGAATAACAACACTTTATAAATATGTGCTGCGCGCTTTCCTCTCAATAACATAAACACACAACAAATATGACAGCGGGGTAAAAAAATAGAAAGAAAACATCTGATCATAGTGATGTTGTTTGATAGCCTATACCGAGAGCCATACCAGCTCTCTAACTCAGCACTATAAGTCACGCCACGTTTTTTGCTACACTTTATACAATATAGCCTTTTGCTTTTAAGCAACAAATAGCCTATCATAACAACCTATAAGCCTACTGTGTAATTGAGACATTAATTTAAGAAATGCATTAAAAGCAGAAAGACGTGTAGGCTGCGGAATTATAGTCGGTTCACTTCAATCCACACCACAGACGTTCTTGGTTTGCTTCTTATTTATTAAATCGAGGCAATTGTTTGATTAAACATTGATTAATATTAAGATACAATTTATACAAAACGAAATTCACTTTAAAGAAATTCTTTCAACAAAACAAACCTATGCAGGACTCGCAAAATTGCTACCCCGAAGTCCCGGGGCCATGGCGAATTCCTGTCGGGCTAAAAAAAAATTATGCGCCCTGCCCGTCGGGCGGAGGAAAAAATATTGTAATGTGTTTGCATTCTCTCATATTTAGTTAGGTAATTATATTGTATGTAATTCGGGGTCATCTTGTTAGTCATTAATATCCTCACTAACAAGTGAAACTGTCAGGAAATGAAGTGAATAATTAAACCCATTATTCCTTTCGTTCACGTCTGATATGCGCGCTCCTCGGCTCCGCTCTTCACGAGTAGGCTTGCTCTTGTGCTCATCAAAAAGTATATTTAGGGGCGGTTTCCCGGACAGGGATTAGACTAGTCCTAGACTTAAACACATTTAAGAGCTCTCCAAACTGAAAACAACTTTCACTTACATATCTTAAAATACATCAGTGCCCTTTGTTTTACCTCAAAATGCACACAGGTAATGTTTTTAGTAAGGCATGTTTGTTAAAACTAGTTAGATTCCCTAATTATACTAAGGCCTAGTCCTGGACTAAGCTAATCCTGGTCCGGGAAACCGCCCCTTAATGTTTATTTATTTGTCATTTCGTTTAACCTCAGAGTCTAACATTATTCTAGCAATTCCCTTTTTCTTTCTTTATTTAGTAAGTTAACTTAAATATGTGAGAACGAAAATATATTTTTAGTGATTTGCATGAAGAGAATATGATGTTAGAAGCTTCATTTTAAGCATTTAGTAGCCGTATTTATTTAAACACTTTAATAGGCTATTTAAAAAAGTATAAGGTTTTTGGGGTTCATTTATATTTCTTGTCACTGTGTGCAGGTTCTTTTTTGTAGGCTTTTTACCAAAAAGGCTTAATTAATGTCACGTTGCATTACAATTTAAAATATCAATAATCAAAGATGTGACGTGCAGTTCGGGTCTGTGTGTATGCTGTTTATATTAGTGTTCTGAAGTCTTGACGAATATTATAGACTTGTTATAGTTTCTTATTCAAAAGTGACACCCATAGATTCAGGCCCACCCGGACTTAATCCATTCCCACCCATGTGTCACGTTCTGCATCCGCCACTGATGCCCATACGCTTTTCTGTCTCAAACTACATTCAGTCAACTCAGATTTTTCATTTGACACGATGAATTTTTGTTTTACCCCAATACCATGGGTTTTAATTACCACAATGCATATTTTTGTTTGGGGAAAATTATTTGAAAGCAATATGTTTAGTCAATACTTAACTTTCAGTTTCCACAATTTTTTAAAATATTATTTTTTTACAGTGTACTTAACTTTCAGTTTCCACAATTTTTTAAAATATAATTTTTTTACAGTGTGTTAATTACACTTTATTTCAGTTTCAGTTTATAAAAGTTGCATCTCATATCATACAGTATTTACTAGTCTCGCGTAGCCAGACCTTCAATACTGAAGGTCTGGTGTTTTTCGTTGCTTTTTCTGGACAAAGCCCGCCCACGAGCTGTTTGACCGACATGTCAAACAACCAATCACAGTTTGTTTCATCTAGCGTCACGTTTCGGACTCCCCACAATAACGAGCCGGCTGGCAACAAGTCAGTTATTGAAATAACCAGCCGCAACCAAATAGTATCTAAATAAACAACATTACTCACCATAGGACAACGTTGAGCACTTCATCAACAGCCACACAAATGAGACGCTCCCGTTAAATGTCTGTTTGAAGCATATCTCTCCACTTTTTAACACATACAAGCAATTCAGGAGAACCAAACTTTTAAACTCCACTAACTGCCTTAAAGAAAACTCTTGGACGCCTTTTAGAGAGTCGATGCCGCGAACTATGCATATTTTTGAGAATCCAATGTTTAGCTGATCATGATAACTGCTCATTATTATCCACGTGAACACGGCTGATTCTCTTCCTCATTGGAACGTCAGAGCTTTGTTTTCCAGGGACTGAAACTAATCGCGACACTCGCGTCTTCTGGAAATCCGTTTTTTTCCAACCAATCAAAGACGACTTTAACATTTTCACAGGGTTTCCAGAAAAGTGTACGAAAAACATCAGACGTTCAGCCAACAGTTTGTGGGCGTGACGTCTGAGGCTGAGACTAAGTATTTACTAACTGTAGAAATGAGTGATGAGCCCATGGTGAATTCCAACCAGCCGTATTTATTATGTAAACATGTAGCGTATATTCAGCTTACAGCATACACAGCCACAGGCAACAAAACCGAAACTTAAACTCTTTAACCCGGCAGGTGAATATATAACAGCGCCAACCGGACTCCTGCGCATGCGCACTTTCACTAGTACGGTGTCTCTCAGTGTCCATACAGTGCGCAAACGCAATCATTCACAAGAATGATCTACATCCTTCTTCTTTATATTGTGCTTCCTACAGCAAAACTGAATAAAAGGTTAGGTATTAACTTAAAACACTATAACAGTTAAATTTTCCATATTGGGAAATTTGTACTTGTAACATTCAAAACATCTTAACATTCTTTTGTGAAATAAGTGCATTAAGTGGCATCTGAAGACATTTTCACTGGAACAAAAGTATTATAATTTTTTTTTTTTTTTACATAGAGCTATATGCTATGCACTATAATCAGAGCTATAGAGTCCCATAGAGTCTATTGCAAAATAACAAAAAATATTTCTTTTTGTTTTTAAATGTCCTTGGTTTGCAGTCCATAACAGTGAGATGCTCATGGCTTATACTTTGGATTAGGCCTACAGACGCGACCCGAGCGTGTCACATATAGTGTGTTACCTGGTGTTACCTTCGTTGGAGACTGAACAGCAGGCCTCTGCTGATTGCTGGTAGGCTGAGGTGTTACCTGGGTCTCTCGAGGTATGTGTGGTGTTTGTGGTGTGTGTGGGGGACTGACTGGTGTAGCCGGATTGGCGTATTGACAATCAAAGTCTGCTGGGTCGACCTGTAGTGGTGGTGGTTCTGCGACTGGGAGGATGTGGCGGCGATTTCTCCTGTAGGTTCCTCCGTTAGACTCGATGATGTATGAGCGTGGTTCCTCGCACACTTCCTTCACAGTGCCGCAGTGGTCGTGTCCCTTGATGGTCTGCATCCTTACGACTTGTCCTTCTTCAAGTGGCTGTAGGGGGCGGCTTGATGCATCATAGTACCGCTTTTGAATGCATCTTTTATTTTGAAGTTGGGCAGTGACCCGCTTTGTGTTTTTCGGGGCTGGCTCCAGCAGTTTGGTGCTGATAGGAAAAGTCGAGCGTGTCTGTCGTGACATCAGACGTTCTGCAGGCGAGCCCAATGCTTGGTCGCGGGGAATGTTCCTGATGTTCAGCAGGTTAAGATACACATCAGTCCCATCTCTGTGAGATTTTTCCATCAGTAGTTTGGCACTACGAACTGCTCTTTCTGCCAGTCCGTTTGACTGTGGATATCCCGGGCTGCTGGTGACGTGAATGAAGTCCCACTGCTTGGCGAAATCCTTGAAGCGTTGGCTTGTGTATTGCCTGGCATTATCACTGATGAGGGTGTGAGGTGTTCCATGGACAGAAAAATGCCTTTTCAGCTTCGTGATCACAGCTGCTGAAGTTGTGTCACATCACGTCAAATGTACTGTTTGCAGCTGGGCTTTGTGAAACAGGTTTGTTTGGAGCTCGTGATAGGGTATCGGCTAAGTACATGTGCTTACCCTTCTTGTAGACCAGCGTGATGTCATAAGCTTGTAACTGTAGTAACATCCTTTGCAGTCGGGCAGGAGCAGTGTGAATGGGCTTTTTTAGGATCGTTATGAGGGGTTGGTGGTCAGTTTCAATGACTGTGGGCTTCCCATACACATAATCCCTGAATTTGGTGCACGCAAACACCACTGCCAATAGCTCCTTTTCGATTTGTGCGTAACGGGTTTCCGTGTCGGTGAGCGTGCGAGATGCGTAGGCGACTGGTCTCTCCTCCTGTAGACATGCAGCACCAAGTCCATAACATGACGCATCACAGGTCAGTGTAACTGGTTTCCTTACATCATAGTAAGATAAGACTGGAGGGCTGGATAGGCATGATTTGAGACGATGGAGCGCCTGCTGATGCTGTGGAAGCCAGCACCATGCAGTGTCTTTGTGTGTGAGCTGTCTCAGAGGCGCTGCCATCTCGCTTAGGTTCGGGATGAACTTCCCAAGATAATTTACCATGCCAAGAAATCGCTGCATTGCTGGGACATCCTGAGGGACTGGCATGTTTGTGATCGCCACGGTCTTGGCAGGGTAGGCTTTGAGGCCCTCCTTTGTAAATATGTGGCCTACATAGCAGACCTGGTCCAGGCGGAACTTGCATTTGAGACGATTCAGCCTGAGGTTTATCTCCTGGGCTCGGCCAAGCACTCGTTTTAGGTTGGCGTCATGTTCAGTAGCATCACGACCTCCTACAATGATGTCGTCCACTATAATAGCACACGGATATCCTGCAAACAGCTGCTCCATTGAGCGCTGGAAAACTTCGCTTGCTGAACTTATGCCGAATGGCATACGAAGGAATCTGTAGCGCCCAAACGGTGTACTGAAAGTGGTGAGCATTGATGACTTATCATCGAGAGGTATCTGCCAGAATGAGCTCTTTGCGTCTAATACAGAAAACACCGTTGCACCTGACATCTGGGTGGCAACTTCCTCAACGCTACGCATTGGATAGTGGGGTCTCTTCAGAGCAGTGTTCAGGTCCTTTGGATTAATACACAGTCTGATTTCTTGTTTGTCTTTCTTGTGTGTTGCTACCATAGACGAGACCCAATCTGTAGGTTCTGAAACTGTAGTTATGACACCGTTATTCTGCATGTTGTCGAGCTCGGCTTTGACACGTGTCTGCATTGCCACTGGAATACGATGTGCTGGACGAACTACTGGTTGTACAGTTGGATCCAGTGTCATAGAGTATGTGATAGGAAGTTTCCCTAGCTCGTCACTGAACACATCTTTGTATTGTGCGAGTATCTGTTGGGTGAAATCGTCATCGTTCTCAGTGCTAACATGATGAACGTGGGGGCTCATTGTGACAATACCCATGCGCACACATGCACGAAATCCCAGTAGTGGCACTACGTCTCGGTCCACGAGAAAAAAAGGTAGTGTGTGTTGCTCTCCATCTAAACAGCAAGGCAGTGTGACTATACCAGTAGTTTCTATTTTGCTGCCTCCATAAGCCACTAAGTTGGTGTCTTTGCTGCAGTTTACTGGTCGCTCGCCGTCAGCAAGCTGTTGGAAGGCATCTTTTGACATCACGTTGCACTTAGCACCTGTATCTACTTTCATTTCAAAGGGCTTGTTATGTATGTGCAGTGTAACAAATCCTTCATCTTTTCTTTCTGTTTGAGGAGTGATGGTGTTCACACACTTGTCATTGAGTTCAACACCGTCCACATAAAAAGTGTCATCACAGACGCTGTTGTCTGTCTTTTCCAGTTCCAACTGGTGAACAGATTTTCTATAGTCTTTGTGCCTTGCATAGCTTTTCTTTTCATAGCCTTGGCGGTGTGACATGGACTTACAGCATTTTTTTGTAATGATTGAATTTTTTACAGTTATGGCATTGCTGGCCAAAAGCAGGACACTTGTCTCTCTGTGCAGTATGGCTACCTCCACAATTGCTGCAATTTGTAATGCATTTTGCCTCTTGTTTGCCTGCTTGAGGTTTATATCTTGACCTTTGGTGCCACCCACTGGAATTTGGCTGAATTGCGTCGACAGTGGTTGCTGTTTGGGGCATGGCTAGCGTTCTATTACTTTCTTCAGTCATCTCACATATGCGGCAGATTGTGATAGCTTTTGTGAGAGTTAATTCGCTGTCACGTAGCAAAGCCTTTCTTATGCTGTCATTTCTGATGCCACATACTATTCTGTCACATATCAGTTCATCGGTAAGGTTTCCAAAGTGACAACCGTTAGCTTTGATCCTCAAGTCATTAATGTAGGATTCGATAGTTTCACCTTGCTTTTGATTTCGTGAATGAAACTTGTGTCTCTCCATAGTTTTGTTATGTTGAGGGTTACATACCTCTCGAAATTTTCGTTTCAGACACTCAGGGTCTTCTCTAGACTCTGCTTGGACGATAATGGCTCCCCCTTCACCTGGCGCTCTCACCTCCGCTGCATAAGCAAACGAACGCTCCCGTTCGATGGCCTCCGCTCCTGCGAGATTGAGGAGGATATATGCCTTTGTTTTGTCAGGCTTGTCAGAGTGCGCCGCTGCTATAAAGATGTCGTACTCCTGTTCAAAAACTCGCCAATTCTCTGCGAGGTTCCCGTCGAAAACGAGGGGGTCTGGTCTACGAAATCCATCCGCCATCACGTCTTTAATCGTAACTTTAACTTGTGTTTAACAAAACTCACAGACGATAGATTCGTTTCATCTTCTGACACCATGTAGAAATGAGTGATGAGCCCATGGTGAATTCCAACCAGCCGTATTTATTATGTAAACATGTAGCGTATATTCAGCTTACAGCATACACAGCCACAGGCAACAAAACCGAAACTTAAACTCTTTAACCCGGCAGGCGAATATATAACAGCGCCAACCGGACTCCTGCGCATGCGCACTTTCACTAGTACGGTGTCTCTCAGTGTCCATACAGTGCGCAAACGCAATCATTCACAAGAATGATCTACACTAACAAATGGAGAAAAATCTTAATTTCCAAAGGGGGTGTACTCATTTATGCTGTGCACTGTATATATATACTTTAAGTGAAATTAATTATTTTTTAGGTGTTACCAATTGGAGTAATTTTTTAAGTTGATCCAACTTTTACACTTTTGACAGTATACAGATGGAACAGTTGTTTGGAGCATTTGCATAATTTGGTAACACTTTTTATGAAGCCTGTATTTAAAATGCATTTTAAGGGATATTTTAATGCAGTATATAATGCAGGTATAATGCCTTAATAACATGTTGTATTATCTCATAAATAACTGTAACAACAGTTACAGTTGTGACCTTTGCCTGTGACCAGGATTACGTTTGTGGATTACCCTGTTTTGGATTTGTCTGCCTGCCCTTTTGGGATTTTTATAATAAAACCTCCTGCACATTAATTTGTCTCTCTCTCTCTGGCTTTGTAAAAGCAGCCCTTTGTTACATAGTGGTATTTCTTTTATAACAAAATTAACTCTACATAGTAGTATGTTTGAAGTATAAGTTATAACGTATCAGAACTTTGATGTCTTAACATTGCATCATTTACAATTACATTTTAAAACCCACTTACAAATACATTATTTGCAATGCCGATAACGCTAGGTTGGTGGTTATATTAACTTGCATTAGCTAAATTATGAAGATTACATTTTCTAAATGTTATTCATTCATATGATGAGCGTATATATATTTAACATTGAACTAGTGATTTTTTTCTATACACAATGCTCGAATTCATTAAATTTTCCTGTTCTCTTTTGATTGACAGGATATATCGTCCATGACTATTGGCTGTTTTTAACTATCGGCCGATAACCAATCATGTGGGAAAATTGCTTTTATCAACCGATATTGATTATCGGCCGATATATACTTATTGGTGCATCTCTAATGATAACTTGTACTTATAATGCACTGGTTACTATTTGGAGTTCTTTATATGTTAATTTTGAAACTTATAACCACACACAATAAAGTATAATGTATTGTAAATGTTGTTGTGATTATTATGCTTATGTAATATGTAATATTATTATGTTTTTATAAGGCATTATAAATACAGCTTCATAAAAGTGTCACATTAAACGCAAAAAGTCCATTAACTTGTGACACAATCAAAAATACTGAATCTAAAAAACTCTTGAATAGAATTTTGTTAATGCATTTAACTTATATGACACTCACTACTTTCTATACACTTATTCACAGAGCAACGAGGAAAACCTCAATTCTCGGGTACAGGTACGTCTATACGCTGCCACACTGCAAGCATGTAAAGGGTTACACTGCAACTGATTATATGTTTAAGTGTATTTGTTATATTAAAACTTTTTGCAGGTTACAGTGCTGCACCAGTGAGCTACAGCTACCACAGAGCACCTACAACTTATGGTAAAATCTTTATTTATGAGTAATAATTAATGCATGCAAAATATAAGGTAAAGAGTCAGATTTTACTTACTGTGTATCAAATAGAGCCTTTCTTTGCAATTGAACAGTTGATGGAGATCCACACTTTTTTATTGAGCTATCACAACAGAATGATGCCCTGTGCTTCAACATTGATGACAAACCTGGTACCATATTTAACCTGGTTAGAGACCCGCTTAAAGGTGAGCATAACTAGAAGACAAGTTCATTGTTTGACAAGACAACAGCATCAGAGGAATACTGTTTCGAAGCACATGTACATATAGATAAAGTCCATATAGTTACATGTGATGGTTGCACACAGGAATTGTGGTCAATGGACAAACCATTGGAGATAAGAAGGTTGTCCCAGGGAAGAAGGTGATGACATATTTTGGGCGCTTTGGAATCCTTCATGAGAGGTTTGGTATTAGAGTAATGGTGAGCACAAAGGAGATCTCAGTGTCTGAGGAGGGAAAAGATGCAAAGTTCTTCTGGTCTGAAACTGCCACCATCAAAGGGACCAAGTGAGATTTAGCTCTTTATTTGTAGATGTGATTAAATGAAGCCTATTTTAAGTACATGTATTTTAAGAGGCAAGAAAGTAAACTGAACACTTGCAGTATTTCATTCATCCTCCAGCATGGATCTGCAGATAATCAAAGATCGTAGTTTAACGGTGACCTTGAGGGACTCAGTCAAGTTTCTGATCATCCTGCACAAAGTTTGGAAGAATCATCCGTATCACCAAGACTATCTTGGATTCTACACCTTGGACAGCCACCTCCTATCTAAAAGTGTCCACGGCCTGCTTGGTAAAACATCTGAAGACCTTAACACACAATACTTACTTAGTACATGCTAATTTCTGAAATGTTTTGTCATGATCTCTTCAGGACAGTTTTATCATGGTGTGGAGTTTCAGGTCAGTGACCTCTTTCCAGGAGAAGATCCAAGCAAACCAGATGCCATCATGCTTTTGAAAGGACATGACCTTCTTGTTACCAGGTGAATTTAAGCCCTTGAATTGAACATGGACCTGTGAGAGCTTGATGTTAACATAATGCTGCATTATTTTCTATCAACAGAGGTTGGCAGAAAGATTTCAGACAGGATGTGAAGTATGGAGAAAATAAGCCTTGTTGGTTCATTCATCATAATGGCACTGGACTTCTTGATGGAGTTCACACAGACTACATCATGTCTGATCTCTTCAAGACCATTTAATAATGAGCTTATATACCCAGAAAAAAAAAACAATATAGTAAACAATCTTGATGAGACAGTTAAAAGATATTCAAATGTAGTAAATGTAACTTTAAAAAATAATTTAAGTCTGCAAATTATAACAGTTAAAGGCACTGCAGAAATACCTAAATACTGTGTAATAGTGACTGAGATAAATCTGTGATTAGATTGAAATGTAAACGTAGAAACACATTTTTAGCATCAGTCATTTCTTTAAATAAAGTACATTTCAGTCAGGACCACTTAAGAATACCAAATTATATAATATATTATATATTATAACAAATATCTGAATTTGGCCAAAGGCTGAGGAATCAAGGGGCTTGGTTGTCATACTGCACCTTTAAGATGCATCCTTTGCATGTATCCCCCAGCCTCGCATAACCAACATTTTAGTATGCTACAAATACAATAATTAAAAAGGGGTGCAATGGTTGTGAAAACTGAGATATTGGAGGTGAAGGGGAGGTGGTGGGTGAAATTGTCTGTGCGACAGAGTAGCTACAGAGCGTCTGATTGACTGCTTAAATACTGTTGATTAAAGCAGGTGAGAGTGATTACGCAGCTGAGCGTCAGCTGGTGTAGTTAGCGATCAGTGTTCTGCCTGAACTACGCTTGAATTCCATTTAGTCACTCAAGCTATATTTCATGTAACAAAATACAATTATTCATTAAGTGAAATGGGTGTTGGTTGATATGGTTGGTATTTATACAGGTTATAAAAGATGTATATTTGTCTCATCAAGACATATAATATAATGTGATAAATGATGGATTAAAATTGGGTAAAATGGGTTGTCTAAATTTATTAAAGAAGCAGTAAATCAAAGAATCAATTTTAACTTAATATTGTTCTCAGTAAAGTCACCATGAGCTTACAAGATCCTCAAAATGTTGTCACAATAGCCGCTTTTGCCCTATCGGGCCTGTGCGAGCCAGGGCTTCAAACGGGCCTCACGGAGCCAATAGCCTAAATCACGACGCGTTTGCATTGTCAAGCCAATAGCGTCACAGCGCTTCAGAAAACCCCACCCTTAATACGCCTACCTGGATGTAACGTCACACAACTCCGCCTGTTTTACCGTGAGGAAGTCACTTCAATCTGACAGGAGACGGGAGTGAGATCGCATCATCATACAACAAACATAATGAAAATAACTGTGGCGGCTGTTTGCACGGTGAAAGATGAGAAGATAGAGATGTTTGCTCCAAGCAATAGGCAATAGTAAATAGTAATAGTAAGCAATAGTAAACTTTATGAAGTAGGATAATTACAAATAAAGCGTTCATCTACTTAATGTGCCATTATACTATATACACAATATTTTAAAGAATATAACGAGTCCTAGTTTTACATTTATGTCAAATAATCTTATTTTAAAATACAGGTATGCACGTGTGTCTAAATATGTAACGTTATGTTTGTAATTATAGTTCTATGGCAATGTAAACACATTATAAGAGGTGTGATATCTTTAATCATGAAAACGTTAATAGTTGAGCATCACATGAAACACAAGGTAACTGTCTAATAGCTATTTCAATAATGTGTCAATCAATAAATACTTTTGTCTATAAAGAACTGCCTCGAATAGCTGAATAGGACTAAAAATCACTTTACTTGCATCTCAAAAATCAAAATGTTTGAGAAATCATTAGAAAATTTACTCGTTAAGAATCATCTCTGAATATACACAAGTATTTAAAAACCTATGTTACAGTGGTTAAGTTAATGATGGTTATATTCTCATCATCTTCGTTTCATCTCCTGCTCTTGCATCTGTTGCTGTGTCATCTCTCATATACAAAATAAACTCCTGGATGACAAACTGAAAGCTTTACGTTGGCATTTTTCTGTAAAACGGACACAAAAGAATAACGCAGCACATGTGACATTTTGTATAAAGGGTTTGTAAATACACATAACAGTTACAGTATACCGACATATAAAGTTTGCTACATTCATATAAGAGTTAAATTAATCTCCAAAATACCAGAAAGCATGGATATGACTTAGGGGCCAGTCACACCAAAAGCGCTTTAAACGCTTGCAAACGCAAGGCGCGACGCACTGCCTTTTTTAAAAAAGAGCAGTGCGACGCGGCTTTTCTTATTGCTAAGCAACCACCGAGTCAGCTGTCTTGTCAATCAAATATTGAAGCGTGAGCGCTCTTTTGCTGTTAACTGTCATATTAGCAGAAACTTTTAAAAGAAACGCTTGCTCTGACCTTGTTTGAAGGTGAGAGGTGCACAAACACGCAGGAGAGAGTGAGCGAGTGGAGTACGGTTCTTCAAAGCAGCTGTAAACTTCCCTCACCACAACGTAAGGCCCGCCTCTCCCCTCATTCCATTGGACAATGGAAAGAGGCGAATGACGTCGGGCGCTTCTCCGCTCTCAGCGCTCCTTCAAAAAAACGTGTGCGCGGCAGGCGGCAAAAAACGCAAGGCGCTCGGCGCGCATAAACAGCGCGCAAACGCGCCCTGCCCATAGAATATCGTTCAAAAAAGGCGCCTGCAACTGCCATAAACGCTTTTGGTGTGACTGGCCCCTAATATAGGGCTGACTAAAAAATTCAACAGAGATGACAATATAACACAAAAAACACAATAAACACCCATGTAAGACACTTATGCAATTGTTATTTGTATTGTATTTTAAGTGTTTTGTATGCAAACGTTATGTAGCATGTTAACTCACCCACTGTAGATTCCATCGTGACTGGAGTGATCGCTTCTTTAATACATGGACGATGAAATGATGATCCAACACACATCTTTAATTTCTCAGCACTGTTGCACTTTAAACACTTTGTTCTGTGCCCGAAACTTTATAAACTTCTCCCGAACCGATAGCGGTGTGCGCCGGATCCTTAGCATGGCGAGTTCTTTGTTTTTTGCATATGCAGATCATTTTCTACAGTCCGAAGTAAAAACATAGCAGGCATCTTCCGTTAAACAGTAAATTACTGGTGATCCCGATTATTTTTAAAGTTTTAAATCTGCAGACAGATGGATGCGCATCTTGTCAGAGACTCAGATAAACTCCGCCTTTTGACCTTTACCACTCCCCTAGCCCCGAGAAGCCCGCTCTGGCCCAAGGTATTCGGCGGGCCAGAAAAGCCGGGCCTTAAGCCCCAACGAAGCACCAGTGAAGCACGATCATGCCCCGGAAGTGACAATGCAAACGCCTTGGCAGGCACTGGCACGCCCGCTTGAAGCCTGATAGTGCAAACACGGCTAATGTGTGCGTCACAGTGAGCTAAAATTGTAACCACACAGCGCACTCACGGTTTGCTCATATATTAAGGTCACCATCTGAGGACACTGCACACTCACTGTCAGCATGGTATGAAAAGTACCATATGTCACTCAGAGAACTAATACTATTCTAGCGTTTGGAAACATGTTGCAGAGATGTCAGCATTTAATTGCAAATAATATACGGACAATAAAAAAGTGAAAGAGACATGATTGTCTCTGCATTTAACCCCTCCACTGAGTAGTGAAGCCATCCACTGCAAGTCATGAACACACACACACACACACACACGGCAACTATCACTGCAACATCCCAACAATCAATCACTTCCTGCCTCTGGGTTACACACACAAGTCTGACTATCTAACCACTAGGCCACAATGCTTGGACAAAGCAAATCTGTGAATCCTGTGAATCACGTTTACCCCCAATCTGTGTGAGCTTTCTAAAACCTTTATTTAGGCTTCTGGATGCCATAACGTTGTTGTTGACATTTTATACGGTATATATATTACACACCATGATCTCACGTGTTGACTGGGGAGGTAGGTAGCAAGGCCAATTAAAATAATAACGCCCCTTAACCTGCACTATCCAACCATGGCACTGTCATTTAGTGCAGAGATAGGGAAAAAATAATTGACAGCACCAATAAGTTTTAATTGCAACAAACCACCATCTTTGCAATCAGTGTTTGCATTTCATCAGCTCATTTGGATTTTAAAGGCCACACCCAAAAACAGCTAATTTTTGCTCGCACCTACAAAATAGGAATTTTAACATGCTATAATAAAGTATCTGTGGGGTATTTTAAGCTAAATCTTTACATAAGCACTCATAGAGACACCCAAGAATTATTTACATCTTAAAAAAATCTCATAAAAATCAGACTGAACTGGAAAATGATTTAAAAAGTCATAGAAAACGTTACACACCCAACAACTAAACCCAAGTCAATCCAAGATGTGTTGGATAAATATACTGATGTTTTCAAAGACGAGTGGGGGACATTAAAGGGCATTAAAGCAGCAATATCTGTAAAGCCTGACGCAGTTCCAAAGTTCCACAAAGCCCGTGTCCTGTCCTTCGCAATGAAAGAAAGGGTAGAAAAAAACTGAAATGCCTGGAAAAAGATGGTGTCATCAGCTCTGTGAATTACAGTGAGTGGGCTGCTCAAGTGGTAACCAAGCGGGACGGTGGACTCCACTTGTGCGGCAACTATAAGGTAACTGTGAACATGACTACAAACACTGAAACATAGCCACTACCACGCATTGAAGAGGTTTTGGCAGCATTGTGTGGGGGGAAATATTTTCCAAAATTGACCTGGCAGCCACTTACCAACAATTCCTTCTAGATGACGAGACAAATAAGTATACATCTGTGAACACACATAAAGGACTGTTTGTGTACAATTGGCTTTGTTTTGGCATTAATTCTGCTGTCAGTATTTTCCAAAGGATCATGAAGAACATGATGGACCTCAACGTCGTGGTCAATTTGGATGACCTGCTAGTGATGGGCAGGGACGAAACTGAGCATCTGATGAACCTAGACAGAGTTGTACAACAGCTGCAAGAAAATGGCCTGAGAGTAGAAAAGGCAAAGTGTGATTTCAGGAAAACACAAATTGAGTACCTAGGTCACATGTTGGATGGAAAAGGAGTCTACCCTTCTAAAGACAAGGTCAGAGCCATGCATGATGCTCCAAAACCCACAAACATCAAAGAGCTCAGAGCTTTCCTGGGGTTGGCGCAGCAAAGTACAGTTTTGGGCGCGCTTTACAGACTGCTGAAGGACCAAACAAAATGGGGGTGCAGTAAAGTGGAACAGACCGCTTTCGATAGGTGCAAAGAAATGTTGGCGAATGACAAGGTGTTAGTTCACTATGATCCAAACCTACCGCTTTCTCTCGCATGTGACGCTTAAGCGCACGGAATTGGCAGTGCATCCAACAGCCTTCCCATACGCTCTCACCGATGGAAAAGAAATATTCGCAAATTATAAAAGGTGTTGAGCCTGGTGTATGGAGTGAAGAAATTCCACCAATATCTGTGGGGGCATAAGTACAACTTGATCACCGACCATAAACCTCTGCTCACGCTGTTTGGAGAACATTAAGGACTTCCAACAATGGCAGCAGCACTTATACAGAGGTGGGCTATTATACTGTAGGCCTTTGACTATCACATAATCTATCACCAGTCATAAGAACACAGCAACACAGATGGTCTGTCTCGTGTGCCACTGACAGAAACTACAGACACAGGAACAGAGACAATGACGGCATACTTACATGCGCTAATCTGTGAACACCTGGAAGATGCACCACTGAGTGCAAAACAGATTCCAAGGCAACACACAAGGATGCAGAGCTATCTAGGCTGCACAGATACATCATGGAAGGGTGGCCGAAAGAAGTATCAGAAGAACTGAAAGTGTACTACAAAAAAATAGAGGAACTATATGTTGAGCAAGGTTGTGTTCTATGGGGGACAAGAGTAGTTGTGCATACAAAGCTGAGAACAGCAGTGCTTAATGAGATCCACAGCAGACACTCTGGCATTGTAAAGATAAAGACTATTGCAAGGCAATATGGCTGGTGGCCACATGTAGACATAGACATTAAAAAAACCTGTAAGCAGTGTGATAGGTGCCAGTTGAAGCAGTTGAAGTGTATGCCACACCTAGTTCCTCTGCACCCCTGGGAGTTTCTGGGAGAGGTTTGGAAAAGGCTCCACATTGACTTTGCAGGTCTGTTCATGGGTCACATGTTTATGATAGTTGTCGACACATATTCTAAGTGGCTGGAGGTTTTCAAGATGGGTCAAATAGATAACCATTTCAAGACTTAGGAGACTTTTTGCGTCATATGGATTGCCAGAGCAAATTGTCACAGACAACGCCACGACTTTCACGTCAGATGAGTTTCAGCTGTTCATGAAAAGGAATGAAATCCTTCACACTAATGGTGCACCAAGACATCCAGCTACCAATGGCTTCGCTAAGAGGTATGTTGCCACATTCAAAGCAGGCATGAAGAAGCTGAATGAAGAGGATTTGCGTGTTGAGGACAAAATCTCTTATTTCCTACTTCGATATCGCAATAGTGCGACAGGACCTCACCTGCAGAATTGCCCCTGAAAAGACATGTGTGTTCGGGGTTGGACTTCCTAAAGCCAAACATCACCATGAGGGTTAGGAGGAGGCAGTATCAGGAGGAACATGACCATCAGGCTGCCGAGAGACAGTTTGATATGGATGATCCTGTGTATCTACGTAATACTGTAGGGGATAAACCCAAATGAATCCCAGGAGTAGTTACCCAACAGACATGTCCATTGTCGTACCAGAGTTAACTGACCAAGTGTACAGGCGTCAGTTGCGACCTCGATACCCTCAGGGCATTTCAGACCCAGAGTCTCAAGGAACAACTCAGTCAACTGAGCAGGAGAGTGACTTTGCTGTGCCAGTCTCCGCAGCACCTGCCCCACCACCTTTTATGTTGGACCAGCCCGGGCTGCCTGATCCAGAGCCAGTGACTTTGAGGCAAATGGAGCACATGACTAAGTGGCCGTCACGTTACAGAGATTAAATATGATACTGGGGCTTGTTCAGTTATTATAGAGGGCTTAGGTATTGTATGGTTTAACATGTTTGTTTCATTAACTGGGGTGAAATCACTATTCTGTGAAAGAATTATAGTTTTAAGTTGGTGTTATATGTTTATAGCCTGACGTTGTCATACTCAATTCTAGTCAGAATTTGAGTCTGATACCGCTCCATTGGGCTATAATTATGAGGCGTGTCTCAACCGAAAAATGCCTCTGCACTCAATTGGATAGACCTACGACCAATCAGAGCAACGTATGTGTGACGTATGTTGAAATTACGTCTTTGCAGCCTGACTGAACTGATAGTTATTTCGCTACTATGACACTAACATTGTGATTATACTAAGTCTGAGTTAGCGAATGTACATCAACACCTATGTTTACAACATTTCGTTTATACCACAACATGAAGTATTTACTAAGTCATAGAGTAAGACTATCTCTTACCATTTGTACGTTAGGTGAACTTCATCCACGACGATACCCATTACGTTGGCTTGAAAATATTGGAGCCTAGCGTCCCTCCACTTATTCAGCAACCATGATTCCGGGCTTCCGAAAAGAAGCTGGCAACGACCGCTAATTATATCCATCTCGTCGTGCACGCCGAGTTGCATCGGCGTGATAACGTTACCCATTTCAGTTGCGACCAACTTTTGCCGAATCCCGTGGGAAGGACAGCAAAAACATCATCAAATGCCCTGCTTGCGTTTCTCTGTTCCTCTTTTAAAATCAATGCTCTGTCTATTTCTTTTAGAACAGACTCCATGTCAGAATCCACACATCTGAACTCTACAGCCAGCCATTCAACACACACGCTCTTTGGTGACGTGGTTCATTACGTTACTGTTGATTATCTGTCCATCATCGTATAAAGCCCGCCCTGACAATTTAATTGGTTCGCCCAGCTCTAGTCCTAGCATAGCAGCTCCTCAACGGAAAAACGCCAGACCGATCTTCCCGTTTTCAAACTCTTGTGGGCGGGGCTAAGATCGGCTGGCACCCAGGCTAATATGTTTATGCACTATGTGGAGATTACCTTTAATTTTAAAGGGGAGGTAATGTGGTGTATTTAATACTATTAATATGTGCATTAAGGTTGTCCCTGAAGGCTTGCCATTGTTTAGCTAGTGGGTCTTCTGCGCATGTTATAACAAAAGTTGAGTCTGTATACCCTCATATTGAGTTTGTGTGTTACACCCAGACCTCACTTTAGGGGCTGGTTTCCCAGACAGGGATTAGCGCATGACAATCCCCGGATATATATCGCCCAGCCCTACTAAAAACATTACTTGTATGCATTTTGAGGCAAAACAAAGGGCAACAGTTTAAGTTGTTTTCAGTTTGGACAGCCCTTACATTTATTTTAGTCTAGGACTAGTCTAATCCCTGTCCGGGAAACCGCCCCATAAAGCTGAAAAAACAAGTAAGTACACCTCAGTGATTTCTGTTATAAAATATCTTAAGCAGTAAACTTAAACGTTGTAACTTTGCCGATCTATGTTACGCTCAAACATCAACGTTACACACTTCCTAAAGTTGAAAATTGAAAAATCATAATATAACTGTCACATGCATAGAAATGGTTAAAAGAAAGGAAAAGAAACACAATGAAGGTAACACCAACATGTCTATAAAGCTTAGATATAACAAGAATGACTCATTCTGCATGTGGCAGTTCTAAATTAACATCATCTTGGCAAAATTATCTGTTCATGTTAGTGAGTGCTTGAATTGTTTGTAATCTCTAAACTAGTCCTTTTTCTTTGGTTTATCTAATCACTGATTCTTGAAACTTTGGCAAAAACATGTGTAGTGGAGGACTTTTATTATGCTTTTATTTTCATATTATTATGTTTTATTTTTCATCCTATTTTTCGTTTTTTAATTACAATCATAAGCTCATAAATTGTGATTCATATGGAGATCATGTTTTTCTGCTAACGTACAGAATTATGCTCTTTCTGTCTTTTGAGCAAAGTACAATGTCCAAGGACTTAAACATCATGTACTGAGAACAAGACATACGTTTTATGATTTCACTAGATTTGTGTTT
The DNA here is from genome assembly GCF_027580225.2 of Misgurnus anguillicaudatus. Taxonomy (NCBI): domain Eukaryota; kingdom Metazoa; phylum Chordata; class Actinopteri; order Cypriniformes; family Cobitidae; genus Misgurnus; species Misgurnus anguillicaudatus. The sequence continues at coordinate 12,478,856 of NC_073350.2, forward strand.
AACTGTTTATGTTCTTAATCACTGACAAATTGAAGCTTATCTTCTAAATGACGTAGAAACGGATGATTGTACGTGTTTCAGCATCTTACTATAAATGTATGTTCAACCTTGTCATCGGGGCTCTTAGGTTTTTAAACTTCTAGCACCATGGGTGTGAGAGCCTATTCTGCAGAATATATAAAATTCAGACAAAGAAAATTCTGTCGACAGTGTGTCTGTGTGATCCTTGATTTTGACTCTTAGTGAGTATTATTTGAAGCGGCTAAAATTCCACGACAATAATGGTGACGAGGATGCGGATTCCACAGCTGAAGACTCCAGAAGGTTTGGGAGAGACTGACTGATCACCCCTGAGACGAGAGGTCTCGGGCTCCGTACCCCAGGCCTAAGGGAAGGGAGAGTCTCAACCATTTCTGAAGTCAAAGCTGACGGAATCTGGAAAAGAACCGTTGTGGTGGCATCTGAATAGATAATACGGTAAGTGTTATTTCGTTCGTGACCATGGGTCAGGGTAATTCGAAAGGGAGTACAAAGTCAATGGATCTGGAAAATGGCGTGTATGCTCGAGTGATCAAATCAAAGGGCATGGGGGCGTTGGAAAGCGTAAAATCTGGGAGAAAAGGTATGATTTTCCTCCTAATGGAACACTGAGTGTAAAAGCACTCACTTTATTAAGGGAAAAAATCATTGCGGATGGCAGAGAAATGAGAGCACCGAGTAAGATAAAGACCAAGGACGAACTGACTCAGACTAAGTCAGAGCTAAACATTAAGCATAATGTTTTCCTACATCAGGAAACTTATCATTACATGATGAACCTAACTTTCTGTTTTTTTCCTCCTCCATATGCACCTGCACGTACCCCACCTGGGGTACATTTCTCTTATACAAAGGTACCTCTTCTAGACGATGATCTCCAACCCCCTCCAAGAAGACTCCCACAACCACCCGCACAAGAAGCATTACCAAGAATACAAACTGCACCCCCGCCAGCACAAGAACTACCACCTGAGCTAAACTCACCAATCCTCCTCGACAGCACTTTGGAAGAGGAGGAAGTCCAGATAAAAACATCAACACAGGAGAGGTAACATCCTGGGAATCCTACCTAAAGCAAATGTTCCTCGGGGGACTTCAGCCTGAAATTCCAACGAAGGTGAAGCAAACCTGCATCGGATGGGAATCAGGAAAGCTGAGTGAGGTTACACATTCTCTACATGCTGAATGCCTGCATGACGAAGAAAAACGAAAGAAGCAGAGAAAGGCCGATCAACAACAATCTTCAGCTTTTGTCAAGATAGGCGAATGGGGCCAGCAACGGCGTTATCAGCACGGTTTCCTTCCACAAGGACAACGTTTTCCAGGAGAACTGGCAGCAGAAAGAACGAGAGAAGAGGATTGCAAAGCAGTGGCCGGAAAATCCAAAAGAAATAGTTTGCTGGCATTGCGGACAGAAAGGACACTTGAAAAACCAATTTTTCCAATTCCTGAAATCTCAAGAGACACTGGAATCCCAAGCGGGCGCGGGAAACTTTGCGGGGTGTAAAGAAAAAGGGGACTGAAGCCAGGAGGGGGAAAGAGAGAATCAGACGGAAGGGGGTAAGTCCAATCTTGTTTTTTCTGCGGTTCAAATGCCATATTATCTGCTTGCTAATTCTGTTTTTTTCTGATGTGTGTGATAGGGAAAGAAATGTTCTATGCAATGAACTTGCTTTGCTTGATATTGATAAGAAATAATGGTTGAGGGACAGGTATTGTTGTTTATGGTAGACTCTGGATGCAACTCACTCTGTCATACGCAAAGATGAATTCCCATTTGTCACTTTGAGTGGGCAGTTTAACTCATCTATGAGTGCTACGGGGCATATAGTGAGGGAAGAATTTACTGCTCCACCCTGTTGTATGCATGACGGTAACGAGTTTATGCATATGTTCCTCTTATCTGACGCGTGTCCGGTAAAACCTCATGGGGAGGGATTTGATGTGTAAAATTAATGCTAGCATCTTATGTAACAACCAAGGCCTGAATATTTCTTGCTGGGATCCCAGAATGTCATCTATATGTGTGTCTCTGTTGTATGTGTGTATGAATGGGCCTTTTCAGAGTGAAGAGTTGCATGCTGAAGGGAAGATAAGATTGCCACAAGCCAGCGAGGTCATTCCAGCTGATAACATGCATTGCACAGCTCATAGAAATGGTTCTCTGTAAAAACAGAAGGTTTGACTTTAACCCATATATGCTGGAATGACTCATGGTGTGTGGCACTCGTTAAATTGACAGAAAAGCAAGACCTAATTTTTGATGCCGAAAATTCAGTACCCCATGTTTCCATTGCAAAAAAATACCAGTCAGCCATGGGAAAAAGCAGGTGAATTTGCAAAGGCCTGTAGCGAGGCTGTTGATTGGGAAATGTTGTCAGAAAACGTGCAGTTCTCAGAGCAGATAACAGCACAAAGGAGAAGTTGTGTTTCTTTTTTTCATTGCTGAGAGAGAGAGAGTTATAATACAGAAAGCTGTTTCTGCAGATTCAAATTTACAAAACATTTTGCCAGCACACATGACGTGTGCTAGCATTGATTTACCGCAAGAGGTTCTTGACAAAGTACCTGACTACCTGTGGGCTAAAGATAAATATGATGTGGGTTTGATTAAAGGGTGTGGACCAGTAGTTATCACCCCAAAGAATGATTACAGACCATGCAAACCTCAATACCCTCTGAAAAGGGAGGCGCTTGAGGGAATAAGGCCAGTATTTGAGGCCTTATTGGAGAAAGGGATACTTGTTCCCTGCCCAAACTCACCTGTGAGAACACCCATTTTTCCTGTACAAAAGGTCAGAGATGCAGGTCAGCCCACAGAGTGGAGGTTTGTTCAAGACCTCCAAGCGGTAAATGCTGCGGTGCAGGTAAGGGCACCAAACGTGCCGAACCCTTACACAATTCTCTCACAGATACCAGCTGACGGCCAGTGGTTTTCTGTAGTGGATATTTCAAATGCATCTTTCAGTTTCCTGTCCATCCTGATAGCCAGTTTTGGTTTACTTTTACATTTGAGGGGTACAGCGAGAGCCCCACGATTTACAACTCTGCATTGCATTGTTCATTACAGAAACTTGTGTTGGATGATGATGTTGCCTTATTGCAGTACGTGGATGACCTCTTGGTGGCGGCACCGACTCAGCAGTCGTGCACAGACAACACCATACGTCTGCTCACTCATCTAGCTGAGGAGGGCCACAAGGTCAACCCCAAGAAGGTACAGTGCTCTGTCCAGAAAGTAACCTTTCTAGGACACGAAATTACACCAATGGGTAAGTCTCTCTCCAAAGAGAATAGAGGCAATAGCTAACATACCAAAACCCATTACCAAGAAACAAGTAATGTCATTTTTGGGTATGACATCTTATTGCAGGACTTTTATTGCTAATTATTCTGAGACAACCATTGCATGACATGATTTATGAGAAACCTTTGGCACCATCAGAGAAGGTAAAGTGGACAAAGAAGGCTGAAAGGGCATTTGTGGAACTAAAACAGACATTACAGCAGGCACCCACTTTGGGGCTGCCGGATCCAAAAAAAAATCCTTTTATTCAAACTATGGATGAAAGAAATGGCTGTATGACATCTGTTTTGTTGCAAGAACACGGTGACAAGTTGAGACCAGTGGCATATTTTTCAGGTCGTCTTGATACGGTGGCCAGAGGCCTACCGGGATGTCTCAGAGCAGTGGCAGCTGTGGAGAAAGCTGTACAAGCCAGCAGTGAGTTTGTGGGATACGCACAGTTGCGTCTGTTGGTTCCTCACTCTGTGTCTCACATACTGCTTGAACAGCGCACATCTCACTTGTCTGCAGCAAGGTGGCTGTGTTATTCCTGTGCATTGTTACAAATGTCTAATGTCACAGTTGAAAGATGTACAGTTCTGAACCCGGCGACATTGTTACCTACACCTGATGAAGGTTCACCATATTGTTGTTTGTCTGCCCCACGGGAAGTATGTACACCAAGGCCTGACCTTGCTGACACACCCATACCTGATTGCACCCCCACATATTATGTGGATGGTTCTTCTTCCAGAGATGACAGAGGCATAAATAGGATGGGGTGGACAGTTGTGTCTGACTTTGAAGTAGTGAAATCCGGATGCTTACCACCTCACAAATCTGCACAGGTGGCTGAATTGCATGCACTAACACAAGCTTGTAAAATTGCTACTAATCAATCTATAACCATTTACATTGACTGCTTGTTTCTCTTTTAGAGGAAATTTTACTCCTTTCTCAAATAGCTGTGTGTAAATGCAAAGCACACACCAACGGACAGGACGTGATCTCCAGAGGAAACGCACGCCCGGATGTGCAAAACCAGCATCGCTCATGACTAATAACACAAACTTTTCTCTTACACAGATCTCCCAAGGAAATGAAGCTGAAACAGCACAGGAGTAATTAATAAGCATGCAAACATTTTCTCTCCCAACAGAAATAGCTCTATGGCAATCGTGTGGAGCTACCAAAACTCCTGAAGGGACTTGGATGGGTCCAAATCAAAAACCTTGCTTACCTAAACACTTTTATTCCCATTTTGCTTGGTTGACACATGGCTTAGACTACGTGTCCAAAGGAGGAATGCTGACAGCCATGGCACAAAGTTGGTTCACAAAGGGTTTTTCTCCTGTAGCGCAGAGACATTGTGAAAACTGTCATATATGTCTGGGTAATAATGTTGCAAGAGGGGTAAAAACCGCACCTGTGGGGCATCCCATTTCCTGAGGGACCATTCACACATGTAATGATGGATTACATTGAATTGACACCGGCAGAAGGTAAACGGTACTGTTTGGTGATGACAGACATGTTTTCAAAATGGACTGAAGCCACGCCCACCAAACATGCAGATAGTGCTGGGGTGACAAAAATGCTTTTGAAAGACATTATTCCCCAATGGGGAATCCCAAACAAAATTTCCAGTGACAATGAAGCACACTTCACTGCTCAAGTGGTGAAAGATGTGGGTAAATTTTTGCAAATCAATTTGACCAATCACTGTGCCTACCATCCACAAAGTGGAGGTGCAGTGGAAAAAGAGAATGGCACCATCAAGGCAAAACTAAGCAAAATGTGTGAAGAAACAAAATTTAATTGGGTTCAGTGCTTACCACTGGTACTCATGTATATGAGAATGGGGGTCAGAGACCGAACAAAATTGTCCCCTTTTTGAAATACTTTTTGGAAGACCCCCACATATGGGGTGGGAACCACACAGGGCGACAGGTGATATCCTTCAAAATGAAAATGACATGTTGCAGTATTGTATTTCTATGTCTTCTATTTTTCAAAATATCTCAAAACAGGTTAAAGCAGCACTACCACGCCCCGCAGAGGGACCTTTGCACAACATCAAACCAGGAGATTTCGTGTTGGTGAAAAACCTGAGGAGGAAATCCTGGAAGGCGAGACGGTGGGAGGGGCCATTTCAGGTTCTGCTGACGACCCACACCGCCGTGAAGGTCGCACAGCGTGCCACCTGGGTGCACGCTGCCCATTGCCGGAGGGTTGGTCCTGGACTGCAAGGTGTGAACCAAAGGGAGGACGACTAGTCGACTGCTACGGACCACTTTTCCGCATTGGAGGGAGCCACAGACCCCTGTATCCTGCAAGTTTGTACGAAGAACAACACGAGAGAACGGCAACAGCTCACAAGGTATTGGAGGACGACTCCAGTATTCTGGGTTTGGTTTGGACACACGCACACAACATTTTTAATGATAGCTTGGCACGACTGCACCGCGTGGTCCTACCAAACCTACAAAGGAAATTAATCAACAAGGGCTCACGACCCCAACTCTAACTGTGCTCAGGGCTCACGACCCCAACTCTAACTGTGCTCAATCCAGGAATCATCAAGGGCTCATGACCCCAACTCTAACTGTGCTCAATTTCTTCAAGAAAAAACGAACTATTTTTCTTCTTTCAAAAATGCGGTTCATAATCATACTATGTGTGTGTGCATTTTTGCTTTTGCAACTGCACAAAACTATATGTACACTATGGTTAAGGTTAATAACCAGAGCTACGTAACGATGACAGTTAATGAAGTTATGAATAAATCATAAAAAGGGAGGAGTGTAGTGGAGGACTTTTATTATGCTTTTAATTTTCATATTATTATGTTTTATTTTTCATCCTATTTTTCATTTTTTAATTACAATCATAAGCTCATAAATTGTGATTCATATGGAGATCATGTTTTTCTGCTATCGTACAGAATTATGCTCTTTCTGTCTTTTGAGCAAAGTACAATGTCCAAGGACTTAAACATCATGTACTGAGAACAAGACATAAGTTTTATGATTTCACTAGATTTCTGTTTAACTGTTCATGTTCTTAATCACTGACAAATTGAAGCTTATCTTCTAAATGACGTAGAAACTGATGACTACACATGTTTCAGCATCTTACTATAAATGTGTGTTCAACCTTGTAATCGGGGCTCTTAGGTTTTTAAACTTCTAGCACCATGGGCGTGAGAGCCTATTCTGCAGAATATATAAAATTCAGACAAAGAAAATTCTGTCGACAGTGTGTCTGTGTGATCCTTGACTTTGACTCTTAGTGAGTATTATTTGATGCGGCTAAAATTCCACGACACATGTCCCACTAAGAAAAGTGTTAATTCTGTTGGAAATTAATAAAATTTTCATGAAGAAAAAGAATCAATGTTATAATCAGGGGGTCCTTTGCACACAAGTAAGGTTCTTTTAAAGGTTTTTTTTTTATCAATTTAATGATTATATGCTGGCCCATTGCCTACAAAATCAGCTGTCATCGGTTAAGAGATAATCATTTCAACTTGATTAAAAAAGCCAAAAGTAATAATTGAATTGAATAATATATTTACCACATGAAAGAGTAACACCGTCATCTTTGTTTAAAAAATATTAGATTAGAATATGAAATAAATGTATCATTTTTAAGAAGAGTTCTGAAGTAGCTAGCAACAGAGGGGAAACAAGCTGGCTAATGTGAACAACTCATCTATTTCATGTGAAAGAGTAGGTTTTTGTCACCACCGTCAGATGTCACCACCGTCAGGTTTTCTGTCTTTTCTGTCGGGTTTTATGTATTTTAGGAAGTTATGATTTGATATTTGTTCATCACAGTGCTGTTTTTTTTTTTTGATCAAATATTTACATAAAGTTAAGCAAGAAGCCATTGACTTGAGTGGAATTGTATGTTGTAATCAGAGGTGTCAAGTAACGAAGTACAAATACTTCGTTACCTTACTTAAGTAGATATTTTGGGTATCTATACTTTACTTAAGTAATTATTTTTCAGACGACTTTTTACTTCTACTCCTTACATTTTCACGCAATTATCTGTACTTTCTACTCCTTACATTTTAAAAATCGCCTCGTTACTTCTATTAATTTCGGCTTGTTTTATTTTTTTTACATTCCGGTTCGTCATCGTTAAAAAAACCTATCTTGATAAATTGCATCATCCGGATGCGATTGTGGTTCGACGAGAATTATAAACATACACCATTCCGACACCCTATTGGTTTGTACGCAATCCCCGCCCCCCCAGCTGACTGCTGATGATCAAAAGTTTGTTCGATGCTGCTGCACAAAGAAACATAAAAGAACCGCGAGAGCGATTAGAAAGCATGCGGAGCAGTTTGCTCTCACGATGCTTTGATATCATCCGCCATCTGTTTGTACAGTAACAGAACGGCATTCTGTCTTCAAATGGAAAAGTACGAAATAAAACTCGCGCATCACTTTCAGGTCAGTTCACATTCACAAGCCTGTGTAAATGTATAGCCGGCTGCTGACACCAACTCATCTGTGTGATTTAAGTAGTGTAACAATACCAATTTATATCATGTAACTTCAGTTGTTCAACTTAAATGACATTGTGTTGTGTTGCGTTTTGAGCCATGGCAAAGATATCTTATGCTAAAGACATCTGTTGTTTTGTATATGCTACTAACTGCCCTAAATTTTTTTGCATTAACAAAACCTACTTAGCTGAATGCTTAAGTGTTCAAATCGATCAAAACACATAACCATGCATACCAACTTCTGCTTTTGTTAATATACATCAGCTGTTTCCTTAAACCTGACTTTTAATTTACTTACAAGAAAGACATAATTCTCCAAAATTGCTTGGATTTATACTGACATGTGTCAGTTTTGTCACATTAGATTAAGCTAAACTCCATTAGCTAACACAAGTACAGATGCAGAAATATTGTCACGGTAGGAAAATCCATTGTTTTCCTCCGTGTCATGTTTGTGTGTGTGTGTTGTTCACTTACCCTGCCATGTGCTCGTTAGAGCGATCCCCTTCACCTGTGTGTTGATTGTCTCGCTCCAGCTGTTCATCATTACATCATCTCCATAAAAACTCACCTGACTTTCTGTTCCCTGCCAGATTCTATTGTTTGCTCAGTCTCCGTGTTGCTTGGTTGTTCCCTGTGCTTTGGATTACGTGTTTCAGTTGGATGTGTATTGTCGTCGTCGTCTTCGTGTGGATGTTCCGTGTCAGCCTGGATTTCACCACTGCTCACCACTCCACCAACGTCGCACTCAAAACACCAACTTCCACCGTAGTCATCGTCACCATTGCCAACAACAACACCGGACTGGATTACTTCCGCATTTGACTTTGAATACTCTCTCTTTGTTTATATTTAATAAACATTGTTTCATTTTTACACCTGCATTTGCTTCCGTCTTTTACAAGTCATTACAGAAGAATCTGGCCCACATGGAAGCAGCAGGTGGCCAGCCGATCTCCGCGTTGGAGGAGTTTCTCCAGCGATCTCTGGCTCGTATGGATCATCAGGATCAAACCATCGAGGACATGCGGAGGGCCGTCCAGGCAATGGTGGCGAAGGTTTCCGAGCTCTCTCAGCGATCTCCGAACATCACGCCTCCCACTGCGCCACCCATGCCGCCCGCACCATCTTCACCTCCAGGGGGTAGTTTCATCCAGGAACCGAGACTGCCGATCCCGGAGAAATATGCCGGTGAGCCCAACTACTGTCGTACTTTTCTCTCTCATTGTTCTCTACATTTCGCCCAACAGCCCCGGACATTCTCGCTCGAGGAGACCAAAGTGGCGTTCACGCTCTCGCTGCTCTCGGGCAAGGCTGCCCTCTGGGGGACGGCGGTATGGGAAAACCACGACAGCTGTTGTTCCTCGTTCGCCTCGCTTTCAGAAGAAATGAAGAGGGTTTTCGATCGCTCCGTCGCCGGGAGGGAGGCCGCCCGGCTCCTCACGGATCTCCAGCAGGGGGAGCGGTCGGTCTCGGACTATGCCATCGAGTTCCGTACCCTGGCGGCGGAGTGCAGGTGGAACGAGGAAGCGCAGTGGGACCATTTCCTGCATGGGTTGGCGGATCGGATCCATCGAGAGATCATCACGGCGGAATTACCGAAGTCGCTCAACGGTCTGGTGGACTTGGCGATCCGGGTTGACGCACGCCTGTCTACCGTTGCCAGAAGGAAGACTCAAGTTCTGCCCCTACGTCAAGCGGAGTCCACGGAACCTCCCATCGAAGTTTCCGCCGGTGGTCTCTCAGATCCGGAACCCATGCAGGTGGGTCGAGCTCGGTTACCCTGGAAGGAGAGGAATCGGCGGAGATCCTTGGGTCTTTGCCTATACTGTGGTGAGTCGGGTCACCAATGCCAGAGGTGCCCGGTAAAAGACCAAGCCCGATAGTAAAACAGAGGCTACTATCGGGCAGGATCTCCGCACAGAAGACCTCTACTACATCCAGGGTGCGATTTGTGAAAAAAACAGAGGGGGGGGATGTTTTCATAGGCGTCGATTTCGGCGACGGTGGGTACCCACCACTTATTTCGTCATGAGTCATTTTGTACCCACCACTAGTTTTAACTTTTTTGATTGTTTTCAGTGGTTATGAAGAGCAATATGAGAGAGAAATTTGGTAATTATTGTCCGACCTAAACAAAAATCCATTATAATATTATTATTTTTTTAAATATTTTTCTAATTTAAATATTTCTAATATTCAGAAATGCGCTCTCCGCTCACGAGCTCTGATCGGAACAAACCCGAACCTCACTGTCTGCTGAACTTGCGCAGAAACATAAAAATATAACCAGCTTTTCAAAATAGTTTTAAAACTAAAGATTTATACTATTTTAGCACAAATTATGAGCTTATTGACGATTTTTTATAATTCTTGACATAATGCGTCTCTTTCCACAGCACATTTCAAAACATTTTAATTAATAAAATAAATCATGAGAACATGAACTCATCACTGCATTTGCAGGAATTGTAAAATCTTTTTTCTTATTAACTCATGAAGCAGCCTAACGCAATATTTTTACTGTAATAGCTTTTTTCCCCCACACATATGAACTGTGATCATGCACAACGAAAAAACACGCAATAATTAAATCTTGAATGGCAAAACTATATGGCACAATGTAGTGTCAACTTAAACATAAATATGAACAATGTATTGATTGCAAAGTTAAACCATTACAGTAGAAACCGTTTTAATGCTGCTTTTAAAGTAATAACATTAACTTTACACCGCGATGCTTTACAGTGATTTACAGTGAAATTATAGAAAAGTCAGATGCATTATGTGTTAGTCACTTAGCCTCATTTGCGCAAACTGGACGCGCCCGCGCCTCGCTAAACGCCTCATTGGCATTTATCATGTGTGTAACTTCTGCCATTCTCAATGGTGTGACTGGGACACTAACTCTGCTTGTCATCATAAACAGATAATCAGATTGTGATCTTTATTCCCGCTTTATTAATATGCGGCTGAATATGCTGCATTTCATCGTTTCGACACACAGCTCCATAACCATCTCGCAAGTGTTGATAGGCTATTACTCGTGAGATGTAACCTGGTCTGTAACCAATCAGATAGCGCCGTGGGCGGGACATTGAGCAAGTCTGCAGAGTGGTGAATACAGAGAGGCTGCGCGCGGCAGCTGTATCAGAGCCAGCTAAAGTAGCGCATTTTAAAACAAAATTGACTTTAATCAAACCACGGATCCGTGATAAGTTTTGTGATCCGTCTCGCCACTAGTGTAGTAGCACTGATCACTTTGAGAGGGGGATAAATTTATCCCCACCGGGGATAAAAATAATTAAGCAGAGGCAGGGATACATTGACCAGAAAGGGGGAAATCCCACGCATCCCCCCCAGCAAATCGCACCCTGACTACATCCACTCTCCTTCCGGTGAGACTACGGTGGTCCACTATGTCACACTCGGGGCACGCACTTCTGGATTCGGGGGCGGAGGGCAACTTCATCGACAGCTCACTAGCACGTAAGCTCAAGTTACCTTTCACTGCACTCACCCACCAGATTGCGCCCTTCGCCCTCAATGGACATCAGTTACCCACTATCAAGTACACCACAGCACCTATAACACTCATCACTTCCGGAAACCACACAGAGACTATTTCATTTTTTATTACTGACACTGCTCTCTCTCCCATAGTTCTTGGTCATCCGTGGCTTCATTCCCATAACCCAAGAATTGACTGGAAACTGGGTTCTGTTACCAGCTGGAGCGAGGAGTGTCATAAGTCCTGTCTTGTCTCTGCTTGTGTTTCTGTGTCTGAGTCTGTGTTTCAGGGGAAAGCAGTGGATTTGTCTACCGTGCCCGCGGAGTACCATGACCTGAAGGAGGTGTTCAGTAAGTCGCGGGCTGATTCTCTTCCTCCTCATCGTCCCTATGACTGTGCGATAGACTTATTGCCAGGTACGTTTCCGCCTAAGGGCAAGTTATACTCTCTGTCTGTTCCGGAGATGGAGGCCATGGAGAAATATATTTCTGATTCTCTGGCAATGGGGTTCATTCGCCCTTCCTCATCTCCAGCGGGGGCGGGGTTCTTTTTTGTGGGGAAGAAGGACGGATCCTTGCGACCTTGTATTGACTACCGAGGGTTGAACAACATCACGGTAAAGAATACTTATCCTTTGCCGTTGATGTCTTCAGCTTTCGAGAGGTTGCAGGGAGCGTCCGTTTTCACTAAATTGGACTTACGTAATGCATATCATTTGGTTCGCATCAGGAAAGGGGATGAATGGAAGACTGCGTTTAACACCCCTCGTGGCCATTTTGAGTACTGCGTGATGCCTTTCGGTCTCACGAACTCGCCGGCAGTCTTCCAAGCACTCGTTAATGACGTGTTGCGAGACATGGTAGATCAGTTCATATATGTTTACCTGGATGACATATTGATTTTTTCTTCGTCTCTCCAGGAACATTTGCAACACGTACGACGAGTGCTTCTGCGGTTGTTAGAGAATGGGCTTTTTGTCAAGGCGGAAAAATGCGTTTTTCATGCACAGTCTGTTTCTTTTTTAGTACACATCATTTCGACTGAGGGTGTTCGCATGGATCCTGAGAAAGTTAAGGCTGTGGTAGATTGGCCATCCCCAGAGTCTCGCAAGGCCCTGCAGAGATTTCTGGGGTTCGCCAATTTTTACCGGCGTTTCATTCGCAATTTCAGCCAACTAGCCGCACCTCTGACCGCTTTGACTTCCCCTGGTTTGACGTTCAGGTGGTCAGACGCAGCTGAGGCTGCGTTTGCCAAACTGAAAAGTTGCTTTGTTTCAGCTCCCATTCTTGTAACCCCTGATCGTTCACGTCAATTCATAGTGGAGGTCGACGCGTCAGAGGTGGGGGTAGGAGCAGTGTTGTCCCAGCGCGCATCCTCAGACGGAAAGGTTCATCCTTGTGCGTATTTTTCCCATCGTTTATCTCCTGCGGAAGTTAATTATGACATTGGCAATCGAGAGTTGTTGGCGGTCAAGCTAGCACTGGAAGAATGGCGTCACTGGCTTGAGGGGTCGGGTGTACCTTTCATTGTATGGACGGACCATAAGAATCTCGAATACATTAGAACTGCCAAAAGACTTAACTCCAGGCAGGCTCGGTGGGCATTGTTTTTCGGTCGTTTCGATTTTACACTTTCTTACCGGCCGGGTTCCAAAAACATCAAACCCGATGCTTTATCCCGTCTTTTTGAGCGTTCCGATCGTACTGCTACTCCCGAGCCCATTTTACCAGAGAAAATCATTATCTCTGCGCTCAGATGGGAGGTCGAATCGAAGGTTTTGACAGCCTTAGAAGGGGTAACGCCCCCGGCTCGCTGCCCACCGAACCGTTTATTTGTGCCGGAAGGGTTACGGTCAGACGTTCTCCAGTGGGGTCATGGTTCCAGTGTTGCTTGTCACCCAGGGGTTAGTAGAACTAGGTTTCTAGTCAAGCAACGATTCTGGTGGCCTGGTATGGCTCGTGACGTCCACGACTTCGTCTTGGCTTGTTCGGTTTGTGCTGTTGGTAAGACTTCCAATCGTCCTCCAGATGGGTTACTTTTACCGCTGTCTGTCCCTTCGAGACCCTGGTCCCACATTTCGCTAGATTTTATTACCGCCCTCCCACCCTCTAGGGGTAATACGGTGATTTTGACCGTAGTGGACCGGTTCTCGAAGGCGACCCATTTCATTCCCTTGCCCAAATTACCATTAGCCAAGGAAACAGCGGTAGCTGTCATTGACCACGTCTTCCGAATACATGGCCTCCCGACAGACGTGGTCTCTGACAGGGGTCCCCAGTTTGTGTCCAAATTTTGGCGAGAGTTCTGCAAATTGCTAGGGGCGACTGTTAGTCTTTCATCCGGGTTTCATCCCCAGAGCAACGGTCAAACCGAGCGAGCCAATCAGGACGTCGAAAGGGTGTTGCGATGTCTGGTTTCCAAGAATCCTTCGTCCTGGTGTCAGCAACTCTCAATTGTGGAGTACGCACACAATTCTCTGCCGGTGTCATCTACGGGCATGTCTCCATTTAAGTGTAGTTTAGGGTACCAACCACCTAATTTTGTCAGTACTGAATCCGAGGTGTCGGTTCCCTCCGCAAACGCACTAGTCCAGAGGTGCCACCGCACCTGGACCAGAGCTCGCAGAGCTCTGCTCCAGGCAAGGTCACGTACCAAGGCCAAGGCCGATCGCCACCGGTCGAAGCCTCCCCGATACGTCGTCGGTCAAAGAGTGTGGCTTTCAACCCAGAATATTCCGATGCGTTCCGTCTCGAATAAACTTGCTCCCAAATTTATTGGCCCGTTTTCTGTTACCAAGATCATTAATCCGGTAACAGTGCGTCTTAGCCTTCCTCCTGCGTACAGGAGGGTTCACCCCGTCTTTCATGTCTCCAAAATTAAACCGGTGATTTCTTCCCGTCTTAATCCGCATACCCCGGTTCCCCCTCCGCCTCGTATCGTTAATGGGGAGACCACTTATTCGGTTAACCGTATTCTGGACTCCAGACGGAGGGGACGCGGATTTCAGTACTTGGTGGATTGGGAAGGTTACGGTCCGGAGGAGAGAAGGTGGGTTCCTGCTCGGGACATACTGGATCACCGCCTTATTGATGAGTTCAATCAACAGGTAAAGCAGGCTGGGAACGCCGAGGGGCGTTCCTAGGGGAGGGGGTACTGTCACGGTAGGAAAATCCATTGTTTTCCTCCGTGTCATGTTTGTGTGTGTGTGTTGTTCACTTACCCTGCCATGTGCTCGTTAGAGCGATCCCCTTCACCTGTGTGTTGATTGTCTCGCTCCAGCTGTTCATCATTACATCATCTCCATAAAAACTCACCTGACTTTCTGTTCCCTGCCAGATTCTATTGTTTGCTCAGTCTCCGTGTTGCTTGGTTGTTCCCTGTGCTTTGGATTACGTGTTTCAGTTGGATGTGTATTGTCGTCGTCGTCTTCGTGTGGATGTTCCGTGTCAGCCTGGATTTCACCACTGCTCACCACTCCACCAACGTCGCACTCAAAACACCAACTTCCACCGTAGTCATCGTCACCATTGCCAACAACAACACCGGACTGGATTACTTCCGCATTTGACTTTGAATACTCTCTCTTTGTTTATATTTAATAAACATTGTTTCATTTTTACACCTGCGTTTGCTTCCGTCTTTTACAAGTCATTACAAATATAGGCTATAATATAATTGCATAATTGTAGTTTGTGTTGCTGTCAAAATACAATTATAAATGATAACAATAGCATATTTCTATTCTAACACATACTATATTTTGTTGTTTTTTAACTAAAGAGGGCACCACTGTAAAAGTTTGGCCAGCAGCGGCCCTGCTCTGAAGTTTGACTTTTTACACCATTAAAATATTTATAGGCAACCAGTCATCATATCTTCCTCTCTATGGAACACATGTTAATGCTCAGTAGTACACATATGGTTCTTTTAATGCAGTGGTTATCAAACCTTTTTTTTCTGCCTCCCTTGTGCACGGTGGATTCCTTCGCGGCCCCCCAAAGAAAATGTATGACATAAACATTCTAAAACTTAAAATTTGAATTAAACAAAACATATTAAATTAATCAATGTATTGCTTTTGTTTAGTAACCTTATTTTTCTGAGGTTTAATTACACAGAATTTATAATAAAGTAATGTTTTTCATAAAATATTATAAAATTGGGGCCCCTGGCACCATCTCTCGGTGCCCAGTTTGAGAACCACTGCTTTAATGTATTTGTTTGCATTGTACTAAAATGCGTTCATTTTTAATGGGCATATACCGTATGTGGTTGAAACAGATAGCCTAGTGCAGGGGTAGGCAACGTTGGCCCTGGAGTGCTGATGTCCTGCAGTATTCAGCTCCAGTTTTAATCAAGCAGACCTGAACAAACTAATCAAGGTCTAACAAGTCACCTGAAACTACAGGTAGCCAAGGTTTTATAAGGGTTGGAGCTAAAATCTGCAGGACATCGGCACTCCAGTACGGACGCTGCCTACCCCTGGCCCTAGTGCATCCCACATTTTTTAACATTAACATTTTAATATAACACTATAGTTATTATGGCCTTTAGAAAGTTTTTTAGAGGAGACAGGGTAGTGCACAATAGGCCCATGTGGCGTGGCCTAGGCTTTTTCCGTAATGAAATTGTTTTTCCTTACATTACTTTTACTTTTATACTTTAAGTAGTTTTGAAACCAGTACTTTTTCACTTTTACTTGAGTAAAAAGCTTGAGTTGATACTTCAACTTCTACAAAAGTCTTTTTAAAACCTAGTATCTATACTTCTACTTGAGTAATGAATATGAATACTTTTGACACCACTGGTTGTAATGAGGCCAATGTCACCACCGTCAGATTAGTGTCACCACGTCAGACGTAGTTTTATTTGTTTTATTGAATATGCTTACAATATGTTTCTTCAGTGCTGTTGAGTTTTAAAAGTAATAGTCTCTCTTAATACAAAAAAAAAATTATTAAATAAAAAAAATCATTACTTTTTCTATTTAGGCTTAAAGTAAACGTTGTATGAGTAATAACTGGAAAAACGCCTATTTTATGAAAAAAATACAAACAGGGGAGGTTGCACCGGTAAATTGCTGAACAGCCAAGACCTTGGTCTATAATGATATACCTTCATATTTTGTAATTTAACTAACTTTTTTTCGAAGTTTAAACCTGTTTTATCCAAATTCCCAAGAATCACTGTAATTTACATTCGATTCAGAACCCTATTTGGAGTTTAGAGAGAGAATAATGTAATTAGTCCAATACATTACAATGGTTAACCCAAATAGAAACAAGTGTTTAAATACAAAACATTTTAACAATCCTAATGTTAGTAGCTACTGTATCCAGACACAAATGTACTTAATTGAAGTCTACACATGAAAATAATGTGCAAACATTCAGGGATGGGCAGTATTTCAAATACATGTATTTAAAATACGTATTTGAAATACAAAATAGTATTTTGTATTTTGTATTTTAAAGCCTTTGAAAAAAATGAAATGTAATTTGTATTTAAATACATTTAAGATGAGTATTTTTGTATTTTTAAAATACTCAAAATACTTTGAGCCAGTCAACCAATCAGGGTGCTGTTTTCATGCATCAACTAGTTCAGACCAGACACCAGAGTTCAGGTAAGCAAATATATCTGTGCAGCTTTTAGTGGGCAATAATTGAAATGTTGGAGTTGGGAAAAAGCAAGGGCGATTGAATTATTGGGTGTGATGTGATTTGTGTTATTATAACTTTTGCAAAAGGAAATTCAAATTCACACTTGCACGTTGCACGACTGAGACAGAGTGTGGAACGCTGACAAATTGGCCTACACTTTTGACTTAAAGGAAAACCACAATTTTTTAATATTTCACTATGTTCTTACCTCAACTTAGACAAATTAATACATAACTATCTTTTTTCAATGCATGGAGGAAGAGCACTTAGTTTGCAGCATTTCGACCTCAGCGCACAGTAACATCTTGACAGGAGTGATGATGTTACTGCGCCAGAGGTCGAAGTGCTGCAAACTAAGTGCTCTTCTGCCATACAATATAGTTTTCCTTTTTTATTCACTTAAAAATCACGTTTTATTTTTTGCCACCATACTTACTCGTGGAACTACTCATGTAACTACGGAGCCCGCAAGGGGTCACTTTGGTGTATTTTTTTAGACCACACTATTGCGTTCCCACGCAACACTTTTGCGTTCCCACGCAATACTCCTGCGTTCCCACGCAATACTTTTGCGTTCCCACGCAATACTTTTGCGTTCCCTCGCAATACTTTTTGCGTTCCCTCGCAATACTTTTGCGTTCCCTCGCAATGCTTTTTGCGTTCCCTCGCAGTACTTTTGCGTTCCCCCGGGAGGCCTTTTGCGTTCGCTCGCAAAAAGAGAATACTGTTTTCTCGAGAAAGCACAGCGCTGCACGGCGCCACCCGAGGCAGTTCATTAGGCAATGGTATCATTGATGCCCACTGTTTGAAGATATGATATATAACTACTGTTATTAAAAAATTATACAGTATTTCTTTGTATTTAAGTCCAAGTTCAAATGAACAGTGGCATGTAAGACTAGTCTTGCATATTTAGTTCACTCCAAAATGGTCTAGTATTGTCACTTAACTTGTGCTGCTTGACTTCTCAGCATGGAGATCATTATTAAATTAATATTAAATATTTCAAATTTAGAAATAGGCTACCCCATGCCATCTAATAAAGAAGTGGGTACTCCGTGCGTGCCGTGTACCCAGCACTACACCATATGGCATCATTGATGTCCGCTGTTAGTAGATATATAACTACTGTTATTAAATAATTATATTGTATTTCTTTGTACTTAAGTCCAAGTTCAAAATAAAACTCTATAAACCTCTCCATTGTGAAATGGTTTATATACATTCACAATGGAGCGGTTTATAGAGTTTTATTTTGAACTTGGACATAAATACAAAAAATACAATATAATTATTTAATAACAAAGTTATATATCTACTAACAGCGGACATCAATGATGCCATATGGCCCGGCGTTGCATTGCCCCTCAGATCTGATTTACCCCCTCTGTTTCATTTTTGTATTCATGGTTAAAATGTTCAACCTTTTGATTTAAATAATAATTTAACCTTATGCCCATATGGGATTTAAAATGTTCAGTGACATTACTGTTAGATTCAAACGTCTTTCGCGCTGAGCCAGACGGACGAGCTCAGCGCTGTCATATAGCAACATGCAGTGTTTTCAACCTCATAATGTTTATTTTAGATTTCAGATATTTAAATACACATAAGAACTGGTAAAACAATAGCCTACATTTAGTTTGTAAAATACACACTGATGTCTGTGGAAGCAGCAATACAAATTTATTCAAATAAGATAGTAATTTGCAAATAATAAATAAATATTATTTTCAAATAATAATAATAATTTGCGGACGTATCAGACAAACACAGTGGAAGTATAAAGTTTACTTTATTGTTATAAAGGTTATAATGAAAAGACGGGGATGTGCTCCTCCCTTGCGAAAAATAAGCGTGCTTAAATGTAATTTTACAAAGTGTACTTATTACATAAATATAATATACTTTAATACAGTTAAGTGTGAATTAAATGCAATCTTTTCGGCGCACTGAATGCACATTAAATGTAATTAATTTCAAATATATCATATATTAAGTTGAAATAAAATGTAATAAGTTGCACATTAAGAGTTAACTTAATTGTTACTTTATTACAACTTTATATCTACTTTCATAATTGCTTCTAGTGTTTTTACAATATAGGCTACTTAAAGTGCACTACACAATATAATGACATGAAATTAATGTGACTTAAAATACACTTTAATGTCGGTTAACAATAAACTTAAGTGTGGATTAAATCCAATGTTTTCAGCGAAATGAATACAAATTAAGTGTAATTAATTTCAAATGTATCACATATTAAGTTGAAATTAAAACAATAAGTTGCCATTAAGAGTGCTTTTTTGCAACAACTTATGTGGGTCTTTAATACAACTTTATATTTACTTTCATAATTGCTTCTAGTGTTTTTAAAATATAGTTAAAGTGCACTGTTCAATCTGCTGTCAAGCAATTAATGTGAAATTAAAAATAAGTTAAAGTATATAACAGTACATTTAATTATTAATTAAATGTAATGTTTCAAATACAAATTTGCCAAATAAATTCAAAAATATAAAATTTCAGTGCAGTGAAGTGATTTCAATGCATCTTTCTACAGTATGTACTTTAACTACTTGTATGCACTTCTCAAAATACTGAAAAACAAATCTAGTTAATTAAATATGTATTCATTTCAGTTTAATGCATTACAAACAAACAAAAACCACAATGCTTACACTGACAATAAAACAGTTTGGTAGTCAAATAATTATGAATCGATTTTTTTGTTTTGCAAAAGTACATTTAATAAATGAATAATGAGTTGTATATGTCCAAACAAATAAAAAAAAACTCTTAGTTTAATATTGTAAAATTAGAATCAAACAAGTATCAATATTGAATAATTGCATCCCTTAGAATAAACAAACAAACTCAAAGTTATTTTTTTAACATTTTAACAGACAACAAAAAAGAACTGCATGAACTTTAAATTAACAAATCCTTTGGTAGGTCACTTCAGTCTAATGATCATTTATTAAATGTGTTTAGAAATATTGTCATGAAAGTGTACTTTCTTTAAGTTAAACTTAAATACATATTATTACAGTTGTAAAAAGTGCACTTAAGTGTGTTAATAAATAGTCTCATTAAAGTGTATTCCATTTAAGTACATTAAGTGGTCTTTAATTTTAATTATATTATATTATCAGCAAGTGCACTTCTCAAAAAGTATACTCTTATTGTTTTAAGCACACAAAAAGTACGCTTTCAATACACTTAAGCAAGCTAATTTTTCACAAGGGCTGTCAAGCAGCTATTACATAACAGAGCGAGGCCGACGAACGTGCTCTTAAACAGGAAATAATATATGGAATTATTTGTCCATCTTTAAATAACTGTAAGAATACATTTCTTTTAAATATAATTTTTGTCATATAAGTTTTAAGAGATAATAATGTCTTTTCCACTTTTATTGCTTAGACTTGTTAATGCGGTTAACATGTTTTGCGCATTTACCTCAGAGTTTATTTCAGTAATATTGCTGTTTTTACGGTAATAATAATACAATTTACATGTCAATCCTGCTTCCTTATCCGTTTATTAATTTCATCATGCTGTTGTGTTAAGTAATATGTGGATATTTATTGCCATATGAGACGTTCATTGCTGTTATATGAATACTCTCATCTATTATTCAAATCATATGCGGAATAATGTGTGCATCTTTGAATAACTGTAAGAATGCAGTTCCTTTGAAAATAATTTTTGTCAAAGTTTTGATCAATAATAATGTTGTGAGGATATTGCCATTGCCGTGAATACTCTCGTCTACAATATGGATTATTACGCTGTTTAAATGTTGCTAGTGAGTTATTGGTTACCTGTGCAGTTGCATATTGAGTGTTTTATGGAGCGCTGCATTTAAAAAATCTGTCGTTCCAAAGCGAGATCTCAATGTGTATTATTCATTGATGGTATAAGTTAAGCCCCCAACAATTTCAAATTGCCCCTCAGTCATTTCATCCTGCAGCCGGGCCTATAGGCAACTTATTACATTTTATTTCAACTTAATATATTATATATTTGAAATTAATTACACTTAATGTGCATTCAGTGCGCCGAAAATATTGTATTTAATTCACACTTAAGTGTATTAAAGTTTATTATATTTATGTAATAAGTACACTTTATAAAAGTACATTTAAGCACACTTATTTTTCGCCAGGGAGGTGCGCATCCCCGTCTTTCAAACATGTATCATTATAACCTTTATAACAATAAAGTAAACTTTATACTTCCACTGTGTTTGTCTGATATGAATAACATACGTCGTCAAATTATTATTATTTGAAAATAATATTTATTTATTATTTGGAAATTACTATCTTATTTGAATAGATTTGTATTGCTGCTTCCACAGACATCAGTGTGTATTTTACAAACTAAATGTAGGCTATTGTTTTACCAGTTCTTATGTGTATTTAAATGTCTGAAATCTAAAATAAACATTATGAGGTTGCAAACTCTGCATAGTGTTGCTATATGACAGCGCTGAGCTCGTCCGTCTGGCTCAGCGCGAAAGACGTTTGAATCTGACAGTAATGTCACTGAACATTTTAAATCCCATGGGCATAAGGTTAAATTATTATTTAAATCAAGAGGTTGAACATTTTAACCATGAATACAAAAATGAAACAGAGGGGGTACAAATCAGATCTGAGGGGGCAATGCAACGCCGGGCCATATGGCATCATTGATGTCCGCTGTTTGTAGATATATAACTTTGTTATTAAATAATTACATTGTATTTTTTGTATTTATGTCCAAGTTCAAAATAAAACTCTATAAACCGCTCCATTTCACAACGGAGCGGTTTATAGAGTTTTATTTTGAACTTGGACTTAAATACAAAGAAATACAATATAATTATTTAATAACAGTAGTTATATATCTACTAACAGCGGACATCAATGATGCCATATGGTGTAGTGCTGGGTACACGGCACGCACGGGGTACCCACTTCTTTATTAGATGGCATGGGGTAGCCTATTTCTAAATTTGAAATATTTAATATTAATTTAATAATGATCTTTATGCTGAGAAGTCAAGCAGCATAAGTTAAGTGACAATACTAGACCATTTTGGAGTGAACTAAATATGCAAAACTAGTCTTACATGCCACTATTCATTTGAACTTGGACTTAAATACAAAGAAATACTGTATAATTCTTTAATAACAGTAGTTATATATCAAATCTTCAAACAGTGGGCATCAATGATGCCATTGCCTAATGAACTGCCTCAGGTGACGCTGTGAAGCGCTGTGCTTTCTCGAGAAAACAGTATTCTCTTTTTGCGAGCGAACGCAAAAGGTTTCTCTGGGGAACGCAAAAGTTTTGCGAGGGAACGCAAAAAGCATTGCGTGGGAACGCAAAAAGTATTACGTGGGAACGCAAAAAGCACCGCGCGGGAACGCAAAAGCACCGCGCGGGAACGCAACAGTGTGGTCCAAAAAAATACACCAAAGTGTCCCCCTACGGGCTCGGTATGTAACAGTCTTTGAATGGGGAAAACATGGAAGTGTTTGGTGGCTTCTAAATTCTTCCCTGTTTAGATCCTAAGGAATAAATGGGACTAGGCTAAATGCTAACACATTCATGACACGCTGTGCAAAGAAGAAGTGCACATATTAAAGAAAGATAGGCATGTATTCATTCATCTTAATTGAGGTAACATAGTAAAATATTGAAAAACTGGTGTTTTCCTTTAAAACACAGCAAATGGTGGAATCAGCACACAGTTGCTGATTTCTTTTTAGCTTTGTGCAGTTGAAGCCTTGTTTACACTTTTGCAATTCGCATGGCTCTACTCTACTGCGTGAACCTGCTGAACCTACAGGCTCCTCAGTAAACCTACAAGACTTTTATGCTTGACATGCTCTCCGTTGTATAATTCTGTAAATGACAGAGGGCGACTCTTGAGTAATTGTTCTCAAAACCATCAAAAAGCAGCAATGAGAGAAAGTTTGGAGAATAATTTGTCAAACACTCGTCTCGTGAGAAGTGAATACGTGGATTTCTTCACATATAAACTGTTTAGGTTGTGGGACGACGACACATGAAAAAGTTTTTACTTTAGGGGAGAGTGGGGCAAAGTGAGCCAGTGGGTAAGTTGACCCACCCCCTGTATCTAGGCTACCATACAGATTTGTAGCCGTCTGACCACAAATCCAGGTAGCAACTATCATTTCTATTTGACTTTGGTAAAGAGAAGCACAAGTTAAAGAGATAAGTATGCTTTTTTTACAAAAAACTGTTTTTATCCCATCAAAGTTAAATTTATACATGTCAAGTATAATGGCTGTTATGTTAAAGCAAATTTATCCAGGTCTAAATATTTATACCATACATATTGGTGATAGGCTAATGTATAAAACCAGGTTAATGATTTAGCTAAAGATTAGCCTGAATTACTAAACTAGGCAGTTTTTCCCAAAATGGTGGCCGTGGGGCAAAGTGAACCAAATGCTGTGGGGTAAACTGAACCAGCGGTTCAATGTACCCCACCATGATATTTAGTTAAAAACATTTTAAATAGAGCAATCAACATTATTATTATCATTACCCTTCCAAATAGGGCAAAAATAGACAATTTCATTAAAATGACAAATCCTAGGGTTGTAAATGGACATTTAAAAACGTTTCTGGATAATGTTTGCACTTAATAAAGTTACATACCTTCTATGTAAATATGAAAGAACAATTTAACAAATGATTTCAATGCATTCTTTGGCACCCTTAAAATTACATTTAAGAATGGTGTGAATTTTTTAACTATGTTTGGGTTTAAACAAAAAAAGTCAGTGGGTCAGTTTACCCCTTCACATGGATCAACTTACCCCTCAGCTGGGGCAAGTTGAGCCACAAGAGCACTTTTTTTTGAGAAGCCACCTTTTCAAAGCCCTTTGTTATAACGGCATTCTTATCATTTCATTTGACAGGAGACATCCTTAAATAAAGGTTGATGTTTTTGTTTGACTTCTGTCTCATTTTTTCAGGCAGATAAGGCAACATATGTAAAAAGTGGCTCATCTTACCCCGCTCTCCCCTACTTGAATGGGTGTTCATAAGGCTGACATGATGCGTGTCATGAATATGAAGGAGATTTTATGGACGTTTATGACAACTGTCATTAAGTGTCATTTGTTCAATTTTGTAATTTTTATTGCAAACATGACATTGTTTGAGATGTCTTTGTTATGACAACTTGACATTAACCCATACATCATAACTTGTCATGACAACTTGACATTAACCAAGACAACATAACTGACCACTTTTTACCAGTTATACAAATTTAATTTGTCATTAAAATGTCATTAAGTGTTAATACTCTGTTAAATAGTTTTATAACAGCATCATGAATATTCTTCACTTCATAATGTTTATTTGACCGAGTATTAATAATATTTGACATAGTATTAACACTTGAAGGAATAGTCTACCCTTTTGCCATATTAAACTATGTTATTACCTCAACTTAGATGAATTAATACATATCCATCCTTCTTCAATGCGTGCACTGCACAGCGCGTCGCGAACCTGTTGGCATTTAGCCTAGACCCATTCATTCCTATTGTACCAAACAGGGAAGCCACCAAACACTTTCCCTATTTAAAGACATGAGGAGTTATACCAGTACTGTAAGTATGGTGCCACAAAATAAAACTTTTTTTTGGTACCATAGGAATGAATGGGGCTAGGCTAAATGCTAACACATTCACAATTCACTGTACAGTGCACACATTGAAAAAAAGATAGATATGTATTAATTTGTCTAGGTTGAGGTAATAACCTAGTTTAATAATGCAAAAGGGTAGACTATTCCTTTAATGACATTTAAATGACAGTTTAATGTAATGTTAACCCACACAGCTAGGTAGTTTCTTAAGTTTGATAATTATTATTTATGACAGATTTATAACAAGTTTTGTTGTATTGGTGTATGTCAAGTTGTCACAACAAAGACATCTCAAACAATGTCATCCCCGCACCAAAAACTACACAATTGAGCAAATGACACCCAATGGCAGCCGTCATAAATGTGCATACAATCTTCTTCATGTTCATGACACATGTCATGTTATGATTATGAAGGTGTCATGTCGGCCTTATGCACACCCCTTCAAGTAAAGTGTTACCAAGTTTTTTTCTAGTTTTCTGAAAGTTTCTAAGCACTTGCACACATCTAAATGCTTTTTGACATTCAGAAATAGACCCAGATAGATTTCAGCCTAATAGGGATAATTGCACTGAATCACCAATTTCACATGTATTTTCTGTATTTTCAAAATACAAAATACTGTATTTAAATACATTTTTCTTCACAGTATTTTGTATTTGTATTTAAATACATTTTTCGACACAGTATTTTGTATTTGTATTTGAAATACATTTCAATGTATTTATGCCCATCTCTGCAAACATTAAACATATCAGTACAAGGTAAGAACATTCATTGCAGCTTAACTTACCTTCATTTGGTGATATTGCACAAGATATAATAAAATATGGGTTTATTGAAACCGACTTCGTTTCGCTACTGACTAACTTACAGTAACGTGACAGTTAGAGTTATTTATGGCATGGGATAAATTTAGAGCATCCATAATCTTGACAAAATAATTTTTAAAATGTTTTGACAAAAAGAAACAAAAATGTGTTATTGAGCAAATACGTTAAAATCACGGTCCCATAACCGCTCATAACCCACAACGGTACACAGTTTACAACGACCAGATCGAGTTCTTACGGCGCTGCGCAGACAAACAGGAATATGACATCAAAGTACCGCGAGAGCGAATGTTTTTTATTCGTTCTCGCGATACGTTGACGTTATATGCCTGTCGGTCTGCGCAGTACCACATGAAGGCGAACACGCCTAGCAACCAAGCGCTCAGTGACTTTTATCGTAGCAAGTGCTTTCCCACAATCCATTACTCCCGGAAGTAACAGGCGGGTGAAGAAGAATCCACCCATTAATGCCAGGAGATCATGGATCGCTGCTGAATTTTAAGCAAATACGATTAAAACAAAGGCTTGGCACTGGTATGACCACCATACTAGATTCACATTATTTATAAAATGCTTGCAATATTGCGATGTGTGCTGTAAGTAAGACCTGTTGTTTCTTTCTATTCATAGTATAACAGTCAGCTGTTTTTTGCAATACACTCATCCAGTGGTCAAAGCCAGGTTTTTCGGTATCTTAATGTTTTGATAGTGTGTTTGGCTGTCAGTATTGGGTTTCGGGTAACTTATATTGTTTCCCCCACAACCGGATAAATGCATAAAACGTAAGTGCATGTTGTCCACTGCTATAACTGTCAGTGTTACCGCAAATATTACAAATGTTCTATACCTATATGGAATTTTGTAGTAAAGATTATGTTCCAGGGCTTTGTTTATTTCAGAGATAATTGAATATTGATATGAGGTTGTGTTGTATTTTTTTCTAGCCTGCCTATTAAATTAAAGAAGATGGGAGGTTGGAGTGCATTTGTGTCCTGTGTGTGGATGATTCTTCTGCTGGCTCTGCTTGGAGATTCCCTGGCATCTGCACCTGAGTTTGATCCATATAAGGTTCTTGGAGTATCAAGACATGCAAGTCAGGCTGAAATCAAAAAGGTGTACAAGACGCTTGCAAGGGAATGGTGAGTAACGTTTTAAAGAGTAACAGAAAAAAAGTGTATAAATATTTCCATTGTTAGTGTGCATTATTACAAAAGCGAGTTTGCTGTGTATTTACATTAATATTTATGTTTATTCAGTCAGCAAACACTTTTATCCAAAGTAATTTACAAAACATTATGTATATAAAAGTGTATACAATTAATTGTCTTCTATCTGTTCCACTGTGTTGTTCTTTTGTTTCCTATTTTAGTCATATACTTTGTTATACTAGAGATTGTCATAGGCCTACTCTATTATGAACAGAACTATTTAAAAGGCTGTGTTGTCTAAATGAAAAAATTGTTTTATCTGTAGGCATCCAGACAAGAACAAAAATCCAGGAGCGGAGGATATGTTTATCAAGATCACCAAATCTTACGAAGTAAGAGTTGCAATATTATCAACACCTCAAGTATGTCTTTCAATTGAAGAGATTTTTTTTTTAAATACATTTAACTTTTAGGAGAATCTCTTGACAGAAATGCAATATAATATACATAACAATATTATCAGTGGTGTTTAAAGACCTTACATAATGAACTGTATTGTTTTAATTACCATAGAATGAGCCGTTTTATCTACATACACACCGGGTCTCCTTACATGGAAGTCGCCATCAGGTTTGTACAGTATCCCTAAATTGACATACTGCTCTACAGAGCGTGTTTCATCATAACGTTGGCCGTTTCTCAATCCGAAGGGTGCAGCCTGTGGAAGGCGCGTATGTAGGCTGTATACATAATCAAGCCTGGTTGATTTCAGTTAACTGAGCATTACATTCAATTAATTAATTACATTCATAACAATTTACGATTAACTAAAAATAATATTCAACTTTATAATTGTTCATATTCTAACAATAAGACGTATGCAGCCTAGAAATGCGACCTCTGGAGGCTGCAGCCTTCAGATTGAGAAACGGCCAACGTAGGGATGAAACGCGCTCTGTAGAGCAGTTTATCCATTTAAGTCTACTGTAGAAACATGCTGGCAACTTTCGTATGGAAGGGGACTGTGGTGTATGTAGATAAAAACTGCTTATTCCAAAACAATAAAAATAATACAGTTCATTATGTAAGGTCTTTATGAGGTTATTTGCAATTCATAATCTTGCCACTAGATGTCACTAAAAATACACATTACACCTTTAAGTCGGTGCTGATGGTCTGTGGTTCACTACTAGTGTGCTCACAGCGGCCCGATCTCGATTCACGTCTCTGAGGTCATTTGCTGATCCCGCTTCCCTATCTCCATCCAACACTTACCTGTCTGCTCTGCACTAGCCTGTCTAAATAAAGACTCAAAAAGTCCCAAAAACATAAATGAGTACCGGAGTCAATGATAAATGAGAAAATAAATGATAAATGAGTCAGTGGCGTGTCCGTATGGATAAATTAAATGTAAAAGGGATAAAAATATCAAAATAAATTTGTAGATTACTTGCACACATTCTCTGTTTTGAGGACCAAGTCGTACATTTCTGGGTTTTATTTTATTTTGAAAGAATATTTGGGGGATAATTGCAAAAATGTCAATGTGGTGTAACCAGTCTGTGTCAATTGGTTTAACTAGTATTTTTTTTTTATTAAAATATAAATATATTCATAAAAAATGTGTAATAAAATATAATCATCTAATTTAGTGTAATATGATTTTTTTTACATACATTTTTACATCATTTGTCAAAGATTATTTAGAAAACAGAGCTGTTTTAGCAATATGTCAGAACAAATATTACAAAAACACATTCAAATTTACATTTAGAAATAACTTTTAATTTTTTTGATGATTACGCTTACATGCCATCAAGGAGGATAAAATATTTAATATTTCTAATTTTTGGCGTAATTGGTGGTTAAACCATTTGACATTTTCAGGTCAATTCAGTCTTAACTTGCATAAAAATGGTGCAAATGTAATTTTTATTGCATAAAATTAACAAATATGTGCATTGAAATAAACCTGATGCATGCTTTTAAAACACGTTTTTTAATTGAATTTCTCATCTTGACAAACTGTTTTTGTCACTGACCCAAATACATTTAAAAAACATGTAAAGCATGTTTTTGAAATTTAGGTGGCATAAATTTGCCTACTTTTTAGTATATGTAATGGCTTTTATTATAATTTAAGATGCATATTTCCACAGATCCTGTCTAATGAGGAGAGAAGGGCGAACTACGACCGCTTCGGTCAAATGGATGACAATCAAAACTTCGCCCAAGCACCACAGGGCTTCAGGCACTTTCACAACAGTTTCTACTTCGATGAATCGTTCTTTAACTTTCCTCGGACGAGTCGAGATTTTACAGACAGCAAGCACCTCCTTCGCTACAACCAATACATGAATGAAGTGGTGCCAGATAGTTTCAAGAGACCTTACCTGATCAAGATCACCTCAGAATGGTGCTTCACCTGCATTCACATCGAGCCCATTTGGAAGGACACTGTGCAAGATCTAGAGCCACTAGGTGTGTTGATCATTTATCGGTCAAAATAGCTTATAGTGCATTACAAAGTAATACATTTTTAATCGGTATGTGTTTCCTTGTGATTGAACCCACAACCTTTTGCGCTGCGAATGCAATGCTTTACCAGTTGTGCTACAGGAACATTAAAACCCAGTGAGATATATTATCTGCAGCTTATAGATGGTTTCATCATCAACTACATAAACAAATGTCTAGTTTGCAGACATTCTCATTGGGAATGTTGATTTGCATTTAAATCTGCGTGTCAGAGATCTGAAACATAACTTCTTGTTGCAATGACACGCGCGTCCTCACTACGGCACGTCCCTTACGACATTGTTTCTACTTATTGTTCAGAATGATTTCCGTTAACGTTATGACAATGTTACTAGGTCCTGTTTACGGGAACGTTTACGGGCCTCTTTGCCAATTTTACGGAAATTTTCTGGGACCAAAGCGCTGTGTGAATGGGGTTTTACATGTTAGCTGCACAGGAACATGTGTTGTAGAGCATTGCATTAGCAGGGCAAAAGGTTATGGGTTTCGAATTAAGGAAGCATGCATACTGATAAAAAACTGTAAGGCACTGTAGCTTTGAATAATTCTGTAGCTAAAAATGCATGAATGTAAAAAATTATTGTACAGAAGTATCTAAAATGCAGTCTTTAAACGAAGTATAATGAAACTGCAGAATACACTAAAATATTGTGTTGTTGTTTGGTTTAGGGGTTGGTATTGGTGTAGTAGACATTGGATATGAGAGACAGCTGGCCAATCATCTTGGAGCCCACCGCACACCTTCAATTCTAGGTGTTATAAATGGCAAAGTCACTTTTTTCCAATACGCTGTGGCCAGGGAATACTTGAAACAGTTTGTGGAAAGCCTTCTACCCCAGAAGCTGGTAGAGAAGGTAAGATTGTATCTGTGTCACCAGGAAAGAACTAATTGGACTATGTGACATAAAGAGTGCAATTATTTGCTAGTATATATCAGTATAACTGCAACTGATACCAGTTTATAATTATTAACCTGTTACCTTTTAATCCCTTTCAGTTGACTGATAGCAACTACGTGGAGTTTTTAAATGCCTGGCATGATGAGAATAAACCAAGTGTGTTGATGTTTGATGTAGCATCTACTGTTCCTTTTTTATACAAGGTGAGGTACTTTGTATTTTTCTGTTTTAATAACTTTCATTTAGATATATTTGCTATTATTTATTTCCTGTCCTCGTATGCTCTTTTTTTTTTGCAGCTCACCGCATTTGCATATAAAGACTATGTGAGGTTCGGCTATGTAGATATGGGCCTGACTGAGACCTCCCAGGTGATACAGAGGTTTAACATCAACACGTATGCACCCACCATGCTCCTCTTCAAAGAGAACACGGAGAAACCTGCAGATGTCATTCAGGTATAGTCCAGGTCTCCTGTGGCTGAATGTTCACCAATAGTTTCAGTTTTGATAAAAGTGTCTCATCCATATTTTCATCCTTAGGCTAGAGGAATGAAGAAACAGATCATTGATGAGTTTGTGTCCAACAATCGGTTCCTGCTCGTGCCACGATTGGTTAATCAGAAACTCTTTGATGAGCTGTGTCCAGTTAAACAGTTCCACCGGCGCAGGAAGTAAGAACCGTGCCTTTCTTAGGCCCTGTTTACATTAGAGCATTTGCGTTTTAAAATGGCATTTTAAAATGAAAACGATCCTCGTTTATACTGGCATTTTACAAAAGAATCTTCATCCACACTATACACCACCATAAACACATTAAACATGACCAATAATGTAACTGGGCATGCACATAAAAGTATAAAATAACTTATTACTCTAATAAAAGCTTACCTTTGCGCATTTATGCAGCCTAGGGGTGTGCGATATTAACAAAAATTCATACCTGGATCCTTTGCCGGCAACTACAAAAGACACTTTTTTTGAACCTATAAAAATGTGTTTGGGAAAGTCTTTGTCTCCCCTCTGCAACATATTATTATGATTAATAGGTTAATTTTGATGTTATAAACCAAACAGAAAGGTCTTTATGATTTAAAAAGGAAGCATTCAAGTGAACAGTACTAAATGAACTTAAAGCAAAAATGAATTTCAGCAAATGCAAACTTCAATCACATAATAAGAGGTAAACGCCAAATAACTTATCTTCCCTTACCTGTCGCTGTTCAGTGTGCAATTAATTAATAAAAATTAATATGAAGTTAATTTTTAAAAGTGTCCATGCACGTCCTCTGATAGCAACACAGAAATAGCAAAAAGCGCAATCGGCTTTAAAAATTAATATGATGTTGATTTTATTGTTTTTAATTTGTATTCACAAAAATTATCAACAAAACATCGATAAAAATTAAGAGACAAATTATATGAAATGAAATTCATTTTAAAGTAGCAAACAAAACTTATTAAACTCGAAAATAATGTCTGACCCATTACAATTCTCCCTTCATATTGGCCTTTACAACACCCTATATGGCGTTCAAAATTACAGTCTATCTTTCGTAATAAGCTAACTAAATTTAAACAAAACAACATTACAACAATATTCAAAACCAACAATACTCAAACATAAATATAAAACAGACATTATCTATAAGGATAAATGTTAAAACAATCCGATATAGCGTTTATAATAGCTGGTTGGTAGATGTTTAATATTTTTGGCAAAACCTCCGTTGCAAACCTCCATTTACCTGAATAAAAATTATTTTTATTTTGAAAATGATGCGTTGTCACGTTATCATCAGCTGTTCGTTTACATAAAACTCCGTCTACGTTCATTTACACTGCAGCGCTACATCTGAGTTCTCAAACTAAAACAGGGTCTTTAGCGTTTATGAACGACTCTGTTTATGAGGGTCGAAAACGGTGATGTAGTGTAAATGAAAGGTGTAAACGTAGCAAAAGTAACCCGTTTTAAAGGATAAACGCATTAATGTAAACATAGCCTTAAACTCTGGGAACAGGCATAACTAGGCTATTTAAATATAATGCTATAAAATATATTGAATAAAGTGACTTGGGAATGCCCAATTGTTGTTTTTCATCGCAAATTTACCAGTTGTTAAGGGAAAATTCATGTATTGTCTTGAAACACGCACACCTCCGTTTAAATACAATAACAATGTTTTTACTGTATATAACAAAAGTTTGTCATTTTTACCATTCCCCGCCATTGACGAGTTATCTCGTCAATTAAGAAAAATGCATCCCTGCCAATAATGAGTTTTTAGGACATTTAGCTATTATCCACTAGGTGGCGATAACTTTTGCGAAAATCATAAAAAAAAAATTTTTTTTCAAAAATGCTGGTGGGGAAAAGTTAAAAATGAAGTCATGTTGGTGTCCAGCTCTCATCTTTGTCTCTGATTGACAGATACTGTGTTCTTCTCATCACTGGAGAAGGAGAGCAGTTTGTATCGGTGAACGAGGCTTTCTTCAACTTCGCTTCTTCCAACACTAAAGAAGTTCTGAGGTTTGCTTATGTTTATCAGAAACAACAGCAGCCTCTGTGTGACGCATTGCTCAAAAGAGACGACACAACCCCTCCACAGGTTAGAGACACACAGCAGCTTATACACACCTAGTGGATCTCTCTGTGTATGTTCAAATCAATCATTAACTCGGTTTATCGATGACTTCAGGTTATTATCTTGGAGAGGCGGAGCTCTACAGGGAGGGCGATGTATCGGACTGTGACCGGCGGCTGGAACGGAAGTGATGACGATAAGCTCCGCCTCCACGAGCAGCTTGATATTCTGCAGAGAGACCCTTCCTACCTTACCAACGATGCGATGCTTCCTGAACTGAATAATGAGTTTGCTTCTGTAAGACAATGTTTTTCTCAGGACTGTTATTTTTAAGTGTTATTTTTTACCACAGACAGGAAGTTAAAAAGCAGTACTCTTAATGGAAGTCTAATGCTGCTTGTACACCAAAAGAAAAGCATTGTGTGTCTTGCTTTAGAATACTCGCTGAATTTAACTTTGCGTCATGTGAATTTTTCAGTTTGAGGTGAATAGTGCGTTTTCGCAGCAGTCACCACCAAATTCACATAATTGGCATCGTCCTGCTCAAATCGCATCTTTTTGCGTCTTTGCGTTGAGTTTGTATGTAATCTACTTGCCCAAAAAGTTCAATTCGCTTCTGGTGTGTACGCAGCATGAGGAATGGAAATTTTGGTAGAGATGTGTCATGATTATTCATTCAGAAATATGTTTAATAATTGGATTGTATTAATACAAGAAACATTATTATTACATAATACAAATGCAGATTATTAAAATAATTTTTTAAAATTCTTTTGCAGATGTTTCTAATTCGGTGGATGAACACAGCATATGATTTTCTCGCCCAGTTTTATTATGATCTTCTCTATTCAAACTGGTGAGCAGTTATTGGGGACAGGTGCTTTATTGAAAGTACTAAAATTAATTGCTCGTATACCATAAATGAAAAGTGAAACCATCATTAAAACCAGAATCATTGAATTCTCTACAGTTCCCATCCATCTTCATTAGTTTTTCTATTGGTCATTTTGACATATATTTGGTGGAATGATAAATTAATGTAATTACTGTACAGCTTTTAAAAGGATATTTTTTTGGAAAAATGAAAATTTTGACATCATTTACTCACCCTCCCATTGTTTCAAACTTGTGTACATATTTTGATTCTGCTGAATACAAATGAAGATATTTTGAAGAATTTTTGTTACCAAGCAGATCTGGGGCACCATTGACTTCCATAGTATTATTTCTTTCCTGATTATTATTTATTTTCCCTAAACACGAGTTTTCCTTCGTATAATTCATTTTCACTAAACACAAATTAAGATATTTTAAAAAGGTTTGTAACCAAACAGATCTGGGGCACTATTGATTTCCATTGTATTATTTTTTTCCTTAGTATTGTTCATTTTCGATGAACACAAATAAGGTTTCCTGTTTGAACACAAATTCGAACATTTTTCAAAATATCTTTAAGCAGATCTGGGGCACCATTAATTTCCATATTGTATTTTTTTTCTTAGTATAATTTTGCTGAACACAAATTCAAACATTTTTCGAAATATCTTTTACCAAACATATCTAAGGCACCATTGATTTCCATTTTATTCTTTTTTTTTTCTTAGTATAATTTATTTTTGCTGAACACAAATTCAATTTTTTTTTCAAAATATCTTTAAGATCTGGGGCACCATTGATTTCCATTTGTATTATTTTTCTCCTTCGTAGTATTCATTTTCTTGGTATAATTAATTTTCGCTGAACATAAATTAAGATATTTTGAAAAATGTTTGTAACCAAGCAGATCTGGGGCACCATTGACTTCCATTGTATTAATTTTTTCCTTAGTATTGTTCATTTTTGATGAACAAAAATAAGGTTTCCTGTTTGAACACAAATTCAAACATTTTTCAAAATATCTTTAACCAAACAGATCTGAGGCACCATTGATTTCCATTGTATTCTTTTTTTTCTTAGTATAATTTCTTTTTTCTGAACACAAATTAAGTTTCCTTTAGTATAATTAATTTTCACTGAACACAAATTCAAACATTTTTCAAAATATCTTTTACCAACATATCTAAGCCACCATTGATTTCCATTGTATTCTTTTTTTTTCTTAGTACAATTTATGTTCTTGGTATAATTAATTTTCGCCGAACATAAATTAAGATATTTTGAACACAAATTTTTTTTTCAAAATATCTTTAAACAGATCTGGGGCACCATTGATTTCCATTTGTATTATTTTTCTCCTTAGTAGTATTCCTTTTCTTTGTATAATTACTTTTCGCTAATCATAAATTAAGATATTTTGAAAAATGTTTGTAACCAACCAGATCTCCGTCTCCATTGACTTCCATAGTACAATTTTTTTTCCTTAGTAAAAGGAAATGTTTGGAACAACATGAGGGTGAGATAATGATGACAGAATTTTTTTTCATTGAAATATCCCTTTAAGGCATATGCTGTAAATAAATTCAAATTTTATTTTTTGTGATACATTATGTACGAACACATATTGTTTTGTTTCTAGGCGTGAAATGATGCCTGTGTTATCTCTGATCTTCTCGGCTCTTTTCATCTTATTTGGGACTGTCATCATTCAGGCTTTTAGGTAGGACTCTGTGTTCTTTCAAAAGTTTGTGCCTAGTTTGTACCTATCAGATGAGTTGTAGCTTTTGTAAGATAGGTGTGGGTTGCATATGCTTATATCTTTGCTTTTTTTGTTTAATGGACAGTGACTCTGGTGAAGACAAACCAGCCAAACAAAAGCCCACTGAATCACCAAAGACAGCAAAGGACTCTCCAGGAACAGAAAGCGCGTCCAGGTTAACACACTGGTTGTATGTCAGCAAAAATTGAGACCAATGTCATTTATTGACAGAAGTACACTGTGAAATATTATAGTTTTGCAGACTGCAAATTTGGGTTATTTGTTCGTTGGTCCAGTCGCTAACAGTTCCTGTTTTTCTTCTGCAGTCGTCCACCCAAGAAAAACTTTGTTGAAGTGACCGAGTTAACAGATGTTACCTACATAAGCAACCTGGTCAGGTTAAAGCCTGGTCACATCAACGTGGTGTTGATCCTCACCGATTCTTCTAAACAAGTGCTGCTTAGGAAGTTCGCCAAAGAGGTGTACTCCTTCTCAGGGTGAGACATGCGTTTGAGAAAAAGTTCCTTTTTTTTTGGAGATCTGCCTTGCTTGCATGAATTTACAACTACAGCTCTATTCACAGGTCTCAAACGCTTCACTACTCCTTCCTAAACTTGGACAAACACAACCAGTGGATGGATTTGCTCATGGAGTCGTCTCCTGACGCCCGTCCACCCGACTGCTCGGATGAAGAAGACGACGCCGTCCCCTACAAACAAGACTACACCGGCCACGTGCTGGCCCTCAACGGCCACAAGAAATACTTCTGCATGTTTAGACCCGTGTTCACGGGGGAAGAAGCCGAACACAGCAGGTCATCCGACGAGGACGGGCCGAGCAAAGGCTCTCGGTCGCGGTCAAGTTCCCGGCAGAAGACCAAGACTCTGGAGATCCACCACAAACTGGACAGACTGGGTTTGTGGATGGAGAGGCTTATGGAGGGAACTCTACCTAGGCATTATGTTCCAGCCTGGCCTTGTCTGGACAACATCACGCCATAGAAATATAGTCGTGAGGTGACGTGAAAGACTTGCTGTGTTACTTTTAACAAAACTAAGTTATTCTGTTAAAAGCACTGTAGAGTTTTGTTTTATTTGGAGCACCATGTGCTTATCGGCTGCTTTAGAGACAAAACCAGTTTGTTGTTAGTTTAGCTGTTTCTTGACTGTATGGATGCTTTTCTGAATCCCAGATAAAGCCATTCTGTGTAGCTATAGAAGCAGATCATATTCAGGTTTTTATTTTTTATGCCTTTTCCAGTCGAAGTCACAGATAAGTGGGTGAATGGTTTAGTCGACCAGCTCTATTTCCCCCCCTTCTTCGTATGCAAAATCTCAAACTAAAGCGTGCATGAACAGGTTACTAATAACATTTTGAAAACTTGATATTTCTAAATAGATCTACTGCCACGTGCATGTGCAGCCTTTACTTTTAACCATTTGTTTAATGTTTTTTGCACTTTTGACTGCTGCTTTTTCTATTTAACTTAAGAGCCTTTTATTCACAACCTATACGGTAGTGATCTTCATAACGTTTAATGATATATAACAAAGGTACTAACTGCATCTGAAATATCACTACCAATGAATCGTGTTACGAATGTTGTCTCTAGGTGTAATTTTCTTTTAAGAAAATGACTATTTATTTATGTTGCACTGTTTGTGGTTGATTTATATATTATGTGCATTAATGAATAATAATAAAGTTTGTACTGTAGCAACATGTGTCCAGTCAAACGTATGATGATCAATTTTGTATTTATTCAAAAGACAATATTTATATTAAGTAAAATTATGAATTTACAATACATATAGCCTTCTTTATAAAGATAGTTCACCCAAAAATGAAAATATAGACATTATTTATTTACTGGGGCACCACTGCCATCCATAGTAAAATAATAATAATACTATAGAGGTTAATGGTGCCCCAAATCACAAACATTCTTCAAAATACCTTCATTTGTTTTCAGCACAAATTAATCATATTAAGGAAAACATAATACTATGGAAGTCAGTGGTGCCCCAGATATGTTTGGTAAAATGTTTCTTTATTAATATCTTAATTTGTGTTCAGCGAAAAGTAGTACTACTTAAGAAAAATTATAATATGAAAGTCAATGGTGCCCCAGATCTGTTTGGTTACAAACATTTTTCCAAATATCTTCAGTTGTGTTTAGCGAAAGTTAATAATACTAAGGAAAAAAGAACGCCATGGAAGTCAATGGTGCCCCAAATCTGTTTGGTTACATTTTTCAAAATATCTTCACTTGTGTTCAGCACATAATTACTAATACTAATTAAAGAATAATACTGTTGAAGTCAAGGCCCTTTCTAGCCATTTTGACGCCCTATTGAAACCCCGGAAATTTTACATGCAATATTAAATGGGTCATTCTACAGAAACGTCCACTTTTGGTATCGCAAGATGTCTTAAAATTGATTTCTTTTCTAACATTTCAACTTAAACCATATTATTAGATTACTCTTTGACTTGTACACATAATTGACAGCTTAATTACTTTTTCTTTTTTTGTGTGCATGTACTTAAAGACTGCATACACACTTTTTTGTCACTGGTGTTACCTTACTTCTTTAATTAAATATGTTTATGAAATATTATTTAAAAATAAAAAACTTAATTCTTAAAGGCGGAGTCCACGATGTTGGAAAGCAATGTTGATATTTGAAATCACCTAAACAAACACGCCCCTACCCCAATAGAATCTGGACCTTCTATTGATAGACCCGCCCCACACATACGCAACCCGGCAAGGATGTCGGTTAGTAGACACGCTCCTTACTGCTGATTGGCTACAAGTGTGTTTTGGTAGTCGGCTTGACTCCCTTTTCCAAAGCGTTTTTCAAACATTGTGCACTCCACCTTTAAGTGCAGAATTCAATGAATTTAAAATTATCATCATGTCACATGTGAAAGATTTTATTTAATGTCAAAGAAAAAACAGAGTAACACCAGTGACACAACAAATCACCAGTCACTGGTGTTACTGATCTTTACTGGTTTTACCCATAAGGAAGGTAACACCAGTGACAGTAACACCAGTGACAATTTTCATGAAAACTGCATTTTACAAAATTGCTGCTGCAAAGTATCAAACCACATGGTGTCAATCATTGTATACTCACTAAATTAAGTAGTTTAATCCATTTGAATTCTAGTGTTTCGCAATTCCCAAACAATAAAGGAGGTCATACCAGTGACTTAAACTAAAAGCTTTATATGAAATCATGAGAGAAATGAGAAGATTTCTCACACAGGGGACTTACCATGGGCTTCTCTTCATAGATCTCCAGGAAATTGAAAGAAGGAAGTCAAGTGATGTCATCAGTGTGATTTTTATTCAAAAATAAGAGCTTTTTGTTAAATGGTAACACCCGTGACACAATTCCCGGGGACCACTACTTTCATTATATATTTCATAATATTCATTTAGCATTTTGTTTTTTAATGTAAATTACATCATATATTTGATAGTTATGGACACATGATTGTATTTGAAATGGAAGAAAACACTGATCTCGAAATAAAGCTTTTTCCCTCTGTACATGACTGTGGGGACGAGCACTTCTGTAGTGCTTGGAATTCTAAATCAAATATTGCTACATTGATGGCTCAAGAAGGTGTAATTCTTCAAATAACATATTGTTTCATTTTAAAATATAAAAAATTGTAACCCTAAAGTAACATTTCTGTAAAGGCTGTAATTGACATTTTCGTAGATTGACCCAAATACAAAAAAACACAAATCATGAAAAAATCATTTGATCACGTAACACTCAAATCTTTAATGCATTCAATTTAACAAAGCAGTTAATTTAAAAATGTACCATGTTTTTATTGTCTTTTAAAGTTTTATAAGGGATAAAGAGTTTTGTGTGCTTTTACTGAACCAGTTTTTAAACTGACCTTTGAATCCTTTAATCTAATGGTAATGTTAAGCGTTGAAAGTGCAAACTTTATTTGTAATTAATGATCAATCTGTGGTATCAAACTCGTGGGCCATTTGCGGCCAGCCCTCCCTCTCTCTGCAGCACTTTTCAACAAATATAACATAATCTGGCCCGCAGAAAGATGTATTCACTTTGTTTCATATTCGTTTGATTTTTATATTTAAACATTAAACAGCAGACTTGTGCGGTGCGGTAGATGTAATGCAACACATTTTAAATTACAGATAAGAAAAAGAGCCATCAAAGTGCCCAGGATAAGAAAACAGGAAAGATGTGGAGAAGTGTACCGGAAATAAAAGTATGTAATTGTATACTGCTATATATAATGAAGTATATAATGAAGTATAATATATTATTATGTAGCCTGCTATGCAATTACACATAGAGCAGTATTATAATTTTTTTCTGTTTAACAAGCTCACATAACATTGATTCAAAAGTTTTAGGATCACTTTCACACATTTTTTTCACATATAATAGCACATTCATTACAACTGTGGAATAACAAAGATGGAACATAATGAAGTGAATACTATGAATGAAAACAATCCAAAATAAATCAAAACACATACACTTAATGATGTTTTTTTTATAATATTTATAAATGTATACAGAAATGTAATTTGTTAGTTTAGTGCAAGGTTTTAATAGGCTTTAGTTGTTAAAGATAAGGTTAAGAAATGATTTACTTACTTTAATAAAATAATGTATATTTAAAAGATAAAAACACTGCGATATTATACATGAAATAATAGAATTTAAACAGTACATTTACAGAAAAATATGGTACTTTTTTAACCTTAAAATAGCTCTGCGGCTCTCCGATGAAATGTCAATCTCAGAAATGGCCCCAAGCCAGTTTGAGACCCCTGCTGTAATCTGATAAATACTGTATATGGACTCTAAAACAATGATGTATACTATAATGCAATAGTGGATTTAACATGGTTTAATTTTACAATTCTCACTTTTAACTGGTTGATTATAAGCATTAATATTAATGAGATGCTGGCTGTTTATTAAAACTTAGCACATGAAGTGTTTCGTTGCAAAACGAGATAACTCCGTTTTTTTCATTGTTCAGAAATCTCGTGGGGTTTTTTTTGTTAACATCAATTCAACTGCAGTTAGTTTGCTTGGATTTAAACCTTCATAACTTAAAAAATACAGCTAAGTAGCACCATAAAACAAAATAATAACATGATAACATAATAATAAACATGTTTTGACAAAAAAAAATGGATTTATCTCGTTTTACGACGAAACTCTTCACATATTAATGCCTGATTCTGCAAAACCTTATTCCACATCCTTAACCCTCCCTATTTGTACCAATACTTTAGTATTAATAAGCAGTCGTTGGAG
This sequence comes from Misgurnus anguillicaudatus, assembly GCF_027580225.2. Lineage (NCBI taxonomy): Eukaryota > Metazoa > Chordata > Actinopteri > Cypriniformes > Cobitidae > Misgurnus > Misgurnus anguillicaudatus. The sequence continues at coordinate 12,519,540 of NC_073350.2, forward strand.
TATATTGAGGCAAAAGTAGTTAATAGTTAGTTAATAGAGAGAATTGGACCCTAAAGTGGGACCAGAATAATTGATGTACTTGTATATATAATTTCTTCGAGCCATTTCAAGCCTTGTATCATGTACTAAATAGGATTTAGAAAGTAATAAAATAATTAATTACTTTTTTTGAGTAACTTACCCAACACTGATTGTGAGCCATATTTAAAGTTATCATCGTAAGGAAAATTTACCATAGCTTTATTTTTGTAGTAACCATGATTTTAGCAGATTAATTGCTAGTTGCATTACCATAGTTTTACAAATAAATTACTATTGTTATTATGGTAAGAACATAGTAAATTTACAAAGGGTACATATAGATTTCACTATGTTTACTATAGTTTAATAATCCTTCATTTTTAAGGGCAAATCATCACAAGTGCATTGCTTAATAATTATTACATATCAATTATCATGAAAAAATATGTGATAAAACAAAGGACATCCCACCTTCTGTCTGATGCTGGTGAAATATTTTGCTGTCCATTCTTTGTTAAACACACAACATTTAGAATTTATCTTTAATTTTGTTGCAGTGCTCATTTTGAAATCATTCATCCCACCTTGTTCGCCTATGCCTAGAAACGTCACTAATTGAAATCAATGGTGCCCCAGATCTGGGGGCAGATTTGGAACAACTTAAATGATTACAAAATGTTTATTTTTGTTTGAACTATTCCTTTAACACCTCTTTATAGCAAACATTTAAGGTATAGATCCTCATATAAGTCACATTCTTGTCTAAAATCCTCTATAAAATCAGACTTATTTTAAAACCTTAATTTGCTTCTCTTTTAAGTCGTCCGGTCCGAAAGACACAGGCAGTAGTTCCGCAACTTTCATTTCCATATAGGAGCCATCAGCTTTGGACAAATACACGATCCAGTTAGCACCAAACTGCAGATAAACAATCGAAATAAAACACGTAAACCTAAAGGACATGTCACTTATATCACGATTTAAAATGTAATGGTACTGAATGCAATCTTACCTCTCTCATAAACTGCCTGCAGCCACCACAAGGAGAAATAAATTGGTCGTTCATATCACTGTAAAAGCAGAAGACATCATCCTTAGATAAAAGCTCATGAAAATAACTAACTCACTGGGTGGCTTATGAAAGAAGTAAGTTTACCTTGCAATTGCGATGGCTTTGAAATCTCTAAATCCCTCTGATACAGCTTTTGAAATGGTGACACCCTCTGCACAGATTCCCAAGGGGTAGCAAGCGTTTTCCACATTACAGCCTGACGTAATAGATGAGAGAATGGGATTTAATGGATGCAAACAAGCTTAAGGAAATTATTTATCTACTTTTGACAGTCATGTGTCATTCAATATGTAAGAAATTTATATTAAGTAATCATAAAATGGCCCTGATATGTCACTAGACATTAAGAAATCATTTTAATTTCAAATACTTATATCACTGACAACAGTGGTCTGGCCAGGATATTGTCATTTAAAAAGTGGAGTTGCAGCCCTCAACTGATGTTTATGTTGTCATGTTGTGTATTGGCCACCAGTTGTGTGATTGCAGTACCAGTTTTAGCCACAAGTTTTGTAATTGCAGTACCAGTTTTGGCCACAATCCAACATACTGTTCCTTTAAATGCACTGTGTACAATAAGAGACACAATCTTTAAGGGCAGTTATCAGATTTGTCCTATTTGTTTTGTTAGTCGGAGTACCAGACAATCCTCAAACATTCTTTTAATATTTTTCCCAAGTTCAGACATCACAATCTGATTTAAAGTACACCTCGTACTGTTGTTTACAGTGGGTTTGATCTCCATTGGCTGGTTTAGAAGGGGCCTGTCATGTTATGTATGTACAGTATGATTTTTTTTATTATTTTCTATGGACAGGGAGCGTTTGCGCACTGTTTATGCATGCCGAATGCCTTTCGTTTTTTGCCGCCGGTCGCAACAAGCGTTTTTGAAGAAGCGCTGAGAGTGGAAAAGCAGCCAACGCCATTCACGTTTTTCCATTGTCCAATCAAATGAGGGAAGAGGCGGGCCTTACGTTGTGGTGCAGGAACTTTACAGTTGCTTTGAAGAACCGGACTCCACTCGCTCACTCTCTCCTGCGTGTTTGTGCACCTTTCAACCTCAAACAACATCAGAGCAAGCGTCCAAAATTTTGCGTTTCCGCGGAAAACGTGCAACTTGAAAAATTTGAACTTTGTCGGAAAAACCCACCGCGTTAACAAATCAGGAGCTTGCTTTAGTAGTGACGTGATTACAGAAAGTGAGGGGAGTCGCAGAAGCCCCTCCCATGATGCGATTTTCCGTGTGAATGTCTCAATTGCTAGAATTTCACGCGCAAAGTGTGGAATTTATCAAATTGCACTTATACGTAGAAATGTGTGTAAATATACGCACACCTCGGAGTATGCGTACGCAGAGCATCTAGTGGTAGAATAGCGATACTACGCAGGACCGTCCATCCCCAGCGTTAAAAGAACACCTTGTCTATTTATGATCCCCTCCCAGGTGTTAAAAATTATTACTGTTAATAAAGTAACTGCAAATCAGTGTTGAAGTTAATTGATGAAATTAGTGCCTAACCCTATATAAGAAAGCTCCGTCAAATGCTTGACACACAGTGCAATGGCTTATCTTGCATTATTGGAAGACTTGGCAAATCATCCATTCCGCCGGGAGCGCGTTTTCAAAGATCGTGCCGATGATGCTGGTTATGCGGCTGTCCAAGGAAAGTTCTGTCATTGTCTGTCCTCCTACAGTTGCACTGATTTCACGTCGGTGTGTTGTAACGCGTTTTTTTTTTTTTTTTGGCTGATAATTTGATGTCAAACCACTTTCTTATTTCTAAAAGTGTTCTCAACGGAATTAAACTCACTGGTAACATGTTCCCATGCAGATTTGTTTTCTTTTGTTATTCATTCCTCCCGTACTTAGTGAACCAAACAGGATGTGTTATTTAACCTCATCCACCAGTAACTCAATTTCTGTGTCTGTAAAGTTCCTCTTTTACGCTCTCTTTGCCATTATTGCAGTGAGGAAAAAAGCACAACCACATGACTTATAACGGGAGGTGTTGTCACCATATATGGTTCATTGGAGGCGTTTCCAAATGCAAATGACCATGAACTTGCACGAGCATGGTGCTTAAGAACAAGGACTTACTGATGTGCGTACGAACCACGTGCGCACGTTTGATAAATCCCAATTTTTTTTGTACTTACGCACATACTAAATTTCATTCGTAGGTAAAAATATAGAACATTTTCTATGCACTGTTGATAAATGAGGTCCCAGGATTGTGAAAATCTGTTAAGTATTGAGAAAGTTTGTGATATTTTTAATATTAGAAATCAGAGGAAAAAGTTCAATATGGATGTTTATGGAATGTGTGCTGCTTATTCACATGTTTTTGTTTGTAATTTTCTCATTTTATAACAGAAGGTAGATTTTTGTTAGTTCTTTCAAATTAAATTATTAATATTTACTGTTTTAGTTGGAATGGGCATCAGACTTGACCTATTTGATGTCGTATTTAGTAAAAACATACTTATAGCAGATTTATAGATCTCGGATAAGGACCCAAAGAGTCACGGAAAAGCTAAATAAAGAGGCTAAAACGAAAAGCAAATCGAATAGCGAAAAGAATAAGGAGAACCATCGGGAAAATGAAAACAGAAATGTTAAATGTTTTAAATTCCTAATTTAAACCTGTATTTGTAGTTCAATTTATAAATCCAGTTATTTATTTCTCTTTTTAAATCGCTTTTTGAAATACATTTTGAAATTCCATTATTTAATTAAGAATTTGTAAATGCAATTTAAAATGATGAACTTATTGAGTGTTTTATGTTGTTTTTGTAAATTGTTATATTGATTTGAACTATTTATTAATGGATTAATATTTAATTTCTACATTATTTTTATAATCTCACTTTTTATTGCCTAATAAAATGTTACATAATGATTTTTTGTGTAACTTTGTCTATTTATTTATTGATTAATTAATGTATTTTTAAATTTAAGTAAATCTATTAATTGCTATTTTTATTGTCCAGGTAGTTATTAAATATTAAAGTTCTTTATTACATTTTGCATGACTCTTGTAGTCCTCCATACTAGAGAGACACTAATCCATGTTACAAAATAGCGTATTACTTATTGCTTTTGATGTTTTTGAATGTAAAAACCACGCGAACATCATAAGTAGACATCAGACAACAGTATAAAACAATAAAATCGACAAATTCACCGCCCCTTTAAAAGAACTGCGTAGGCTGACAACAGATTCTTCAACCCAGAAATTCGATGCGCGTGCCCGCGATGTCAGCATTGCTACGGGCTCTGCCCTAGTGACAGATTTTTTACTTTCATTTCTGACTCTGTATATTCTTCGTATTTTTATATATTGTTTTATGTCTCTGTTTTTACTAATATGTACTGACTGTAAAGCTGTTTTGCAACAATTGAAAATTGTGAAAAGAACTATAGAAATAAAATAAACATAAAACATTACATAATAATTCATAAAAATAGTAATAATAATAATAATTATTATTATTGTTATTATTATTATCATTATTGTGAGCAATTTGTCTCTTGTCTCTTCTCTCAGAGTGAACACACACATTTTTCTATTATTAGTCATCAGTTTTGAGACTATAAAAACACCCGCTACAGCAATTAAACTTTTTCCTGTTGTCTGTTACTGTGCCCTTCCTGTTAAAAGGTTAACTCTCTAATACTGGTATACAATGTATTATTTTTTACTCTGAAACACTACATCTCACCTGTAAAAACTTTCCCGTCGTGTGTCAGAACAGCCGCCCCAACTCTGAACTTGCTGTAGGGACTGTAGGAAAACTGTTTGGCATTTTGAGCTTGTTCAATCAACTCTTTTGCCCCCGATAGCTGCGCACTTTCACTTTTGATCTTAAGGTCGCTCATGTTGCTTTGCGTCAGTCGTGTTGTCTGAGGCTCAGAAGACCTGCTTGTTGGTTTTGCCACATCTGCATCTAACCAATCCCAGTTTCCCTCCTCCCCGACTTTCTGCAAGTACCCAAGAGTGCAGCCTGGACGATGAAGGAGCAGCGTGACGTATGTCTGTGGTCGAGTCGGAGAAAATAATTCAAGATGGCGGAAAATGCGTATTTCTGTATATATTTGATAAGTTTGGCATTTTATCTCATATATTTTGTTACTTTTATCGAGAAATAAATACTTTTAAATCCAAAAACACCGTTCTTGTAACTTAACAATACCTCTAAAGTGACTTTTAATACCGCTTTTAGATAGCCTACTAGCCAAGGAACGCCCATCAAGCGATTGCGTGTCGCTTTTGTATCTAATGTAACTGTAATGTGACAGCTTATTTATTTATTTATTTTTTTCCGCTCGCCCACTAGTGGAGTTTTTTTAAACTTTATTTAACAAAGTTAGTTTGACAACCAAAAAGGCTTGGTACAAAACAAATAATTTTTCTAAATTTCACAGCAGACAGGTACAAAAATGTTTACATTAAACAAAAGGACGCATGACAAAAAAAAACAGTGAAACACTAGGGGTTTTCTGTAAGATTAAGGATTTCTACCAAATAACAGTTTTAAGGCAGATTTTTTCTTCATTCATTTTAATGAAGAGAAGTAATGACACAATTCCTTATGAAATATTAGAAATCTTGGAATTGTTCTCTGAAATCTGCTTCTATGTAGCAGGCTTGGAATGCTGAAGTCTAAAAAAACAAACGGTGCTATATAGCACCAAGACTGTTGATTTGAATCGTAACCATGGAAGAGCCGTGTTTGGTGCCGTGTGGCACCGGTGAGGCACCTGTGTAGAACCATATAGGTGCCATGTAGCACCACTATAGCACCACATTTGGTTCTACATAGCACTATATGGTTCTACACAGGTGCTTCACCGGTGCTTCACCGGTGCTATATGGCACTAAAAACGGTTCTTCTATGATTACGAGCAAAGAAGCACTTTTGGTGCTATATAGCACCGTTTGTTTTTAGAGTGTAGACATTCATTAAACTTTTAATATATATTAAAAAGCGAATATAAATTGTGTTTTTGCGGTTTATTGTTGCAATTCCACATCATTTCATGAAAACAGATATACAAAGAATTGTGGATTACGACGAACAGAATAGAAATATGAATCTAATTTACTCCCTCAACAGCTATTAGACGTAAGGTTACCTCGGCATTTACTCGCTGGTTTTTGTAAGTGACACGACAATATAATGCGAAGCATGGTTATGTAGATGTACCTTGATTAATATATTCAAACACACACATTATATATATAAAATGTTTGTGTAACACATGGTAATCAAAATGCCAACAAAGATTTTTACAACAATAAAACCTTACTTGTTAAACTTGTCAATCTTACCAATAAAAAAACTTTTTGCAACGTCTGAAAACCTCATTAATCCTGAATGTAGTTACCTGTTTCTATGTATAAAAACTTAAAAACAATACATTTAATAGCTTTCTAAAATCATTGGTAATCGAAATATAACACAGCATTGTCACAATTAAATTAAGAATTCATTAATTAGATGGACTTCTTGTCTGGTTAAAGCAATATAGCAAATTATGTTTACATGGAATATGAGAAACCTTAAAGAAGGACAGACTGATGTAAATGACTGAAACCTGTGCATCATGCACGTGTTTGACAAAGCTTTTTTATTAGAACACTATACACTGCAAAGTTTTAACTTAAAATTATTAATTCATACATCAAAATCAGTTGATCTCAGTTCATTCTCGCTTTCTCTTCTATGAACTTAAAACACCAATGTGTTTCCTGTCGCACAAAAAGTCCTGGAAGCTAAATCCTGTGCAAAAATCTCAGTAAAAGCCCAGAAATTCACCATGTCAGGCCTCGAATTGAAAAGGGCTCTGCACTCCAGGCATTCCCTGATGCTGTACACAATCTAAACTCTGTCCAGTAGACGGGAGTGAAATTCTTTCAGATGGCCACACCTTAAAGTTTAAAGACAAAATACAGGAAAGATAAATAAAAAGTTCATATCTACAAAATTCATACTACAAAATTCAAATAAAGAATGTGCATTGAATCTTACCCTCTAGCCATGCAACGTGTTCTGCTTTCCGAAAAACTTAGAGTAACCACATCCCTAAACCATCTGCATACCAAGACGTGAGTCACCCGTTGACTGAATAACTTCACTGAGGATTTCAGAAATGATTTCCAGGGGAAGCAGTTGAAACAAAAACATAAATGTTTATTTATACTATAAAAGTAATTAAACGTTATATAAACACTAACTACAGACAACCTTAGACAATCCTTATAGATTGTTGTCACAACTTCATACTCTGAATTTAAAAAAAAGATTAATATTATTTTATAATAGTACAAATAAAATATTAATATACAGTACTGTCTTAAGCATGTTAGTATATTCACACTGAAAAAAAGTTTTAAGCCAGTAATTTATATCTTTTGCTGTAGTGTGTAGGAAATTTCAGTTTACATTTCCAAACATTTATTTTGGCACTAATTGTAATAATCCAGTGAGTTTTGGTATTTACAAGGAGTCTGACAACCGCCAGTATGATCCACATGGGGAGCTTTTGTATTGAATATAAATATTTGTCTTATATGGTGAACAGAATCCACATTGGATCACAAACAGAAAAGGAGTTGAGTTTAAATGTTATTAATTGTTTTTGATGCTGATGTTAACTGATAATATGAAATGATCTGCAGCGCCGGCCAATATAGTACATCCCTTCAATTTTATATCTGAACTACTATGTAGCTGTAACTATAGACCTGCACTCCCGCGGGACTACCGCGGGACACGCGGCGAGACCCAATGCAACCAAGTGCGGAACGGGACAAGATTTGATGGGTAAATGCGGATGCAGGCAGTGCTTTAAGTGGGCCGGAACGCCCCGGTACTACCGCCACTTCCAAAAATAGCTCTTGAGCGTACCACCACCTCTCCGTGCCCCCAGAACGTGCTTTTAGCGTACCGGAACGCTCATTTACACATCTGTTTAAAAATCAGAGGTTTCATTTAATTAGGGTGACCATACATGCCATTCTTCCCGGACGCATCCTGGCCAGGATTTGGGGTGCGTCTTCCGGAAGTCGTTTTTGTCGACCGCATATGTCATAGAGGATTATTATTATTATTACAGAAAAGCAACAGTTACATTTTAAGGTAAGAATTAAACTACGATTGTATGTCTTATGTTTTTAACTGAATGGCGTATGCAATCAACAAATACACTGAAAAAAATGATTCATTGAATTTAATCAATTTTTTTAAGGTAAGTGGTTGCAATCAATTTATTTAAGCTACATTTAAACAAAAAAGATTAGTAAAGTTAAATAAAATATAAAACTTTTGTTTAATGTAGCTTAAAGAAATTGATTGCAACCACTTACCTTAAAAAAATTGATTAAATTCAATGAATCATTTTTTACGACTTCCAGAAGACGCACCGAAATCCTGGCCAGGATGCATCCGGGAAGAATGGCATGTATGGTGACCCTAATTTAATCCTTTGGCTGCGCTGCCGCTTTTCAGAGCGCCCTTAATTTACGCTTCCTAATTCGTCCCACCGAGAGAAGAGACTACATTACCCATACACCCTTGCGTTTACAAGTTAAAAGCGCATGCGTCGGTCAGTCAGCGTCAACGTGCTCTGGAGAGGTGTGCGTTTGTGTGTGAAACGCGCAACCATTAGCCTGGGTGCCAGCCCATCTTAGCCCCGCCCACAAGATTTTGTAAACGGGAAGATGGGTCAGAGGGGTATTGCACAAAAGCAAGATAAGGGATTAAGCTGGGATTTTCCAGTTATCCTGACTGAATTCAGTCCTCACTCGGTTGTATGAAGCGAGGCTAAATGAATCTAGATTAAGTTACTATGAGATTTACTCTTTGCAGCTAGCCTGCTCCAGAGCAGGCTAACAACCAGGCTAAGATTAATCCTAGTGATTAATTTAATTCAAAGAACTTTATTAATCCCAGGGGGAAATTGCTTTAATGTTACAATTATAGAAAAGAAAGAAATTAAAGAAAAAATAAATAAAAACATAACTGCCCATCAATGATTTAAAAATTAATAGATAAGAAAAAAAACTATAACTTTTCCCATATAAAAAAAGGTAATTTACTTCAATAGTGCATTGTCCCAGCACTTACAAAGTGGAGTTAAACAGCCACATGAGCACAGGTATAAAGGATCTGCTAAAACGCTCAGTAGAACACTTAGCAGTGATCAGTCTCTGACTAAATGTACTTCTCTGTTCGGCCAGCACCCTATGTGGGTGAAAGGGATTGCTAAGAATTGAATATAGTTTTGACAGTATTCTTTTCTCAGCCACAACAGAACAGAGTGAACAGAGTTCAGCTCCATACCAAGTACAGTCCAGCGCCTCTAATGAATTTGTCCAGTTTATTTCTGTCCGCCACTTTCATACCTCACCCAACAGACCCCCAGACACCACAGACTCATAAAATATCTACAGCATGGTATACCAGACTATACCGTTTCAGATAAATCACTTCTACAAGATTGCAAGTAACAGGAACAGATTACTCCATCAAGTGTTACATAAGGGCAGTCACAGTAGAACAGGCATTATTTTGTGTAACAGCTTTCCCTATTGTCTTTGGATGCAGTGGATGGCACCCACCCCTGTGACAGATATATAAGGCTTTTTTAATGTTAAACTTAGTACAGACAATAAAATATGTCAGCAGATACTACCTTATGTGTAGATTTATTTCTGCAATCAAGTCATCAGCATTGCAAAATGTCCTTGATCTTGATTTTCTGAAAGTGATGGATGGTCCAAATTATTATGCACATGCTATTTTTGTTTGTTTTTTAAAATAAAGTCAGTAATTTTACAAATTGTATTTTAATCTCAATAGTTATATGACATTGTGCATGTTATTCTATTTAAATACATAATTTGACGTATTTAAAATCTCAAAAGATACTTTATTACTTAAAAAATATGCAAATTATGCTTTTCCAAATTATTATGCAAAATGCACTTTATCAAAATTCAGTGTGTTAAAATAATCCACAAAACAGATATGTGTCAAATGTGCTGCATAGACAGATAATAAAAAAAATCATTGTAAATCAAATAATGTATTTAAGACAGTTTACATAATAATATATGAGCATGTTTTTGACATGACTTTTACTGTCCCATTTATTAAACTTGTAAGTCTACAGTTTTTGTCTTTATTTCACTTGAAGATGCTAGTATTGCATCCCAGAGTTTATGTCTGAATATGAATTATAGTGCGGTCCACCTCACAGATCTTTCATATAATGATACTCCATAAAGAGGTCAGCGGATAGTATTCATACTGTACCTTCATTTTTTTCTTATTTCATGGCCATATTAAAATAGTCAGTGTTGCTTTTTTGCAGCATGCTATAGTGTATTATCCTGCATGAAAGTAAATTAATTTCAGAAGACATGATTCATTTTTTTCCCATGCCCATCTTTAAGGTACTCTACATATCTTCCAGATGTCCTTTTGACCCCCTCAAGGGACCTACTATCTTACTTCCCAATATTCCAGTCCAAACCAGCCTTGATTGAACATGGTGGCTATTCACTGACAATCCAGAATATACTATTCAGTGTTTTATAGCATGTCAATGAATACAATTGTTTGAAAACTTTATGAAGCTCACGGTCAATGTAGTATTTTTGGAAGCTTTAGTTTGGGGGTGGGGTTGAAATCCACTTGTATGCACTGAAGGATCCCATATTGAGGGCTTCTTGGTATCACAGAGACCCCAGCATGTTTGCTTTTTAGCAGGTGGCCTTTTTATTGTTGCCTTTTCCTAATATTTTCCTTAAAAAATTCTTCATATGGTCAAATCCTGTACAAAAATCTTATAATAATTGAATGATTTCTGTTTAGTTCCACCAAATATAAAGTGTTATAGGAAATACATTTTTTTTTAAAGATAATGCACACTTTTTGCATCAAATACTGTAGATACAAATAGTAGTAGTTAAGTGTTTGCAGTTTCATGATGAATTTTTATGAGTTTTATCAATTTTTGCATCAGTGATTCTGTGATCGATCCCGTGGTCTGTTTAAGAATTCCGTGGACGTGCACTTATCCTAGCTAGCTACACCTGGCTTGACATAGCTGCACATTCTCATCCTGGCTTAGTAATCGTGCAACAGACTTAGCCAGGACAGGCTGATTAAACTAGGTCAAGCTGGGCCTTTTCTGTTATCCTGGCTTTCTTAATTCTACTTTTGTGCAATACCCCCCTGGGGTTTCTCCGTTGAGGAGCTGCTATGCTAGGACTAGAGCTGGGCGAACCAATCAAATTGTCAGGGCGGGCTTTATACGATGATGGACAGATAATCAACAGTAACGTAATGAACCACGTCACCAAAGAGCGCGTGTGTTGAATGGCTGCCGCTGTAGAGTTCAGATGTGTGGATTCTGACATTGAGTCTGTACTAAAAGATATCGACAGAGCATTGATTTTAAAAGAGGAACAGAGAAACGCGAGCAGGGCATTTGTTGATGTCCTAATTGGCAAAAGTTGGTCGCAACTGAAATGGCTAACGTTATGTTGGACTTTTATTTCTAGTCCGGCATGTTCTTTTGAATGAGGAGATCAGACACGTAATTCAAATCAAATTATTTTTAATAAGTATCTCAAATGAAGTATTACAGAGCTCTGGGTCAAAACTGTCCCTATCTTTACACAACACCAATGCAGAAACAGGTCCCCCGAGGAGCGGTTGATCTGATCTGCCTTTCCCTCTGACCCCAAAAATATATATGTGTGCCGTTGGGTGGGGGCTCATTCAATGGAAAGTTTTACTTCTTTCTTAAAAGTTCACCATGCTATAAACATCTATGACCGTTATTTCACCCTGTCGCATTGACATCCTTTTTCTCGTTTCCCCAGGTATCTCTGAAAAGAAAAAGTTAAAAAACACACATACATACATACCACACACGACTGCATGCCTCCAAAATCTGCAGACATGACCTTTTAGAGTCAAATGCAATGGATTCATATATAAGCTTTGATCATGCACAACAAATAAGACATATCATAAACATAACTGATTTCAATACTATGTGATAAACTGCTAAATATTAATACTCATAACTGCTTTATAATATTAGAAGCAATGCAATTATTAATAATGAAAGGATATACTGATGTGGGAAATGTTCTCATTTTCCTTCATTCCCCCTTTTGATCTCCTTTACAGGAGATCAACCACTGGTTCATCCTCCTCCTAGCAGTGGCATCTGATACGGTGGAGGATCCTTTCCCTCCACCGTCTTCACGATATACCTGTTACACAAAGATCTGATACATGGCATACAACAACATCCACAGTTTACCATTATTGCTGCCGCCACCGCAATAGACATTTTCAATGAGGTTATTAGTGCGCTGTATTGTCCAAACCATTTTGTCATCCAGCTATTACATGGGTTCTTAATCCCTGAATTTTTGCCACTTTATTTCTTTGTTTATTTATTTCAACAGGCACTACCACAAATATATGATTTTGTGTAAATCTTATCTCGGCTTGAAAATATTCTAAGAAGATAGGCACAAACCTTAGAATATAGAATATCGTAAAAGAAGTGAAAAATTTAAATTTGGTGAACATATATTATAAACGTCCTGTAAAATATAGCAAAAGAATTTCCTCCACACACTGTCAAATATAACCAAAATATAGTTAATATTCCTCTAAAAACTGTCACGTAATAAAAATGTAAAATATCCCAGAAATAAAAGAATTATAAAACATTTATAAAAGTATAGATGAAGGCTGTAAAATATAGTCAAACTGGATGTAAAATAATTTCAAAACACACACATTAAAAGTAAACTGTTAAGCCTACAAATCTATACCACAATATATTTTAATTCAAGATAAATGTAAAATGTTTTCAAAATGCCTTTGTAAAATAATCCATAAACATGTAAAACAATAGTATTAAAAATACTCCTGAAAGGATATATGAAAATTGTAGAATTTTATCAAATATTTTCAACAATGCTCACAAAAGGATATATTAAAATGTAAGTCCTTTGAAAATCATAAAATATTGTAAACTGGAAAACCCTTGAAAATCACAATATGTAGAAAAATGTAAAATCTTTGAAATTCTCAAAAAATAGTCACATGTGAAATACTTGAAACTCATGTAAATGGTAAAATGTAACACCTTTAAAAATCACCAAAAATAGTAAACTGGAAAATACTTGGAAGTTGTAAAATATTCAAATGTAAAATCTTTAAAATCTGAAAATATATTTGAAAAATCTCAAAATAAAAATGTAAAATATTTGAAAAATAGTAAAATACTTCACAATCTCCCCTTTTTTCCACTTATTATTCCCTTACATACACAGTAATGGTTATTTCAGTGTTTTGGAACCCAATCCTGGGTATAGCCAACTTTTTTACCCTTTGTTCTTCAAAGTGTTTTTTTTTTTGTTCTTTTATTGCCTGTCTCAATGTGTCGTATTTTGGCAAATCTTTGGCTTTCTCTTTTGAAAAATTGTTCTTTTTGCCCTTCCTGTTACCGCGCACTGTCCCACCGTTTCCGTTGTCAAACTACTTTGTCTACTCCATATCTCTTTCTGAATTTCAATGCTATTCCTTTTCCAAATGCACAATCTTTTGCTAATGCAGTGAGCTAATGCTTCATGTTCTGGACTGTTGAATAATCCCCCTTTAGTTCTTTGAGTGTAACTTTTGTGTTCTGTTGGGAAATGTCAACCTGCTGTTGTTCCCCTGTGTTGGATTCCCCCTTTTGGTCCTGCAGTTCCTGCAGGTCCAATCTTACCATATCCCTTAGGAGCACCCAATCCTCCAATTGAGTGATTTCTGCATCTTGATATTCATGAGAGATGGTTTTCTGTTTGGAAAAACTTGAAAAAATATAATGCAGTTTGGTTAATTATGTTCTGTGATCGAGATTTTTATTTGTTCAGGGTGCACTGGGTTGAACTGATCAGGAAATGAACTACCATCAGAAGTTCAAATGGTGTAAATGAGGTCATGCGGTTAAGATTCATACGTTTAACTTTTTCCTGTGATTGAGGATGTTATACGGTACCGAAACGGAAGCACAATCCCAGTGCACTCTCAACCTTTTGCAAATCTTTATTCTTAAAATGTGAACCGTTGTCTGAGCGAATTATTCGCGGAAAACCGTGACACGAAATTTATTGGTTAATCAAACACCTAATCACCGAAATCTAATCTTCCTTCCCCGTGGGCCATGCCTCTGGCCAATCTGAAAACTCATTCACGAAAACCAAAAGATAACGTTTAGCTTCCACGCTCTCCCCCATGTCTGTGTAATCAATTACCACTTCCTCACCAGGTCCCCGTGGCGGGAAGACACCTGGGGCACATTTCACTCCAGCACGTACATTGTGTATGGAGCATACCCTGCAGTTAGCGATAAATTCTTTAACTGTAGCAGCCAGGTATGGGTGCCACCACTGGTTAAGGTTGGACACGGGTTGTTTGATTCCAACATGTGAGGGGGTGTGTGCTTGAGCGAGAAGGGGTTTTACCATGCTGGGCAGAATTACGGGTCTACCGTCATGCCCTACCCAGCCTGTTTGCGTCCATGCAGCTCCTTTTTGGAGCCACATGGATTTTTCCTCATGCTTTATCTTGTTCTACTGCTATGTTTGGATCATGCAAAATGTCGGTGGTACATTCTTGTGTTGCATTCTGCAAATCCATCTGTGTTACGTACCCTGCACCTATCTTTACTGCCATGTCCGCTATCCAGTTACCTTGTGCCGCATCTGAGTTACTGTTATCATTACCTTTGCACTTTATGATCGCCACCTACTTGGGTCTCAAAATAGCTGCTGCTAATGCTATGATGTCTTCCTGATGTTTAATAGGTTTGTTGTTAGCTGCCATAAAACACATCTTTTCCACTTAGGTAATTCTGTTACTACTGCACCCACTTCATAGGCAGAGTCACTAAAAATGTTAATTATTTTCCCTCTCCCCACTCCAAAGCCTTTGTCATTGCCACAATTTATGCTCTCTGAGCTGACTGATGTCCCTGTAAAGGTTCTGCTCTCAATATTTGAATCTCTTCCTCTTCCAGTGCTGCAATACCTATTCCTGACCTCAGTGTTCCACTTGAATCTCTGAAAAAACATCCATCTGAAAACACCATAACTCCCTCCGTAATGATGTGTGTCAACAAATCTGGTCTAATTTTCTCTTCCCTTTCCACGGTCATACAACAGTCATGGGGTTCTCCTTCTGTCCAATATGAGGCCATGTTTATGCCCTCATGTGTGAAAACCAAATTTAGTTGTGCAGACTGTTTTCCAACCGTCTTTGTCTCAGAGTGGAAAGTATAAATGATGATTAATTAACATAAGTTACCACATAGTGCGCGGTGAGTACGGTCAAACAATGTCCCTCACGTGCTCTGCAAGAGGTAAACAGAAGAAAGCATTAGTGAGATCGATGCAAGTATACCATGATTGATTTTAAGTGATTTAATTCAGAGAAGTGTATGGGTTTGGAACAGGTAAAGTTGTAGTTTTAATGATTTGATTGATTGTTCTCAAATCATGTGCCATTCTGAATTTTCCTGTGTTTTGTTTTTCCACAGGCAGAATGGGTGTGTTCCAATTGGAATCAGCATACTCTAAAACCCCTGCGGTTAAACAAACCTTCAATGGTATCTTTGATACCTTCCTCTGCCTTTGGTTTGTGCTTCTATTGAGGCCTCCAAAATTGGATCATCACATGTCAGCTCGAACGAAATTTCTGGGTAATTTTTACAAAACCCTACATCTGTGGGACTCTGTGTCCATAATTGATCGGCAAACTTTTCAACATTGTTTCAGCATCTTCATGATCACTTTTTTCCCTACCATGCGATCTTGTGATCCATTCGTGTTCCAACACTACAGTGTCTGTCTTTTGTTTCTTGTGTGATCAAATAATACCCTGAGCTAGGTGAATATTTTACACCAGGAGGTTGGGTTTCCCTCCAATCTGTTAAATTTATTCCCTTCTTTACCATTGGTCCTAGATCTTTAGCTTGGTGTTGGGGATGTACTAATAATGATATATGGAGTGATGCCTCTTCCCTCATTCTATACCATTGTTCCTGTTCGGGGGTAAGTTCTACTATAGCTGCCACTCCCTCTTTGCCTATCATTATTCCTGGCCCACAAATTTCCCATTGTTCTCCTGCAATGTTATCAAATTGTTCTTGGTACCAGTACTCTTGTGTTCTATCATAAAACAAAGTGACATGAAGTGGATCTATTAGCTGAGTGTATGGCGCTAATGATAATTTCCAAGGTTCCTATTGACAGTACAGATCGTTCAGGGTGTCCCCTGTGTCCCCCAGAAGCACCCTCCCCCAGTAAATGTCAGCTCCCTGTGGAGAGGTGTTTGCAGAAAGTAACCATTGTCCATGCGTTCTCATTGTGGTCATGATGGAACAGTTCATGGTGATACCATTTTTCATAGTTACTATAATCCCCTCCGGGCTGCGTAGGATTTCAGCTCCAAATTTCACTAGCAAGTCTCTTCCCAACAAATTTGTCGGTGAGGAATATGACAGCAGAAAATAGTGAGTCAGTGATTGTTTTTTCATGCACTGCACTGTGAGTTCTTTGGAGAATGGCAGTCTAATTATAGCCCCGGAAAACCCCCTTACTTCAGTGGTTTCGTCTGAAATAAGATTTTTTGGAAGTTCATAGTTCAGTGTGGAGTATGTTGCCCCATTATCCACCAGGAATTCAACAGGATGTGAGTTCACCTCCAAAGTCAGCAAGGGTTCCGCCCTAACCCTGCTGAGGTCGTTCCGTGGGCTGTCTCAGTACCACTCCCTTTCCCCTCCAGTGGACAAAGGGTACTGGGAGTGTGGTCGTGGTGCTTTTTCCACGTTAGGGGCCATGTGTGTGTTATGGCCTCTGCCCCGAGATGGTCTCTGTTGGGCTCCGAGTTCAGATTGCCGACAATCACGGGCGAAGTGTCCCGGACGACCACAACGGAAACACCCTTCTTGATACTGTACTCTTCCCCTCCCCCTATTGTAATCCCCACCCCTACCTCTATTGGAGTAGTATATTGGTCTTTGGGTTGGATCTTTCCCATTCTACATTTGATGGGTCAGCTTCCTGTTCTTTGTTGTATCTTGGAGGGGTTTTCATTTCCTGAACTACCATTTGTTTATCCTTCTTTTCCCCTTTTTCTTCATTTATTTTAGATCTGGCTTCCTGCAACTGTAATCTTAGCAACTGTTTTTTCAATTCCTCTACTTCCCCTACTTTTTCTTTTTCGTTCGCCCTCGACATGTGATGAAGGAAATGTCGTTCCCAAACCTCACATACAGCACCTGGTAAATCGGGGTTGGCTTTTATTTCATCTTGTACAGATTTAGGAGTCCCTTCCAATACAGCAGCTCTGAAAATTTGTTCCTGTATTTTGTCTGCATGTGGATGAGCCCCAGTGTGCTCTTCCCATTCTCCTTTGCATCGACTCAGTTATGCTGCTGCTGTTTCTTCCCCTTTTGGAGAAAATTTGATATTATAAAGGGTGCCTGCTGGCGCCGGGTACAGCTTTCGCAGGGCCTTTTCCCAAACTGATGCCACTTGACAATATGGGTGGTCATCATATATCCCAACCGTTCCTGCCTCTTGCTCAATTTCCGTGATCTGTCCTACAGTCAGTACCTGTCCCAATAATGCCCTCAGGTCTCCTATCGCCAACGTATGGCCCTGCGTCAAAGTTATTACCTTCCCTATCCATTTACCCCCTCCACTCGTGATATGAGGTAACTTTGCAAGGATAGCTCCCATGTCTGTGAATGACCATGGTTTATATTCTAAGTTTCCATTTGTGTCCACTAGTGGGCACATATTTGGTATCCCTCGAATGAGACCTAGTTCCCTATATTCCTGTTCTTCTCTTTCCTGCTCTTTCTTTGGTGTCTTTATACTGGAGTTATATTTGCTCTCCTCTCTCATCTTCTTACCCATCCTCATTTCTCCTCTGATTTCCATTGGATATGTTCCCTGATTTTCAACCTCTATCTGACTCCCAGTCTCATCCACTGTTATAAATCTGCTGCTCAATGTTTCTCCTGGGGTGCTTTGTGCTCTGGGCTGAAATGTCCTTTCATGTACTACACTATTCCATTGTTCCCTTATTTCTTTCTCCAGTGTTGCTTTCACCTGTTCTCCCTGCACAGCCAGCTCTTTATGTTGTCTCATCAGCTGAGCTGTCTCTCTCTCTTTCTCCTTAGCTTCGCATCTCTTCATTTCCTCTCATGTTTCTTCTTACACACAAACCCTGCTTCCTGTACATTCTTTCTCAGAAAGTTGCAGTTTGCATCTCCTTCCTGTATTCTAATTTCTTTCAGACTTAACCTTTTTTTCTTCATATCTTTTCGTTTGCTTCCAATCCTCATATATTTCTTTTAATTTCTGAATTTTCTTCTCCCTATCTTTGTTCTCCCATCGTTCCTTAAGAGTTTTCATTTTATTTTCCCACTGAAGTAGTTCTTACCCTGAATGTGTTGTTTATTCTTCCTTTCAATGTTATTTGATGCCAGTCCTTCTGTAAATACACAAAAGACTCTCACAAAATTATTTTCTGTGTTTTCTTAGTCAAATTAATAATAATCACCTCTTTATCAAAATTAAAGTTCACTTTAATAATATTTAATACTTGCCAGACAATAAAATTCAGTAATGTTAACTTCTTTTTGAAATTAAAATATAATAATAGTCAACTCTTCAGTCGATGACGGTTAAAGAGGATTCAAGGCGTTGTCAAAACTTAAAGCGAATTCAATCCAGTAATATGTAATTCTTGTCAAAATTCAAACTACATTCATTATATAATACTTGTCAAATTTGAAATTTAAAATCTGTCAAAGCCCAAAAATGTAATGATATTTAACACTTGTTAAATAAATAAAAAATTCAATTCAATCAATAACATTTCATTCTTATCACTCGTTGAAATGCCAATTTCCATAAAACAATGAGCACTTCTCTAATCTCTTTACTGATCTCACTACTAATATTCTAACGTTTTTCCTAAAAGTTACAATATTCTTATTAGAAGTCAAAACAATTTATACAATACGCGTCTCAATCAATTCACAGGCACTGTATACTTTTATGATAACCATGGCTGAGTTTTAAACAGAGTCGGTTCATTTTTATTAAACCCTGTCCCATTACTGCAATCAAAACTATTAGATATAAGTAACCGTTTTAATCTTTTACACTTCAACACTTTATGTCTCTTGTCTATCTCGGACTGGGTTTATCTCTCTTCCGCACGCCTTTTTACCACAGATATTCTATAATATATAACTACTTCAATTTTATTTTTCCAAAATGAAAGTAAAACTACAGCCCCGTAGCGGACAAACAACAGAATAAGAGCACGACTTCTAAAGTGAAACTAAATTACGCTACGAGCTGAAAAGTTCACAGTTTTCTCTCCCTTATTTTAGAATCTGTTAAATATGAAACAATCTCTTCTGGTAATAAATTCACCGAAATCAATTCTCAATTTCAATTTATTTTAAAATCAACTACAAATAAACCACTCTTTCTTCCCGAGTCACACCCCGGAATGAAATAAGAAAATGAACATCCACACTAAAATACAATAAACATAAAATATACTGCAGAAACGTCTACTCCTTTAAACATGAAATAACACTAGACAACTCCGGAGAATCACACATTCACACTAATAAAACAAAAATAAAAACTGGATCCGTCTACACTTGTACCGTGTAAATGAAATGATACTAAACAAAATCCCCCAAATACACACAATAGTAAAATATAATATACACAGGATATAAAATATGCTTTTCTACAAATTGAGTTAAAATTTGCTGACAGTAAATTGCAACCACAATAAATTGTCTAAAGACGGAATCCGACGGCTTTTAAAACTAGAAATTTTATTCCAATTTCACTTACAGTAAAACGATTAACAACTGAACACATAAAAACTGAATTACGATTTTACTTATAATAATAGACAATACTCAGATTTTAGGATGCTAAATTAAAATGTACTGATCATAAATCTGACTCAAAATAAAATGTCTTCGTAGAAATAGAAAATTGAATAAAAATTTAAGATATACAATTAAGTAAAAATTACTGATAATAAAATTGAATAAGAAAAATAGAGAATTGAATTAAAACCTAAGATATAAGATTAAGTAAAAACTTTGTTAAAAATATTTCGTAAAAAGATAACACTGAATTGCAATTCACTGGCAGCAAAAATCAATAAAAATATTTATCCAAAGAAGAAGTTGAATTAAAATATACTCACAGTAAAGCTGATAATATACCGGTAGCAAGCAGAGGGCACATTTACAAATAAACAGCCATTCCGTACAATCTTCAGTAAGTTTCAAATTCCTATTCTTTAGCACAACTTAACAATATTGCTTGCAATAAAACTTTTTCAAATACCAATATTCTCTTAGTCTTTTCAACTTTTTCGTGGCTTTCTTACCACTTTCACTTTCTCTTATGCGGTCCGACCGCTATGTTCCCCGTGGTCCCGGACCACTTTCTCGGGTATGAAACCCACTTCAATCTCTATGTATCGCGGTCCAACCGCTGTGTTCCCGGAACACTAAGTCCTAATCTAATGTAATTTTATCCTGCGGAACAATACAAACCGCTACGTGTTCCCGGAACACGCGTCCAATTTTACTACGCTAAAAAAAACGTGGTACGTGACCACGTCCGGATCCCGGATCCTCAGTTTCTGGAATGAACCATTTTCCAGGGAGTTTAAACCCGGAGGTTAAGGACACTCGTCAGTGCCGGGTATCCAACTCTGCGTTCTCCGCGTTCCAAACGCGCCTGGTCCCGAACCAGTTAATAATTCCTTGTATTGTTTTTTTTTATTTATTTATTTTTATTTTATTTTACTATTTTTATTTTATTTTATTTTAATCGTATTATTGTTACTTCCCTTTTTATTTAATTGACACATTTAATAGTTCATTTGAGATATACAATTTAGATAAAAATGACAATAATCATTGTATCATTAATTATTCTTCACGACATTTAAATAAAGCAGAATTTTGATATAACAGGTATCTGCTTACCTTTCCTATTTTGCGCAAGTGGAATGTCGAGAAGAAAAATCAATGATGTCCGGTCCTCCTCATCACGTCGGGGTCACCAATTGTTGGACTTTATTTCTAGTCCGGCATGTTCTTTGAATGAGGAGATCAGACACGTAACTCAAATCAAATATTTTTAATAAGTATCTCAAATGAAGTATTACAGAGCTCTGGATCAAAACTGTCCCTATCTTTACACAACACCAATGCAGAAACAGGTCCCCCGAGGAGCGGTTGATCTGATCTGCCTTTCCCTCTGACCCCAAAAATATATATGTGTGCCGTTGGGTGGGGGCTCATTCAATGGAAAGTTTTACTTCTTTCTTAAAAGTTCACCATGCTATAAACATCTATGACCGTTATTTCACCCTGTCGCCTTGACATCCTGTTTCTCGTTTCCCCAGGTATCTCTGCAAAGCAAAAGTTAAAAAACACACATACATACATACCACCCACGACTGCATGCCTCCAAAATCTGCAGACATGACCTTTTAGAGTCAAATGCAATGGATTCATATATAAGCTTTGATCATGCACAACAAATAAGACATATCATAAACATAACTAATTTCAATACTATGTGATAAACTGCTAAATATTAATACTCATAACTGCTTTATAATATTAGAAGCAATGCAATTATTAATAATGAAAGGATATACTGATGTGGGAAATGTTCTCATTTTCCTTCAGTTATCACGGCGATGCAACTCAGCGTGCACGACGAGATGGATATAATTAGCGGTCGTTGCCAGCTTCTTTTCGGAAGCCCGGAATCGTGGTTGAGTGGAGGGACATGCTAGGCTCCAATATTTTCAAGCAAACGTAATGGCTATCGCCGTGGATGAAGTTCACCTAACGTACAAATGGTAAGAGATAGTCTTACTCTATGACTTTGTAAATACTTCATGTTGTGATATAAACGAAATGTTGTAAACATAATAGGTGTTGATGTACATTCGCTAACTCGGTATAATCACAATGTTAGTGTCATTGTAGCGAATAACTACCAGTTCGGTCAGGCTGCAAAGACGTAATTTCAACATACGTTACACACTCGGTTGCTCTGATTGGTCGTAGGTCTATCCAATTGAGTGCAGAGGCATTTTTCAGTTGAGACACGCCTCATAATTATAGCTCAATGGAGCGGTATCAGACTCAAATTCTGACTAGAATTGAGTATGGCAACGTCAGGCTACGCAACCATAGCTGCTCGGTTAAAATTAAAATACAATGAACACGTAATATGCCCTCCTTGTTTTAGACTGAGTAGTAAAAGAACAAGGTCAGAATCAGAGGACTCGCTGGCTGACATCCCACCAAGCCAGAATGATAGCTGTACCCCATTCACACAGACCTCTGGTCCCAGAAAATACCCGTAAAATTGCCAGACAAGCGTCTGTCTGAACAAAAACTCGTTCCGTTTATCTTCTGGGATCGTTGCCGGAAAGAGGACCTAGTAAGATACGCGGGAAACCCTCTGTGTGAACAGGAATGCCGTAAAGGGCGTGTCGAAGTGAGGACGCGCGCGTCATCATCACAACACAAGTTATGGTTCAGCTCCTTACAACGACAGATAACATGCATATAAAAATTCACCACGAGAAATGTTGCAAACTAGATTGAAGCAGTTATCAGGAAATGATATATGAGACGCATAAACAATGACGCACGTGCTGTAGTGAGGACGCGCGTGTCATGGCAACTTGAAGTTGGTTCAACTCAACTCTTTAAAATGAGGGATTTACAACATTCACTACGAGAAATGTCAGCAAACTGGACTGAAGCAGATATCAGGTAAGTTAGCTCGTTACTTACTGCGTTGAAACGGAGATCATTCGGCAGCATAAAAGAATATCGCGTCACGTGCTCATTTGAGCTATAATAAACGAAAATACCCGCATGTCATTCCAACGAGATATATTGTCCAGCTCCTCAAAATGCGGGTTTTAAATGCATATAAACCATCGCGATGAGAAATGTCTGAAAACTGTATCAAAGCAGAAATCAGGGAGCTTGTCAAATATCCACTCTGAAGCTGAGATCATTCACCAGAATAGAACTGTGCGTTCACGCGCTCCTTTGTAGTCTTATTATAAACAAAAATGCACGCGAGTTGTTTCTGGAGAGAGAAATAATATATAAGATGCAAACTTCAGACGCTGCGTAAACAGGGGTGCAAACTTGTCACCTTTCGGCGAAATTCGCCGTTTTTAATCCAAAATAGGTCATCCTTGTGATTCGTCTAGATCCGATGAGTTTTTGAAAAGGAGGGGTGAGGGGGGTCTACGACAGGGTCGCAATGAATGAAAATATGAAAATAATTTCCAGATATTGTGGTAATGATGTCAAATCACTAGCCAGTTTGGTCACCAACACTTAACATTTGTACAGGTATTTAAGCACCGCAGTTTTAAAACAAGTGATTTTAAGCCGTTGAAACAAAAACAACAGTGCTATATGCGCGCGTTAGCTGTTTCAGTTTGAAAGGAGCGTGCAAGTCGCGCATCCGCCTCTCCCACATGCGTCAAAATTCCCGTCTTTGCAAGTGTCCTTATTAACACGACTATTTAGGTAAAAGAAAGTAAACCGCTGAAAGAGAAAACGCATGTGTTGGTCTTAAAGGGGAAGTTACCTAATTTTGCTCCTGTCACTTGTATTAATAAAACGGCATTGAAAGAAATCTATCACTGCTCTTAACTAAATCCCTTTTCTACCTTTAATACCTGTAATATTTGTATATCGAATTGTATAGGAATTGAATTCGAGTTGCTCGTTCAGGGTTCATATTCATAATATAGCTATGACTGTTAACTGTCGCGGTTACCACCTTCATTTACTAAAAGAAAATTATTTTTTTAAATCCAGAACAATGAGGTCAACTAATGTAGAAGGGTAGGCTACATGTATTTCCCCTTATGAAAAAAAAGATTAACACAAGCTATACTACAGCTAAATATATTTTTGAGAAAACAAAAATAAATTAAAGAACATCATTTAGGTTTGTTAAGCGCAAATTAACAGAGCATCGGTCAATACAGAACAGCAGTGTCTTAAAGAAGTTAAAATTAGCCAGTATTTGTGCACCTGTAAATGTACAAAACGAATGCAATACAGAAGGCAGTGCATAATAATTTAGGGTATTTTTAATAATACATTAGTAGATAAATTAACGTGTATATATAAAGTATGAAAACGAATGTAATGTATCATTATTTTGGCTAAATTAAGCTGGAGAGGTCATTTTTAGTCACACAGATTTGTCATCATTTCAGAACAAGCTTAAATGCTATCTATAATAACTTACATTATATCTCGTGTCTTCCTTTGTCGAAAATATGTAGAAATATATGCGAGTAAAAAAGTAAAAAGCGGAAACGTTTAGCTCACGCGGACCGAAGGAAAAGCCGTTAATAAAGCAGACTCTCCGTGTATTCACCTTATTCCGCCACGCCCCTTTTTAATTCTTCGCTCTTCCGCATTTTGTCAACCGACTTCCGCTGCTAATATGGCACAGTGCATTCGGTGGTTAGTTTGGTGGTTAGAAGATTGTTTGTAGTTCACTATAACTTTAGCGAAATGACAAATATCGCTACTGCTGTAAATGTTTTAAATTAGGAGCACGGTTAAAACTTCATACGACGCTCGGATAGTCTTATATTGTCCCATCAATCGTCTCGTGGTTAGACGATATGAAGCGGCCGCGGCAAGTAACCTGGCATATTTAATTACCTCGTCCTGTCAGGAGTTGATGGAGCAACATTGAAAATTATTAAAAGTATGTCTACCAATATTTACACAGTGATTTCGTCTTTTTTTATAGCAAATGTGCACCTTAGCCAGTCCAATAACTATTTCGTTTTTATGTGGTACCATGATAGAATTCATTTGCAAACTTGCCAACACTTATTCCTTCAAATCAGGAGACTTAAATCCTTTTAAGTGGAATCTACAAAGCTCACATATGGTTTAAGAAATTCCTTACACATAATATCTGATCACACTGTAAAGGTTTATATAACTGCATGGCAGGTTACATCTGATCACATAGTAAAGGTTTAATACAAATGCACAACATCTGATCACATTGTAAAGGTTTAATATAATTGCACAACATCTGATCACATTGTAAAGGTTTAATATAATTGCACAACATCTGATCACATTGTAAAGGTTTAATATAAATGCACAACATCTGATCACATTGTAAAGGTTTAATATAAATGCACAACATCTGATCACACTGTAAATGTTTAATATCACTGCATGACATCTGATCACATATGAAGGTTTAATGTAACTTTACAACAGGTAAAGCAAGACCACCCTGCAATAAATTAAGACACAGCTTTATCGGAGTCATCAGGAGCTGATCCCAAGTGTTTTTCTGGAAGCTGTTGGTGTATGTACTGGTAAAGTGCTTGGTGACTGTGTAATGGATGCAATATCAACCCTGTGTAAAGCTGACACAAAGATGGTTGTTTCTCAGCAGAGATTTGTACATTTGTGCCAGCTCAACACATTGAAGCAGTTTCTCGGACAGGGTTTACAGGATTAGGATTTAATTATATTAGGACATTTTAGTTTTTACAAACAAACCCTACAAAAAAACAAGACTGGTGCGCATCTTGTGACAAAACAATGACACTCATATATGTTGAGGTATGTCAGTAAAAGGTGTTTTTAAATTATTGTAGCTCAAATATGCATTTTAGCCTGGGACCAGGATAAGCCCTGTCCGGGAAACCGCACCATTGTTTTCCCATATCAGATGTAGGTTGCTTCAGGTTGAGTTGTGATTTTAAAGTGTAGTTGTGGTCAGAGACGGATGGATCCTCCCATTGTGTTTCTGCATCACAGTTTAGGAACATGTTGATTGTATCATCCTCACAGTTGTCCACTGCATCACTACACATCAATGCATCTGTGAAAACAATATAACCATAAACATTTTTATGTTAGTATTTAAAATAAACTTGCATCATGAGAATTAATATATAAATGGCACCCATACTTAAACAGAACAGTGTGTAAGAGAGAGATGCATTAAAAAGAGACAGTAACATTATACACACAACCTTTAACTTCAGTGTTAAATAATACGTTGTTTAATAGATCATTATCAATATCTGAATGAGAAACGAACTGACATTCTAGCATCTGAAATCTCAGTAACTTGTAGGACTCACGAGGGCTACTGTAAGAATGTAATGTACTATAATATCTCGTTGTACTATCGTAAATATAAAAATATAGGTGGACAATTAAAACCATTCAAATAGTTGCATTTTATAAACTAACGTTACTGATCTTAAGTGTATTTGTAGAACGGACTTCACAAATCTAACTTTAGGCGAACGAGCACAAAGTTAGCTAAGATAGCTTACCTGAAACTGGCCACCTTTTCAACACCCGGCGTGGTTTAAAGTTACCGGAACATCGTAGTCGAACCTTGGGATAAGGGTATTCCTCAGTTGGCTTAAAATTGGTAAGAAAGAAACATAAAGGCGCTCGGGTGAGCTTTTTAAGCTTTAACGCGTCGCCTTCAGTCACTGCCTCAGCTGCTCATCGTCTATGCGGCCGGAAGAACGTTGACAAAATGAGCGAAATGGCGCCGCCCTTGTTGTCGTGAAAAATAAGGTGAATAGAGGATGCTGGGATGAAACAGTCGAGTCGGCAGATAATCATCAATGTTTAAAATCTTTCACGCAGATACTGTTGATGAAAAACTTGCATATCTAAATGTCTAGGTGAAAGTCAAGTGTGCATTCAGTTCACAAAAGCAACCGCAGCGTTATATTGGCTGCATCCACGGAGCGGACGCTTATGAGGTTTTAATGCTGGTAAGCAACCAGTTATATTTTGGCGTCATTTGTGTTTATCAGTTATATTTATCAGTAATTTTAATCTTTAAAACTGCATCTAGAGGCAGACGACACCACAGATATTCTGTCATCTCAGTTTTACTTTTTCACACATTGTATGATTTAACGAAATATGAAGTATTACATTTTTAATTGAAATTTACTAAAAACAAATTGGCCTACTCTCTTAACTCTTGACAATCTATTTGGCCTTTTATATACATGTACTGTATGTCGTGAAAAACAAGGCGGCATATAGTTTCATGAATTTAACGTGAAAGGCGCGGTTGTTGGTTGTTGCGGTTGCTTTTTTTCCATGCGGTTGGGCTTTTCAGTAGCGCGGTCATGCGGTTACCGCGACAGCCCTACTGTGAACAGAACAAACCCTGAATTGTTTGTTTATGTATAGGCCTACTGAATAATAGGAAATACTAAGTTTCTTTTTTAAATAAGTTTCTGTAACACTAAACGCTTTGTATTTGTTCACATTAGTAAATGCATTATGATCAAACAATGAACAATATATTGTAAGCATTTATTAATTCTTGTTTATGTCATTACAGTAATTGATGTTAGTTTGTGGTTAACAGTTTCAAATTTGATTTTAAAAAATGTATTAGTAAATGCTCAAATGAATAAGATTTACAATGAATAAATAATTATATATATATATATAATTAGCAATTGTATCTTTGTCACCTTTTTCACCCCTGAGGAGTTTGCACCCCTGGTAAAACTTTCAACATGTCACGTGTCTTTCCGGGACCATCAGATGCCGTGTAATCTTAATCTTGGCAGTGTGAACGAAAAAAAACTCTAACTATTCCGGAAAAATCCAGGATGCATTTTACGTGTATTTTATGGAATTTCTGTGTGAAAAGGGCTCTGCAACAAAATACTCACATATAGTGGGCACAAGTCTGGAAACAATTGTGAAATATGGTTGCGCAGTGACAACTGACATCTGGACCGAAAACCATCCGAAAACATCATTCCTATCAGCCACAATACATTACAGATGCAAATTATGACTTGGTGTCAAGTGTGCTCTTTGCAACACCATTCGATGCAAGTGCGTCAAAAGCTGGTGAGAACATTCGAGCTTTGCCATTTCAAAATCTCAGAGTATTTGGAATAGACAGTTCAGAGGAAAATACACTTGTCTTCTTGTCAGAGGAGCAAACATGGTCGCAGCTCTACATGGCTTTACAAGACTAAACTGCAGTGCTCACATACTAAATACCATTCTTTTGCGTGCATGAAAACACAGAAGAAAACCCACTGCCACCAGCAAAAAGGCTGCTTTTCAGGACTTCGCGGAATGGGAGGACGCTGATGATACCATGGACAGAGACGTGTCAAGTGATTCCGAAAGAGCAGGATATTTAAAGTCAAGTTGGACGGATCAGAAACACACGGGCCCAAGCAAGTCCTCCACTGGTGGAAAAGTCGATTTCAGGAATTTCCGAGACTAAGCAAATAAACACGCCATGTACTTTCCATTCCGGCTTCCAGGAGAGAGCTTTCAGTATTTGCGGATGCATACTCGAGCAGAGCAGAGACGCATTCATCTGAAGCCCTCATCAGTGAATGACATGTTATTCCTGCATGGACACATTTAGTAGGCCAACCTTTTTTTATTTAAGTTAATTTTATTTAATCTATTTTTATCGAGGAATAAGGCTATTTTTAGTTTAATGTTTAGGTAGCCTATTAAAGAGAAAAGGCTAAAACATAAATGTTTTTCTGTTTGAAAGCATGAGAAACGCGGATTTATATTATATATTTTTTCATTGCAATTTTTTTATTCGCTTATTTTTGACTGATCTGATTGTATTTCTAAAAAGTTCCTTGATCATTTTATGTAACTCAGCAGTCACAACTTTGTTTTTAGCATTTTAACAAATTTGTAAATTAATGTGTAATTTAATGTTGGGGCATACATCTCGACTTACATCAAGAGTCTTTCCCCTGAAATTAAGAAATCTAAATTGGTGAATTTAGAAGAAATCTACAGATGCAAACAGATGGAGGATACACTCTAAAAAATGTAGTAAATCTGAGTAACTGCATCTGGTACATTAATACATATAACTGAGTAGAAATAAGTTATCATTAAAAATAATTATTAAGTTGCTATATTTTGTCAATCATTTTTGCAGTGATTTTTTCAGTAAAGTTAACAAAATAGCAGCAACAGCCCTCTTCAGTTTAGAGTGAATATTTTGTTGATTTTAAAGTGTTATGGTTTCTGATAACACAAAAATAATTAAAATGATGTAGTGCCTTGTGCAAAAATAAACAAATTATTAGTAAAACAAGCCAATCTGCTTAATGCAGTTATTTGGGTTATCAAAACATGCACATTGTGTAATGGTTTCCTTAGCTGTTCTATAGAATACTAAGGAGACCATGGTTTCTGTGTGAACTGATTATTTTTAAGACATCTTTTAAAAATGAAACAGTTGCGTAAGTTTAAGGAAGATAAAATTAATTAACTTTTTTAATTAATTTTTTAAAAAGGAAGTCAGAGTTGCGTTAATATATATGAAGAGTTTCGTTGCAAAACGAAATAACCACCGTTTTTTTAATTGTTCAGAAATCTCGTTTTTTGGTTGTGCATTCCAATTAATTTCAATGCAACTGCAGTTGGTTTGTTTTGATTTAAACCTTCATAACTTAAAAAATACAGCTAAGTAGCACCATAAAACAAAATAATAACATGATAACATAATAATAAACATGTTTTGACAAAAATGTTAAAAAATGGATTTATCTCGTTTTGCAACAAAACTCTTCATATATACTTTTTGTTTAAAAAATAAAAGATACATTATTATGAGAAGCGCCCTTTATTTCACTTGAGCCCCTGCCCTTCAAAATGTCTTTGCACGTCCCTGCACTGTAAAAAAAATACTTTGCTGCCTTAACATTTTTTGTGGAATCAACTCGGATTTACAAGTCATTTCAACTTACTATTATTTATCTTGACTAGAGGTAAGTTGTTATAACTATAGGTGAGTTGTTATAACTTATAAAATTATGTTGACTTTTCTCAACTATATTTTATAAGTTGTGACAACTCATCTCTGTTGTCATGACTTGTAAATCTGAGTTGATTCAACAAAAAATTCAAGGCAGCAAAGTATTTTTTACAGTGTGCTGCGCAGGTCTCTAGCTGTAAACTAAGACAAAATACCTCTGCATGCACACACATATGTAATAATTAGTTCTTAATGAATGTATGTGCACAAATAACCTGCTTCACTGGACCCTGCCTGAAGACATTGCTTTTTGAATAGTGAAGACCCTCAGTGGTTGACACTTAAAAAAAAGACGACAAAAGTATATTGGTAGATATGGTACAGAGTAATGTTTAATGTACACTGTAAAAAAATTCCGTAGAAATTACAATGTTATTGCAGCTGGGGTGCCGGAAAGTTACCGTGGATTTGCGTTTGTGTTGTTTGCTGGCAAGAGTTTGTTCAAGGTTAAATCAATTTTGAATATTGGCAGGTCTTTGTCTTTACAGAGTAAAACTATACAGTGACAGCCTCATGCAAAGCATTCTGGGAACCAGAAATCATCATCAACCTTTTTCTGTTTTAGCTTCAGATTTTGTTTTCCAGAATGTTTTGCCTGATGCTGTTGTTTTTTAGTTTTGCTCTGTAAAGACAAAGACTTGTAAATGTTTGGTGTTCATTTGTCTTTGAACAAACTCTTGCCGGTGGATGGCATGGATGTGGATCTGCGGTGGGTTGCCGTCAACCCAGCTGCAATTTCTACGGAATTTTTTTACAGTGTAGGAACATTCTAACAGCTACATACATTTGCAGATTGAAGTTGTCCAGGAGAACAGCACACCACCACCTCCTAATCAGAGGCATGTCATTCTGAATAAAAAACATTATTATTATTATTATTATTATTATTATTATTATTAATATTATTATTAATAAACACACACACACATTCTGGTCTCCATGTTTTGTGGGGACATTCCATAGACGTAATACATTTTATACCATACAAACTGCATATTCTATTCCCCTAACCTACCCCATTCTCTAACCCCAACCATCACAGAAACCCTTCTACTACTTCACATTTTCAATAAACATCATTCTGTTTGATTTATAAGCTTGTTTCCTCATGGGGACATCAAAATGTCCCCACAAGGTCACAAAAACACTGGTATTCCTATCTTTATGGGGACAATTGGTCCCCACAACGTGATAATTACCAGGTACACACACACACACACACACACACACACACACACACACACACACACACACACACACACACACACACACTGTAATCATGTATGTCTGTTCAAATAACTTGAAAAATGTAATGCATGACCTCTGTAAAATCAAATTCAAGACCCAAAGCCATGTACAGAGTGTACTGTTACAATCCACAAAGAACAAGAAAATGAGCAGGTTATAACTTACAATTTTTAACAATAACTATTCAAATTTTACCTACCATCAGTATGTAAATCCCACAGTGGTCCCCAGCTATCTGCTTCGGGATTCCATGTGTGGTCTGGATTAAAACAAGCACATACTTTTACCTTCACAGATTACATCAGTTATTGTAAATGTTATAATTTATGTAATGAAATAGTTTTGTTTGCATTTAAATAAAATGTTTCACTTCAAATGTATTGGCAGTTTTTTCTGTCCAATATCTGCTGTCGATGAGTTTTGCAATGTTCCTGTAAAGAAAAATTATACCCAATACTTTAGGGATGTAGTCCTATTTGTGGTTTGTTGATACATAACTGTTCATGCACTGAAATTTTCAATAAACAAAAAAATATGATTACAGTTTAAAACAGGACCACTGAAATCTCTGAACACATTCCGAACATTTCTATAACCTGAATGTGTCAATGTACGGTCCAAATCCTGCTTGTTGCATAAGGTTGAGAAAATACATTTCTCATGTCTTTGGTTTCAATATCTGTAGAAAGCACATGCAATGCTCTACACACAAACATCTCTGTAATGGTTTATGTAATTTATAGCATTGTGCAACTTAAAGTACAACAGCACATTGTTTAGTATGGATATTGCTAAACTGACATTAGGCTAAAATATGTGAAAACATATCAGAGGCTAGGAAATATGTTGTTTATATTCAGTGATAGTACAAGCATTCATAAGAAACAACATTTCAGAACTCACTGGAAAAGACAACTCAGGGAACACTTGCGTCATCACAACAGGGTGTTCATCACCGTTTCTGTTTAATAAACGTTGTGCAACGTTTTGTCGGGGCTGAACGCATGCTGGCTTTCACCACATTCTTTTTTACCGCGGCCAAGAAAGCCAGGGCTGCGTCCAGTTCGTGACTAACGTAATGCATCTGTATTTTCTATCGTTTCACTGTAGCACAGTATCGCAGTGTAACTTAAAGTTAACGTTATTACTTTAAAAGCAGCAGTAAAACTGTTTCTACTGTAATGCTTTGACTTTGCAACCAATCCATTGTTCATATTTATGTTTAAATTGACACTACGTTGTGCCATATAGTTTTGCCATTCAAGTTTAATTCTTGCGTGTTTTTTCGTTGTGCATGATCACAATTCATATATGTGTGGGCAGGGGCGCCGCTAGCAATTTTAGGCCCTATGAAAGAATAGGGGGTCAGGCCCCCACCATACCCATTTCGCACCAAACATACAATCCAACCTACTGTAGCTATTCAAAATCTTTGTCTAGAATTTAATAATACAGAACTATTTATTTTGCTATTGTTATGACCTCAATTATCAGTATTTATAGACACCTACAATGTCTGCAGCTAAGATAATTTATTGTCCAATGTAAATTTAATTGAAAAATACAGTACATTAATCGAATATTCAGAGAAAATGCAACATTCTTAAAGATTACAGATAAATGTGACCATGCCTGTGAAAACCCAGCTGAAGTATTTATTTGTGATTTACTGTTTTCCACATAAATTCATCTTACATAATGTAAAGAACATTTTGTGAAAATATAAACTTGATAGCTTTAATATTGAGTAATGTCATGTCAGCGATTGAAATCATAATGAAATTAATGCTTGAAATTAAACTGTGATGCTTTTTATTTCACAATAAGATTTGAGACTTTAGTCTGATTTTCACAGGCAGTCTCAGTGACATACTGGATACTTGAGCTGTTACACACACAACATTGTAACATTTAAAAATGGCGAACAACAACAATGCATCTTTTCTATAGCCTACCTTATGCCTCAAATAAGACTGGGTCAAAAATGCTTGACCAAAGCCTGTATTATAATTATTAGCATTATTTATAAGGTACAGAACAAGTTTCACACACCAGCAGCTTCAGTAAAGCAAAAATAACGACAGATCATTGAAACTGTGAACTTGAGAAAACAGCTATATTGTTATTAAATGATTCTTCAGACTGTTTTTTAATCAACGGACTCTAAAATGAAATGGATGACAACTATAGCAGATTACAACATAGATTTCCATTGATTTATTAAAGCTGTTGCAAGGTGAGAAGCTTTAATATACATAACTGGACTAGTTTAGCCTTAGTTGCATTTCAGTTTTATCACAATCAACTCGATTCACGACTGCATAAAAATCCTTCCATATTGCGTTGCAAAACATTAGAGTGTGTAACCGATCGCATTTCTAGTTTATGTTAATTAGCTTATACGGGCTACGTTAATTAAAACAGCTTATAAGGGCTGACTTCGCGTTAGAATCATAACATAAAACAGGGAACTTAAATCACCTTGTTTATTTTTAAACTGAGGTGAACAGAGCGAAGACTTTACAGTGGAAAGAAAACTGCATTGTATTGCTCCAGCGTCACATTGTGTAAACTGCATTTATAGTAAGGATGCGCACATATGCAGATATCATAGCAAAAAGCAGTAAATACACACACCTTGCTCTCTTGTGAAGTTCACGCGCACTGTGAGACCGTGGATTGAAGACTGCGCTAACACGCAGAGTAAAGACGGGGGCGGAGCTAAGAGGGCTCAGCCTAAAGGGGATCGCACACCGGCCGCGCAGCTCAGCGCCGCGCAGCGCCGCGCCGTCCAAAAAAATGTAACACATTGTTTTCTATGAGTGTACGCACACCGGCGCCGCCAGGTGGCGCCTGTCCGCGCCGCCCAGCTGTGACTCAGGAAGTTGTTCAAATCCCTGTCACGCCACACAGCGCCACTCACACAGTTTAACATTACATAACATCATATGTGTCCCAAATCATTAACAAGTAACATTGGCTGCTAACGTATATTTTACATTTTGAAATAGACGTTATCTGACGAAGCTCGCGCTATTTAATGTGCACTTCCGGTTTACAATACCTCCGAGTTCTCCTAGGCGCGACGCGACGCGGCGCTGCGCGGCGCTGAGCTGCGCGGCCGGTGTGCGATCCCCTTAACCCTCAATTTCCACCGACTGCGGAGTGGCTGCGGATCCGCTGCGGAACGGCGGCGGAGTCAATCGGTTACCATTCAAGTCAATGTGTGTATTTCCACTGACTGCGTAACGAATCCGTCACAGCTCCGGCCATCCGCAGCCCTCCGGCACAAATACGCAGAGCTTCTATTTTTGACGGATGCCGGACAGCTCCGCAGGGCGGAGCCATGAATTTATCGCGTGATCATACCTGAATTCACGAGATCTCGTGTTGGGATCTGAGCTGGTTTGTTATAACGTCATACTTCAACGTCATAATGGGCGGAGACAGAACTAGATATCGCGCGATCTTCATGTGAATTTGCGAGAACTCACGGGTCCTCGTCACTTCAGAACGCAGCCGCTCTGCAACAAATACGGATCCGGTGGGTATTGACGGACGGCCGAGTGCGGAGCCGTAACGCAGCGGAGCCGATCTGCAGCCGCTCCGCAGTCGGTGGAAATTTACCCACCTACCTTTTTTTTTCCAAAAAACAACTTTTACTATATTCTAACTTTGTCAAGAATTATAAAAAAATGTTTAGTTTTAAAACCATTTTAAAAAGCTGTTTATATTTTGATGTTTCTGCGCAAGTTCAGCAGACAGTGAGGCTCGGGTTTGTTCCGATCAGAGCTCGTGAGCTGAGAGCACATGTCTGAATATTAAATTTTTTTTAATTAGAAATATATATATTTTTTAATTATAATGGATTTTTGTTAGGTCGGACAATGATTACCAAACTCTCTCATGCTCCTCATCATAACCACTGAAAACAGTCAAAATGATTATGGACGGAAGTTAAAAGTGGTGGGTACAAAATGACTCATGACGAAATGTCACTGAAAGACGCCTATGAAACCACTGTGTGCAGGTTCTTTTTTTGTAGGCTATATGACTGCCCAATAACTTTTTTTACCAAAAAGGTTTAATTAATATTATGTCACTGTGACAGCCCGAGTGGTGATCGCACAAGAGCGGTACATGCATGATACATCATGAAACATTGATTTAAGAATAATCTTTATTTAAATCTTAATTTTGTTATTCACATGTATTTGTTTCAGTTTATTGATGCATCATAAATCACACTAAACAAACAATATTAACTACTCTTACTAAGTTTTCATATGTTCACATTTACAGCACATTTCACATTTTTATATGCATTGTTGCTGATTTGAGGCTCACACAAATTGGTTACATTGGTATGGTACTTATATTTGTTCTATTTTGGGTTTAAGTTTACCGTGGGGAACTTCAGGCATGCTCCGCTGCAGTCGCATCCTGGCACGACAAGGATTAGGGTCCGGGCAGGAACAGAACTTAAATAGTATTGGTTCCGCCCGAACATACCAATTGCTGGGAATTGCCCGGGGGAGGAAGAAATGTTAATGTCTTTATTGATGTATATAGTTGTATATTTTTGACATTTAATATATATTTTGCTTTATTTTGCTTTATTTATACCTCTGTGTAATTTGATTTTGATTTCTTTGAGGTTATATGTTGAATGTAAAGTTAAATGGTTTCCCCTCTTAATTTGTAATGGACCCATCCTTTCCTTTATAGACGGTAGCCGTTTCTCAATGTCAAGGATACTTCCTTGGCAGGACTAGTCCTTACAAGTCACTTCCTTCAGAGGCTAGGCGAAGCTCCTTTTAAGCATTCGGAGAACACGTTAAATGGAACAGGCTAGCAAGTGCATGTCATTACGTCATTGCGTGATTGAAAGGTGTGCTTTCGGTGCTGCGCGCATAGGATTGTGGGTGATTTCAGCGTGTGAAGAGCGCGAAGGATACAAATGTGCATCCTTTCCTGTATATGGGATATTTCTCAAATGAAGGACTCAGTCCTTGGCTGAAATTTCAAGGATCCTCGACATTGGAACAGTCCTTCGACGGACGTCGATGAAGTAGCATCCTCGAAATTCTAGCTTCCGAGGAACCTTCCTTGACATTGAGAAACGGCTGGTTTCAGCAGTAACAACATAAACAAGCGGCTGTCGCGGACCGCACGTAACTTCCGGTAGGCTAAACTCCGCTAATAATAAATAACAACAAAGTACTTTAAACGTAGTTTATTTATAAAACAAGCAAAAAACAACACCACATAGATTACGGAAACAAACATTTTTTTTATTTTCGACGAGGCATTTGTTCAAGAGATCAGTTTAGCAGTCAGACCATTAAAAAAACAAAACCGGAAGTAAAGTTCGGATCCAGGCGTGTATCACGTGCGTCCGATGAAACGTCTATAAGCTGTTTTGTTCATTTGAGCAGGTCAGTTTTTAGTTTGTTTGGTTGGGTTTTGTCTAATTGTTTGAGCTCAGTTTCTGTTTGTTTACTTTATTTAATTGCAAGAAAAAGTTTGCAAAGTTATTTTGGGTTCAAATAAAGACCCATTTTTTTCATGAAAAGTTTGTGTTCCTTGTTCTTTGCTTCTCGGTCCCTCACAGTCACGTTGCATTACGATTTAAAGCAGTATCAATGTTAAAAATGTGACGTGCAGTCAAGTTCGGGTTTGTGTGTATGCTGTTTAAATGAGTGTTCTCACCATTACGCTTGTGATTCGTGAAGTTTTGATGAATTTTATAGACTTGTTATCTTTTCTTATTCAAAAGTGACACCCATAGATTCAGGCACACCCCGACTTAATCCATGCCCACCCATATTTCACGTTCTGCATCCACCACTGCTGTTTTTAAAGATAAGGCTCCACCATGTTGCCAAACTCACCTCTCTTGAACTACAGAAAGGGAGCACGGGAAAGAAGCTCTGCAAAACAGTCCACTTTCAGGGGTTTGTGTGCGTGCGTGCGTGTGTGTATGAGAGAGTGGGGGAGAGAGAGTTACAAATCATTTTAAATTGTTTCTTCACCTTATTAAAATATCTTATTTTACTGCAACTATCTATTTCGGCTATATTTAGGCTATAGTGTGTGAATTATGAAATATATCCTACCTACATCACATATTTTGATTTTGGACGTCTGCTCACTTTATATCTTATATCAGAATATTATATCACTGTTAAGTGAATATTCATTCCTACTATGAATATTAAGTGTTGCTGTCCACATTAGTGTTTGTAACACCCTATTCTAAACCTAAATAATTTATCAATTATGAGATAGTGAGAGTCCGTTTCTAAAAGGTTACGGGCCCACAGGTAGGCCAAATTTGTTTTTGCATATTTATAACACTAAACCCCTACTCTAAACCTAAAAAATCATGACAATCATTGGAAAGCTTTCAGAATGTAGTTTTAATATTTCAAACCCTTTTTGCATTAATAATAATGCGGTGACCATGGGCGAGGCTAGCCCCTTTTTAGGGGTGCTTCAGCACCCCTAAAAAGGAGCTCAGCACCCCTAAAACTTGGGGCAAGAAATTTAATTATTCTAAAATGTTCGTTCGTCTTTGACCAGGTTAAATAATGTCCAAAACATACTCCGTAGTTTGTGGTTTAAAATATATAATAAGGTAGAAAATGAAAACCTCCCCGCATCGCAAATGGAGTCATCCTCTTCTACTTCTCTGTACCTGCATCGCTTAGCCCGTCCGTCATTCAGCGTGAAACACACGCAGAGTGAGAATCAGATAGTGTTGTGATGCAACTTTTTTGTTCAAATCTTACAAAATGTTTACGTTATGTTTATAATGAGCGAGTACATCACGAATCAATCTTTCAAGTCGTGTTTTTGTCTTATAATGAATCACCATGGTACACGTATAATAAGTGTTTATTTTCGGATTATTTAAGTCCGGCGGGTACCCGCGCGCTGCGGAGTAGCACAGTACCTGGGTGACTCGTCCATAGACTTAAACGGAGAGAAGTAGCGCCAATGTTCTTCCGCAAGACGCATGCAGTGCGTCTCAGTGGGTAGTTGCATACGTGTGTCTCCGTTGTTAAAGTTTATTGTATGATTTATCGTTAATTTGAGACTTATTTTAACAATCGGGAGTCATGTAAACATGACATCACGGGCGTCTTTTCTGGTCAGTCGTCATGAAAACATGGCGTTTGGAACAGAGTGAAAACAAACTACATATCACTGTATACCACCAGTAGGCTACCGGTAAGTTATGTGTGAAATCACTAACTGTCTGACTATCAAACTAGACAATAAATATTTTTTTAGTTTGTCACATGTAGACTAATATGAAGGTGATAACGTCTTTAACCCTTAGTGCAGGAGTCACAAGTGTTTTGTTTTAGACATATAGTAAAGGTAATGGTTCAATTAAAGGACTGTTAAAAGAAAAGCTGCAAATTAACAAACTATTAATAAACCTACCATATGTTGTAGGCATAAAAGTTATAAATTAGGAGATTTGTCATTTTGACAAAGGCAAACAATACACTGTATATTCACATAAAGCCATACCCACACTGCTGGTGTAGCCCACCTTTTGTCCTGAGACTTTAATATGGCATTAATGGCAAAAATGTGCTAGCTCACCATTAATTAGAAATAAAAAGGTTGGCAAAAAATGCATCTGAAAACTCACCAGATTGATGCTTTAAAATATGTAATTTTAAAAAAATTCTAAGGGGGAGCATGCTCCCGGACCCTAGGGGTAATATTCTTCTCATCTTTTTCACCCCTGACCCATTTTCATGCCTGAAAGGTCTCCAAAAAATCTTTATTTTGGAGTTAGTTGAACCAATGTTAAAATGAAAGCTATTTTACAATATACATATTATTGGTTTCTGTAGGAAAAAAGAGCAGGTGGTGGCAGCGGAGCTCATTGGGTGCTCAGCACCCCTAAAGCTCTAACCCTAGAATCGCCTCTGGCGGTGACAGTAATTTATTAGGTTGTGAGTATACAAGAGTACAAAAGTATGTGGGAAAATCTAGTGGCAGTTGTTCTACAAGTGTGACACAAACCTCATTTTTTGTGATTTTAACTTGATATTTGGATCACAACTAATTGAGATATATTGCTTCATGTTTACATTATTTATTGTGTGGAACATTTACATTTTTATAATTTTATTTATAAAATTAATATGTTATTGCATTATTTTTATGTATTAAAATAAAGGTAAACTGCTATAAAAAATATTTATATTTAATATTTTCACCTGCACATCTCTGAAAAACCCTAAATTGTCGTCTTTAAAGCAAGACCAAGATTTTAAAAAATCCCAGAGAAATATTCATTTAAAGATGTAAATCACATTTTCACCCCCACTTAAACGGGATTTGCGACACATAAGGGGTTAAAATACGCCAAACCATGTGTCCTGTATCATAGCTCCATGAATGACCTTTACAGCAAAAAAAACGTGTGAAAATCAGTTTGATATTCACTGAGATATGATGAATTAAATGCACTGATAGCTCATTCCACCTGTCAGATTACACTGAGTGGAGCAGGTGACCGATCTAAGATGGCGGCCCCATGGCTCGACCGCAACAGTATATCTATGGCACGTTCAAGCTCACACCGGTCCACAACGTTTGGCTACGGTTTCCGGGTTGAACGACATGTTTCCTGGAAACGGTGTGCAACGGTGTCCAACAGGTTTTAGATGCGTTTTCTCGTTTGGTGGGTGTGTCAGAAATGTTGGCCCAATCAGCGGCAAGATGTATATAAACCACGTGGTACTAAAGAGACAGCTCGCTCAATGGGTTCAAGTTGGAATGTTGTCTTTCATTCTGGATGGCCAGGTCAGTGACTGTAACATCAGGGGTATTTCACAGTATTAAACACACATGTAACGATTTCATCAGGCTTTAGAAACATTTAAAAAAGAACACAAAGAATGCCCTCTCAGCTACCGTAGTTGCAACTCTTGCGTCATCACAACAGGGTGTTCAACACATCAGCGTTTCTGTTTAATAAACGTTGTGCAACGATCTCAAACCCTGTTGCACATCGGTGCACACCATTTCCAGGAAACATGTCGTTCAACACGGAAACCGTAGCAAAACATTGCACACCGTTTTGATCTTGAACGTGCCCCTGGTCACTATCACTATCATATTTTGTACGTTTACATGCACAGAATAAGCGGATAACTATATCAAAAATCTGCTTATTATAAAAAAAACTGTTTTCGTGCGTGTACATGCAAATCAACATACGGTCTATACAGACAACTGCGTTTACATGGGACTTGGAGATTTGTCAGGTTTCTCGCAGGTAGTGACGTCATCGCCTAAAGTGCATAATAGTCGATCAAAAAGCCGACCACGGCATATCTGTCTTAAGCTATATTGTTTATCTCTTTTCGTGTCTCCAGAACCTGAAAATATAACATCAGTTTTTATTTTCGCAGTTTCTCTGCCAACTGCTTTAGTAGAGCAGAGACTTTTATGCGTTACTTTGCGCTTACTTCCGCGTCTGACGTTTATCTTTCACACGCGCACATGGACAAAACCGCGAGAAAGGCGGTTAAGGTGTTTACATGCCACGCGAAATCGGGGTAATGAGCAAAAAACTACCTGTGCCGATCGGTTTTTGCTTACGCCATTTATGGGCATTCCCCGATTAAAGAAAACCGTTTTACACGTTTACATGACCCCACGTGTGTCAGTTTATTAAGCATAATCGGCATAAGACTGTGCATGTAAACGCACTTTAGTGACATCCTGTAACAAAAAAACTATCATACTCGTTATCTCGTTTTCAATAAAATAATTTAGACTCTTACTTTACCATGCGGAAAGCGATGTGCTTTAAAGGGACACAAGGCAGCATTTTTATGTTAATAAATCATCCTCGTAAGTCGGTATATGGTTAAATGACTCATTACATGACGAATTAAGACTCTCTCGCCCGCCCCTACCGTCTGTAGGAAGAATACCCCACTTGCAAGTTCGCTGTATCCGACCCGGTGTCCTTCAGTCTCGTAAAGTCTCAGATATAGAAAGCATTTACTCCCAGACACTAGGGGGAGCTAGTAGAGAAATAATACTCAGACTTGCCTTGTGTGCCTTTAATTCTTAGGCAACAGTTCAAAATCTGTAATTTTAAATAAAACAAATAAAATTAGTTCCTTTTACTAATAAAATGTATTTTACTGTTTCTTCCACTTTTACTCACCTCATGCAATCAACTTGGTTATTATTACTCTGCTGACGCAGTTGCCATCGTTTCAACGCTAACTGCTGCGTGCTGGGTCTGAGTAAAATGCCAATGGCGGGGGGGATAAATATGGTGGTCGCCCCGCCCCATCGTCCAGGCTGCAGCCTGGGGTTAATCACTTTCTGTGTTTAATGTGTAGGGCTGTCAAACTGCACAGTTATATAATGTCTAGATGGCAGTATTTCCCCTCAGACATGCTGAGAGACAGTGAGGATGAGGTTTGATCACTGCACAATAATGGTGACAATGGAATAACAATGAGAAAGGATTTGCTTTTCCACCACCAGACAACTGAACTGCAACGATACGCTGTGTCAGAACATTTTCAATTCATTATGACCTCTTGCCTCAAAATAACACAAGTAGATATACAGGATATAGACCGTTTCAAAAGATGTAAACAACACTGGTCCAGAAACACTTCCTGTTTCATTTTTTTTTACATATATCATTACCTTTAAGATGTTTGTTTGACTTTTTGATTCAGTTCTATATGTTCTGTTGGTTTTATCCCAACGTTTATCTAGTGTGAAAAAACTTGAAGGAATGATCTACTCATTTTCAATATTAAAATATGTTATTACCTTAACTAAGAACTGTTGATACATCCCTCTATCATCTGTGTGCGTGCACGTAAGCGCTGGAGTGCGCTGCGACGCTTCGATAGCATTTAGCTTAGCCCCATTCATTCAATGCTACCATTTAGAGATAAAGTTAGAAGTGACCAAACACATCAACGTTTTTCCTATTTAAGACGAGTAGTTATACGAGCAAGTTTGGTGGTACAAAATAAAACGTAGCGCTTTTCTAAGCGGATTAAAAAGAGGAACTATATTTTATGGCGTAATAGCACTTTTGGGAGTACTTCGACTCGGCGCAGTAACACTCTCCCTCTCCCATTATGAGAGGGAGAAGGGGAGCGGACTTTTCAGGCGAGTCGAATTACTCCCAAAAGTGCTATTACGCCATAAAATATAGTTCCTCTTTTAAATCCGCTTAGAAAAGCGCTACGTTTTATTTTGTACCACCAAACTTGCTCGTATAACTACTCGTCTTAAATAGGAAAAACATTGATGTGTTTGGTCACTTCTAACTTTATCTCTAAATGGTACCATTGAATGAATGGGGCTAAGCTAAATGCTATCGAAGCGTCGCAGTGCGCTCCAGCGCTTACGTGCACGCACACAGATGATAGAGGGATGTATCAACAATTCTTAGTTAAGGTAATAACATATTTTAATATTGAAAATGAGTAGACTATTCCTTTAACCAGGAAGTGCTTCTGCAGTGTTGTTTACATCTTTTGAAATGGTCTATTAAAATATAGGAATAGGGAATTGTGGCTGTTATGGGTTTTTATTTTTGTGAAAAGCAGAAATACTTAAACTTAAATTTACATCAACAGGCACCTATCATTGAAAATTTTATTTTATGACAATATAACCATGAATTTGCTCCAGTCAGTCTGATATCCAAAACTAAATGTTCAGTTATAAGTGTTCTCTGTTGTGTTGTGTTTTGGGATTATTTTCTTTCGCATTGTATAAAATTGATGGTTTATAAAGAAATTCTTTAGTTGATATAAAAGATTAAAGCAACTTTTAATGCAATTATTCAGCTCACATCTCAAAACAGACCACTGGTCATACTCTGGTGTCATTTTAATGTGGCAGTTCAGTATCTTTTAAGGGTTCGAGTCATTATTAATTATCCAGTTGATCCAGGAGATGTAGTTGCGGACTTTAGTGTAGACTCCAGGGAAGAACGGGTTGGCACAACTGATGCCCCAGGACACAATACCCTCAAACAAACCATTACAGATGAGAGGACCGCCAGAGTCGCCCTATAGCCAAGAAAAGCAAAGTTAGACTCACTTTGTAATCTTAGTAAAAAGAGGAAAAAGCACAGAATCAATGCAAGCATTTTTGTGTTTAAAAGGCGTCTAATAGGCGTCCAAACACAGCCTAGACGTCTAGGCTAAAATAAGGCTGTCAGAAAAGTTTAATAGACGTCTAACCATTTTGCTAGAAGTGTGTTACTCATAGCCGGACTATATGGGATCTATGGTCAGTGGCGTATTTAGCAAATTGGGGGCCCAAGGCGAAGGTATGTTTGGGGCCCCCCTATCCGACTTTTTTTACTCCAAAATGCAGATGGAAAGCAGAGAACGCACAAAGGGTAGCACTACACAAACTTATAGGCATGATAGAACACAATAGAGAATAAGTCAATGGGGCAAAAACAGGCACGGAC
Organism: Misgurnus anguillicaudatus; assembly: GCF_027580225.2. Classification (NCBI taxonomy): domain Eukaryota; kingdom Metazoa; phylum Chordata; class Actinopteri; order Cypriniformes; family Cobitidae; genus Misgurnus; species Misgurnus anguillicaudatus. Next base: position 12,563,452 of record NC_073350.2, read on the forward strand.
AGTAAATGAGAGAGAAAAAAATGAAATCTGATGCTGCACAAGAACTAGCCATGCATCAAAGCCAATGTTGTTACTAATCTTTCACATGCCCAACACTGTGATAAAAAGTAAAAAAAATCCAGCCCACTAAGTAAATGAAAAAATTTGATTAACAGATTTATGAAAAATAAATATATTAACAAATATTTATCTGATTTAGTGGATGGTTTCATCACGAATATAATGAAAGGGTTGTGTATTTGCCCACAGTGTATTGTTGAGTTTTTGAAAATGTTTAAGGGTTTTTCCCAAATATGTGTCAAAATAAGATTTGTCACCAAAAATCTTTTCATTTGCTGAAACACAGAGAAAGTTGTGGCCAAAATAAAACTCAACAGCACCCCATAGTGGACAAAAACATCCTTTGTTATTTATTGTTATTTACTTTACCACAAAATAATTTTTATCAGTTTAGGGCTTGGGCTTTTACTAGCAGAACTAGACGGTTGACTCACCAAAGCCCCATCATCACTTTTTTTTTTTTTTTTGATCCACTTGGGTAAGATCAATTAATTCGCGTTTATATTTGTCTTGAATTGTCTGTTCGTGTACTTTCCCAGTCCTTCTGTCACTTTGTGTTTATCTTTGCGCCGCACAGTGCACACCATTACAGACTAGTCCATTTTAATTTGAAAGAAGGGGGTGTATTTGTGTAGTGACAGATAAACATGAACTGGACATTTTAACTACTACTTCAAAGTTTCAAAGTGTTTCTTAAGAATATTATTACAATTTACCATGCTTTTATTTAAAGTGTTCATGATGAGGCTTTATTTATTTTTAGGTTGGTTAGGGGGCCCCCTTATATGACCGCTGGTAGGGGGCCCCAAGCAGCCGCTTACCTATGCCTCTATTTTAAGACCCCCTCTGTCTCTGTGAGACAACCTGTCACATTCTCAGTTTGTTATGGCGATGCAGCGTCTCGTTCCCTTCTCTGTTTTCCCCAATCATTGCCCTCTGGATTGATTTCCCACAATCCTCTTCACTCCTTTACCTGAACTGTGTTTGTTATTATCCTCACCTGACAGTCATCACCCTCATCATTGTGTTAAATACCCTGTTGTTCTCTTTGTCCTGGTCCGTTCTCGTTTTTGCATTGTGTACATTAAAGATATGTGTTGTTACTGCTCGTCTTTCTGTTTATTGTTTTATTTTTAATTAAAGTTTATCATTTTTTTATACTCATAATATACTTAATAATTAATAATTAATAATTGCACGTACAAATAAGTGCAATTATTATAAAAAATTACAAATAAATGAAACCCCACCTCTAACCCCGCCCCTAACCCAACATCACGAGCAAATGCACATCGTAAAAATACATACAAATGTTTTCGAAGCGGATGGCAGCGCGCCGACATGTGGTGCTTTCGCACTTTCGGCGACTGAGCTCGTCGTCATTTGCCGATCCCATACCCCTCTCTCCTCCCTGTACTTTCCTGTCCTCTCCTAACCTCACTATTGAATAAAGGCAAAAACTGGCCCAAAAATATAAAACTAACTTTTAAAAAAAGTTTAGAAAAAAATACATACAAAAATTGTCGTACGAATTAATAAAATGCGTAAAATACGTACGAATTGGCATGAAATTGTGTTGGTCATATTATTTTAAGGGGCTTACAGTAATGTTGCGGTTAAAATTTTGTATGCATTTCCCAGTCAAATTTCTCCAAATTGAATACCAATGCATTTATTTAAGGTTTATTTCAGTGAAAAAATATCCTTGATATCATTAATATTGACTGAGTACGGTCATGTCAAAGATTGAAATCAATGTGAAGTCAATGAGAGAAATAAAATTTTAATCTCATATTTAGATTATAAAACTTTAGCCTGGATTTCACAGACAGGGTCACAAATCCCTAAACTAAATCACCACCCATCCTGACTCACCTGGCAGGAATCCTTTCCACCAAACGGATAGCCAGCGCACACCATGTTGTCTGTTATTCTGTAGTAATAGTAGTATTGACACTGAGGGATGATGAGGACGTCCACGGCGCGAAGGACAGGTGACAGGTAATAACTGTACACCTGTGTGACGCCCCAGCCGCTCACTGTGCATGTTGTGCCCCCTAGTAAGGTAGGACTGCTTGAGACCGGCATTACTGCTGGCTGAACATAAGCATTGAGCTCTGCCGGCTTCTCCAGCTGATGTAAAGATCAATGTATAAAACCAGGTTTAAGAAAAGTTACATTCACTGCAAAAAATGACTGTCTTACTTAGTATTTTTGTCTTGTTTTCAGTAAAAATATCTAAAGATTCTTAAATTTAAGATGTTTTTTCTTGATGAGCAAAATGACATAGAAAAATAAGTCTAGTTTGTAGACAAAAAAATTAAGCGAATATGTGCTTAAAACAAGCAAAAAAATCTGCCAATGAAATAAGAAAAAAAATTAAGTCTTGAATTAAGTGTTTATGAAATTTGGAGCCCCGAAGGGGACATGGTGCAAAATTAAATAAAGTTTAGTGTCAGGTGCGCACGCGATAGATTCACGTGCGCACGCGATAGTTCACGTGAGCACGCGAAACTAAACTTTAGATTTTTTTTACTCCAATGTCTCGGTAATAAAAAAAGGAAACTTATTCAAGAAATGTTTTCTTATTTCATTGGCCAATTTTTTGCTTGTTTTAAGCACCAATTTTACCGAGCCCCTAAGGTGACATTGTAGTAAAAAACTCTAAAGTTTAGTTTTATGTGCTCACGCGAAACCTTGACGTGAAGAATTTTTTTAAGTTTAGTTTTGCGTGCTCGCGTGAAACTTTCGCGAGCGCACGTGAAAGCGATACTTTCACATGAGCACGCAAAAAGTTTCACGTGCGTACACAATATTTTACGTGCGCACGTGAAACTAAACTATATTTAATTTTTGCTCCATGTCCCCTTAGAGGCTCCGTAAAAATTTTTGCAGTGTTCTCATGTTTTTTTTTTATTCGACTTTTCAAAACTGTCCACTTTATGAAATAGAGCAGCTATGACATTTTGCTAAACATATGTGTTTAATGGAAGAGAAAAAATTATATGAAATGGAATCACTTTCATCTATGGGTGGACAATTTATTACATATCTTTTCAACTAGAAAACAGATATATGTAGTCATTTAGGTAATGGCTGATTTATAACTTTTTATTTTTATTTATAACTTACTTTCAAGAGCATGAGGTCACTATCAAATGTCCTGTAGTTATACATGTAATAGACCAGCACTTTCGACACATTGAACACCTGCTCAAAGCCCTCTTTTATGGAGAGGTCATGTTCACCCAGAACCACTCGGATTAAATAATTCCTGCAGACAACAACATATAATATAACATGTGACAGTGTAGATCGAAAACAAACAATGATAATAACCAATAGATAATTCAATGATTTTTTTTTTATTTGCTGTTGCCATATGTACTTGTATGTTATTTCCTCCTCACTGTGCACTACATTCTTCTTATATACCTTTACTTATATCACACTGTGTGTATACCAACATGATCTCAAATTTGATCAATTTATTTATGTCCATGGCACTAACCCCAACCTCAAGCGACAATGGTAAGAAAATAGAAAAATACATTAAAAAAATACATCGGAAAAAAACTAAAAACTATTTAAAAGAAATTTTAGCAAGTGTCACGAAAAAGACATTCCTGCTCAAGTCACGAAAAAAGCTGAATTTCGTGCCATGGACATATTGACATGACATTTTATTGTGCCTTAATTATGAAATGCAGAAAGAATGAATTTCTGCTGGGAAGCACGCACAAGTCCTCGCTCAAGGCTCAGAAAAAAACGTGCACATCAAGGTACCATATCGAACGTAAAAAGAGCACCTATGAGCACCTTTTTCAAACCAATGGGATACCCTGGCCTATTCAATTCCGGTCATGGAGGGCCGATGTCCAACAGAGTTTATCTAACACACCAGCCTGTCATTTTCAACCCTGTAGACTTCCATTAGCTTCTTCAGGTGCCTTGGTTTAGGGTTAGAGTTAAACTCTGCAGGACACCCGCCCGCTTGGACAGGAATTGAATAGCCCTGACCTTTACGGTCTTGTGGACCTATGGAGAAACAGGGGAGTCCGATTTTACACCATGTGCTATGGGTGTAATACTCACGGCCTCCAGCAGTGGGCAGCACAAACCACCCACTGTGGGTGTATGAGAGTCCCACCGCAGTAATGATAGTTGTTGTACTGAACAGAGGCCTGATATTTGATGGAATAGGGCTGAACCTCCTGTCCTCCAATGATTCTCTGCTGCAGTGATCCTGTGAATGGGAGGAATAATGATAAAGCTCATATCCTCCACAACAACACAAAAACGCCTCACCGACAGATTCCTGTAATGTATGCACGTACTGCAACTATTGAATATGCATTGTATTTAGATGCTCTGTTATTCGGGAATGAATTGTTTTACCTTGAAGGGTTAAGATGATTAGGAGCAAAATGAATTCAAAACATTTCTTCATGTTTGAGGGATCTAAAACACAGAGGACACATGGAGGTCAAAAAATGACGCATAGACTACACTCAGCATTGGGTCAAACAGGGATGAACCCAACACGCAATGTGTAAAATATAAACATGGTAACCCAACTTTTTGACTTGAGTAAATGTTAATAGACTAGTAAAATGTTTTACAGAACAAACAGTTAATAAAGGTATCTATCATGCAATAGTTTAGATGTGATGCAGTGCTATAGGTTGCGTTTTGAGAAGAAAAAATATATGGGCTTTCTTCAAAATATCCAAAGGGACTGTATGTGTATTACATACAGCCTAAAATATATCATATATGACTTCCAGCCATAAACACAAACAAACATAAAATTGGTTTAACTCACCCAGAGCATGGAAAGCTCAATCCTGGGCAGTAATAATCCCAATAACCGCTTAACAGTACTAAAGAAGCTGAAGATATTGTCTTTGCTTTTATAGTGTAACCGCATCTCTCCACAGGGTTTTGTGGTGTTGTTTGTACACTAACTATACCCAACAACAAAAACAATAACATGACAAAACTTGTCTGACCCAAAAGCTTTCAATAGCACTTTAATTTGATGCCACAGTCTTTGATTCATAAAGAGTACCTTGAACTCAAATATCTATTGACTCTTTGGTTTGATAAAACTGTTTGCTGGTGAATGGGATATCGGGTGACTGTAAAATTGGGTGGAAAGGGCACTGGAATAGTGGTAACTAAAGCAGCTGTGAACAAGGTCTTTCTAATATCCCTTGGCGTTTATTAATGCACATCAGTATCCTCAGGGGAGAGCTCCACCTTGGAAGTGTTTGCTGTTTGTCTCTGTCCAAAAACATATGGCTCCCTTTATTGATGTAATGAAAGTGTACTTTGGTAGATTTGTGTTAATCACGCATATACAGTGGCAAGAAAAAGTATGTGAACCTTTTGGAATTGCATGGTTTTCTGAATAAATGTGACATAAAAAGTCAATGGTAATGATAAACATAATGTGTCTAAAAATAATTACACAAAAAATTCTGATCTTTCATGTCTTTATTGAACACACTCATTCAACATTCAAAATGGCAGTGGAAAAAGTAAGTGAACCCTTAGAATAAAAAATTGGTTGACCCTCCCTCCCTTGGCAGCAATAACCTCAACCAGACGCTTACTGTAACTGTGGATCAGACCTGCACATCATTGAGGAGAAATTTTAGCCCATTCTTCCTGCTTCCGAACTGCTTTAGCTCTTTAGATGTCTTCAGATATGTATGGCCCTCTTCAAGTCAATCCATAGCATCTCTATTGGGTTGAGGTCTGGGCTCTGACTTGGCCACTCCAAAAGGTGGATTTTGTTTTTCAGAAGCCATTCTGTTGTGGACTTACTCCTGTGTTTTGGGTCATTGTCCTGCTGCATAACTCCCCTTCTACACATTTACAGCTGAGATACAGACATTCTCACATTATTCTGAAGAATTGTCTGATATACTTGGGAATTCATCTTCCCCTTAATGATTGCAAGCTGGCCAGGCCCAAATCATGATGTTTCCTCCACCACACTTTACAGTTGGGATGATGTTTTCATGATGATATGCCGTGCCCTTTCTACACCAGATGTAGCGTTGGGTTTTATTTTATTTTTCTAAAAATAGTTCAATCTTAGTTTCATCAGTACACAAAACATTTTGCCAATACCGCTGTGGAGTGTCAATGTGCTCTTTTGCAAACTTCAGGCGTGCAGCAATCTTCTTTTTAGTAAGCAGAGGCTTCCTTTGTGGTGTTCGCCATGGATACCCTGCTTGTTCAGTGTTTTACATATTGTAGACTTAACCCTAACCCCACAATGTGAAGCGCATCACAACATGTATGTATCACGTCATGTTTGTGGCTCTTCATTTCGAAATATGTGTTCGTCATGTCATGTAAATTTATGTGCATCACGCGTGATGTCAAAATATGAGCCTGCTGCAGACGCTTCGAAGGGGTTTATGATAAAATAGGCGCTCGTGTTTGCCAGATACTCACTTAATCTCGTGTGTAATCAGAGTTTAGTGTTAAATTAGTGTCTTGCGAGTATATTTTGTGAACGCAAGCATCTCTTTTTTCATAAATCCTTTTGACACGTGTCCAGCAAGCTTGTTATTTGATCCGAACATGACGAGCAACACACATGACACTCCGAACACATATTTTGAATTCGTGCCATTCGGAAGAGATGTCAACATCCGCCACTGACACTAACAGACCCACTAACAGTTCCAGTTGCCAGACCCAGCATTATTACTCCATTCACTTCTATGGTCTAATCTTAGCCACTGTACTTTGCTACCTTTCCCTACTTAGCCCATAAGCTCTGGAATGATTTGCCAACTGATGTCCCTGAATCAGACACAGTCAATCACTTTAAATCTAAAATTAAGACTTTTTTTCTTTAACAAAGCATTCACATAATTTGTCTAGTATATTATACTTATCTCGCAATAGTTAGCTTGTATGGAACAAAGCATTCACATAACTCATCTGGGTAATATACTTATGCCGCAATAGCTAGCCTGTCTATATCTGCGCATATATTAAAACACAACACTGTGTGTGACACTTGCATTACATGCGAACGGCCCCGAGGACATTGGGACAAACAGACCCAGTTCCGGCTGCCATGGAGGTCAACACACCACTGATCTACTGGCCGTGCTTCAACGTGATGCCCAGCCGATGCCTGACCAACGACGGAACCCGTTAAATATCCTTATCTGTTTACATACCGTTTACATCCCATATAAATATATATATATATATATATATATATATATATATATATATATATATATATCTCAAGTTTTTTTTCCTCCTATGACTTTTTGTTCCTCCCAGAGGTTTTTCACCTAGGGGGTTTTTTAACCCCAGGGAGTCAGCCAACACTGGCTTAACTTAGCACCCTCTGTATACGAGACATTATTAATACGCTCGCTTAAAGCGTAACTAAACCCCTGGTCAGAGCCTGACTCTACCCACTGGCAATATTTGAAAAATGCGAGAAAAGTGGGCAGATCCCAACGGAGATAGAGGGGACGACGAACTAGCTCGTACCAAGCATTGGTGAGATCGTAACAAGGGCGTGGTGAGCTTGAACCTGCTTACGTCACGAGTTACTTTTTGGACCCAACATCCAATAGGAAAATTCAACTGCAGTAGCCACCGTTCAACCTGAAGAGGGCAGCACTCAGACGTTTTTACACCATATATTGAAGTATTGAAACACTTTATATCCAAATGTCAAAAAATGTACTAAAATCAATGAACAGCACTAATAAAGCATCATTCTTACAGATCATTAACTAAAAAAAGTTGGTTAAGGGTTTAGTTACTCTTTAAAGTTTATTCATAGCCGCTGTATTTTGCTACTTATATTGTCTGTCGATTTTTCTGTGTTTCCCCTGCTTCTTTTAATGTAAAGCTGCTTTGAAACAATAACCAATTGTGAAAAGCGCTATATAAATAAAATTTGAAATAAATTGAATTGAGTTAATCTCCCCTCTCGTTTCTTAAAGGTACATCAGGTGATAAAGCGTTATTAGCGGTGTAAAGGCTGAGGGTTCGATTCCTGGGAACACACATATTAAGTCATATAAGATGAAATATAAAATGAAATGCTATGTTAACTCATACTGTATCTTGCTCATAACCCTGCCTTTGCTGTCGCTGTCTCTCTGTGTGATTCATGTTCCCTCAGGGTTGATAATAGTAACACAAAGACACAACCCAACTGCTCAAGTGTGCTACTGCATTATGAATGAAATCTGATGACTGCTGATGTCTCACGCAGAGGACAGAGGATTTCCAAACAACAACTGATAAATTCACATCCATGTAAAGGATATATAATGTGATAAGATGGACATTTAGCACTAATAGATAATAGCACTAAAAGTTGATCCTTGCACTGAAAAAAAAATGCAGCATGAAGTTAAAACAACTTTTGACCTGTGATAAGTTGACATAACTTATAAAAAACAAGCTGAAATTGTTTGAATTGAACTTAATTTTTTTAAGTTAAAGTAACAAAAACATATGTTGATTTGACAAAAATGCTGTTTTTTTAAAGTGTGGCTGATAATCAGCCACTTTAAGTGCTATATACTCTCATATAATTCATTGACTTTATGTTTACTGTAATAAAGGAGAACCCTGCTGAAAGATCAACTCCCATTAGTTTTCGATTCATGAATCAAACATTGTTAGCTATGAAAACTGAAATTAGAACTCTGGAAACCTGAGGAACGGCATTGATGTGATTTCTCTAGCAGGATGTCAAGGGTTTTGCTTGATATAGCCCAGCCAACATTCAGCCTTGCTTTACAGGTTTGCTTTGCAATGGCATTACTGCTCTTCTTAGTGCTGCTGCAACTCTTCCCAGTGAACTGTAAGTACACTAACAACAGTAATTACATTTCTTGTGCGGGATTTTCAGAAATATTCCAGAGAGGTGCATGGATCAATAGATCTTTCTGTCATTTAAACTTCATTGTTGCTCAGTGTTTGCTAAATCATCCACCCATTACGTAACCACTATTGAAACTGACAATGTTGACATAGATTAGTGGTAGACCGATATTGTTTTTTCAGTTCTGCATTCAATCCCATCCAGCAATGCTAAAGATTTGGATATGACCGTATTTGCACCTGTTAGCATGTATTGCTTAGCACATCATTGATTACAGTGAATAACATGCAAAATGCAGGATTTTGTAATGGTATTACATGGCAATTCGTATGTATTTTATGAGGTGGATAATTTGTATTCATTTGTACGCTGTAAGAAGTTGAATCAACTTAAAAAATTACGTCAATCGGTAACGCTTACAAAAATGAAGTTTATTCAACCTAAATTTTTCACCTAAAGTGAAATTTTAAGTTGAAAAAAAACGTTATTACCTTTTAACTTTTTACACTGTATGGCTACAATCGTACATTTTTGTACATTTGCTTTTGCCCGTGACGCTGGGGTTATGGTCAGGATTATGAGTGGGGTTTCGTTATTGTTTTTTATGATAATTGTACATTTTTGTACGATTTACTTCGTATACTGTAAAGAAAAGTTGTTCCAACTTAAAGGAAAACACCACTGTTTTTCAAAGTTCTTACCTCAACTTAGACAAATTAATACATACCTATCTTTTTTCAATGCGTGCACTTTTAATCTTTGTACAGCGTTTCTTGAATGTGTTAGCATTTAGCCTAGCCCCATTCATTCCTTAGGATCCAAACAAACGTTTTATTTTGTGCCACCATACTTACTCGTGTAACTACTCATGTAACAGTCTTTAAATAGGGAAAACAGGGAAGTGTTTGGTGGCTTCTAAATTCATCCCTGTTTGGATCCTAAGGAATGAATGGGGCTATGCTAAATGCTAACACATTCACGATACACAGTACAAAGATTAAAATCACTCTAAGTCACTTTGGATAAAGGCATCTGCCAAATCATATAATTCATATAATTAGAATATCATCAAAAAGTTGATTTATTAATTCCCTTCAAAAAGTGAAAGTTTTATTTATATTCATTCATTACACACAGACTGATATATTTCAGATGTTTATTTCTTTTAATTTTGATGATTATAACTGACTACTAAGGAAAATCCCAAATTCAGTATCTCAGAAAATTTGACTATTACTTAAGACCAATACAAAGAAAGGATTTTTAAGTGTACAAAGAAAGGATTTGTTTGACAATCCTCTCCAGGGTGAGGTTATCCCTATTGCTTGTACACTTTTTTCTACCACATCTTTTCTTTCCCTTCGCCTCTCTATTAACGTGCTTAGACACAAAGCTCTGTGAACGTAGCTGATTAGAGTGTGGCACCAGGTGTCTTCAAAATTGAACCTTTTACAATATTATAATTTTCTGAGATACTGAATTTGGGATTTTTCTTAGTTATCAGTTATAGTCACCAAAATTTAAAGAAATAAACATTTGAAATATATCAGTCTGTGTGAAATAAATGAATATAATATACAAGTTTCACTTTTTGAATGAAATTAGTGAAAAAAATCAACTTTTTGAGGATATTCTAATTATATGACCAGCACCTGTATACTAATAATTTAAATGCAACTTTAAATAATATCTGGTCATTTAGCCCAAAATATCAGGTTTTATTTTATTAGTATTCAATTCAGCACGAATAGGAATGAGATTAAAAATTCAACACTGGCTTCTTTGAAAACTTGAAAAAATCTGTTTATTTTCCTCATAGGTCTGGACTTCATTCAGGGGCGCATTGTTGGAGGATACACCCCATCACCGAATTCAATCAAATACATTGTATCAATACAAAGCTCCAAAGGTGTGCACTTCTGCGGTGGATGTCTGGTCCATAAATACTGGGTGCTCACAGCTGCTCATTGCAATGGGTCTGTGATATTTTTTAAAGAAATCTCTCAATAATGTTTTTTTTTAGTAACTGATCTCCTGACTAATGGCCAAATCTGTGAGTGAGATGAAAGCCAGGTTATGGCAGACATTCAGACAGGATGAGCTGTAACCTTGACCTGTCATCACTGTGTGGTACTTAATAGATGTTGGCTTATCTGTTGCTTGGCACAGCTGAGGCTGCTAACAGGGAGAAATATTGTCATCCATCTCATGTCCTTCACAAAGAACATCTGTGCAGAGCAAGTGATGACTGCAATTCAGACATAAGGCATTTCAATTTGAATTTTTATTGAAAAAAAATCAACTAATGTCAGACGTTTGCAGTTTTCAGGCCTTTATTGATCTTCCAGCCAACTTGTTTAAAGGGATCTTGGGTACTTTTCAGATGGTTATGCTTGGACCGGATATCGACTAGCTCAGGCTGTTTTTTTCATGTTGATGGTCTTGTTGCTTGTCTTTAAGGGTTGGTGACATGATGGTGGTGGCTGGAGATTTTAGTCTGGGTACTTATGAGGGAACTGAGCAGTTGTCCAAACCTCAGTCTCTGATCCCACATCCACTGTACAACAGGAGCACTAATAATGCAGACATCATGCTAATAAAGGTATGAGCAAAGTTAATTTTAAGAATAATTAGTTTGCAGATGACATTTGACTTAATTTTTTTTAAATAATGCAATGTAATTCCAACTTAAGTGTCCAAATATGTAGCAAGCAAAAACAACAGCTAGATAGTGGTAACCTTGGCATATGTTGATACAGAATAAAAGTTTAATGATGAAAGCTGTGTTTTCTGCCACTCTTGTCCTGATCTAGTTCTATATATGGTTTCTTTCAGCTTAGTGTGCCCATAGAGCTGAACAGGTATGTGTCCCTCGCCCCACTCCCCAAACAGAATGCAGGGTTACTGGCGGGCAGGATTTGCCGCGTGTCTGGGTGGGGCTCCACCAGCCACAGTGGAGGTCAAAATCCCCTCACTCTCCAGACAGTCAAAGTCCCCATCGTCTCTACTGCCAAGTGCAATGGCAGTGAATCTTTCAATGGAAACATTACAGCCAATATGATCTGTGCGGGGACAAGCAAAGGGGGAAAAGATGCATGTAAGGTATACCTCCGGATTGCACAAACCTGTATCTCATTAAATTTTAAAAAGAGATACATTCATGTGAGCTCTTCTTCTTGGAAACCAAAGAAGTTAGGAATTTGAAGAATAGGCATAAGCCTTTATATACACTCACCTAAAGGATTATTAGGAACACCATACTAATACTGTGTGTGAACCTGTTTCGCCTTCAGAACTGCATTAATTCTACGTGGCATTGATTCAACAAGGTGCTGAAAGCATTCTTTAGAAATTTGTGGGATGCACATCCAGGGCACGAAGCTCCCGTTCCACCACAAAGATGCTCTATTGGGTTGAGATCTGGTGACTGTGGGGGCCATATTAGTAGAGTCATGTTCAAGAAACTAATTTGAAATGAGTTGAGCTCGTGCAAATTGTAGCCTCTTTTCCTATTTGTAGTGGAGATGATGGTACCCGGTGGGGTCTTCTGCTGTTGTAGACCATCTGACTCAAGGTTGTGCGTGTTGTGGCTTCACAAATGCTTTGCTGCATACTTCGGTTGTAACAAGTGTTTATTTCAGTCAAAGTTGCTCTTCTATCAGTTTGAATCAGTCGGTTCATTCTCCTCTGACATCTAGCAACAAGGCATTTTCGGTCACAGGACTGCCACATACTTGATGTTTTTCCCTTTTCACACCATTCTTTGTGAACCCTAGAAATGGTTGGGCGTGAAAATCCCAGTAACTGAGCAGAGTGTGAAATACTCAGGCCGGCCCGTTGCAACGCTCAAAATTGCTTAAATTACCTTTCTTTTCTATTCTGACATTCAGTTTGGAGTTCAGGAGATTGTCTTGACCAGGTCCACACCCCTAAATCCATTGACGCAACTCCATGTTGATTAGATAATTGCATTAATGAGAAATTGAACAGGTGTTCCTAAAAGTCCTTTAGGTGAGTGTATATATAAAACCTGATTATCAGTTATTTAAGTGCTCTATTGCTGTAAATTAATGTTAGACAGTAAAAGGTTAAGAAATGATTCCTTTAATTAAGAACCTTTTACATTCATGTAAAAGTCTGCTGTTTTGTTTCAGGGGGATTCTGGTGGCCCTTTGGTGTGTGAGGGACGGGTCTATGGTCTCGTCTCTTGGGGAAATGGCTGTGGAGATCCCAAATTTCCAGGAGTGTACACAGCCGTTTCCAGGTTCCGCAAATGGATTGACCAAACCATATACAGCCCGTACCTACGATGCATGAAGCCATGAAATCAAACTTCACTGTAGTTAGAGAACAGGACAATTTAGATGTAAGCACATTGAAATATATGATAAAATGCTTTCAAGTACATTTTTATTTTTTATAATTGTTTAATAGAGAACAGGATTATGCTTACGTATCCTCAAGGTTAAACTTTTGTCAAGCCGGCTGTCAATCTGTGATGTTTAGATTGTCTATTAAGCAATCATAGTAATACTAATAAAGAGTAATGCTGCTCTTCTTAATGTTGCTGCAACTCTTCCCAGTAAACTGTAAGTAAACTAACAACAGTAATTTCTTGTGCAGGATCTTCAGAAATATTCCAGAGAAGTGCATGGTTCAAAAGATCTTTCTGTCATGTTAACTTCATTGTTGCTCAGTGTTTGCTAAATCATCCACACATTACGTAACCACTTTTAAAACTGACAATGTTGACATAGATTAGTTGTAGACCGATATTGTTTTTTCAACTGTGCATTCAATCCCATCCGGCAATGCTGAAAATTTGGATATGACCGTATTTGCACCTGCTAACATGCATTGCTTAGCACATCATTGATAACAGTGGATAACAAGTGAAATGCAGGTTTTTGCAATGGTATCCAGTGTTGGGGAAAGTTACTTTTAAAAGTAAAGGATTACAATATTAAGTTACTCTCCCAAAAAGTAACTAATTGCATTACTTAGTTACTTTTCATGGAAAGTAATGATTACGTTATTTTTATGTTATCTCTTTCAGGACTTGCAGGTGGCTTTCCATCGCAAAAATGACTGAAACTCCACTCAGGCGCGCACGCATGGAGTGCGTAAATCTACGTTAATACGTTTAGTTTAATGCAGTACATTGCTTTTTTACATAGAATTAATTAAACTGAAAAGTAACTCAAAAATTATTATGTACATTTATAAAGTAATGCGTTAGTTTACTTGTTACTTCAGAAAAGTAATATTATAACGTAATGCACGTTACTTGTAATGCGTTACCCCCAACACTGATGGTATCACATGCCAATTTGTATGTATTTTATGAGGTGGATAATTTGTATTAATTTGTACACTGTAAAAAGTTAGATCAACTTAAAAAATTACTTCAATTGGTCACACTTACAAAAATTAAGTTTATTCACCTAAAGTGAAAATTTAAGTTGAAAAAACATTATTACCTTTTCACTTTTTACACTGTATGACTACAATCGTACATTTTTGTACATTTGCTTTTGCCCGTAATGCTGGGGTTATGGGCAGGGTTATGAGGGGTTTCATTATTGTTTTTATGATAATCGTACATTTTTGTACGATTAACATTGTATACTGTAAAGAAAATGTATTCAACTTATAAAAAATTGTAAATTTTCTTAAAAAAAAATTCAGACAATTTACTCACCACCATGTCATCCAAACTGTCGATGTCTTTCTTTGTTCGGTCCAGAAGAAATTATGTTTTTTTAGGAAAACATTCCAGGATTTTGTTTCCACTTTAATAGACTTTAATGGACCCCAACACCCAACAGCTCAAATGCAGCCCAAAACTGCAGCCTCAAAGGACTCCAAACGATCCCAAACGAGGCAAAAAATATGCACCTCCAAACCACAACCTCCCGCCTCCCACCGGCCGTGCGACGAGCCAGCGCGAACTCAAGCAATTGCGTAATGACGTGGAAAGGTTACGTGTTACATGAAACGCACATTTGCAGACCATTTTAAACAATAAACTGACACAAAGACATTAATTAGTATCAATTGACATACAACAACGTCAGAACGGTCCTCTTTCTTTACACTTGTAAACACTGAGGCGTTGTGTCACATATGTCATCTGTGACCTCTTGACGTGACGATGTATTACATGAGGTCGCGCTGGCGCGCCACACGACCGGAGGAAGACGGGAAGTTGTGGTTTAAAAGTGCATATTTTTTATTTTTCTTGCCAAAAATGACAATCGTTTCGCTAGATAAGACCCTGCCTCGTTTGGGATCATTTAGAGTCCTTTGAAACTGCAATTTGAAACTGCACTAAAACTGCCAAGCGCTGGGGTCCATTAAAGTCCATTAAAATAAATAAAAAATTCTGGAATGTTTTCCACAAAAAACATAATTTCTTCTCGACTGAACAAAGAAAGACATCAACATTTTGAATGAAATAGTGGTGAGTAAATTATGTGGGGTTTTTTTTAAGAAAATGGACTAACTAATCCTTTAATAAAGTACCGGTAAATTGCATGGTTCCATTAAAAAATGTAATTAATTCAACTCAAAAATATTAGTTGACACAACATAACACAGTCAACTAATATTTTAAGTCGAATCACTTCAAACTTTTAAGGCAACCAGACAACTTACCTTTTAAGTTGAACCATCAAATATTTTTTACATTGTAATTAATACAAATTAGCCAACTTGTTAAATATGACGCGCAAATTCTCGTAAGATCAGGCTGGTTATACAGTATCTACTTTACATTCACAATGTTCCTGTAGCTCACAGTGCATTGAATTAACATCCCAAAAGCCCAAGGTTACACTGTAAAAAAAATCCGTAGAAACTGCAGCTGGGTTGCCGGTAACTTACCGTAGATTTAAGTTTATGTTATTTACTGGCAACATTTTGTTCAAAGTTAAATGAACATTAAACATTTACAAGTCTTTCTCTTTACAGAGTAAAACTAAAAAAACAGCATCAAGCTAAACATTCTGGGAAACAAAATCTGAAGCAAAAAACAGAAAAAGGTTGATGATGATTTCTGGTTCCCAGAATGCTTCGCATGAGGCTGCTATTGTATAGTTCCACTCTGTAAAGATAAAGACCTGTCAATATTCAAAATCCACTTAACCTTGAACAAACTCCTGCCAGTAAACAACATACATCCAAATCCACAGTAAATTACCGGCAACCAGCTGCAATAACATTGTAATTTCTACTGATTTTTTTTACAGTGTACAATTTTAGTCAAGCCGGCTGTCAATCTGTAATGTTTAGATTGTTTATTAAGCAATAATAATAATACTAAAGTCAAGCTCACCAAACCTGAACATGCAGTGAAATGGATGTGAATGTAGTATAACCTCGCCTGATTATAAAATATTTATAATCAAACCACTATATATATATTACACACAAACTTTTGCATACTACTGTATCAAAAATTATGGGGCCATTTTCTAAATATTTAGATTTTTTTGCTCCCTTTAGAATTCTGATTTTCAAAGGCCAAATTTTGCTCTAACAAATTATACATCAATGGGAAGCATATTTATTCAGCCATCCGATGATGAATCACAATTTTAAAACAATTGACACTTATATGACTATATTGTGTACTATAGTATCACAATTACTTCATGTTTTAAGTTTAAATCACAGATTTTTAAATAAAGAAATTGTTATTTTGCGCCTTTTAGTGGAAATGCAAACTAAAAGCTGTTACTTCTGAGGAGACATCTTTCAAACTCAGTTAGCAAATGGTGTTTTGCATAGTTTGCATAAATAATCACTTACAGTTGAAATGCCTAATAAATAAGTGAAAGTAAAACTCAAAACGGTTCATATGTTTAAAAAGAGATCCAATTGACTGTTAAGCTGTAAAAGGACTTGCGGTTATGCTTCACATTCAACAATGGATGTTTGCAAATCTAATAGGACAGGGTGTGTCTGCAGTTACTCTTCTCTAGAGGTGGCATCAGTTCCCGAGCTTTTAGTTTCATTGCCTGCATATGACACCGCATGTAAAATGATCAGATGTATGACAGACCATGTGTGTCTACACACAATGATGAGCAGCGGTTTGTATCGGATGAATGCGGCCAATTTTACAATAATAACAAGATCAATCATCACTTACATAAACAATAGAAATTCATCTTAAATGTTAAACCAACCAACAATAGTGATCATTGGGGAATAATGACGTTTTTGGAGGCTTGCTACTAAGTGCTAACACGTTGAAATTATCTGATGGATCTCTGAATAGTGTTTATGGGAAGTAAAGCATAACAGCATGTTCCCATGAAGTCAAGCATTGTGAATGAATATGCCACACAGACATAAGTCAATGCTAAATAATAATGTGTCGTTTCCATTTGATGATAAACTAAGAGTTTGTGATTAATGTGCTTATTATTTGTGATAATAATTTGATGTGAAATGTGAAACATTATGTGCAAAATGACATTGAAAGTAATTAGGAATAGATGTTTGTGACAGAATAATATTTTGCAACTTTGGTTCATCATCAGTATCTTTGGTAACAAAGAACAAACTTATCAGCAGTGTTGGGGAAAGTGACTTTTAAAAGTAATGCATTACAATATTAAGTTACTCCCCAAAAAAGTAACTAATTGCATTACTTAGTTACTTTTAATGGAAAGTAATGCTTACGATACTTTTCCGTTACGTTTTATTACTTTGCAGGTGTTTTTATGACTGAAAAGATCTGCATTCCGAATTTGAATATTTCCATCGTAAAACTGTCAAGCTCTGGTCTGCCATCTCCATTTCTGAGAGTGTGTAATTCCACATTAATACGTTCAGTAATGCAGTACAATTTTTTATACATCTAATAAATTAAACTGAACATTAACTCGCATTAATTTGTAAAAAAAAGGTAACTCAAATATTAATGTGTACATTTATAAAGTAATGCGTTACTTTACTTGTTACTTCAGAAAAGTAATATTATTACGTAATGCACGTTACTTGTAATGCGTTACCCCTAATACTGCTTATCAGTATAAACCAGTGGTTTTCAATGGGTTGCAGCTTTGTAGATTTCTTTAAAGTCAGCAGGCATAAACAATGCAATGCATTTTATTGTCGTCAAATTGGTCTACGGTGCCAAACTGGGTAAAATGTATCATAGACTGCATTCTGTGAGTGCACTGTAAAAAGTAAAAGTTGGATCTGCTTAAAAATTACTTCAGTTGGAAACACTTAAAAAATTAAGTTTTATCAACTTATATTTTCTCACTTTAAGTAATAAAATAAAAATAAAAACTTTAAAAATTACTTCAATTAACATTGAAAAACGTAAGGGTTATTAATAAAAAATGTTCACTTTAATTTAAATTTTTTGTGTGTTACTAATTATAAGTTTTTTATTATTAATCCAACTTTCACTTTTAACAGTGTGGTTGGTATGTCCTTGTGTGACAAGTGTGTGACCTAAAAGTAAATTAATCAAAATGACAAAATTAAACAATTTCGACTTGTTTTTCTAAGTTATGTCAACTTATTACAAATCAAAACTTTAAAAAGTAGGTTGAATTGACTTGCATAATTAAGTTGTTTAAATTTCATGCTGTTTTTACAGTGTATTAAAGTTGCACCACACAGTTGTGCTATAGATGTGGCGAATTACTGAAAGCATAGGACCATATATTTAAGAGACAAATTAAGTAACCAAAAATGACAATTATCGTATTTTAACTTTAATAATTGCGTCACTATGAAAAAAAATAAAACTGCCTTAAATGTTTGTTTATTCAAAAATAATTGTTTATTAAAAATTGGTTTTACAAGTCAGTTCAAGTCGCTATTTTAAGTTTGCCTCTGGTTTCACTTTTCAAATGAAGAAATGAATAATTGTTCTTCAAAGTTATAACAACTCATTAAAACAAGTTAAAATTGCTAAATTTGATAAGTTAAAGTGTAGAATTTTTGTAAATATGCTGTTAAAAAGACTTGTAAATCAAATGGCATTTTAAGTCAAAAGTAATTTTCCTATCATAAACCCCTAATGATAGAGTTAAAAATGACCCAATGTTGGGTTGTTGTTATTAAACCATGGGGTATAATAACCCAGCAGTTGGGTTAAAATAACTTAGCAAATGTTCTGTCCAATATTATGGGCCAAAAATAACCCAGCCATTTTTAGAATGTACTTTAAGGAAACATGCATTATGGATGTGACAAAAAGGACACAAGTTTTGGGGAGATAACATAGGAATCTTTAAATTAAAATGCACAAACCATAAAAAATGGAAAAGGGACGACTCTACAAGGAAAAATATTTTTATTTTTATTTTCATGTCCACATTTATGACAAAGAAATGACTTTATGGATGTGACAGCTCAGTTACCGTACCAAACTATAGACGTTTCATCGGACGCACGTGATACACGTCTGGATCCGAACTTTACTTCCGGTTTCATTTGTTTAATGGTCTGACTAGTTGCTAAAATGATCTCTTGAAGAAATGCCTCATCGAAAATAACAAATGTTTTGGTTTAATCTATGTGTTGTTTTTTGCTTGTTATATAAATAAACTACGTTTAAAGAACTTTGTTGTTATTTATTCTTAGCAGAGTTTACCGGAAGTTACGTGTGGACCGCGACAGCCGCTTGTTTATGTTGTTACTGCTGAAACGGTCTATAGGAATTTTTTGTTTTATTGTACAAAGACCTTGGTATTTAAGACCCTAAATATTGCCATTTAAGATATCAGTATGGTTAAAAGATTTTGGTAAAAAAAATGTATGGTAAGGTTGACATTTGCATGAAATTGCTCCAATTTGTTTATACAGTACTTCAAAAATTAAAACAGCAAAACTAGTTTATTGCTGGGCCCATTCAGTATTAAAATATTTGATATACATTTGTTTTAGTGTGTTTTCAATTTTGTTTTTGGGCACTAGTTAAACACTGATCAAGTCTGTCAAAATGTTACTATCAAGTACAAGAAACAGTTAAATCACTATCCAATTTCTTTCCTCTTTTACATTGACATGTATTTATTCACATGGCAGACACGTTTACTCTAACCAACTTACAGAACATCCAATACATCTATAATGAGGCCATATCTAAAAAGATCTAATTGATTATATATCAGTATGCTGTTTTTAGATAACCAAGCACTCTGTGCATTCACATGTTCAGCCTTATCAGATAGAATGGCACAAAATGGCCTCCGTCATGGTTCAATCAGAGACAGGAGGAAACTGAGTATCTATCTTCCTTCCTGCTCACTGGATATTTCTGCAGTGGAGTGATGGTGACTGCTCTGTGATCATGGAAAGGTTATAAATGTACTGAAGATTATGCTCTCGAAATCTTGGAAAGAGGAACAAGCCCCCTCAGCTCATATCCAGCTGATGTCCGTATGGCTCCAGCTTTTGATATTGTGAAATGAAAACCTACGCACTGAAGGGAGAAAAACATCCCATAATTCTTTCTCCTGTGATTTTGCAGGCGTTTTTAATATCTTGTTCTGTTTGTTTAGGCTTTGACTGTGAAGCATCAAATAAGGATAAAAAGTTGGGTGGGTTGTTTGTGTTTCTACATCTAAGATATGAGGACATGAGTCTAAATGTCATGTCAGGATTTAATCTTATTGATTTTTCATAATAATGTGGCAACTTAGTTAAACGTCAAACAGTGAGAGGGTAACTTTGAAGTAACATTATAAATAAATAAAGGTTATATTCTTTACATATCATACAGTATAATCATTTACATTGCAAATGCTATATTTGCGCCTGGAATATTTAGGCTGAATTAATAAAATTGGGAAATCATACAAAAGTAATCTAAACTAAGCTGACTCTGGCGTTTGATGAATGCTTGTTTTGTATGAATGGCGGCATTTTGATCCTTAGATAAACAGCTTGGGAAAATTCCCAAGATTTATATTGGCGATAGAGCTGCACTGAAAGAGCTGGAGAGCCCTAGACG
The DNA here is from genome assembly GCF_027580225.2 of Misgurnus anguillicaudatus. NCBI lineage: Eukaryota > Metazoa > Chordata > Actinopteri > Cypriniformes > Cobitidae > Misgurnus > Misgurnus anguillicaudatus. The sequence goes on from NC_073350.2 coordinate 12,584,388, forward strand.
CACTCATCTCCGCGCGTCGCTCCACCAGGAAGCTCGCGCCTCAGTGACGTCCGTTCTCCATCAGGTCTCGTAGGGATCTTTGTTTTGCATCGCTTCCCAATTTGCATTCGTTTCTCAGGTTTTCCATACGACGCCCCAGCCGCCCGAAAAGCCCCGCGCAAACGGCGCGTGTACCTCCGCGAGCGCGCGTCCCCACCTTCAGCGTTCCATCGTTCGAAAGAATCCTGGAAATTTTGTATAAATCGCCGGGTCTAGCGCTGCTACAAGAGGGAAATTACATGCGTGCGCCCAGCGTGCCGCGGAGACACGTGCGATAGAGGTAAACAGCCGCCCGCGTCGCGAAACGCTCGCTCGACAGTCGCGCTTTTCACATCGCGCTATCGATTAAAGAGGATATACAGTAGCTGCTGTTTGCGTGTCGGGTCAGTGAATACAGCATGTCTGATGTGTTACCGTACAACGAGGACAAAATGACTCATTATGGAAACGACGGGGACGAGGAACACCTTTCCCTCACCTGCCGACTCCTAGATACCAACAACTTTTTCGCTGGTAACCAGAATAAACGACCGCCAAAGCTCGGGCAGATCGGGAGAAGCAAAAGAGGTAACAGAGAAAGCCTTTGTTAAATTGCACGAACAAAAGAAGTCGTTTGTTGTGGGCGCAAATGATGCGCAAATTCCTTGTTGCGCTTCACTTATCCTTCCCAGTTACCATTTTACGCACGATGCATGGAAATGTTGCGATTATACTTCATACGTAGGATTTTATCAAGTGATTTCGCACGCATTACGATTGTCTTGTGCACTTCATTCTGTCATGCTTAGTGCTCAGCTGTCTTCAAATCTTGGAAGGATAGATAGGTCTTTAAAACGGATAATGTGATGTAATGCGCCATTATTGCTGAATTAAAATTCATGGCAACGTGGAATCTCCATCTTTGCGCCCCTTGTGTCAGTGCATGTGCAGATGAATGAGAGACAATGTGTGGGTCTGTCATCAATACACAGTGCTCAACCCTTTTCTCTCTATCCGACAGTTATTGAAGAAGAAAACGATGGCGAAGCGTTGGAAAAGAGCACAGAGAAATCGTCCTCATCTGCGTGAATTGGCCACTAAGAGACTTAACCTCCCGTGTCTATATCCAAAGACGTTTTGAAGAGGCACTCTCTCCCATCTGACAACAAGCACTTCACACATCCTTTCTTCAATCTCCCTAACTCCATTGTCCAGGGTTTACAGACTGATTGGTGGACTGAAGCGGCGGTCCGGAAGAGTGGCGGGCCCAGGGGCTCGAAGGAATACTGTGTTTTCCAAACTATTCCGAGATATGTGCAATGACAGAGTTGGGTCTCATTAAAGAGGCCGCACTCTCTTTTATTTTTGGTTATAATGAAGCAATTAGAAAGACTGAGCAAAGTACCATTAACATCTAACCAGTATCTTCCCCATAACGTGTCGGTGCACGGTTAACCGAGTAGCCTGCTGGTGGTGTTAATGGTATGCAAGCAATGGTGATCTTTCTTCCACGGTGGACCTTTAAAGGGGTTCCACTATGTATGTAAAAAAAGCTATTTATTAAATCTTTGGATACATATTTTGCAGTGTTGAAGGTTGAGCAAACGTTTTATATAGAACGATGACGAGAAGTGATTTTGCTTTCGATTAATGTTTTGTATGTAGCTTAACTGTGATTCTCGTGATCTGCTTTAATGGTGATTTCATTTCAATCGTTTGATGTTCGTTTGCTAACAGGTAAAATCTGGAATGTCAGTTGAACTACAGTAATCTTACAGTTGCATTATTATTATTATTATTATTGTACAACTATTTACTGTAAATGTGCCAAATGATCCTGACAGAAATCGATATTTCTGTGCTTTCTTCACGTGCACAGTTTTATTAATATTTGGTGGTCATGTTTACAGGGCTCTTTCATACTTGTGATGTATTTTAGTCATGCATGACGAACCTCAAGACCTCAAGAACGTCTTCTTGATTACCGTATTTATCTCGCAGAACATTTCTACAGAATATCTGTTATAATAAAGATTTCGAGAAACGTTAACCTTGTTTTTGTGACAGATCCATAGACCGGCTAACGCTCAGTTTAGCCCGGTTAAATCTGTGTGTGTGTTCTCAAATCCAAGGGACGTGACATTTCCCCCTCTGCCACAAGCTTTAAATGATTCATGCTTTGGGATGAGCATTGTCAAAGCACACGATTATAAATCCAGTCCACCGAGATCGTGGAAATCACGTGGCGTGTCAGTGCAAATATTACATGCAGACTGTACATGAGTTTCCCAAGGCTCTTTCTAGCAGTCTAGAGGTACGGTTAATAAAACGCTGGCTGGATGGGCTGCCATGGCAACAGATTCACCTTGCATGCAGAACCCACTGAAATCTCACATGTGTCCACTAGGGAAGCCACACAGCAGTATGCGGAGGAAACACTGTTCAGCTCAAATCATAAACTATTGCATTATGTAAGTACAAAAAAGACTTTTGTGCTCATGCAGAAATGTAGCAATAAACCCTTATTGGGTTGGATTTACATATAAAAGCCAATAAAATGGCATTCCCTAAAAAGCAAAGGTTGCGAAACAAAATGGTGCATTGTGCATTTTTAAAATGTCACAAATACCAGGGAATACCGTAAAATGAGGATGTGAATAGTCCGATTATGTAATGCACACGGGAAGTCAGCCGGTGACACAGGCTGGTGTATGGTAGAGGCATGCAAATACGCAGGCTTCTAGTGCAATTTGCATTTCGTTTGGCTTTGTTCAATGGGGGCTCCTGCTTTGGCTTTTATGGGAGTGCCCTGTCCACTGGCAATGTGACTCACACGTTAAATTGAACCATGGGAGGGGGCTGAGGTCAGAATAGGGAAATGTTTGCGGTGGTTTTGGACATGACCTATGGAAGGTTTCGTGCAATTCAAGACTTGTGGAATCAATAGTCAAGTATGAAAAAATATGCTTTTGGGGGGATTTTTTTCACATGGTACCCAAAGTAATTTGTGTTTATGCTAATGGAAGGACTTTGTTTTTCCATTTTATCCAAAGTGACTTGAGCTTTAGGAACATTGATACCCAATGGCCACCGACCACATTATATCAAGTCAATATATCATACTAGCAGTAAATGATTGATGTCAGACGTCATGTCACACAGTCAGCCCGTATCTACATGATAAGCGATTATCTTCTGGTTTTATTTCCGTATCGATGATACTGGTGGTGTGCGGTGTGGATTTGTTTGGAGGGCTAGTTGTTATTTTGTTGGGAGTCTGAGTCAGAGAAGCTCACTCAGTATGTACACCATGCACACCAGAAGGCGACATACACTGTTGGCTGACTGGGCTGTTTCCATGGTTACCATTACAGGTTTTTGCTCTCTTTGCTGCTGCAAGTCGTCAGTGTACGAGAATGTTTCGGAGAGTGATTTTTGATGCAGAGGCTTGGAAAGAAAGCAGCCGGACATATGCGTCGTGCGTTCGTTCCTGTAGAGTATTTGTGGAAAACTTGTCGGTCGTAGTTTACCAATCCAAATATGATGTAATAGAGCCACTAATTGGAATATAGAAAATCACATTGCATAGCACGATTTGGCTTTCCACTGCGGGTGATGTAACACTATTGTGCGGTTCCACGGAAACCATTTAAAATGCATCAGCCGTCTACAGCCGTACGCACACCGTGAACAAATATTCCACTGCAGAAGCAAAGCCTTGCCGTAGTAGAGGTCACTTCACAATCTATTACATGCAGATCGTGTTCGGAAGGGAACGGGGTGGGTTCTTTGTCTCTCTGTGCCAAAGAAACACAGTGTAAAAGCCCTGGGCAACATGGCTGGTAACTGTGTAAGTGAAGCTCTTGAATAAAATATGTTGGTTCAGATGGAAATACACCATTGGTCAGTGGGTTAGACCCACATTGTCCTTCACAAAAACAAACTGGTAGGGCATTGACTCGGATACAGGAGCCAGATTCAGGGATGAAAACCAAATAACTACTATTGCATTTTCATAAAAATGAAACTTTTCATATTACTTCCTTTTACTTGTTATCTTGCAAGTAGATCATTATTGTTTCTATACATATTGTGACCTTTTAAAATAATGTATTTTTCCAGTTGAAGGAGAACCAATCAGCTATTGAGTATCAGCATTATAAAGAAACTAATGTATTATTAAGAACATAATAAAGTAGGACGGGGAATGTGTTATAGGAGAATGATTGCCTATCAACAAACACAATAAAGCACTTATCTCTGGATACAAAATGCTCTGGTACAGGGCCTGTTTGTGACATTAACTAGTACAAAGAGAACTTCTGATGTTTTCCTCATTCATTTGTGATGACATGAGAGGTCAAACATTAAATTTGCTAATAAAATTTGTGTAGCTACTCTTTTTGTTGTTGTTTTCTGAATTGTATCAGCACTTTGGCACTTATGACTTGGATTCAGTGTTGCTCTGTGTAACACATTGTGAGGGTATGGCCCCCCCTTGTGTAGGGTGTATCTCTTCGTGCCCTCCAAAAAAATATCTGACATAAAACTTAAAATTTGAATTAAAGGCAGGGCTCCATGATTTCTGAAAGCCAATGTTGACATTTGATATCACCTAAACAAACACGCCCCTACCCCAATAGAATCAAGACCTTCTTTTGATAGACCCGCCCACACATACGCAACCTAGGCAATGATGATGTTTGGTAGAAACGCACCTTACTGCTGATTGGCTACAAGTGTGTTTTGGTAGTTGTCCTGACTCCATTTTCCAAATCGTTTTTCAGAAATTGTGCACTTTGCCTTTATACAAAGCATATTACATTTTGAAGTGCTGTTGGTTTATGGTAGCATTATCTGAGGTTTAATTGACATTAATAAAATGTAATAAAACTGGCGGCCCCTTGCACCATCTTGTGGCCCCCATGCAGTTTGAGCTTGTCATAACAAGCCTAGCCTAAAAATAGCCCAATGACCTTAGGCCAAAAGCCACAACTTAAAATATGCCACACTACCATAACTATAATACATATTTTACATTCACTTTATGCATTACACACAATTTGTTCTTAATGCTCACTATAAGTAATTATTAAAAGATGGAAAGCAGATAAAAAATCCAGCTTGTACCAAATACAACCTGCGGCAACAGTTTAAAAGTAGCCCAATTATGCATGAAAACCACAGACTTGGCAACACTGCTTGGATTCAATGTGCACATTTTTACTAGCATTATGACGTTATAATTTGGATGATGTGATTATGTGTGTTGTTGGTTTATGGTGTGACATTCATTTTCCAAGTTAAAAGCTGTAAATAACCTGCATGTACGTTTAAGTTGCTTTTATATTACATAGTGACAAAATGGCTATGTAGTACTTTATCTGGAATGGTAAGGTAAATATATGAATCTATGATAAAGGCTTAGATGTATTGTTTATCAAATGTCGCCTACAGTATCTAAAAAACAGAAACTTTCTAAAAAACGTGCTTTTTTTATCTTTTATTCTTTGATTGTCATGGGCACTTGGCACTTAGATATCATAATGGATGAGAAAAGATAAAAGCAAAGGTTCCTCTGAAATTGCTTTAAAGGGGTAAAGAAAAGGATTTCTCCAAACACAAACTGATGTTATCTTTAAACACAACAAGCAAAAATTCAAAAAAAATTCAGTCTATTTGACAAGAGAAGAAGCAAGAATCAATTACTCATTAAACCAACAAGAGACCCAGCCAGACCACAATATAAAGTTGACAGTCACACCTGTTAAAACAGGTCGAGTGAATGAATAGGTCTCTATAGATGTTCGCAACCAAAGAGAGTCAGAATACAGAAGTATGCACTATTTTGCAATGTTAGAAAAAAACAGATCCTTTATTGTATGTTTATTTAAATAAATAATGGAATGACTCAGTCTGGCAAATAATCATCTTCCATCATTGAAAATTGCCTTCCTGTAAGTGTGAGGAATTAAAAAGGTATAGGGCAGCATCTACAGGCAATGCAGAGAATTACTGATATCTAAACCGGCTCTTAGTCTTTTTTCCAGTTAATCTGATCTGAGGAGACACCTTAACGGTGACATATCATGAAAATCTGACTTTTTCTATGTTTAAGTGCTATAATTGGGTCCCCAGTGCTTCTATCAACTTAGAAAATGTGAAAAAGATCAACCCAGTAACTTAGTTTTGGTAAACCATTCTCTGCAAGCATGTGAAAAAGTAGGTCATTGAAATTTGGTTCCCCTTGTGATGTCAGAAAGGGATCTTATGATAATGACGGCCCTTAATCTGACATTTAGTGCCGAGAGAAAGAGAGAGCGAAAAAACAATTGACGCCACAATTGAGTTTCAATTTCAATAAACCATCATCGTTATCAGTGTTTGCATTCCATCAGCTCATTTGCATTTAAGGACAAACCCAAAAACAGCACATTTTGCTCACACATGCTATAATAAATTGTCTGTGGGGTATTTTGAGGTAAAACTTCACATATGCACTCTGGGATTTATTTGACATCTAAAAAAATTATTGTGAAATGTCCCCTTTAACAGAACACATCTAAAAGAAGTCTTTTGGGTTTCTAATCAGAGAAGCAAGCAAGTGGAGTATAAATGTGCAAGAAACATCTCACAATAAATATAAAATCACACAATTAGCTTCGTTTCAATTGTATATATTTTCTAAAGTTGTTTTCACGTTAACTCTATTTAGAGTGTGCTTACAGTAACAAATCGACTGCGGAACATTTAAAAAGGAACCACACGCGTGTAAGCTTGTTTCCGCCCGGAAGTGTGAGTATCGCACAACGTAAAGCGAGGAAAGCCGCACGCCATTGTATGAATTTGTTGCGTTGAAGTTTTACGTTTACTTTTTATCAAACCTTTATATGTAGTTCAATTTAACAGTCCGCTGTTAAATTTTTGAATCCTCTTTTAAAGAAAAGTATTTTATTGAAAAGTAATAACATGGCAACAGATTCGTGGGCCCAGGCTGTTGATGAGCAAGAAGCCGCCGCGGAGTCGGTACGTTTAAATATCAAATAGTGTGATTGTGAACAAGCACCGATAATGTGCTTTATTTCTGTAATCCGACAATTAGCAGAACTTCAATAATTTTCATTTTAAAGTTTCGTTAGTCGTGTAATTTTACAACTTCAGTGCTGTCTTTAGTAATGCTACATTGGGTTCTGATTTAATATTTTAAGAAATGCTTCTTAAAAACGCAGCAAATAAAAACTTCTACTTAAAAGTTAAACTTGTAAAGTAAAGTTATATCAAATTGTGCTGTTTTATGTGTTTAGCGTCGCTCTTGTTTTTGAGCATGACGTCATTAGTGACGCCACCGCATAAGGAGTTTCGTATTTCTTTTTACACTTTGCCACTGGCACAACTATTAGAGTGGCATTTGAGACATGATTTATAAAAGACTGTTAAAATTTATATAGAAATATAACGTATACATTATAGTGTATAAAAGTCTTTTGTAAGTCATTGAATGCTGGTTTTACAGATAAGCAGTTTGCAAATAAATGAGAAGGATGACACACCGAAAACAGAGGCAAAAGCAGAGGCGAAAGCAGAGGCAAACGGTGAGAATGAAACATGGTTGCATTTTGTTTATCCATAAAGTGAAACAAATTTTTCTGCTATGCTTTTTGATGTTAAGAATTTGTGTTCAAAGTGTTCAATTGGTTTGATATTATTAAGGGGCAAACACAGCAGTAGATGGAGAAAAGACAGAGGAGGATGATAAAGGTGAGTTATGATATTATCCTCATGTTTTTACTGTTTGTATTGTTTGTTTGGGTTCTGGGAGCATGTGCATGCTGTCCACCCAAGAGTTGACTTTACTGATCTGTATTGCAGATGACAAGGCGGCACAGTCACTGTTAAATAAACTGATACGAAGTAATCTAGTAAACACGACCAATCAAGTGGAAGTTCTGCAGAGAGATCCAAGCTCTCCGCTTTACTCTGTCAAGTCCTTTGAAGAGCTCAGATTGTAAGTGACACTTTTTGGCCTTCATTTTATTACAGCTTCAACACATACTAAGACAAAGATATAAAGTCTCAATTAAATCTAATTTATATTTCTGCATCGAGTGTATGTGCATAGCATAGCCTATGCAGAGTCGCGTAGCCTGTGCCGTAGACTTCACCATCAATTCTACTAGTGATGTTAGGTTCTTGAACGAATCGTTCTTTTGAGACGGTTCTCAGGAAGTAACCGGTCGATACGGTTCATGAATTGAACTGAATCAAATTTTAGTTTTGGGCATAGGTTCCGGGTTGATGACGCAGGTCGCACAGCCGAAATAGCACGTCGGACTCAAAAAGAACCGAACGAAGTTTGTCGACGATTCGGACGGATAAGTTGCTGACACTGCGTGTGAATCACCGAGGATTTGAATGAGCCTGATGCGCGAAGTTTCATTTTTTATTTGTTTCTTGATATGCTTGTTTTATTAAAAAGCTTTAGTTTTGGTACAATTTATTGTGCATGCAAATCATATTGTAGTTGTTTAAGGAAGACCAATGAGTTTAACACACAAGTGTGTTTATTATTTATACTTACACATCCACAATTGTGCATCAGTGTCTTTTAGGAATCTTATTCAAGTTGTAGGCTTGTCAAAACTGGTCAGTTGTATCTGGCATTTATTATTTATTATCCGCGATTGAAACTGTGACCACAAACATTACTAACTTCTTGTGAATGAAAGGCAATAAATCAGCTATGCCTTCACAAAAACAACTTTAAAATTTTTTTTTTTAATGTGTTGACACAAACGACTTTATTTTAATGTTTCATTGATACAGTAAATGCGTAGTGATGTCATTTCTTGATGACTTCAGGAATCGATGAATTGGCTTTTTGAACCAGTTCAATGAGCCGAACTGTCCGAAAAGAGCCGGTTCGCTGAAATGAATCGGACTTTGCATCACTAAATTCTACACAGACCGCAAGTCCTGTGATTGGTCTGCTAGAACCCCTCCCTCGGGTAAAAAAAAAACTGGGATGTATGGTGTTGCATCCTCTCGTACGCATTTCCGTTTGTTAACCGTTTGTTAAAATTAACCAAGTTGAGAAGTGATATTTAACAACTCAGGCTGTAACAAGTTGTTGTCTGATACACCAGTAAAGCCCCAAGTACAGTTTATTATTTTGCGTGTATGCGCACAGTCGAACGCACAGCCTTGCAAAGTGTAGATTATTTGACTTTTAAACATATACGCAGATGTTTAACTAATGCACAGTGCAACAAAATGCAACGCATCTCCTGGGCTACGTGCTACATTCTCCTGGATGCGCATACGTGTACAGTGTTTCAAAAATCTGTTGGTAATTTGATGACGAAAATTGCGCCATGTGCACTGTACACGGACCCTCAAGTATGCATTAAAGATTGACCGTAGTTCTGCTTTAAGTTATCATACCCGTTAGATAACACTTCCTACCTGCGGTCTGCATGTCGACACTGACAACAACGCAGAAGAATAAATGAAAAGAGACGCATAGCCATTGGCGTAGATATTGCGGCCAGTGTTCATCGCTAAAGTATGAACCAGGTTTTATGTATCTTGCCACAAATTTGCAGTGGACAAGACAACATGGGATGTGAGAATTGGGGGTCTCAGAGCAGACACCATACAATTTATTTGTTTCTTGGAAAGAATGAGGCTATTGTTTTTTTTTTTTTTGCGTGTGTAAATTATGCATTTAGTTTTACTAGGGATTATATCCACTAACTTATATTTACTCTTCTTCAGGAAACCTCCACTGCTACAGGGAGTGTATGCTATGGGTTTCAACAGGCCCTCCAAAATCCAGGAGACTGCATTGCCCATGATGCTGGCAGAACCGTAAGTTTACAATAAGTTTTTCTGTATTCAAATCCATTTTAATCTGTGCATCTGAAACTAAAGGCATTAACGAAACGCATCTTCCTCCTCCAGCCCACAGAATCTCATCGCTCAGTCTCAATCTGGCACGGGTAAAACTGCTGCCTTTGTCCTGGCCATGTTAAGTCACGTGGATCCTGAAAACAAATGGCCTCAGGTACGTGCCATCACTAGCATCAGCGGTTATAACGCATTAATACAACTAGTTCATCTATTTAATGTTTCTGACTCTTTGTCTAGTGTCTCTGTGTCTCACCAACGTATGAGTTGGCCCTGCAGACAGGGAAGGTCATCGAGCAAATGGGACAGTACTACCCTGAAGTCCAGCTAGTGTATGCTATACGGGGAAACAAACGTAAGAGCTCTGTTTTAGAAGTTTAAGAAATAGTTGCTGTTGCAAGCTTATAGTTCAGTAAGACACAAGATCTATACTTATAGGCAGGAATTATCTAAACTTTTTTACAAATTTGTTTAAACTGTCTTTATATACCAATACATAAGTAAAATCTAAGTACTCTGAAAAGAGAGTATAAACTCGAGTGTCTGTAGACCTTTCACGACGTTTTTTTAAACATAGCTAATTATTTGCATTCGGGACGAAACAAATGATTGGCTTGCGCGACTATCACTCTCTCGCGCGACCATGGCACCACCCCTGTTGCTATGGGATCTGCCCACACATGCGCACACCCGATTGATTTGAACGTGCACGAGGCACTCTAGGAAGAGCAAAAGTACGGCAGAGAAAAAGCATTCAGAACTCGCAGTACCTGCATATAACTAGCTCTTATTTTATTATCTTATATGCAGTCAGCAAAGGCAAACAAGGCAAAAAAAGGAATAAACGAAGAAATCAAACGAGAGTAAATATCGCGTGGCTTTTCCTCGAGTCGACGATGCGGTAGCGGTATTGTCTCCGGTGTGTAGTCCTCATCAGAGTCAAAGATGCTTTCATCACGAAAACTCTTCCATGCAAAACACCATATATGTTATGAATCTTCCACGAAATTCACCTTCATCACAGTGTAAGTGATGGTAATAAAAAAACTGCAATCTGTTTTTAGCTTTGTCTTATAAATATAACTAGCTCGTTTGTTACCGAATCAAACAAAATAGATTATAAACTACTTTACCAGTATCGATATGCTAGCTTAATAATGAGTACTAAAAGCCATCCTATTTGTTTATATTCATAGCGATAAAGTTAGGTGTATTATTACATGTGATTGTGACATGATGTTACTACATGCACCGCGCTTCTTCCTCGCCGCTCGTCTCAGGTAATTTAATGTAGCAATGCTGACATCGCGGGCACAAAGAATCTGTTTTCAGCCCACGCAGTACTTTTAAATGTGTGTCATGCAATATCCACTTCTCGCCGCAAAGTTGTAGTATGTTTTTACTAAATATGATAATAAATAGGTCAAGTCCGACCACCGGAAGCGTTTGATATTTTTAACTTTCAACTCGGAGGTGTTTTTAATTCACAGCAACTGTTTAAACATTTGTGTCACTTTCAACCGGGCGATGTGCTTCCACTAAGCTCTGGTCTCTAATGAAAGGTAGATGGACCCAAATAAATATCTTTTTTCTTGGTACTGAAACATTGTACTCTAAGTCTATGGTGGAGGGGGTATTTAAATAAACCGTGAAAATTTGGTAGTCGCGTATCTATTAATAGACTACAGTGAACGTTCTGTCAATGTCCACTGCAGGCATCCTTCTAAAAAACATGGTTACCATGGGTCTGATGCCCATTCCAACTAAAACAGTATGGGGCGGTTTCCCGGACAGGGATTTGACTAGTCCCAGACTTAAACACTTTTAAGAGCTCTCCAAACTGAAAACAACTTGCACTGACATATCTTAAAATACATCAGTACCCTTTGTTTTACCTCAAAATGCACACAGGTAATGTTTTTAGTAAGGCATGTTTGTTAAAACTAGTTATATTTCCTAATTTAACTAAGGCTTGGTCCTGGATTAAGCTAATCCTGGTCCGGGAAACCGCCCCTAAATGTTTAATTTATTTTGAAAGTACTAACAAAATTCTACCTTCTGTTAAAATTGCATGCAAATATCTGATAAAATGAGGGAGTTACAAGCAAAAACTTGTGAATAAGCAGCATTTCGGTCACACACATTCCATAGACACCCTTCCATAACTTTTTCCTCTGATTTCTAATATTAAAAATATCATAACTTTCTCAATACTCAAAAGATTTTTACAATCCTTGTTTCTTTGCAAATGGGAATGTCTGCTCTGTCTAGTCATGTGATAAATTTAGAGTTTTGGGGTTTTTGAAAATTTTGTCATCATACCTATTAAATGCTTCTCCCAGCAGAGCCGGTCAGCGTGTTCATGTGTTTTGGAGGCGTGGCTTTAGAAGGTCTACAGAGACTCGATTTTATACTCTCTTTTTCAGAGTACTTGCATTTTACTTGTGTATTGGTATATAAAGACAGTTTGGACAAATTTGTAGGGAAGTTTTTTGGATGATTCCTGCCTACCCTGCCTTTAAAGTCCACTTGCGCAATTAACATAGCCATAGAAGCTGGCATGGCGATTAAAAGGAAGGAAAAAACGAAAATGTCCCTTTTGAAATATCTTCAAAAAAAGTGTGGAGTGTCCCTTTAAATTTGGCCTAATCTGAGACCCACTACCATTACTAGCTGCGTTTCCATTACCTTTCAAATTGCGCAAACTGACATTGCAAATTGAAAAAAAAACAGCCAGTGGAAATTGACAAGTTTCCATTGGCCGAATTTTTTTTAAATTTGCAATGTCAGTTTGCGCAATTTGAAAGGTAATGGAAACGCAGCTAGTAATGGTAGTGGGTCTCAGATTAGGCCAAATTTAAAGGGACACTCAACACTTTTTTGAAGATATGCTCATTTTTCAGCTCCCCTAATGCTAAACATTTGATTTTTACTGTTTTGGACTCCATTCAGCTGATCTCCAGGTCTGGCCGTACCACTTTTAGCATAGCTTAGCATAATCCGTTGAATCTGATTAGACCATTAGCATCGCGCTAAAAATAACCAAAGAGCTTCTATATTTTTCCTATTTGAAACTTGACTGCTCTGTAGATACACTGACAAAAAATTAAGTTGCGATTTTCTAGGCCGATATGACTAGGAACTATAATGGCGTAATAATCAAGGACTTTGCTGCCGTAACATGGCTGCAGCAGGTGCAATGATATTACGCACCGCCCGAAACCCCCCGGCAATTTTCAATAGCAAGGGACTATTTTCGGGCACTACGCAACACCACCGCGCCCGCCGCAGCCATGCCACGGCAGCAAAGTCCCCGACCACCACGCCAGTTTGAGAGTATAGTTCCCAGCCACATCTGCCTGGAAAATCACAACTTTTAATTTTCTGTCAGTCTTCATTCACGATGTAGCTACAGAAGAGTCAAGTTTTAAGTGGGGAAAAATATCAAAACTCTTTGGTTATTTTTTTTAGCGCGATGCAAATGGTCTGATCGGATTCAATGGATTGTGCTAGGCTGTGCTGGAGGTGCTGACGCCAGACCCGGAGATCAGCTGAATGGATTCCCTCTAGGGGAACTGGAAAATGAGCATATTTACAAAAAAAGTGGAGTGTCCCTTTAAAGGCCCTTTGACTTGTATTATAGAGCATAAAATAAGCACATTTATGCAGTTGCACGTATGATGTTAAGCATGTTGTGTGTGTGATCCAGTGGAGCGAGGAGTGAAACTCAAGGAACAGATTGTGATCGGAACTCCTGGTACAGTTCTGGATTGGTGCCAAAAGCTCAAGTTCATCGACCCCAAGAAGATCAAGGTGTTCGTTCTGGATGAAGCTGATGTGATGATTGCCACACAGGGCCATCAAGACCAGAGTATACGTATTCAAAGGTTTGAGCAACACCTTAAAATACATACAGCTGTGGAAAAATTAAAGAGACCATTTCAGTTTTTCTAGATTTACTATTTGTGTAAGTAAAATTATGATTTTTGTTTTGTTCTGTCAACTACTGACAACATTTCTGTCAAATTCTTACTAAAAATTATATTTGTTGTTTGTGTTTATTTTATTTGCATTTACTGAAAATTAAAATGCGGAACAACAAAATACATCTGCTGTTGTGTGGCTCTGTCACTCCTGAAGTAGGCTTTTATTTAAATTCAACTAAACTGAAATGGTCACAATACATCTAAAAATGATTAAAACTGGAGTGGTCTCTTTACTTTTTCCGCGGCTGTATATGTAAGCATGAACACATTTAATCTTGAAGGTTGATAATTTTCCAATATTTGTAGAATAGTGTTCTTTTTCAAAAGTTAACCAAACATGAATTTTGTCGCATTTTACAGGATGCTTCCTAAAACTTGTCAGATGCTGCTTTTCTCTGCCACTTTTGAAGAAACCGTGTGGAACTTTGCCAAGAGAATCGTTCCCGACCCCAACATCATTAAACTCAAACGAGAGGAGGAGACTCTAGACACAATCAAGCAGTACTACGTCAACTGCAATAGCAAAGAAGAGAAGTTTCAGGCTTTGTGCAACATCTACGGAGCCATTACTATCGCACAGGCCATGATCTTCTGCCATGTAAGAATTGAGATTTGATACGTTAACAGCTGCTTATGTTTCATGTTCTTCAAAAAGCATGGTTGGATAAGAAGGTAAACAACATTTTGTAAGAGAGACCTCAGTATTTCAAAACTGTATATCTTGTCATCACAGACTAGAAAAACTGCCGGTTGGTTGGCGGGAGAGCTTTCTAGAGAGGGACATCAAGTAGCGCTGCTCAGCGGAGAGATGCAGGTGGAACAGAGAGCAGCGGTCATCGACCGTTTCCGCCATGGCAAGGAGAAAGTTCTTGTTACCACAAACGTTTGCGCTAGAGGCGAGTGAACCTGCTATCTGTTTTAAGTCATACAATACTGTAGATGACCAGCTAGTTAGGATTTTGTTTCGCTAACGTGTGTTGGTCAACAGGTATTGACGTTGAGCAAGTGTCTGTGGTTATCAACTTCGATCTGCCGGTGGACAAGGACGGCAACCCTGACAACGAGACGTACTTGCACAGAATTGGGCGTACTGGGCGATTTGGCAAGAGGGGGTTGGCCATCAACATGGTGGACAGCAGGTTTAGCATGAACATCCTTAACCGGATCCAGGAACACTTCAATAAGTTAAACTCTCCTTTTCAATAAGTAAACCAGATTAAAATGGCACACATTTGTACATGTTCACATATTAAGGTTGTTTCAAATGACTCAGGGCTTCAACACACTATCTTAAAAGATTAGATGGCATTATGAAACAGTGATTTTTTTGTAGCAACACTAAAATTTCCTTGTTGCACATCAATTTGAAATTACAATAGAGGGTATGCATTGACGTCACTTTTCCACGTGACCATGCCGGAACTCGCGCCGTCGAGTGGCAAACATTCAACAAAATGGCTGGTTTTCATAGCGGCTGCTGCAAAAATGCCAGTGAAACTGACTATTATCAGCTTAAATTGAATTTAGCTGGACTTGATAGCAGAGGTGGACAATACTTGGTTACATTTTCCAAGCATCTGTGCTTTAGGATGTTTGTATTGGGAAAAACTTTACTTCACTACATTCTAAAGCATAGAATCATACTGTGTATTCTTTAATATTGCATATTAAAATTTTCATGTAATTGGGTATTAAATAAATTTTTATGTAATTTTACTTGAGTAAAAGTATAATGTACTTAAATATTAAATGTAAAACAAACACGTGTATTTATGAAATGTAATAGAGTAAAAATTATGATAATATGCTTTGAAATGTATGTTTTCCAAAGAAAAACATGGATAAAATACAAATACTTCTACAAATACAAAGCCTCTGCTTGATAGTGACCCTAGCAACTTATCAAGCCACCTGTGGTCTGTAGACGTTGGCATGAATGATCCTTTTTCTCCTTTTGGTGTTTTTTGGCAGTCTGTAAAACGATAGCTCTGAATTCTTGTTAATCTGTTAGTACAGTCTATCACACAACAGCTGTTTCTCATGTAGACGCACTTTCCTCGTGTTTTCGCTGAGTTCACACTGTACTCAAATGCTCTGTCTTTTGCCACTCAATGGGCGTAAACGCAGTCCCTCTCGCCGACGTCATGTGCATACCCTCTATTCATTTTGACTTTTTTGACTAGTTGCTGTAAATTATAAAAATGGCTAAGCTTTAACTCTTTCTCCGCCATTGACGAGATAACTCGTCAATTAAGAGAAAACGCTTCCGTGCCAATGACGAGACTTTCAGGCTTTCAACAATACCGCTATTATCCACCAGGGGGTGCACTTCCGCAACTTATACAACCCGGAAATAGCGCCTTACGTGAAAGAGAAAGAACTCTGTGTATGTTTTAAGATCGATCTGCATCTGATATCTCTATCAAAATTCCTTCACAAAAATGCAATTGTCTAAGCTTTTTGCTCAAAATTGGGTGTTTTTAAAGAAACCTACCCATATTTGAGAGGTGATAAAGAGAACTAATGAAGGTAGGATGAAACGGTCTGTTCTTTCATTTGATATATTGTTTATTTATATATTTAAAGAAGAACATTTTCTGGAAGGCGTTAAACTTTGGTGAAAATCAGTTAAAATGCTGGTGCTGGCAACTTTTTTTTAAAATGCTGGCAGTAAAGGGTTAAGCAAATTCAACTTAATTTTTATAATTCATAGCAACTGCTCTTTTGTCAAGAAAGTTGACATTAATTGTAAATTTAGGTTGATTAAATTTAAATGCAACAAGGATTTTTTTTAAAGTGGGTTATTGTACATCAAACAATAAAAGGCCTGATGATAACTTTGAGTTTGTGGGGGAAATAGTTGAAAGGAAAATGTACCAATCAACATTAAATGTGACCCTAAATCACCCCCATACACACATGGTAAGGAAGGTGCACCTCTCAGAAAACATACAAATAATAATAAAACGCATCTTTCTATAGTCGACTGATAGTCAAATCATGTGTGTGTGCATGGTTTGGGAGGGGGAACAGACCAGGTAGTCAACAAATGGGTAACTTTATTTCTTTCACAAGCAGCACACAGAAACAACTTTCTGGTAAATTGACCAAAACTGCCTTTCGGGTGATGAACAAAGTTAAAATGAAAGGCAATGTGTATAAACATTCCTTAAATGATTCCTCATAACATTTTAACGCCATGATGTATGGCGCAGAACAAATCTGTACACAAATAAGCCACAAATGGTTAAATCGTATAACCCTGAGTGATCTATAAATAAAATAAAGAAATTATAAAAATAATGAAAGCAAAGCCAGAATTGCCAACTTTGTCATTTTAACTGCAGAAACAAAGAGACAACTGCTTTGCAAAAGTTTGTTAACCTTGAAACCTCTTCCCATATGGACATGTAGCCCTGTCACGCGGGTTGTAGGATTTATTCATGCATTTTAAAAAAAAATTATTGAAAGCTACTTTTTCCACATTATTTGCATAGCATTAACATAATTGGCTGTATATTAATATATTGAAAGAAAGCTGTTGTGTGAAATCAGATAATGTGCAACCAAAGGGGTCGATCACACCAAAAGCGTTTATGGCAGTTGCAGGCGCCTTTTTTGAATGATATTTTATGGGCAGAGAGCGTTTGCGCGCTGTTTATG
Organism: Misgurnus anguillicaudatus; assembly: GCF_027580225.2. Lineage (NCBI taxonomy): Eukaryota > Metazoa > Chordata > Actinopteri > Cypriniformes > Cobitidae > Misgurnus > Misgurnus anguillicaudatus. The sequence goes on from NC_073350.2 coordinate 12,601,961, forward strand.
CGCGCCGAGCGCCTTGCGTTTTTTTGCCGCCTGCCACGCACGCGTTTTTGAAGGAGCGCTGAGAGCGGAGAAGCGCCCAACGTCATTCGCGTCTTTCCATTGTCCAATCGAAAGAGGGGAGAGGCGGGCCTTACGTTGTGCTGAGGGAAGTTTTTACAGTTGCTTTGAAGAACCAGACTCCACTCGCTCACTCTCTCCTGCATGTTTGTGCACCTCTCACCCTCAAACAAGGTCAGAGCAAGCGCCCTCTTTTTAAAATTTCTGCTAATATGACAGTTAACAGCAAAAGAGCACTCACGCTTCAATATTTGATTGAAAAGACAGCCGACTCTGTGGTTGCCTAGCAATATAAAAAGCTGCGTCACACTGCTCTTTTAAAAAAAAAAAAGGCAGTGCGTCCGCCTTGCGTTTCCAAGCGTTTAAAGCGCTTTTGGTGTGATTAGCCCCTTATACAGCCAAAACTGAATTGTCTGCATTTCATAACACATCTGCGATGATTCGACTGTAAGATTGATAGTCGAATCGGGCTTCTCCTATCGATGCATTGATTTTTTTTTACTATTTGGGGGCACCCCTATTGCAAACAAAGCATAAAAGATTGTTAAAAGTAAACAAATGTTGTAAAAAAAATTACGTTGTTGTGAATTTGTCATTGGGTGGCAAAATTATCAGTGGCCGAGTTTCCATCCAAACATGAAGCAAATTAGGGATGCTCCGATCAATGCCGATCTCCACTAATAATACGTGGCCGATCACTAGTCTGAATCGGACAGCCGATATTATTACAGCTATTTCATGTACTATGGCTTTTGATCAGTAAGTCCTTATCGATCTAAAATCACTGTTTGTTTGAGTCGTTTATAACATGCATTTGAAAAAGTAACACTCGTCAAACATATTAACTAAACATATTCTTCATAATCATGAAAATACCTGAAAAGGTTTGAAGAACAGCAATATAAATATATCCTTCAGCCATTTCATGGAGCTGCGTGTCATCACAGCTGCGTGTGTATTGTTCTTCGTCTAGAGTGCATTTTGAGTTTCTGCACGAGAGCGCCCCCTGGCTTTTGGATGTAGCGGCATTTCACCGTAATATATTGAGAAACATAGCAAGCATTATCGGCCAATCAATCGGAGCATCCCTAAAGCAAATCTTTGAAAAATTTCATTAAGGGATTTTTATTTGAAATTTGCCTTTCCATCACTCGTTTTTAATGCGATACTTCAAAATGCACAATATCATATTAATGGAAACATGGCTACTGTGGTGTGACTTTAAACTTAAAGGTATTGCAGATGATTTTTCTGGGTGGATCATCAAGACTATTTTTCCTCCTAGTTGTCAATCAGGAGTTTTGTGCAATTGAATTTATTAAAAAAGTGGAGAAGGCGGCTCTTTTCTAAAATTCGAGAAAATCCTCCGCTACACCTGCGAAAACACAAATTGCGTTTTTAAACTTTTCAACATGGACCCCATTTGCTGTTGACCTTTTTTTTATTTAAATGTTGTAAAGCTTAAGGCTTTTGTGTGAAATTAAGATGTTTAATGATTATGAATTTAGACTAATTCAAATAACTTTCTCTCATTGCAGATAAGAAAATTGAAAAGCTAGACACAGATGATTTGGATGAAATTGAGAAAATCGCCAATTGAGGAGCGTCTTCGTTCCAATAGGACTCTGCTCTTAACTATGTTTTTAATTCAGAGGCTGGGATTAGATCTGTGCCAGAGAGGATGTTTACATGAGCTGTTTTATCTCAGATGGGGTTTTTATAGGTTTTTCTCATTTTATCCCATTTCACTCTTTGTACTTAATAAATTTAGAATTTTTAGTCTTATCTTCACTTGTACGCAAATGCTATAGCAGCAGTCCAAGATATATGCGTGTGTTAAGCATGACATGAAACAAAATATGCCTTTTAATAACCTTTCACACTAAATGTGGGATGTGTGTTTCGACTGTTATTATATTGATTTCTAAAACGGGCTGCAAACATGATGCGTAGGTATTGCCACAAGTGTTATATTTTGATTGCTGACAGTTTAATGGAACTAGTAGCTTTTCTTATTTTCCAAAGTGTGCTGGGTCCTTCGACTACTTTACACTTTATGCCAACCTGCGGTACTGCAGTGAAAATGTGTGTTTGGTCAAGTCCATGTTATATGAAATCTGAGAGCAGCTACATTGGATTTTGCGTAACACTCCAAGCAAGGACTCATGCAATGCAATGCAGGGTTTTATTTAATAATAAAAGGATATTTACTGTGCTACTTCAGTTTAATACTCCTTAAAAAAAGTTTTGGCTTTAAATCATGAAAAATAATTGCCAATGCCATTGCCTGGTTTAAAACAAAGCCAAAGATTTTTGCCTTCATTGGATTTTACCAATCAATCGAATATATGAAATAATGCAAATGTATACATTGTATAGTGCTATCATGAATATTTAAGTACAAGGAGTGAAATGGTAACAGATGCAGTTGAAAGCAGATATGTTACGCATTCATTGTATTTTCACTGCATTGCAGTCGTATGTTACGAAGTGTTTAAATGCAACTAAATTTTTAATCATGATAAGCTGTGCCCCAATTTCTATTTGCAGCCATCTTAAAAATGTAAAAGGCGAACACTCAGTTTCACTTCAGGAGAGCAAATGATTATTTTATATTGTGGGACATTTTAATTTAATGACTTTAAAAACAACCAACATTGCACTCATCTGCATTATGCATTATATACATATTTTATTCATTAGTATGCATTGGCGTAAAGTGTGTCAGTCATACCTTTGAAGGGAATGTTAATGATATGCTATACTTTTTGATAAATACTGGATTGACTAAAGATGATATCTCCTGATGCCTTGTTCATTTTTCTAAGTTTGGTTCAAGCTGTGAGTCATACTTGACCTGGATTAGATGTTTTTATTTTTGTCTTTTCTTTGCAAAATGTGAACTATTATTAAAATGGACTGTCAAGACATCAACACTTAAACTGGTGTCCCACAATTCAATAAATAGAAATGGACTACGTATTTCGGCTGTTTTCAGATACATTCCTGCAGCTAAACGTTGCGTTTCTACGCTACCGTGTTTATCTTTGGTATTGCAACACAATGCTTTAGGCTAATTAATTTATTGACATTTTGATATGTTCACTTCAATTGAAATATTTTTGTTACAATATTAATTTAAATGCCTGTCATTAGGAAAAAAGTTTTCAATATTTTTTTACAAACATGCAGCTGAGAAATGAATCAGCCTTTTGAATTATGAACAGATTTCCCAAGTTCACCTTAATTGAATGTTGATGACGGAAATGTTTGTATGTCTTTTAAAAAGCAAGACAAAGTGTGTTTGGTCAGTGGTTGTGTGGATTGATATAAGGAGAATTGCTTGCAGTGGATCATGATAAAAGAAATTCAGCACCTCTCAGGTTTGCTGCATTTTTAGTGACACTGATGTCTGAATGATATTGTGTGGTAGAATAAAGATTTGACTTATCTTTGAACATGTTTACAGTATTCATTAGAATTACAAAACATGCTACAACATTAATGTTTTTACGATAATAAAGTTCAAGTATTAAAAAAAGACATTTTAATAAATGTTCTGAAACATTTACAGACATATATACATACATTTTTTTCCTTGTTATGGATTTGTTTCTTTCTAAATGTTCAATTTGGCAGGTAGGGCACAAGATCTATGAGGAAAAACAAATGAGGCAATCAAAATGTTGCATGTACACTATGTAGTGCACTATGGTGTACACTGCATTCTTAACTCTGCCTGTGAAATCCAGGCTAAAGTCTTTGGGCTCTATCATACACCCCGTGCAATGCGTGACGCAAGTGTCTTTACGTTTAGTGCCACGTTGTTTAAATAGCAAATGCTTTTGCGCTCAATTTTGCGCCCATGGGCGTTCTGGTCTGAAAACGAGGTATGTTCAGGCACATTGTTGGCGCGTTGCTATTTTGAGGCAACTAAAATAGACTACGCCATTGACCAACTAAAACCTGGTCTAAAGTCAAAGGCGCAATATTGTTTTTGTTATTTAATGAGCGCGTTAGTAATATGCGCCTATAAACGGGACGACAACGCGGGTTTGCTTAACACATGTGGATGCGCAGCAGCACAAAAACGCTTTTAAATATGAAAGATTAAAGGATTGAATGTAAAATATTATTATTGAGTCTCTTGGACATAAATGAGGACTGATTATGAGACGTTACACTGAAAAAATGATTCATTGAATTTAATAAATTTTTTAAGGTAATTGGTTGCAAGTTTTATATTTTATTTTACTTTACTAATCTTTTTTTTTAAGTGTAGCTTAAATAAATTGATTGCAACCACTTACCTTAAAAAATTTATTAAATTCAATGAATCATTTTTTTTTCAGTGTAGAAGGCGTAAAGAGCTGCTTCACCTGTAGCCTGGTAAGTAAATAAATGCTTTGCTTTAAACAAATGCATCTATTTTTAAATGTTTTTTTTTTAATGCCACCCCACGGATTTATTGTATTTGATGACTGTACCTGTGGATATGGTGAGATGAGAATTATTTTTAATGGTTTTTTAAAAAACACGGCGCTGTCGGAGTGCTGAAACGGCTCTCCGCACGTTTGTAAATTCTTTATCTCTTGTTTGTTACAAATAAAGTATTTTTAGAATACAAACCTTTTCTTGCATATTTGCAAATTATTTTATGAGATTACAATGATTATGTAGAATATCAATACATTTACAGCAATTAAAAGCCTGCTATTTGTACTTCTATGACTGAAAGAAAACATCTTTTAAAGGTTTTAATCCAAAAAAGTATAATTTCAATTAAATGAAAACAACAAAAATTTTTAACATTATTCTTATACTGGTGGTCTTCTTCCTCCGTTTAGTTTTTTAGTTTACAAAGTCCGTCATCTAAATAGAGATTAGACATAGCGCCAGCGCAACTGGCTTTTAATGGGAATCAGAGCTGAGACTCCTATTGGTTTATTGCACGTTATGCCCAAAATACACCCATTACTCATTATGAGAATATGAACAACCCTTTTCAATATGCGCTTGGCACATAAAACATTTTTCCCGTCGTTAAATTAGCAAAAGTGGAATCGGACACGCCCATTTAGACTGTTCGCTTTAGACAATGCTCTTAGATTGTTAAAATAGGGCCCCTTATAATATAATGAATTGGATCATCAAAGTTTGATTTCAATCTTTGATGTGATCTTACTCGGTCAATAAAGATATCAATGTTATATTTTCACAGAATGTTATTTACATTATATAGGATGATTTTATGTTGAAAAAAAAACAATACGCGTGGTTTTCACAGGCATAGTCACAATCTTATCAAATGGGTCATGCAGGTGTGCATACATGAAACTGCATGTACTAGATGCTGTAAAAATAGTATGCAGTATATTCCAGACACAGCCCTAATCACCTGTCCTTACCTTCATCTTTGTACTCTATGTTGGTCAGAAACAGACCGTGGGCCGGAGCGGTCAGGTTATATGGAAAAGCTAGTGAATCTTGTGCATCTAGTAATTCCTGAATCTGACGTACCAACAGTCTACCCTGTCCAACAGCAACTAGCGCCCCCGTCATCCTCCGCACCTGTAAGGGCAAATACTTTCACTTTTAATTGTTATGTAAAAATTTCAGCAGAGGTATTTTCAAACAGTGTGTGCGGTAAATAATATTGCAGAGTTACACATTTAACACATAGAGGCACACGTCTCATAATGCATATAGAGGTAAAAATCCCATACTCACTTTTTTGTATAAAAAAGACCTACTTTTAAAAGTGAGCTCCCAAAACTGAAGATCTCTGCAATGAAACAAAAGAAACAACAAACAGACACGATTATAATCACATAAAAATTTAAAATCACCACTAGGCCATCTATACATTTTAGTTAATAATTCGTCAAATAAAGATGCATCACTATGAATGTTTAAACAATAACTTTAAATGAATTTTAAAAGGTTGATTTTTGTGTATATTGGATGTATACACATTATTGGGACCACAATTAGACTGAGTCCGGCAAAAAAAAGTGCTTGAATGTGCATTTTATCATGTACAGTATACTTGAACAGACAAATAAAGATTGCAGCATGAATGTAAATCTATACATATGTGTACATACTAAACTACAGACTACTAATCGATCTATTTTGCACAAAATTGACCTCCTTTGGGTTGCCTACCTCTCTCCATTACTTCTACCTACAGTAGCTGATATTGTATTTCTCCCATTAAAACTAAATATGACTGCTGTTTTGCCAAGCTGTATATATATATATGAACCAAACAACTGGAAATGACATAGCAGCACAAGTCCTGAAGCAGTCAAGCCTGATAAAATCTCACTGCCAATATTTACTGCTGAAGAGGTTAAATGTTTCATAAGACCCCCGTGACAACTGCCCTTCTTTCTTTAAAGAAAAACATGGCACTAAATGTATGATAAGGTGTATTTGGATTTACTTCACAGAGGGGCTTTTCACACTAGAAATAGTTAACCCCTGGTTATTCTAAACCATGGGTTAACGGAATCCTGGGTTATCTGTTTCACACCGTTCATACTAGTTAAGAGACAACCCTGGGTTTTCATATTCTGACGCTTCAACACTGTGCATTCCTAAACCCTGGGTTAACATTTTCATTTGCATATTTGTGGTGTCAAGAGTCATGATTGGACAAAAATGGGGTGTTTTGGTTTCTCAATATTTTTTTTACCATTATCACTTGGGGTTAGAACAACTTTCTGTTACAGTTCAGGCATCCTAACCCAAACAAAATGGAAAAACCAATACATAAAATTACACGAAAAAGAAAGTCGTGCTCAGGGACACGGAAAAACAATTTCTAGAAATCCGTGCTGAGCAACACGAAAAAGACATTTGTGCTCAATGACATGAAAAAAAGAGGCAAATCGTGTCCATTAAATAAATCAAATATTTTGTGACTATACCACGAAACTCCTTGAGGTACGGTTGCAAAATGCGTGCCTGCTACAGACGCTTCCTAAGGGTTTATGAGAGACGTTTGCATTTATACTTGCGTAATCTCATGTGTAGTCAGAGTTTAGTGTTGCGTGAGTGTCTTGCGAGACGTGAGCGTCTCTTTTATCATGACACGCAATGCACATAGGTTCCCATGATGCACCGAACACATTTTGACATGACGAGCCACATACATGCATCCAGAACGGCTGCCACTGCTATCTACGGTTTCAGCAGTAACAACATAAACAAGCGGCTTTCGTGGTCCTCACGTAACTTCCGGTAAACTCCGCGAAGAATAAATAACAACGAAGTCCTTTTAAAGTAGTTTATTTATATAGCAAGCAAAATAAACAACACGTAGATTACATAGGAACCCAAAACATTTGTTATTTTCGACGAGGTATTTGTTAAAGAGTTCAGTTTCAGCAACTAGTCAGACCATTAAACAAACAGAAACTGGAAGTAAAGTTCAGACCAGAGGCTTATCGCGTCACCGCACGTGTGCCGATGAAACGGTCTATATGCTTGCATTTCAGATCAATAGTTATGGTAATGTTTAGTGTGCATAGATTATCAGTACAAGTTACGCTAAATAAATCAAAATGTGATTTTTTTTAAACTATAGATCCTGTCTGTGCTTATCATAATATTTTCGCATTAAACTCAATCTGCGCACAAAAATCTATAGCAATGGCTTTGCATTTTTCTTTTTTTATGCCACTGAAACTGAGCAAATATTTTATACACAACTCAATTTATTTTTTCTTAACAGGTGCATTTGGACATCAAAGCTTATTTGTTTTCCATTAACAAATTATTCCTCATCTCCATATGACATGATCACTGATATCACTAAGAGACATATGTATCTGACAACCACATGTTGGCATATTCATTATGCTTTCATGATATTTCTTATGCATTCTTCTTCTGTTTTCACATTAACATAATTTCTTGGCTTGTATTGTATCTGTGTCATTCACACATTAATAAAGCTACACAAAGCTCTTCGTACATTATTAAGAAAACTACTATTTATTTATGTAGTTATAATCATATTAAAATATTCATGGAGATTTTTCATAAACAACAATAAATAAAACATTTCAAAGTTGAACCCCAAAGTGAGCATTCTGTCATAATTTATAAGTCCTTGTATCATTCAAAACCTGTATGGCTTTCTTCTGTTTAACACAAATGTATTGCTGTTTTTCATACAAATGAAGCATTATTGTGACCAGTGGATGTCAAAGTCTAAATAAAAAATTTTTTTTATTTGTACCAAACATCTTGTTTTGTTTTAAAGAGTAAAGTTAGTATTGAACATCAGGAGGGAAAGTAAATGTATGTTTATTTCTGGATTGATTTAAAAGCAGATCAACTCTGACATTTAGAAGAAAATCCAACATTTTCATGTGCACACTTCTGGGTTTTGTTTAATTTAGTGCATAGAAACGCTTTGATCTGATTTTGATTCTGAAATTCACTTTGATTCGGTTCATTCACTTGTGTACGTGTGTGCGAGCGCAGATGATAAAAGCTGTCAGTGTGAAACAGAGCAGATGGTGTGTGTCCTCAATGCACCCTCTCTTACAGCTGAGAGATGCGGGTGAGGAACCTAAAATGACCTGAAAAACTCATCACAGTGAGTCAGTTATATGTCTGATGACCCGAGCATGACATAGCATCAATCAATTTTGTTTCTATGTGCAGAATTGCAGAAAAACAGCTTGTTTCAATTTACAGATTTAAAGAGAGGTGTTGTTTCATTTGTTCCTACAAAGTGTAAATGTATCATACGCCATTTTATATTTTTCACCTAAGGAATGAGGTTTCTAATGATCATTTTCCATTCTCTGTCTGGCCTTTAAAGGGACACTGCATTTTTTTTAAAAATATGCTAATTTTCCAGCTCCCCTAGAGTTAAACATTTGATTTTTACCATTTTGGAATCCATTCAGCCGATCTCCGGGTCTGGCGCTACCACTTTTAGCATAGCTTAGCACAATCTATTGAATCTGATTAGACCACTAGCATCGCCCTCAAAAATGACCAAAAGACTCTTCTGTAAGTGTACTATGATTGACGGAAAATCAAAAGCCGCGACTCTCCAGGCAGACATGACCACGAACCACACTCTCATTCTGGCGTAATAATCAAGGACTTTGCTGACATAACATGGCTGCAGGAGGCGCAATGATATTACGCACACTGAAAAAAATGATTCATTGAATTTAATCAATTTTTTTAAGGTAAGTGGTTGCAATAAAAATTTTTAAGCTACATTTAAACAAAAAATATTAGTAAAGTAAAATAAAATATAAAACTTTTGTTTAAATGTAGCTTAAATAAATTGATTGCAACCACTTACCTTAAAAAAATTGATTAAATTCAATGAATCATTTTTTTTTAGTGCAGTGCCCGAAAATAGTCCCCTGATATTGAAGGTTACCAAGGGGACTATTTTCAGGCACTGCGTAATATCATCGCGCCCTGAGTAATCCACGATGTATATGATTATCTTTCCTCAGACGAACACAATCCGAGTTATATTAGAAAATGTCCTGACTGTTCCAAGCTTTATAATGGTAGTAGTAAATGGTGCTTCTAATTGGAAGTCCAAAAAAGTTCACAAGTAATCCACATGGCTCCAGGGGGTTAGTATTGGCCTTCTGATGGCAATAGATGTGGTTTTGAAAAAAAAAATCTATATTTTAAACTTTACATACTAAAATATCAAGCTTCCGGTAACGTTTCCAGCGCATGACGTAAAATGTATAGCATACGAGACGTAGTGGCATAGAGATGAAGGTGAAAAAACAGTTTTAGATGTCTGTTTTTCTGACTGGATTTTTTTGTTCTTTGTGCTTCCGCGTTCATCACATGGGGTAATTTTCCTTTTTGGGTGAACTATCCCTTTAAGACTCCTATTTGCTCTCTATCTGTGATATTAGTACAGCACTGTTGTATGTTGTAGGTTTGCATGGAGACATCCCTGAACTTAAAACTTGGCTCTTCTTGATTATTGCGCCAGAATGAGTGTGTGGTTCCTGGCCATGTCTGCCCAGCAAACCGCAACTCCAAACCTTCCGTCAGTCCCAGTACACGACGTAACTACAGAAGAGTCAAGTTTTAAATAGGAAAAAAATTGAAACTCTTTGGTTATTTTTAGCGTGATGCCAATGGTCTAATCAGATTCAGTGGATTGTGCTGGGCTGTGCTGGAGGTGGTACTGCCGGACCCGGAGATCGGCTGAATGGATTTCAAAATGGTAAAAATCAAATATTTAACTCTACGGGAGCTGGAAAATGAGCATACCTTCAAAAAAATTGGAGTGTACCTTTAATATCCTAATGATTTTTGGTATGAAAGAACCAAAAAGATAATTTTGACCCATACAATGTATTGTTGGCTAAAATATACCTGTGCGGCTATGACTGGTTTTGTGGCCCAGTGTCACATATGGTACAACGTTAATGTTTTCTTTCTGTTTTGTTTAATGTTAATGCTTGTTTTATAGTAATACAATCATATTTTAAAATAGGGAAAGAGTGTAATGTCTAAAAATATTTAATCTCATTTAATATTTTTTCATTAACAAGTTTGACTTAACATCTACGTACAAGCCTGTCCATAAATGTTACTCTTAAACATTCTCTGCAGTCAATCGTCCCATTAAAGCATCTTCAACACAATGATATAACCACAAAGTGCATGATTCCCCTTCATTGGTGAAGAGTGTATAAAACAGCCATTCTTCACTGCATCTGTCCTTCAGCACAATACAGCAAGAGTTAAGAGCCAGCCAGCTTCTGTCAGCATCATGCCTTAGTCCAACATCTGTTGCCTAGCAACAGTCTCATCACACACATGCCACATCTATCTGATGAAACACTAGCCTCACAGACTGGCCATATTTGGTATAAACATTTACATTTCCCCCCGTATCTACACAAAACAATGTAAACATTTTCTTTTAGCTTGTATATTCTTGTAGCTTATAATACCTAATGATTGATGAACATCAGTCAAAATCTAAGTCTATAGCTTGGGATAGAATTTACAGAATGGAAGCATGTTGCTATGTAATTATTGTTTAAATGTAATGCCAAACATCCCACATGTGGGACAGTGACAGTTATAGGGTTAATAATATATCTTTCTAGGAAATCAGAGGCAGCTTATTTATATGATTTAGTGGCGGATGACTCTACATTTGACGGTATAATCTCTCTACACATGCTATTGAAATGTGGCCATTAGAATGAAATGCCAAGCTTTGAGACTTTGAGATTATGGATAATGTATTGGATTGCAGTTAAAGGCTTGGGCAATAAACAGAAGCACTAGTTTCCCATGACATCTACAATCATCCTTCATAATTCAAATCGCATATTTTCAATGTTTATATATATTATAAATATTGAGTTAATAACTATATCAGTACAGTTCTTAAATGTATGCCTATATTTGGTCATGAGGATGCAGTCATGTCAGGTTTGATGTCAATGAAGTCAATGCCAGTGGTTGTAGCGTGCCACAAAGTGCATCACTCCAAATTTGAATATGCAAAGACTAAATTTGATTAATGTGATTTTTAAGCTCTGCAGTACTTTCCATTGACTTGACTGTAAGAACGTCACCTGTGAAAGTGTCTTTGACTGAATGAATCTCCAGGTTCCAGCTGGGCCAGCTCCAGGGTCTTCACTGGATTTTTGAAGGGGGTCTCTGAGTTTAGGGCACGGAAGGTGCTGAAGTTGTGGGTTCCTAACAACAGCGCAGCAGCCTCTTTCATTGCACTGATATTTAGTGTCCTGAAGTTTACAGAGAAAATTTGTATTCTATTAGCATAAGACATACAGGCTTCTCTTGTAATATTTCAGTAGCTATTAAAATGTTTTTTTTAAATGTAGGACTAATGGTTATTCATTCAAGGCAATGAATGAAACTTACTATCTTTAATTGCATTTTACCTAATAAAAGTTTTATTCAGAGATGCTAAACATACAGTATTTGCCTTAAGGGGGTCGCACACCGGAAACGCAGCTAAGCGCCACGCCGTTCTTAAAAAATCGAACACATTTTTTCTATGAGTATACGCACACCGGCGCCGACAGGTGGCGCCTGTCTGCAGCGCCCAGCTTTGACTCAGGAAGATGCTCAAATCCCTGTCGCGCCACAGAGCGCCACTCACATAGTTTAACATTAAATAACATCAAATTATTAACGAATAACATTGGCTGCTAACATATATTTAGCTTTTGGAAGTAGACACTATCTGACTAAGCTCGCGCTATTTAATGTGCATTTCCGGTTTACAATACCTCCTAGTTGTCCTAGACGCGACTCGAAGCGGCACTGTGCGGCGCTGAGCTGCATGTCCGGTGTGCGACCCCCTTAAGTCTAATATTTTACATTTTTGCTAATCAGATGCTCTATATGGACAGGTTATCCAATAATAAAAATTACCCCATGATTTAATCACCTTCAAGCCATCCTTAATGTATATAATTATCTTTGTCAGACGAACACAATTGGAGTTACATTAGAAAACATGGTAGTAAATGGTGCTTCTGATTTAAAGGTGCAGTATGTAATTTTTTGAAGGATCTTTTCACAGAAATGCAAAATAATATACAAAACTATATTATCAGGGGTGTATAAAGATCTTTCATAATGAACTGTTATGTGTTTATTACCTTAGATAAAGACCTTTTTATCTACACCGAGGGTCCCCTTACATGGAAGTCGCCATTTTGTGCTACCATTTTTCTACAGAAGCCCTTAAAGGAACATTTTTTTTACTAAGTTGTCTCCAACGATGACATGTTTGTCAGGTGGGGGCTACCGTAGCTTCTCTATGTATTTCAAAAGCGAGGGGTGAGCCATGAACTAAGCCGTTGGTTGCAATTCGCAACCTCACCACTAGATGCTGCTAAAATTTACACACTGCACCTTTAAAGCCCCAAAAAATCCATCCAACTATTTTTTTTTACAAAATCACATTGATTGCCCTCGTAAGGCCTTTATTAAACCCATAGAGCCGTGTGGATTACTTATGTGAAGGATTGTTGGACTTTTTTGGGCTTCAAATCAAAAGCACCATTTACGGCGGCATTTTATAACATAACGCCGATTGTGTTTGTCTGAATGTAGCTTTTTTAATATTTACCAGAAAAATATTTGAATTTACATTACACTTACAAGGTATACATTTTTTATCAGTATGTATTCCCTGGGTTTGAACCCATGACCTTTTGCACTGCTAATACAATGCTCCAACACTGAGCTATACATGAGCAATGTATCTATATAAATAGATACATTCCTCAATTTTCACTTTTAAAGGAATTAATCCAATGCATGTCTGTGAAATATAAGTTCTTATGAATGAGACTGTAAACCATCTGTAGTGGCCATGTGTGGGTGTTGCTCTGCGTCACTGTAAGCCTGCAGCTTATCTTGTCCTATTTTATCCCAAAAATGAGTCGAAAAAATAGCATTCATGTTCATGCGTCAGCGCTACAACACTGTGGGCTTCAAACAGATATCCGAGGCCTACATACAGCCATAACAATAAATTCTTTCCTCAAAGTTTCTTTAGTTTCAATGTTGCCCTACATAACCAGAAATCATTTGCTTGCTTTTATAGTGTTTCTTGGTTGTTTATAATTCATGTGCAGCTTTTTCCATAACAGTATGTCTGTCTGTTTTTCTAGGTAAGGATTTAGCTTCTGTTATAAGTCAGCAGTGATGAGGTTTTACAAAGAAACAGACTGAGCGTGTGCAGAACGGAAAAAAGCTCACGTGTCGTGTAGTGCCCAGCATAGATCAGTCTCAGTTACGGGCATTTCCGTATGGTGCCTGAGACCCGAAGCGAATCGGTACACATATGTCCTCGATAGGGCACGAAAGCGTGCGTGGAAGTCACTCTGTATGCGATAAGCCCTGGTGATTCTGTTAACAAGAAAGAAAAGCTCACAATTACTTATATTTGTCACGCTAAACATCACATTAAATGAAATATTATGACTTTAATGTGAGAAAAGTCCCTCAGAAATAAAATACATTTTGGATCACAACAAACAAATCTGGCTTATGCTGGTGGGTGCTTGTGGACGGCGCACATGGTAACATGGAAATATATTCATTTGTTTTTCCAATACAACATATTCTAGTGGTGTTTATGAAGGTAAGCATCACTATTATTATTATTCTCACACTTAGGAGATTGGGATCTGAACAAACCCCTAAATCTAAGCATCAAGTAATAACTATTTCTTTAGACGATCTTAACAAATGCAAACACAAATCATGCATTGCAATAATTATAGTAAGTAGTTGAATCACTTTAACAATGAGAGGCACAACATGGTAATTATACATGCACAGTCATTTAACTATTTGCAAAGCTCTGCATACTGAGCTTACTGTTAAAACAAGCTAAAAACAGTTTCACCTGCTGTGACAGTGCACAGGCTTCATCTGACTAAGTGCTTTTATGGATTAAATTGGTGGTCTTACAATTTCAATTTAAGTGTGTTTTAATGGTATGACAATTGCAGCTGGGCTACATACAAATAGTGCAAAATAAAAAAAAACATCAATATCGAAGTCATCCGACATTTTCATTTAAAAGATTAGTCAATTTTCTTAAAAAAAAAATCCAGATAATTTACTCACCGCCATGTCATCCAAAATGTTGATGTCTTTCTTTGTTCAGTCAAGAAGAAATTATGTTTTTTGAGGAAAACATTCTAGATTTTAATGGACCCCAACACTTAACAGTTTTAATGCAGTTTAAAATTGCAATTTCAAAGGACTCTAAACAATCTCAAACGAGGCATAAGGGTCTTATCCTTATCTAAAATTTCATTTTTTGCAAGAAAAATAAAAAATATGCACTTTTAAACCACAACTTCTCACCAGCACAACCTCACGTAATACGTCATCATGTCAAGAGGTCACGGATGACTAGGGGTGGCACGGTTCATGAAAAAAATCCGAACCGTTCGGTTCGCTTGTCTCGGTTGTGGAGAGTGAGTGCTGCAGCTCATGTTACGTGTAGAAATGGCAAGTGGGAACTAAGGAAGTCTGCCCGGAGTTGGAGGATGCGCCAGCGTCGTATAAGTTTGGTGTGTGAAAACATTTTTTATTTCATGTTACCTATGATGACAGCGGAAATTAAACAATAGATAGAAATGCAGTCTATGGGTTGAATGTGTTCGAACAGCCACACGCGACCGCCTTCTCTCCGCCCATTTATCTAATCTGAGGTACTGAACACAATAGGCTTGTTCGACTTCATGCGGCGCCGCAAGAATCAACAGCCGGACGACGTCAAAGTATCGCGAGAGCGAGACAAAATATGATTTCTTGAATCATTCTCGCGGTACTTTGACATCATCCTGCTGTCGGTTCTGAAGTCGAACAAGCCTAATGTTACGTCTTTTCTGACTTCTGCCGGGAACATACGGTGAACAGCGCTATTTTTAGCCTTTCATTGATAAAACGAAAGCGGATGATTTCTGCGTAGTGTCATTTTGCTAGCGTGTGAAAGTTGCGCAATCTTATTTCATAAATTACTCCTCAAAGTAATCAGGACAGAAGTAGTCAAAAGTGGACAAAAGAAACGGATTTAAATATTACAGGTGTTAAAGTTATGTTTCTCTCTCGTCCACATACTCTCTGCAGTATTTAAGCAGCCTCTCAGTGATAAATCTAAGAGCTACACTGAAGTTGGCAGTTTGAAAAATGCAAGTTATTTTTGTGTGCTAAAAAGGCACATAAGTTCATGTAGATGGCAATACACATTCTCTTTTTTTTGCCAAATAAATGAAAAGCATGTTGAAATCATCAATGTCTTCCCTCTTGCTGTATCAAAATCTCACCTGGCTTTCCTCAAAGATGGTCCCAATAATGTGCTTAAAGTCAAATTCAGTTTGTGCATGATTACATGATATAACTTTTTTAATACTGTATGGATAATTAATACATTAATAAGACAATACATTTCTGGAGTGTTAAAAAAATAAATAAAAATAACAACAAGAACCGCACAGAACCGAGAACCGTGACCATAAAACTGTGATATGAACTGAACCGAGGGTTTTGTGAGGGTTTTTGTGAACCCTACGGATGACGTATGCGAAACTCCGCCCCAGTGTTTACAAGTGTGGAGAAAGAGGACCGTTCTGACGTTGTTGTATGTGTAATGATACTAATTAATGTCTTTGTGACAGTTTATTGTTTAAAATGGTGGCTAAATGTGCATTTCATATATGTAACACGTGACCTTTCCACGTAATTACGCAATTACGTGAGGTTGCGCTGGCGCGTCACACAGCTGGAGGAAGAAGATAGGTTGTGGTTTAAAAGTGCATATTTTTAATTTTTCTTGCCAAAAATGACAATTGTTTCACTAGATAAGACCCTTATGTATCGTTTAGAGTCCTTTAAAAACTGCAACTTAAAACTGCATTAAAACTGTTGTATTGGGGTCCATTAAAGTCCATTAAAATGAGAAAAATCCTGGAATGTTTTCCTCAAAAAACATAATTTCTTCTCGACTAAACAAAGAAAGACATCAACATTTTGGATGACATGGTGGTGAGTAAATTATCTAGATTTAATTTTTAAGAAAATTGACTAATCCTAATTTTTTTCCTGACTGGCGTTTTGTTTTGCTCTCTGCGCTTCCACATTCATCATTACGCCACTACGTCTCATGTGCTATGCCCCACGTCAGTGGTCTCCAACATAGTGCCCAAGGGCACCAGGTTGCCAACACAGAGTCTGTGAGTTGCCTGCCTTAATATTAATATTTATTAATTATATATTTTCCTAAATAATAGCTCGGATTCTTTGGTGTACGTATGTATGTACATTTTAAACAATTATAAAACATTAAACAAAATCAACAAGTTAAAAAAAAGTTTTGAGTAGACTATTAAAAAGTAGCCCTACAGATTATTTTATCCATTGTGGTTGCCCTTGGTCTCAAAAAGTTGTGAGACTCCTGTCCTACATCATTCACTGGAGATACACTCTCTCATGAAAATGCGTCATTACTGGAAGCTAGTTATTTTATTTAGTTAAATTTTAAATATTGATTTTTTTTCTTGCCCTAAGAAGGCCTTTATTAACCCCCTGAAGCCAGGGTAATTTACTTCTGTGAAGGATGGATGGACGTTTTTGGGCTTCAAATCAGAAGCACCATTTACTACCATTATAAAGCTTGGAAGAGCCAGGACATTTTCTTATATAACTCTGATTTTCTTCATCTGAAGAAAAAAAAACTCATATGCATCGAGGATGGCCTAAGGTTGAGTAAATCATGGGGTAATTTAAATTTTTTGGGTGAACTATCCCTTTAATAAAAGTGATTGTGACATCTCACATGAGGCTTTTGACCTGCATGTACACATTTATTCCACTTTGTAGAATGCACAGATATTATCGCAATTCATCCTAAAATTACAGAGATGATATCAACAATAAAGTAATTTAACAGTAATGTTCACAGATGTACTGTGCATCCCTAAAATGTATGAATGTACTTGTATACAGTCACAGTGGTCAGCGTGTTATAAACATGATTAAGAAAAGAGCAAAATGTGCAGCTAAAAGCACCCTATTACACTCCGTCAGCATCTCTTCAGGGTAACTGGGTCGATTTCAAACAGTTTGGAGGCTACAATCCTGCTGTACTCAACACTTTCAACACTAAATAAAGATGATAAAGTGCTCAGGGTTCTGCAGGAGCCCCTTAGCAGGTATTAATGATTTACCAGCGGCTGGTAATCGCTGCTAACGGGAACATCAAATACAACACAAATAGATTTGACACGGCACGGCACTCAGTCCTCAGTATTGATCTAAATAAAGCTGGAAAATTAGGGGTTTCCATTATGTAATTTTGGTTTGACAAATTATTAGAATGTAGGCCTGTGAATAAACAGGGACTTTGCGGTCATGTGCATTAATATCTGGGACACGATGCAATATTTTACTCTTACTTTACATTACATTACACTGTCTAATGTTGAAGCATATTTAGCTTTCACAAATGTGTTCTGAACGGTGGTCAATTGTCTTACGAATGTGAAAAATATGTGAATATTGATACAGCAATATAATAAAAAGCAGAAATATTGCAACACTTTGACTTTTTTAGACACCTACTGGATATTGCTCTATGATCTCACATCTTTGAGCGAAATATTGTGACAAGTCAAATGTTAAAGGAATAGTCTACTCATTTTCAATATTAAAATATGTTATTACCTTAACTAAGAACTGTTGAATCATCCCTCTGTCATCTGTGTGTGTGCACGTAAGCACTGGAGCGCTCTGCTATGCTACGATAGCATTTAGCTTAGCCCCATTCATTCAATGGTACCATTTAGAGATAAAGTTAGAAGTGACCAAACACATCAACGTTTTTCCTATTTAAGACGAGTAGTTATACGAGCAAGTTTGGTGGTACAAAATAAAACACAGCGCTTTTCTAAGCGGATTTAAAAGAGTAACTATATTTTATGGCGTAATAGCACTTTTGGGAGTACTTCGACTCGCCTGAAAAGTCCGTTCCCCTTCTCACTCTCATAATGGGAGAGGGAGGGTGTTACTGCGCCGAGTCGAAGTACTGCCAAAGGTGCTGTTGCGCCGTACAATGTAGTTGCTCTTTTGGGTCCGCTTGGAAAGGCGCTGTGTTTTGTTTTGTGCCACCAGGCTTGCTCGTATAACTACTCGTCTTAAATAGGAAAAACGTTGATGTGTTTGGTTACTTCTAACTTTATCTCTAAATGGCACCATTGAATGAATGGGGCCAAGCCAAACGCCATCGCAGCGCAGCAGCGCGCCCCAGCGCCCACGCGCACACACACAGACGACAGAGGGATGATTCAACAGTTCTTAGTTAAGGTAATAACATATTTTAATATTGAAAATGAGTAGACTATTCCTTTAAGCGAAAAAAACACTCACTGAAACTAATAAACTGAGAATCCTTAGGTCTTACAAAAGCATCGGAGCATGATGAACATATTTGTGACACACTGCACACGTCGCATTTATCTATGTTGAGTCCCAGTGACCCGAATCAGATCTGACACCACAGGTTCCCTCTTCTAATCTCTCTCTCTCTCATGGGCACAACCTTTAAAATATTTAAGCAGAGAGGAAGTCACACCTGCCAACTATTCAATCTGCGTCCGAACTGATTGCACAATATTTTATATGCACTATTTTAGTTCTTTTTATTTCTCTTGTTTCTATTCTTATTTTTAACTGTTTTATACTTTCATTCCTGTTTTATTCTTTTTCACACATTTAAACTGTTTTTTAATAAAATCACATTTATCCTCCTTTAATTGATATTCCAAATTCTCATGTATCTTTGATTTTTTGTGTCTCTTATTTCTACATAATTTCTTTCTCTTATACATTGTTTTCACATTTCTATGTAAATGACTTTGAATGACCTCTGTGTATGAAATGTGCTATACAAATAAACTTGCCTCAGCTTATGGTGTAGATTTAGGTTGGGACTATCTGTTTGTCTGAGCAATGGTAGACAGAGGTTAGTATTTCTTGTATTTCTTGTACTTTAACTCTTACCTTATTGGTTCAGCTTTTAGGTGGAAATTAAGAGCCTCGATCAAGTTTTGCTCCGGCAGAGGTGGTTTTCCTCCTCTCCGCTGAATATCTACATGTGCAGAGTTAGAGAGAGCGTGCACACCAGAGTCGGTTCTACTGGAGATCACCACTGATACTTCATGAACCGGCTTTAGTTTTCGCACTGCGTTCTACATAGACAAAACACACATTAGAAAAGTTTGAGAGGAACGATATATGGGTGCATTATACGAATGTGAGATGATGAAATAAAGAACAGGTTTCTTTCTGTAAACTAGGCTTTAGAGAAATTCTATGGCTTTATTCTTTACATTTCATTTTCAGTGCTTGCTTTTTTTTAGATGTTGT
Organism: Misgurnus anguillicaudatus; assembly: GCF_027580225.2. Classification (NCBI taxonomy): domain Eukaryota; kingdom Metazoa; phylum Chordata; class Actinopteri; order Cypriniformes; family Cobitidae; genus Misgurnus; species Misgurnus anguillicaudatus. Next base: position 12,621,974 of record NC_073350.2, read on the forward strand.
GCTGCAACAGATATCATTATTTACCTTTTTTCTTTGAATTATTTAAAAAACAAGCAGAATTTATAGAGGACATGTATTTAAAGAGGATTTTTTTGATATTATGAAAATCTGACTTTTTTCATGATTAAGTGCTATAATTGGGTCACCAGTGCTTCAAAACAACCCAGAAAAACAACCCAAAACACCCTTTTGGTTTTGGTAAACCAGTGAAAAAATAGGTCATTGAAATGTGGCTCCCCTTGTGATGTCAGAATGGGATCTTATTATAATAATATCACTCCTTTATCTGCACTATCCAACCACAGCACTGCCATTTAGTCCAGAGAGAGAGAGATAGAGAAAGAGAGAGAGAGAAAATAATTGACAGGACAATTAAGTTTTAATTTCAACAAACCATCATCAGTGCAATTAGTGTTTGCATTTCAACAGCTCACTTGCAATTTAAAGGACACACCCAAAATTGGCACATTTTTGCTTACAATTTTGCCCAGACAGACTCCTCATGGACATGTCAAACACAATTAATAATTATATCAGCTGAGTTACAGAAAGAAAACTGTCTATAAAACCACAATCATATAAACACACATCAAATACTTTTGGGATTGTCAGGCAGAGACTGACCTCTAAGTGATTCTGCACGCCCTCTACTGCTTGGTGGGCTGGCGCTTTCATTACACCACTGTAAAGAAGAAAAACATATATGATGTAGTTTTTGCAGATATGTAACATTTGATGATATAACCGTTTAACCAAAGAAATGTAGACCTGTATTTGGTCCCTGCGTATTGGAAAAATATTAAATAACGGGCGGTAGCTTGCTGCATATTTCCTATCATGTTCAGTTAATGTATTCTGCATAACTCCTGAGATAACAAAGTACTAGCCGTCTATTAACAGAAATAATGTCATAATATCCACGTAAGACACAAATATTCCACCAGACACATGTGAGTTCCCTCAAAAGAAAATACAGAGCTGGGACTTTAATTTAGAAGCCCAAGTCAATGCCTGTTGAAAAAACAACACGTTTTATGAACTAACCATACTTATACCACATAAAATGTTCTAGTTTTGATACATTTACTTGACAACAACATCAATACTTTTAATTAATTGGCTTGTTTTGGCAGAATTTAATATCTAACTGTGAAAAAGTGAAAAGGCGGTTTGAGAAGACGACATGATTCAAATATTCCGCTGCAGGCAGAAACCTGACGTAGGGTGGCGTAATAATGATTGACAGATGGAGAAGAGCTTGACATAAAAAAATAATGAAAAGTACAAAAAACTCAAGTTTTGTCTTCCTTCGAATTGGTACTTAAATTATGAATATGATAATATATTTTTAAAAGTTTTTCTGTAAAATATTTAATGTCATACACTATAAACCAATAAAACAAATGATTATTTGGCATAAAAGTGTTCCTTTATATTTATATATTTTATTTTAGGTTGTGAATAATTAGAAGTTGGTTTAGTAGTTTGTGAGCCACAAATGTAAATCATCTGTTTTATCACTTTAAGTTATAAACACTTTCTGCAGAAGAAGTCTATAAAAGCGACAGGCGTTGGTGAATAAATCACAACAAACGCCGACACAGAATGACACTACTGAAAAAAGCACAATATAAACAAATCTGGTGGATGTGATTACCACAGTAAAAAAATGTGAGTTGCTTTAGGCAGACGCTCCCTTACTAACATACATGACGAGCATTGACGACGCTCCCTTATCTCGCCTCGCACAGCCCAGCGCTGAAACTGATCCACACATTGATCTAGTGTGTCACGGTGTCACTGTTTTACCGGGGAACGAGTAAGACACTCACATTTAACATTTAGTTTCACTACAGCCACCGGCAATGACACGTTACATTTATAACTGAAAGACGGAATAACTGCGAACATGACGGTGGATTTTGAGGAATGTATTAAGGATTCACCCCGATTCAGGTAAGAGCACAAATCTATGTTTTACAGCTGACGCCTGTTTGCATTTCAATGTAAAACATCTCTATAAACAAGAACATCTGATTTTACATACACTTTATAGTACTGTTGACGATTCTTTCCTGATGTGGTTTCGGGTTTGTCTCTGTCGTTTCATGGTCAATTCAGGGTTAATTGTAAAAATATGATCTAACGAGATTGCTGTTTATGTTTAGTATCGTTACTATGCTTTGTAACGCGTTTGAATTAAAAACAGTCAGACTTGTTTTACTCGATTTAATACATTTCTAAACATACCTACAAAACGAGGTACATCTGTCAAAACCGTGTGAGATGCCCAACTAAGCATTTTTGGACATCATCAGGGGTAATTTAACTCAGTTCTAATGGTACCCAAAATGCTGCCTTGATAGGTAATGTTTTAAGAAACATACAATTGTTTTGTAAAAGACCAGTTGAATGAATGAACGCTCTTGAAGGACACGGGACGGGTCCGTTGCTGCAAAGAAAATAGCACAGTTTTGTTGGTTTGTTGTGTAATGCATTGTATTAGTGTACTAGATGTTAGTATACTGCATTATTTACAGAAATGCACACGTGTATTTATTTAATCGAAATGCATGGGCATCACACCAAACATCATGCAGTGCTGATGATGCTCTGGTGAAATCATGAAGGGGGGCGTTGCTGCGCTTTTAAATGTCAGCTAACATAACACACCATGTTCAACACTGGCGATTTAAATGGACGCGTTTAATAAAAACCGTATTCATAAGAAACACATTCATTTGCTACTGTTTTATAAATTTTATTTAGTGATGAGAATTATATGGAATACAATTATTATTATAAAAAATATCACGTGTTAGTCATGATAACAAATCAGTCAGTATCATGGGATGGGTTTAACATATTTATGCAGGAATTACGACATAGGCAATGTAAACTAATTGTGGCAATGATTCAAATCAAACTATAATGCTCCTTAAATCAAAATTAGATTGAGACTTTAGTCTGGGTTTCACAGACAGGGTCAAATTTGATTTAAGCTTTTAGTGCAGTTGATGAACTCTTGGTGTGATCGATGTGTTGTGTGTGTCAGATTCACTGATTCATTCTTTCACTGTGAGTCACAGGTTTTCACATCCTTCATCTCACATGATCATTTTGGAAGACATTGAACTTGTTATGTGGCTTTATCTGTTTATTGTTTGTTTCCTGCTGTCTCAGATATTGAAACATGAACTTATTTTCATATTTATGCTTTTGGCAAACACTGTTATTGAAAGCGACTTTTAGTGCATTACAAGTATATGGACAATCCAAGCATTACAGATTGCTATACCGCACTGTACTGTTAGCAATGCTCCAGGCTTTGGTCTTTTCAGTGTTTATGTCTTTGAGGTAGAAAGGACTTAGAAAAGGAAAGCAAAACCAGGCAGTAAGGTCAGGATATGTGGAGTCTGTATTCCCAATACTCATATATTCCCAATTTAAGTGAAGCTTATGACTAACCCAATCTAGACATAATTGTAAGAATAGCCAGATGGAAATTTCTGGAGAAATATGACTGTTTATGTTTTACAATGTCACTGTGACAACATAAACTAACTGGGTGATTCTCACAAAAACTTGATTTTAAAAATGTCAAGCATGAAAATGTAAAAATTGCTTAAATTTACTTTTTTTCCCACCAGACATTGAAAAACAAAGTCTGGAGTAAATGGGAACATTCATTTAAAAACTTTTACTTATCATTAAACACTTTTTGTAACATAATTTTAAAAAATTAGTCCTAAAAAATCTCATTACCGCAACAGTCAGAAAACATCAAGACTGACATATTTTCAAAATGACATGACAAACCTGAAAGAACATAATTTGGAGATTCTGCACATGCATTTAAAATCAAAGTATTATGCTTCTATTAATTAAATTAACATTTAATAAGCATCTGTTGCGGTAATGATAATCAAAATGTCGTGTAAGCATTCTGACAAGACAATATTTCAAATTAACTGTAAAAAAATGATCTTACCTGGTAGCCATTTTGAAGTAACTGGTCCATGTGCTTGGTCACTCAAAATCAAACTTTATTAAAAATCTGTATGTGTGCTTAAACTGTTCTCAAAAAGTGTTGCGGAGGATGAGAACATCAGGCATGGTCACATCATTTTACTAATTTTTCTTCATTATTATTATACATGAATATTCATTTAATACTTTTTCTGTCTTCTAAAGTAGTCTAGCAAAACATCCATTTATTTTTTTCTTATATTTTTGTGTTAATTTGATTAAATTACAACATAACGCATGTTCAAACACAGCCGGACACATTGCGGTAATGAGAATTTCAGCAGAAAATTACATAAAATTTACAATTATAAATTCTTATGTTGAAATCACACATTGTGCAAGGTAGAACACAATATTGTGTTAATTCTGATGCTTTTTAATGTTACTATATTACACATTTTAAAGCTAAAATCATTAGTGCCATGGTGTTTCAATGGTTTCGTGAGAATCACCCAACTATGCTGGTGACCACCAGCTAGACCAGCATCAAACCAGCATAGACCAGCATAATTCCCATGCTGGTTTGATGCTGTTTTTTTTCAGCAGGGCAAATTCACAAAATAAAGTTTTTTAGCAGTGAAATAGGTGCTTTAACATATACCGGAACATTACAACAGCCATAGCGCTTCACGTTATTAGTTGAGGTAATGATGCAATCGGTCCCAAGACAATGCTATTTCACAATCAAAGATGATGTATCTTTGCTTCTTCTGGCGGCAGTTTTTGAACGAGTACAGCGGATCTGATATTAACAGATTTTGCATCTTTTCTTCATATAAATCTATTGTTTGACCTCAGTACACAATGGACAAACGACCAAAACAATCATATGAGTTGGAGGACAGGTTGAAATATTGACATCTGAGATATCAGTTTTGTTTAAAACTTGGGGTGAAAACTTTACTTTTTATAATAATGTTGACATTTGCATGGAATTGCCTCTTTCCATTTCCAGTAAAGCAAATAATCCATGATGTGATGTGAAAACAATGTAGCATACTAAACTGTTTACTGCTTAGTGTGCAGTATGAAATAACTTTTTAGACAGTGTAATTCCTTGGTGCACCTTTAAAGCCATAAGTTTAGTTTCAGCATTGGATTTTACAGTTGATTTCAATTTGTATCTGCTTAGTTTCTTCTTGTCTTTTTAAGAGAAAACAACTGGAAAATCTACAGACACAGTGAGGGCTCCTCGAGGAATATTCGGTTTCATTTAAAACATAAGCCACCGTAGCCAAAAAGTGAACAGAGCAAAATTGGCGGGCACAGCGTGTGTGAATACATTGATGGACGACCGGCAGCTGTTGTGTTACACAGAGAAACTGGGACGTTGGAGAGTAGGAGGAAAGAAAATAACCTTCCCACTGAATCAAGCACTGTCATCTTCAGGAAAGGTGGAGGTGTATTAGACTTCCACATGCCTTAACTTGCAATAAACACCAGAATTAGTACACATAAGATTGAAGAATCTGGTGTGGCTGCGTTTATTGTACGTATTGTGCTGAAGTGTCATATTCTATAGGTGGGATGGTGTCTTCTGATTTTTTTTTATATACCTCGAAAGAAGTAACATGAAGTATAAATGTAGATATTTAGCTACTTAAGTTTTAGTTTAAACATCATCACTGTGTTCTGTATTGTGTGGCAAGGGAGGTTATAGCATAAACTGCCTTTATACACTTTATAAACTGGCCCCTTTAAAAAGGTCCTAATATGTGACATTTAGGTAAATATATGTATACATTTGGTACCAGAGTATGCACTCTTTGCTTCCAATATGTAACTCTGAGGTAAAGGGTGTCGCCCAAGTGACAACTTTCACAAAAGCTTTGTTAGTAAATCTAAGCAAAACAGCACAGCTTTTTCACAAACTCAAAGGTAGTCGCACGCACATTAACACGCCTGTCACAATACTGTCTCCGGCCAGCGACCTCGTGTTTCACTGCAATGCAGTCGAACTGGTGTGACGCTTTGTGTACAAAGCCATGAACTCCTCTCACACCTTCCATTCACAGAAACATGCATGTTTACATACACGGCACACAGAGGTCAGGGTTACACTACGTCGTGTGTGGTAGGTTTTCATTAAACCATCACTTCCTCCGTGTGTTTATGCAAAGCTGTCAAACAACAAAATCAAGTTTGACTGTAGGAGTCCAAAAAAAAAGATGGATCACGTAAACATTTCCATTCGGGGAAACGTAATTCACTGCTTCGTCGCACCCAAAAACACTGCGCTCACCGTTGTGCAGAACAATAACTAGGAATGCCAAACATGAGATGTCCCTTTATAAATACTTGGATTGTCGCCGAATGCTTTTATTATGCAACAGCTGTGTGTTTTCTGTTTGTTCTTCATAGTTACAGGAAACTACCACTTTTCTCTTGGCTTCCCACAGTGAAGGAAACAGTCAGATATTGGGTTATGACCCTGAAAGACAGCATGTGTTTCTAATGGATGGGCTTCCTTAATCGGCTGCCTGGAATGCATGAGAAGAATGTATAGTTTAGGGAACCTGAGAACATGATATGAGTGTTGCTATAACGTTGAAAACGTCCCTTAGCACAATCTGCTTGCTAGCACCAAATTCAAATGCATTTCTGTCCTAACGGATGTCGACTTATGCATAGATAGAAATAGAAGAAAACTACATTATTTTAGTGAAAAGCCAATTAACTATTTCCTTGTAATTGACGAGTTAACTCATCAATTAAGAGAAAACGATTCCTAGTCAATGTGGAGTATTTCCGGCTTTACGCAATACTGCTATTATCTCTTCCGCAACTTCTAAAACCCGGAAGTAATGCCCTCGGGCAAACAGCTGTATGTCCTTGTAAGTTTTGAGGATCGCTCTGAATCTGATCTCTATCAAAAGTCCTTCACAAAAATGCAATTATCTCAGATTTTTGTTCAAATTTTGGTGTTTTGAAGAAACATACCCATATTTGAGTGATGATAAATGAAGGTAGGATGAAACTTTTTTTTAAAGCAGAGGGTCTGTTCTTTCATTTGATATATTGTATGTTTATATATTTTAAGAAAAACATTTTCTGGAAGGCATTAAACTTTTGTGAAAAATGCTGGCGCTGGCTGGCAACTTTAAAAAAAAACACTGGCAGGGAAAGAGTTAATAAATCGATAACCCCATTGGAGGTATGCACTCACCTAAAGGATTATTAGGAACACCATACTAATACTCTCTTTGACCCCCTTTCGGCTTCAGAACTGCCTTAATTCTACGTGGCATTGATTCAACAAGGTGCTGAAAGCATTCTTTAGAAATGTTGGCCCATATTGATAGGATAGCATCTTGCAGTTGGAGATTTTTGGTGTGCACATCCAGGGCACGAAGCTCCCGTTCCACCACATCCCAAAGATGCTCTATTGGGTTGAGATCTGGTGACTGTGTGGACCATTTTAGTACAGTGAAATCATTATCATGTTCAAGAAACCAATTTGAAATAATTCGAGCTTTGTGACATGGTGCATTATCTTGCTGAAAGTAGCCATCAGAGGATGTGTACATGGTGGTCATAAAGGGATGGACATGGTCAGAAACAATGCTCAGGTAGGCCGTGGCATTTAAACGATGCCCAATTGGCACTAAGGGGCCTAAAGTGTGCCAAGAAAACATCCCCCACACCATTACACCACCACCACCAACCTGCACAGTGGTAACAATGGATCCATGTTCTCATTCTGTTTATGTCAAATTCTGATTCTACCATCTGAATGTCTTAACAGAAATCGAGACTCATCAGACCAGGCAACATTTTTCCAGTCTTCAACTGTCCAATTTTGGTGAGCTCGTGCAAATTGTAGCCTCTTTTTCCTATTTGTAGTAGAGATGAGTGGTACTGCTGTTGTAGCCCATCCGCCTCAAGGTTGTGCGTGTTGTGGCTTCACAAATGCTTTGCTGCATACCTCGGTTGTAACGAGTGGTTATTTCAGTCAAAGTTGCTCTTCTTTCAGCTTGAATGTGTCGGCTCATTCTCTTCTGACATCTAGCATCAACAAGGCATTTTCGCGCACAGGACTGCCGCATACTGGATGTTTTCCCATTTTCACACCATTCTTTGTAAACCCTAGAAATGGTTGTGCGTGAAAATCCCAGTAACTGAGCAGATTGTGAAATACTCAAACCGGCCCGTCTGGCACCAACAATCATGCTACACTCAAAATTTGCGTAAATCACCTTTCTTTCCCATTCTGACATTCAGTTTGGAGTTCAGGAGATTGTCTTGACCAGGACTACACCCCTAAATGCATTGAACTGCCATGTGATTGGTTGATTAGATAATTGCATTAATGAGAAATTGAACAGGTGTTCCTAATAATCCTTTTATTAGATAAAATATTAGATTACACAAACTAGATTCACTGTCTAGAGTTACTGTGAACGCAGCATGTTGAAGACATCTGCTGGTTACCCACTGTGTAAATTCAACAAGAACAGAATATTTACACATTCAGTGACGTAAATAATTGCAAAAGTTTTTGTTACAAGAAATATGCAATATTAGTTAATGCCATGAAAGGCAAGTGATTTGCGCAAGTGCCGCGCATGTGAGCAAATTAGCATTAATATATAGTTATCGTACGGTAATGTGGACGCTAATTTAGTTATCATTATAGTTAACGTTTTAGTTATCTTTATAATGTGAATGGCCCTTAATCTCCTACTTTACATTCTTTGGGAGAAAATAAATTTATTTGCAGTAATTAGTTACTTAATAATCCATTACACCCAACACTGCTCGAAAATCTATAGGCCTATATTTCAATGGGCATTTTATTAAATCTAAACTCTGAATCAATACACCTGCTTTGGTAATCATTCAACCTCATGACAACAGGCTGTAATTCATTCTCTTCAGCATCAGTGATTGTGAATAATGAATATATTCTCTGCTTTCAAATGTAAGGCAATTCATTTGCTGTGGATTCATCAGGACTGGGTGCCATGGCAACAGGCTTTTTGGATCAGAGGTAGATGGCTACCTCTCTCTGAGTCTGCATATGTTTTGTAGGAGTGGACTGCGTCTACCTAATAACATAAATACAAATGCATTTGATGTATCCCAATGATTTGCTAATGTTGATGCAATGTATTAAATCACATAACACTGTCGTGAGGTCAAGACAGAATAGGTCACTGTTAACCTGATCTGATTCCCTCATGTTTGAAAAAGTGCTCAGTGGATTGAATCGTGATTACATTCTGGATTGTAATATTTGAGCATAATCTCCAAAGGAAGTAAAAATCATGTCAGAAGCCCAGTAATCCCCCAATAGGACAGGAATTAAAGCAGGTATGTTTGCATTTGGTCAATTGTTTGGCCTGGATTAAAACCTGAATCTCATTCCTGTCTTCATACAAAAAGAGCTTTAGAGAGAATTAGGAAGTAGGTGATCACAACAGAAAGCAAGCAAACAAACACTGTTGGAAATGCTGTTGGACACATCCCAATTTATTCATATTTTAATCAGTCCTACTATCCGAACATGCATTTGCATAGAAACGAAATGATTTCAAAGTTACCGCATATATTTTGTTTGCATAAAGTGATTCCACTTAGATTTATTTGACAAGCCAACATTCAGCTTTTCACAGACTGTCAGACCCAAATGTTTCCCATGAATTAAATCCAGGAGGAAGAAGACTCACAATAAGGCTTGTAGTGGAATTACAGCTGTTTTTCTTAGGAGAAATTGTCCCACAGTGGCTTCGAGAACATGCTGGGAATACCAGGACGTCCGCTTTCATGTCAAAAAAATGGCACTGCCATTGAACTTCAAAGCAGCACAAGAAATTGAGTTAATCTGTTCTGCTGGGTGAAATATTTTGTGGTAGTTAGCAAAATGATTTTTTTTTATCATGCATTCAAGCTTAAGTTGTAATGAAATAACAGTTTATTAACTAGAATTCATGTCTTATCTTAATAAGAAATGTCAAAGCTTACATTTGTTAAGTAGGTACTGAATGAGATGAAGTACTTACTTACTGACTGTTAAAACAGTAGGTACTGTATAGTATGAATCCTAGTAGTATGAATGCGATTCGGACATACTACATCCGCCATGTTGATACATCACGTGACATACGTCATCATCACGTCATGTCATACCAGCGGGAAAACGGCCGCATCTCTGCTTTCGCCTTTCTTCTTCGTCGCATAACTCCGCTCCTTGGGCATCATGGGATAGTGAAGTGTCCATTGTATGCACGCTTCGAAATCTAACCGGAAGTAGGTCATCCGGGTACTTTTCGCATACTGTTTTTGGAATACTACGTATTCAGACATACTACTCGCCTCGCCTACTGCTTTTCGCCTAATATATAATATGGAAGTAGGCGGTTTCGCATGCAGCACAAGTGTCTCACACGCCTCAATATTAAACCCCTCCCCCAGAGTCTTTATTGATTGATGATTGATTCTTTTAACTGGAAGATGTGACTTCCATTGAACAGAGCGGCCATATTGGCCCTGTCTCAAATGGCGCACTTCATGTGGACTTTCGGTCTTGTGGCCTTAAAATGCGCGTGCTCGCTTAGTCTACGAGTCCGTAGGGTGTCCCATCTGTTTTTTTACGCTCCAAAGTGTGCTCATTAGCACCCTTGATGCGGTCTTTAGCGAAGCCCGCACTGCTGCAGGCTTTGTGCACTTTACCAACCCAGAAGTCCTTGCGAAAGAGCAATAAGACAATGGATGGGAGGAGTTCACACCGATGGGCAACTTATCTTCCTATTTCCGGCATGTCGCTCGAGTCTGTCCCAAAAGACGACCCCGATGCGTCCTCGTGGACTCATGTCAAGGGTCCCCAAGGCCTGCACTATATGATGTTATCAAAGTGAGGAAGTCCAGAGTGTGCCATTTGGGACAGGGCCATTGAGGGTTGATGTTTGTCCAATATAGTAATAGGAGTGCTCAATCTTGTTATATCCATATTGATACATTAGCTAACATTAGCTAACATAAACTTACAATGGAACAATAATTCAGCATTTATTAATCTTAGTTCATGTTAATTTCAGCATTTATTAAAAGGGTCTAACGGTATTTCATCCATTCTGACTTATTAACACAGTTAAATGTGGTTAAATTTTAGCGAGATTGCGAATTGCAACCAACAGCTCAAGCTCACCCCTCAATTTTAAAACGCATATAATAGCCACCACATGACAAACATGTGGTCTTCTGAGACAACGTAGGGACGAAACGTGCTCTGTAAAGAAGTTTGTCCGTGTGGGGCTACTGTTGAAACATGACAGCCACTTTCATGTAAGGGGACCCGTGGTGTATGTAGATAAAAACGTCTCATTCTAAGGTAATAAAAACAATTAATTTTATTTACTGTAAATAAATAAGAAATTTTGTGTGTATTTCTTGCTTGTGACTCGCTCCACTCGCGGTACACCTCCAGGAGCTCTGGTTTTTCCGGAAAGAATCAGTACAGCTGATCTGTCTTTTATAAATCTGATAAAACTAAAGACTCTTTGGAGATATGAAGGAAGTGATACTACTCTACAAAGACTTACATGAGATAAGCAGAAACACTGTGTGTTATGTGACCTTTAATACATTTTTTAAATTAAAACTTTAACATTAGATAATGCACAATGAACTAACATTAACAAAGATTAATAAGTCAGAGCTGATGGTGCAGTGGGCAGCGCTCCGACATGTGGTGCTTTCGCACATTCGCCGACCCGAGTTCGATTCCCTGCTCGTGGTCATTTGCCGATCCCATACCCCTCTCTCCTCCCTGTACTTTCCTGTCCTATCCTAAAAACTCACTGTTAAATAAAAGCAAAAACTGGCCAAAAAAAAAAAAACTAAATAAAAAGATGAATAAATTCTGAAGAACTATGCTGCTGCTCATTGTTAGTTTATGTTAATGCATCACAAAAACAACCTATTGTAAAGTGTTACCAGTAAGCCATTGTTAGGTTAAGTATTTTGAAAAGTTTAAACTCTATGGTGTATGCGATCATTGCTCTGGTTGTTTGGCCAAAAACAGAAAACATGGGCTTAACCAGTACCGTGAGGGTGGTGGGACCATCCGGCCAAGACCGTGGGAGTGTTCTGGAAACCTGTTTGGAAATACAGAAATTACACGCTCCATCCATAATGTATCCTGCATGATTTAATACCTCTAGCGATTATTTCAAATTCACTTCACAGTCACGCCAATGGTCACTGAAATACCAACGTTACTCACAATAAATTAATGTTGGGCAATATGTGCTTCATTCCAATGGATTACTCATTTTTTTGGGATGCTGTTGTGCTTTGTCTCGAAGAACAGATTTTGAAGATTAGTGCAACATGCAGGCAGATTAGTGTAAATTCTTCTGTCTGCAAATGGCATCAAAGATTAGATTGCGCTATCTTTCTAGACAAGAGTATGTCTGTTAGCTGCTGCTGTTGATGTTGTTAGGTGTGGGTTTGCTCCTTCTTAGTGAATCAGTTAGTTTACTATATGAGCTAGATTGACTTAAAGAGGAAATTTCATGAAAATCTGACGCATGTTTAAATGCTATAATTGGGTCACAGTGCTTCTATCAACCTAGAAAATGTTAAAAAGATCAACCCAGTAACTTAGTTTTAGTAAACCATTTTCTGCAAGCATGTGAAAAAATAGGTAATTGCAATTAGGCTCCCCTTGTGATGTCAGAAGGGGATAATGCCACCCCTTAATCTGCACTATCCACAGCACTGCCGTTTAGTGCAGAGAGAGAGCGAGAGAGAGAGCAAAAATAATTGACAGCACAATTGAGTTTCAATTTCACCAAAACACCATTATGGCGATCAGTGTTTGCATATCATCAGCTCATTTGCATTTTAAAGGACACACCCAAAAACGGCACACACCTTTTGCTCACACCTACAAAGTGGCAACAAGTTATAATAAATTATGTATTTGTTATTTTGACCTAAAACTTCACATATTTACTCTGGGGACACCAAACATTTATTTTACATCTTTAAAAAGTCTTGTGAAATGTCCCATTTAATGGTGTCAATCACATAGTATTTTTTACTGCGGTGTCCAGGCTTCTAATCTAGGCTGAAGTCTTATAATCTAATTTTGAGATTAGGAGCATCAAAGTTTGACACTAGTCATTGATTTCACATTGATTTCAATCATTGAAGTGACCTTACTCAGTCAATATTAAAGAGATCAATTCCGTGAAATGACAAAATCACAAAAAAATGACTTTACTGTTGCTGGGTTTTCTCATACAGGATCACATGTAGTACTCTGTCTATCTGTATAGGCCATCATTGAAGGCACATTTTTGCTCACATTGGTGGCTCTCCAGAGTTAGGAACACAGCAGTTGCATAGTTTACTGTTGTTCCCCGTGGCACACAAAGATCAATGGAAAAAAACAACCGTTGTGTTGTGTTTTGAAGAATAACCAGAATGGTAAGATCATGAGATGATCTATTATGTGGATCCTTTATCAAGATGTTGTCTGCCTGTGTGAAGTAATCCCTTATATCTTTTAAATCAAGACACAATGAAAGTATACATTGTTGAAGCCCAGGAAGGAGACTCCTTGTCCGGTCCTACGGCACACTAAAGGCATCTCCTAAACACAGATTGTGTGAAACTAGTGAATCATAATAATAATACATGCTGAAAGAAGTGAGGTAATCTTTCTGAATGATTCATTGTAGTTACAGTAACATCGAAGGTTTTGGAAAACAAGCTGTTCTTACCTGCTTAGAGTGATTTATAACATGAAACGTGTGATGGTGGACTGAATGAATTTAATTATGACATCATTGGATATGTCTGGGTTTTTACTTTAGAAACCGTTGGCTTTAAAAAGTGGCGAGTTTGAAATTATATTAAGAGCAATGTTTTTTTCTTTGAAACAGAAGGACTTTATTTTACAGTGTGGTCCATGCTGACCAGGCCATGGATTTTATTGTAGCAGTAAAATCCAATTCAATTTGTCGTCTTGGATGAGAAATTATGAAGGTTGTGCTGTAGGTCATCCCCTAAGGGTCAGGTCTTAATTTGATGGTGCGTTTGGGAGTGGGTCACTGGGTCTTATTTTCACTCTGGAAAATGTACTACTGGCATTATCTGTATATTAATCCTTGTGCTTTTACCACAAGTTATTTTCATACACTTCCTTTATTTAAAGGTTTGAAATATGTTGGCTTTTTGAGAAGGGTTCAGTTTTACTGGACCATGATTTTAGCAGCATTGAATATGTAAGGGAATTTGAATCTGATTTTATCTTCTTATAGTTTAACGCATCAACCGCTGTTTGTATTATTAACAGTTTTTGAAACGCAAAGGTCCTAAACTTGTTTTTTAGAAATGTGGAGAGAATGGGCAGTTCTAATGGGTTATATGAAATTATACATAAGCTGTTAGGACCTTTCTAAAGGATACTGCCCCAGTGACAGCTTGGGACCATTTCTGACTGTTTTCTCTGACAGTGTATGATTGTGCAGATTTTTTCCCCGCACAAGAGTCAATTGTACAGTGTGGCAGTCTCAAAACTGCTAATGACATCACAGATTGTGTGTGAATTAAACTAATACATAATTTAATTCAGAGGCTTTTTAACCTTAGCTATTGCAGTCATCATCATTTTTACTGCATGTAAAGGTTAGGGTTTTGAACAAATCCCAGACCCCAAACATGAAATTTTGCCGTGTTACAACATGGAAAATAACCTCATAGCCACTTTCATGGCTACAAACTCAAACATAGTTGTCATGTAGTTTTTGTGGCATTCTGAAACTGTGTTGAAGATGAAACATGCTGTTTTAAACGGGACATTTTACATTTTTTAAGATGTCAAATAAATATTTGTGTCTCCCTAGAGTACGTATGTGAGGTTTTAGCTCAAAATATCATATAGATAATTAATTATATTTATAGCATGATCAAATTGCCATTTTGTAGGTGTGAGCAAAAATGTGCCATTTTGGGTGTGTCCTTTTAAATGCAAATGAGTTGATCTCTGCACTAAATGGCAATGGTCTGGCTTTATAGTGCAGATTAAGGGGTGGTATTATCCCCTTCTGACATCACAAGAGGAGCATAATTTTAATGACCTATTTTTTACATGCTTGTGTAAAATGGTTTACCAAAACTAAGTCACTGGGTTGAACTTGTTCACATTTTCTAGGTTGATGAAAGCACCGGTGGGGACCGATTTATAGCACTTAAAGGAGCTCTAAGCAAATTGACGCGTTTTAGACCATAAAACATTTTTGTTACATACCTCAAAAATCTTCTCACTATCTGCCTGTCCGCTGATCAAACTGTAAAAAAACGCGATCTCTGTAGACAGCTCAGGCTCGACAAACGGCAATATCAACATAGTGGCCAAACCTAGCACAACAAAACATAACAAAGTGTTCCAGCCAATAAACGACAAGAAGGATTTGGGGGTGGGGGTTGGGCGCGTTCATGAAAGCACAGACGGGAGAGGGAGGGGGAGGCGTTAGCTACGCTTCGTTTGTTTGAAAACAGTTCAAACATCAACAGGAAGTGACGTCGCACATTATTCGCTTAGAGAGCCTTTAAACGTGGAAAAAGATTTTCATGGTATGTCCCCTTTAAATCTGAAATGTAGCATTATTGATCATAGGCCTAGTTGGTTTTGGCTGCAAATGAATCATTATTACAATAAAGATTAACTGCAATTGCATGCAGTCATATCTCTGACACGGTGCTGAGATTTCAGTGATAAACTAAAACATGGTTCTCTGACCTTAGAGCTTTTTAATATGAGTAGACATTTTTTTTCTTGACATATTTGTTGATATTCTGAGTGCAATATTAAATTCCTGTTAAGCTTAATGCAATCTCCATCATTACTTACAAAGATTTATCTGTGGATTTGATGCTTTGGCGTCATGTGGTCATGGGGTCATAGGCGGGCCAGCATCTTTGTCAGACAGTGCTAAGCAATACTTTAGTCTGCTTTCTACATATTTGTTGTTTCGCTACACTACTTGTATATGCTTATGCAGCAGAAGATTTAAGAATTGGGGAATTAAAACTGATGGATCAGTGTTTTGTTTCAGAAACCACAGCTTTGCTTTGCGATGTCATAAGATAAGTACACCGTAGCAGGAGTTTTATGGCTAAAAATCTGACCCATAATGTTGTCCCCTTGTAATCTGTGTCTGCAAATAGTAGCACCTATTATGTTTTTTCACTACCTGCAAAGAGCTGTGTGTTTGATTAACATTATTGATCCAAACATTTCCTCTAGCTATTTGCTGCTAAAGTTGATGTTTTTGCTGTTAAGTGTATATGGTTTCCCGCATGGTTTCATTTACTGTTGTTTGCTGTTAGAGCTAGAAGATACAAAACCTGTGCATCTGACATGTTTTCATGCAAATGTACATGCTCTTATGTTTAGGTTATGTCATTTTAATGGCAATGAAAAGGTTAATCGTCAGTAATTGAAATGCCTTACTTTCACAAATGTCCCTTTAGTCATTTCAAAAGTATTCAGTAACTCTTCACTTATTCCTGATAATTATTAATGAATGTAAAAGCTCAAATATTCCTAAAATGTCCACATTTAACCCCATTTAACTGGTTAAAAACTCTTGCAGGCCCATGTACACAGGTTCATCCAATTCTTCTTTGCAGAAAAAACATTGTGGCCGTTAATGGATTCTCCCAACAATTCTGTATTTGTAAATGGCCTAAGGTCGGCCTCGGGATTAAGGAGATTTGAAGTAAAAGTATTCGAACAAATAATGCGTGCCAAGAGCATATCGGATAATTGATGAAGGTGAGATTAAGCGCCTTTTGCATCTGAGCTCTTCACAGTAAAAAAGGTAAAACAACTTGGTTTTGCAAGTCAAATCAACGTATTATTTTAAATTTCGACCTGTGATAAGTTGACATAACTTATAAAAACAAGTTGAAATTGTTTAACTTAATTCATTAAGTTAAAGTAACAAAAATGCTGCACATTTAACAGTGTTCAAAAATACATCTCAATGTTTTCTATGTATTTTTTCTTAATATTATTGTTTATGCATTTGCTCTAAAACAATAGTGTTCAGTTTTATCTCTTAACAAAATCATTTTTATAGCTTAGTGATAGAGCATTGCGTTAGCAGCGCAAAAGATCATGAGTTCGAACCCAGGGAACACACATTATGATAAAAATTTATACTTTGTAATGCACTGTACGTCACTTTTGATGAAAGCATCTGCCAGATGAATAGATGTAAATGTAAGATTGTCTAAAAGGAAATTTTGAAAGGGACTTGTTTGCAAGCTTCCTTGTCTATCTATTATTTCCTTCTAGTTTAAGAGCTTTGATTAGAGTTAGATCAGATGTAAAGATTGGTTTCATTTGTTTGACAGGATTGTTTTTCCTGGACCAAGATAAGTTGCCAAGACGGAAATATGCCTTAGTCAGCAAAATCAAAACTTGCCAAACAGCCACTGTTGCCAGATAGATTTGAAATGTTTTATGGAAGAAGAGTTTAAGTTTATACCAAAACTTTCTTACATTTTTTTACTGAACACAATTTAAAGGCGGAGTGCACAATGTTTGAAAAACGCTTTGGAAAAGGAGACGGGCCGACTAACAAAACACACTTATAGCCAATCAGCAGTAAGGAGCGTGTCTACTAACCGACATCCTTGCCGGGTTGCGTATGTGTGGGGCGGGTCTTTTAAAAGAAGGTCCAGATTCTATTGGGGTAGAGGCGTGTTTGTTTAGGTGATTTCAAATATCAACATTGGCTTTCAAACATTGTGCACTCCGCCTTTAAGTTATAGCAACTTCATTTATTATACTAATGTATTAATGTCTACTAATAAACAGAAATATTTTGGCTTACACATTATGTTTTTTTTACTAAAATGCTGACTATAAGATATTGTTATTACACTCCGTCCATATTTCTTTTGGATTATTTTTGTAGGAAAAACAGGATAGCAGCACCCAGTCAGAAGTCATCCACTCAGTAACCGTACAGACAAATGACACATACTGCGTGAATGTAAAGTTCAGTATGAATGTGAAATGTAATTCTGTCACTGTCTCTGGATTCATCTGGTTTATATTGAAACGTCAATGCGTGTACAGCATGTTATCCGTCACGCGTTCGAGTCATTCTTTCTGTCTCTCAGTCAGTCTCTATGCGGTTTGGACTCTTGCCTCTTCATCTTCCGCTGTGCTCTTGTCTCCCCAAAACTGAAATTCATGGCTGACACATGGAGATATCTGGAAATGCGTCAAGCAGCTGTTATTAAGAGCACTAATGATAGTTCCCTAGACAGCTGACTTAGCGCTGACCAAACATACGGTACTTAAAGTCTGTAGCATCCACCCTATAAATATTTTATTTATGTTATAATTCCGCCATAAGCATTTCCCCAATGGACATCCCCTGTTGCTTTTGGGTTGATCTGTAATACTTTTGTCCTCCTGAGAGCTTTTGTCCGGTATAAGAGTTGCATATATTTGTAAATATCTAAATTCAACCATAAATATAGTTTTTACCCTCTCTCTTTTCTAGCAGCGCAAAAGGTCATGGGTTTGAACCTTGCGAACAAACAGATTGTACTGTATGTATCAGTAATGGCCGTGTGAAACTGCTAACAGTGCAGTTCCACTGTTACAATGTCATTAAACTGATTTCTGTGGTAAAACACTGTTAACTGGTTGATGACTTACCCAGAACTTACGATTTTAAACACTGTATGAATCCCCGCTGTGGGAATTTAACAAGACCAAAAAGACGTAAAATTGTACAATCAAATATTTTTCGCAGCATGTTTAAGAGCAGACCCTGGCGGACCCAACATTGGAAAATCAGGACAGCTGAAACATTGCCATTTTGTCAAATGAATGGTCTCGGGCAGATGCTTAGGGTACTGCATGCTTGGTCTGCTCTGAAGCCCCAGTTATCCAACCCAATCCCAGAAGTTATCCAAGCATCCTTTGTTTTAAACATGAAGAAAAGAAATGGAGAAAGTGTGTGTTTTCACGACAAGAGGGATAAGATATTATTGCAAAAGTGTGGCATACTGCACGGTAAAAATTCTGATGTGCTTATAAGTAGAGATGTTCCGATACCATTTTTCTCTTCCCGATACCGATTCTGATACCTGGGCTCAGGGTATCGGCCAATACCGAGTACCGATACCGGGGTGTGTATCTGTATAATATACTATAACATGTTTGCATTCAGAGCAGCGAAGAAGAAATTAGTTTTGTTTTGCAGCGTTAGCTTTAGTGTTAGCTAAAACAGGCATAATTAGGTTTATTAAGAAAATAGTATCGGATCGGTACATGGGTTCAGTACCCGCCGATTTCTGATGCCAGAATTTTTTTGTGGTATCGGCCGCATTTCCAATACTGGTATCGAATTCGGAACAACTCTACTTAAAAGGGGCCATATTTTATTTTATGTCGCTCTGCTAAGCGAAGCTGCTGTCAAATTACAACACACTAAACAAGCTACACAATCAGGAGTCATTACGTATTTCTGAAGAAAGAACGAAGACATCAGCCAGTTTTAGGAAAGTGAAAACAGCGCTATAAAGAAAAGTAAATTGTGTGAAAAATACTGCTTTTTTTACACGTGAAACATTAAAACGTTATGTGTGTGCGTGTGTGTGTGTTGTAATTGAATAATTGCTTAATTCGGTAAGTTAAAGTAACATAAAACTATATGTTGATTTGACAAAAATGCTGAATTTATATACTGCAGTTTGTACTTATTCGCAAAGGTTTTTCTTAGCGAATAAGAGAGAGACAAAAAGGACTAGCCTACCGCAACGCATTTTCGTTTAGGAAACATGAACCAGCTGAAACGGACAAGGAGATCAGTGCGTACATAACGGCTACCGTAGTTGCAACACGTAAAAGCGAGGCGCTAGAGAGCACTATTCGTTTGAATGCAAAATACAATTTCACCACTAGATGGAGGAAAATCCTACTAGGGAACACACATCATGATAAAAAATGTGTACTTTGTGTACTGTACGTCACTTTATATTATTTATAGATTTATATACTGCAGTTTGTACTTATTCGCAAAGATTTTTCTTTCAATTCCCTTTGGGTAGTGAACATGCTTTGAGTGACCTCATCTGAAAACATCTCAAGTTTACTTGGCCCTGGAACACAACCAAGTGTGCTAGCTAAAGCTTTAGTGCTCATGCCATCAAACATGTTGTGACAGACTACATGTCTTGCAGGTCCAAATGACAATGACGCACTGTGATCCTCTATTTGCTGCAGAACATAGCAAAGACACGCATGAACATCACTGTCACATCAGGGTTTTGTCCTTTAGAAACAACAGACCACCCTCAGTGTTCATGTAAACCTTCACAGAAAGATGTGCTTTATCATTGACTCATGAGAATGCCATGTATCTAGTCCTAGCCTGCAGCCTTGAGGGGTTTCCATAGAAACACTGCAAAATTGTTTTGAATCTAAAATGTTTATGCATAGATGACTAGAACTCTGAAATGAGATCTTATGACTCATGACAGACCAAAACACACGCTCACGTTTTCATAATTGCATAACCATGAGTGCAGAATAGATATGGACTGATATCTATGAGTTTGATCTCCAACAATTCATTGCACAATATGCATCAGTCCTTGCATCTTTTTGCATGGTTAGAGGATGATAGGGTGCCGACTAACTAATGAATACATTTGCACCACAATACTGTACTGTTTGCTTGGATGACGACATCACATTTTGTTGGCTGCCGGCCACCCTGCTTTCAAGATATCTGCTGCAGCTAATAAAAACCAATATTGGTTTAATCTAGATGTACTTCACTACTTTTTCTCTCTAGGTGTCTTTGACATCGCTAAAGATCGTTTCCTCACCTCTCCCCGTGATTGCTGGAGCAACGTGTCGAGGCTTATCCGTCTGCTCCAGGCCTCCGTGCCAAACACAACACCCGCTAAGAGAATTAGCCTCTCGCTCCAGAGTTCTGGCACTGTCCAGCTAGAAAAGTTAAAGGCTGGTTGATGCTTCTCTCAGAGTTTCCTGTGGGTATTCTGTCTGTCCCTGGAGAGCCATCCAACAACGGGTTTACTGCCAGTCAGCTGGAACAAACGTTTGTTTTTGGGGGAATTATTCTTGTGGAAAGGAAGCTGTGATAAAGGTTTTCTTTTTTTAGACAAGATGTCTTGCAAAGCCTAGATCAGTCACGGAATTAAAACACGTTTTTTTTTTCCGGGGTTATGCACTCATCCCTGTGCAACCCCCGACTTTCTGCTGCTCGAATGTTGATGGCTTGCCTGTGTAAAGGATATCTGTTGTCTTACATAATCCTGTTTTGAGTATTGAGCAATGGTGGTCCATGAGAAAATCATTACTCATTCATGGCTAAAATGATAGCGAAAGCTGATTGGCTTGACTGGTTTGTGTTTGGTTATTTGTGTGGAATTAGGCACATTTAACTCTCCCATTGGCTTATTTTTATAGTTTTTTTTAACCATTGAGGCCACGTTTACACAACAACGTTTTTAACGTTTTATGCATTTTGGCTGTTGTTACAAGAGAATGGTATTTTGGGATCCTGAAAACGCAAGTTTTTAGTGTTATCGTTTCTTTGTAAACGACCAAAATGGGAATTTGCTAAAATGGTGATGTCATGCACATACTAATATGCATTCAGTCTAGCTTGCAAGAGTACTTAACAACCATAACAACCAGTGATGGGAATAACAGCATTATAAATCAATGGCATTACAGCATTGCTTTTTTTCAGTAACGAGTAATCAAACGAATTACTGTTTCCACTGTTAAGTTGCCATTACTGACAATAAAATGTTATGTTACTATAATTCGATCGATTCATTCGCAAAGATTCTTTACAAAGTAACATTGCCATCTACTGGCTTGGCATGCATAATACAGCGTTTTTAAGTTTATGCTATTCCATGTGAACGAGGATTGTTTTGACAATGTTGTGGTCTGTACACAAAATGCAAAAAAAGTGGTTCCATAAATATACATTCTGATCGGTTGTTAACTAATGGGAGGAGCCTTTGTGTACTCGTGTACTTTGACCTAAAATTGAAACCTGGGTTACCAGGTTTCCATCTATAGGGATGCGACTTCGGGAGCGAATATGAAATGAATGGCACCAGCAGGAGTTTCATGACAACAGAGTTCACTGCACACTTTAATTCAAAAGATATAGACATGTACATCTAAAACTTAAAGGGACACTACACTCTTCTTGAAAATAGGCTCATTTTCCAGCTCCCCTAGAGTTAAACATTTAATTTCTAGCATTTTGGAATCCATTCAGCTGATCTCCCGGTCTGCCAGTACCACTTTTAGCATAGCTTAGCATAATCCATTGAATCTGATTAGACCATTAGCATCGCGCTCAAAAATAGCCAAAGTGTTTCGATATTTTTTCTATTTAAAACTTGACTATACTGTTTACATCGTGTACCAAGACTGACGGAAAATCAAAAGTTGCGATTTTCTAGGCAGATATGGCGAAGAACTACACTCTCATTCTGGCGCAATAATCAAGGACTCTGCTGTCGCAACATGGCTGCAGCAGGCGCAATGATATTACGCAGTGCCAAGTTACCAAGGGTATTTAAGACTATTTTCGGGAGCTGCATAATATCATCGGGCTGAATGAATTCTAAAAAGATAAAAATTAATTGTTTAACTCTAGGGGAGCTGGAAAATGAGCCTATTTTCAAAAAAAGTGGAGAATGCCTTTAATAGATTAAACAACAGATACCTATAATGCCTTTTAACATGTATCAGCCCAGTTATTTTCCACATTTTAAACACGTTCATGTCATTTCAGGGTGACTATTAAACATAAATCCGTTATACATAATGTTGAAATAGTAAGGTTTGTATGGTTTAAAATTATTGTTCACCACTATTGATAACAATGCTACAGCGCTCAAGCGCCTTACGATTCCCTGCCAAAAGGGCGGAGCTTAGGCTGCGTTACGCCAACTGCAGGAGCTCTATATTATGTGAATGCACATTTAAAGGATTGATCATCTGTAGGTGTCAATGTAAAGGAGTTCTTCACCCAAATAGCATGGACGTACACCAAGTGATTTTGCTATGAAATGGTTCATTGCGCCTTTTTCAAACCACGTGTCTTTTGGTAATTAAACCACTGTGGTGAATGACCATACGCTAGTGGATCGCTTTGAGCAAAGGGGGGGAGTTTTTTCCCTTTTCTTTCTCTGAGATATTTGAGGTTTGTGGAAAAAAGTCAAACCACAGTCATTCTGGCAAAGGTTTAAATCGTCTGGCTGGTGAACGTGCTGTATGGGTGGCCCTGAGAATGAGAACTCCTCATTTCGACGCCATGTCGAACTGCCGTGCATTCTGTTAAGTATCATAAATTGCACCGAAAGTACTTCTATGACTTATGTTCAGGTGCAATTATTGGTTTGTGGTGCTCCACATCAGCAGAACTAAAGCAAGCAGTTGAAAATAGGATTGCACATTGAGTTTCATGTGGCTTGAAACTTCTACAAAAAATCGGGGGTCCATCAGATATAATATGACACATTAATGTTTTCAGTGGCTAAAACATGTCTGGTTTACAGTCCTATCTCACTTAGTCCCAGATGAATCAAGCCAGCAAAAGCAATAGCCATGTAAGGCAGTAGTTATTATGGTAGATGTCAACAGAGACGTTTGATGACACAGCAGACTCCATTAGCAGTAGTGGGGATGATGAATTGAAACTTCAGCTCAGCTCTCTGGTTGGATGGCCACAGTAGACGGTTAAAGAAAAACACCACCATTTTTCAATATTTTACTATTACTACCTATATTTTCTCAGTGCGTGCACTTAATCTTTGTACGGCGTGTTGTGAATGTGTTAGCATTTAGCCTAGCCCCATTCATTCCTTAGGATCCAAACAGGATCTTACAGTAGAATGAATTTACAGTAGAAGCCAACAAACACTTCCATGTTTTCCCTATTTAAAGACTGTTACATGAGTAGTTACACAAGTAAGTATGGTGGCACAAAATAAAACGTGCCGATTTTTTTTAAGCGATAAAAAATGAGAACTATACTGTATGGCGGAAGACCACTTAGTTTGCAGCACTTCAACCTTTTATCAGCTTAAAGAATCGCCACGTTTTATTTTGTGCCACCACATTTACTCATGTGGCTACTCATGTGACAGTCTTTGAATATGAGGGCATGGAAGTGTTTGGTGGCTTCTGGGTTCATCCCTGTTTGGAATGAATGGGGCTAAGCTAAATGCTAACACATTCACGACGCGCTGTATAAAGATTAAGTGCACGCATTGAAAAAGATAGGTATGTATTAATTTGTCTAAATTGAGGTAAGAACATAGTAAAATATTGAAAAAAGGTGGTGTTTTCATTTAAGGGGTGATGTAATATTTGGACATTAAGAAAAAGGATGGAAGGCTGCAAAGCTGTAAACAACAACTAATCGGTGCTTGTTTTTGCTGAAGAATGGATCATGAACTTGGTGCGGATGTTGTTGCCTCGCAGTCTTGTCGTAGCTTTTAGCTTACATGTGGAAAAGGTGCTATTTGCTTTCCTGCACTCCATAGAGGAAAGTTTGGGGCCAAAGTAAACCCACCCTGGCCAACACTTTTAGTACTTGTTTTTTCCTTGCCACAAATGAGCTCTTAGCACTTGTGTTGGTTTTTCTCTGAACTGTCCCTGAAGCAAACAGTCTGCTCCCCTGGGTAATAACTGATTGATCACTACAAGGTTGTCATTCATTTAACATCTGGTGATTCTCCTGCTTAGATGTTCATCTCATTGCAGGTGTTTCATAATTTTACATTAGTTCCCCTTACATGCAAGAATGCTTGCTAAACAACCAAAAAACGTGTAGAAGTAGTCTAAACTGGTTTGCTTGTCTCCAAGCCTGGCCAGCAAAGCATCCTTAAATTGGCCAAGCCAGTATTCAGCTGGTTCAGCTGGTGGGCCAGATGGCAAGTGCCCAAAACCCTTCTAAAACCTAAGAGCCCAACAAAAACCAGCAAACCTTTTATTCAGCTGAATCAGAACTAGAAAAAGAAATATTTCTCCAAGTTTATTTCAAGACTTAGGGACTGGGGACAGATCACTCCATTAAACACTACGAGTACATGGCCTCACAAACAGATGCTCTCCAGCTGATGGGCAGCATCCAAGCCCTTCATCCACCACAGCTGAGAGTCTTCTTCCTCTTTCTCCACATCATCTGAAAACCATTATAGCATCATTTTACATGCGGCACAGTGAAAGTTGACGTAGACGGTTGACGTACAACACTGTGATCCGGGAGGCTCTCACGCTGACTGTGGGTTCGGACGGTGAGATGCTTGTCATTATGTCTCACGCTGCTCTTTGATTAGGAAGGCAACGTAATTTCAGGGCGATCAAATGAACTCTAGTGATGTGTTGAGGCTGATGCTGTTTGGTGTTGTACATGGCCACATGCAGATGCATAGATTTTATGGTGCAATCACTGCAATGCGCGTGTCATTGTGGCACGAGTTTCATTATAATCTTTATATAGTTAGTTTTTTTTGTACTTTGGCAAAACCATTTAAGGTGCAATTGCAAATTATATAATTTTAACGCAAGCAGTTCTGTTTTATTAATTGTGATGCATCATGTTTCTACAAAGCGTGACATGCTGTAGAGATGAACGTTTATGAGAGGAGGTGATATAATCTGATTTATCTTTTTACAGTTACATGAGCACATTAATATTCCTTGTTAAAGTGAATGCGGTTTACCGTTCCCTATGTTGGTTTTGATCTCTTGGATCAAATACATTTCTTTCATCTGTCATTTGGCAACTACTGTACTTTACTCAGAAAAAATACAAGAAGGTAGAAAAGTTCTCGCTGGGGCGATTGCTTTTCAAAAAGTACACTTTTGTACCTAAAAGGTGAATATTGGTACCTCAAAGATACACATTGCCCTGCTAAAAAAAACATTAAAACCATTACAAAAAATTCTAATGGTTTTATTGGGAATGTTATTGGTTCTAATGGAATATGACCCAAACACACTACAGTGTATTGATTTTTGTGGGTCTCTAATGGTATGTATTGGTTCTAATAAAATATGTATTGGTTCTCATGGCCCAAAACACACTACAGTGTAGTGGTTTTAATGGTAAAAGCTAATGGTTCCTCCTATTGGTATTTTTTTTAGAATTTTCTGTAATGGTTTTATTGTATTTTTCAGCATTGTGGTACCTTACAAGTACACATCAAAGGTAAATATCTGTACCAAAAGTGTAGGATGAGAGTTGATGTTATCCATCAGGATCAATTTTATTTTCTTGTACCAATGAATCATTTACAATGCCCTGTTGAAAAAGAAAACAAATTATGATTTTCCTTGGATAAGACTGTAAAAAACATTTGTGAATAGACCGTTTGACACAAAATTCTCCATGTTGCATAGGCACCAACCTTTATCCTTTCTGCTGTCAAACCAAACACATTTGTCTTGCATCTCCAATCAGAAAGGATTCTCTGTTCTCTTTGTTTCATAGAAAAAGCATCTCACATTTGTTGGTTATAAAGTAAAGGCTGTAAATGGCGGACACATGTGGACAAAGATTGATATTCAGTAATCCGTTAGCTCTGGGCCCTAAAGACCCGACTTATTCAGAGGATGAAATTGGCCCCTGTGTTGGCCTATTGAGTTTGTTTGCTAACAGTCCAGGCTTTGTTAACCGACACAGCTTAGGGAATGTGCTTCGCTGCGCTGGGAGCCCGGGGACAGCATAACATTTTAGTAGACGTGCAGGTGTCTCTATAATTCCCCACATCTGACTACATCCTTCATATATGGATGTATAGCTTTAGTGCAGCTGCGTATGCAGGTCACATGGCTGTTGACAGAGACTACAGTGGGCTTGTGTTTGGTTGGAGAGATAAAAACTCTCTTTTTAGAGGATTAGAAAGTAAAAAAAACCCGAAAGTCACACATCATTTTCATGAAGTTAAACTTTTCTGAACTTTGTCGCACCGCTGGACACTCCCCAACCAGTTGCCAATGGTCACTGTTGCTCGTCTCGCCTTAAGTCGGCAGCTCTCCATTAAAATGAATGGGAAGTGTCGCTTTGTTGCTGCATGTCGCTTGTAATGTGAATGGGGCATACATACATCACTTCCGTGTTGTATTCACGAGAGAAAACCCTTATGTGTACCAAATGTTCAGCAACTGAAATTATTTGGCCAAAAATAGTCAAATATATGGATGCTCCAATCAGAATTTTTGCAGCCAAAACTGAGTACCAATTTTTTGTCTTCATGATCAGCCAATACCAATGCCCACAGTAATACCACAGATGTTGTCTTTGTCCATTACTTGCAGTAATTAGATTTTTAATAGAGAATCAAATAAATAAGCACAACAGATATTTCTTTTGAAAAGAGAAATTTAATATGCCTTTAAAAATTGTATGTCTGTTAAAAGTAATGAAAATAAAACACTTCACAGTCTCTTTACTGTATGAATTAAATATACACGCATTCCTATGAAGTACAACAGTTCTTCAGTCAAGAGCAGAGTGATTTTATTCAGAGATGAATTACGTTACTGTAGCTTTAAGACATAAGGGAGATCGCTCTACACATGCACTGATGACAAGCTGTCTGTTTGCGCGCGTGTCGGGTGTACGCGGACAAGAGCAGCTGTGAGGAAAATGAACGTTTAAACTGTCAAAACTTTTAAACCCATGCAAAAAATAAACATTGGCTTGAAGGTGCAATGTCCACGATTGATATGTGTTGTATACGCTGTTTGATGGGGATGTGAAGAAGATGCATCGCGCTGTTAGGACTGGAGCGCGTTCTCATAGAAAATACACATATCTCTGTTAAAGGAATATTCAATTTTCTTAAAAGAAAAATCCAGATAATTTACTCACCACCATGTCATCCAAAAGTTGATGTCTTTCTTTGTTCAGTCGTGAAGAAATTATGTTTTTTAAGGAAAACATTGCAGGATTTTTCTCATTTTAATTGACTTTAATAGACACCAACAATTAACACTTAACTCAACACGTAACAGTTTTTTTCAACGGAGTTTCAAAGGACTATAAACAATCCCAAACGAGGCATAAGGGTCTTATCTAGCAAACGATTTTTATTTCTGACAAGAAAAATAACAAATATACACTTTTAAAGCACATCTTCTCGTCTAGATCCGGTCGTGATGCTCGAGCGTGACCCCACGCAATACGTCATGACGTCAAGAGGTCACAGAAGACGAACGCGAAACTCCGCCCCAGTGTTTACAAGTGTGTTGAAACAGGACCATTCCTACGTTGTTGTATGTCAACTGATACTAATTAATGTCTTTGTGTTAGTTTATTGTTTACAATGGTCCGCAAATGTGCATTTTATATATGTAACACGTGACCTCCCTACGTCACTACGCATTTATGTTAGGTCGCGCTGGACCGGATCTAGACGAGAAGTTGTGCTTTAAAAGTGCATATTTTTTATTTTTCTTGTCCAAAATGACAATCGTTTCGCTAGATAAGACCCTTTTGCCTCGTTTGGGATTGTTTATAGTCCTTTGAAACTCCGTTGAAAAAAACTGTTACGTGTTGAGTTAAAGGGATAGTTCGGCCAAAAACGATATTAAACCCATGATTTACTCACCCCCAAGCTGTCCGGGTTGCGTGTGTCCATCGTTTTTCGGACGGAGACATTTTCGGATATTTTAGAAAATATTTTAGATCTTTCTTTTGATTAAATGTAATGTTACGGGGTCCAGCAATAGTCCACGACCTTCAAGTCCAAAAAAAGTGCGTCCATCCTTCACAAATTAAATCCAAACGGCTCCAGGATGATAAACAAAGGTCTTCTGGGGGTGGTCCGTGCGGTGTTGTTGAGGAAGTATCCATGTTTGGGATGTTATTAGCGTTGTTAACTAGCTTCCGGTAGCGCCGCCATCTTAGACTCAGGAGAGAGTATTAGCGTAGTGTACGCACTTTTCTTAGTGACGTATGACAAATCGGAGGGCGGGGGACAGAGCAGCAACAGAGAAACCGCTGTCTATGCTGCGTAAGCGCTCATCCTGAATGCATATGACTCTAAAATGGCGGCGCTACCGGAAGCTAGTTAATAAAGTTAATAACATTTTAAATATGGATATTTCTACAACAACACCGCACGGATTACCCACAGAAGACCTTTGTTTATCATCCTGGAGCCGTTTGGATTTCATTTGTGAAGGATGCAGTGCCGGCCTGAGCCTCTTGGGGGCCCTAAGCAGAATGTGTTTGGGGGCCCCCCTACCACCCCGCGGACACAAATGTCACGCTCTAATGTTACATTATAAATGAATACAGTGAGGTTAAATAATGAAAAAAATCTATACTTAAATAAAATACTTTATTCTTCAATGTGTCATGTCATATTAACAGGCTATGGAATGTTAACATTGGCCAGCAAGAAAAACCTCATCTGCTGCATCATCAGCTGTGGAGGCACTGACACTTGATGAAACATCAGGGGTGGGTAGAGTTGGTTGTGCTCCAAAGTACTTCAACAGTGTTCCTGAAAAAAATAGCATTGGATAAGTGCATAGTTGATCGAGCAGAATGAGTTTATTTTGCTAATTTTTCATTACTTACACAACAAGCAATAAATAAATAAATATGAGGATAGCACTGTTACATCACTACCCACCATATAAATAAGATTGAAGTCTATTTTCATCACAGAAATCTTCCTACCCAACATGGTATTGGTATATATTCTCATAAAGTCCAATACCATCTCTTACCAAAGATCTTAGACAGAGAGCGCATGTGCTTTGCCTATGAAGCTGGAACGTTACCGATGTTGGAACGTTCACTTCAACACATACAGCAATGCTAGCTAGGGGTGTGATGGATCACAAAACTCACGGTTCGGATCACATTATGGTTTTTGAGGCACAGATCTGATCATTTTTCGGATCAGCAGAATAGGGGGTTGGAAAAACTAATAAAAAATGAGGAAATTACTTACAAACATTTATAAAAAGAACAAAGTTGCACATTAAATAAGGGCTAAAATTAGCATTAGGTACAGAAATCAAATCAAATGAATCATAACACTTTATTGTATGAATTAAATATAATTATTATTTTTTAGAGCTACAGAAGTGATTTTCTCTTTGTCTTGGAAGGTTTGATTAACATTAATGATACAGATTTAAGTAGGTTAATTAAGGTTACTGTCTCTTTAAGAGAAGCACGGACCTGGTTTCTGCCTAATCTATACATAAACCGCCCAAAGACATAAACAAATGTTTTTATTGGAAAAGAGTACTGTGGAGATCACTTTGTTTGTATGTGCCCTGTCAAGAACAGAAAGATTTTATGTTCCTCTCTCCATGTGTGCCCTACTAAGTGCACTTATACGCGGCGCGCTCACACAGACGGAAATACAGACGGCGGAGCATAAAAACGTTATGTTATTTTCAGTGCTCTATTCCTCAAATGTATGTTAATGGACTACAGTATGACACAAAATAGCGTAACTCTCTCTAAAGTTTAAAAATCAAGTGTTAGTGTTTTGATCTCTGAAGGGAGCTGGGCTGGACAATTTAAACCGCATGGGCATTGGGCATGCAGAATACTGCTCACTTTAGCGCCTTTTTGCGAGATAAATTGTTTAAAATCACTTGAAATGTTAACTTTTGCAAGCCTTTGAAACACTTGCAAATGATAAACTTTCGCTATTTGAGCGCATGCGAGCCGAACCGTGAGTCGATCACGGTCACGGATTAACGTCGATCTGTCACACCACTAACACAAATTAAACATAACGTTACTGTATATAATCATGCAAACATACCTTTATCTTGCTCTTTTTTTCCTCATCCTCGGTCCTTTTCTTTGTTCTCTTTTCGGCCCCAGAGGGATATATCCTTTTTTGTGACATGTCAAATGGCTCATCATTGTTTACAGTGAGTGACGACGTAGGCACTTGCGCGCTGACGCGCAGGTGGCGCAGGTGTCTATGTTGCGCCTGACTAAAACGCTAGCACTGCAGTGCAGACACATAGTTGTCTGCAAATCAAAATTTTCTTGTCTTTAATTATTCATTTATAAATTCGTATTCATTTATTCATCCATTTATATTACCTGTTTAAGTTATTTAATTGTATAAAAAATAAAAAATAAAAAACGATTGTGGCGGGGGCCCCCTGGTGGCCAGCGGGGCCCTAAGCAGCCGCTTGGTTCGCTTATGCCTCGGGCCGGCCCTGGAAGGATGGACGCACTTTTTTTGGACTTGAAGGTCGTGGACTATTGCTGGACCCCGTAACATTACATTTAATCAAAAGAAAGATCTAAAATATTTTCTAAAATATCCGAAAATGTGTTTGTCTGAAAAACGATGGACATATGCAACTCGGACAGCTTGGGGGTGAGTAAATCATGGGTTTAATATCGTTTTTGGCCGAACTATCCCTTTAAGTGTTAATTGTTGGTGTCTATTAAAATCCATTAAAATGAGAAAAATCCTGCAATGTTTTCCTCAAAAAACATAATTTCTTCTCGACTGAACAAAGATAGACATCAACATTTTGGATGACATGGTGGTGAGTAAATTATCTGGATTTTTCTTTTAAGGAAATGGAATATTCCTTTAAGGCAGAAAAAGAAATTCAAATTTGCAGAGGAGCAACGGGATGTAAAAATGCTCGCCTTGCGTAAAAGTGATCTCCAATTGCGGCCGAAATCAGGAGCCCTATGATGACAAAATTAAACAGGAAGGTTCATGAGATCTGCAAATTTAGCGAGTACCGATCGTGTAATTTAATGCGATGATCGGCCGAGGCCAATCAATCGGAGCATAGTAAAAAAAAATTGCGTCATCAAAAAACGTTATTGTGCAAGTAAATTTATTCGGTCTGTCCATGTATTTGGCCGAACACAGAAAATGGCTTTTTGCTATTTTCGAACAAATAGTTTCAGATGCAAACATTCGGTGCATCCCTATATAAAGGTAGCCATAAAAAATTATTACATGATGATAACATGATTTCTGTTTCTTTGTAGTGCAAAAAGGTTCTTTAGATTATAAAAATGTAAACAAGAAATAGTTCTTTCCAAAACCTTGACTGAATGGTTCTAGTTTAGGGGGGCTAAAAATAGAGGTGAAGAACCCTCCATAGCAACATTATTTTTAAGAGTGTACATATGAGATGGCATGAGGGTGAGTAAATTATAGTGATGCTAAGAAATTAAAATTGTAGTCTGAAACCGAAAATTCATTATGCACTTGGCGGAAAACTGAAACCAACATTTTGCACAGACATGTACCGCTCACATTTTTGTAAAAAGTAAAATCTAGTTCTCATAATAGCGTGTCCGCGTCCTGTGCTTTATAAGGGGCAGCAAATAAAGTTTACAGTCTCTCTCGAATAAATTCTTAAAACCCAAGAGTAACATCTCATCATTTTAACAGACTGTGAAATAGAAGTTTACAGCCAAGCAAGGAAATACCAGCAATAAAACTATAGGACGGGAACTCAAATAGAGAAGACAAGCCTCTAGGTTTGCTGTGCATTCAAGATATACATACAGTACATCATTTCATGTGTTTCATTCCCGTGTTATTGCTCAGGGTTGGTCTAAAATGTCAGCCTTGGAGTTATGTGCGGGCACACATGCGCACACATGGACACTTGCATGTGACTGAGAATAACTTATGGATGGCTTGGAGGCAGCACAGCAGAGCTTAAGATGAAAGACACGTGAGATCCTGCTATTATCCATCCACACACTCATGTGGACAGTAGGCCTAATACATCTAGTATTGGGTTCCAATACAGGGTTAAAAATTACAAATTCTTATCTGAACGCACATACAAATGAACACACACAGCTGCTAGCTTGTAGTCTACATATCCAATACCTTGAATTCCTTGCAGGTTGCCTCAGCTGTCAGCAGTATTTTAGGAGCCACTACCTGAGAAGCCCACCTACTGGGAAACTTAAAGGACCACCAGTTTCTCAGCAAATCCTATGGGAGTGTTTGTCCTCAGATGTTTTTTGCATCCTTTGGACCCTCCTAACAATAGCTCATGGGAATGTGACATCCCTCTTGCTTATCACAGCTGAGATTGTGTGCATTTATGAGCTTCTCTTGTAAGTCTGTTTAAGTAACAGCACAACCTTTCACAGGAAGAAAATAAGAGATGTTCTCCAATTACACAATGTGATTGTTTTTCACAGGTTATTGCACAATCGTGTAGTTTCAATTTTCAAGATCAACCCTAGAGATGTTCTCATCGAAGGTCCACACCTTTTGTGTTTTGGACTGCAAGACAGGGGTTTGGATCTGTAGCCCCAAACCTTCCCTCTCTTTTGAGAGAAGCTGTCATCTATGAGACTCAAGCCAGGGTACAGTTTTTTCCCCAGAACATAAACATAACATTTATATGTCCTATGTCACAGTTGTCAGTCCAGTACTGCATGGTTCACTTGGCTCAGCCAGCTGACATTTGCAATAAAACTGTAGTCAGGATTTTTTAAAGCATACATTTTTGAAGACGGGCAATGCTAGAGCATTGAAGTATGACTGCAACAACTAATCAATAAAATTAATTAGGGCTACATAACAATTATTTGCACTTAATTGTTTGCAAAATAAAGGTTTTTGTTATTTTTATATATTTTTAAATATTTATATTTAAATATGATTAGGGCTGTCAAAAGATAAATAGCGATTAATCGCATACAGAATAAAAGTTTGTTTTTGCATAATATATGTGTATTATTTTGTATATATAAATACACACACATGCATGTATGTATTTAAGAAACATGAACATGTATGTATTTTTTATAGATTTTTAAATATTTTATATTAAATATAAATATATATATATATTTATTTATATTTTTATATATTCTATATTAAATATAAATTTAAAAAATTTATATATATATATATATATTACAACGGGGCTGTTGAGTGCTGTATTCTGATTGGCTGAGAAATGCTCCATGGGTGTTGATTATTTTTTTATAAACGCACACCTGACTAAAAAAATAGGCACCAGAGCAATGTTTGTGGTAATCGTGGTATATTATGTGAATTATTTAAAATGATGCACAATTCAACGGCCCGTCGTCAATTATTTCTTACACATACTTTTTTTTTCTACAAAAGTATACATGAATGTGTGTATTTACATAATAATTACACACACATATATTATGCAAACACGAACTTTTATTTTGCATGCAGTTAATCACGATTAATCAGCCCTAAATATAATATAAATATAAATAAATATACAAATGTATATACACGTAATTATTTCTTAAATATAAGAACATGCATGTGTGTGCATTTATATATCCAAAATTATTATACACAGTAAACACGCATATATGATGTAAACAAACTTTATTTCGCAAACGATTAATCGGGATTAATCGTTTTGCAGCCCTACTTAATCGATTTTGAAAATTGTTGTTAATGGATTTTGTTACCGATTGGTTGTTCCGTGCACATCACAGGGAGGGAGCATTTTAATACAACTCAATACTTGTCTTATTTATATTTTGGATATATGTAACCCTGTCTGTGAAAGTCTCAAAATCTTATTATGAGATTAGAAGCATAAAAAATTTAAATTTTAAGGTTTAAAATGTCAAAATTTAGGTCTGTTTTTAACAAAAATACTTAATATGTAGCTTTTGAACTTTTAAGGAACACTTTTAATCATAAATACTCTGAATAGTTGCCAAAAACTATTGTAGTATTTAGTAAGCACAATTTAAAATGTATCATTTAAATTAATTAATAATTGATAAGATCATTGACATATTATTTTGTTTTTATCTGATTATTCGATTGATTGTCCAATGGCCAATGCTAAAGCATTAAAATGTTGAGGAGGGGTGGTTGAACTCGAGATGAGAGGTGTATTTCAGTGGGTTTGTGTGTGTTGGTCTATGGGGTATTGATTGCTCATGACTTCATAACAATATGTCTTATTAGTAGCCCCTCATAAGCAGAGTGGAAGACCCCTACTGCGACCCAATTATAAAGGGTTGCCATGACAACTGACCTTTGTGTATTCTTTCATTTATTTAAAGTGTTTGGTCCTTGTGTGCGTTTTGGGCTAATGGTTGAGTGGTCTCAAGAGAGCAGGGGCGCATAAGGGCTGAAACTCTTCTGGAGTGATGGCATAAAGGATTTTAGGTTGACTGACCACTGAATTTAAGTTTTGCTCAGTCTGACAATATGTTTTGAAGCAAAAGGTTTGTAATCAGCTTATTTTTTGTTCAAGAAAATAAATAATCAGTTTTCCAATAAGAGCGTGCATATACATTCCTGGTCTTATTGTAAATGATTAATCAGAGCATGTGGTTTTTTTTTTACAAAAAAATAAAGATTTGTATTTGTAATCTTTTATGATTTCCCTCAGGATCATTTTTCATCAATTTCTCATGGATAAAATTAAGTCACACAATTCAGCATTGTATTAAAGCAGCTTTGCAGAGAATACAGAAAAAAGAAGTACAGGCAAATAAAAAAGGATTACAAAATACACATAAACTAGCAGTACCAACCATGAAAATAATCGGACCATTACATTTATGCTTTTAAACAATGCTGCGTTTCAAATATATTTAATCAGTACTAACTCTATTAAGTTCTCTAAGATAAAAATGAAGTGTAATTGCATTGTACTATCAAGCAAATACGCATATTACATTTTTCATAAAGTGTACAAAAGAGATGCTTACTGTGTAAAATAGTTGTGTCTAGGACTGTAGTGTTATATTGGTAGTGCTATTAAGAAAATAAACAAAAATTTTTACACATATGCTTTTTGCATGGACTCCTCTGAGCCCTTCCTGAGTTAGCTAATGTGATAAATGTAAGTAACAGAGCCTGCTGTGTGGGTGGATATAAATGCATGTCAAGGTTGGAGGGCCTGGTGAGAGACTTGCATGAAAACCTCAGACGTCTCGACATTGTTTTTTCTAATACGTACAAACTGCGGCAAGCTTTTAGCTGGAATCTAAACTGGATTAGGGAAAGCTTTTAGATGGTGTAAGATTGGATATAGGCTATGTCATCATGCATCTAAGAACTGATGCGGTTTCGGTGTACATTAGTTTCTAAAGTTCTAACCTATTTACAGAAATTCTCGCAATGCAGAGATGTTTTTATGATGCGGTGTATTTTTTTCATCATGTAACGGATTATGGTTTGCACTGCAGTTCAGTTAAAGTCACAATGAAATTGAAATTAATATTATAATATTTTATTATAACTTTATAATATTGTGGCATTTTACTAATTAATTAATGTGCCCACATAATCTTTAATCAAAAATCCTAATCTTCTCCCATCCTTGAAACAATCTCTCTTTACTTCTAATCACGGGATATGGCAGGTGGGCGGGGCCCGGAAACAGTTCGCAGGGTTTAGCAAATAGCAACATGACCCAACTCTCAACAAACCAATCAATTCTCGATGGACTAATTCAGAACAAGCCCTACATTTTTTTTCTTATTTTAGAAGCCATTTCACTCGGATATATGTCACGACAATTTACATGGTCACGTCGAGTAACATACAATAAACGTAAAACATCATACATAAAAAGAACATCAGTTGGAATCAACAATGACTGAAATCAAATGGAAAACAGCTTTATATAGACGGTTTCAGCAGTAACAACATAAACAAGCGGCTGTCGTGGTCCGCACGTAACTTCCAGTAAACTCTACTAAGAATAAATAACAAAAAAGTACTTTAAACTTAGTTTATTTATATAACAAGCAAAATAAACAACACATAGATTATCTAGGAAACCAAAACATTTGTTATTTTTGACGAGGCATTTGTTCAAGAGATCACTTTAGCAACTAGTCAGGCCAATAAAAAAACCAAACCAGAAGTAAAGTTCAGATCCAGACGTGTATCGCGTCAGCACACGTGCGTCTGATGAAACCGTCTATAAGATATCCTCAACAGAGCTTAATTGTGCGTTCACACCAGACGCGAATAAAGAGAATAAATTGCGCTATTTATGCGTAGGTGGATGCTTGAACAGTTTGAGTTAACTCGCTTCATTCGCGTGTAAAATGTGCGTCATTTGCACATGAACGTCAGACACGAATACACTCAATTTGCCATCTTGCTCAAATTAAGTAAAGAGTGTTTTTACAACTTACCAGATTGTCCGACCTCCTCACTCACTTTCTTCCAAGCAAAATCATTTTTATTCCTGTTTCTATAAAAGCACGGAGATGCGTCTTACAGCTCCATGTGTCCACTTACAGCGAAGTTGATTTTGTCCTCCATTGTTGTTTCGTATTTCTGCATCCACTCGCTATGTCGTGTAATTACGTCATTACTAGAGCAAGCTCCTGAGTAACACGAGTCAAACTCACAAAACGCTCAATTTGCGTTGTGTCATTTGCGCAAATCGTGTCATTCACGCCACCGGATGTCTATCGCATATTTGCATTGACTTAATATGTAAATCACTTGCGTTTAATGCTTTATTCGCGTCTGGTGTAAATGCACCATAACGCTGTGATTCGTAACTTTTGCCTCTCTGTCGCCATCTCTGTTTGATTTTAAATTGCAAGTTACTTTACATGGGTTGAAGTCAAATTTCTGCAAAATTGTATACTACAACTTAAATTATAAATCATTATTACAAGCTTGCCTTTGCAAATCGGTGTAAGGTTGCCTGAAAGTTTACAAACTGATTTTTACATCCTTGCTCAATGATTAAATATTGTAAACTTTTTTACCAAATAAAGTTACTGATTGCAGCTTTAAATGTGTGCTCGATATTTCCTTCGATATGAAAAATAAAGGTCTTTTATTTGTTGGGTTTTTCCAAACATCACTCTTTATAGTTTTAGCCTTTTTATAAAGACAGACCGGATGTAGCGGGGAGCGAGAATCAGGGCATGACCCAAGCCAGACTCGCTCCCTGCAAGCCAGCGGCTGTTGTACAGTATATGTCAGGGTGAATTATTACATTTCTGCACCACTACTTCAGCCAATCACTGCTTTTGTTGTTGCTTATACTGAAGTGTGGCTTGTTGTGTGACTTTTCTGTCAGACTTGCAAAAAATAGAACTGTAAAATTCTCATAGACTTCAGAATAATCATTCAGCAACCGCTAGATGCCACGCAAAGATAAAATAAGTAAATATCAGCTGTTAATAATTGTACCAAAACTCAATGGTAATAAATATTGTCTTTTTCCTTGCAGGGCGAACATTGATGAAGTCGAGACGGATGTTGTAGAAATCGAAGCCAAGCTTGATAAGGTACGTTCAGCATCCTCATGTAACCGTATACTGTGTGTCTCCTCCACATCATTTAACTGAGCTGTAGGTTTGAAGGCTTAGAAACACTATGAGTGCATTAGTGTATGGATGAAACAGCATTGTAAATGTGCGCTGAGCTAAATCCCAGCTCATATGCCATACAGGATTAAAGAAAAATGAGAGAGGAACTCATTTTGCATAGGATGTCAAGAACATTTGCATCACAGAGTTGCAGGCTTTGCTGCTTCACAGCGATTGCTCATTGAAATTAGATCTTTATTGGTCATTACTCATCGCTTTCTCATCATATAACCAAAGCTAAACTAATTCAGAAATGCATGAGTGTTGTTGGTCTCTCTCTCTCTCTCTCTCTCTCTCTCTCTCTCTCTCATGCATTCATGAGTGCACCACACGTGCTACATGTGGCTGGCTTTGCATTAGCTAATCATGTACATACTAATTTTCCATTAATTTCATTACAAAGATGGGATATTCAGGCTGGCATTTCTCAGCACAGATCACATTTAATGATCACATCCTATAATCATATACAGCAGCTTATTGACAGGGTGAAAAGCAGGAATAATTCTAGGGGCCTTAGGGGCTTACAGCAATTTAAGTAATATTGATGTAAAGGGCCCAGAGTAATGTACAACCAGCGGCCCAGAATTCATAGCTACAGCTTTGCATAATTGCTTTCCATGTGTTTTAGTAGATTTTATGTAGATTTATTTGATGTGTTGTACTCGACAGTGCAGTATTATATTAATATATGACCTCAGATCTAATGGCGGCCAGTGACTTCTTTTTCGAGAAAGCTCGTCACAACATGTATGTAGCCCGTAGTGTGTGGCTCGTCATTTCAAAATATGTGTTCGCTGAGTCATGTAAACTTATGTGCATCACATGCGATGTCAAAATACGAGCCTGCTGCACATGCGGCTAAAGGGTTTAAGATAAAAGAGACGCGTTTGCCAGATACTCGTTTAATCTCATGTGTAAGTTACTATCTTGTGAGTATTTTGTGGGTAAACTTCTGTTCTGTATTCTGTTGTGTTGTCCTCTCTTCATTGCATTAGTTGGTGAAGCTATGCAGCGGCATGATCGAAGCGGGCCGCGCTTATGCCCACGCCAACAAGCTCTTTGTCAATGGGATACGAGACCTGTCGCACCACTGCAAGAAAGAGGAGATGATCTCGGTAGGTTTCCCAGACAGGATCCAAAAATACACATGTGTGACCCTGGACTACAAAACTTAAAGGAATAGTCTACTCATTTTCAATATTAAAATATGGTATTACCTTAACTAAGAATTGTTGATACATCCCTCTATCATCTGTGTGCGTGCACATAAGCGCTGGAGCGCGCCGCGACACTTCGATAGCATTTAGCTTAGCCTCATTCATTCAATGGTACCATTTAGAGATAAAGTTAGAAGTGACCAAACACATCAACGTTTTTCCTATTTAAGACGAGTAGTTGTACGAGCAAGTTTGGCGGCACAAAACAAAACGCAGCACCCTTCCAAGCGGATTCAAAAGAGGAACTACACCCCATGGCGCAATAGCACTTTTGGGAGCACTTCGACTCGCCTGAAAAGTCCGCTCCCCTTCTCACTCTCATAATGGGAGAGGGAGGGTGTTACTGCGCCGAGTCGAAGTACTCTTCTTAAATATGAAAAACGTTGATGTGTTTGGTCACTTCTAACTTTATCTCTAAATGGTACCATTGAATGAATGGGGCTAAGCTAAATGCTATCTAAGCGTCGCAGCGCGCTCCAGTGCTTACGTGCACGCACACAGATGATAGAGGGATGTATCAACAATTCTTAGTTAAGGTAATAACATATTTTAATATTGAAAATGAGTAGACTATTCCTTTAAGTCTTAAGTCGCACGGGTGTATTTGTAGCAATAGTCAACAATACATTGTATGGGTCAAAATGATACATTTATCTTTTACGGTAAAAATCATTAGGATATTAAAGGATTAGTCCATTTTCTTTAAAAAAAATCCAGATAATTTACTCACCACCATTTCATTTTCATTTTAATGGACCCCAACACTTAACAGTTTTAATGCACTTTAAAATAGCAGTTTCAAAGGACTCAAACGAGGCATAAGGGTCTTATCTAGCGAAACGATTGTCATTTTTGGCAAGACAAATAAAAAATATGCCCTTTTAAAACACAACTTCTCGTCTTCCTCCGGTCCTGTGACGCGCCAGTGCGACCTCACGTAATACGTAATCACGTCAAGAGGTCACGGATGACGTATCGAAACTAAGCCCCAGTGTTTACAAGTGTGAAGAAAGGGGACCGTCCGACGTTGTTGTATGTGGAATGATACTAATTAATGTCTTTGTGTCAGTTTATTGGTTAAAATGATTCGCAAATATGTAACACGTGACCTTTCCACGGCATTGCGCAATTACGTGAGGTCGCACTGGCTCGTCACACAGCTGGAGGAAGACAAGAATTTGTGGTTTAAAAGTGCATTTTTTTATTTTTCTTGCCAAAAATGACAATCGTTTCGCTAGATAAGACTCTTATGCCTTCTTTGGGATCTTTTAGAGTCCTTTAAAACTGCCATTTTAAACTGCATTAAAACTGTTAAGTGTTGGGTCAGTTTAAAGAAACACACCCAGATTTTGGGAATTTAGCTTATTCACCGTATCCCCCAGAGTTAGATAAGTCCAGACATACCTTTCTCATCTCCGTGCGTGCTGTAACTCTGTCTGACACAGCCCCCGCTAGCTTAGCTAAGCACAATGTCTGGAAGTCAATGGCTCCAGCTAGCAAACTGCTCCCAATAAGTGACAAAATAACGCGAACATTTTCCTATTTATGTGTTGTGATTTGTATAGTCACACCGTGTACAAATAACAAGGTCATATGAGACACAGCGATCTTTTAACAGTAACTATATTCTCAGAAGACGAAGCACTGCTACTGACGTAAAAACCAGGTCGAGTTCGAAATAAAATAAAATGGCGGCCAAGGAAGCGACTGGAGCACAAATTTAGTGTAAATAAATGTATATTTTCACTTTTTACACATTTTAATTGCATTTCTAGCGAGAAATTAGTATTATAGTTTTCAAATATGTTAGTTATCACAAAGGCGTTCTCTGTTTATATTTCAAACACGCTGCCTTTGAAGCGTGTCCGAAAGTCTTTCTCTGAACTGCCTTCATGCCTCCAAAGTCATTTCCTCATGAGGCAGCGAGGCAACAAGTCACTGCCTTGAGTTTTCGGACGCAGCCAGTGTCATGAACAAATGCGGAACTATGCGTTAGCGCCTGTCGGGCTACGTGCTTGCCATATGGACTATGGATTACTCTTTACCGTCTGCCGCTGGTTGTGTCAGTTACGGGCCAACCAAACGACCCAAGAAGAGTTTGGAACAAAACGAGGGAGGATCAATTTGGTGTTGCATTATCTGGATAGAGAGAGCTTCGCGATAACATTTAACTAGACAGAGATTCTGATCCTGCTTGTGTTTTACGCGATGGGTGAGTTGTTTTAATTCGTAACCCTTCAAAAAACTTATGCTATTATATTGATCACAACGTTAGTGTGTAGACCGTAATCAGCACGTCTTCCCGCGGACGATATGCACATCAAGAGGTATTGTACAGCAATATAAATGGTCATTTTAAGACACTTCACAATAAGATTTGTACTGTCAATACATTATGTAAAAAATCATTGTAGATTGTAAGTTGAAAACTTAATTCTATGCTGTTAACCATCGAATTTTGACTAATACTGTAACATCTATGACTAACAATTTCGTTTTGAACATCACATATAAACTATAAAGCGTTATCAAACGCAACATTTATAAAGACTTGATTACCTTATCCCTCAACATAATTTCTCGTTCGCATCTAATTGATGGCCATCAGCAAAGACTTCAAATCCCATAATTCCACGCTGCTTCAGAGCGTCATTAAACAACGTCATTGTTATTGATTTGATCTGGCGCCATCTAGCGGTGCAGATAGTACAAATTGCATCTTTAATTGCTTTTTAAAAATCTGCATTTAATTCATTGAATGGGTCAAAGCCACATGAACTGCTCTTTATATCTCTGACAATTTACTTTTTATTTCAGGAATGTCTTGAGAAGTGTGGAGAGAGCCTTCAAGAAATAGTCAACTATCACATGGTAAGACCGATCTCCCCCAGCTGCCACTGCATGCTCGCATATGTCCAATAAAAAAAAAACACACGTTTCCCAGTCAAAGCTCATAGCGATTCATCATATGCTGCCATAATCTGGCAGGGCCGTGGTTTTCTCATGGGTGCTTTTAGTATGAAAGCATATTACGTGTGCTGTGGGGCAAAACTCGACCTTGAGAATGTGAATCCCTTTACATGGGGTGTTTCCCATCACATGTGGTTGATTTTTTCCACATGGCACCCAAAAGACATCTGCAGAGTCATGAAAGGCCTGGTCTCCATCAGGTCCATGCACATGTTAGTATTAGTTATACTCTGCTTTTTAGCAAGAATATCAACAGGAAACGTTAGGTGTGCCTTGAACGGTTGAGGTCATGTTTCACACAATTCGACTTACCTCTAGCATACGTGTAAGCTATGACCAGTAAGCTATTATTCTGAAGGTTTGAACATTAGAGTTATTCTTTAAAGGTATGGTTTACCCAAAAACGTCTATGAGGTTCTTCTGCAGAAGACAAAAGAAGATATTTTGGCTGTTCAAAGATGCGTTTTGGTCGATCGGATCACAAGTGGACAAGACATTCCCATTCACACCTGGTCTCTTTTGTCCACTTTCGACCACTTCTGTCCTGATCTAGGGGATGGTTTATGGGCGAGTCCTTAAAACACGAGCGGGAGAAATTTTGCGGGTTTAAATTAATGCACACTAATATTACATCAGAGTCCGCTGCTTGTGTTGTTAATAAACAAGCTGCACAACGTTTTGTACATTTATATTTAAGAGGTTTCTCTGATATTTCAGAGCAATTGATGATAAAAGCTTGCACATCTTTCACACGCTCGCAAAGGAAAGAAAAATGAAAGAGTTGGAGAGCAGCCACTTTATTTTTATCAATGAAAGCCTAAAGACCGCGCCAAACAACATGGGTTCGAGCTAGAAGTTAGGACCGGTCTAGGCGATCTTTTG
Source organism: Misgurnus anguillicaudatus (assembly GCF_027580225.2). Taxonomy (NCBI): domain Eukaryota; kingdom Metazoa; phylum Chordata; class Actinopteri; order Cypriniformes; family Cobitidae; genus Misgurnus; species Misgurnus anguillicaudatus. Next base: position 12,665,478 of record NC_073350.2, read on the forward strand.
TGGCTGTTCAACACATTTGACCACATGAGCGTCTACACCACAAAATCAATCCGGTCGAATGCGTTTTTGACTACCTCCCTTTTGGAGCCAGCCTCTAGCGGCCAGTCGATGAATTGCAGTTTAAGTCACTTCCATATTGGCTTCATCAGAGAGATCGGAAGGTTGCCCCTCGCTTTTAACACACTCTGTATTTAGCGTTGTCCGCTTGTAATCCAATCGACAAAAACGCATCTTCTGGTGTAAACAAGGCAATCAATTATGACCTTCATTGACCTCCATTGTACTGTACAAAATCACTGCAATATTACTTAAATCTTCTTTATGTTTCACAGAAGAGTTTCATAAAAGTTGTAAACGACATGAGGGTGAATAAATGTTAACAGATATTTTATTTTTAGGTGAACTGTCCATTTAAAAATGAAACATTTGGGCCCTGTGGACTTTTTAACTATTCACACTATTTACTGTTTTAATTGTTAAAAATGTAAAAAACAAAACAAGCGATCAATATACATGCATATGTATGGTTTATTTTCAACAAAATACCACAAATCTGTTAACTTTATTACAAATCAACCCCTGGAATTTAAATTCGTCGTTTACAAAGTCTGAGTAAAGTCAACTCATAGAATCTAACCTAATCACATTATAAATGTTAGAAATGTATTGCTGAAACATGTTACAAAGACTGTGAACTATGTAGTACTGAATTCAGTTTTTTTTTATTTGGGCGGTGCTAAAATGGTGGATCGATGATGCACTGGAGCCACCGAGCATGGCCCCGCCCCAACACAATTTAGGTTGTAGCTGTATAGAGGGTATGCACGTGACGTCACCTTCAGCAAAAGTGACTGCGGTTACGCCCACTGATTGACAAAAAGACAGAGCGGCAGAATTTGTGTACAGTGTGAAATCAGCGAAAACACGGTGAAAATGCGTCTAAATGGGAAAAGGCTGTTGTGCGACAGATTTAACAAAAATTTGGAGCTATCAGACTGCCAAAAAAGCACAGAAATGAGAAGTAATTTGGATCATCCATGCCAACGTCCATTAACCACAAGTAGGTTAAGAAGTTGCTAGAGTCACTATCGAGTCCAACTTAATTAAATTTTTGCTGATAGTTTTCAGTTATGCTGACATTTTCGCGGCCGCTGCTAGAATGGCTAGCCATTTTGGCTGAGCGACAGCATTAGCATAGCGTGAAAACCATGTCTAAAATGGGAAAAGCAGTTGTGTGATCGACTGTGCTAACAGATTCAACAACAATTTGGAGCGGTATAGAGGGGTTGCAAGTTTACAAACATTACAGGGTGAGCGCGCATCCAGGGGGCAGAAAGCCAGATTGGTGAGCTTATCCGCTACTGCAGCAACCTGAATTATTGAAGCGTACTTTATTGTTTGTATATAAATAAGACTTTATTTTGGTTGGATCTGTTTTTCTGTCTTTATTTTTGCAGTGTTACTGTGATACATGTATGAATTATAATGTTATAATTTTAATGCTAGTAACGTAATAGTCGCATCTACTGGTATGTTAACATCAGGCACCCAGCACTGACTCTGTTGGTACTATTTTCCACGCAACAATCCCTTGGCATTTTGACTTACAGACACCGCTACTAGCATACAACACAATGCACTTCTCTTCTTTCTGCCTCTCGGTTGCGCGCGCAACCAGTTAGTGACGTCGCCGTGCAACCCGTCTATTATCCAGACTGCAAAAAACACTTAAAGGAGAAGTAAATCAGTAGCAGTAGCCATATGTCAGGTATGTTAAATTTTGAGATTTGAGATAAAAAATCCTATAAAAATACACCAATGAATACTCTTATTCTGTGTAATTGCAAAGTTTTGTCAGTGAGCCTTCATTAAAAAACATCCATTATGATGAACCTTGTGTTCTACAAAGGTGGGATGGTTTAATAGTGTTAGGCAAAACAAACATATATGTCATTAAAAGCAATGTCTGGCCATATGCCAATGTCCACAGATTACTGGTTGTTTGGCAGGTTGTTAGGGTCACTGTTACAGCCAACTAAATTCAATTTAAGATGATAATAGTCAGTTTTACTGCCGTTTCTCGCAGCATCCGCTATGAAAACCAGCCATTTTGCTGAATGTTTTGCCACTCAACAGGACACCTCTGACATAGTCACATGGAAAAGTGACATCAATGCATACCCTCTATTTGAAAGATGAGATTGCAGCTTGCCCACAAGTGGGCATGGTTTTAGTGCAGAAAACGGACACGCCCCCAGTGTTTAAAGGGGACATATCATAAAAATCTGACTTTTTCCACGTTTAAGAGCTATAATTGGGTCCCCAGTGCTTCTATCAACCTAGAAAATGTGAATAAGAACAACCCAGTAACTTAGTTTTAGTAAACCATTCTCTGCAAGCATGTGAAAAAATAGGGCACTGAAATTTGGCTCCCTTTGTGATGTCAGAAGGGGATAATCCCACCCCTTAATCTGCACTATCCAACCACACCACTGCCATTTAGTGCAGAGATCAACTCATTTGCATTTAAAATGACACACCCAAAGTGGCAATTTTAACATGCTATAATAACTTATCTATACGGTATGTTGAGCTATAACTTCACATATGTACTCTGTGGACACCAAAGATTTATTTGACCTCTTTAAAAAAAGTCTTATGAAATGTCTCCTTTAAGAGCAGAGAATCTTGACCGTTTTTCCATGATTTTGAATACTTATCTGTTTTGTAATCATTCAAATTTGGCTGGGTGGTTAATGTCACATTTTTCTGTGGTGTCACAAACCGAGAACACACAGACTTTAAAGAAACACCCATGTTTTCATGTGCAACAGAGTACGTCATTACGCAGGGTAATAGTCACCTTCTGAATGCATGTAGACTTGGGTGTTGTCCTGTTCTAGAGGACTTGTAATTGAAAACAGAGAAAGTGAGAATGAGAGCGAGGCTAAACAAAGTGACGGTAAAGGAGTAAAGCTGTTGTTTCCACACCCACCTTCACTTTTAAAGACAGAGGAAATACCAGGGCTGTGGTATTAAAGACTTGTGGCTTATTAATTGTCTGCTTATAGATGACTGATCTCCTGCTTGTAAGATTAGCAGCGGTTTAACAGGATGCTTCGTTTTAATGGATAATTATAGTACGTTTTGTGAGACAAGTGTGTGGTAAACACGACATTCCTGACTTTTATTGGGAAAAAAACGTATCTGGGTCAAACCTTGTAAACATAATTTGGTGAAACATTTGGGGTGTGTATTAACAGTTGCCATTATATTGCATATTTTTGTTATGAAGCCACCAAAATATTGTGAAAGAAAATTATAGTGAGTCACTGCATTTTTGTGACAGGTGGATTCTGTTGGGACTTGTCTTATTTGTCATGCCATAACAATCTCTGCCGTTTGGATCATATACAAAAGAAAAGCAGCTAAATAATTGCTTTGTCATAGGTGACAAAATATTCATAAACCACCTGTAAAGTGAGGTTAACCTTGCATTTATTGTTTTATTTGGCACAGGATTACTGGTGGACTTTTGGAGATCATTTAGGTTAATAGCAGCCGGAGCAGGTGTCCCTCTGCCTCTGTGCATCACTTTAATTCACTCCTCTTGTCCTCGTGATTTTTTCTGGGTCAAACCAGTTAACCTGCCACGCTATAAATCTGTGGCCTGGGCGTTTACTGTGGATGTAATCCCTCTACCTCATAAATCCAGGATGGCCATCGCTGCCAATTCCCTTGCTGCTGTGAATCACTGCCTGTGTGCCATTTGAGAATTGTAGCAGTGTCTGCCAGGTGTTAAACTTGATGCAATTTCCAATTTATTCAGATGTTTTAAAATCAGATTTGTGATTTAATTGTGCCAACATTCATTTGAAATGACAGAAAAAACTGTATTTGAGCAACAATATCAGTTTTACAGAGAGAACAGAAATTAAAGTTGCTAGGATTTAGGAAGAGAAGAATGGAAAACAGAAAACGTGAAAAATGCAAGCTGGATTCAAACTTGTTCAATTCAATTTTATTTATATAGCGCTTTTCACATTTGTTAATTGTTTTAAAGCAGCTTTACATGAGTAGATGTAGAGGAAAACACAGAATGATCAATAGATAATATAAGAAGTAGAATACAGCGGCTAAGAATAAACCATACAAGCGAGCGTAGTAATAATGTAACGTATACAGTAAAGTGCTAAATTAAGCCAATGTTGGCTGACCCTCCCGGGGATGAAAAAACCCTAGGAGAAAAACCCTGTGGGAAAACTCCTAGGAGGACAAAAACCCTTGGGAGAGATTAATATATATATATATGTATATGTATATGTATATATGTATATATGTATATATGTATATGTATATATGTATATGTATATATATGTATATGTATATGTATATGTATATATATATATATATATATATGTATATGTATATATATGTATATGTATATATATATGTATATACATATGTATATATATGTATATACATATGTATATATATGTATATACATATGTATATATATGTATATACATATGTATATATATGCATAGACATATGTATATATATGCATAGACATATGTATATATATATGTATATACATATGTATATATATATATATAAACACGGTAGGGATAGGAAGCAGGTAAGTGGATTAAACTGGTTCAGCCGGTGGTCGTTGGTCGCGTATCGGCTGGGCATCACGTTGAAGGACAGCCAGTAGATCAGTGGTGTGATGACCTTCACAGCAGCAGGAACTGGGTCTGTTTGTCTCATTGTCCTCGGGGTTGAAGACGAGACAAGAATTTTATTAGCGTAGATGCCGTTCGCATATAATGCAAGTGTCATACAGTATTGTGGTTTAAAATCCGCTCGGTTCCAGACAGGCTACCTATTGCGGCATAAGTATATTACTCAGATGAATTATGTGAATGTGTCACCCACAAGAGCACCATAGCTCAATAAAAGCATATTAAACCACTAGGCCGTGGCTTCGATAAATCATATAGTACCAGTTAGGGCCGCACGATATTGAAAGGGAAATGTGATGAACGATAACTTTCACAATTATACGGAATTTTTGTAAAATCAATTTAAAATATTAATATATGTTTGACCAATAATAATCTAACATTACAAACACACGTTTAAATAATTTTGTGAAGTGGCCATGTTTTCCTTGCGGTTTTAGACAGAAAACGTGAAATGCCCCTCAGGCACATCTGCAATATTTCACTAATTGCAATATATTGAGCAACCCTGTTGAAGATTCCTTTAGGGTGAAGTAAGATTCTTTAGTGCACCTGTTTCTAGTGTGCCTACAATTGTTAGTAAGATGTATAGTAATTATGCTAATTGAATTAACAGTGTGCACATTTTTAGATCAGGCTATCCATCATTTACAGCTTATTGAGTCGTTTGGTTAGGACCAGGGAGTCATCATTTTAACAAACATGCCAAAGTGACACCATTCTAGTTCCCCTCAGAGTGTAATTACTGATCTGTTTGGCACATTTGTTCCCTGTTTGACAAGGAACAGAGGAACTAAAAGACCACAGAAAGAGAAATAATGAGAGAAGGTGATGCAGTTTCCACAGATATGATAAAAAATGCTTCAGGGTTGTTGTGAAACCTGCAGAGACTGGCTGGAGTGTACCACAGCAATAATAAAGTAAAGTATTCAAAGTAACCCGTTTAAATTGTACATTGATGTTGAGAACATTGACAATCCGATTTGCTTGTTCATTGAGACTGAGCTCATATATTATTTATCATCTTAGTAATGCGCTAGAAGCTTAAAGGATTAGTCAATTTTCTTAAAAAAAATCCAAATAATTTACTCACCACCATGTCATCCAAAATGCTGATGTCTTTCCTTGTTCAGTCGAGAAGAAACTATGTTCCTTGAAGAAAACATTCCTGGACTTTTCTCATTTTAATGGACTTTAATGGACTTCAATACTTAACAGTTTTAATGCAGTCTAAAATTGCAGTTTCAAAAGACTCTAAACGATCCGAAACAAGGCATAAGGGTCCTATCTAGTGAAACGATTGTCATTTTAGACAAGAAAAATAAAAAATATGCACTTTTAAACCACAACTTCTCGTCTTCCTCCGGTCCTGTGATGCGCCAGCACGACCTAATACGTCATCACGTCAAAAGGTCACGGATGACGTATGCGAAACTACGCCCCAGTGTGGAGAAAGAGGACCGTTTCAATGCTGTTGTATGTCGAATTATACTAATTAATGTCTTTGTGTCGGTTTATTGTTTAAAATGGTCCGCAAATGTGCGTTTCATATATGTAACACGTGACCTTTCTACGGCATTATGCAATTACGTGAGGTCACACTGGCGCGTCACACAGCTGGAGGAAGACGAGAAGTTGTGGTTTAAAAGTGCATATTTTTTATGTTTCTTGCCGAAAATGACAATCGTTTCGCTAGATAAGACCCTTATGCCACGTTTGAAGTCGTTTATAGTCCTTTAAAACTCTGTTACAGTAAGTGTTGAGTTAAGTGTTAAGTGTTGGGCTCTATTAAAGTCCATTTAAAATGAGAAAATCCTGGAATGTTTTCCTTAAAAAAAACATCATTTCTTCTGACTAAACAAAGAAAGACATCAACATTTTGGATGACATGATGTTGAGTAAATTATCTTGATTTTTTTTAATAAAATTGACTAATCCTTTAACAACATTTGTCCAAAAGAATAATTATGATTCAGGGTCACAATTGAGGAGCTCAGATGCAAAAGCCGCTAAACAGCACCTCCGTCAAAAATGAGATGATGATATACCGAATGGTCTAGTCACGTATTATACGTTCATCAAATACTTTCACTTTAAATCCGCTTAATCACGGCCTCAGACCATTCATAAATACTGATTTGTCATTGCAATTTACTATTATTTATCTTGACAAGAGATTGTTAAGTTGTTATAACTTATAAATTATAGTTGACATAAGTCAAGTTCATTTTAAGTTGTAGCAACTCATCTCTTGTCAAAATAAATAATAGTAAGTTGAAATGCAGTGGCAACCGGTGACTTCAAAATATGCGTTTGGTGCGTCATGTGCCACTCAAGTTCACAAAAACCTCGCAAGACACTTACATTACACTAAACTCTGATTATGCATGAGATGAAACGAGTATCTGGCAAACATGAAGGTCTCTTTTATCATAAACCTCTTTGAAGCGTCTGCAGCAGACACGTATTTTGACATGCACATAGGTTCACATGATGCACCGAACACATATTTTGACATGACGAGCCACACACACATGACGGGCTAAATACATGTTTTGACAAGCTTCGCATTGTGCGCCGTCGAAAAAGAAGTCACCAGCTGAAATGACTTATAAATCTGAGTTGATTAAACCAAAAAATTAAGGCAGAAAAGATTTTTTTTAGTGTTGCATTTCAAAAATCTTGAACTTGCCTCCATTGCATTACATAATATGCCAATTTCCTTAAAAAAGCTAATATTCTTTATTGTTTCAAGATTTTCATTTCTCTTTGACCACAACAAGGGGCCGCGTCTGGAAAGCAGTTGACTTGATTTCCACTTGAAAGCAACACGCATCACTTTGACCGTTACCGATCTCGCTCTTTTCATGCAACGTCCTTGCATGCTTTCTGCAACACGTTTTTCAAATTAAACTCATTTGAGTATACAGTTCGTCAATGGCCCAGCCGTTTGGCAGCAGGGCTCTGTAAAGTGGTCTCGTATGTGCGTCCTTTTAACACAGGAAGTCCAAAGCTGAGCAGGCAGTACGGAGTCGCGTGCAGCTTGGAGCCAAGAGCTGTTCATGCCTGCAGATTTGTGTCACTTCAAAGGAAGGTCACCGTTTTGGAGTTTAAAGATGAGCAATACTAAATATTTTCATGAGAAATTTAAACTTATCTAAAAGAAGCACTATGTAGACTATTACATAACCGGATTGTAATTATTTGACTTTTAAACAGAACAAGCAAACCCATCTTCATTCCCTCTTCCTCCTGTCCAATCTCTTTTCTCTTTGTTTCACCGCTGAAGATCTGTTTGGCCTGTACGCTTGTGATGCCTCACTGGCTCATGAGCTCTTTGTAGCGCCTGGCGCTACATGAAAGGTCCGTGCTTTCCGAAGAGAACGAGCACACATGTACGGCCGGGCTGCAGGCCACAATTAAACCTTCTCACGCGCTCTCACTCACCCAAACAAAACAAGCTTATTCAAATCGTTTCCCTTTTTCTCTCTCTCTGTCCACAGCTGCTCATGTTCTCATGACTCTTCTTGCTAAAGCTTTTTTCTTCCTAGAACTTGAGGTGACACCATAGCTGTGTCCGAAATGTAATGTATGTAGAAATGCACCGACTGATTTACGATTTTTCTGTAGGTGTGACCTGCCGATACCGGAGACAGCATATAGGCTACAAACAAAAATCCACTTTTCTTTATATTGCACTTTCACCTAGACTGCATTCGATTTCATGATCTTATTTCATTTGAACAGATCTCAAAATAAAGTGTCTCAAAATCGGTCAGGCTCACTGACATTATGTTAGATGTCCAAATATCAGTTGGAGAGCTGTGGTTAGAATATAGACTGTAAAAAATGTGGACGTATTGTCCGTGAAATCACCCATAGGTTTGTGAAGAGCTTTTTTGAAGCCAATAGTGGGCGGAGCCTGTCGTTGCCATCAATCGCGGATAATCGAAAATGGGTAAAGAGGCGCGACGTGGGTGAAGCTGAAGTGACTGGTTGCTGAGACTACACCCGCCTAGCTCGACGGCCCGTCACTCAAGTGGCCACGCCCTTAATTATGCAGAACACACGCTGTAGCTTGTCACGTGAAACGAAACGATACCCAATCACAAAACGAACAGATGAAAGATAAACCAAAAGAACTACATGGTGCAGCATGCGCAATCCAAAATGAGATGGACATCAGAGATGTAAAAAAGCTCTCCATTGTATTTATGCCCGTTGATGCCATGTTTGTTTACTGTGTGAAGTCATGTTTGGACGCAAAAAACATATTGAGATTTTCGCGAGATTTCCTGTGTTCGCAGCTGAGACTCGCATTTAAAAAAAATATTTTGGTGTGTACCCGGCTTACGCCCCATTCAGACAGCCAGCAACCAGCAGTAGCAGAGTGACGCGATCTCATTCATTTCAACGGGCGACTTCTGGGGGCATGAGTGAAAGTGACTGTTGGCGACCATATGGGCGTGTCCAGCGCTGCGAGAAAGTTAAGAAAAGTTTAACTTTATGCAAATGTCAAGCAAATTTCCGGAGCGACTACCAATGAGAACAAAGCAGTAGTGGAGTTTAGGTCATCCTTCTGTCGTCAGTTACTGGCGTGTATGGTACTCATTTGTTTATGACAGGCAGATTTAGAAACGCCTCATTGAAAGAGACGGGCGATGCACAGCGATAACGTCGCTGGATGTCTGAATGCGGCTTTAAGCCACCTTTCCACGGCACACGACACGACCAACGTTGGCCGATAAACCGGAAGTCATTCATTCCCTGTGGAGAGTCACAAAGGGGCTGCGTGAGGTGCTGACCGTCTGCGGATACGTAATTTTTGGACCCTTTTTGACACTTGGATGCATTAAAAAAATGTAACTTGTGCGACTACACCACATGCGATACGCTGAACGGAAGTGATACATTTCAATGTATTACAATCAAATCACTATGCAAGGTGAAAATTAGCTAATCAGTAATACATTAATAATTTATTACTGTATGCATACGTTATTATTTAAATCTTGTCTCCATATGTTCTCTCTTTGTCATATATGCATAGCTGTTTATTGTTTCATTCATTTGCATTCATCAATTTATTTATTCCACCATGGTAAATATTAAAATGAAGCCTCTTGCACTAAAATGAGCTTCTCTTGCATGTTACGATTAAACTGAAACTTCATTACAAATGCCACTAGGGGGCGAACTCCAACAATCGTTTCCGAATGTCGTGTGCAGTGGAAAGGTTGAAAGGACTCCAGACGATCATGCGTAAAATCAGCTAATTCTGGTCTTAGGCCAGTTGATCGGTGCGATGTACGTCTACATTTTATCAGTACTCATCTCTAGTACTAGTAACTACTAGAGCATTGTGATAGCAGCACATACTGATCAAATGTATACTGACCTTGTAATGCATTGTAAGTGACTTGGGATTAAAGTGGCTGCCAAATGCATAAATGTAGAAATGATTAAAGGCATTGTTCAAATCCCTGATTCTAAGATTGAACAATACTAAAATGGATGCTTGTCTTAGCAAACACAGTTATTATAGTAATGAGGATATTTGGGGTGGGTGGATAGAAATAGCTGATTCTAGTCTAGACTAACGGACGTGAAATGTAAAGCCTGTGACTTACAGTAATGCTGATGTCTAGGCATGTCTGTCTGCTCCTTTCCTCTCTCTAACATGATTTACTGTACTTTAAAATATATTGCTCAAATGTTTCATGCAACATACGCCATCACAACCCTGAAGCATCGATGATAACATAAAGCTCCTCCTCTTGTCCTCCTGCTGATCCACTGTGACGCTAACATCCCTTCATTCTTACTGTATAAACTTGCATGAGGTTTTCTTGTAAAACCCCCAGGGTGTCATTCACCGAGCATGTGCAGATTGTAATCTGCCCTATGTATGACTGTACTGTATGTGCTTGTCGTGATCCAGAATCTTGCGCTCTGACTCCCAGCATCCTTCTGTCTGATGTACACGTGACCGGTTTGACCTTTAACCTGTAGCCGGACACTGTGACCGTCCCTCACCAGTTTTGAATGCGAGATCATGGGTGTTGCAGACTTTTGGGTTTGCAGACCTGCACCTGCCCTGCCATCTGCTGGATATATAAGAGAAATGTAACCGGTTTGGTCAGGTCCTGATCACACTGTTGAGACTTATTTCTGCGATAACAACCAGCTGCCTATATTTTATTATCCCTTACGTAACATTAAACACCATCTATTTCTGTGTCTTACAGATCTTGTTTGATCAGGCCCAAAGGTCCGTAAAGCAACAGTTGCACAATTTCGTAAAGGAGTAAGTCATTTCCACTTCTTCCTGTGCTTGTTTTTCTCTTTCTATTACATAATTTTCCTCCTCTCAACAAATTGCTCATCTTACCTTGAAATGACACTCTGCGCAGGGATGTTCGAAAATTCAAAGAGACGAAGAAGCAGTTTGATAAGGTGCGTGAGGATATGGAGATCGCCCAGGTGAAGAACGCACAGGCGCCACGAAACAAACCGCACGAGGTGGAGGAAGCCACGAGTGCCCTGATCTCCACCCGGAAATGCTTCAGACACCTCGCCCTTGACTATGTTTTACAGGTAGAATAAAGCACAATTTAATCTCCTTGGCCACAAGCATTTAATTTTCATTGTTTGGTGAATATTAGCAGTGCCTGTATCTGGGCGGTCTTAGACTCTAAAGCGGCCATCGAGCTCTACAAGCTTGTCTTTGAAAGCTGTAATTTTTTAAAGAGTATTATGTTTTGAGTTTAGTGTATTTAGTGTTTGCTATATGAAGTGTATTAAAGGAAAACACCACCATTTTTTTTATATTTTACTATGTTCTTACCTCAACGTAGACGAATTAATACATACCTATCTTTTTTCCTTGCGTGCACTTAATCTTTGTACAGCGCGTCGTGAATGTGTTAGCATTTAGCCTAGCCCCATTCATTCCTTAGGATCCAAACTTTTTTTATCAGCTTAAAAGATCGCCACGTTTTATTTTGTGCCACCATACCTACTCGTGTAACTACTCATGTAACAGTCTTTAAATAGTAAAAACATTTGGTGGCCTCTAAATTCATCCCTGTCTGGATCCCAAGAAATGAACGGGGCCAGGCCAAATGCCAACACACTCACAACACGCTGCACAAAGATTAAGTGCACACATTGAAAAAAGATAGGTATTTATTATTTTGTCTACGTTGAGGTAAAAACATAGTAAAATATTGTAAAACGGTTGTGTTTTCCTTTGAGCGCAACTATATTTTCTATGAATATTCTGAGTCTAATATATACACTTTCTTACTTAGTATTTTTTTTTGTTTTCAGTAGAAATATCTTAGAATTCTTTAATCAAGATGTATTTTCTTGATGAAAATAAGAGAAATAAGTCTGTTTTTAAACAGAAAATATAAAATTTAGGTAAATTTGTGCTTTAAAAAAATGCCACATTTTTTGTGTTTAAGAAAAAAGATTTTTTTCTGACCCCATTTGCAGATTTTTTTTGCTTGTTTTAAACACAAATTCGCTAATATTTTATGGGGTTTTTTAGACTTATTTTTTTAAGTTAATTTTGGTCATCAAGAAAATATATCTTAATTTAAGAATTAGATATTTATAAATATGAAGTAATACAAAGTAAGAGTCATTTTTTACAGTGTAGTATGTAAGAGTCAATACAGTCTGCAATGTTACTAATGGCCACTGGGTGGTGCAACTTTCTGATTATTAAAAACCATAATGCTCAGTGGTGTTTAAATGGGTTTATCATCATAATAAATGTGACCTTGGACCACAAAACCAAAAGGCTAACATTTTTTTATTAAGATTTACACATCAGTTGAAAGTTAAATAAATAATCTCTCAATCATGTATGGTTTGTTAGGATAGGACAAAATTTGGCCATATACAACTATTTGAAAATCTGGAATCTGAGGGTGCAAAAAATCTAAATATTGAGAAAATCATCTTTAAAGTAGTCCATATGAAGTCCTCCATCATTACTTAATATCCTAATAATTTTTTGCATGAAAAATCAATAATGTAAACCCATACAATGTATTGTTGGCTTTTACTACAATTATACCCATGCTACTTATAATTGGTTTTGTGGTCCAATTGGGGTCAAAAATGTACTACCTGCTAATAACCATTTGCTTTCACATCTTTCTCAGATCAACGTGCTTCAGGCCAAAAAGAAATTTGAAATCCTAGACTCGGTAAGTGACTGATTGTCTTAAACAGCTTTCTTCTTCATCTTAGTTTCCTTTAAACGCTGCATTTCTGTCTTCCTCAGATGTTGTCCTTCATGCAGGCCCAGTACAGTCTGTTTCAGCAGGGCTTTAACCTCCTGGATGAGATTGATCCCTACATGAAGAAGCTAGCAGCTGAGGTGAGATGTACTGCACATCTGTTCCTGTAACATCAACATCTCATTACCTCCGGCTCATTAGGAGTCCTCTGTTCACCTGCTCTCCCCTGACACCTGCTCCTAATGCTGGCCAGGTGTTACCGACAAGTCCCAGGTCCCAAATTAATACAGGCCTAATGAGTGAAAATGAGAGATAATGTTCGTCCTTGTGGGTGACGGACACATTGTGGCTGTCTGAGATATAGACCCAAAATGATCAAAACACATGCAAACAAGCATCATGCAATTAATGCTTAAAGGGATAGCTTACCAAAAAATGTAATTAATTTACTTATTTATTTAGTACTCACCCTCACGTTGTTCCAAACCCAGTGCTTTAAGTGGGCCGGAACGCGCCGGTACTCGGTACCACCACTTCTAAAAATAGCTCTTGAGCGTACCACCACCTCTCCCTGAGCCCAGAACGTGCTTTTAGCGTACCGGAACGCTCATTTGCACATCTGTTTAAATCAGAAGTTTTAATCCTTTGGCTGCGCTGCCGCTTTTCAGAGCGATCTTCACAATGTACACTTCCTAATTCGTCCCATCGAGAGCAGAGACTACATTACCCATACACCCTTGAGTTTACAAGTTAAAAGCGCATGCGTCGCCTTTGCTGTCAGTCAGCCTCAACGTGGTGTGGAGATGTGTGACTCATACCCGTCAATTATCCCGTTTTGGCCGGGAAAGTCCCGTATTTTACCCTTCTTTCCCGCCATCCTCTTGTATTAGTATTTTCCCTTAAATCTCCCGTATTTTATCCTCCGTAATTTCGCACGCAAAGGTTGTGATCTATAAAAAGATCCTAAAGATCGCTAAAGATCCACTGATTCCGCTAATCCACTTCGTGTTTTCCCGCCCGCTCCGCAGCATCTCTGTGTGCACTCTCTGCCTGGACGACAGTTAGTTCGTTGCATTAACAGGTAGATTTATTACATTATATCAGCTGTTAAACCGCAGAATTACTTATTTGGAAGTTTGTTTATGTATTTGTAAAATGTAAAAGTGCTAACAACTTAGCAAGCAAACAACAACAAAATATCCACATTCTTACTATTATCGCTTGTCTAATAGATTTAATGTTCCCGATCAGATCTAAGTTAATATAAACACTAAATTTGCTGTTGTTGGCACACTTTGTAGGCAAAAATGCAAAAAACACAAATGCCTTCACAAAATAAAGACAGAGAACGGAAAGGGAGGCTGCTTCTAAAGGCAGTTCAACATTGCAAACATGGATTCAAAGATCCATCAAGTCAGCAGGTAAATCATATTGAATATTTTTTGTCACGCTTTAATTCTTATTATATTTCCCATTATAATCACTTGTCTAAGTTGATGCTAGTAATATAACTAATAGTACCACCCCCCTTGGTGCCCTTTTTGGTTTGGGACACTGCCCAACGAAATTTCAATGAATTTGAACGACGTGCACAGTAGTTTTACCACCCGCAAAATGGAAAACAATGGGAAAAAATAAAGTGAGATGACTTTCTAGTTTTAAATTGCCAGTATTTTGTTATTCTTGAACCCATAGACATGGTCTTGGTGTCATTTTAAAGTTTTTGTTTTTAAGCTCTTTCTATCTGAACAACTAGTTTTAGCATTTGACCATGCTGAAAATGTTACTTATAATGTTACTTATCTACCTTTTGCACATTTTATGTATGTTCAATAGCTATTTTTAGCTCAAGCAAATCCACAAACTTATATAAGGATTTATTATTTTTTACAAGCTCGTTTGTTGACTGCTGAATATAAAACCCCTTCAATATAGAAGTCCAGTCAGCAAAAAAAAGAAAAGAAAAATAGAGTACCGGCACTTCTTTTGGGCCACTTAAAGCACTGTCCAAACCAGTATACATTTCTTTGTTTTGCTGGACACAAATAAAGATATTTTGAAAAATGTTAATAGCCAAACAGATCTGGGGCACCATTGACTACCATAGTATTATATTATTATTTGTATTACTATAGAAGTCAATGGTGCCCCAGATCTGCTTAGTTAGAATTTTTTTTTTAAATATCTTTTTTTGTGTTCAGCAAAACAAAACATTTAATACAAGTTTGGGACAACTTGAGGGTGGGTAAATGATGACAAAATTAAACATTTTCTGTGAACTGTCCCTTTAATGAATTTATTTAGCAAACAAAACAACGCTTCATTCAAATGTAACAACTTTCAATGCTCCTGAAAGTGCTTTTTTGCTGACTAAGGTCATGTGTGTATGGATAAATCATAACAACCAATAATAACAAAAAACTTTAACAAAAATAGCTAAAAGTGTAACACAATTAAATCCCGATGGTTTAACTCCAGTTTTTGCGTATCACATTGTTTAAGAACAAAAAGCGAAAGCTGGATCTATATGCAAATCAGTGTAGTTTTAGTAAATCCAAAACTTCAAAAAAAATTCAATAAACCAGAAAGATAAAAACAAAATTAACGCAACATTATACTAGGGGTGTCAAAAGATTTATCGTGATTATTCACATACAAAATAAAAGTTTGTGTTTGCAAAATATATGTGTGTGTGTACTGTGTATATACAGTGGGGCAAAAAAGTATTTAGTCAACCACCAATTGTGCAAGTTCTCCCACTTAAAAAGATGAGAGAGGCCTGTAATTTTCATCATAGGTACACTTCAACTATGAGAGACAAAATGAGGAAAAAAATCCAGAAAATCACATTGTCTGATTTTTTAAGAATTTATTTGCAATTTATGGTGGAAAATAAGTATTTGGTCAATATCAAAAAAGCAAGATTTCTTTCTCTCACAGTCCTGTAACTTTTTCTTTAAGAGGATCCTCTGTCCTCCACTTGTTACCTGTATTAATGGCACCTGTTTGAACTTGTTAGCAGTATAAAAGACACCTGTCCACAACCTAAAACAGTCAGAACGCAAACTCAACTATGGCCAAGACCAAAGAGCTGTCAAAGGACACCAGAAACAAACTTGTAGACCTGCACCAGGCTGGGAAGACTGAATCTGCAATAGGTAAGCAGCTTGGTGTGAAGAAATCAACTGTGAGAGCAATTATTAGAAAATGAAAGACATACAAGAACACTGATAATGTCCCTCCATCTGGGGCTCCACGCAAGATCTCATCCCGTAGGGTAAAAATTATCACCAGAATGGTGAGCAAAAATCCCAGAACCACATGTGGGAACCTAGTGAATGACCTGCAGAGAGCTGGGACCAAAGTAACAAAGGCTACCATCAGTAACACACTATGCAGCCAGGGACTCAATTCCTGCAGTGCCAGATGTGTCCACCTGCTTAAGCCAGTACATGTTCGGACCCGTCTGAAGTTTGCTAGAGAGCATTTGGATGATCCAGAAGAAGAGTGGGAGAATGTCATATGGTCAGATGAAACCAAAACATAACTTTTAGGTAGAAACTCAACTTCTTGTGTTTGGAGGAGAAAGATGCTGAGTTGCATTCAAAGAACACCATACCTACTGTGAAGCATGGGGGTGGAAACCTCATGCTTTGGGTCTGTTTTTTTGCAAAGGGACCAGGACAACTGATCCGAGTTAAGGAAAGAATGAATGGGGCCATGTATCGTGAGATTTTGACTCAAAACCTCCTTTCGTCAGCAAGGGCATTGAAGATGAAACGTGGCTGGATCTTTCAGTATGGCAGTGATCCCAAACATACCGCCCGGGCAAAGAAGGAGTGGTTTCGTAAGAATAATTTCAAGGTCCTGGAGTGGCCTAGCCAGTCTCCAGATCTCAACCCCATAGAAAATCTTTGGAGGGAGTTGAAATTCCGTGTTGCCCAGCGACAGCCCCAAAACATCACTGCTCTAGAGGAGATCTGCATGGAGGAATGGGCCAAACTACCAGCAACAATATGTAAAAACCTTGTGGAGACTTACAGAAAACGTTTGATCTCTGTCATTGCCAACAAAGGGTATATAACAAAGTATTGACATAAACTTTTGTTATTGACCAAATACTTATTTTTCACCATGGTTTGCAGGTGAATTCTTGGAAAGTCGGACGGTGTGGTTTTCTGGATTTTTTTTTCTCATTTTGTCTCTCATAGTTCACGTGTACCTTTGACAAAAATTACAGGCCTCTCTCATCTTTTTAAGTGTGAGAACTTGAACAATTGGTAGCTGACTAAATACTTTTTTGCCCCACTGTATTATGTATATACACATATACATGTATGAGTTTAAGAAAAATGTTATTTAGGTATATTTTTTATTTGTATTTATAATATAAAATATATATAAATATACCTTAACATGTAAATGTTTCTTAAATACAAACATTAATGTGTGTGTGTGTGTGTATTTATAAAATAATTACACACAGTGGATACAGACAAATTATGCAAAAAAAATTCTTTGTATTCGATTAAACACAATTAATTTTTTGACAGCCCTACATAATACATAATAGAAGGACAACATGAAAACACATTTAATCACTGACAATGGTAAACACTGGGGTATACACAGATACTTAACAAAGATAAAAAGACACAACTGAGGTGCGTTCCACTCCAGTTTTAGACACGCACTCGCAAACTTCCCTAAACACTGTCGCCATTTTGAAGTGCATTCCACTTCATCAAGTGGACGAGGGAAGTTTATATGGACAGACAGAGTCTACTTCATATGTACACTTCAGGCAGCTTCATATCCCACAATGCATCACGAATGTGACTTCACTTCAGCAACTCGCGCTTTGCACATGGAGGGGGCAGTCTCCACTTTCCATGTGATCAAGGGCTTAGGGCGATCCATTTGAAACTACTTCAAGTGTTTCACCAATAGTGGACACTCGTACAACGTAAGCAATGACGTACATCCGAGTGAACGAGACTGAGGGAAGTTAGCGTGGGAAGGTCATAAAAAACGAACTGGAACGCAGGGCTAGACACATTTAGGCTGGGACAACAAAACAAAAACTACAGATTGTGGATAAAAACTACAAAACACAATTTCAAAATAAAAGTCATGACACCAATACAAAACAACACAGAACCCTGACACATAATTTAGCAGATTTTGTTATTATATGGAAATATGTCACATTACCTAAAATAAATAAAATGTAACTGCAATTTTATTTTAAGATGTATAGAAAGCACACTATCTTTAAAACATTTAATTTAAACTGTCTTATATTTGCATATTAAATATCATGAATCTGTATATTAAAATATCAATAACTGCTTGGCTGCCCTAACAAACAAATTTGCAGGTTTTTCATTTTATGAACATATAAACATAAGGAGTTATGTGGTTTTACTCATCTGTGTCATTGTTGTGTTTATATTGCAGTTGGATCAGCTGGTTATAGATTCAGCTATGGAGAAAAGAGAGATGGAGCACAAACATGCCACTATTCAACAAAGGGTGAGCAGATTCTTCTTTAACTCTTAATGTCCTGTGTGGAAATGGAAAGCCTGTTTTTATTTGTAATTTAGCTTTTACTGCTACATATGGTTGCCTCAATTTGTGTTGTATGTTTGCCACGACTTTGTATAAAGTGCTTCATCACCGTGTGAATAAAGGATGATGTTCTGCCCAGCACACATCTCTCAGGATGTCGGCCCTCAAGACACACACACACACACACACACACACACACACACACACACACACACACACGTTAACATCCATCTGCTAGTACATTGTTAGCCAGCGGGGTAGCGTTGCCAATAGATCTGTGCCAGAAATACTCTTGACTTTTCCATATGACCCTGACTCATTGTTTCAGCTTGCCTTTGTTCAGACATTGCAGTGGTACTGCATATTACTGAATGAAAACATCTTTGTTCATCATTATTAGAACCTGGATGGGGATGAAGAGATAGAAGAGATCATTTATCATAACTTTAGTTGTGATGACATGATAGATACAAGTTGCCAAATAGTTGTAGACCTCATTCTGTTAAATCGCAGTGCTGTCATCGAGCTAATGATCATAACTTATATGCTCCATTATGGTAATAGATGTTTGTTTTAGATTTCAACGCCAGTAATTTATGAATGTATGCATGCAAAGTATTGAAAATGTTTTACAGTGCATCCATTTATTTTGACACTTTTTTTGGATGTGAACACATATTATCCAGTATATGCAGTCTCATGTATAGCATGTGTCTGTGAAGTTCAAAATACCCCACAGATCATTTATTATAGCATGTCCAAAATGCCCCTATTTGGGTGTGAGCAAAAAAGCACCTTTAAATGCAAAATGAGCTACATCTCACTCCTTTACCAACAGACAGTCAGCACTTTTGGTTAAAAACAGATCTGATTCCTGTGAATACAGTCTGTGACATTAGTATATTTAGCCGCATTAGCTCTACAAACACATTTAAAAAAGCTTTTGGGTAAAATTAAGCAGTTAGTCAGTGGGCATGGGTGGGGCTTCATCAGTGTGATGTCACATTAACAAGACAATCAGAACAGTATATCTAATGAGACTGCTTGGTTTAATGGGGATTTTAATAGGAGAGGGTGGATTTTTTTATTGTAGGCTGCCAACCATAGACCGTAAAAAAATATGGACGTAGTGCCTGTGACGTCACCCATTGGTGTGTGAAGATCGTTTTTGAATCTTAAAGTAGGCGTTGGTTGCCGTCGCCATCTTGGCCGCGCGTCCCCGCAAATTACTCGCGGAAAACCAAAAATGGTTAAAGAGGCGGGACATGGGTGAAGCTGATGTGAAACCACGCCCGCCTAGCGCGAGTCTAGTGACAGCAGTGGCTGTTATAACCATCACTCAAGTGGCCACGCCCTTAATTATGCAGAAGTATAAGACTTAATATAAAAACGGATGAGTTACAAAAAAATTCACCCACCTCACAGTTGTCATGAAGGGCAAAATTAGCTATATAGGCCAAAAACACTTTTTGTACCAGGCTGTAAACATATTATTTTCTACTGTAAAGTTGGCCATTTTAACATGGGAGTCTATGGGAATTTACTCCCTTTTGAAGCCAGCCTCAAGCGGCCAGTCAATGAATTGCAGTTTAAGTCACTTCCGTGTTGGCTTCATTAGAGAGATCGGAAGGTTGCCCCTCGCTGCCAACACACATTTATGTCCAAACACCTTGTAAAGGTGGATTTTGCATAATATGTGCACTTTAACCTGTTAACTGGCACTGTTCTGTGAGCGGGACACCCGAGTTTACTTAATGTTTTTCATGTAAATGTTAATCTATCACAACAAATATTGTTGGAAAGGTCTAAGAATGTAGTTTTCATATTTCAAAACCTTTTAGCAGTAATAATAATGCACTGACTGTAATTTATTAATTTGTGAAAAGAGTATGCAGCAAACCAACACAAACATAATTTTTTTATAATGTCATGTATAAAATTATACTATATTGCATTATTTTTATTTATAACAATAAATTTAAACTGTTAATAAAAAAATTCTTATTTAATATTTTCACCTCCAGACACATCCGTAAAAACGTTAAAGTGTCTTCTTTAAAACAAGACCAAAATTAGGGTTCTAGACCAAACAAAATGTCAGAGTTATATAAATTTTAGGGGCTGTGCCAGGTAAAGGGTTAAAATATATATGTTTCTGCATTGTGTGACACACATATGTCATTTGCACAATAAAAAAGTGTATTTTTTATAATTTTCTCTTTCTTTTACTCTTCATGTTTGCTTCACACATCCAGACTTTGATGCAGGTGAGTTTATCTGCTTTTCTTTGTCACCGTATGAAACATGATTTTTTTATTATTATTATTTTGCTAACAGTTTCTAAATAGCTGTTGTTAAATTTTACAGTGTTGTCAGATATGCACGTTGTTTTGTTGATTTCTCTTTCGGGTGCAGACGTCAGTCAAGCGTGTGTTTTATGATGTAGTCCATTTAGCCTTAGGAATGGATTGATTTGGGATCTATAAAGAGTTGCTTAATGACTGTCGCATGCCATGCATGTTTAATCAATATGTTTGGAGACAGAGGAGCATCACAAAATCACATGCACAGTGGATCGGTTTGAGCTTTGACATTTTTAAAGGACTTTTATTGTGTTTATCTCAGTCAGACGTTTCATTACTAGTAGTGAAGTGACAATGACCCGGGACCTTTTCAGTTTTATCTGCTTGGTTTACATTGCTATAGCTTATAAAGCAACATTGTTTGTTGCAGTATTAACAGGAAAATTGACTTTTCAATTACATATAATTACTTTTAAAGTAATTATACACAATTACACAATTACTTTTAAAAATTACACATTGCACCTTTAAATTAGCTTTTAAAGAGATATTAAATGGTCTGTGTACAAAAAAAATGGACGTGTTAAGGGGCATCAGGTGGTGCTATAATAAAGCTCTCAAAGTCACCCAGGGCTGGAAGTCTGTCTGTGGGCTTTTGCCCATCCCTTCCCTGGCCAACACCACTAAACATAACAGATGGCAAGGACCTGATGCTAAAGGAGGGCAAGAGGTGGCGCGCCAAAAAACATGGACATATTAGTGCCACCAACTGTCTCTGGCAGACGTAGCTTAATTCAAGAGTGTCTGCGAGCTTCAAATGTGTTACACACACACAAGTAAACACTGTTATTGAGAAGATGACTTTACAAGTCATCAGATTAAATAAACATCCTGTTTCTGTGACACTGACAGGATTTAAGCAGCCGGACAGAATCATTTGTGCATGCTTTCATGAGGTAGCAGGTTGTCTAAGCTTCCTGATGACCCAGAGTGGAGTTTAATATCTTGACCATGTCCAATCACATAAACCGAGAGGAGCATAGTTCACCAAAGAGGGTCTCTAAAGTCACAGACTCCTCCCACTTTGAAAGTGTGATGTGGACATGACTCTGTGACCTCACCGTCACGTCCTGCCTGTCCACTGTGGACACGTGTCCCACATGTTCATCGAGTTAAGGCTGTCGATTCATTTCGATTGGCTAATGCATGACATAAGCTGGACTGAAGAGCAAATATACAAACATTTGTGGCTCTTATATTTACATGTAGGAATTTTATTTATATTTATGCATTTGGCAGACGCTTTTATCCAAAGCAACTTAGAGTGCATTACAAGCTATACATTTTTTATCAGTACTTGTGTTCCCTGACCTTCGAAGGATGTATTCTAAGACCGATTGTGTCCCAGCAACACGACTGAAGGCTAGAAAGACCGATACAATTGGAAGGCCGCTTAAAATAAAGCCTCAAAATGCTAAGGATAAAACGAATGGATCCTTCACAGCCTAGGCTATCCCCAGATTCACTGAGCGCCTGTAACGGCTGAATATAACAGCTGAATATTTTAAAATAAACAATTAAAACCTTCAGTAAAAAGTGTGTATTTAGCAGAAAAATATTATTCTGTTACTGTTTTAATATTATAAGTTTTGTATTAATATTATTCTGTTTATGTTGCTTATATTTCGAAGGTTGATTAATTTGATATCCTGTTGGTTAGATTAATCTACACATCAATGTGTCATATTTTTTATTTATTTTAATAAGTCAGAAACATCTCCGCTGTGTCCCGCTGACAGGTGCGGTGGGTGTGAACGGCAGGTGACGCAACTTATGGATCCTCTGAAGGCTAGACCTTCTCATTTCAGTTTTTTTAGTGGACTTCGGAGGCTGCAACTTTTAAAGACAGAGTGCTTGCCTTCTGAGGTCGCGTCCTTAGAAGGTTGCAGCCTTCGAATTGGGACACAGCTATAGTGCATTTAATGTATAGATTTTATACAAGGTATAAAAACATATCAATCAGATCACCCTGACAGCTTAAGTACTATGACATTTAGTTTTGTATGGGTGAACAAGGAACATCACTTACATTTTTTTTAAGAAAAACTAAAAATCTTACATAGAATGAGAATTAAATAGTTAAAGCCCATTCACACTAAGAATAAATGATAACTATTAAGATTGTTAAGTCTTAGAGGCGTTATTTTATATGTAAATGCGTTTTTTTTCCAGGCGCATCTGTGCTTGAGCTATATAAAAATACTTTTACTTTTCAGAATGCCGCGTTTGAAAGGAGGAGGACAGTGGCGCAGTTGCATTTTTCGCACGCTTTTAGATGCAATATGTGAACCACCCCTTAACTCTTTTCTCGAAAGAAAAAAAATCCCTGCCAATGAAGCTTTCCTGATGAGTTTTTGCGGTAATCTGTAATTCCCACCAAATTATCCACCAGATAGTACTCTTACCCAATTTATTAAAACTGAAGCAAAACGAATCCAGCAACATTTTAAAGTCTGTGTATGTTTTGCTAATCATGTTGTATCTGATCTCTAACAAAATTCCTTTACAAAAATGCAATTATTTAAGCTTTTTGCTCAAAATTATGTATTTTTGAAGAAACCTACCCATATTTAAGAGGTTATAAAAAGAGAACAAATGAAGATAGGATTTTTCCTGTTTTGTTTGTTTGTTTTTGTTTGTTTGAAAGCAGAGGGTCTGTTCTTTCATTTGATATATTTGTATGTTTATATATTTATAGAAGAAAATTTTCCTGGAAGGCATTTTGTGAAACTTTTGTGAAAATCACAAAAAATGCTGGGCAACTTTTTGTTGGCGGGGAATGAGTTAAGAGTCCACACGACACACTGTAGTGTGAAGTTTAAACATCAATATGCAAGTCAATTCAACCTACTTTTTAAAAGTTTTGAATTGATAAGTTGACATAACACGTTGAAATTGCTTAACTTAATTTGTTACGTAAAAAAGCTATAACAATGCAAAGGAAAGTTATCATTGCAATCTTTCTTACAGCTGAAAAACAATAAAACATCAACAGCCAATCAAAATCATTTTTAATTTAAAACGCTTGGTATTAAAAATGTGAAACTGCAGCACATAAGATTCATTATTGATCATTGGTGTGGACAATATCCTTTGTGCAACCAAACGTCAAAGCATGCAATTATTGTCTTAATACGAAAACGTAGCATGAAATTATCTGTGCACTCATCATTTAGGCATGTTGTGTTTTGGACACATGCGTGTATTTATGCAGCCAGCTGCAGTCCTGCACCCTGCAGTGGGAGGAAACATCCATTTGATTTATTTAATGATTTGCAAAGATTTCTGAACAGTATTTGCCCTCTCTCTCTTTTTTTCGCTACTCTCCATACCTTTAGTGACAGAGTTACGATCTCTCTCGCCATCCCACCACCTCACTGTTTTACTACCTCCCCGTGTTGCATCTGTCACTTCTCTAACACATGCACACATGCTAACTCACTCCTCTCACATTGCTCTATTATGTTTGTCTAACTCTATTGTGACACTCTTGGGATTTCCCTTTTTTCAGTCTAGAACAGAGTTATGGCATGTTGCAAGCTCAGCTGCACTATATATGAGAAAAACATGGCCAAATAAAAGACTAAACTGAATGCATTCATTAAAGGTATTCACAAACTGTGTGAATGGATTTTGCAGAGAGTATAAATGCAACAGGTGTTTACTAACATAAAGTTTATTTTAAGTTTCATCTCAAACAACTGAAAATCAGAATATACTAAAAAGATTGTCTTATGAAAGTCTTTAATTTATCCAACACAGTCTTACGTCAATTCGTAACTATTTTACGATGTGGCTAATTTAAATTTGTATAATCACAAAAAGATCCATATTGCTTGCGATCTACTTGTGAGAGTATCTGTGAAGAAAGCAAAATGTTGTTTTTGAGAGGGGCAATAACGCTTGCTTGATTAAGCATCAATGCTCTCGTTCACTGTCTGACAGATGGACCGGGAGCGCGCATGAACTCGACGCGCTCGTAAATCCATGAATGAACAGGTTTGCGTTGGGAACGTGGAAGTAAAAACATCATCGCTCGGTTCTGTGGCTCAGGTCAGGGGGCAAAGCAAAGAAATGGACACTTAAATCGACAGCTGTATGCTAATGATGTGAATATAGTGAAGCGCGGGCGTGATGTTGTCATTCGTGGCTCGCTCCGCACGAGATCAATTGAGCGCGTGCCACCGGTCGCTTTGATGTGAGATGACTTTAATGTAGAGCAACAGCAGAAAGCTTATAGGCTAAACGTGTTTTTGTTACCGATATTAATGCTTCTGGATAAACATTTTGTAAAGATGAAGATATTCGTGAGGTTGAAGTATACGCTGGTGAGTTTATTTCAATATTAAACCGTTAAAGTATCATCATCATTATTAGCTTAAATTACTTGTAACGTGCATGAAATGTACCATTATACGTGACCAAGTAATTTGTTGAGCGTTGTTATTTGTTGTTTATAATATTGTAGGTATAACATTTAAATTTTCAGTATTTACACTAACGTTACAGTTTAAAAGTTTAGGGTTTCTTCACTAAAATTTGTCTCTTGAAGCCGCAGAAGGATGTGTTAATTTCTTACGCATTGTTTTGTGTTATCCTATTTAACATGATTGACATTATGTGTCATTTCGTGTTGATTTTATGTTCAAATAAATGAAAGGGACAACACATGATGTGTTAAAACAACACAAAGTGGGTTGTTTCTAAAAAATAACACAAAGATTAAATGTGTTGTCCTGAACTAGACATGTGTTTTTTTTTATCACATTCGTTTTAAGAGTTGATCTAAACGTTTACTTAAATGTCTTAAATTAGTTTTGTAGACAAAAATAGAATTTTATTTATGCATTGTATTGTATTACAAAACAAATTATATTATTAAAAATGTTACAAAATGGATGACTTAAAAAAAACAATTGAAGATAAATCAACCAATCAAAGTCCAGAATATATGTGTGAACTCTTTAAACAATATTGAATATATTTTCTTAGGTTGGACCTCAAGAAGCTGCTTAAATGACAAAATTGCTATTTTACAAATTCTAGGCGAATTGTGTCTACACTGAAGATGATAAAATATAACACAGTTAAGATTTGTTTGGGATTTTTTCAGACACAGCATAATTCCCATATGTGTATCTCATATTCTACTATTATGCTTAAACATAAAAAACGAAATAATGTCTAAGTGACTCTAAACTTTTGAAAGGTACTGATTGAAAGTAAACCCTGATGACATTGTAAACTTTTCACAACAGGGCTCCAGACTAACTTTTTTACTATTAGCACAGTGGCCCCCAACTGAAAATTGTAGGGGCGCAACCAGAAAATGTAGGGGCACACACTTTAAATCAACATGCTAACCAAATATTCACATTTCTACTAATTTCCACTGTATTACTAATAAATACTTTATGCAGAAAGTACAATGTGCTGTTTTCAAATTCAGTGTCAAATCACAAAAAAAAAGGTCAAATTTACTGGTCGCACATGTGAAACTGGAAGTAAAATTCAGTGGCACACTCTCAAATTTTGGTGTGCAAAATGCCAACATTTGGTGGCAGTCTGTATAACATAAAGGTCTTCATTAAAGCAATATGAAAACACATTTCTTGTTCTCCTGAGCACAAATGAAGATCATTGAACAATGTTTGTAATCAGGCAGTTCTGGAGCATCATTGACTTCCATAGTAGGAATAAATACTATGGAAGTTAATAGTGTTTCAAAACTGTTGGTTGCAAAATATCTTTCTTTGTGTTCAGCAGACCAAAGAAATTTATACAGGTTTGAAACAACTTGAATGTGAGAATAATATGATGACAAAATTATTCAACTACAGCTGTGTCCCAATTCAGAGCACTCGGTCTTTGAAGGTCGCAGCCTCTGAACTCCGTGTGTTCGAAATGTGAAATGTAATGAAATGTGAAGGGAGGTTTAACACTTTATACATTATATAGTACACATTTTACAGAGCAACGTTACCTCAGTGTAGTTTTTGAAAGGTAATCTACTTGTTTTTTATTTAGCTTGTTATCAGAAATGAACTACACTCTTAGAAAATATATGTTTATTTTTTACACATTTTTTTTGTGTTAAGCTTTTAACACAGTATGTGTAATTTTAACACATCATGTGTCATTTTGTGTTGAAATGAAACACAAGTTGTGTTAAAAGTAACACAAAATGTGTTGTTTCAATAATAACACAGAGATCGGTGGATTCTGGGACAACGCATTTAGTGTGTTGTCCCAGAATCAACACTAATGTGTTGTTTTTAACACATATGTTCTAGGAGTGTACTCTACTGCTGCGTTCACACCAGCCGCGGTAAAGGGTCAAGTATGAGTGATTTCAATGTTAAGTCAATGTAAAGACTAGGGCTGGGTAAAAGTATCGATTCATCAATGCATTGCAATTATTTGTTTCTCAATTCAATATCGATTCATCAAATCCTATGAATCAATTCAGCCCCCCCGGCCAGTGGCGGCGCTGTGGGCAACACTCTAGTGAGAGCGTTCAGCATTGTACAAGACGCGCTTTATCAAAACAGAAAGATCAAAGATGGCAAACAGCAGCACTTCTTTCAAGCCTTCACCATCAACGTGATCAAACATTAGTAATACTACACACATTATTTAAAAATATACTTGGGTACTTAATTGCTTGTGTATTTACTTATTATTGAATCGATATCCAAGCAAGCAAATTAATATCGAATTGAATCGAATCAAACCAAAGCCTCAAGAATCGAAATCGAATCGAATTGTGAAATTCCTAACAATACCCAGCCCTAGTAAAGACGTGTTTACGCACATCTGGAGGTCTCGTGCGAATGAGGCTCGTGAATCAGTGTGTGAATCCCAATCGGAAGTTATTATTCCGTCAAAGATCAGCGCTCTTGGATGTTACGTTAAACTTAATGGGATTAATGTCTTGTCACATCGTGTGGACACTTGGAAAGAGGAATGTAAACTTTTTTCTGGAGCAATATCTCTTATCAGAACGCGAAAACACCGTGGAACTGCAGGTAAGCACTGCAGCTTTTAAATGTGGACATTGATCATTTATTTAATCGCGACCTGACTATTAAAACATGTTATGAGAATATCGCCACTGGTATATTTATAAGCAGCATGCAAAAACATCTCTCTGACACTTATAAAAAAACGTTTTATATAGTACTGACAAGAACAAAGTTTAATAATAATCGAGTGCTCGTATCGCGTTAAGAGTAAATGGGAACGCAATAGTAACATTATACAAGTATAGTTTTATTCACTTTTACCTCGCGCCAAAAAACAAACAAGGCCGACATGAGAGTCAGGGAATCCCTGTCAGAGATGTAGCCCAGAGAGGCCGGTGGTCAGCGGGGCGAGTGAACACTGACGTCCGCTCATGCTTTGGTTCTCATACGTACCGAATCTCACTAAGCAAACGTTCAAACAGGCGCTATCTTTACTAATCGACTGTAGATTTAAATATAACACATATACATTCTCGACTGAACTAATCTTAAAACTACACTTTGTGACCAAGAAACGGTAATATAAAGAAACGGCTTTTCCGTCCGTTGAGTTGTTATGAGATTCAAAGCAGCCGAAAGTGTTACCTGTCATTCTGGCAGCCCTCAAATCTGTGGCGGAAGAAGTAGTTCTCAAACAAAGAGGCTTTTAAAATAACTCTGTTGTTGTTTTCTAGTTTTCGTTTTTCAAATCGCGGCCTCGTGCCTCTGGCCTAAACACAGCCGTGATGATATAGAGCTATATCACACTCCTACTCGAGCGATATTGCTTAAATGTTGCTACTGCTGAAACCGTATGAATATATATTTTATTTTTACAGATCATTGTTTAATAGTAATAAATTATGGTGGGTTTTTATGTGATGTATAATGTTATTTATAGTGCTTAAATATTTAATTTATTTAAATACATCATATGAGGACTTTAGAGAACACAGTACAACTTTGGGTAATTCTACAATAGTACACAACCCATAAGGGTATGCATTCACTTTCAGATTGTTTGGATGATTAAGCATATTGCGAAACATTTTGGTTTTATTTTGTGTTTGTGTCCTTGGTACTTGTGTGAGCATATCTGTTTGAGGTTGTTCAGTCGATCAGTACTGATGATGGAAATTGGAAACATTGGATTGGCTGAAGCCTTTAAAGGGTTGCAGGTCATTATTGATTGAAATGACAGGGATTAGATATGGCTGCTGTATACGTGAGGATTATGTTTTGACTGATAAGGATTAAGTTTTGTCTTTTGTCTGCCTCTCTATAGACGTAAAACAATAGTGCTTCTCAGTATTGTCAGTAAAGAGAGAGGACTAAAGTCACTTACGGGTGCTCTGTTTTGCCCATGACAGGATTTTGCTTATGATGACTCAAAAGTGGAATTCAATGTGGATGCACCCAACGGTGTGGTGATGGAGGGATATCTGTTTAAGAGGGCGAGCAATGCTTTTAAAACATGGAACAGGTGAGGCTTTAAATGTGTGATTGTGTTATAGTCGAAATGCATTTGATATTGAAATACTGAATATGATTATTCTCCTCCAACAGGCGATGGTTTTCAATACAGAACAGTCAACTAGTCTATCAGAAGAGATTAAAAGTAGGTTTAATGACTCCATTAGTGGCAAACCACTTTACATGTTACGCTATTGAAACATAGACAACAAGGTATGCTATAATTGTAACGTTTTTGAATAACTCAAATACAACCCACAATGTGTATTGTAGGATTCCTTGACTGTGGTTGTAGAAGACCTAAGACTTTGTTCCGTGAAACCATGTGAGGACATCGAGAGAAGGTTTTGTTTCGAAGTCGTGTCCCCTACAAAGTGAGTATTGCGTCACATGCGCAATGTGCGTACATGCGTGCAGCACCTTACAAACAATATCTCGTACCCCCATCAGGAGCTGTATGCTGCAGGCCGAATCGGAGCATCTTCGTCAGGCGTGGATCCAGGCGGTTCAGGCGAGCATTGCTTCTGCCTACAGGGAGATTTCTGAAAACTATTACACAGAGGTTAGTCCCACAAACTACTTCGAAAATTGTTATGAGGCTTTTTACATCGTATAGAAGTATAACCTCATGTCACCGTTCATACAGCATTTGGATAGGACAGCATCTCCCTCCACTAGCAGTATAGACTCTGCGAGCGAGCCGCGGGAACGTGTTGTTAGAGGAGACGGCATACTACAGCGAGTCCAGTCTTTGCCGGGAAATGAAATCTGTTGTGACTGTGGACAGGCCGACCCACGCTGGGCCAGCATTAACCTGGGCATTCTGCTTTGTATTGAATGCTCTGGCATTCATAGGTGAGTTCACACCACAATTATAACGATAAAGATACAATGAACTATATCGTTGGGATCACTTCAAATCTGAGCTATTTTTCCCAACTGATGAATGATAAACCATTGATAGCCAATAAAATCTATTTGAAGTTCAAGTACACGCGCATTTAAAATGACAGATGACACAATAAAGAAGCTCATTACTTCAGGTATCCAGCACTGATGCAGTTGCTGTGAAATTGACTATGTAATGCTTTATATTATACTAGATTGGCTATGCCAAAAGGTAATTAGATTACACACACTGTTTAGTGTTACGCGAAGCGCAGCGTGTTAAGGACATCTGCTGGTTATAGCCGCTGTGTAAATGCAACAAACAGCATTTACAAATTCAGTGCATGTAAACAAAGTTTGCAAACTTTTTATTACAGGAAATATGCAGTATTAGTTAATGTATAAAGTTGTCATTATCGTCTGATGATGTGGATGCTAATATAGTTATCGTTAAAGCAGTGGCGGCTCGTGACTGCTCATCCGAGGGGTGCAAATTCAAATTATGTGTTCGGTGTGTCATGTGTGTTGCTCGTGTTTTCAAAAATATGTGTTTGTTGTGTCATGTGTTATGCTTGTGTTTTCAAAATATGTGTTTGTTGCGTCATGTGAACCATGTGCATCACGTATTTGTCA
Organism: Misgurnus anguillicaudatus; assembly: GCF_027580225.2. Taxonomy (NCBI): domain Eukaryota; kingdom Metazoa; phylum Chordata; class Actinopteri; order Cypriniformes; family Cobitidae; genus Misgurnus; species Misgurnus anguillicaudatus. Next base: position 12,696,410 of record NC_073350.2, read on the forward strand.
AAATAAGGGCCTGCTGCACACGCGTCAAACCCGTTTATGATAATAGAGACGCTCACATTCACAAAATACACGCAAGAAACTCCCTTAACAGTAAACTCTGATTACGCATGAGATTATGCGAGTATCTGGCAAACACGAGCATCTCTTTTATCATAAACTCTTTAGACGCATCTGCAGCAGGCACTTATTTTGACAAGACACGTGATGCACAGAAGATCACTCGACGCGCGTAACACACATTTTGAAATTATGAACCACACACATGACAAGCTACATACATGTTGTGACAAACTTCGCATCGAGCGCCCTCGAAAAAAGAAGTCACCGGCTGCCACTGCGTTAAAGTGTGAATGGTCCTTAACTGTCCCTTATCTTACTGTGAATGACTCATATATTATTGTTTTCAAGAAAATGAAATATTGATCTTGTAAGCAAGATCATGGAGGTGGACTTTGAATAATTTCAACCAATAATGGAAGCATACGCTTGATGCGCTCCAATCAAATTAAGCCCTGCCCTATGCAATTTCTTGCGAAATATTCAGATACTTTTTTAATGGAAGTTTATGCTGTATTTACAACTATTGCAATTTTATGTTGCAAGTAACATATTATTAGTCATATAAATATCTAGAGATGCACCGATATTACATTTTCCACCGATAGACAATTATTCACTGATATCCGCCTATACAGATTGGTGGTTATATTAACTTTAAATTCTGAAGATTAAATTTTCTGAATATTATTCATTCATATAAAGACCATTAATATTAAACATTAAATTAGTGATGTTTCGTTACATTTCCTACACACAGAGCTCAAATTAATTGCATTTTCTTGTTCTCCTTTCATTGACAGGATATATCAATGATATTACGCAGTGCCCAAAAATAGTCCCCTGCTATTAAAAGTTACCGACAGGACTAATTTGAGACACTGCGTAATATCATTGTGCCTGCTTCAGCCATGCTATGGCAGTAAAGTCATTGATTATTACACCAGAAGAGTATAGTTCTGCTTAGAAAATCCAACTTTTTTATTTTTCGTCGGTCTTCATACACGATGTAACTACAGAAGAGTCAAGTTTTAAAATAGGAAAAATATCTTAGCGCAAATATTTTTAAGCGTGATGCTAATGGTCTAATCAGATTCAATGGATTGTGCTAAGCTATGCTAAAAGTGGTACCGCCAGACCCGGAGATCAGCTGAATGGATTCCAAAACGGTAAAAATCAAATGGAAAATGAGCATATTTTCAAAAAAAGTGGAGTGTCCCTCATACTGTACTCGCACTCCAAACATTTTGGAAACCATTCGCTTCCATATAGGTTTGCCTCTAAATAGACAGGCCTTAAAGCCACCGGCGTCACAATACTTATCCAGAATGCATCACCGATGACAAACTGAACCCAAACAGCAGAATGGATTTACATGAGGCCAGCTGGCCCTCTTCCTCTACAGTGTGACGTTTGTGTACATACACATGCGTCAGTCCCTCACAGCAGAGCATTTCTTCTCCCCCATCAGCCTGTTAATCAGATTAAATCTCTCCCACCTTCACAAAGACGTACACTCATGACTGGCGACAGAGAGACGTTAGACTTGATTCACCCAGACACAACAGAACAGATGGATAAACAGTCAGAGAGGCAAATTAAAAGGATAGTTCACCCATAAAAATTAATTCTGTCATCATTTACTCAGCCTCATGTTGTTACAATCCTGTATACATTTCTTTCTTATGAACCTATAGTAAGATATTTTGAGGAATGTTTGTAATCAAACAATTTGTGAGCCCCATTCACTTCCATAGTATTCTTTTATTCTACTATGGAAGTAAATGGGGCTCATGAACGTTTTGGTTACAGACATTCCTCAAAATAGTTTGTAGTCATCAGAACAAAGAAATTTATACAGGTCTGTAACAACATGAGGGTGAGTAAATTATGACAGAATTTTCATTTTTGGTTGAACTATTCCTTTAAGCTGAGTAATGGCATTTTAATCACGCTTAAAGTGTGTCCTTTTAAGTGCAAATCAGTTGATCTCTGCACTAAATGGCAGTGTCGTTGTTGGATAGTGCAGATTAAGGGGTGGTATTATCCCCTACTGACATCGCAAGGGGAGCCAAATTTCAAATACCTATTTTTTCACATGCTTGCAGAGAATGGTTTACCAAAACTGAGTTACTGGGTTGATCTTTTTCACATTTTCTAGGTTGATACAAGCACTGGGGACCCAATTATACCACTTAAACATGGAAGAAGTCCGATATTCATGATATATCCCCATTAATAAAATCCTGTGTCTGTTTTGGATATCTGCAGGAGTTTAGGTGTGCACTGTTCGAAGGTTCGATCTTTAACACTCGACACATGGGAGCCCGAGCTTATAAAGGTGAGACCCCATAACACCCTTTATCTCATTACACCTGTCAAGATGATACCCTGGTTATTTCATATTTTATATATTATTATATTTCTTCTTAAAGGTTTTGGGAATATTTTTGAACATTAATACCCACCACAAATTCTCATAATCGTAATGCATAAACAATGTACTATAAAAAATTTTAAAAGTAATAAAGTTATAGAAATCCTAGTAGTAAAATAATAAAGTATTTAAATGATGGATATTATTATGGCTCCTGTATTATGTTTTTATACTCATTGACTGAATAATGTTTTATGACTGCTTCCTTTCTAGCTAATGTGTGAACTTGGCAACACGGTAATCAACCACATTTATGAAGGCTCATGTGAGGAGCAGGGACTAAAGAAACCCGGTCCAAACAGCTCAAGGTCAGCCTGCGGCCCGATCCCTGCCGCTACATTACACAGACTAATGTTTTTTCCATTAAATAAATCTCCTTTCCTTCATCTGTTGTTGCCTCAAGGCAAGAAAAGGAAGCGTGGATCAAAGCGAAGTACGTGGAGAGGAAGTTTCTGAAGAAGATGTGTGGCTCGGAGGCTCTGGTGGAGGGCAGCCGAAAATCACATCACTGGAGCGTGAAAAAGTGCAGGAGAAACAACAGCTCCATTAGAGCCCCGAAAGCCCGTCGGAGATACAGACACGACGCCACTGTTTTGTCTCCAGGAAATCTTTCTGCTGGTACTTGCCCGGTCATTTCTGAACATGTTTCATCAAATGGATGCTACATGAATTGAGCACGATCTGTTCTTGTGTTGTTGTCCTCAGCTGCTGCAGCTGCTAAGTTTCAGAGAGAATCGCTGTTTTGTCCCGATGAGCTCGATTCGCTCTTTTCTTACTTTGACACAGGCTCCGGTCCCCGAAGTAAGTTTTCCCATTTGTACGCTGATATAAACTATTAATGTGCTTTGAGTATTGTCAGATTGTTTAATAGTACATGGTGTGAGTAACTTGTCCTTGGCTTGGCAATCATTGGCCCTGCAGGTCTCAGCAGTGACAGCGGGTTGGGCGGCAGTACCGACGGCAGCACGGACATCTTGGTATTTGGATCGGTGGTGGACAGCGTTACTGAAGAAGGTAAGTCACCCTATTGGCTCATTGTGTTGTTTCTTATCTCCTTCTTTATCATTTGTATTTAGTCTAAATGTTGTATTTGTGGTGTTGTAGAGTGTGAGGACTCTGATGAGTCCAGTGGAGATGTGGACATCGAGCAGGAAGCATCAGATCTAGAGGACGGGCGGGAGCTCGACCCCAACGCTCTGCTCTATAAGTCATCGCGGGCCAGAAATCTACCGGTCATGGCCGAGGCGCTCGCACACGCAGCGGACGTTAACTCGGTCAATGAAGAAGAAGACGGCAAGAGTGCATTAATACAGGCGGTCACAGGGGTGAGACTTTCTGTTGTGTTAAAGCTGCAATTCTTTTGCCTCTTTATCGCCATCTCTGTTTAAATCATAGAATTGCAGGTAACTCTCTTTCTCTCTCTCTCTCTCTCTCTCTCACAGGGCTCTCTAATAGCATGTGAGTTCCTCTTGCAAAATGGAGCAGATGTCAATCAAAGAGACATTCGAGGGCGTGGACCCCTCCACCATGCCACGTGCCTGGGTCACACAGGGTAAGAATTGATTAAAGGGAACAACGTACACCATACAGCCGGGTGATTCTCACGAAATCCAGATTTAGAAGGTGTCCAGCATCAGAATGTTTAAAAGCCCTTGAAGCCAATTTTTTTTGCCCATATAAGATTAAGGTCTGAATTTACTATAACCATTATTTTGGTTATTTTAGGATTTAAAAACTAATCCTATAGAATTATTTTAATTTTTTAGGTTATCATTATCAAAAATTATCATTACCGCAACATGATATTACATTAAATATATGCATTTACAAACTCATGTTTCGGTAATGAGAACTAAAAAGTTGTCTAGGTACTATGACACACAAAATTTCAACTTTAGAGAAAAAAAAAGAAATGATTATCTGGTAGCCAACAATTTTTTTTTAAATGTTAGTTCATTGAGGGCTTAAACAATTATTAAAATTGTTGCGGAGGATGAGAAATTTGGTCTTGGACACATTTATATTCCTTATTATTGTCTCTAGAATAACCAATGATCACCAAATACTGCATGTTTCTTTACTGTAAATGTTTATAGTGTAACATGCACTGAAGCTTTTTATTTTTTATATTTTTTAATTCTAAATATTTCCATGTCAAAGAACCCAAATCCAGTCATGGACACGTTGCGGTAATAAAAATTTTCCGCTTAAATGTGGAAAAAACAACAAAATTGATTTGTATGATGTCATTTGAAATCATGTGCAAAATAGTACACAAAGAGATGTTTGTAACTGTATGCTTCTTATTTTGATAGCGCTTACTTTTTTCAAAATGTTTCATGACACCTCATAAGTCTAATTTCGCGAGAATCACCCAACCTTGTTTTTTAATTATACTCATGTTGTTTGTATTGGTCCACAGGACAGGTGTGTTTATTCTTGAAGCGAGGAGCTTCTCAGATGGAGGTTGATGACGATGGGCAGGACCCTCTCAGTATCGCTGTTCAGGCAGCCAATGCAGATATAGTCACATTGTGAGTCAAATACTTGTCCTTTAGGTTCCCCAAATGGAGATCCCTCTCTCATCTCTCATTCTCTCTCATTCAGATTACGATTAGCACGGATGAACGAAGAGATGCGGGAGTCAGACGGACCCTTCGGACAGCCAGGTCAATACCCAAGCAGCAGTTCCACAGAGCAGCAGTACAAAAAGTGTATTCAGGAGTTTATCTGCCTCACGATTGACGAATGCTAGGGGGCGCTCTTGAGCGGTCAAAGACTGAAAACCTATCAAATGTGTAGCGATAGCTTTAGAAAGGATCATGTGATATCTTCAATATTATGACCGATTGGTTTACACGTTGTGTTCGTAAATATGTTGATAACATAAAATAATGAAATGCCTGTTTAGTGACAGTATAAGGATTTATGTGCATCATGCAAACGTGACGTTAATCGCAATGTAATAATGAATTTAACGGAATGGCTTCATCTCATAGGACTGAGGTAAAGTTCGTTTGGTACGAATTCGTGATTAAAAAATAGGATTCTAAATATGACCGCACACTTTTCCTACCAACAGTATTTTTTATATGCCTCATGTTTGTTGTAATTTTTTATTTATGTTCCCCTCCTGAGGACTAGTGCAATGAAAACTGGAATACGGAAAATCTGTATCCATGTACATTTATCTCATTTAGTAACACAAGGCATTTAAGTTAGACTAACTAGACTTTTTCTCATCTTTCGCATTTGAACAACACTTAAAGACTGAACTCGACTCATCATACGCTAATGAAACGGGTGTTTTTGTGACCCCTTTAAAGTTTGAGAGATGTCAGAGCTATTCCAAATTATTTCTAAAAACTATAGCAATTGTCTGTTTTATATGTTTGTACTTGTATTGCAAAGCTCCCAAATGAGTGTAATGTGGTTTTTATTGAACTTGTTTGTCTATATGGGACTGGCCCTCTGTAGAAGCAGTCAGTACATGCATGCGTTTACTAGCTCGCGTAACAAGGCCAAGTGCCTGGTTTTGTCATTATGTGAAAATGCATGACCGCAGTCTGCTTTTTATTTAAAAAAAAAATTTGCCCATATTTGTTTCAAATGACACCAGTTTTAAGACTGGCATCTTGAAGTTCAACTTAAAGTATTAACCGTAGGCATTCGAGGGGCAGATACGGGAGTGTAGTTTCAAGCTAGACGGTGGGTACAACATCAACATATAAACAGATGTTTGAGTTATAGCAGTTAGATGGCAAAAATCATCTTACATTTACATTTACAGACCAGTTCAGTGAAAAAGAATTGGAAATAGTTTTGAAATTGTACTTTACATTTTCAGTTTTGTTTAAAGGAAAGATTCAGTCGATAATTTTTTTTTTTTTTTTAAGTTTTTAATATATAAAAAATCGATCTAGAGAATAGATCGCTGACATGGCTGTTTACAGTATTATGAAATACTCTTTGAGGGATCAGTTCAGTCATTGTGCTTCGTGTTTTAAACAAAACGTGGATTTTAATCTTCCTAAAGGTGAAGTGTGTCGTTTCTTTGCATCAAGTGGCATCAAATCAAACTGCAAAAGTGAAGATGTTTATTCATTTTCTTCTTTCTGCTATTGGTTGACTCGATAGAGAGTCCCACCCCAAAACTTACATCATTGGTAAACTGATGTTGCCATCAGGCTGGGGTGCATTTCCCAAAAGCATCATTATTCAACTATGGTCGCAAGTTCAGCGTTATCGGATTAGGGCGTTTCCCAAACCTTCGTTCCAGTGTATATTCGCAAACTGCATCGCAAACTCTCGAGGTGTGCTTACAAGCATAGTTCTGTGTTAGTATGACATATAGACTTATAGACGGTTTCAGCAGTAACAACATAAACAAGCGGCTTTCGTGGTCAACACGTAACTTTCGGTAAACTCCGCTAAGGATAAATAACAACAAAGTACTTTAAATGTAGTCTATTTATATAACAAGCAAAATAAACAACACGTAGATTACATAGGAAACCAAATCATTTGTTATTTTCGACGAGGTATTTGTTCAAGAGTTCAGTTTAGCAACTAGTCAGACCATTAAACAAAGTAAAGTTCTGACCAGACGCGTATCGCGTCACCGCACAGGCGTCCGATGATACAGATGACACTCTTGACTAAAATGATCACGCAACATGCAGTACATTGTGTCATCATTCCAAATAAAAATAATTTCCAATTTATGTCTTTTAATTTGTTTAAAGTAGTGCTTTTGAATAGTGCATTTGTGCATAACGATACATTCACACGGGACAGAAGCGTTAACGCTTGACGGAAGGCTTGTCTAAAGCGTGGCTAACAGCCAATCACAATGGGCGCTACACATGCTCCAGTATTCCATAAACGCAATTGGCTGGCTTTGCCTATGTTATTTGCAAAAGGCAATCTGATTGGCTGACGCACGCGTTGCCACTTGAAAAGTTGAGAAATGTTCAACTTCTGCCGCGAGCAACGACAGTGACGCGGCGCCGACGGATCTACAATTCAGTTCGGCAACGCTTGACGTTACCCATTAAAAGTGAATGGGAAGCGTTAACGCTTACGCCCCGTGTGAATGTACCGTAAGTGCTATAATACGCCAGTGTGAACCCCAGAGTGACTGAGTGCGTAACTTGCTTTTGAAGGAAATTTCGGAAATAAAGCAAAACAACGGCTAAGAAATATACAGTAGGAGAAAAGTAGTCTTAAGTAATAATATGACATTAATTTGATTAATTAGCAGGCTTTATTACCAACGTGGTTCGAACAAGGAATGTACGAAAAAGTTATGCTGCGTACACATCAAACGCGAATCATCGCATTCCTCGCTCTAGATTACTCGTGGAATTTAACTTTGTGTCATGAGAATTGTATTCAATTTTTAACTTGCGCGAAGACGCGTTTGAGCTGATAGCGCGAGTTTGCGTCTATTTGCGTCTTTGCATCTACTCTGGCAAATCGTTAAATTTGCATTTGGTGTACGCCCCATTACAGGAGTTTTTTCTTCAGGAAACTAGTTGGCTAGTTTGTTTCTTTGCAATCGTACAGTGGTGATTATATCGTACTACAGGAAATGCACCACTGGTTGGGATGCTCCAACAAACAGAGCGAAGTTTTAAAAGACGTATTACACTTTTTAGGGAAATCTGCAGCTCTTAATACTTTTGTAATAGTTTAGTTTAAAAACTTAAGTTGTTTCTGCATATCAATCAGAGATATTGGAGAAAGTATTAAACACACTTGCAAATAAACACACACTTCATTTTTAACTGCTGTGCTGTGAATATGCTTTGACCTTAACTGTATTTCGCCTACTTGCTCTCTCTCTTTTGTTCGAACCTTTTGCTTGTTCAACTCCTTTGGTACAATCTGTTTTCACACTGTTAGAGATGATGTTATGTGTTCAAAGACATTCCTGTATTGTTTGTACATTTGTTTGTTAATGTTTATATGACAGAAATCTTTAAAAAGAAACTTTTGTCTTTTAACACTGGCAAACAATAAAACAAGCAAAATCTTGTGCTCATGATTCTGCTTTGCTTTTCTGTCTCATGACTGTCTCCGCATCAGTCCGTAACTCCTGAACAGCTGTGTTTGGTTAAGGAATTACCGAGACTTTTGCAGGCAGTGAGGTACAGAGGTGGGTTTTTGTTTGTCTTTCGGGATCCTGGTGACATCCTTAATGCAGTGTCTTCAAATAAAGGGGTTCCATCGAATTACATAGAATGGACGTCTTTTGAGAGGATATGCTTTTAGTGCTGTTATTGTGATAACTTTTCCATGATGATAATATTGTCTGACTAAGTATCATTCATCTTTTAGAACCCAGAAGTCCATCGAGGGTAAAGCGCAAGAATTTACGCGTGAGTTCAGAACACACTGTTTATTATTGGGCTGTGGTTCTTTCACTTGGTGATATTTTATGGGTCTCCTTATGGCTCTTGTGTGCTAATAAATAAGGCATTGGTGGACTGCCTCAATACATCTTAGGATGGGTTAGCAACATTGTCTTTGAACATCAACTTTTTTGGTTTTGCTTTAGAGGTGCCGTAGAATGTAAAACTGTATTTACTTAGGCATAGATGAATAATAATGAGTTCTGTACACGGTAATGACATATTGTGAGCCTTAAACACAATTGTTTTCTCCTTCTTATGTAAACCTTGTGCATACAAAAGACTGCTGGAAAACAATCGAATCTCAACACAACACCGATGTGACGTTACAGTTGTGATGTTTGCCCCAACATTAAATTACACATTAAATTAAGTACAATGTAGTTACAATGCTAAAACAGTGACTGCTGAGTTAGCGCTAAGGATGTCCCGATCATTTTTTTTTTGTTGCCCCCGAGTCATTTGATTTTGAGTATCTGCCGATACCGAGTCCCGATCCGATACTTCTATAATACATTAAAAAGAATAAAGAAGAGCGATAAAACAGATCCAGGATGTTCCTTATGTCATGCCGCACGCATTCTTGAGGTTCTGAGTGAGACACGGAGCTGCGTACTGATGTAGATTAACTGAGCGCATAGTGACAAAAACGATCGATGCGTTGTTTAAATGAGCGGTAAAAACACGGTTTTGTCGTGGGTGCACCACATGCATGAGTGTGTGAAGCCTATGAATGAAAACACGTCATTATTCGCGTCAGTTCACACGCACCAGCGCGTACACTGGCTCTGAGCAGAGCGAGACTTTCAGTATGTGTGCCGGGGCTTAGCCCCGGACGGTCCTGGCCCAATTTAAACCCTGCATATGTATCCGAGTCCTGATCAGAAGGTTACTTCCGATTCCGATCGAGTCTGAAACCACGTGATCGGGGCCGATTTTCGATCACGTGATCGGATTGGGACATCCCTAGTTAGCGCTATATGCTAGTTAATGCTACATGCTAGCGTTTAGGCTGAAGTTGTACTATTGACGTTACAGTTATGTTTTCAAGTCCATATTGAAAAAACACAAACTTATCACTCAGAAATGTTTATTAACAATCTCCAAACAATTGATTATTCCTCAAAATCTGTATCTTCATCTGATACAGGCTTGAATATAAGACACCGCTACTGAATTAAGCTGCTCTGAGAAACAGCCAATCAGAGCAAAGCTCAACATTATTATTCATGACCCTTCCAAATAAGGTGATAATAAAATCCTAGTGTTGTAAATGGACATGTAAAACGTTGTTTGCATTTAATAAAGCCACAAACCTTCTATGTAGATATCAAATAATAATTTAACAGATTTTTTCAATGCATTCTTTGGCACCTTTAAGGTTTTGTTTTAAGTCACACAAATTAAAATGGTTAGGGGATGTACTGCAGGAAGCACAAAAATATGCATTGATTTTTACAGTGGCCACAAAAGTATTTGGACATTTAAGCCTCATTTTAGATTTATGCATTTGGCAGAGAATTTTTTCCAAAGTGACTTTAAAGTATTGTTTGTGTTTCCTGGGTATTAAATCCATGACTCTGCCCTACCACTTGAGCTGCAGATATATTCATATCTGACATCAATGATAACTGGCATCCATAAATAAATAATGCTATTTCATTTTTCTGAGCTTTTAACAAACTAGTCTCAAGTTGAAGTATGAAGTCCAACAAACACACTCATAGTTACGTCTGGCAACTAGAAACTGTCCAAATACTTTATATCTTGAAATTTTTTTTTTTGGGTGGAAGCATGACATGATGAAAGCAGTTAGGTCCCAACCTGTTGTTTCCTGCTGCTGTCCCGGGTCAATGTTTAATCACTTTATTCTCAAGCTGTGTGTGAAACTAAACATTACAAATTTTAAGCCAGCAGCAAGGAAATAACATCAGGATGGAGGACAAACCTGATGTCCTCCAGAGTCAATGCACTTTTATTAGTACAGTATTAATACTTGGGTTTTAAATGAAAATGTTTCCCTTTTTAGACGTCACCACGTGCGCTGGCATCTTTTGGAAGTTTTCGCACATGGCTTAATACATCTCCAAAACATTAAGTGCTTGGATCCTCCTGAACCCATACATTTATGAGACTGCTGCAGTGCTGAAGGATGTCCTTACTCATCTAAAACTATAATATATATGATATTTAAAGAAGAGCTGTGAGATTAACACAATTTTTGTGCCATAAATTGTTTTGTTTTAGATTTAGTCATATCATAAGACTGGGTATATCTGTTTTTATTTTAAAAGGAATATTTTAAACGTTCAATTTCCTCTTTTAAGATAAATTTGTCAGGATTCCCAGAATATATGTGAATTGTTTTGATTTTTTATGAATTGTTAAATATTATGAATTATTAAGGTTTTCACTTGTCTTGACTCTTATATAATTTTAACTGTGCAATAAAAATAACACATGTTGTTTACCTGTAATATACCATCTAGTAAATACAAGCTAGAAAAGTAAGACGATTTAAACCAAACAGTTACTGTTTCCTTGTATTTTATGTATTTTTACATGATACAAATTGACACTTGTGTCTTTTAAATAAACTTTCCTAGCACTGGGAACAATCTGGTATTTTACAATTTTGTGTAAGTTGTGCTTACGTCATGAGTCGTGCGCATCATTGACGCGTTTCCAATAGTAACGGGAAACATTCTTGTAAAACGGTGCGGTATTTTCCCTGATGCACAGTTGCACAATCACTCATCTCAGTTCGCGTTACAAAACGTGTGCGCGTGCGCAGTGCTAAAGTCGTGGACAGGAAGCTCGTCTGAAGCAGCTGATAAGCAAGCAGGCAGGCAGGCTCTGGATGTTCCGGGCTCTGCCTGGATTTTTATCAGACCTTTTTATTAAAAGTACGAAAACCGACGATTATATAAGCAGCGTGGCCAGTCACGATTCACAGTGACTGATGGAGCTGTATTTTTGTACCGATCGCTGTTTATTTTCGAGTGAATTGTAGGGCCGGTTGCTTGTGTCGGAGGAGCTCAGTAACAATGAAGGCCTAGAGTCCAGATCCGAGGGATTTAAAGCTCACCTCTGCTACTCCTGGATCAACAACACGCTCAGGTATCAATATCACGGTGAAATACATATATGTTATATACAGCTTATCTATATAAATACGCAGAGTATGTTTTTATCAGATTTACGTAGAAATAAAATGTGTTTTTCGTGGAAGGGGGGTTGGGGTTGTTAGTGTAGTTGCTTTTCGCATGACTGTATATTCTCAGTTTATTGTGTTTAGGTTATAAATGCTATCGTGGTTTATTATATGTAATGTTTGTTAGATTGTAACGATGATTGGTTGCCGAGCAGCCACAGCCGAGAGATAAAAGTAACGAAATAATGACGCCTGTGGGTTGTAGCATAGCCGCAACAACGTAACGAAAATCATGCGATATTTTGCGCACATAAACTAAGAAAAAATGCTGTTATGTTCATTTTAAAAGAATTTCGCATTTTGCTTGGGTACAGACTTTTCTGGAAAGGGTGGAGTCGATTGGTTGCTGTAAACATCGATATAGGTTCGCTGTAAAGCCTGTTTTATTTTATAGTATATAAAGCGTTAAAAACCGTTGATATGTTTCCTATAAATGCATTTGTTGTGCTTTTTTATTTAAATGACTCACTAATTCGGCCTGTAGAAGTCTCTGTGGATAGTCAAAATACTAAAAATGACAAGCTAATCCGAATTGGAAGTGATGTAACGTTATACTTGTATGTATTTTATTTATTTTTGCGCATATAAATGTTTGAGGTTTCGTACATGTATACAAGCTGTCGTTTCATGGGGATGCACCGACAGGATTTTTTTTTTTTTTTTTGCCGATTGAAAAATGCATATACATAACTACATTATCAGTGTTGTATAAAGAACATACATAATGAGCTGTACTGTTTTTATTACCTTAGAATGAGCCCTTTTTATCTACATACACCGTGGGTCTCCTTACATGGAAGTCGCCGCCATGTAGACCTAACCCGATAAACTGTTCGCTATGTTTGTCCTGTGGCAGCTACCGTAGCTTCTATGCGTTTCAAAAGGAGCGGTGGACTGAGTCGTTGGTTGCAATTCACAATCTCACCGCTAGATGCTGCTTAAATTTACAGAGTGGACCTTTAAAGGAAAACACCACAGTTTTTTAATATTTTACTATGTTCTTACCTCAGCTTAGACAGCTTAGGCTAGCATTTAGCCTAGCCCCATTCAATCTTTAGGATCCAAACAGGAATGAATTTAGAAGCCACCAAACACTTCCATGTTTTCCCTATTTAAAGACTATTACATGAGTGGTTACACGAGCAAGTATGGGGGCACAAAATAAAATGTAGCGTGTTTTTTAAAGTGGATAATAAATGAGAACTATATTGTATGGCGGAAGAGCACTTCGACCTCAGTGGAGTGCTGTAGGGGGAATTAGTCAGGAGTGATGTTACTGCGCGCCAAGGTGTAAGTGATACCGATATCACTTATATGATTTACACAATTTTTTCCAACACACTGTAACATCTGACAAACATTATTATGTACAGTTTTCATTCTGTTTTGGCAAATATTTATTAATTTTACCCAGAGAAAAAAGGTCCAATTCAGTGCCATCAGACCATTCATTGGTTTGTCATATCTGCCATTTGCATTTACATTTATGCATTTGGCAGATGCTTTTATCTGAAACGACTTACAAGGTATACTTTTTTATCAGTATGTGTGTTCTAGGGGTCGACCGATTATCGATCTGGCCGACTATCGACGTCAAAATTAATCATTTTGCCGATCATCTACATCGGCCATTTTAAAAGCTGATTTGGCGATAAAGTAATATAATTTTGAAATGCGCTATTTTGGCTCTGATGCAGCCAAAGATTTAGTGAGAGCCGTCAGAACACGGCATTCTTTTCAGTTGCCTACAGCAATGCCCGCCCACCGCCCATCTAATTTGTTGGGAGTCACGAGTCCAGCCAATCAGTGCAGAAGGCTGAAGACAACCACCGAAAGCACTTGCTAACTGGAGCTGCTTAGCAATGATTTCGTTCTCTCAAACTGCTCGAAACAAGTAACAGATCAAGTTATTTTTTGTGACATATTTATTACACATAAATGTTCAGATACACACAGTTATTATGCTTAAATGCCTGTCTTGGCAACATATTCTTAAGGAAAATGCTATTGAACCTACTAATTGTGCCTTTAATATGGTATTAATTTTATAGTTTTATGAAAGCATTTGCGGTCTTTTCCACAACATACATAATGAAGCTATGAAGGCAATTACGTTATTTACACTTATATATTTAAATTTAGTTAATCGTTATATCCATAGGATAGTTCATCCAATGATGTGCAACATGATTAACTGAATATTTCTACTATTGTATGCAATGATAAAATCCTCAGAAAATAATTAAGATATTTAATTCAATACATTTTTATGTATATTTAGTTTATTGGTGCTTCCTGCTCTTTTTTGTTATTATTAATATGATTGTTATAATTTACATTTCTTAGTCGGAATTTTAAAAAATTCAAAGCATTGAGAGTATTTGTCAGAAGCCTGAGTCTTAATTTTGACATTAATGTTCATTTTTACACCAGACATATCAGTTCAAAATATCGGTTATCGGTATAGACATCGGCTCAGAAAAACACATATTGGTCAACTTCTAGTGTGTTCCCTGGGTTGGAACCCATCACCTTTTGCGCTTCTAGCGCAATGCTTTACCTCTGAGCTTATACAAGAACACATAGATGGTTTCAGCAGCAACAACATAAACAAACAGCTTTTGTGGACCAAACCTAATTTCCAGTAGACTTTTCCGCATAGAATCAATAACCTGAGAATCCCTCTAGAGTAGATTGTTTTTGATAACAAGCGAAATAAATAACCAGTAAATAACCCTAGTTCGCATCATAGCTAAAGCATAAAGTTAACGTTACTGTGTAAAATTAGGTTCTAGAGGTCAGTTTAGTCTCTAGCCAGACCGTTACCAAGCACAGGCCAGAAGTTAACTTGGGGCCAGATACGTAACCGCGGCAACATGCACACAGCCGATAAAACTGCCTGTTTACCGGTTTTACAGTAAATTTGGCCGGTAAATTTCTGTGGACGATACATCAGTGCAAAGTTTTTGACTAGAATCATAGAGGAAGATGCATGAGATGACTCTTATAACGATGTTTTTACCTTACATTCACTCAATGGCACTTTTCTTCATTCAAATGCGCTAAACCTTGTTTATTCGACGTTCGCAGGCATGGCTTCACAGCTCCAGGTTTTTTCCCCTCCGTCTGTGTCTTCCAGTGCCTTCTGCAGGGTGAAAAAAATGAAAGTGGAGAGCTGCGCTTGGGATGCTTCCAATGAAGCGTACAGTTCTGTTGGCCAAGCGTATAGCTTCAACCCCGCGGCAGGCCTTTCCTTCGGCACGTCCGGCCTGGTCTTCCCCCCGGCATCCCGGGGTCAGGTTGTGGTTCGTGCCGCGGACAGCACCGGGAGCCACCAGCGTGGATCCATTCGCAGAACCTCCCACAACAACCACCACTCGGAATCCCACTCCTCCCGTGGACAGAGGTATGGCCTGAAACGGAAGAACGAGGAAGCGGATGCCTCCGGAGGCGGGGGCAGTGGGAGCGGAAGCGTTCAGATCCTGGAGGAGCTCTCGGCGCCCGCTTTCTCTGCCCGTACGGGAGGAACCGGAACCACCGCCCAGTCAATACCCCACTCCGCCCCCACCACGAAGAGCAGCAGCTCCAACGGGGAGGGAGACTACCAGCTGGTCCAGCATGAGATCCTCTGCTCGGTCTCCAACAGCTACGAAGTTCTTGAGTTTCTTGGTCGGGGCACGTTCGGGCAGGTGGCCAAGTGCTGGAAGAGAGGAACTAATGAGATTGTGGCTATCAAAATCTTGAAGAACCATCCTTCATATGCACGTCAGGGGCAGATAGAGGTATGTTATGATGGCAATTACGCCTTTGTAGTGAGTTAGTATTAGGTTATTCATGAAGATTATAGACTTTTTTTCCGAGTAAAAAAGGGGAAATTCAAGTTCATGTCTATGACTTTTGGCCTTAAAGGCGCGCCATTACCTGATGCTTTGGCAGTGGCATATAAACAAACAAACAAACTGCAATGCTATGCAGGTGTTGCATTTGTCAACAAGCACTACCTGGCAACCAAATTGTAAAAGATAACAATGCTGCTTTGCACGTGTACAATTGTCCACAAAACAACCCATTTAGCATATTTTGCATGTGTCGTTTTTATCATCAGGTGACATTTATTTGCTTAAAAGATCAGAGTCATCAGAGTTTCCATGGTGGTAATCTCATTTCAAACAGAACTAAATAGGATGTTGGAAATTCATACTTTCTGATTTGAATGGAACGCAGCATGATTGCGATTTCACCTATACACACGCTCAAGTTAACACGCTGAAAATCTCTTCCAGGTGAGCATCTTAAACCGCCTCAGCGCAGAAAACGCAGACGAATTCAACTTTGTTCGTTCCTACGAGTGTTTCCAGCACAAAGGCCACACGTGTCTCGTGTTTGAGATGCTGGAGCAGAACCTCTATGACTTCCTGAAGCACAGTAAGTTCAGCCCGCTGCCCCTGCGGCACATCCGGCCCATCCTACAGCAGGTGGCCACGGCTCTGATGAAGCTCAAGAGTCTGGGCCTTATCCACGCTGACCTGAAGCCTGAGAACATCATGTTGGTGGATCCCATCAGACAGCCGTACAGGGTTAAGGTCATCGACTTTGGATCGGCCAGTCACGTCTCTAAAGCCGTCTGCTCGACTTACCTGCAGTCTCGCTACTACAGGTGGGTGGGATTATCTGTAATCTGTTCATGTTCAACAGATCCCTTATTGTGTAGGAAGCATTAAATGGCCCATTTCATTACCCTGTCGTTTTTACTTGTGTTTCTTCAGAGCCCCTGAGATTATTCTGGGTCTGCCTTTCTGTGAAGCCATTGACATGTGGTCGCTGGGTTGTGTCATCGCAGAGCTATTTTTGGGCTGGCCTCTCTATCCAGGAGCTTCAGAATATGACCAGGTCACATATATTATTTTGTTCCTATTATTAAGATGTTTAACTGTAACCTTTTTATATAAACAATCTCTACTGACAAAAATAAAAAGCCGTTTTGAAATGATAACTTTGTTCAAGATTTTGTAAATGCCTAAGACGGGTTTGGCAAACATCTTCACATTTAAAATTAGGCCTTGCCGTCAAGCGTGTCTATTTATTTATTTTTTATATTTTTTAACCCTTTATTGTGAATCTGAAGATGCTGAATTCACTCCATATGGCAAATACAGTGGCCTATTTCCATATCATGTATGCAAACTCTGTACAGTTGTAAGACTGGCCTGCAGGCTTGAGAGTCGTCTGTGCAAATGGTGTTCAGCTCTGATTTTGTGGCTACTTCATTTGCATAAATCCTTGAAATGGGTGGAAAACAATGCAAGCAATGCATGCAAATAAGCAACAGCATCAATGGATGCGATTCATTCATATTGAAATACCCTGATGGTTTCAACCTTGCCTTTTTTTCTCTAGATTCGGTACATTTCTCAGACACAAGGGTTGCCTCCAGAGTATCTTTTGAGCGCTGGTACAAAAACCAGACGTTTCTTTAACAGAGGACCAGACTCTAGCTATCCACTGTGGAGGTTAAAGGTCAGTATCACCTTTGCTTTGTAGAATATTTTAGGTTGAGTTATATTTCTGTGTAGGACCTACGTCGTAGGCTATGCATCAGTTTTTATGTATACTTCTGTGTTGTTGTTCACGTCACTGTGCAGATGGCTAGTAGGCAATAGCTGGGTTTCCATCAAAGCGTGAAGCAAATTTTTTCAAAATTTGCAAAAAAAGAAAAACAAACAAATACGAATTAGGTGCGTTTCCATAACGTAGTAACCAACAGTAAGTTAAACAAGGCACGTTTGGACTGCATTTAGTTATGATTTGGCCAGTTATAAATGTATTAGCAGTGCAGCTTGTAATTCCCAAACTGAATAATGTGCATAGAAAAAGAAATGCTACATTTTTCATGCAAGGGCATTTCAACGACACTTAGCTCTATATATGTGAAAAAAATACAACATCAGTTGATACAGCTAGACGATCAGTCACGTGGGTTAATGTCAGCTTGTGTATGTTGTTGAAGCATCAGCAGTGGGGGAGTTAAATAGCCAACTTTTGCTGCTGCTTGAGTTTTTATATATAGTGGAGGAAATGTGAAGAGGTGCACATCAGGACGTGTCTCTGCTAAGCATGGGCCGGTATAAGATTTTGGCGGTATGATAACCTTTAGCAAAAATACCATGGTTTCACGGTATTGCCATTGCAACACTAAAATGTGTTATTTTCAAATGCCAGGTAAAAATAAAGCCTTTAAATTATAATGTGCTTTCAAAAAATATATAATATTATCATCATGTATATTAAATGTAAACATCAAATCAATCACATGACCTAATGATTTAATGAATTTTGTATAAACACAGCTCGTACCTTGGGGGCGGTATGAAAATTTCATATCATGATTATAGTGACCAAAGTTATCACGGTTATCAATATTATCATGGTTTTGTTAAAATGAGATGGAAAATTCAAAAAGAACTTACACACACTGAAAACATTTGAACAAGTTTTATTTTTGAAAATCACAATTTAATATTTCATGTCCCTGAAATTATTTCTGTGGTTAAAAAAATCTGTCTACTAAGTTTATCGTGAGTGAATACAATACATTATCCCTTAAATTACGCCTTGTGCAAAAAACTGTTGCATGTGCGTGCCTGCGTCAAACTGATTCTGGCTGGACAGGATTTACCGCGAGTTTTCAAAATCACGGTAATCAAACACGGTTGTAATGATCATTCAATTTTAAAAGATAATACTAAGTGTCAAGGACATTTTATCGTGGCTAATCGTGAAACCGGTAATCGTCCCATCCCTAGTATCACAGAATATTTTCGTGGTTTTGAAACCTTGACTGTTTAAAGCCTCTGTATACCTTGAAACCGGTAACCTGCCCATGTCTAGACTCTGCTCAGGCTTGGCCGTACACTGAATGCAGAACTTTTAATTCAACGTTTATGTAGGGATGTAAGAAAATATTGATACATGTGGGTATCATGATATTTTGTTTGTCAATACTGTATTGATTCGATATTTTAACTCTTAAGAGAAAACGCTTCCCGTCCAGTGACGAGTTTTTACGGCAGTCCATATTTCTGCTTTTTTCCACCAGGTGGCGCTCTTTCCCAACTTATAAAACACTGAAGTATCCACTAAGGCCAAATAGTAAAACTCCATGTATGTTTTGTTCATCGTTCTAAATGTGATTTCTAACAAGTCCTTTACAACAATGTAATTATCTCAGCTTTTTGCTCAAAATATGGTATTTTTGAAAAAAACCTACCCATATTTGAGAAGTTATAAAAAGGGAACAAATGTAGGATGACTTTTTGATATATTACACGTTTATATATTTAAAGTAAAACATTTTCTGAAAGGCATTAAATTGCTGCTGCTGGCTGAACTTTTTTTAATGCTGGCGTGGAAATAGTTAAAAATAAAAATCTTTCGAGATTCATGGCAGTTGTTTTACTTAAGTTTACATCCCAAAGACTAGATAGCATTCTTCTTCTTAGGAAGTACTAACATAGGGCTCCACAATTTTTGTTTTTTGCAAAGTTTTGCATATGGCAGTGTTTTTTCAATGACAGCTTTCCTAAAAACTATGTCCTATTCAATGGCGGCTCGTGACTGTTCATCCGAGGATGAGCTAATTCAAAATAAGTGTTCGGATTGTCACGTGTGGTTCTCTTTTCCAAAATATGTGTCCTGCGTGTCGAGAGATCCTTTGTGCTTCATGTGTTTTGTCAAAATAAGTGTCTGCCGGTCAAAACCGTTTATGATAAGAGACGCTCACGTTCCCAAAATACACCCTAGACACTTCCTTAACAGTAAACTCTGATTACGCATGAGATTATGCAAGTATCTGCCAAACGCGAGCATCTCTTTTATTATAAACCCTTTAGACACGTCTGCAGCAGGCACTTATTTTGATGCACACACGATCTCTCAAAGCGCAGAACACATTTTGAAATTACGAACCACACACATGATGGGCTACATACATGTTGTGACGAACTTCGCATCCAGCGCCCTCAAAAAAAAGAAGTCACCAGCCACCACTGATCCTATTATATTCCTAAAATAGGAAATAGCCCAATATATCATCTAGGGCTACACAGCCGCAATGCGTCTCAACATATCGCGCAGCAACCCATGCATCATGGTATCTATTATATCGTGAGATTCTTACCAATACACAGCTGTACTTAAATGTAATTTTAAACTAGTATTCATTGCTAATAACCTGATCTTTCCGTTTCACCAGACCCCGTCTGAGCATGAAGCCGAAATGGGGATCAAATCCAAAGAAGCAAGAAAATACATCTTCAATTGTTTAGATGACATGATGCAGGTATGTATTAAAACACATTCCAGATAAACAATCGTCCGTTGATCAAAGTCATAGGATTCACTTTAAATTGTCGTGTTTTAGGTCAATCTGCCCAGTCATTTAGAAGGGACGGATTTGTTGGCGGAGAAGGCTGACCGTAAAGAGTTAATCGATCTGTTGAAGCGAATGCTGAGGTTGGATGCCGATAAGAGAATCACGCCGACAAAGACTCTGGCTCACCCATTTGTGACCATGAGCCACCTGCTGAACTTTCCACATAGCTCACAGTAAGTGTCGACTCTCTTTCCTTTTTATCACACGCTGGATAATGTGGCTAATGCGCATGTTATTCTTTCAGCGTGAAGTCATGCTTCCAGAACATGGATATCTGTAAGAGAAGGAACAATAGCTACGAAAGTGGGAAAGCCCTGTTTGCTGCTAATGCTGTTCCTGGAACAGCAGGAAACCTGACTGTGACTTTCAGCAGCCAGCTCAACCAGCACAGCCAGGTGAACAAGCTGGTTAAAAATACATGCCTAGTGCAAAGTCCCACACGTGGCAGGCCTTTTAACTTTTTGGAAATTTTGCACAGGTTCCATCTGGAGGCGGAGCCGTTCCTCTCCTCAACTACCAACCGGCGCTTTACCAGCAGGCCACCATAAACATACCGGGCCTGGCCCAACCCAGCATTCCCTTGCAGACCCGCCCCACTCAGCTTTGCGCTCAGACCGAACCTTTCCAGCAGACCCTCATCGTTTGCCCACCAACTACTATACAAGGTAAGCTGGAGCATTGTGCATTATAGGTTTGTGAGGCGAACCTTAAAGGGATAGTTCACCCAAAAATGAAAGCTCTGTCATCACCCACTCACTCCCATGTTGTCACAAACCTGCATAAATTTCATTGTTTTGATGAATACAAAGGAAAATATTTTAAGAAAATTTTGTAAACAAACCATTTGTGGACCCCATTCACTTCCATAGTAGGAAAAAGAATACTATTTGAAGTAAATGGGGTTCATGAACGATTTGATTATGAACATTTCTTAAAATATCGTTTTTTGTGTTCATCAAAACAATACAATTTATACAGGTTTGTAACAACATGAGAGTGATTAAATAATCACAGAATTTTCATTTTTGGGTGAACTATCCCTTTAAATTGCTAAATGTTGGTGGGTTGATCAACAAGGCTGATATACAAGTTAAAGGCGGGGTGCATGATTTCTGAAAGCCAATGTTGATATTTGAAATCCTCTTAACAAACACTCCCCTACCCCAATAGAATCTGGACTTTCTTTTGATAGACCCACCCCACACATATGCAACCCCAGCCAATGATGTTGGTTAGTAGACACGCCCATTACTGCTGATTGGCTACAAGTGTATTTTGGTACTCAGCCTCTCTCTTCCAAGTGTTTTTCCTAAATCAAGCACCCCGCCTTTAACCATCAAACGAAGGACCTTCAATTTTGGATGTATAGTAAATCATTTTTTTGTTCCTAAAGGGCTTCCATCTTCTAGTAAGACATCCAGCTATCCCGTCAGAATGGAGAACGGAGTTCCTGTCGTCCAGCAGAACCAGTCCTCGCAACCCCTTCAGATTCAGCCGAGCATGCTCGCGCAGGTAAGGCCTACACCTCATACACAACAAGTGAGATCGAGTTAAAGCAGAAATTGCAGATTCCTGGGAGTGCCAATAAATGGCACGCGAGATCGCAGCCTTGTACCCTTGACCCGAGTCTGACCTTCGGTCTAATCTTTCCATGCTTTTTGCCCCTTTTCCTCCATGGCGCCTCTTCTCCGTAGGGCTCCTGTACGCCTCTGATGGTGGCCACGCTGCACCCTCACGCAGCGGGAGTGGCATCCCAGTACCCGCTGCCCCTGGCACTGGGCTGTGGGGCAGGAAGGCCTGCCCTACTGGAGCAGACAGCCACAGTGCTGGTAAAGAGAGACCCACCCAGTGTTCTAGCACTAACATCATCATCGCCCCTCCACCCTTTTTCCTCTTCCCTAAATCCTGCTTGAATTTCCTTCTTTTGTCTTCGCGTCTGTCCTTCTGATCTCTCTTACTACTTTTTGTGACGTTCCTCTTGATCTTTATCATATTCTTGTGTAAATTTTTCATTTTGATTTTTCAGTCTGATCTCTTTATTTCTTTTATTCCCTCTCTCTCTCTGTCCTTCTGGTCTCTCTCTCCCTCCCCCATTCCTCCCCATCAATCTCTTTCAGTGCAGGTCTGCTACAGGGCATGGAAGGCATGTGCTGACTCTTCTGTGCTTTGCTTGCAGCTTCATGTTGTGTGATTTTTATATTCCCTGACCTCCCCCCACCGTCTCTTCGGCTCTCCTTCTCTCAGGGGAGAAGACTGACCTTGTCCACAGCACAAAAACACTCACAATCACATTCCTCTCTCTCTCATAGCCGTGTCTGTCCGCAGGTCCTCTAGTGCTGCCCGTACCGGCATGGCAGATCTTTCGGCCAGTTTTTTCTGTGTGACAACATTTCGTTTTTTCTGACTGTTTAACCCCCATGATTCTTTCCAACAGGTTGCCGGACTATCTTTTATCAACACCCCCTTTCTTTATTTTTTTACGCTCATATGATTTTTTTTGCGCATGCAGTGCTTGTCTTGGCTTTTAAAATCATTTAAGTTGGCTGTGCTACATCTGATGCTAGATGCTGCCTCTGGGGAGGAGATTTATGCATTCATGAATTATTCATTATTCGTTTGTTTAGTATAAATGTGTGCCTGTGATTTATCAGCATGTTAGCTGAAGTTCTGCAACATCCTGGCATGTTTAGGGGGCGTGCACACCAAAGCTTAAACGCCAGGCGTGTAGGCCCTTGCCAGCTTTATCGGCTCAGGGCTTTGGTTGCTATGATAATTCTGCTTTGGTTATCAGTCGTTGAACTATGCGCTGGTTGTGATTTGTCCCACTTCTCCTTCACTGTGATTGGATGGCCGAGTGAGAAGTGACATTGACAAGCACGGACAAAATCCGCTAGCTGCTGGCGTTTTGAAAAGCAATGCACTTTCATTGAAAACATCCACCGGCGTAAACGCTTTGGTGTGCACGCCACCTTTTAGATGTTTAAGATTTACATTTGATGCATTTATGTCGTGATGCAGGTTTGCTTTTACCCACACTTTTACAGTCATAGCCATACATCATGAATCTCATTGTGGTCTCAAGTGTAGCTAAATCAGGCTCTCTTTCATTCTTCAGCAGGCCTGGCCGGCGGCCACCCAACAGATCCTCATTCCCTCCGCGTGGCAGCAGGTGCCAGGCATGGCCATCCACAACTCTAGCCACCAGTCAGTCGTGACCGAATCACCTCTGGAGGCTCTTTTATCTGAAAGTTCAGCACAGAAAACACCAAGCTGGAGGTAAACCATCCTCTTGATGGTATGCTAACACCATAGATGAGTCCTCAAAGCTGATTGGTGGTTGTTGTCGTCCTGGAGGGCATCTCAGAGCGGTCAGCACAGCAGCGTTCTCCAGCAGAACCCGCACATCCTGGCTGGTCTCGATCCCGCTCAGACCTTGAGTCGAGGAACGTCTGCAGTCACGCGATCGCAGAATAAGAGAAGCAGGATCTGTTGTAACAATGGCAGCAGGTCATTAACTGCTTTTTGATCATTTAGATTTTTTGTTATTTTAAAGCTTTAATAACTTAGTTCTCATCATCTCTTTATTTTTGGCAGTTCTCTGGTGGGCTCCCAGGCATACAGTGCCACCCTCACACAGCCCATCGTTATTTCTGACACCCCCAGTCCTGCAGTCAGTGTTATCACCATACACAGTGATTCTGAGGAGGAGGATGAGAGGAAGTTTCACCCCGCTAGGTAGGTTTCAGAATTATGTTTTATATTTCCTGTACACATTTTTTCATCGTTTGTACTTGCACTGACAGTTTTTATCATGCTACAATGTATTTGCAATGGAAAACTAGCTTGCTGTATTTTATACTTTGCGTTAAACAGCATGATTGATTCATTAAGTCTGGTGTGAATGCACCATTAGAGAGAAAATATTTTTTTTAGGTTTATTAAAACACTGACATTTGTACTGTTTTTAGTTTCACATTCATAAAAATCCCGGTGTTAACTTATTAATACACGCATGTGTTTATAGTCAAGGTCTTCTTTAACATTTTTTGTTTGTTTCAGCTGTGGCCCCAGCCAGAGAACTAATGTGATCAGCTGTGTAACGGTCCATGACTCCGACTCATCTAATGCCAGCCCTTTAACTCCCAAAGTCAAGACTGGTCACACAGGGGTGCAGTCCTCACGCCTCTCTAAATCCCTGGCAGTGGTAGCGCCATCTGTGAAAACGCAGCCTCGGGAAATCTCTATATCAGCCAAAGTCCCATCAGCTGTAGGTGAGTAATGCCAGCTATGATGTATTGTGCTGTGCAAGTAGTGCATCTGCCTCTGATGCATCACAGGATCTCAATCCCATTAATGGTTTCCTGTCACTTCTTTTCAATGTTCCAAATGAAAGACGAAAATGTGTTTCTCTGTTGTGCTGTTGTAGGCCTCGCTCCGAATTACTACATGAAGCCTAAGAGAGCCGCCACAAGACAGCCCAGTAGCTCAGGGGGGAGCGCTACTGACCACCAACAAGATCTTAGCCGATCCCAACCACTTAACCTCAGTCAGGTGAGTGCCTAAATACTTTGGCATTAGTAGTAGTAGTAGTGTACCATAAACACGTTTATGATTTTCTTTGCGTCTTTTTCCAGACCACTGTCTCCTCATCGCAAGAATCAACCAGCGGCTCGTCTTCCCTGCGTCGACAGCACACGTACCCGCCAGCCTCTTCTCATTACTGTCTCCAGGAGGCGCCGTCTTTCACCAGCACCCCCAGTCTGTACACCTACCCCGCCCCTGCGGCCCTTAGCTCCGCCTCCCACATGGAGCATTTGCTCGTCCAGGGCTCCTCCCCCTCCATACACGTCCCGCCCTCTAGTCACTATGCAGCCAGTCTTATCCCAAAGGATTCTTTAGGGGGCATGGTCCACGGACTCTCCGCCCACTACCAGCAACATTACCCCGCCCACCCTTACGTCACCACGAGCACCAGCACCACTAGAGGAAGCGGGACGTACAACGGCTATCAGCTCAGCCCTAGACGAGTCACCCAGTATCCCTACATATGAAACACACACTGATGACGTTGGATTTTATGACCGAAAAATTGCTGCGACTGGTTTTAAACTCATTTTATTTATGTGTCGATTGTTTTAGAAATATATTTTAGTCTGCATCTGTCCACTCACTGAAAGGTCCAGTGTTGGGTTAGTTAAGGTTATTTACTTAGTCCCGGGACTTCTGACATGGTTTTATTCTCAAGCAATAGCAGAATAATGTTGAAATGCTGACATAAGTAACGGGGATTGTGATAACCGTATATTGTTTTAAACTACACTAATCCTTTAACCTCATTTATACGCCTTTGTTTTTCGATCTTGTTTTTATTGTAGGATCTTAAATTATGTTTGATTGTGAAGCTGACTGGTTTTCAACCACTTTACTGGAAGGTCAAGTCATGAAAGATGTGAAAAGGAAAAAAAATGTGTGTACCCTTGTATTGTTATTTAAGTTAGCAGTATATGTTAGTTAAATCAAAAGCCTGGTAGTGTAGTAGAGCGTATGTACTGAGAAGTGTAAGTGGATATGATACATAAATTTTCCTGTTTTATTTTAATGCTAGAATTATGTCAAGATTAAAGCGACGTGATGTCAAGGCTAACAAAAATATGCCGATAGTTAGCACATCACCTATAAAACCATACACGCTCACAGTTTTCTGACATTGTGTGGTTTGCAGCATTTGTGAGTAGTCTGCTTGTCAAACTAGAGTACACCAAAAATACACTGTCCATGAGCACAGATCGATGATTTGAGGACGCTGGATATTCGTGGGGCAATTATGCTATTTATAGAGGACAGTTAATGTTGTGATATCTGAATAGATCTTTGAAATTCTGCTTAAAATGACACTGTGACTGACCGCTGCGGTCCTCTTTGTTCTGGTCTCAATAACATGATGTGCCTTGACATTCTCTTACACGTGTTTGGCAGTGTTTTTGAGTTCTGAGAACGTTTCGCGTCGACCGAGAAAAGTACTGTATACATTTTGTATAATGTCAACAACCAATTTAAACACCTCTGTTGTAATGCCATCCAATAAACAAACATCAATTCCCTTTTGTGTCTCCATTGCTGTGTTTACCTTTTTTTTACTAGTAATTAAGGGAAACTGGTAATTTGAAGTAAATATATTAAGTTTATAAAGAAAACAAATAATACAAAGTGTATGTGGAATCCTCAGTGTAGAAAAACATTTCTATATTAAAAAAAAATGTAATGAAACAAAATGGAAATTTGAAAGTCTGCAAGCAAGCGTGAAGTGCTCCAAAAAAGTACAAAGTTTACATTTAGTATCCAGGGTTCCAACGGGTCCTTGAAATCTTTGAAAGTTTGTGAATCTGAGTGGGAAAAAAATCAGGTTACGTATGTAACTGTTGTTCCCCGAGAAGGAAACGAGACGCTGCGTCTCCCTTGCCATATTCCTGCGTCCCTGTAACGTCGTCGTTGGCAATATTTCACATAACAATATACTTCCTGGCTCCCGCGTCACCCTGTCTTTGTGGTTAAGCCTCACTATTGGTTGAATTTGATATACACATTCAGACGCACTTACCCTTTGAGTCCCCAAAAGTGTCACCGCAATGACGCAGCGCGAGTTCCCTCGAAAGGGAACTGTAACAATGTATCTTAAAAGGAACACGATGTAACCTTGCTCTTACTTGAAACGTGTCCCCACATTTAGTCCTTGAATTTGATGGTACTGGAATGTCCTTTGAAAGGTCCTTGAATTTGAAGTTAACTAAGGTGTGGGAACCCTCAGTATCAGTGTTTGAAATATGTCAAAGATTGTGAGGGTTCTCAAACTTTTTCAGCAAGCGGCCCCCCTTGGTTCACGAGTTCGCAGGACAGAGGTGAGAGACTGCCATTTATAGGCACCTCTTTGCACTGATTGGTTGGATCACATGACCATGCTCCTCCCGAACTTAGTTAAAGGCGGAGTCCACGATGTTTGAAAAACGCGTTGGAAAAGGAGACGGGCCGACTACCAAAACACACTTATAGCCAATAAAATCAAATCAAATGCCGGGTTGCGTATGTGTGGGGCGGGTCTATCAACAGAAGGTCCAGATTCTATTGGGGTAGGGGCGTGTTTGTTTAGGTGATTTCAAATATCAACATTGGCTTTTCAAACATCATGGACTCCGCCTTTAAATAAACTTCATGTACGGTGCCCCCAAAGGAAAATGTATGGCACAAAACATACTGAAGCTTAATCATTTTAATCAAAATATATTAAATTATACAGTGTATTGCTGTTGGTAAGTGGCTTTATTTTTCGGAGGTTTTATTACACAGAATTTATGATAAATTAATGTATTTTATAAAATGTCGTAAAACTGGGGCCCCCCCTGGCACTATCTCGCGGCCGCCAGTTTGAGAACCACTGCCCTAGCTAAGCCCTCAATGCTAATATGAGGTCTGAGACCACCCCCCATTTGAACACTGTTTAGCATAACGTTTAAAACTTACAGTATCTCACTTCTGCCAGTAGGGATCAATGATTTTTATGACCTCATTCTGCATTTTAGCTTCTCATCTGATTCCAGATTGTGAGTAAACTGAACGCTTTGGCCCTGTCCCAAATGGCACACTCCGGACTTGTGGTCTTCCTCAGAGTCCACACTTTGATGACATCATGACCTTAGGGACTTTTGAGTCAATTTAAGGGCGCACCGGAGTCATATTTTGAAATGGACTCGAGCACCACGCCGGATATAAGAAGAGAACTTGTCCATTAGTGTGAACTCCTCCCATCCGTCATCTGATTCGTCTGATTTCTCTTTCGCAAGGACTTCTGGGTTTGTAAAGACTTGTAGACTAAGCAAGCACGTGCAATTTAAGGCCACTAGACCAAAAGACCACATGAAGTGGGACATTTGAGACAGGACCTTGTATGTTTGGGTGCTATTTGGGATAGGGAACCTGCTGCATCCCAATTCGCCTACTAAAGGCCTAGTATGTACTTTTTTTGTTGGGAAAGTACTTTTGAGTGCAGCGCAAAACAGTATGCACACACTTTGGTGCATTCTAACACAATACGAAGATGATCCCATTCCCTACTGATAAAGACCAGCATAAGCTCGTGAGCTAGTTTTAGCTGGTTCCTCAGCTGGTGTAGCAAGCTGGTCTAGCTGTGTTTTGGTCTCTAGGACTGGGAAATATCAGCAGTTTGAGTGCGCATACACTATGAATTTGTACCTAAAAACTCCATCTGGGATACTAATTTCAACGATTAACAAATACTATGATTTTGAACCTACTAATTCTAACTTTAAATACTATTTAGGATGGATAATATGCAAATTGGAACGCAGGATCAATCAATCCCCACATATTATAAGGTTTTCCAGTTGGATTTTAAAAGGGACATATCATGAAAATCAGACTTTTTTCATGTTAAAGTGTTATAATTGGGTCCCCAGTGCTAGAAAATGTGGAAAAGATCAACTCAATAACTTATTTTTGGTAAACCATTCTTTCAAGCATGTGAAAAAAAATAGGTATTTGAAATTTGGCTCCCCTTGTGATGTCAGAAGAGGATATACCACCCCTTAAACTGCACTATCCAACAACAGCACTGCCATTTAGTGCAGAGATCAGCTAATTTGCATTTTAAAGGACACACCCACAATGGCAAATTTTTGCTCACACCTACAAAGTGGCAATATTAAAATGTTATAATAAATTATCTATATGATATTTTGAGCTAAAACTTCACATACGCACTCTGGGGACACCGAAGATTTATTTCACATCTTAAAAAGTCTTGTGAAATGTCTCCTTTAAAAGAACACTCATATTAAGAACACTCATATTAACACTCATATAACGACATTAAATAAAATTATAGGCTGTTAAATATTTAGGATATTTTTATATAAACTGGGGTAGAAATTGTGGTTGTCGTGGTAGGGTATGTTTAACATTTCATATTAAAAGGCCATTACAATACACACTTTTTTTTTGTCACATGACGTTATCATCCCGTCCACTAGATGGAGCGTTTGGTAAATGTTGAAGTTAGAGCAGCATGACTTCATTCAGTCTGTGTGGTTGTGGACAGCGGAAGTGCAGAGAACTGCGCGTGCATGTATGTGTGTACAGAAATAATGACGCGTACCTTCCTGTTAAATCTGACCTGTCTGCTCGTTTAGATTTGTGCGGTTTGTGTTATTTGTTAGGTTTGTGTTATGTGTAGATATTGCGTGTTTTGTTCAGAGAGGCAGAGGACAGCTGCAGCTTTTACACATCAGCAGCACATCAGCTGTTACTGCACAACACCATAAAGATGAGCCACGAGCACAGTAAATGATCTGTTTGACAGCCATCTACAAGGTAATGTGCATTGTAGATGTTGTATTTTATTGTGATCTCATTTTAATTAAGAGGGTATGTTGTGTAATCTGTTTTCAATCATTTAAATGATACATTTAAGGTTTTTGGTTTTTTTTGCCTTGTTATTTCTCATTTCAGTTGACAGATGCAAGTTGTGAATCATTTATACTTTAAATGAGTGATATGCATAAAGAAATTTCAATTTATAATGATTATATTTGCAGTAGAGATATCGTAGAAAATAAAATTTGAATTAGGGCTGTCAAAAGATTAATCGCATACAAAATAAAAGTTCGTGTTTGCAAAATATATTTGTGTGTATTGTGTGTAATTATTATGTATATATAAATACACACATATATATACATTTAAGACATTTTTTATATATATTTATATGCATGTAACACAAAATATATCAAAATATATGTACATGTTTCTTTAATACATCATGCGTGTGTGTATTTATATATACAAAATAATTACACACAGTGTGCATGCAAAAACAAACTTATATTTTGTATCTGATAAATCACGAATAATCTTTTGACAGCTCTAATTTCAACAATGTTTCAGTTCAACACACAAAACGTACAATAAACACACAAAATATAGACTTGTACATACATTCATATAAAACTTTTATAAAAAAAAAAAAAATATATATATATATATATATATATATATATATATATATATAATATATATTATTATTATTTGCATAAATCATAAATAATATTAATTGATTGCTTATATTATCATGTAATGCCACAACTACCCTAACACACATCCTGCATTTTAAATCTTGCTTTCAGTTTTGTGGCATAATTGTTTTCCTTATCATTTCTTTAGCAACATCATGAATTTGGTCCGTCTTGTGTGTCGCCATAAGACAGCCCTGGCCCTCACTTTCCTATTCCTGTTTGCCGTCGTCCTCCTTTTCCTCGCCAAATGCACAACCGAGACGCTCAAGCCACCTGATTCCCCAGGCATGGCACCACGGCCTGAGTCACGACAGAAGCATCCTGCGGGGTCTTCTCATGCCAAAGACCTCTCAGCTTTCCTGGTGGTTCTCATCACCACGGGCCCGAAGTACACCGAACGTCGCAGTATAATCCGGAGCACCTGGCTGACTAAGCACGATCCCGATGTGCTCTATTGGTTCGTCATCGGTACCGAGGGTCTACCGGCTGAGGACCTCCAAAACCTCGAAACCGAGCAGGTCCGTCACCACGACCTCCTCTTGCTCCCCGACCTCCGGGATTCTTACGAGAACCTTACGCAGAAGCTGCTACACATGTACTCGTGGTTGGACCAAAACGTGGACTTCAGGTTCGTCCTGAAGGCCGATGACGACACCTTCGCTCGTTTGGATCTTCTCAAGGAGGAATTGAAGACAAAGGAACCCAGCCGCCTCTACTGGGGTTTCTTCTCTGGTCGCGGGAGAGTGAAAACGGCCGGGAAATGGAAGGAAAGTGCCTGGGAGCTGTGTGATTACTACTTACCCTACGCTTTGGGTGGGGGTTACATACTGTCTTCTGACCTCGTGCACTACGTCCGGCTGAATGTGGGGTTTCTGAAGACGTGGCAGAGCGAGGATGTGTCTTTGGGGGCGTGGCTGGCCCCCGTGGACGTAAAACGAGTTCACGATCCCCGCTTTGATACGGAGTACAAGTCGCGTGGATGCAGCAATAAGTATCTGGTCACTCACAAGCAAAGTTTAGAGGACATGTTGGAGAAACATCAGACGTTACAGAGGGACGGGCGTCTGTGCAAGGAGGAAGTCAAACTGAGGCTCTCATATATTTACGACTGGGGCGTTCCACCTTCCCAGTGTTGCCAGCGCAAAGATGGCATCCCGTGATCTTAACCATTATCAGTCGCTATTTATTTATTTATTGTCAATGTTGTGTTTGTTGACCTGAAATTGTACCTTTTGAAAAGGATGTTTTAACTTGTTATGGTTGGAGAATGGTGTATGTGAGATGTTTTATGCTGCCTATGAGGTCAGTTTACTGTTTGTGCCATCTTATGCCTCTAGGATTTTGGCTTAAGTGGTCTCTGTAATCACAGTTTTTTGCTGTATTGTCTGCTTAAACTTTATTCTTTGTGTGATGTCCACTGATTGAATTTCATTGTCCATTCATTGTACTTTTATTTACACGTGACACACCCCAAAACGGCTAATTTTTGCTCACACCTACAAAGTGGCAATTTTAACATGTTATAATAAATTATATTTATGATATTTTGAGCTAGAATTTCACATATGTACTCTGGGGACACCAAATTTGACATCTTAAAAAAGTCTTGTGAAATGTCCATTTTAAATGTTTCTTTTATGTTGTTTTTGTTTTACGCTGCATCACATTTCCTTTATCATTAATGTGACCTCGGAGATGCTGAAAGAAAAGATTTGTTGCATAATTTGAATCAGCAGGGACCTGCCGATACCTTGAGTGTATTTATTCAAAACTGACATCACAGTCTTTTACTCGCTTGTTTTTTTATGCACCTGTGCCAGCGCTTTGTGCAATTATATTGTAACGTACTGTAACGTTTTAGTATGTATTGTGACATGAGTTAAAATGTGTTCCTGTACCTCAGTTGGTAGAGCGTTAGCAGCGCAGAAGGTTTTGGGTTCGATTCCCAGGGAACACACATACTGATACAAATGTGTATAGACTGAATACATTTCAAGTGACTTCGGATAAAAGCATCAATCGAATGCATAAATGTTACATGCTAGTTGTTGGCCCAATGCTACTTCTTGCCATTTAAATATTTTTTACAGTATTGTAAGGTCAGGAAATACTTTGCAGAGCTTCAGTATTGTTATTTATGGGCGATGTTGAAAAAAAAATTACAAATCAGCAAAAATAGCAAAATAAAGATACAGAGGGTTAAGCAACTCAGCATAGGTTAAATTACAACCCAGCAGGTTACTTTTGTCACTTTTTGATCCAAAGCTGGGTTGAAAATAACAACCCAGGAACTGCTAAATGGAATTAGTTAAATGTATAATTTGAGTTTAAACAAAATGGCTAACCATTTGTGACTGACCAGCAGTTCAGGATGTAACCCTACAAAATGGGTTTGGACAGATAATCTGTTCCTGGCCTTCAGTAGGGATGAAAAGTCTCACAGCTGGAGTTTTCTGATGAACAGAGGGTTGGTTGCATATAATTTATTGTTAGATATACTGACTGTTTGTTTGTGTAAGCCATATATCCTTTCAAGAAAATAAGAAAGGGCTGGAAAATAGGCTACCTGGTTTTTGGTTCTTGTGTACCATTCTGTCTGAAACAACCTAATAAGGTGTTAATAAATAGTTTCTGCATTTAATGTACCTATAGCTACTTTCACATCTTTTATTATTAGTTTACAGTTATTTCGTTTTTATTCTTTTGAGTCATAAAGTAATTTAAGACAAAATGTGAAAATACATGTACAGATTGCTGTTGTCCACAATAAACACATCATTTGTCTTATTATTGACAGCGTAAGTCTTATTTATTAGCTTAGATTAGGAATGCTTAATGATTAATTGCGATTAATCTATAGCAGAATAAAAGTTTTTGTTTACATCATATATATGTGTGAACTGTGTATAATAGTTATATATATATAAATATGCACACATGCAAATTTTAAGCTAAACTATATTCATATATTAGGTATTTTTATATAATATAAATTATACAAAAATATACAAATGTATATATATACATGTAAACATTTCTTAAATATATACTGTACATGCATGTGCGTGCATTTATCTATACAAAGTTGTTACATAGTTCACACACATAAATGATGTAAACAAAATCTTTTATTCTGCTATAGATTAATCGCGATTAATTGTTATGCATTCCTAGCTCAGATAAACAAGATGACAGATTTAAAATAAAGTTGCATGAAATCTAACTGTAACTTGCACTTACTAATGAATTTATCTTTTCTAACAAAACATTACTTTAATCTCAAAACAAGTAGGTTGTAAAGAGTTAAATCTTACCTGTGCTCTGTAATATAACAGTATTTCAGAAGGAGTTAGACGGCATGCTGTGCCTCATACACACAAACACCAGTTGTGTTGAAGTTAAAGCTCTCTTCAGATGCAACAAATGGCATGAAATAATCTGTGGAGAGGAATAACTTATCTGACATAACACAAAACACAGCATGTGTAATCCCACAAAAGACA
Organism: Misgurnus anguillicaudatus; assembly: GCF_027580225.2. Taxonomy (NCBI): domain Eukaryota; kingdom Metazoa; phylum Chordata; class Actinopteri; order Cypriniformes; family Cobitidae; genus Misgurnus; species Misgurnus anguillicaudatus. Next base: position 12,730,550 of record NC_073350.2, read on the forward strand.
ACCTGCTTGTTTCATGTAAACAAAGCTGCTAAACCTATTACAACACAAAGAAACTGTGTTTAAGCCAATAGATCAAAATCAACAAAATAAACCCTGCCAGACATCGGCTGTGTGATGGAACCCCATCTATTCTCTGAACCAGCTTGTCATTTGTTGGGTTGCGGGATGGATAGAGGTTATCTCAGCATCTTGAGTTACACCCTGAATAAACTCACTACTATACATTACAGGGCATGTGACAGAATTCTTTTCACGTTTGCCACTTTAATGTTTTTGTTAAGAAAATTTTAGCTATATTGATACCACATTATTTATTTTATAAAGATTAAGAATAAAGTCTATTTATTGGTATAATATGACAATTCAAATGAAACTGACATCCCTCAGGTCAAATTAAACAGATGACATCAGTCACTGAAACGCGTCATCACACTGAGAAACAGACAATAAATAACACGACGATGAAAAACCTATAAAACTTAAAAGAGTTGTAAATTGTATTTATTTACAATTTTAATTTATTTTAACTACATTTAAAATATTTTGAATCTAATCAAAATGTATTTTATATTTCTATCGCTGGATGTGATGATAGTAAAATGTGTCTAGTGTAAAAGAGAAAAAACATAATTTTATATTTATTTTTTCAATATTTCAAATACAAATATCGACTTATGTTGTATTGTATAATCTTGTAGACGTTTAATTTGTAAGGTGATTTCCCATGATCCAACACACACGGCACAGACCCAAACCGGAAGTGATGCGGAACTGATGAAAACAGTAAATAAAAAAACATCGGCAGTCCGTGCTTCCTTTTAACACGGGGAATATAAGCAGCGACGATGACAAACGGTATGAGCTTGTTATAAGATAAATGTGGGAAAGACTTAGGCATGAAGTCAAATAAGAGATTTTGACAGTAAGCTGATCTGTGGAGTTACAGTATTGTATGCGTGGACGTGGCTCATGACGGGCCGCAGCTGCTTTACTCAACACCATTAACTGTTAACGTTACAAGTATTTAGTATGTTCACAGACTTATATCATAATGTCAACATACGTTCCTTATAAGAATATATCTAAGTAACCAATGTCATTGTAATGTTATGTTGGTGTTGTCTTGACAGTATACTCGTTCAAATCATGTCATACAAGTCAGCGAAACAGATCCACTTGGATTGCATCTAACATTAAGTTACATATAAATCACATTTTACTTGCTTTCCCTTATTTGCTACAAAGTTGTGTTTTGTTTATTTCAATGTTTTTAAATAAGACTAGGATGGTTGAGTTTCAATCGTGTATTGCTTGTTCACAGTGTACTCTTTCGATGGAATTCTTGTATTTGGAATTCTCTTCGTTTGCACATGCGCATACCTCAAGAAGGTCCCTCGCCTAAACACTTGGCTCTTGTCAGAGAAGAAGGGTGTCTGGGGAGTGTTTTACAAAGGTAAGTTGTCTATTGAATAATTTGTATAGCTACATAGTATATATTTATAAATGGCTTATATAGGTACTAATGTACATATGTGATCTTGCACTGTGTTTAAGGGTTATAGTTTCACCCCAAAATCATAATTTACCCACCCCCATGTCTTTTAAAACCTGTATGAAGAATTGCATTTGTACTAAACTGTATTTTTCAACAACCGTTTTCTCCTTCAGATTTTGGTTCCCAGATACTTTGCATAAGGGTGTTATTTTATTTTGTTCTATAAAGTTAATTGAAACTTGTTAATGTTTAATGTTCATTTAATTTTGAACAAACTGTTGACAGTAAATAACATGAATTTAAATGTACAGTAAGTTTCTAGGAAACAGCTGCAAGTAATACTGTCATTTCTACAGTACCTTTTTAAATGTCTCCCCTGGAATAGTGTTAACTTATGTTTTAACAGTTTTGTTTTGATGTTATTTTGTGACTGTGTTGTATATTATCTCCACAGCTGCAGTGATAGGAACAAGGCTTCATATTGCTGTTGCAGCGCTGTGTTTGTGTATGGCATTTTACCTGATTTTTCTGAAATGACCTGGATGGATCAGTTTTATGGACACTGGACTATTGAATGCCAAAAGAAATGTAGTACTGGCAAATATTGCCAGCAACTGATGAAGATGGTGCTCCACCTGCTTCCGATGTTGGTAGAAGCATCAGCACAACTTTGACTTAAGACCTGCTTTGCATTTTGTAAATGTTTAGGTTAAGATTGAATTTTGGGGACTTTGATCTTTGATCAACGTAATATTGGTTATTAGTAATGGTGAGAAAAAAATACATTCAAAGTTATGGAGCTTGGGGATGCAGACTTCACTTGTGTACAAACTACATTTTCTTTCTTGTGTTTTTTCCTTTACAAACGCAGAAGTTATACTTGGACTTATAGGGGTATTTAAACAAGCGTTAGGAAAAATATTATCTTACAATTATTCATTTTTCCTTAATTAACAAAGTTTAGATATTATTTCAAGGTTTTGGTATTATCATAGCATGTCAAGTGACCCCAACTATTTATAATAAAGTTCTACAAGATCTGTAATTGCTGCTTTTCGTTCCATAGATAAATGTTCAGATTTTAATGCTTAAGTAGCGGAGGATTTTTTCGAATTTTAGAAAAGAACCGCCTTCTCCACTTTTTAAAGAAATGCAATTGCGCAACACTCCTGATTGACAACTAGGAGGACCAATAGTCTTGATGATCCACCCGGAAAAAGAAAATCCTCCGCAATACCTTTAAGTTTTTTTTAATGGAAAACCACGCCCAATGTTAAGAATCAGAATTTTAGATTATTTTTGGGATAACTTACTTAAAACTTCATACGTAATGCATTAATAGTTAATTTGATTCCTTTTACATTCACAATAATGCCACCAAAGGACCAAGGTAACATAATGTATGTCACAGCAAAGGCTTCTTGACATACTATTAATCATAAAGGAATTTATTTAAATGGTATTAATTTGATAATAATTGTGTTATTACACAGTTGTTAAACATACAGAATATAGACCCTATAATCTGATTGAACTGTGTTTATAATGCAATAATGTAACATTTATGAGTACCAATTAGGCCTAAAGATGCAAAAACCACAATATAAGTGTCACTTCTGTCTTAATAGGGAAACTGGGGAAGTATGTATATTATTTATGAAATAAAATGGGAAGTATAAACACTACAAAAGGGGTTTCAGCTTTAATTTTCATGATGAATAAGACTCTTTTTCTTCTATCTGTCTTCTTTTTATTACCCAAACAGAAGTGTACAAGCACAGATGTTCTTTTAAATTATGTGTGTCATGTAACACAAAACAAAGTCTTTAATCTGTTCCCCCTGTATCCCCATGCATAAAAACTACTCTGTATCTAAATATAAGGATAGATGTTGAATGTTAAGATTTTTTTAAATATGTCATAGCAAATATTTTATAGTAAACCCTATGCAACTCAATGTTAATGTTTAAGGGTAAGGTTTTATTAAATAGCAATACACTTGTGTATTGATTTGGGGATGTGTAAATTTGAATTATTGTTTTTAAAGGTGCAATGTGTAATTTTAAGAAGGATCTCTTGGCAGAAATGCAAAATAATATACAAAACTATATGATCAGGGGTGTATAAAGACCTTACATGGAAGTCGCCATTTTGTGCCACCATGTTTTTACAGAAGCTCTTAACGGACAAAAAAAACTTGTTTGTCTGATGGCGGATACCGTAGCTTCTCTATGTGTTTCAAAAGCAAGAGGTGAACAGTGGACTGAGCCTTAGGTTGCAGTTCGCAACCTCACCACTAGATGTCGATAAAATTTACACACTGCACCTTTAATTCAGATAGGGGCTATTTTTAAAACATTTTTGGAAATTATAGATACACACTACGATAAAAACTTTAAAAGAGCTGTTAAAGCTAATAAATTTTATATGAAAGATTCTTAATTAAAAATGAAAGTCTGTTCCCATGTGCGGTTTGCAATATAGACAGTAAAAACAGTAAAATGTAAATAAATAAATCACTCCGTATAAGAGGTTTAATAGTTAAAATACGTTTAGATATTTGATCTGATATGCATGGAAGTCGTGTAGCTACTAGTAGCCATTCAATGACGTAATACTGGTAGAAGTAACGCCTCACAACCACTAGAGTGTGATATTCTACAAGTGACGGTGAATATAGGCTAAAAATAGGCTCATAAAAGGTAATTTTATGGTGAAAAATTCAAATGTAAATAATGTAAAAGTTAAGTTGGAATAGTGGACTTAAAATACTTAGAATACGAACAATTTCTCTCTCTCTCTCTCTCTCTCTCTCTCTCTCTCTCTCTCTCTCTCTCTTTGCGTGACAATACAAACAAACAGAAACTAATAACAATGGGAAGGGTTTTTTTAGAAGTCGTCAGAAATGTTTAAAAGTCGTCTTTATTGTTACAGTGCACCCCATGAAGAAAGCCAATTTTACCTTCAATAGAAAAAAATAATCTAGAAAAATGGTTGCCTCGCGTAGTTGCAGTAGAATTTTCTATTCGGCATTTATTTGAGGGTTTAAGTTACTAAGTTATAGCTCCTTGCAATATATCCCGTGCACATGTGCTGTTAAATGCATAACGACAGACCACCCCACTAAAGTCTCTTGCTCTCTGTTTAGATTATTTGTTATATAAACTGTATACATTATAAGACATAAATTATAAAATATAAATATATAAAAATGCAGAATGTATTAAATATATATGAAATGTTTTCTTATATTTACTGACTAATATGTAGACTGACTGCGCAGTCTTTAAAACGAAAAACTCTCGCGAGATTTGATGCGTAGTCCCGTGAGTCACGCTCGTGCAGTGACGTCAGGCAAGTTCGTCACAGGAGAACCTGTAACAGGAAAAAAGAGATCCGCGCACACAAGCAGAAATCTCACGCTTTGCTCAGCGACTCCTGAAGGATCATAGTTTAATCGTGAGCGCGATCTCCAGCTACCGCGCATATGCATTTAACTAATGCTATTCTTTGCACGGAGATAGGATTGTAAACCTGGAGGTTCTGCTTTTGTTTTCTTCGTTTTTTGTTCCTATAAACGCACTGTGATCACGAGCAAGCGAAGAAGTTTTCGCTCCTCTTCAGGAATGTCCCAGAAGGAGAGACCCATTTTCTACCGACAGGAGCTCAACAAGACTGTATGGGAGGTACCGGAGAGGTACAAGGGCTTGTCACCCGTGGGTTCCGGAGCTTATGGAACCGTATGGTAAATATCAACCCTGGACATCGTGTTGTAAAGCGCTTGCATAACAAGATTTGGCTGTTCGAGTCTTTGGGCCTCTTGCGTTTGTTTTTTTTGGTCTGCTTGCTCGTGTTTGTTGCTGAACTTGCAAAGAGATTTAAAAAGTGCTCTTTGCAAACAGCATTAAAACGCGACGAGTATGCTGTTTTTGCGTTGCAAAGCTTGTCACGTTCAGTGCTTTGGTATTTGCACGTATTTTGAGAATGCGGCTGTGTCTCAAAATGTAGTCAGCTGCCTACTTATTTTACATGCACGGGTACAATGAGTTGAAACTGCAGTTGAAAATGAAAGTTGATTACACTAAGCTGCCCGTTGACAGGTTTAACCCATAAAATGCATATGTGGGTTTTAAAAGTGACGTACTTACTTACAGTTAGGTGTGCATTCTTCATAACACCTTTTTGTCAGTCAAAACTAAGATTTCATTGTATATTAAGCGTGTGGAGGGATCAACGCAACTTCCGTTTTAAACATAAAATTAGAATACTAAAGGTTTAAATAATTCATGGAGACAAGGTAAATGCATTTTAGGCTTAATTAAATTTTTGTTTACTGGTCTCGTGGTCATAGCGTAAGTCGCATGTTAAATTAAGGCCCTGCACATTGTGCATGCTACACGAGTCTGGCTTTGAGGACGAAATGATGTCACTCTCTGCTGTGACTCATTATTCCAGGATTAGGTGGTCTCCTCAACACTGGTTAGTCATACATTTACTGGGACTTCAGTCGGTTTTAAATATAACATAAGCTACACATAAGTGTCTTCGATGTTGTGCATGCACACTTTCATAGCATATGACTGGATGTTATTGCACAGAATTGCATTAGGTGTAAGTTGGGGGGTTTCAGGAAGGAAAAGCCCCACTTTGTTTGAAAGCCGACATCATTTGGAAAACATCCGGGCCTTAAAATGTCTTGGGTGTCTATTCTGTTTTAAATTCCTGGACTGTCCAGAAACGTGGATGATAACGTGGATGTATCCGACTGTAGCAATGTCCACAGTCAGAGAGGTATAAATAGTTGCCTTTGTGTGTTTGTTTCCAGGACGTTTTAGGCTTGTGCCAGTGTCCTCACTGTCAATCATTTTCGGCTGCTGTCAATCATTCCCACTCTCGTTCAGAGCTACAGCAGCCATCATGTGTTGCCAGGCATGCAGGAAGACCACAGTCAAGTTTTAAGCAAATTTAATAACTTTAGTTTGAGCACTTCTCCGGAAGGGGAATTCAAGGGATAGTTCACCTTAAAATTAAAATTTGAAAAGTTGTTTCACACCTGTATGTATATTTTTTTGTTTTGCTGAAACAGAAGCACCATTGACTTCCATAGTTGGGAAGAAAAATGCTATGGAAGACAATGGTGCCCAAACGGTTTGGTTTTCAGATTTTTCATTTTTGGGTGAACTATCTCTTTAAATACTGCAATTTTTTTATTCACTAGCCACATTCTGTACTATAATGCCATCCGGTTAACATTGAATTGTCAGAGACATTTTGCATTGAAGGACCAGCGAGATTTCCAGTTCCTGAGATGCATAGAATATTTATGAAATTCCAGACTGTGAATGTTTACAAACATCCCACATTGAACAGCGTTGACTTCAGGTGGCTTGTGTTGTTTGAAAGAATAGTGAATTCCAGAAAGCTTTGGAGCTTAATGTGATTTCTTCTGGATTGGCTGGGTCACAGAGAAAACCCTCCAACATTTTGAACATCCTGTACACCTGTCAAGAACACGATGTACAGTCAAAACAGCACATTGTTTACCTAGTTTTTTTTGTTTTATTGGTTTAATCTGACATACTTCAGGCACAGGGAGCAAAGCCAATGACTAATGGTACTTCTAAACTAGAAACGCCTTTGGCCTACTTTGGTCCTGTTTCACGAGAGTTTGTTTTTCTTGATTGGGTACAGGTTCTTCATGATCTTGCCAAGGTCAGAATGGAACCGTAACTATGTCTTTACCTCCCTATCCATTGTCTTTTAAAGGAATGTTGTGGGTTATTGTTCTCTATTGACAAGATCTTGGAAATGCTGCTGATTATCACAGAAAATAATTTTGCCTTGTATCTTAGTTTGTAAAAACAAGTTTGGTGATAAAATATTACATACAATAGAAACTTACAGTGGAAGTCTTATGGGGCATGACATTATGGAGAGTTAGGAAGAACAAATATGCAACTTGCAGTTTAATTAAACTACCTGTAACTCTTTCTAGAAATATCTATCGATTTACAAATCCTCAGGAACTCCATGAAATATATCATACTTTGCAATTGGATTTTGGATGTACATAAAATCTCACGTATTGTGGCTTTAAAGGGGCCATGTCACAATACTTTTTTAGGATGTAAAATAAATCTTTGATGTCCCCAGACTCAGAGTACACATGTGAAGTTTTAGCTCAAAATACCACATAGATCGTTAATGGTGGAATAATGGTGGAATTGTAATTGAAACTCAATTGTGCTGTGAATTATTTTCTCTCTCTCTCTCTATCTCTCTCTCTCTGCACTAAATGGCAGTGCCGTGGTTGGATAGTGCAGATTAAGGAGCGGTATTATCCCCTTCTGACATCATAAGGAGAGCCAAATTTCATTGACCTAATTTTTCACATGCTTGCGGAGAAAGGTTTACCAAAACTAAGTTACTGGGTTGATCTTTTTCACATTTTCTAGGTTGATAAAAGCACTGGGAACCCAATTATAGCACTTAAAGGCGCTCTAAGCGAATCTGTGCGACGTCACTTTTTGTTGATGTTTGAACTATTTTCAAACAAACGGAGAGTAGCTAACCCCTCCCCCTCCCTCTCCCTTCTGTGCTTTCATGAACGCGCCCAACCCCCACCCCCAAATCCTTCTTGTCGTTTATTGGCTGGAACACTTTATGTTTCGATGTGCTAGGTTTGGCCACGGTGTTGTTATTGCCGTTTGTGGAGCCTGGGCTGTCTACGTTTTTTTACAGTTTGATCAGCGGTCAGGTAGCAAGCAGATAGTGAGATGTTTGCTGTATGTAACAAAAAATGTTTTATGGTCTAAAACGCGTGAATTCGCTTAGAGCACCTTTAACTCTTTCGCCGCCATTGACGAGATATCTCGTCAATCAAGAGAAAGCGCTTCCCTGCCAATGACGAGATTTTCCGTCTTTCCGCAATACCGCTATTATTCCGCAACTTTTTAAACCCGGAAGTATTGCCCAAAACGGGTGTTTTTGCAGAAACCTACCCATATTCAAAAGCTGATTACAAAAGAACCACTGAAGGTAGGATGAAACAGGTTTTTTTTGTTTGAAAGCAGAGGGTCTGTTCTTTCATTTGGTATGTTGTATGTTTATATATTTAAAGAAGAACATTTTCTGGAAGGCATTAAACTTTGGTGAAAATCATGAAAAACGCTGGCGCTGGCTGGCAACTTTTTTAAGAAACGCTGGCGGTGAAAGAGTTAAACATGGAAAAAGTCAGATTTTCATGCCATGGCCCCTTCAACTTCTGTTCTGTATTTTTTTTAAATATATTGTGCAAAAGTTGTCATGTTTAAGTGATCAGAACAGAAGTTAAAATTTTGGTTAAGTGATAAGTTAGTGTTTCTATCATGCTATTCATAGCTAACATGCATCAAATATTGTTTTGGTGTTGTGAGTATACCTAGGGGCGATGCACGTTTCGCGTCTTAAATCGTCAAAAAACGACCCTGTTTCACTTTCCATTTTGCTTGGGCATTTGCGCTCCGGTAGCGTCTGCTGTTGCTTTAAGCAGCATTGAGCCGCACTCCACATAGATTCAGTAATGGGTGTCCACTGTTTCTTTCATGTGTGTCAAATACTAGCCGATTGACATTTTGTTTGTTTTGTGTTTTCCTGTACAGCTATGATCAGCTGTTTTACATTACCCAATGTTGATACGTAAATAGTGAAACTGATTGGTTGGTTCTTGTCACATGATTTGCAGTGCAGACGGGGCATTCTGACAAGTTGACTTCGATGCAGTGGCAGCATGCCTGGAAAAAGAGCACGTCCTGATTAAAATAACGAATTTGCACGTGCAAAAGATGCAAAATTATCTTATTACAATAATACCACCCCTTAATCTGCACTATCCAACCACGGCACTGCCATTTAGTGCAAAAAGAAAATAATTGACAGCACAAATAAGGTTTCATTTCAACAAACCACCATTATTGCAATCAGTGTTTGCGTTTCATCAACTCATTTGCCTTTTAAAGGACACACCCCAAAAACTGCACATTTTGCTCACACCTACAAAGTTTCAATAATCAATTATTTGTGGGATATATTTTGAGCTAAACTTCACTCTGGGGACACCAAAGATTTAATTTAAATTTTAGATAATCCTCAAGATATGTCCCCTTGAAAGATATTTTACAGTTGTTGACTGTAATAAACATTATGACGCTGTTATATTTACTATTTGCATAAAGGTTGTCTCATCAATTCTGTGATAATGTTTGAGCAATGCAGTGTTGTATAGTGCTAAGGATACTGAAACCGTTAAAAGTTTCCCCTTTCCCTAATCTCTGCGTCCAGATACATCAGCCTGTCCTAGTTTGATAGAGAACTGGGACTTTTCCTACATGCTGTGGTGGTTTCCCATCTTTCACAATCATCACTGAGTCACTGGCTCCACTCGGTGTAGCAGACTTATTTCTTTTGGATTAAACCCCATGTAGACCACACGCTGTTCCTACTTACTATACTGCACGTGTTTACACATAGCTGCATGGCCATCGTACATTACTCTGCTAACTTAACATAAAGTTTCTAGCCATCTGTTCACAATGCTTGCAAGTAGATATATCTCAAACAACATGCCCATGAGAGACTGCAGCGAAGAGAGTTCAACGCTTGACTTTCTCCTGTCGAGCGGGTTTAAGTCAAGTACTACTTGTTATGTAAGGTGAACAGTATGTCTGCAAGGCTCGACAATAAAGCCTCAGTGTCAACAACTTTGCACTTGTTGACCCTGCTGTGGTGTCAAAAGTGTGTATGCTTGTACATGATTTATCTTAGCGAGGCCTATCAGCACTTGCACTGCCATTTGCATTGGGTTCCTGTTTGGCAACACATTTTATTCAAGGGTGTGAAGATACAATTGTACTTGAAATGGCATGTGACGTATTTTGAAAAGATTGTGCATGTCTGTATTTGCCATGACATGAGTCTGGTATTTTAATATATATGTATATATATATATTATTTATGGTGTCTTTTTGTGGTTGAGGTCTTGTGGTTGAGGCCTTTTTTGGTAGAGGGGGTTATTTTTGTCTGGGTGGTAGACGCTGTTGCAAGAAAATACTATTAGTTCACAAAACTTTGCATTCTTCTATCTGAGAGATTGGCCTACTTAGACTTCCTGGGAAGCCTATTTGCTTTTTTGACCCGACTGCTTACATTGTTCTCAAAATTATTGGAAAATGAAATGGGCTGGAGGCATTTTCGGATACATTTTTACCCCATTTTGTGAAGAAAAACACGGCCCAATGACATGCAAATAAACATAAAACAAAGTGATAAGTGCTGGTTCGATAAATCGTGCTTGCTATGCTTCCCAATGAATTATGGTAAAATGCCACTACATCCAAAAGCCAGAGGGCGCTCTAGTGCAGAAACTCAATATGTGCCATAGAAGAAGAACCGTTAGGGGCCGTTCACATATCGCGTCTTTTATGCGCTCAAGTTCGTTATTTCAAATGTATGCACGCTCAAAATGGAAGCAAAGCGGTTGGTTTTTCCAGGCATTTTTCAAGGTCTTGCATAAACGTAATTGGCTGGGACTGCAGTAGGTTATTTGCATAAGGCAAACTGATTGGCTGACGCAAGCGTTGGCAGTTAAAGTTGAGAAATGTTCAACTTCTGCTACGAGCAACGCAAGTGACGTGACGCCGACAGATCCACAATTTAGTTCGGCAACGCATGACGTCACTTATTCAAAGTAAGTGAGAAGCGTTAACGTTGGCGCCATTACAGTGCATTCACATGGAGCATTAGCATTATCGCTTCTCATTTACTTTTAATGGGTGACGTCATGCGTTGCCGAACTGAATTGTGGATCTGTTAGTGTCACGTCACTGGTGTTGCTCGGGGCAGAAGTTAAAAAATGGTTTAACTTTTTAAGTGCCAACCCAGGCATTAGCCATAGCCAACCCACTCGCTTTATGCAAGTACCTAGTGTAGGCACTTCCCATTTACTTTTATGCAAGACCGGAGAACAGTTAAGCATAAAAATGGAGAAAAGATTAATCATTACTGTGGGAAACACTAACGCAACCAAACTGGCATCCATTAGCTCTCAAAACAAAAACCTTTTGGTGTTGTGTTGCGGTCCACTGTGATTGGCAGGTGCCACTGTGACAATTGCGTCAGGGCCACCCTTCAGACACGCCCTCTGTCAAGTTTTAACGCTGACGGCCCTTGTTAGTTTGCAATTAAATATTTTCACAAGCTCTTTGTAAGTTTTCCGCTGATAAAAATACCCTCACATGTAGATATATACAATTAGCGTGTTAAGCTTAGCACACAGCAATGTTTTGGATGGTCTGCAAAATCTGTTGGAAAATTCACATCATAAAAGCTGACCAATCTTGTTGTGACCTTATGCTTAAAAAAAACCCCACTGTGAACATGAAGCAAACCGGGAACCATTTATTTGGACCAAAAGAAATTTTTTTTGTTTATTTCAATCAAAAAAGATATAGATTTTAGCTTTTAGGAACAACCCAAGCAATTTGTTGAAAACAGAATATTACGGAGACACTGGGGTGGTCTTTTATGATTTGGGCCAGGATGTAACCAAACATTTTTGTTTTTAAACTTGTTGATCAAAACCTTAATGTTGTCTTCTTTATCCACAGCTCGGCAATTGACGTAAAGACGGGACTGAAGGTTGCGGTGAAGAAGCTGTCCCGGCCGTTTCAGTCCATCATCCACGCCAAGCGCACATACAGAGAACTGCGGCTGCTGAAGCACATGAAACACGAGAATGTAAGGAGGTCTTTTTTTGCCTGCACCCCTTTTCCTTACCCTCATGGATAACATGAAGTTTTAAATGTGGCTTGCATGTTCAGTTTTGTACTGTGCTGATTTAAAAGTCTGCTGAATTTTCCAGACTGTATCAAAACGCTGTATTAAACTGAGCTGAAAGTCTGAAAGGGGTGAAGGATATTTATGTAATGATTTACAGAGATTCAGTTTGTGGGTCGGCACATAAGTAACCCAGTTAACCTGCATAGCTGTGGCACAGTGGTTAGCTAATGTGCACCTGAAGTATTAAAAAGTGGTTGACTTTCATAAGAAAATTTGCTGATAATTTACTCACCCCCATGTCATCCAAGATGTTCATGTCTTACTTTCTTTAGTTAAGGAAAACATTCCTGGATTTTTCTCCATGTAGTGGACTTCAATTGAACCCAACAGTTGTATACTACGCTTACTTTTGGCTGCTTAGACAAAATGTTAAATGCTCTCTCATTTGTAGATCGCTTTGGATACAAGTAACTGCTATATTTATGCATATATTTATCCTAATCTTAACTATTAAAGTCCCCGTGTGGTCAAAGTTTTATTATTGTATATGTCTATGTGGTGCTTTTAATATGCTTTAAGACAAACCACATGCAAATTCATCATTCAACACTATTGCTAAATATTTTCTCATTCTTGTGATTGGTTACATGTTGTGACCGCATCATCGCAGTTGAACGAGTGGATTAGTAGTACGATATTATGTATTGATTAGTGATGCACCGATGTATCGGCCGCCGATATTTATCGGCCGATTTTTGATGAATTTGAAACCATCGGCATATCGGCAATAGCACGAGAAAGGCCGATACCGATTGTTTATTAATTAACTGCATAAAGAAATCCATTATATGTAAAAAAGGAGTTAATGATGTTAATAAAATAAATGCTGAATAGCAAAAACCACCTTTGAAGGTTGTTATGCTGTCTGATTATATTTGTTTTAGCTTAATTTGTGCCTCTCTTATTATGTTGGTCAGTTGAATGTTAATTAGATCCAATCCATGTTTAGTAAAAATAATTTGATGCAGAAATAAGCTAGCTAATAGACCAACTGTATAGTATTGTATACATGTGTTTAATATCGGCATCTGTATCGGCCAGAAGTTGTCTGTTTAAATCGGTATCGGTATCGCCCCAAAAAAATCCTGTTGGTGCATCCCTAGTATTGATACCACATAAAAGTGCAGTGTGAATGCTGTAACCAGCGCTAAAAAATTTGTTCTGCAAACGCACATTTTACGAATGCGTTGTATTTGAAAGTGCCGAATGTAGCATCTATTTACATATCAGTGTTTCCTCTAGGATTTTTTTCAGCTGTGGCGGCAGGGGGCGCCCATGATGATTATAAATGTACATTATTTTTTTTAAAGTAGAATATAGGCTACAGTAAACTAACATGTATTTTTGATCATTTTCATGCTGTCATTTACTTTTCCTTATATTTATAGCTTATTGCTTTTCTATGTTTGATCTAAAATGTATTTTCTTAAAAAACGTTACATTGCTACGTACGTAGTTCGGATATTTCATTGTAGTTTTAATGTAGTGTGCATTGCAAGTTGTGCTCGTGTTTAGCGTTACAGAGCTGTTGCAAACTCACGCACAGTCCTGTTTGATAATCCGCACCACTGTGATTGACCGAACATCCATCAGCAGCAATTTTATTTCACACCCGGTCCGGACCATTTGACATAAAGACCCCGAACCGGTCACACCGCAAATCGCGCAGTTGAATAGGAACCTTTAACGGTCTTCAGACAGATCTTAAACACAAAGCACGGGGCCATTTAAAAACGAGTCGAATTTTGGTCTTGGATGTTAGACCCGCATTTTACTCTTGTCTATTGAGTCCCGACCTGCATCTACAACACAAATGACACGAGAATAGTCTATTATTACACCCGTTAAATCAAATCCCGCAGGTACCCCGACCCTGCTGTTTCGTCTGAAAACAGATAAAACAGTCTCACCGTCTGCCTCAAGTTTCTATTACCAACGTTCTTCTCTTCCACGGGAATAATGTAAGTTTCCTTACAAACAGATTCGACTATTAATGTCTTGCAGTCGCATATAAGTAGTATTCAGTATTTAGCCTTTTGTTTTTGGACAAATATCATATCATTTAATGTGAAACTTTGTGAGTGTCCATCTAAAGCACAGAAGATTGACAGCTGAGCGGTCAGCAGCGCTCTGCGCTTCTAGCCTATATTCTGAATAACTAATGGCCTGATAAGTTGATAAAATGAGTACAGTGATTCCAAATGAATGTCCAAAAAACTCGTAATTATTAAACTTTCGATTTAATATATGTCTTTTCTCGCAGCCCTGCGCTGCGTCCGTGTAAATGCGCCGGTGAACATAAAATGCGTGATGACCTTGCAGCTTAAATTACCCTAAATTTATAGTCATAAAGATAAAAGTAAAACAATATTTGAAACTTCAAATTATGTATTTTTATTTGTGTGAACTCACAATAAGGAGAAAACTTTGTGCTTATTTAAAATCTTTAAAAACATGACGTGCTTTCTGCTGCTTTGGTCAGCGCGTCACAAAAAAACAGAAACTCAAATACTTTTTTATTCGTTTTGTCAATTTAATTATTATTTAAGTGTAACATATTTCGTATAGGCTTATTTATTTTATTATTATTTCTCAAAACAGAGACGTAGCCTAAATAATCATCCTCTGTTGATTTAAATCTATTTGTTCATTAAACTAAACCCATGGAAGAAATTATGATACTTTAGGATATTTATTTATAAATGAGTTAACAACGCGAATCCAGAAAGGAATTTATTTCTAAGACAGCCAGTCTGGCAGGGCGGACATTTCTGTAGCTTTTTTGCGAGCTGCCGCCGTGGGTTTTGTCTAGAAGGGATACAGCAAATGCCGAAAAGTTAAGGATTAGATTTGGAGGTAGGATTATTAGGATGAAAACAGCGGCTCTGGCTAAATGAGATACAAATACATCCTACAATCGTGTGAAATTTTGTGTTTAGAGTTGGGTTTGGTTGAAGGATTAGGATAAAACAGTGCTCATCCAGCGAGATTTCGTTTGCTGTATCCCTTCTATCCACAACCGCAGGCGTGGCGGGGATGTTTTAGGCATGGCGGGCCGCCACGGTAGAATGTATATAGCGGAAACACTGCATATATATCTATGGTCCGAAGTGGTGCGAAAGAATGCGGGGACTTCGTATATTCATATCTATGATCCTAGCAGGGACTAATTTGCATATTTATGGTCTGAGTTGTTTGATTGAGTAGAAGTGGGGCTAATTTGCATATGCATAGATCCATGTATACTAAATGAGGCAAGGGTGTAGAGCTACATTTAAGCTTATTTAAAACATGAAGAAATAACTGTGACAGGTAGAACTTTTATATATGCAATTATGATGCTCAAAGATGAGTTTTAAGACTACAGGGAGAAAGCACAAATCCTTTGCAAGCACAGACTGTGCATTATGAAACACTATCGATCGCTGTTTTTGAGGTAATGGGAGAGCAAGGAAAGATCGTCTGCTGTTAATGCATAATATGCCACATGCCCTGTGAATTAATTATAAATGCGTTGTGTACAGATCATTCTCTGCCTTCCTCATTTTGTTTTATTTAGTTCCTTTTTAGTAGCTTTATGGCACAAATGGAGATGATTATCAAGGCCTTTGTCTGAAGTTTAAAGTCGAGCTGACCTTTTGTACGATGTCAAAGAGTATTAAAGGGCTCACTGTTGTTTTTGAGGCTGGCATGCAACAGTGTCTCTGCGTGCAGATGATCTTATTTGCCTGCTGTTGTCAAGGCGTCCTAGTGTTTTTGCATAGGAGAATAAAAGCCCTGAATATTTTGCCTTTGGGATGGAGTCCAATCTGTGCTGTCTCTGTTTGAGCGTGGGTGAAACTCTATGCTGGATCTGAGCCACCCACTCTCTCTCTCTCTCTCGCCCTCTCATTGCACGCTTGCACAATTACAATCCCTGTCACTGTTCGTCTTTTTTACAGATGTTTACATTAAAAAAGCTTGAATTCCTGAATGTATTGGCTGTCCAAACCCTCGATTATCCCTTACAAACGTGATGTCAATAGTGAACTATCCAAAAACGTCAAAACAAATTGTGCAACTAGATTTGAATGCAGCAAAAAATTGGTTGATTTAACTTCAGATAGGGGCAATTTTACCTTTATGCTTTGGTGCTCTCCAGCGTGTGACTTTAGGTTGCCCCTACATCAACTGCTTCTGCAATTCTTGTATTGCATGTCACTATGCATGCAGTAGCGTTGACCAGGTAACTTTGATGTTTTTGTGGGTTCAAGTGCAGTTATGGTATGATATGCAGCAGACGATCATGCAGAGATAAAGGTGGTACCAGCAAACGTTATTAAAGTGAGCGTTTCAAAGAGGATGTCGCCATCAGATCTCGTACCACGTTTGAGTTTCCTCCGTGGAAAACCACAGTTGGCCACAGCTTGTACAAATGCAGTCATTGGAGGCTTTGTTTAGATGCAACCAGATAATCCATTTGTGATTGATTGATGGCTCATTCGGACTGCAAAGTCTTGATGTAAACACTTTAAAGCGTCCATGACACACGCTGTTTCTGCGTATCTGATGTTAATCTTGAGTACCTATAGAGTAGTGTTACATTCACATTACAATCTCTGAAGTAGGGCTGGGTATTGGCAAGGGCCTCCCGATACGATACATGGGTCATGGTCAGTGTTGGGTAAGTTACTCAAAAAAAGTAATTAATTACTAGTTACTAATTACATCTTCAATGAAGTAATTAGATTACTTTACAAATTACTCTCTTCAAAAAGTATTTAATTACTTATTACTAATTACTTTCTAAATCCTATTAGTACATGATACAAGGATAGGCATGAAATGGCTCGAAGAAATAATAAATGAAAGTATATCAATTATTCTGGTCCCACTTTAGGGTCAAATTTTCTCTATTAACTAACTATTAACTACTTTTGCCTCAATATACTCCAACTACTGCTTATTAATACTAAAGAAGTTGTTAATTTTAAGTATTTAGAAAGGGGAGGGTTAAGGATGTAGAATAAGGTTTTGCAGAATCAGGCATTAATATGTGCTATTAAGTATTAATAAACAGCCAACATCTCATTAATATGAATCAACCAGTTAATAGTGAGAATTGTAAACTAAAACCATGTTAAATCCACTATTGTATTTTAGAGTACATAATTGTTTTACAGTCCATACACAGTATTAAGTTACATCAGAACTAACTGTAATTAGATTACAAGAAAAATAAGAGTAATCCCTTACTTTACTTTTTCAAGGGAAAAGTAATTAAATTACAGTAACTAATTACTTAGTAAATAGTTACACCCAACACTGGTCATGATATGACATTGGCCGAATGGCCGTATATGGCAGACAACTGTACAATGACAACTACAGCAGCGGCGGCAGAGGAGGTCCTTTGACGCACACAGAGGAATTTGAAAATATCGATAGTAGAAATTGAAATATCGACACACTATCGATACAGCTAACATCACAATAGTTAGCTGTATCAATATTTTTGCACAGCCCTACTTTGAAGAGTCTTTCATTTTATCAGATTTATAAAAGACAGATTAGCTTTACCGATTCTTTCCGATAATGTACAAAAAAATTTGGAAGGAGGAGTTACGAACTGCGGGAGGAGCGAGTCACGAATCAACACTTTATACAACACTGACTGGATAACTTATGATTCACTACATGTTTGTCGTTTATATAATATGCACTTACGCACCTATTTCCAACATAACAAAGAAGTCTTTTTACCGCATGCAACTTCGACCTCGGCTGCAGTAATAATGATGGAAGTTTGAGCGAGAGGGGGAGTAGTCAGGATTCGAGTGATGATGTTACTGCACGGCGAGGTCGAAGTGCTGCAAACTAAGTGCCATACTTCCGCCATACAATATAGTTCTCATTTTTATCCGCGTAAAAAATCGGCACGTTTTATTTTGTGCCACCATACGTACTCGTGTAACCACTCATGCAACAGTCTTGAAATAGGAAAACATAGGAAAAGTGTTTGGTGGCCTCTTGTTTGGATCCTAAGGAATGAATGGGGCTAGGCTTAATGCTAACACATTCACGAGGCGCTGCACAAAGATTAAGTGCACGTATTGAAAAATGATAGGTATGTATTCATTTGTCTAAGTTGAGGTAAGAACATAAAATATTGAAGAATTTTGGGGTTTTTTCCCTTCAAGAGCAACTTTCTCCAAACAAACTTTGATTTTGTACATTCATCAAGAGATGAAACATGAACCCGACAAGAGACACTGCATGCATCGTTGCCAAGTCCAAAGCTTTTCGGTGAAGTTCAGAATTGGGTTACTTTTAAATGTTTCCATTGGTTGTTTTCTTATGAAGGTTAAAGATTGAAGAATTTTGCTCTTCAATTGTTGGGATTTGGCCTGTGCATGGTCATTGGGATGGTTTTGTGACCAGGCACGGTACGGAGTGATCACACTAGTCAAACAAACCAGGCATTGGGGGTCAAATGTGCTCAGGCACTATCAAATTGTTTGTCTGCCAACATTGGCACTTTTGTAAAGAGCAGTATTTTTTGTAACGAAGCAAATGCGCACGTCTCCGCCTGCACATGCTCCTGCAATAAAGCACAGTGTTGACTAACACAAAGCAGTCACTGCACGTGTGTGCAAGGGCCGACTCACTATCAGTATGCTTTGAAAGGCTATAAAGCCTGACTGTGTTCCAGTTTACTCCAGTCCAGTAAATCATTTGACCTTGATCTTGTAATATCACTGTGATTCACACTAATTGTCCGTATTGTCTTTGTTTCAGGTAATTGGCCTTCTGGATGTTTTCACGCCCACCATCGGCCTAGAAGAATTCAGTGATGTGTAAGTATTTGCCATTGCACCTCCTCTCCAACATACTAAAAATACTGCAACTCTAGCGTTACCAACGGGCTGCGCAGATGCAGATGTTGTTTGGCTGCAAGGATGAATTTTGAATTTTTCAGATCGTTGACTGTCCTCAGTACTACTTCCAGGAAATTCTGGGAAAAGTAATGGGGGGAATCCAGCCATGTTATAGGTGCTTTCAGATCAGAGATGCATGTGAACTCCAAAGTTTGCTGAAAAACGTGACGGCATGATCTTTATAGGCCATGTGTAGCTGCTTATGCCGTAATGATTTGGGTGTAGCTGGCACACCTCAGTCACGCTTGTCTTCATCTAATTATTCAGGGTGTACTACTCATTGCACAACCCTGGATTACTCAATAATGGCATGGTAGCGCTAATAGTGTGGTTTTGCCCATTGTGCGTTTAAGAATAATACATTGGTATCAAGTGCATTGCATCCAATTAAAGCAATATTGGAAAAATGGAGCAGTGAAAAGCATAGCAGTCGTCCACGTGTTGGGAATATCCTTGGTTACCTTGGTAACAAGCCTTTAGCCGCCAAGCATAATTTCTTTATAAGACGTACATAGGCAATAATCTGCTCTTATTGCCTCATTTAAGTGCCTCTTCAAACAACCCACATATACATAGGAGAGCGAGATTAAACAACACATTCATGCAGTTTTAGATAAGACTCCTTAGGGTAGTTTCACATTTGTAGTATTAGGACAGGCAGTGCTTCTAAACATTATGAGCCTAGAATGTGTGATTACGTGCAATTTCCTCTGAGACCTTGTCCTGGATATTTCTGCAATTTTGAGTGTGTGTACAATGGATTAAATCAGAAATCTTGCAGAGGAAGAAATAATAATGCCAAAATACATATTCACAGCTATGTCATTAAACAGAGATGGGCAAACATTTTTGATTCGAGGGCCACATAATGTTTTGAAAAACTGGTGAAGGGACCATTTGCATTATAAATGAACCCTCAGTTACTCCTTTAGATGCACAAAAACATGCACTTCTTCATTATCTTTACCCTGATTTAATGATCTAAATTTCACAACTTGATAAAACCCGTATCTCTACAATTATACATATTATTTTAGGAAAATGAACCATTTGTATTACCCAGAGATGCAAATTTCTTAACTTTCGGTGATAATTAATCTTTTTGAGAACAAAAAGACTGGCGTTTTAAAAATGCGTTGCTTTTGCGGGATGCTGCAACAGTTTCAAGGCGTGATTGTAGCAGTCAAACACGTTTGTCTGGCACGTGTTAACAAATAAAAAACAATGGAAAGTAATGCAGTGGAATGGAAAAACACGTTTTGTGTGAACAGCCTCTTAGAAACTTTTATTTTTGTAGTTAGCTGTATTTGGGGCGTGCCTGAATAATGACAGGCCGGTATAGTGAGTAGTGTTTGTTTACTTTCCATACTTTCTAGGGCTGCAGCTATCGATTATTTTAGTAATCGAGTATTCTACTAATTTTCCATCGATTAATCGAGTAATCGAATAAAGACAAAATTTCTTTATTAAAGAACAATCCTCAATATACAAGAGAAAATAATACTAGGGGTAGTTTCCCAGACAGGGATTAGCTTAAACCAGGACTAGGCCTTAGTTTAAGTAGGAAATATAACTTTTTTTTAACAAACATGCCTTACTAAATACATTTCTTGTGTGCATTCTGAGGCAAAAACAAAGGGCACTGATGTATTTAAGATATGTCAGTGCAAGTTGTTTTCAGTTTGGACCGCTTTTACATTTATTTTAGGACTAGTCTGATGCCTGTCCGGGAAACCGACCCAAAATGAACTAATTTGCTTCTTTCTTTAAACAATTAACATTTTATTGCTAAAATATCATTTATACAGACTGCTAAACTCTTAAAGCTCCCGTTCTGTCTGTGTTTTTGAAGCTTTGATTGTGTTTATAGTGGGCAATATAACGTGTTCATGTTTCACGTGTAAAAAACGCGGTATTTTTTACACAGTTTACTTATCTGTATAGCGCTGTTTTCACTGTCCTCAAAACAGGCTGATGTCTTCCTTGTTAGGTGAAGTCCCTCCTTCAGAAATACGTATTGAGTTCTGATTGTGTAGTTTGTTTAGTGTGTTGTGATTCGATAGCAGCTTAGCTTAGCAGAGCCGTTTGAGCCAAAGCTGGTGACTGACGTATTCCTGTGGGCGGAGTTTAGTCAATGAACTGTTTTCCTGACGTCATTAAAGCAGGAAATAGAGGGCTGTAGTCCAAACCGGCCGTTCGTTGTAGGCTTTTAAAGAGGAATTCTATTGAAGAAAATATATCGCCTGGCAGTGAACTTTGAGCTTTATCATTGCAACATTACACACAAACTAGGGTTTTAAAAATGGTATCAGGAAGAACGTTACCTTTAAGCACAAATCCATTCTTTTTAGTCAATAGAAATTTTACTATAGAAATCACTGCTCTGGTACTACAGAGGTTAAGTGGTTGTGCACACCAAAACTTGTACGCCCGCGGCCGGCGCATGTTTTCAATTGTTTCCAATAGAAGCTCTGCGTTTTTCAAATAAGTACATACATAAGTATGTATTTTAATTATTTAAAACTGTTAATTTAGTAGTAAGATGCTATTACTTAACACTAGATTTTAATAGTTTACATTCATTCTGATGTTTAACAGAAAGACTTTTATTTTGACACTTTTCCACTTTTATCAAAATAAACTTGTGAAATAAACTCTTAGAGCAGCTCTCTGAAGATTAGGTTTATATGTTCACCTGCTCATATGATAAATCCACAAGTGTCACACGTGTAATATGTTAAACCGCGAAACGTATTCACTAAAGAGACATGCAGCACGAGCAGATGACACATTTTTAAAAGCAGACTTTAATCCATATCATGACTTATGCCTTAATTTTGCTGAGGAAATATCTGCAGTTACTCAAGGAGTTGTTAAAGCCCTAATACTTTACTTTTTTTTGTGTATCCTTCCTTTAAAGGTCCACTGTGTAGATTTTTATGGTCCGTTTACACCAACTGCGTTTCAGGCGTCAAAATTGTGTCTACCGTGCCTAGTTTGCAGCTTGAACAATTTGAATGCATTCACGCGTCTAGAGCGAAGTAGACGTGTGGAAAAAGCAAGCATTTGACGCGCGTCAGAGGCAAAATCCGCTTCTTGTGGGAGGGGCAAGTGCTATGCAGTTGTCTGTTTGCAAGATGACTGATGTTGATTGTGCATTTATCGAGAGAGTTACCGGTTTACCCGTCTTCACATTGACTCAACATTGAAATCACTCGCGCTTCACGCCTCTACCACGGCTGGTGTAAACGCAGCATTAGGGACAACTAGTGGTGAGATTGTGAATTGTAACCAACGACTGAGTCCACAGCTCACCCCTCCTTTCCAAACGCATAGAAGTGACAGTAGCTATCACAGGTTAAACACGTCATCGTCTAAGACAACTTACGTGCTATATAGAGCAGTTTGTCCATTGAGGGCTACTGTAGAAACATGATTGCTACTTCCATGTAAGGGGACCCGTAGTGTATGTAGAAAAACGTCTCATTCTAAGGTAATAAAAACAATACAGTTCATTATGTAAGGCCTTAAAAATATAGTTATGTATATTATATTGCATTTCTGTTAAGAGACCTTCTAAAAGTTACACAATGCACCTTTAAGGAATCATCTTGTATAATACTGTCTCATGTACCGGTACTATTCACATTTTAAGCCCAGTTTCAGTATGAGTCTCAGTCGGGTATCCGAGGTCACAACACTAAAGAAGGACAGAAAGAGTGAGTTTCCCAGGAACAAGAGCTCCAATGTGGAGTTGTATTTGGCTTTACGGAGGATGGAAACAGGAGCTGAGTGTTTACACACACACATACACACTAACACACACACAAGAGGACGGCCAGCGGTTTTGCATATACCGCATTAAATGCATCAGCTTTTTGCACGAACACTGCAAGATGCATGGAAACTGGAGCTAAGTTTACTATAATACTCCTATAAATACCCACGCCTCTAAAATCTAACAGAGAATGAGGGTCCATTTGGCAAGAGATATTTTTGAACCTTGCCCTGCACAGATGCAGCGTGTCTGCCAGACGTCTTGGCACTCTGCATAAGTGCTTCGCTTTAATGGAAGGTATTTTCACCACTGTTAAGTTCTTTCACCCGCCGTTGCCTCGAGTGTTATGAGAGCGCAGGAAGCATTTTTAATGGTTAATAATCAAACTCGTGGCCGGGGTAAATGAAAGCTTTAAGTAGGCAACCCTTTAACCTGCTGACCCTGTACCAGATACAAACCACTGTTCCCATTTGTGGCGTGGGCAGCTCCGCCTCCTTTAATTCTGTAGATGTTGATTAGTCAGAGTTAATTTTAGTTGTGTCCTCTGATATACGGTTGGTTAGTTTAATTTAACCATTTATATCTAGTTTAAACAATTTGTCTTTTTTGTAAAACAAAACAAAATTGTTCCAAATTTGTTTAAAAATTCAATACCATTTCTGCTGTGTCCCGCTGACATGCGTTGTAAAAGGGAACAGCAGGTGGCGCAACAATAAATCCTCCTTATGCTAGACCGTCTCATTTCAGTTCGCTTTGTGGCATTTTGAGGCCTTCGAAGACTCAATCCTGCATTCCCATTTGAAGGACCCAGCCTTTGAATTGGGACGCAGCTGTTGACTCTTTGCATTTATTTTTGGTTGCTCTAGTAGCAACTGATTACTTGAGTGTGAAAATGTTTTTATTGACTTTCACCTTTTAAAAAATGTAGTTAAAATTTGAAATGCAGACAATTTGTCTTCCGTTTATAACCGTAGAGTTGATCCGTCATGATAAATTGTTTTCATTAACAGGTACCTGGTGACTCACCTGATGGGCGCAGACCTCAACAATATTGTCAAGTGTCAGAAGTTGACGGACGACCACGTGCAGTTCCTTATTTACCAGATCATACGGGGATTAAAGGTTAGGCTCTGCCCAATCTATTTCCGTTTTACTCTGGGTTATTTACAACTCCATGCCATCGTCTGTGTATAGCATGATGTTTATTTGGCACATAAAGCCATTTTTGCTTTTATCCAGGTTAACTTTCATTGCATTCAAGTAACACATTTTAGCAGTATGTGTGTTATGAAAACCATGACTTTTTTGCTTTTACCAAAGCACTTTTTACACAGACATTCCGTAAAATACACGGAAAAGGCATCCTGGATTTTTCCGGAATCGTTAGATTTTTTGTTCATTCACACTGACATGATTAGCCGGCATCTGATGGTCCCGGAAAGACACGTGACCTGTTCAAAGTCCCGCCCTCTCTTCTACGCAGCGTCTGAAGTTTGCATATTATTTATTATTTCGTTCTCCAGAAACAACTCGCCGTTCAAATGCTGGTGAATGATCTCAGCTTCTGATTGGATATTTGACAAGCTCCCTGATCTCTGCTTTAAAACAGTTTTCAGAAATTTCTCATCGTGATTGTTTATATGTATTTAAAACCCGCATTTTGAGGATCTGAACGATATATCTTGTTGGGATGATGTGCGGGTATTTTCGTTTATTATAGCTCAAATGAGCATGTGACGCGATATTCTTTTATGCTGCTGAAGGATCTCCGTTTCAATGCAGTAAGTGACGAGCTAACTTACCTGATATCTGCTTCAGTCCAGTTTGCTGACATTTCTCGTCGTGAATGTTGTAAATCCCTACGGCACGTGCATCATTGTTTATGCGTCTCATTTATCATTTCCTGTTAACTGCTTCAATCTAGTTTGCAACATTTCTCGTAGTGAATGTTTATATGCATGTTATCTCTCGTTTTAAGGAGCTAAACCATAACTTTTGTTGTGATGACGCACGCGTCCTAATGACTCAGTTTCGCGCAGTGCATTCTGGTTAATTGAGTCCATCAAAGACCGTTACGAAAATTTCTCATGTAAAATGCAAAATGGAAATAAATCACTCGATAACAGGCTAAAACGTCTAGAGTTTAATTCCGCTTTAAGGTCAGTAGGATTGAGGCCAGGACTTTGACTAAGCTACCCCAAAGTCTTCATTTAGTTTTTCTTCAGCCATTCAGAGGTGAACTTGCTGATGTGTTTTGGATGATTGTCCTTCTGCAAAACCCAAGTTTGTTTCAGCTTAAGGTCACTGAGCACTTTTTCGCCCAGGGCCATGTGGGTTTGGATTTTGTTTTCCCGTCATAATAAAACTGCATGTTGTGTTTACTTGTTGTGGCTTTTGTTAGTATTTAAATTTGTTTCATGATCTGAAAAAAAAACAGGAAGGGTTCTCAAACAACTGTTATCTTACTGATTCTTATATTAGATTTAAGTGAATTGATCAGTCTGTATGTCTCTCTCTACAGTACATTCACTCAGCAGACATCATACACAGAGTAAGTAAACCATTTCTGTCCCATTTGTTTGCCTTATGTATTCGCAATGAGGGGTTAAAACTAAAGTGTTAGGTTTCTGAAGATTTTTTTTGTTTTTTAATTTACTTTGTGGTAATGCGTCAGGAACTATGTCTGCATCAGGGGTTATAAAATGCAATATTATAAAAATGATAAACTGTGTGTAAACAAGCTGATTTGCTTGCATATGACATTGTGGAGGTGCAAAGATCATAGAAATAAAGAAGGATAGCTTGACCGATTCTTAATGCGTTATCTGTCAATGAGGAAATGAGATTTTCTCATCAGTATGGAATGTGAACTTTATTGCTGGGTTTGCACAGATAAACAGATTTGTTTTTTAGGGATTCATCTGCACCACTGCTTGTGTAAACCAGTTTTTATGGTTTCTAATTAAGATTATTTCGATGGCGACCTGAATTCGGCTTTCAGAAGGACATTTATTGGTACCTGTGAACGTGCATACCACAGATATTTTCCTTAGTTTCTCCAATTTTTTGTACATTTATTGTAATATTATTAACAAGACTACAAACATACCTGTTTGTTGAATGGATTTTTGTTTTGTTTAAGCATAAAATCTTTAGTCAATGTTTACATTTTTAATAATAAGTCAGTATTTGCGTACGTTTACAGTGGCACACTTTTGTCATATTCTGCATCATTGTAAAGTAAAATAAGAAAGTGGATGAAAATGTATTTGATTTTTAGGAAACATTTGCTCAATTTAAAGGGCACATATTATGCTCATTTTTACAAGATGTAATATAAGAATGCATGTGAAGTTTCGGCTCAAAATACCCCACCGATCATTTGTTGTAGCAGGTCCAAAATGCCCCTATTTGGGTGGAAGTAAAAAGGCGCTGTTTTAATGTGTCTACCTTTAGATGGAGTGAGCTACAGCTTCTCACTTCCTTTCTAACAGACAATGAGAGCTTTTGGTTAAACATATATCTGATTCCTGTGAATCCAGTCTGAGACAATAGTATATTAAGCCGCATTCGTGCTACAACATTCTAAAACCGCATTTTAAGCAGCTAGTCAGTGGTCATGGGTGGGGCTTCATCAGTGTGATGTCACATTAACAAGATAATCAAAATTTGTTTAATGGGGATTAAAAAAGAAGGAGAGGGTGGATTTTTTTCATTGTAGGGGTTGTTGGGTTCACACACTGCCAACACACATTTATGTCCAAACACTTTGTTAAAGTAAAGTTTGCATAATATGTGCCCTTTAAAGGTCATTTTTGTCAAATGTCCAATACTAAATCTAAAAGAAATGTCTTATCTTTCCTACTGTACAGGATCTTAAACCCAGTAACTTGGCTGTTAATGAAGACTGTGAACTTAAGGTGAGTACTCGTTTATCCTGCTCTGTACAAGATATCTGACATCATCTGATGCTTTTTCCACCGTCACATCTTTTATTATTATCCTTCGTTGACCAACACTTGCTTAAAAGTTGTGCAAACACAGGCACACGGTGTAATATGAACACTGATAAGTTTAATCTGGTTTATTGCTAATGCTCGATTTGATATCTGCATTAAGATTTTGGACTTTGGCCTGGCCCGGCTCACGGATGACGAGATGACGGGATACGTGGCTACCCGGTGGTATCGTGCCCCGGAAATCATGCTCAACTGGATGCACTACGACATGACAGGTCGGGATTGCACAACATGCTACAAAATATTTAGGGATATATGTGGGGTATTGGATTATAAAATGTAGTTTTTACTGCTCTGGTAGTTTTGATTACATCAGCAAAGAAAGTTAGCATTTTATAGCATTGTTTAATTAGTAATAAGAAGCAAAAATATGTACAATTATTTTAAAGAAATTGGTGCACCACCTCAGATCTAGAATCTTATAATTTTTTTTTTAAATGCAATGTGTTCATGTTGTTTAAAATGGGGTGTTTTGTTTCCACAAATGAGAGCAGGGTTTTATGTTTTGTGTTGTAGTGGACATCTGGTCGGTGGGCTGCATAATGGCCGAGCTCCTCACAGGACGGACCCTGTTTCCCGGCACTGACCGTATCCTTTTTTTACCCCTTAACTCAAGCGGTGCCCACAAACTGTCTCTTCCTAGAAATCCCTTCTAGTGCTGTCTTTCTTGGCATCTACTGGCCAAACCCCCTATTCACAAGTGTGAATGAAGACACCCACGCGTGTCAGCCAGATCCAATGCACAGCGATCAGTGATCCCGAGGGAAATGAGTCAGCTAGTGTCAGGCCTCTTCATGAGTCACGATGCTTATGGTCTTTTTGACAAAAACATGATCTTTGCACAAAGATTCTGGCCCCATTGCAAGCTACTTGAGGAATATTAATGCATTGGTGATGTATATAAAATGTTTGAGCATGCTCTACACATATTTAGGATACAATGAATGGGGTCTTGGCCTTTTGAGAGAGCAAATGTGATCTGTGGTTGAAATGGAGTACATGTGTTTGAATAGGTTCGCCTATTTTGCTTCCAAAACATGCAGATAAATTTGCTTTCGGTGTGCATTTGTCTGTTTAGTCTGTGTATGTGTGTAAGACTGCCTCTTGGTTTTAAAATTGTATGAATTTAAATGTTCATCAAATGTCTTTGTGAATGTGATAGGTGGAACAAGTTTTTACTACAGCAAACATATTTTAAAGGGATAGTTCACACTGAAATAAAAATTCTGGTATTATTTTTGGCTTTGTTTGACGGTTAAAGGATTAGTCCGTTTTCTTAATAAAAGTCCAGATGGTTTGGTCGCCACCATGTCATCCAGGATGTTGGTGTCTTTCTTTGTTCAGTCGAGAAGAAGTTGTGTTTTTTGGGGGAGACATTCCAGGATTTTTCTCACTTGGATGGACCCCAACGCTTAACAGTTTGGATGCGGTTTGGAATGGCAGTTTCGGGGGACTCTGGACGATCCCAAGCGGGGCATAAGGGTCTTATCTAGTCATTTTTGGCAGGAAAAATAAAAAATATGTACTTTTAACCACAACTTCCACAACCACAACTTCTCGTCTATCTCCGGTCCTGTGACGCGCCAGCGTGACCTCACGCTATACGTCATCACGTCAAGAGGTCACGGATGACGTATTCGAAACTACACCCCAGTGTTTACAAGTGTGGAGAAAGAGGGCCGTTCCGGCGTTGTTGTATGTCTAATGATACTAAATATGTCTTTGTGTCAGTTTATTGTTTAAAATAGTCCACAAATGTGCGTTTCATTTATGTAACATGTGATTTTTCGATGTAAATTACGTGAGGTTGCGTTGGCTTGCCACACAGCCGGAGGAAGAAGAGAAGTTGTGGTTTGAAAGTGCATATTTTTCTTGCCAAAAATGACAGTCGTTTCGCTGGATGGGACCCTTGTGCCTCGTTTGAGATCGTTTGGGGTCCTTTGGGGCTGTAATTTTAAACTGCATTAAAACTGTTGAGTGTTGGGGTCCATTGAAGTCCATTAAAATTAGAAAAATCCTGAAATGTTTTTCTCAAAAAACAATTTCTTCTCGACTGAACAAAGAAAGACATTGACATTTTGGATGACATGGTGGTGAGTAGATTATCTGGATTTTTTTTTTTAAGAAAATTGACTAATTATTTAAGGTTTGGCAGACTCCGCATTGAAGAAAAGCAGCTTAGACATTGTGGAAAACATCAGCACATGGAAAGAGAAAAGTCACAACATAAAGTTGAAATTAAATAATGATAGATTATTTCTTTTTAAAATCTTTGGGGTTTATGGGGTTAATGTTTTTAGAGATGTTAAGATATTATTATTCAGTTCTGTGCACTTCTGTTTGTGTGTTTATTGCATCAAAGCTTGCATGTCTGTTTTCAATGTTTCAGATTTGCATGCATGCACAGATCTCGGTTTCTTTACCCCTCTTCCCTTCACTATTTGCCTCTAACCTTTTCGTGACAGTTGCGCTTGTTCAATAACACCTGCACGTGCCAGATTTAAAAAAAAATAAAAGTGCATTGGCCATTTGCAAATCACTTCTGATGTATTTAGTTAATGTGAATAGATGTGGGGTGGGACTTAAAGGTGCACTGTGTAACTTTTAGAAGGATATCTAGACAGAAATGCAATATAATCTACATAACTATATTATCAGTACTATGTACTATAAACTATTTTGTTTTTATTGCCTTAGAATGAGACGTTTTTATCTACATACACTGCGGGCCTCCTTACATGGAGGTCACCATTTTGCGCCGCCATGTTTCTACAGTAGCCCTAAACGGACAAACTGCTCTACTGGGTTCCTTTTTATTACTACGTTGTCTCAGATGATGACATGTTTGTCCTGTGCTGGCTACCGTAGCTTCTCTATGCATTTCAAAAGGGAGGGGTGAGCTGTTGAATGCAATTCGCAATTTCACCGCAAGATGCTGCTAAAATCTACACACAGCACCTTTAATTGGAATTTAATTGGGTTCTAAATAATGGTTGTTACGTTACAATTGTGCCAGAATATTACTTTGAAGGATGAAAATCTCGATGGGAATCAGGCCATGTTTGAAGGCAACTTGACCCAGCTGTGCATTCTTTTCAAATAGATCATTATTCAGTTCAATCGCAAATAGTTCACCTACGTTGAATTTTGACATTCTAGCAAAATGGTTGACACGGTGCCAACATGGGTATTTGGCTGTTGGTGGACATTTTCAGGAAAGTTTTTCAGGACCAAATGCATTTGTTGAACAAATATGAATCCATATGCGTGAGTGAATGCTGTCGAATTTGATTTCATGATGCAAGAGCTCTTTGATGGCACTTCTAACTTATTGTTGTCATACTTTGAAATAGTAGTTGGTTCAGGTTGAACATCCCGTCACACAGCATGCTTTTGCATTAACTTACTCTTAGTTTGTTGATCTATACAAGTAAACTTTAGTCAGGTAAGTGTGTTTGTCTGTTCTTCTGCGCTTGCCTGTAGCCTTTTCTGCTGAATGTGAATGGGATTATAGTTGCATCTATTACAAGTTAACTACAATTTCTCATTTTATATAGAAATAAAGCCAAATGCTAGCTTTGATTTGTATGTATTTTGTTATCATTCAAAGGTACATGTTTGCTAATTCAGAAAAGGGAAGTTGGACAGGAGTGATACCAGCTGAAAAGTTACTTTCTTTAATGTTGAATTGCATTACATTAACATTACATATTGCATGCATATTGGCTTTGGACCATCATGTCTTCTTTTGTTACATTATTTTACATACTTTTATCGGTTCTGTTTTTGTCCCTTCCTCCAGTACCTGCTTTCATAGTCACCCCATTCCCTGCATTTTCCTTTATTTTGCTCCGAAAGATATTGATCAGTTGAAGCTGATCTTGATGCTCGTCGGGACCCCAGGGCCAGAGCTCTTGTCGAAAATCTCTTCGGAGTCTGTGAGTTTTTTTTTTTTTGTTCTGCCTGAGTTTTGACTCCATTTGTGTTGCAATGACGGCCCGGCGCTCCGTTCTGCTAGCTTCATTTTTGTATCACATCTTGTTTCCTTCCGTATTTGTTGGCACAGACTTGTGTTTGCTTGTTATGCAACCAGCACCTTAATATAGTTGGTATTAGTCAGATAGCTGGCAGATGAAATTGCAAGGTTCTGCTAAAGATCTGCCCACTTGCACGAATGTGTATGAATGCTTTTCGCCTTTCTTTTGCTGTGTGCGGGTCTCCTGTGTCTTGCATTTTCTATTGCGTTTCCTATTTGCTGCTATTTTCTAAACTCTGGATTAGTTCGCTTGAACTCAATTCACTTTTTGTCCGGTCTAACCTAACTGATCGAATGGGAAAACTTTGTGTTTACACTGCCTGCATGTATAAAATGCTGTTGACTAACACAAGACAGGCTGTTGTAGACCAACATTAAGGTTTTTTTTTAGAGAACATTCCTATTGGTTGGAATTTAAAGGAAAATGATATTTTTTTACTTTTAATAAAGTCTTATCTGCACTGTTAAAACTATTTGTTGTTTTAACTTAAGGCGCTCATGCCACTTAAAAAATTTGAGTTAATTTAACTTAAAAATGTTAGCCAATGTTATTTTTTTATTATAAAAAGAGTTTTTTTTCTAATACTAAAAATAAATAATTAAATAATTAAAAATAATTAAAATAATTAAAAAATATTAGAATTAACTTATGACAAATAATTTTATGACAGCACAAACGCTTATTTTTTTAAGTTGAAACAACAAATAATTTTTACAGTGTGCACTGGAGAAAATAAAACTCCCATTAAGCACCAGTAAATAAACATTTCGCTTAAAAATTGCAGCAATTTCTACCTGCGGCTATGTGTAACAGGTTAATTCAGATTGAACCTAATATTTCTTATTTTTCCTTTTTGAAATTAAACCAAAAGATGTTGCTCCAGCTTGTCGAGTCCATTATGAAATTAAGCAAATTATTTTGATCATAAAACCCTTGACCTGGGTTCCTCAAGATATAAACCAGCTTCAGCAGATAATGCGGCTGACAGGAACCCCACCGGCTTCTCTAATAAACAGGATGCCCAGCCACGAGGTGAGCGAGGACCCATCCAAACCCATCCTCGCCTGGATGTCTGGGCTACTCGGGAACGAGCAACCCAGAAGTTTCCAGCATGCTTTTCTTCTGTTTGTCTCGGGGGCGTTTTTAATATTCCACTCTTCCCAACCTCCCATCTCTCCACCTCTTTCAAACTACAGCCTGCTTTTTGTATGCGACACATCTCTGACCTAATTTCTGCCCACAGTATTGTACTAAAAGCGAGTACACTACTGTGGACCATATTTCGGCCTTAAAATGCTGGGCTGTTTCAATATAGAGAAGCAGACTGACACTTTTCATACTCGTGTTTTATGAGAAGATATCAACATATTATATAAGGTGGCTAATTTGTACAATGTTTTTATACGATTTGCTTTCGCCCCGTGACATTTGGAATAGGGGCGGGGTTTCAGTTTTTTTTGTGATAATCGTAGGTTTTTGTACGATTTACTTAGTACGAATTAGCCAACTCGTGAAATACACACTAATTCCTATGAGCTCAAGCTGGAACATATACATATACACTTGTTTATTATATTTTTCCATATTATAAAATAATAATAAAATAGGAATTATATTATGTTCTCATTTTATCAAGAAACTTCTTGACGTCTCACCCAGAGATGCATTTTAAACAATATTAATGGAGTTAATATTTTTGATGCTTTACCTTACTTAAAATGTATGACAATGGGAACTTAAAGGGAAATATCACCCAAAAATTAAAATTCTGTCATTTGCTGCCCTCATGTTGTTACGAACCTGTATTAATTTCTTTGTTCTGCTGAACACAAAGGATGATTTTTGAGCAATGTTTGTAACCAAATGTTTTTGAGCACCATTGACTTTCATAGTAGTATTTTCCTACTATGGAAGTCAATGGTGCCTCTGTTTCCTGCTTCATTACAAATATCCTGCTTTGTGTTCACCAGAACAGGGATTTATGCAGGTTTGTAACAACATGAAGGTTGCAAAATGTTTAGGTGAACCATCCCTTTAAGTAAGACTTAAAGGGGACATATCATGAAAATCAGACTTTTTCCATGTTAAGTGCTATAATTGGGTCCCCAGTGCTTCTATCAACCTAGGAAATATGAAAAAGATCAACCCAGTAACTTAGTTTTGGTAAACCATTCTCTGCAAGCATGTGAAAAAATAGCTCATTGAAATGTAGCTCACCCTGTGATGTCATAAGGGGAAAATACCACCCCTTAATCTGCACTATCCAACCACGGCACTGTCATTTAGTGCAGAGATCAGCTCATTTGCATTTTAAAGGACACACCCAAAAACGGCACATTTTGCTTACATCAACAAAGTGGCAATTTTAACATGTTATAATAAGTTATCTATATGATATTCTGGGGACACCAAAGATTTATTTGACATCTTAAAAAAGTCTTGTGAAATGTCCTCTTTAAGTGCCCAAACACTTATATTTCAGTATATTTTTCACTTTTAGTGCTAATGTTTTATTAATTGAACCAGAAATCCTGTGAGCAAATTGATCTGAATGATTAATCTCTTTCCTCTTTAATTTTACGTGATGATACATATAATACTGTTTGTTTGTCAACAGGCAAGAAACTACATCAACTCTCTACCGCAAATGCCCAAGCGAAACTTCGCAGATGTGTTTATCGGTGCAAATCCATTAGGTAACAAATTCATCTTTCTCAGACCACCTCTGATCACTGATATTGGTTTAAACCACACTGCTGCTGTTGCCAGTGTATTGGCCTACGTTTCCACTTGATAGCAGGATGATGACCTAACTGATTGCTATTACATAACCAACCCACCAACAAACATGCAGCATCGCAGTCTTTGGCTGCAACTCTTACACTTGCAAAAAATGATTTTCAAGAAAAAAAATCTTTGTATTTTTGTCTTATTTTCAGTAAAGATATCTGGAAAGTTTTAGATTGGGATGATTTTCTTGATGAGCAAAACGACCCAAGAAAATAAGTCTGATTTCTACACCAATCATTTCAAATTTAAAGGAACAGTATGTAGGATTGTGGCCAAAACTGGTATTGCAATAACAAAACTTGTGGCTAAAACTGGTACTGCAATCACACAACTAGTGGCCAATACACAAAATGACAACATAAACATCAGTTGAGGGCTGCAACCCCACTTTTTAAATGACAATATCCTGGCCATACCACTGCTGTCCGTGATATAAGTATTTGTAATAAAAATGATTTCATAATGTCTAGTGACATATCAGGGCCATTTTATGATTAATTGATATACATTTCTTACATACTGTTCCTTTAAGTGATGTTGCGCATAAAACAAGCAAAAAAATCTGCCAATGGGGTAAGCAAAAAATCTTGAAAATTTTTCTTAAACACTTAATTCAAGAACAATTTGCTTACCCCATTGGCAGATTTTTTTCGCTTGTTTTATGTGCAAAATCACTTAAATTTGATATTTTTGGTCTAAAAAGACTTATTTTCTTGGGTCGTTTTGCTCATCAAGAAAAAGCATCTTAATTTAAGAATTTTTAGATATTTTTACTGAAAACAAGACAAAAATACTAAAAACTTTTTCTTGAAAATCATTTTTTGCAGTGTACCTCTTAGTTTTATAAATAACTATTTATTGTCTCTTAAGTTATTTGCAATGCCTTGGCTATATAAAATTGAAAGTAATTATCACAAATTTGGGAATAAACTGCTATTTTAAATTGACAGGAAAAGCAAGATGTGTTTATGTCATGCATACATGTATTTCTGATGCAGGCAGCTTTGTTGATTTCATTATGAATAAAAGGTTTGCTTTGAAAATCCTGCTGTGTTTTAGCTGTCGACCTGCTGGAGAAAATGCTGGTTCTGGATACAGATAAACGGATCACTGCGTCAGAAGCTCTCGCCCACCCATACTTCGCCCAGTACCACGACCCAGATGATGAGCCAGAGGCAGAACCCTACGACCAGAGCTTTGAGAGTCGCGAGCTAGAAATTGACGAGTGGAAACGTAAGCATGCTGATTGAAATTCATGGCTTTAAAAAAAGCACAGCACGGCACTTATGAGTTAACAGTGATCGTTTTTATCCACAGGTCTCACGTATGAGGAAGTGGTCAGCTTCGAGCCTCCCGTGTTCGACGGAGAAGAGATGGAGTAGTGAGGAATCCCATAAGCCATCGACTCGCCAGACTTTCATCCGTACAGGAAATGACATTTAAGTGCCTGCCATCATCAACTGCTGGCTTCCTTCGTTCTCCGAGACCGCTTAACAATGCCTTCATAAACACTCAATGTCACATGAGGGAAGGAAAAACACATGCCAACTTCTCTGCTCGAATTGCTAAAGGACACGGAATGTAACTTTTGGGCTCCGTTTTCATGCCCCACCCTTCTTTCTACTCCCAAAATTAACAGCTTTCATTGCCAGAGTGTAGTCGAACAAGAAACCAAAAGTCAGCCAGTCAGATTACTATCAGCTTTCGGGTATATTTAGTGGCGCAAAACATTTACCTTGCTTATAGCCTATACAATGCCGAAGGCCAGACAAACTGAGTACTGTCGTGATACTAAGTTTTAGATATGTAAATAAAAGGGCACAGCTGTAAATAAACATTGATGTGCGATTTAAATTTTATTTACGTTTTGTAGCAAAGCATCGCAGAATGTGACCTTTGTTATAAATCACAAAAAACGAACTAAACCGTAAATCAAATCGGATGCAGAGAATGTTATTACTATTTAGAATGTAAACAGATGAGTATGCGGATACTCTCTGTCATTGACAATAGTAGATGATGTGAATAAGAAATAAATACTGCTTATAAAATGCACTCATGCTCGAAATATCTTGGAAATTATTAAAGGGATAGTTCACCCAAAAATTAAAATTCTGTCATAATTTACTCACTTGAATTTTTTTATATCGATTCATCTGAAAAACAAAACACTTACAGGTTTAGACCAACATGAGAAAGAGAAAATGACGACAGAATATTTATTTTTGAATGAACTGTCCCTTTAAGAGAAAATCGTTTAAATGGTGTTCATCACAATATTTGACATGGTTGAATCTGGAAAAAATATGTTAGTCACACATTTCACACCAAGATCAAAAGAAATTTTGACTGAGGTTCAAGAATATCTCACTATCGTAATGAATATGAAAAAACGATCATATAAATTAAATAGTATTTATACATCATAGTTGTATTTGTCCATACAAATACAGAAGTAAATCTATATATAATGTGAACGAGAATCGCAAACAGGAAATTAGAACAGGAAAAACTTCTAGTGTATTCTAGTAAGAATTTGGTTGTCGTTGAAAACAATGTCCAATTTTTTTCCTTTGATTTCGGTTTGAAGTGTGACTTGGATATGTTCTTGAGATTCACCGTTGTATCTGCCTGATGCTCCTCCGAGTTATTGGTCTGTTATTAAAATGCAGGCCGCTCCTCTAGCTAGACTAGAGTATGGTTTCTCTTATTAATTTATTATTTATAGAAATTGAGAGATGAGTTTAAAATGGTGAACGTGTTTTTAACAGGAAGTATATCAGAATAACTTTATTGCATTGTGGTGCACATACACCAGTTCTCCATTTTTATGCTACACCTTAGATCAGGCTGCTCAAACTATCTTAAATACCTTACAAAAAAATCATATTCATACCTTAAAGCGTATTTTCACTTTTTAAATGATCTTAAAAGCTTTGATAAAATCAACAGTAGCAAGACTGACATGGTTTTTAAAAATATAAAACAATTATATTTACAACAAATTATTTCACGGACCCCCTGGCTAAGCATTGAGGACCACCCAGACCCCCTGCCTTAGATCACATGTTTAGCCTAAAAGTCCATGTTTGTGAAAAATGTAAAGATCCTGAGCCAATACTGCTGTTATTGTGTTGAGCCTGATGATTTAACATCCCAGTTTAAGAAATTCCTGTCTCTTCGGGAATGTGTTTGTGTGGCAATCAGAGCCGATATCTAAGTTATTGTATCAGTTCAGTTGTTTATGATTGTTTTTAAAGTGTCTTCTTTTTCACTGTATATTATTACTTAATTTTATTCAGCAATATTTTCTGCGTTGAGCATGTATTTGTAATGTGAAAGGGGTGTTTCTGTTTGTATGCACATTTACAGGAAAATCACAAAACGTGTCTGTCATTGAAAAGATATCATGGTGCAAATCTGTTAAGTATGGTTTATATTTAGTTTTGTTGCATGGTATGCATTTCTCATGGTTGAGGTCATCATACCTCTCATTCAGGCATATAATCGGTTTTCCTCATTCACTCATACGTTTAGTGGTCTGTGGATGACCACTGCTATACAGAAATAAAGGCAATTATTTTTCACAACATACATTTTTTTGTTGTTACTCATGTTTATGAAGTGAGTTGTTTGTTTTTGACTGGGCTGTTTCTCAATAGTACAAAGACAAATAATAAGGGTGGTGTCAGTTCAAACTCATTATTTGAAACCTGCTGCCCTCAAGTGGTAGCATTTCTTACTGCACATTATGTCTCTTAAAGGGATAATTCACCCAAAAATGAATATTCTGTAATTTTGTCATCCTCCTGTTGTTACAAACCTATATTAATTTATTTTTTGTGATATATACAAAAGAAGATGTTTTGATGGAGGATGGTAAGCACACAGTTGATGGTACCCATTGAATTCCATAATATTTTTTACCATGCAAGTCAGTGGTTGTGATCAGCTGTGTGCTTGCCATCATTTATCAAGGTGTCTAATTTTGTGTTCATCAGAAAAAAAGAAATTCAGTCAGGTTTAAAACAACATGAGAATGAAAATTTTTTGCAGAGTTTTTAATTTTTGGACGAACTATCCCTTTAAAATTTTTGAAATAAAATTCACACTTTTATTCCAGTAAGTGAATGATGTATAAATGAAAAAAAAATTGTTTTCTGTAGAAACATAAACACTACAAACAAGCTTTTGAACAATGCATGTTCAAAATAGAAACAATTATCATCCACTAACATTTGCATTTATAATGTGTTACAAACAAATATAAAAAATGGAGAAGCTAATTCGAGCTGTCAGAAAAATTATTGTTTGTTTTGTAGACAAAATTTACAAAAAAAATGATTGAAATACAAATCCAAATTCCTAAAAAACTTCTGACTCCGTGTGAGATGTTAAATAAAATCAGAATGCAGTCATTTGCATCTCGTTAACCCATATTTTAATCATACAATAGGGTTGTTGAATGCTTTATTCTGATTGGTTGAGAAATGTTTCACAGGTACGCATTGTTTTTTAATAAATGCACACCTGGCCTGCCAAATGTCTTAATCACCAAAGCAACGTCTTAATGTCTGTGGTAAATGTGGTATAAACAGAATAATTGACTCTGGTCCTTTAAATTATTTGAAAATAATGCTCACCCGCGGTGTAAATGCGGTGCTTTACCACCTTGGGTGTGCATTATTTTTGAATAATTCAATGATCCCTTGTCAACAATTCCCTTCTTGAACATAGAAAAAATACGAGGATATATACCATTTAAAGAAAATTTTTTGGGATAGAGCCATGTTTACCCTTGTGTAGCATCCTCTTTCTTATAACAACATTCCTGCTGAGGAGACCAGGGGACTCATTTATAAAACTTTGCTTAGGATCTTTACTAAAAGTCTACGTACGCACAAAAGCCAAAAATGGCATACGCCAAAAATATTAAGACTTATAAAACAAAGCAATGTTCCCTTTTTAAATCACAGATGAATCATCGTCAGATCTCACCCTGCAAGACCATTCTCCCATCAAGTTTGTTTTAGATCACAACCTTTGCATGGGAACTGGCATGCTTTATAAATGAGACCCCAGTTTATGAAATTTGGGAGAGGAATGTTTTCCTGTCTGATACATAGTTGTTCAACAGTCCTGGGTTGTCATATTGTTTCTTTTAATGATGCCCTAAATGTTTTTCTCTCAGTTGGTTGAAGGTCTGGACTGGGGGCCGGCCAATTCAGCACCCAGACCCTTTACTATGAAACCATGCTGTTGGAATACATGCAGTATACAGTTTGCCAATGTCTTGCTGAAATATGCAAAGATGGATTAAAGCAAATGTTGCTTTTAAACCTGCATTAAACCTCCTTTCAACATTGATGGTGCCTTTCCAAATAAGAAACCTGCTCATTTCATAGGCACTAATGCACCTCTATTCCAACAGATAACAATATGGGTGGCCCCTCTACTCTTTAGGCCATAGGACACGACCATGATGTTGTGCATTGCTGTTTATATGTGTTTAGAATACACTTGAAATACTTGTACTTTGCATGGCGACAATAAAGCTGAATCGTATCTTATCCAATCAAATCCCTGCTGAAAAAAACATTAAAACCATTACAGAAAATTCTAATGGTTTCCATTAAAATACCAATAGGAACCATTAGCTTTTACCATTAAAACCACTACACTGTAGTGTGTTTTGGGCCATATTCCATTAGAACCAATAAAATTCCCAATAAAACCATTCAAATTTTCTGTAATGGTTTTATTGTTTTTTTTTTTAGCAGGGATCTTATGCAAGTCATAATCCTAGGTATTAAACTAGTCCAGTGCTAAAGACTTTTAACTCAAGACCTAATATTTACTAATATATAGCTTGTGACGGCTCGTACTTCATGTGTATCAACTGTGTACCAAGTTGGTGGATTTATACCAACTCACCCACTAACTTCTAGTGAGGAGTTATAAATACTTAAAAAAGTTAAATGGGCTAAAGTTATTATACATTTATTTTTATAATTTATAGCAAGTTGAAAATTACTTTTAATTCAAGTTGTTTAAAACATTCAAGTCCAACATGGAATTTTTACAGTGTGGGTGTGATACATTATTGTTGTGCGTGCTGCTGTTGTTTGAGGAAGAAGTTTTTGTGCGCATGCGCTGACCGTTACATGTGAGCGCTTAGCAGCCGGTGCAGCATGGAAAGGAAAGGTGAGCATCAAAACCACATTAACTACCGTCCACTGCAACACATCTATAATACGTACACATATAACAACACCGATTAACACCACACCGATGCCCATGTCAAATCCTTATTACGATATACGCGACATGAGACCTGCCATCGCTTGATAATGAAGACAAAAGCCCGTGTGTTTAGCTCGTGCTAATATAACGGTTTTGAGGTAGCTTTACATGAACAACTCTTCATATCGCAGCATTTTACATACACGAAACATGAACTATCTATTTCTAACACTTTGGCTGTGTTTCTTTGCTTTTTGTGTTAGTTGTAACGTAGTTATTATTAATTTGTCGTGTTCCTGTAGCCTCGCGTGAGCTGCTGCTAGCTAAACTTTCACACGGCTGTGACAAAATATTTACGTTGATTTTCATGAAAGACAATAATTGTTTTGTTGTTGAAAGCTTACTCTTTTTGCTTTAGTGTGTGACAGAAAAGTGATAACAATATAAATATGTGAAGAACTATTTTAAAGAACTAAGTGCAAGACATTACTATGGTAACTATGGTTACCGCCATAAATACCGTAATCTACAGTTAAAGTTACTACTGTAAGACAACAATAAATTAAAATGGGTGAGTTTGTGACCGATATCACGTTACCACAGTGTTAAAGTAAGTTTGTAGCAACAATGACTTAAGTAAAGATGTTTACCATGGTAAGTTCTTGTAAGGTAAGTTATTTATAGCAAAAAAATGAAAATGCTGTGCTAATCCTATCATCAATTAATCTTAACTGTAATATGCTTGATTGCTAACTGGAATAGCTACAGAAATGTTTTTAAATCATTGGGGAAAATGGCAGAAATTAACCAATTTATCTCTGTTGTCTGGCAGTACTTGCTCTTCAGGCGAGGAAGAAAAGGACCAAAACCAAAAAACCTGGCAAGAAGTGAGTTTTTATCTTCAATCTATTGCTGAATACTTGGCCTAAATGATATCCGAACTACAACTTGCATTAAAAATATAAGTGACAACTCTTCCATTTTGTTCTGTGTATAATGCTGGTTTGTACGTTTGTCTGTGTGTCACTACTTGCTGAGATGGATTAGATACAGAGGTCACATTTTGAGTATGGACTATCATACTTGCCAATCACGTCACTGTCACTTCGCGTTAACACACTAAAGGCCGAAGGATAGTCAATTTGTTAAACATACGTAAGGGACTGCGTACAGTGCGTGTGTTGCAATTTTGTCACCAGAAGAGTCCGCCTGTATTTTTACGTGCGCTGCTGGATTTTTGAATCCTCGGGTAAATTTACATTGTACAATTACATTGTAAAATTACATGGTACACATAGCTCACACATGCGTATACAGGAGTATGTTGTAGGGTTGCCGCGGTGACAGAATTTTCCCACCGGTTAATCGGCGCGTCACAAACCCGGTGATCCCGGTATCACCGTGTGGGAGGGGCTTATAAATGCGCATGCAGATGTGCACATTTTACTTTCACTTTTGAATTACGCAACTGTTTAAATACAGCGCTTGCCAAAGCTGCGTTAAATCGCGTATAGATTTGCGTGCAATGCGAGTCCAACAGCTGGTTTAATTAAGTGCTTGAGTCAATGTGCGCATGTAATTCTCACAGAACCCACCAGTCCCAAGCAGAGCAACTGGCTACTTCTCCATAAAACGCTGCTTGAATGATGGGTTTATTATTTTTCTTGATGAAAAACACAACAACAAAACGATCTCGCTTATATTCAACATCATATATGTATATTATAACAAAAACGAGTAAGCACGCGGCCATTGTCTGGTCAGTCAGCCTGCCTCGCACACTCAGGAATAAATGAAATCTGACACCTGCTGCTCTGTGACGAGACGCGCATTCAGCTTCGCTGAATTCAGGCAGCAGACACATTCAGTTCTTAGTGTGTTTGCGCTCTCTAATGAAACTAAATGATTTAATTACACGAAAATATCAAAACGACGGTGAAAGACGGTGTCGCGGTGGGCAAGTGTTCTAACCGGTGAGAGGCTGAAGCACCGGTTATCACCGTTTCATCGACTATCGCGGCAAGCCTAGTATGTTGTATGTAGACCACGAGATGTATTGCAATTTGTCGCAATGCGCAAGCGTCGAACATCAGCGCACATATGACTATACCCAGGAATTTCTTACGTACACAAACATCCTTGCCATGATGCTTAAGTTTAAACCAGAGTAAACACAAGCAGTGTGGGTATTTGGTCTGAAGGGACCTGGTTTAGTAATGTTTGGCTGTACAAGATTATTTCATACTGATTGATTACACGATAATGAATCATACTTAGCAAAACTCTTATAGTCGAAAATTAGGTATGCACGATAATTTGCATGTGATTGTCATTGCGCATCTCCTCAGTGAAGTCGGTTACGTGATTTGAAGAAATCGCCATCACCTGCTTTCAGATGGAGCGGCATTTACTACACAAAGCCGTAGTTCACTGGCAAGCGGGGCAATTTCGCATTAATTATCGCGGATGTATCGCCTGCGATATGTATGTGATAAGGCCCAGCTTGTGTAGTAAATGCTGCTCCCTCTGAATAGAAGGTGATTTACTACTACTAATCAAGGAACCGGCTTTACTGACGAGATGCGCATGATACGCATGCGAATTATCATGCATGCCTACAGAAAATGTAAATATAGATTGCTAAATATTTTGTATAATTATTAAGAATTATTTTAAAAAGGTTAATACCCCAAAATTTACTCACCTTAATACTATTTTAGGTGTGTATATTACTTCCTTTCTTCAACTGAACACGTTCAATTTAAATATTAAATATCCCGTCTATTCCTAGTTTTTTAAGGGCATTAAATAACGTTTTTTCTTAAGCCCATTCAACACAAGAAAAATGAATCCAAATGATTCTGGTTGGTTAAGATTTCAAAAATGTTGGTACACTTGCTCCAGTACATTGGGCCTCGTGACTTGAGGCCCACGAAAGCCAATAATTGTCTTACATTTGGGCGACCCACCATTTTTTTAATCTTGATGTGTTACATTCAATCGTGACATATCGATCACTAAATACACTCAAAATAGGAATCGTTTTCTCTTGAACTTATTGTTTCGGTTCAAGTGACATTTTGACACCAGAGTCATATGAATTTCTTTATCTGATGATGGATGGGCTTCAAAAATAAAACTGTCATAATTTAATGCCATTACAATTCTAGGAAGAACCAGGATATTATTAAACATCCCTCTAAATGTACTACAAACCTGGATCAAAGGCACTTTCTCTGGTACAAAGGTTTAAAATAATTTATTCACATTGTGGCACACACTGACATGAAAAACAATTAAAAGACTGCACATTACTTATACACTAAAGCAAAGCACATTATATTGAACACTTTTTTGGTAAAGCATCTAATGTACCGACCATTGGAAATGTAATGTGGGTGGTTTAAGTGAGATTTTATCTTGATGCAAACGAGCAGCAATTTGCTGTAAACTAGGTAGACCGTTATTGTAATTGTGAGTAATTTTGCCTTTCTTTTTGACTGTGGTGCTGTTGCATTGCACAGAAAGTCATGCATTTTAAACAGAGACAGAAATCATGGACATTTCAAGATTTGTGCAGGACTC
This sequence comes from Misgurnus anguillicaudatus, assembly GCF_027580225.2. Taxonomy (NCBI): domain Eukaryota; kingdom Metazoa; phylum Chordata; class Actinopteri; order Cypriniformes; family Cobitidae; genus Misgurnus; species Misgurnus anguillicaudatus. The sequence continues at coordinate 12,774,289 of NC_073350.2, forward strand.
TAGGCTAACTTTTAGCGCTGTTTGTACTGGTGCGCCTTTTCTTAGGTGCACCAGCACAAAGTTAGGTGCACCCAAATCGCATTTAACACCGCAGTTTTACAAGTGTTCATTGTGTTTAAATATACAGAATTTTTTTTTAATATACAGAATATAATCTTACATGTATTTTATAATTTTCATGATGTAATTTCCTTTTCCTTGTATGTATATTGCTTTTCTATGTTTGTTCTAAAATCAGTTTTTTTTTTACATAGCTTTGTGCTCATGTTAAGTGTTACATATATTAAATCAGCAAAAAAGAAAATTCAGGCGAATAAGAGAACCCCAAAATAATGAAAACCAGTAACAAAAACAGCATGACGATAACTGAAGCTATAAAAACAGTTTGTTCTACGAGTTAATTGCTGAACGATCGCACATCTGCCCTGAAGTGATCTGTTACATAAGATACTTTTGTGACGGCCATCAAGCCTTATTTCCCTCATTCTTCCTCTTATGCATACTGTACACACTTTTATGTATGAAAAGCCCAGGTGAAACTTGGGCTGAAGAAGTATGACCTTTGAGGTCTGCCTGTGTCCTTGAAATACAACATGACAGTCGGACAGCACCATTGCCTAGTCCATCTGCAGGAACTTTGAGGGTTACGTGATCATCATTATCACATTTGTTTTACTCTCCATGAGCCATCTGCTTATCTTATCATGCCCTTTCTTTGTACTGTGCATTCATGCCACACCACGTTTGGCAGAAGCAAATTTCTACCCAATTATCACCCCTCCTCTGCTTCTGTTTCCGATGCCCTTTCCCTCCCTCCCTCCCTCCCGTGCTGCCTGGTTTTCCGGCTCGCTAGTGTTGGATCAGTAGTGTTGAGACGGGCACTGAGCTGAGAGCAGGCTGGCTCTGTGCAAAAGATAGAACAAGTCAAAGTCTCATCTGCGGTTCGACTCTGGCTCACGCCGAAGTGTTTTGCACGCTGTCCTCCTCTGCCATGTGGCTTCTGGACTGGATTGTTTCGCTCAACACAGCCGTGGTGAAACTCGCCAGCGGTCTGAGGTGCAAGTGAGTGCCACTGCATGCGTGTGTATGTGTGGAAAGTAAGGTGGCGTTGCTGACTTATTGATGTCTTATAAATTTTTAACTAGGCAGGTGATGCGTTTGGTCAGGGTCAGGTTTACTGTGGCTCAGATGGATGTGTTTTGGGTGTGTTAGTTAGGGATGCAGGACAAAGATAGGTTTGTTGGTCACCTTGTAGACCCCTTTATGCTGGTGTCATGCATGCAAACTTTGTCAACCACCCATTTTTGTCAAAAGTTGGATTCACACGTATGCACAATGTGTTTGCTGAGTTGTGAAGTTGCGTCCCCAGGTGTAGTCACTCATCTATAGCTGTGTGCAACTCTCAGCACAGTGCTGAAAAATGAAATGGCTGTTATTGCACTTCTGGCTGCAGTAGGATTTTTTTCTAGCAGTGAGGATGGCTATTATGTAAGCTGTATCCTCTACAACTGCAGCACAGGGGGTCCGGGGTACTGCGGACTGCAGTGTGTGCGGTTATCTGAACAGGTTCTGTCAAACAAAATCGGGTCACAGTGTTGTTGGGGAGCTGAGCAGCATGCGGCTGCAGCACTGGCCTGTTTAGCAGGGCGCTTTCTGTTTTGTGTTTAGTTGAATAGTTTTTAATTATGCTTCTGACAAGACCAAAGTCATATTCGTCATGCTAACTAATACTGTTATCATTAAAATTTATACAATATACACACAGGCATATAATAATGCTATTTTTATAATAATGCACCCTTACATGTGTACCCGTTTCAGCAGCAATAACATAAACAAATGGCTTTTGTGGACTAAACGCAACTTCTGGTAGACTTTCACACAGAATCAATGACAACAGAGTCATTTTACAGTAATTTATACCTGATAACTAGTAAAGTAAATGACAAGTAAATAGCATTCGTTATCATATCTAACGCGTATCAACTATTACACTGAGCTAACATTACTGTGTGATATTAAATACAATGTATAACAATGTATAAAATGTTAACTGCAAGTACTTGAATTCTTGCCTGACTGCCAAACCTCTCTGCACATTTGTGATCCATGCTCGTCATCTCCCCTCATCTTTAGCAAACCAAAACATAAATACAGACTTTGGTTCAGGACAGGTGCGTAACCATGACAACACGCGTCGTCCTATAAAACCGTCTATAAAGACTTTAAAAGGGGCCAATCACACCAAAAGTGTTTATGGCAGCTGCAGGCGCCTTTTTTGAATGCTATTCTATGAGAAGGAAGCGTTTGCGCGCTGTTTTTGTCCCCAGCCGCAGCACGCGCTTTTGAAAGAGTGCTGAGAGCGGAGAAGCGCCCGACGTCATTCACGTCTTTCCATTATCCAATCAAATGAGAGGAGAGGCGGGCCTTACGTTGTGGCGAGGGAAGTTTACATTTGCTTTGAAGAACCGGACTCCACTCGCTCACTCTCTCCTGCGTATTTGTGCACCTCTCAACCACAAGGTCAGAGCAAGCGTCCTCTTTTTAAAGTTTCTGCTAATATGACAGTTAACAGCAAAAGAGCGCTCACGCTTCAATATTTGATTGACAAGACAGCTGACTCGGTGGTTGCTTAGTAATATGAAAAGCCGCGCCGCACTGCTCTTTTTTAAAAAAGGCAGTGCGTCGCGCCTTGCGTTTGCAAGCGTTTAAAGCGCTTTTGGTGTGACTGCGCCCTTAGTCTTTATATGGCTTATGAATTTAAACCTGTCGTTAGCTCTATAAATGTGTAATTAAAGCTGTGTAGATGTAATAGTTTTGTTTGCCTAATGTGCAATGGTTGCAACTCATTTATGTAGTGCTCAACGTGACTCTTCAAGTCTCACGGTCGTAAGGTTGCAACTGTGGTGCCCTTGAGAAGGCACCTTACCCTAATTGCTCCCTGCGTGCTGGGATAGCTGCCCACTGCTCCAGGTGCATGTGTGTTCACTACTCACTGGAATGGGTTAAATACAGAGGTCACTTTTCGAGAATGCGTTGCACACTTGACAAGCATGTTACTTTTCACTTCACATTGTACGCGTAGGTCCCGTGTACTGGAGAATGCAGTATGTAGCCCAATGCATTTTGTCACAATGCGCATGTGTTGAACGTCTGTCAAATAAACTATACTTTGCAAGGCTGTGCATTTGACCTTGCTGGAAACGTTTTAGTACAAGTAAAAAAATAGACTATACTCTGGGGCTTAAGGAGGCGAGGGTGTGTCTGTGCTGCAGCAGGGTGTTTGTTCCGCTTTCTATTAGCAGCTCTTTAGGTAAACATGCATTAAACTTCTGTCTTACAATAAAAAAACATATTTCAGTATTATCATCCACCAGATAGAATACTAAATACATTAAGAAAAAACATTGAAAAATGCATTAACAAGATTTTACACTAGATAAAATACTTAATAGGTAAATGTATCATATATTAAGTTCAGTTTGAGTGGTTATTTTTAAATTTTGTGTGTATGTATCAATATTAAACAAGATTTCAACCCACCAAATTTTTTACAAATGTATTTTATTACAGCACCTTATATCTACAGGGGAACTAAGTAGTGTTTTGTATCAACAGCATTTTTTGTGTTTCAGCTGTAAAACTTGTAATATAAAACCAATACACTTCAAAATGGCGGCCTCTGTAGGTTAAAATACGTATTACATGTTGGTTTTGTAATGTAAAGAAAATGTAATGAATGCAATGAAAAAACAAATGTAGTGTTTCCAATGACAGATTTTTTTTAAAATGTCAGTTGTAATTTATTAAGGCATAAAAGTCTTTATAGTCGGGTTATGCTTTAAGTTTAGAATTTGTACAGCCTACAACAACTTTAGGGTCATTCACACAGCATGGGTTGGGTTCTTGCAGTCATAGAGGTCTTAAAACTAGTTTTAACTCCACAACAGAAAAATCGTTTTCAAACACAAGAACGTGTGCTGCTGTAGTTACGAAATGCAAGTGTCCTACAAAACACATTATCAGAGACTGATGTCCTGTCATCATCATGCCCTATGATAACCTCTATCCCTCTTTCTCTCTCTCTGTTTTGCATTTTCTTTCTGGTTGGCATGTATTGCATAACGGAGCAGGTTTAATCTATAAGGGCACTAGATGTGCAGAGTATACTGCAGCTCGCAAGCTCGAGTCAGTTCCCAGCTTCAGTCCTGATGGGACGCCTTCACATTCATATTCTTTAACAGAAGCTACGCTTGTTCGGTTTGCTGCAGAGAGGGAACTGACAGTACGCTCCACTGTCTCTGGTTTTGCATTGCAGTATGAAATTATGCTGTATCATAATAGCTGACTCCTCTCATTATTTACTTATAATGTTAAGAAGTCAAGGAATCATGGTTTACAATTTAAAAATGTGGTGAGTGGCAAACCCTTACTGTAAGTGGTGATAGTTGGTTAATGAACTATGATTTCTTATCTGCCTTTAAACAATCTGCCAAATGCGTAAATGTAAATGAAAGTTTATGTAAAGAAAGACTTCAAGCCTTGGCCTTTTTTAATTGATGCTTTTGCATTTGTGCGCATTGAAATTATGTGAAATGAAAAATAAAAGATGAAGAAAAGAACACTCCGAGATTACACATTTAAATTGATAATTTACATGTTTTTCACATTAATCAATGTGTCATGACAACTAACATGCATTAGATGTATTAATTTATACCACTTCATTAATTTGATATTAAAGAGGGCGTCACGTCACAGTTTTGTGAGTGTAGAGTAGCGCTTGTTGTTTGACGTTTCTATGATCACAAATGCAGACATGGTTTTATGTTTTTGTATCCTTGCCTTACCAATCTGTTACATTTTGTTCAAGCCGGGTTGGCAAAATGTTGATCGATCAGCTTGGTCATCTGCATTTTCTGGATCACATTCAGCTCGTATTGATAAGGTAGTAAAGAAGATATTAGTTGGGACATTTGGCATTACATATTTAAAAAATAATTTCATAGGCTAAACCTACGCCAATCTTGACAAACTATATACCGTTGGAAAGCTCTAGGAATGTAGTTTTTATATTTCAACACCGTTTTGCGAAAAAAAGTCATTTTCTAAAAAGGTGCAGTGCAACAGGTGGACCGACGGTGTTAAAACATATTTATTTGTAAATATCCTATAAACCTGAAATAACCTTGACAAACTATATATTGTCGGAAAGGTCTGGGAATGTAGATTTCGTATATCAAGGCCATTTGATGATAGAAATTGTATAGTTACAGTCATTTTGTTAAATGTCACTTACCCCATAGGAATACATATGAATGATTATATATTTATAACACTAATACCCTATAAACTTGAAAATATCTTGACAAACTATATATTGTTGGAAAGCTCTGGGATTGTAGGTTTCATATTTTAAGGTCATTTGATGATAGAAATTTAGTAGTGACAGTAATTGTGATAATTGTCACTGACCCTGTAGGAGTATATATAAATTTGTATGTATTCATAATTCAAAGATCTTAAAATAAATCAATGAATCTTCAAAAATCTTGACAAACTATGCCGTTGGAAAGCTCTAGGAATGTAGTTTTCATTTTTCAAAACCTTTTTGCATTGAAAACAATGTAGAGACAGTAATTTATTAATTTGTGACAAGATAATGCAGCTAACCATTGACACCTAGTGGCCTTCGCTGATAAAACCACTAAAAGTGTGTCAGAAACCTAATCTTTTATGTTTTTAACTTAAAATTTGGTTCAGAACTTGTTTAGACTTGTGCCTTTATGGTAGTGGTGTTTTAGGAGTAAAACATTTAAATTTTTATATAAATTTGATTAAAAAGTATATACTTTATTGCATTATTTGTATTATTTCAAATAAATTTAAACTGGTATAACTTTTTATTTATTTAATATTCACAACTTCAAACTTCAGTGAAAAACTTTAAAGTGTCCTCTTTAAAACAAGACCAAGATTTTGCTTCTAGACCAAAGAATGCCAGAGTTATAGTAATTTGAAGGTGCAAATCACATTTTCACCCCCCCCACACTCAAAAGGTGGGTGACAGTTAAAAGGTTAACTCCTGTCAGTATTGCATTGGGCGCTGATCTTCCAAATATGGCAAAGTGTGTCATATTTCTGGCTGAAGATAAAGGTATTCAGGCCAATCACAACATACTGTTTAGCTGCCAATCAGAGCACACCGTGCCTTTCAGAACGATGAGCCTTGTACAAAAACAACGCGTTTCAGGCAGGTAGAAGCAACAATAATGTACGATATGTGGAAAATGTGTCTTTTAAACCATAAAATACGCAATCCCATTTTATTACACCAAATGCTCAAAATAATGCAAAGTATTAGGTGCTCTTTAATACATTGAAATGCAGTTGTCAAGAACAGGTAATATAACTAAGAAGGTAATATAAAACATTGGCAATGCGTTAAACTTTACTAGCTGTTTTGTAGAAATATTTATCTTATAATGGGAAATACACTGTGTAAAACAAGTACATTACTGAGATCATATTGTTCTTCTAAAATGAGCGAGCTGACAAGACAGATTTGTGAAAACCAGAAGCCAGCAACAACTCTGGCACAGTTCTGTGCCTGCAAATGGAAAAGCTCTCCAGTCATCACAAATCTCTTCAACAGCTCACAGATTTGGTCTCTGTAGGAGAATGGCTAGAAGTCAATTCTGAGAAAGGTCAACAGTAAAGAGTCATTCACACTGAAAGCAATTTGAAGAGACCAGAAGAAACTATTTTCAATGAGCTTTGACACATGACAATAATGTTGAGTTTATTATGCAGTTATTAAAGTTCATGTGAAGATCACCTCTAGTGCAGTTGACAGTATAGACGCTGGTTGATTATGTGCAGCCATGAGTCACCTCATCCCAAACGATCCCAAATAATAGTTGTTCTTGACCTTATGTGGCGCTGTGGTGCCTGATCGGCTTATGACATTAAATAACCACACAAGATATTTAAAGGCATATTACAAAGCAGTCTGCTATCAAATCGCTCTTTTTTACTGTAATCATCTGTTTGCGCAGCGCCACTTTAACTTGAACACACTTTCAATTTCAATGAACTCCATTGTGCTCACTCTGGTGAGGAAGCGTGCATATCTTTTGGACTTTATTCAAAACAATCTGATCAAAATGAGGTAAACGTACTTGGGTCTGAATCAAAAAGTGTAGTGTGAGTGCAGCCAAGCAAGGAAAAGTGAGAAGGAGGAACAATCGCACACGTGTACGGTTTGGTACAATTAGGTACAATGCGAGTACGCCCTTAACATTGTTGTCACCATTATAAGCACAATCTTAAGTTGTGGAGGCAGGCATGCTAGCCACTACACCACAGTATCTTCATGCCAGTTCTTTCTTGAAATAAGAAATTTGTAAAAGTAATTTGATCTTGGTTTAAATAAAGGATGCCACAATTCGCGTTCGGTAAAATCTCAATGGTCCAATACACGCATATGGATTGCGGTTTTTCGGTTTATGTGTCTAAATTTGTCAGTTTTATTATTCCCTGCACATCTGTTCTTGTGTCTGCAAATCCACGTGCCTCGCCGCAAGTAAATATAAAGTCACTATGGACTACAGACTGCCAACTATGCTTGCGATGCTGGTGTCAGATTTCACACACGCTTTACTATGGCGAGCGGAAAAGAGAGAAACCAATGCAAGGCTGCCCGCCATCTTTTAAATCTGTAGTGTGAGTTAATTATTTGTCAGTGTGAAGATGCAAATAGACTCAAATTTGTGAGGACCAATGCAAATGATAAGATTGGCGGTATTTGCCTATCCAAAGTGTCAAAAAAGCAGTTGATCGTGTTACAGAGTATTTCTGTGCCGAATGCACTTCGCCAAGGTTCGTACAAGTTTCAGAACATTTTTTTCAATTACAGGTTTAGCTGAGGTATCAGGGGTTTCTATACGTATCACTTTTTATGGGCACTTCCCCGGAAAACCACGCCCACACGTCAATCAGCGGGAGAGTGAGAGCCAAGGACGCTAAGTCACACTTCGCGCGACAGCTTTGTTTTATATCAAGACTCAACAATGGCAGGAAAGAAGAAGTGTGTTTTTGCATGTAAGGAGAAGAAAGCCAGCCTTATGAAAACAATGGATATAGTTTGTTTATCCAGGGTAGCAGCAGAGTTTTGCGTGTGTTGGTTTAACGCTGGATTTCATTGAAAAGTCTCAACCGGGTCATGAGTTGCATGCGGTAAGACAGACTTCTGTGTTATGTTGGAAATAGGAGCATAATTGCACATTATATAAACAACACGAACATATAGTGAATCATAAGTTATCCAGTCACTGTTGTATAAAGTGTTGACTCATGACTTGCTTCTCCCGCAGCTTGTAACTCCTCTTTCTGAAATTTTTGATACGTTATCGGAAAGAATCTGTAAAGCTTTTCTGCCTTTTAGAAATCTGATAAAACTAAAGACTCTTTGGAGATACAGTGTTTCCCACAGGATTTTGAGGAGACTGTGGTGGTGATGACGTCACCCGCTAATTAGCATATATGTGATGTCATCATGTCGTGTTTGCGTTTGATCTAGTGTTGGCACCTGAATTATGTTTCACTTCTACTCTTTGATCTGTATCTGTTTTTGATCTGTATTATATATCAAATTATATTTTAAGCCGAATTAAGCTGTTTTAAATAGTGAAATAAAAATGTAAATGGGAATCATGAAAATTCTATTTGTGGGGGCCAGTGTTGATTCTGTGGTGGGCCACCACAAATAAATCAATGTATGGGAAACACTGAGATATGAAAGATGTAATACTAATCTATAGGTACTCCAGATTAACATCAGATACGCAGAAACAGTGTGTGTTATGGACGCTTTAACTACAGTGATTTACAATGGCCAGTTAATGTGTTCACGTATGTTTATTTTCCAAATTGGTCAAAGGTAGATTTTTGTATTTCAGTCAAACAAAGAATTGCAATTAAAACCATTTTGTTGTTCTTAACAACTCGATATTCATGTTGCCTAGAATAATGTAAAAACACTTTAATTGGCTAAATCCAAACCGTAAACTTTGGTTTAAAAACTGAGGTACATATTGAGCGATATATCTCTAGATTAAATTAGGGATGCACCGATACCACTTTTTCCATCTCCGATCCGATTCCGATACCCGAATTCTGAGTATCGGCCGATTCCGATACCTGCCGATCCGATACTACTGTATTTTTCTTGAGCAATTTAAATTACACACAGACACACACACACAGACACACGCACACAGACACACACACACACACACACACACACACACACACACACACACACACACACACACACACACACACACACAGACATACACTATATAAATGTCTAAATCTAGCATAATATAATTATATTATATATAATTATACTTTTAAATTAAAAACCAATAATTTAAAATGATTTACAAGTTACAAGAACATTAGTAATTATTAACAATGGCAGTGTTTAGGAGAAAATAAAATAGGCACGTTTGATCAAATAAGTATGCTAAATATATTTTCCTTAATTGCGCAAAAAGTCACAGTAAAAAGCTTTAGTGTGCAGATGGTTATTTTGGGAATTATGCACTTAACCGGACCTTTTATGCACATTTCGGGTGCAGAATTGATGCGCCTAAATCATATTGAGTGCGCATTCTGCGCAATACTGTGCAGCATTGATGCTCTAGAAGCGTCCTCACACTCGCATGGGAATCCTCGCTCCGCAATGGAAAGCTATGTTCATAACTATTAAAACACAAAAAGATTTGATGCATCGTGTGCTCAGCACATACTGAATTGCATCCATCCAACAACTTAGTGAGACGTTATAAAATCAGATCTTTAAAACAGCCTACAGTTATTGAGTGTTCGTGTGTTGAATGACGCGTTTCATCCGTCCGCTTCACCTGTGAATCCTCAGCACATAGTGAATTGCATCCATCCAACAGCTTACTGAGACTTTATGAAATCAGATCTTTAATAAAGCCTAACGTTACAGTTATTGTGTGTGTTATTGTGTGTGTGCCTGTGTTGAATGACGCGTTTTTATCCGTCTGCTTCTCATCAGTGGATTAACTCAGTTTGCAAGTAAGTTACAGTGTTTCTGTGAACATGAATATTTTTAAATGTGCGTTTGTTCCTTCACATGAAGCTATTGAGTGTAAGATGACTTTGATTATAGTGCATAAAAACGTTTATGGTGCTTTTATAATACTTTGACGTTTTAATCGCTTGTCAGTGACAACCATGGGAAATGCGCAGTATCGGAATTGGATCGGTCCTGTTAGTCCGATATCCGATCCAGCAAAGAATGCCGGATCGGCCCCGATACCGATCCAGAATATCGGATCGGTGCATCCCTAGATTAAATATAATTTTATGATTCACAAATGTGTCAAAGCTCTGAATGTGAGAACTTTTTGAAATACTTATTTAAATTGATAAATGCAGTATGAAACGTGTTAATTGCATAACAGTACATTATGCAAGACACATGACAAAGTGTTTTAATGCCCCGTCAATCATAGAAACTCTATATTGAATTGGTTGGCAAAGGATTTGTGGTTGCTAGGCAACATCAGACCATTAAGTGCATGGTATGTGATGACGTCCCACTGTGGGACCAGAAGCATCTTTCTTTATAAGAGTTATGAATGCTGCAAATGTTTCTGCTGTTTATGTTTGCATAATTGCATAAGGCTTTTTCGTCTTACGGTGTTAGATCAGTCTGGGGTTGCCCTCCTCTGTGATTATTTGTGACTCATTGAGTATCTGATGTTTTTCTTTGTATTTTCTTATAATAGTGCGTATATCAGCATTTTCCACCTACATGTCTCCATCTTCTGGAAAGCCCTTGATGGCTTTGTTTTTAAATTACAGGGTGAAGAGAGGGTGTGTTTCATGCTCTTGTTGTAGTGTACCTTGACCCCTTCAAATGGCCACTGTGCTTCTTTTTATACTCTTCTTTTCTGCTGTGACTATGTTCCACAGTCAATTTAGCCAGGCGTGAATTGTAGTTTTTTAACGTATGTGATCAGGTGGTGGTTAAGAAGTAGTGATAGACCGATATATCTGCCGGCCGATATATCGGGCCGATATTTGCGAGTTTTATGTGTATCGGCATCGGCCGATACATGGCTTCCGTGTTCGCCGATTTTTTACGGCATTATTTACAGACAGAGTGCTGGAAGGCGCAAGCAATTGCAAGTCATGTGACTAAAAACAACCAACCTTTCCAGGACAACATCGAAAGCTTGGCCTAACTGAACAAAGCAGGTTTTATTTCTCATCTCTATGGGGCAGTTTCCTGGACAGAGATTAGACTAGTCCTAGACTAAAATAAATGTCTGTCCAAACTAATAACATCTCTTTTTAACAACATGCCATTTTTTACATAATTTTTATAATGTAAATTGAGTGAGCAAAAGCAGTATCGGCTTCAAATATCGGCTCAAGAAAACCGGCAGCCTGTATCGGTCATCGGCTAAGGCTGATGAAACAAAAATCGGTATCGGCATCGGCACTGAAAAATCCATATCGGTCGATCCCTATTAAGAAGATCTAGTATTTTAGGCTCCAATACTGAGCCTTTCTTTGAAACAAAAAGTGCTGAAGGCAGACAGATCGGGTACCAGGACATACGCACAACCGGCGCAACGTCATAGAATGTCTCTGAACAGGTTCACGCCCACTTTTGGGGGAAATCGCACTAGACGTTCCATTGGCTTCCATTCAAAATAGCGGAACAAAGCAACCTTCGTACACAGCCGGCAGGCGTAAATAACTTATGAAATCACTCAGATTAAACATGTTGAGTAATTATCTGTCCACCCTGCCTGCCATAGAGCGCGAAAGATAAATTAACATATTTAATTTGGTCAATATAAAAACATGTCTCTATCATTCTCCCAGCATCAAATTTGTGTAACAACGCTCCCTATTGGCCAGAGGTGTCTTACCCGGACATTTACTCATACCTCATCGAGTCAACAGGGAAGCAAGTGAATGATTTTACTTCGTATTTGAAGTTACTTCGTATTTATTTATTATGTCTTTATATTTAGAGTAATGAGTGCACTTTTCCGTCCAGCCATACAACTAACTGGCTTAGCGATATTTCCAGCAATCACTGGATGGCGTTGTTGCACAAAATTTGACGCTGTGAGAGTGAGGGGGACATGTTTTTGTATTGACCAAATTAAATGTGTTGGTGTACCTTTCGCGCTCTATGGCGGGCAGGATGGACAGATAGGTGCTCAACATGTTTGGTCTGAGTGGTTTCGTGGGTTGTTTACGCCTGCCGGCTGTGTAGAGACGTTGCTTTGTTCCGCTGTTTTGAATGGAAGCCAATGGAAGCTCTGCTTTTTTATCCCCCGAAAAGGGGCGGTGACGAAATTTACAGTCAAGTTCCCGGATGTGCCGGTTGTCCGTATTGCTCTTGAAAAATAGGCACCGTTAATATGTCCCACTTTCGAAAGGGATCACTGATGTCTACCCCTTAGCTAAAAGAATGGTCTAGTTATTATCAGCTACAATGTTTTTTAAGCAAATGTGTTACTCTAAATTTCAAGCATTCTTAACGTTCAAATGTGCAATTTGTTGTGAATCCCTCTCATATTCCAAATTAATATTGACAAAACTTTAGGATAAAGTTAGCGAATTGCTAACGAGCCGTTCCGGACCTGACAATGATGAGCTGGGCTGCCTGCTAAAGTTGACATTCTTTTAACTTGACACGGCATCTTAAAACTATGTTTGGCCGATTTTCTATATGTACATAATAATCAAAATGTTCTCATCATTAGCAGATATTTTAAATGTAAAAATGTCACTAGTTAAGTCAAAGTATTTTTACTTGTTTTTAGTTGAGACTGTTATTTAGGGCAAATCTTTCTAAACACATTTACATTCTCATTTCTGAGGCGCTATAAGTGACTGATTGTGCTGACAGTGACGTCTTGTGAGTTTAGTGTTGGGACAGATCTGTTGTTTCAACCATTCATTCAAACGAATCCGTTCAAAGGAGTCAGTTCACGAATCGGACGCGTGGTGTTGTAATCCAGTCTGAGCAGCGCAAAACTGTAAACAAAGTGTTACTGTAACAACACAAAAAACATTTCCTCGGTGGATATGATTTGGTCTTCCGACCTTTCGCCATCGAGTCAGTTTTGTTTTGAGTAATAAAAGCAGGGAGACAGTTTAAAGACAGAACGCAAAGAAAGATCATCATCACATGAAATGAGCCTAATCTTTGCACGGACAGTGCACCGCGAGACAAGCCCGTCGGGCTGTTGTACTGGCTGCTTAATTCGCGCGATCCCGCCATCGTTTACTAAAGCTGTTTGTGAACAAGGCACGGCTGCACACAAGGAAGCGATCTGCTTGCAGCAAGAGGCAGCGTCACGAGTTCTACAACAGCGCTTAGGTGCTCGCAGAAGCGCCTGCATATCAATCGGCCTAATTTTGCAGCTAAATCGGCCAAAGCCAATTTTTTAAAATATGCCAAAAATCGTCCGGCCGATAAATCGGTCGACCTCTAGATGGAAGTAAATGGACAGCGTCTATTGTTGCAGCTCGAGTTATGACTCCTCAACTTGGCCCATCTTTACCATCATTGGCGGAATTTCGTATGAGGAGATATGATGCAGATTTTTTTGGCCTGACTGGAGGGGTTCTAGCAGACCAGTCACAGCACTTAGGGGGGCCGTGCACACCAACATGTATGGTTTCAGTTGTTTTCTGTGGAAGCTGAGAGTTGAAAAATATTAAACTTTGGGTGAAAAAGCTCAGTTTGTCAATGTTAGTTCTCACATGGCCATCCAATCACAGTGTAGGAGGGGCTGGACAAATATCACTACAATCAACTGGTGCATCGTACAACGACTGATAACCAAAGCAGAAGTATCACAGCAACCAAAGCGCTCAGCAGAAGAAAGCTGGCACTCAGCTGAAAAAACAGCTGGCGTCCTCCAAGCGTTTTCAGCCAAATTTAAAAGCTTTGGTGTGCACAAGCACTTACAGGTGCGCGCAGGGAACTACACTAACCTTTTCCACTGGTGGCACTTGCGCTACTAACTTTTTCAGTTACTGGCGCAAAACATGATTTGGTCGCACAAGTTAGTTATATTATATTATGAAAAAATGGGAGAAAGAAAATGCAGCGCGTGGTCGTAACAAGAGCCAGTTGTTATCGCCATAGAAACCGGAGGCACGCTGAAACTGCACTCGAGCTTTTGCGCGGTAGCGCGCTTGCGGCCGTTCTCCGATCGACTAACGTTTTACACAAAATATTAATCAGATTTGGGACCCGAAGTAATTAAACTAGGACCGACCCCGACGCAACTGGCCATTTAAAATATAAACCCGGAACCGCTCGGGTCTTCCGTGAAGACCTCTAATGGTAAAACTCTGCTCAAGTTCAGACACATGAAAGGATACAATGTGACACTTGCTTCGCGTCGCACCGACCCAATTCATTGAGAAACAGAAAGCACGCAAACGCTCACCGGGAGAGGCACGACGTGCTCGCACGCAAAATGAAGCCAACTTGATATGTTGAAAGCTCAGACCACGTTATAAAACGTATTCTTAAAGGAACAGTATGTAGGATTGTGGCCAAAACTGGTACTGCAATCACACAACTGATGGCCAATACACAAAATGACAACATAAACATCAGTTGAGGGCTGCAACTCCACTTTTTAAATGACAATATCCTGGCTGGACCACTGTTGTCAGTGATATAAGTTTTTGAAATGAAAATTATTTCTTAATGTCTAGTGACATATCAGGGCCATTTTATGATTAATTGATATAAATTTCTTACATACTGTTCCTTTAAAATACACATTTTTTTTTAATAAATGCTCATAGTAAATCATAACCTAAAACATAAGGTAGGTCCAAAAATAACCAGTGATACATTTGCGACCCATTAAAAATTAGGGTCGCATATGCGACCAAAATGGTTGCAGTGTAGTACCCTGGGTGCTAGTCAGGCTAAGCACAGCCTACACATACTGTAGCTATGGCGTAGGTCCTACCCAAACAATTTGCTCAGAATATGTGTAGCATTACACCACTACTAAAGACTGAAGTAAAATATGTGCATGATGCCACTCATATCACTGATTTGCATTTATGTAGTTAATACAGAGCAGGGCTCAATGCAAATAATTTTTTTATACTGGCCCAGTCATGCCAGTGGTTCAGGTTTTCACTTGCCCTGCCAAAATTTTCACTGGCCCCAATAAAAAAATGTCTGTGTCACATGTTTAAAAATAATAATTCAAAAGTCAATTAAAATTGTATACATATCAGTGGCGGCCGGTGACTTCTCTTTTCGAGGGTGCTCGATGCGAAGTTCGTCACAACATGTATGTAGCCCGTCATGTGTGTGGTTCCTTTTTTCAAAATGTGTGTTCTGCGCGTCGAGATCCTGTGTGCATCACGTGTTTTGTCAAAATAAATGCCTGCTGCAGACGCGTCTGAAGGGTTTATGATAAAAGAGACGCTCGCGTTTGCCAGCTACTCCCATAATCTCATGCGTAATCAGAGTTTACTGTTAAGGGCGTATCTTGCATGTATTTTGTGAACGTGAGTGTCTCTTTTATCATAAACGGTTTGGTGCGTGTGCAGCAGGCACTTGTTTTGACAAAACACATGGTTCACATGACGCAACAAACGCATATTTTAAAAACGCAAGCATAACACATGACTCTCCGAACACTTATTTTGAATTAGCGCCCCTCTGATGAGCAGTCACGAGCCGTCACTGATACATAAACAACAGACATGTTCCAACGAAAAAAGGTTCCCAACTTTTCTGCTTTACCTGTAAACTGACAGCAAACTGTGCAAAATATTTAATTGTTTCTTTCGTCGTGTTTTACCCAGGTCTGCTTCCAAGATGTTAAATAATATACATTGATAAAAATATATTTTAGTGACTGAGGGTGAGGCACTGGCCGGATCGGGCAATTGACAATACTTTCTACTGGCCCGAACGTCTCTCATGCTTGCCCCGGGCCACCGTGCAGTCCTTTATGTTGAGCCCTGCAAAGACAACAAGGAATCTTTCTCAAAAACTTGCACTTTGAAACGCTTCTTTCAAAGTTTGCGTTTGTTTTTTGGGAATGTTTTTATGTAAACGACCCCTCATTAGAAAGTGTACATCCATATAAATGTTGAATTGGATTCTTTAATTTCAGGTTAAACTCTGTCAAGTAGCACTCATGTTGTTGTGGATGTCTCAAAGGGCTACAAATACATAAGAGTAATTGATTGTGTTGAGTGCTCTTACATAGTCCCTCTCCCTCCCTCTCTCTCTCCCTCTCTCTCTCTCTCTCTCTCTCTCTCTCTCATGCTTTCTCTATGGTGACTCAGGGCTACTTACCTGCTATTACTAATAAGGTTGTAATGAAGCTTGTTTAGATTGCAGGGTGCAATATCCTGCTGGGATAAAAATCTGATGAGCAAGAGTCCATAGCTTGCTTTCATGTGAACCGTTTGCCTTTTTCTACTGTAATTAGAGAGAGAGAGAGGGCGGATGGGTTAAGAGATTGTACGAATCCAGAATGTACCAAAGAGATGAAGAGGCGGATGTGTTTTTTTACCTGCAATGCAGTGCTGGCTTCCCACAGCCAATCAGAGCGTGTGCCTCAGAATAAAGGGGTGGGCTTTTGTTGCTGACAGCAGTGGCGGGTAAGAGAGAGAGAGAGAGAGAGAGAGAGAGAGAGAGAGAGAGAGAGTAAGTGAGTGGATGGCTTCAGCTTTTAAGCATTCAGCCTCAGTGTGCATCTGTGCGCACTGAGGTGGCCCTCTGGTACATGGCTCTGTCTCTGGCCTGCCAACCTGTGTCACCTTCATTAGCACTGTCTCTCATGGGCATCCGAGCATCCTGCAGGTAAGAAACAAACTTGCATGGTTGCATTCGTCCTCTGTATCTCTAGAGTATGCATGTGCTGTGCCATGTGTGTGTGAACGCATGGATTTGTAAATAAGTGCACATTGTGAGGCTTTGAAAGGAAAGAGTTTAAAAGGTAGTAGGTAAGAATAGCATTTATGCTTCAATTACAAATATTTTTAGAACGAAGTTAGTTTGGTTTCAAACTGTGTTAGTATGTGATAATCAGTCTGCATGTAGTTGCAAAGTATGAAGTAACCGAAATCATGAAATTTCAACTGCACAGTGTTGCACCTAGGCCTGCCACCTCAACGAGTAAATCAAACTCATCTCGGCCATGCAGGCACGTCCTTGAAGATACCAGTTCTCCTTGAAATTTTCAGCCTTTCACAGAGCATGGCTTTGATAAATTTGGCAATAGGAGAGATGCAAACCACTAGGGAGAAGTATTGAATGCATGCTGATCTGCTAGCGCTTGTGCATCTTTCCCTTCATCTGAATTTGCAGTCAAGCTGGACCCACATGCGACGTTTAATTGTTTGACACGCACTTATGCCACCCAATAACGGATAAGTGCGACAGAGGTACTGTTTGAAGTTGCCAAGTACCTGTACTCTGGATGGCATCCATGCAGTTTAAGGTTATCTGAGGCAAACCACAGGTGGGAGAGAAGTCCCACAGGGCAGTGTTTGTAATAAATAAAATCGACCTTTTTTGTCTATGGGCTGCATTACTGCAATGCAGTCTGCACGCCGTTAGAAACGATAGTTGCACTGAGATGGTTTATAGCTGGACATTTCTTCTTGTTGTTGTTTTGATGCACGCGAGAGTCCTCTGACACAAGACAACAGAATGTCAGATGTGTTGTGGTTGCTCTGTGTGTGGGTTGAAAAACTTCTGAAGGCTGAGCTCTGTATTAAGATTGAATTTAACCCTCTGTGCGACAGACCTTTTTCGCCCTCCTACTCACGATGCAAACACTAAGGCACAGACGCACACAGCCCTCGTGTTTTTCTCTCGCCGAATGTATTAGAGAGGATGGCTCGCGTCAAGTTGAATAGTCCAAGCTGGTTGCTAAGGATTGACGCTTTTAATAGAATCCACCCTCTTGCTGAAAAACAACTTAATAGAGGAAATTATAAGGAGTTGATTGAGAGACTGAATCAGGATGGAAAATCTCTGACTGTACCTTTACCTGTGACTCAGTTCACAATTGAGAAGCATTATAGTGCAGTGATTTTCATTGTTGTAAACATTTGTATCATGTGCTGTGCAAAGGTCATGGGTTCAATACCCAGGGATCATACCAAATATCAGGGTTCCTACGTGTCCTTGAAAGTTTGTTAATCTGCTGGAAAAAATTCAAGGCCCTGGGAAGTTTTAGAAAATATACATACATAGATACAGGTCATTGAAAGTGCTTGAATCTATTTTATGCAAGATGTTTCTGGAAAAAATCCATATTATTCCCTGTGTAGTGTAGGATAATATCATTAAAAAAAATTAAGCACACGTGCTAAACTGTTCGCTTTAATTGCTTATATCTTCTGTATGCGAATGTTGATTCAAACCAAAATGCTTTTTTGCATAGTTGTGTTTGACACATGAAAACATCTTGGGTTACGTATGTAACTGTTGTTCACTGAGAAGGGAACGAGACGCTTCGTCTCCCTTGCCATACTTCCTGTGTCCCTGTAACGCCGTCTTTGGCAATATTTCAGATAGCGTTATACTTCCTGGCTCCCATGTTACCCTGTCTTTGTCGTTAAGCCTCACCATTGGTTGAATTTGATATACACATTCAGACACACTTACCCTTGAAGGCGTCCCCAAAGTGTCACCGCAGTGACGCAGTGGGAATTCCCTTGAAAGGGAACTGTAACAATGTATCTTTAATGGAAACACAATGTAACCTTGCTCTCACTTGAAATGTGTCCCCACATTTAGTCCTTGAATTTGAGGGTATTGGACCTGGAAAGTCCTTTAAAGGTCCTTGAATTTGAAGTTAATTTAAGGTGTGGGAACCCTGAATTATAAAACTGTATAGACTAAACTACCGTAACTATATAAAATGTATTTATTATTTTCAATGTGTTGCTAAGGACTTTATTTGGACAACTTTAAAGGCGATCTCTCAATATTTAGATATTTTTGCATCCTCAGATTCCAGTTTTTGAAATAGTTGTATATCTGCCAAATAAAGTAATATCCTAACAACTTATACAACAATAACATTTTATGTTATTTTTTTATTTATTCAGCTTTCAGATAATGTATAAATCTTAATAAAAAAACAGACTCTTATGTTTTGTGGTCCAGGGTCACAAATATTTTGCAAGAAGAAAACAAACCCTGTTTTTCATTAATATGGTTATTAATGGTATTATGCAAAACCATCTCATTCCTATAATACTGTAATGAATTTCATCCTGTCTGGACACAATGATATGATGTTGAAAAGCTTTTGTCATTTTTGTACAACATGTATCAGATGGTCAGTGGGTGTCTGCTATTTGCTGTCTGAGGCTAAAACAATACCCTGTAGACATGATATTAAGCAGAATTTAAGTAGTGTGTTTAGATCTAAAGTAGATTATATCCACCTCCTACAGATCTTCTGTTGTTTTCTGCCAGCCTGTGTAAACAAGCAGATAAATTGTTTCTCACCTTATTATTTTGTAGTTGTTAATAGAGTTTATTAGAAGGTACTAATGATTTTCTAATGATTTTATTAACACTTAATGAAGAATCAATGTGTCTTTGAATTTAGACCAAAAGTGTTTCCAATATGCCCTGGTTTTTGTTTACCAGATAATAGGGGTGTAACGGTACGTGTATTCGAACCGGACCGTTTCGGTTCAGGGCTTTCGGCACGGTGCACACGTGCACCGAAAGCATTTTGTGTGCGCCTGTGCGGAACATAATACGTGCGTTTCCGCACGAACATATTAAGTGGCGGAAGTCTCCGTGTTCAGCGCAAGTCTTCTGTCAAACATATAACATAATTCGGACCGCAGAAAGATTTTTATTTACTTAGTTGTATATCCGTTTGATTATTGATGTAAACGTTTACGTGTCGTATCTAAAAGCGCATGTTAAACGCGTGTCAACGCGCTGCTTTGTTCTTTCAAAAGTGCGTGAGAGGATGCGCGTCTTTCGTTGCTACGCATTCATGAGACGCGCTTTCTGTGACAGCGAGAATAAGGAATGCGTGATCAGATTTTTCATCTGCACATCATGTCAATCATATCATTGTGCCAATGCGATCAGCTGGTCGGGACAGAGAAGAGCTGTAACCCGGGCTTACTCAGCTGTCACTCAGCTGCGGAGGGGTTCGTAAGTAAAGTCACAGCTTACATTGATGACACAAGCAAAGATTAGGAGAAACGTGCAAAAGATCAAAGATGGCAATGTATGCAACTCACTAATCTCAAAATGAGTGTATAATAAGTATATCATCGTGTTGCTTGCTATGCAGTTACACATAGAGCAGTAATATTATTTTTATACAGAGATGGTACATAACCAATTCAATACTGTGAGTTAAACAATCCAAAATAAATCAAAACAGAAAATTTTTGGTGGCAAAAATGTAGGCTAATAGTTCATAAATGTATTCAGGAATTGAATTTGTTAGTTCAAGGTTTTGGTAGAAAAAGTTTAAGAGAAGGTTAAGAAAAGAGTTACCTTCTGTTATAAAATAATGTAAAAAAGAACTTTGCAGTAGTATTTTATTTATTATTTTTTCATTTTATATATATTTTATATGTTATATTTTAATAAAAAGTGTTTAAAAAAGTGTAAACAAATTGTAAAAAAAAGTTTATAGTAATAAACAACCTGCAGTTTAATGTTTGCATTTCTCCCTTACTGTACCGAAAATGAACCGAACCGTGGCTTTAAAACCGGGGTTCGCACCGAACCGTGATTTTTGCGTACCGTTACACCCCTACCAGATAATGTTGTCACCAACTTATTTAGACATGCATAAATTGACCTCCTGCATTCCAAACAGGAGCTGCATGAAACAGCCAAACTTCGACTCGACTCTATATCTCAAATATTCAGATAGTTCAGACTGTCCTCTCCGACCATCCAATATTCACAAAACAACCATGGTCAGAACAATAGTACAAATAGAAGACTAGTTGTCATGACAATCCAAGGTATCTCAGTTTAACTTATTGCACAAGTTACATTTTCAGAATGTCCTTTTTACTATATACATATCAGTGATTCTTGGGAATTTGGATAAAACAGGTTTAAATTTTGAAAAAAAAGTTAGTTAAATTACAAAATCTGAAGGTATATCATTATAGACCAAGGTCTTGGCTGTTCAGCAATTTACTGGTACAACCTCCCCTGTTCGTATTTTTCCAGTTATTAATCATGCAACATTTGCTTTAAGCCTAAATAGAAAACATAATGATTTTTTTATTTAATAAACATATTTTTGTATTAACAGAGACTATTATTTTAATAACTCAACAGCACTGAAGAAACGTATTGTAAGCATATTCATTTAAAACAAATAAAACTCCTTCTGACGGTGGTGACATTGGCCTTATTATTCCAAAATGTATAAAACTCAAGTCAATGGCTTCTTGCTTAAACTTTATGTAAATATTTGGTCCAAAAAATAACAATCCTGAGCACTGTGATGAACAAATATCAAATCATAACTTCCTAAAATACATAAAACCTGACAGAAAAGACAGAAAAGCTGACGGTGGTGACAAAAACCTAATATAGAAAAAAAATAGATGAGTTGTTCACATTAGCCATCTTGTTTCCCCTCTGTTGCTAGCTACTTCAGACCTCTTCTTAAAATGATACATTTATTTCATAATCTAATTTAATATTTTTTTTACAAAGATGACAGTGTTGACATGTTATGGTTGTCACAGTAGCAGTGTCCAATAATATGAACAAGATTAAGAGAAAATAGCAAACATACAGGAGCTTGAGTGATCTTGAAGCATGCAGAAGAGCTGAAGGTTTGAAAATGGGGTCCTCAGGAATGCAGTTGACCCTGTAGTTGTCAGATTTTATTGCTTTTTATAAATATCTGACGGTGGTGACGAATATGTGGTAGGGCTGCACGATAATGAGAAAATATGCGATATGCGATAGTTCTGTTGGTGGGTGCGATGGCGATATGCCTTGCGATGTGTCTTACTTAGAGAAATTATTTTTTTATTTGCTTTTATTTTAGCATTTAGATATGCAATGAAATAAAGAGGTAATGCATATTCTTAAGATGTAATTAAACTATGCTATACATGTGACAAAAAACTAGTAATGTGTGACCATAACGCAGTACTTTGATTTATTGAATATTTATATTAATTTCATAAATCCAACCACTCCAAAATCTCTTTCCTTTCTCTTTGACATGAACAAAGCTGAATGAACTTGTAAATATGACCCCCTTTGAAGGGATTTATTAACATTGTGAGAGGTGTAGAAAGACTAACTTTATACAATAAAATGTATAGTATATTAATGATAGACAATGCAGGTCTATGGATTATAAAGTTGATAGGTTTGTGTAGAAGCAGTAAAAGTGCCTCTCTTTCTATTCCTCTGTTGCAGATTAAAAGAGCTTAATCCGTCATTACTTTAGATTCAAAAGTATACTCTATATAAAGTATGTAGATTCAGCTTACATAATGACTGTTTGACAGTTTTAGCTGCTCGTTCAGTACAATGGGCTTGGCATTAACATTGATTATTTGCTACCATCTTTGTAGCAAACATTTTAGATATAAAAAGACGGTTCATTGATAATAATATTATAAACATGGAAGAAAGAAAGTGCACCGCGTGGCCGTCACTTTATATAAACAAGAGTAAGTTTTCATCGCCAAAGAAACCGGAGGCACGCTTGAGACTGCACATGCGCTATAGTGCGTTAGCGCTGACTCTTCACGGCCATCTCTGATCGACTTGGGTTTAAAGAGACCCGGTACCTGAAGTAATTAAAATGGGACCGAGTCGGACCCGACTGACCTTTCAAAATATAGACTCGTTTCCTTCCGTGAAGACCTCTAATGGATCCAACTATGATCAAGTTCAGGAACATGGAAGGATACAATGTGACAGCTTTGCGTCGCACCTAATTCATCGAGAAACAGAAAGCACGTGAACGCACAGCGAACTCATCAGAAAAGACACGACGTGCTCGCACGCATAATGTCATTATCACGGACAAAAAAGACAAAATTTGATGCTAAATATACGTGGGCAGTTGTTAATATACTTGAGAGAGCCGCCCAAGTAAAGTAAGTGTGTGGGAACCACCTTCTGATTGGTGTAATTTGGACGATCTAAGCATGCAACACACAAATGATAGACACGTAAAATAAATGCAAGTTATCGCAGCTCCCTGCGATATGCATATCGCTTACACAGTTATCGCGACGGCGATACATTTTCGATATATCGTGCAGCCCTAATATGTGGGACACATTTTGAGCAATCACAAAATAATAGTAAATATTGTTCAAAACTCACTGTTTATAGTTTTTAATACATATCACAATGTACTCTTTCATGTGGTAAATATATTATTCAATTCAATTATTACTTTTGGCTTTTTTAACCAAGTTGAAATGATTATCTCTTAACCGAGGACAGCTGATTTTGTAGGCAATGGGCCAGCATATTATCATTAAATTAATACAAAATAAAAATAAACTATAAACGAACCTTACATATGTGCAAAGGACCCCCTGATTATAACATTGATTCTTTTTCTTCATGAAAATGTTATTAATTTCCAACAGAATTAACACTTTTCTTAGTGGGACATGTTTTTGCCAAAGTTTCAAGAATCAGTGATATATTTTACATTAACATAACATTCCAGCAGTCATTAAAGGGCCTTTTTACACCTGGTCACTTCTCTTATCACTTCTCTGAGAATTGTTAAAACCGTTCCATTTACATTTGACCACATAAATGACATAACACACGCTGTTTCTGCTCATCTCATGTTAATCTTGAGTACCTATAGAGTGGTATAACATTTAGTTTTATCAGACTTATTAAAAGACAGTTCAGCTTTAGCGGATGTTTCCAGGAAACCCTGACCACCCCTGGGGGCGTGCCGCAGGAGGAGCGAGTCACGAGCAACAACACTGGATAACTTGTAGGGATGGGCACGAGTACTCAATTGCTCGAGTACTCAGACGTGGCATCAATGATCGATCATGAAAACGATGATCATGTGGGTGTATTTATAAATTTTTGTGGTTATGGCGGCATTTGGATGTCTGGTTAGCGTTACAAGGGCCTGCGGTAGAAAGACTGGGTGAGCGTGTTTGACGTTGTGTTGAGCTACGCAGACAGGCGTATGACATCAGTAACGTTACCATTCGTGGCTCTATGGTGATGATTTTGAGATTCAGTTCGGTAGGATAAAAAATACAGTCAGTTAGATGCAAAATGTACAGCGCCATCCCCTTATATCATCTCATATTTAAATATTGAGATGCCAGAGAGCGATACAAGCATATCTTGACTGAGAACAGGTGAGAGGACAACACGACACAGCTAATCGCTAAAATGATTGCAAAGACTTAAAGCTGCTTAATGTTATGAAGCTTGTGCTTTGGCTGGATGCGTTCAATCCGCGCTGTTATTGTGCACATACACAACGGGAGTTAAACTTTCTCTCCAGTACATAACTTTGTTTAATTCTTGCATTTTGTGCAGATAGAGATGCATGTTGTATAAAACATTTATTTTTTATATAAGGCTTAATATTATGTAGAGTGCGTCATATAGAAAGTGCATCAGTTTATGTTTATTAACCCTTTAGTTTCACTTCATCACGCAGCTTTTCCTGTTAGAGGTTTCTGTTAAAAACATCTAGTATGTGTTCATTTTTCTGTTATAAGCCCTTTTCACACAGACATTCCGTAAAATACACGGGAAAGGCATCCGGGATTTTTCCGGGATCCTTAGATTTTTTGTTCATTCACACTGCCATGATTACCTGGCATCTGATGGTCCCGGAAAGACACGTGACTTGTTGAAAGTCCCGCCCTCTCTTCTACGCAGCGTCTGAAGTTTGCATATTATTTCTTATTTCTCTCTTCAGAAACCACTCGCGTGCATTTTGTTTATGATAAGACTATAAAGGAGCGCGTGAACGCACAGTTCTATGCTGGTGAATGATCTCAGCTTCAGAATGGATATTTGACGAGCTCCCTGATCTCTGCTTTAATACAGTTTTCACACATTTCTCATCGTGATTGTTTATATGCATTTAAAACCCGCATTTTGAGGAGCTGAACGATATATCTTGTTGGGATGACGCGCGGGTATTTTCGTTTATTATAGCTCAAATGAGCATGTGACGCGATATTCTTTTATGCTGTTGAATGAACCAACTTCATGTTGCCATGACACGCGCGTCCTCACTACGGCACGTGCGTCATTGTTTATGCGTCTCATTTATCATTTCCTGATAACTTCTTCAATCTAGTTTGCAACATTTCTCGTGGTGAATGTTTATATGCATGTTATCCTTCGTTTTAAGGAGCTGAACTATAACTTTTGTTGTTCTGACACGCCCATTATGTCATTCTTTCAGCTTCTTGTTAACACAGAGGGTTATCCGTGTATCTTACTAGGTCCTCTTTCCGGCAACGATCCCAGAAGATTAACGGGACGAGTTTGTGTTCACACAGACGCTTGTCAGGCAATTTTACAGGTATTTTCTGGGACCAAAGGTCTGTGTGAATGGGGTTATAGTTTCTTCAAAATTAAATTTTTTTGAGTGTTTTTAATTAAAAATATTTTTATTTTCACCATGACATATTTGCCCTGCCCCTTTGATTGCCTCGCCCCCAGTTAGTCAAGTATGTGTTTTTCAGACCTATGGATTAATCGAAATGAAAAAATGACATAAATGCACATCCCTAATAACTTATGATTTATGTTTGTCATTTACATTATATGCACTTACACGCCGATGTCCAATATAACACATAAGTCTTACATGGATGTTGTCGCCATGTTTCTACAGTAGCCCTAAATCAGGGGTGCCCAAAGTTTCCTGCAGAGTTTAGCTCCAACACCCCTGCTCTAAACAAACTATAGGGTATATAAAATCCCCTATAAAATCTGGGATTTTTTTATTATGGAAACTTTAGTTTTCAGGTTTGTTTGACTACTCTGTCTAATACCTTCATCGTTGCTTTGAGTTTTCAGTGCATAACCTGTCTGGGTTGCTTAACTATCACAAGGTTGTGTGTGCATTAGCGTCTATGGTCAGCAAACACATGTAAGAAATGCAAGCATCTTGGCAAATAGAGGTCATGATGTCCAGACAGCTTGATAAATATTTGTGGGTTGGCGGTTGCTCAAGTCTCAACGAGGTCAGTCAATGTAGTGAAGTGTTTAAGAGATCCTGTATTGCTGCCACAGTCTTGACTCTTGAGTAAGGCACTTGAACCCTGATTGTTTCATCTGGGAGTTATCCTCCTTTCACACTTTATGCATTGTCTCGATTCAAAGTCTTGTTGTTGGCAGATTTTGGTTTGTTGTATGAACAAAAATAACTAACATCCTATTCGACAGAATGGAAAGGGCAAGTGACTATTTAGTCTGACACCAAAGAAATGCAAGCCATTTTGGTATGCTTGGTTTTTACTGTCTGATCTGACAACAGTAGAAAAAATGAAACCGCCCACAATCTCTCCAGACATTCGGGTTTCACATTAGGCAACGTCTCTCCTCTCCATCCTCTCCATATAACAGAGCAGCTAAAATCTGAAGAGAGACTGTAGACCGATTGTCTTAATGCTAAACTTTTTCCCTATAGTTTTCAGGAACAAAACATCAATCATCACAGTGGTTACAAGGGATGGGCGATATAGCACAGATGTACATTACGATGATATGAGTCATTTAATTTCACCTTTATATTTACGTGTCAGGTCGCAACATTGCTCAGCAACCGTAAGCAACTATAGTCCCACCTAACAGCACTACTTAATAATTTTGCCTTGACTTGTTTGGGACACGTGTCGCGCTGCATCACGTGTTCATTTCCTAAAGCAGTCCTGCCCATGATTAGGATGCAAATTTGTTAACCACAGTATAGCAAAAAATTATTTTACAGGGGCTGTGTTCTCAGTGTGTTGTCGTAGTATATTTCACACTACAACAGATTTGGCTATTAAAATAGTTTGATTAATGGACAGTCTCACTCTTAATATGTCTGTGTTCCAGTAATCCTAATGATGTTGTGCTGAAGTCTTTTATTTGTGCCCTAATGCTGAAGCTCTCATGAATTGTTGATTATATGTTTGCAATAATAACTCATTTCTCTTAGAGTACACTTTTCATCATCTTGTAATGGATGCAGCTGTGCTCGAATTGTAATTAATTGATAACGTCCGAGCTATAAGAGAACAGTCAAGTTAAACATATTTTGGGGAATCTTAAATTGGATACATTGAACAAATTACTAATGATATAATGTAGGGCTGCAACTAACACTTATTTTCATAATTGATTAATCCGAGGTTTATTATTATTTTCAGTTAATCGACTTAAATCTTATAAAAACCTAAATATTTACTAAATAAGGCAATAAATTAGGGTATTCATGTGTAAAAGTTAGGCCTGGGGCGGTAACTGGATTACCGCCATTCCGCGGTCACGTGACCCATTCCGCGGTCACGTGACCCATTCCGCGGGTCTAAGCTCCTCACCGTCATCACAGCAAAAAAATTGAAATACATTGGCCTACACTTGTGTATATGCGGGGATGTTATACACGCAGCTTGTTAACTGAACATTAACCGTTAACTGATATAATTTTAATAATAAATTGTCATTAAGTAGAAATACAGTTGACGGTTGTCTGTGACTTGGTAAAAGCAATACAAACATTTTATTTAATTTGAACATGCAAACAGCCACAACAGATCAACAACAGAATCAGGATTCATACATTCATACTAGCCTACCACAGTGGCCATTTCTATTCAAAAAGTTTTGCTTTTGGGTCTTCTTTCTCTGTTTGTGGAAAAAGAAAGATGTTGTTTATGGTAAGGGTCTAGGACAGAAGTGGTCTGCCCGAGCACGCGAGACAGAGGCGGTCTGCCCATACGTGCCCGAGACAGAGACGGACTTGCGCACACACACACACACACACGCATCTCCGTGCAGCTTCCAAGCTATACTCAAGCACGGACACTGTGGGCTCAAAATTAACTTTTTTATTTGGTAGCACTGGTGCATAACTGCATTACCAATATGCTATTACTACTAAATAGGCAATGTTTTAAAAAATACAACAAAAACATGCCATCAGCATTGTCATGTTGGACATCAACATTGACAACAAGGATGTTTGTCGCATGTCCATTCACCAGCGCATGCGCACATACACTATCAAAGACTCTTTGACAGACAGGTCGGTGTCTCCATCAATAATGATCACATTTGTCAAGACACTTCTTGTGTTTTTGGCACTTTCGCCATGTTTAAGCAAGGTCTGGCGCCACCAACACTGTTTTACAGGATTTACAATAAACACAGTAAGTTACATCAAGCCATTTTCATAGCGGAGACACTCGAAATCTTTAAGCCACACTCTCCGAAAGGTTTAAGTGTTTTTCCGTTGCTGGAGTCGCATTTGAATCCGGGTCGTCGTCATTAATTACAGTAGTAACACTGGCTGTAATCGGCTCGTTTTCGTCATGCTCGCGGTTCGTCTTTTCACATTTTCGCGTTTCACGTACCAACGTAGCACAGCAACAAGGAATGATTGACACTCATATTAGCCAATCTGCATTAAATGCAAGAACTTAATGGTGAAATTTGATTAAGGATTGAAATGTGGCGAAATGTCTGTAGGCACATGTGGATGCGCACAATGCGTTAAATTTTTTTCCTTTCAACTGATAATATTAATTGTTCAAGTTGTTAAATGTTGAAATTGAAGAAATGTTGAAGTAAATATTATTCACTTTACATGTTCCTTAAGTAATTTGCACATGTTTTGTATTGAATATAAATAAATCATGCATGTTATTTAACTCATTGTCTTGCCAATAAACCTCAAAACCGCAGGAATTTGATGATTATCGACCGCAGTAAGAAAAAATCCAAACCGGCCCAGCCCTAGAGAAGTGTACTTTTAAATATGCAAAAGCCACACACTACTATGTTTTACCAATATATTATTTTTGATTTAATTGTTTTAACCCTTAAATGAAAACTCCACTCTTATAAAAAATCCTGATAATTTACTTACTCAAATGTCATTCAAAATGCGGATGTCTGTCTTTGTTCAATCGAGAAGAAATGAAGAGTTTCGTTGCAAAACGAGATAAATCCATTTTTTTACATTTTTCTCAAAACATGTTTATTATTACGTTATCATGTTGTTATTATTTTGTTTTATGGTGCTTCTTAGCTGTATTTTTTTAGTTATGAAGGTTTAAATCAAAACAAACCAACTGCAGTTGCATTGAAATTAATTGGAATGCACAACCAAAAAACGAGATTTCTGAACAATTAAAAAACGGTGGTAATCTCGTTTTGCAACGAAACTCTTCAAATTATGTTTTTTGAGAAAAACATTCCAGGATTTTTCTTAATTTAATAGACTTTATTTGACATCAACAGTAAACAGTTTCAATGCAGTTTAAAATTGCAGTTTCAACGCAGCTTCAAAGGGCTCTAAACGATCCCACACAAGGCATTAAGTGTCTTATCTAGCAAGACAATTGTCATTTTTGGCAAGAAAACAAAAGAAATGCACTTTTAAACCACAACTTTTGTGGTGTGACATGCTAGCGTGACCTTACGTATTGCGTAAGCATGTTAAAAGATCACGCATGATGTATGCGAAACTACCGCCCCAGTGTTGGAGAAAGAGGACCGTTCTGATGATGTTCTATGTAGATTTATACTAATTAATGTCTTTGTGTCAGTTTATTCTTTAAAATGGTCCGCAAATATGCATTTTTAAATTTGAGACGTCACACGTAACCTTTTGATGTGATAATGTAATTTTAAACTGCATTGAACTGTAAAATGTTGGGTTCATTAAAGTCTATTAAAGTAAGAAAAATCCTGACTTTTTTTACTCATAAAACGTAATTTCTTTTTGACTAAACAAAGAAAGGCATAAACAACTTGGATGACATAGGGGTGAGTAAATTATCAGGATTCTTTTTATGAAAGTGGAATATTCTTTTAAAAAAGTTTGCTAAAAAGCTTTTAAATAGTAAAACATTTTTAAATTTTAAAATAGTAATAAATAAAACGTATTGAGTCTTTAGGGATGTGAAGAATTTTTTCCACAGATTAATAAACTTGTTTTAAATCTTCAACTTTACACCTTGATGAGAATTAATATTACTAGTATTAACAGAATAAATAAGCCACTATGATATAAAAGTGATATACATGCATTGTTACAGTAATAAGAAAACCTGCATTTCCTTCTTACTTTAAACCAGAATGCTTAGTTTGTGGTTCTTTATTATTTTTATGAAGACTTAACAACAATTAAACAAATACAAACTCACTTATATTAACCTCCTAAGACCTGAGCTTTGATTTGTCTTTTTTAAGATTTCTTCCAGTTATTTGGGGTTAGGAAGAACCAAATAAATATAATAACAAAATACTTTTCTTTGAACATGAAGCAGTGTAATTGTCAACTTGTCACAACAGGTTCCAGTTACACAGAATTACGTATTATGGTGCAATCAACAAAAAATGTGATGTCCACATAGGTCTTAGGAGGTTAAATGACTAAATTAAACCTTTATTAAACAGCATTCTTTTGCGCTTTTGCTTCTGTCATTGTCCTGTCCGGTTGCCAGATCCGCGTAACACGACCAGCCCTATGGCTATTCAAAATGAATCCAAAACAGCACCTGACTTGTATTATAAGCACACAGCTTGCGCTGTATGAAGCAGATTTGTGTCCGCGCTGTTCGACAGTGGTGCAAGACCTTGTGACATCACAGACCAACCAATCGATAATGAGATATGCTGACAACAGCTAATTACATAATGGTTTATTATCAATTGTGTCGATTAGTTGTTGCAGCCCTAATATGATGTATTATGGAATGCCTAAAAATGTATAAATATATTTTAGAGGCACCTTTATTTTGACCATTTACATAACATTAATCCACATTTGATTAGAAATGTATTTATTTTGATCTAAGCTGTTCCTTTGAGATATAATGTCTTCATACAGGAGAACTCTGCAGAGGTACAGTTGCCCAAACAGTGGGGTTGACTCTCAGGGATACTGTTGTTATAACATCTGTTCTGCACTGAGCCAGGGGTGTTTGTTGTTTTGTTTGTGTTTGTTTGTACATATAACTCCCACCTCTCAAAGCAGCATTCAGACGTACCTCTACTAATAAACTCCCACTTGCAAAGGCTTAAATAATCTCTGCTGTAACATAGCCAGCATTGAACAGCTTTAAACGCACAAATGCACACTTATTATGGACAGACACATCTGTTTGGACTTACATTAGACTATAAATACATATTGTGTTCATAAAGTTGGTTTGCTTTGTAAACTGTGAGAGCAGATTTTGAAAAATCTTTGATATTTAAAGCAATGTTTGCCATGTTGTGGCTATATTTGTCACCGATGGTGCCTACATTATTGAAATACTTAGTGCCACACAAAATTGAGTCTGCCTGGGAAATGAAAAGAGATCAGAGTTTCTCAATTAAAAGATTTCATCTGTCATATGTGATGATGCTCCTATCAGTTGGTGACCCGAATCCTGGGATTTATGGGGAAATGGTTCTGTATTTCCCTGATCCAATCAGTGTCATGTTTTCAAGGGTGTCAGTCTGTTTTGTTTAAATCTGTTTTTTATCCATAATTTTTTCAGATCCACAGTTTTAATTTCCACTACTATCTGTTTATTTTGGCCAGGTGTGTTTTCTTCAAATGTATTAAACTAAACCAACAGCCTGTAATGGGAATCTGCCTCGAGTTCAACATACATGTTTAATAGCTCGCTATATTTGATCTGCCACTGCTGTGTGAATTGTTTATAAGCCATATCGAAAATTACTTTTTCAAAGAATTTTCCCCCCTGTTCGAGTGTCCTTGTAGAGGCGTAGGTTGTTTTCGGCTCGAACTTTCAAGCCACTGTTATGAGCCTGGTTTAAGATGCAGAAAATTGCCAATTTCTTCAGGGATTATGATAGAGTCAGCAGAAACTGCGTAAAGCTGCATGTCTAATTGTGTTAATGCTAACTGCTGGTGTAACCCACCATTTGAAAAAGCACAGGGAAAAGCAAGATGTTAAAAAGGTGAGTTAGATATAGATGGTTTCATCGGACGCACGTGCGCTGACGCGATACACGTCTGGATCTGAACTTTACTTCCGGTTTGGTTTTTTTAATGGTCTGACTAGTTGCTAAACTGATCTCTTGTACAAATGCCTCGTTGAAAATATCAAATGTTTTGGGTTTCCAGGTAATCTATGTGTTGTTTTTTTACTTGTTATATAAATAAACTACGTTTAAAGAACTTTGTTGTTATTTATTCTTAGCGGAGTTTACCGGAAGTTACGTGCGGACCACAACAGCCGCTTGTTTATGTTGTTACTGCTGAAACCGTCTATATAGTATTATGGAGCACAAATCTATGAATAAAACATATTGCAGATTGCAAAATGGTACAGCAATTTGCTCTTGGCCTTATTTTTGACAAAAGTAGACCCATTTATCATTAAATGTTGGCAGGGCATTTATGGTTAAATAATGAATGCAATTTTTTTTTACAGTGGTCAGGTCTGTCCATCAAAAAAGGTGAAAAAATTGTCCCATGCTGTCACTAGGACAGTCCCCTCTTAAAAAGCACACCTTTGCATCTAAAGATTTCATACATGAGGTACATATTGGTACCAAATGTAGTACACACATCTGTACCTAAATGGTACATATTAGAACCTTTCCAAACGGTACTGCCTCAGTGACTGCTTGGGACCATTTTTTTACTTTTTCTGACATTAAAACCATTCAAGGTTCAAACAATAAGTCCATTCAAGGTTTACATTGTGTAAGTACACATGTACCTTGGGAATCAAACCCATAACCTTTATGCTGAACATCTCTTGCATATTTAATTAAATAGAAAAAGTAATAATTTGGAATTAACATGGTTAATACTTAATATCATTTGTAGGGATGGACGATATATCGGCAACATATCGTTATCGGCCGAAAACTGCTTATTTTTAATATTATCGGTTATCGGTCTGATAGCAAAATTAGGCCGATAAATGAAAGCCGATAAATGATGGATTATTTTGGTTTGTTGAACCACTTTACTTGCTCATTGCTGGCCATGTGGAGTTTTGATTGGTGCTTTCTGTGACATAGCACGAAGATGACACGTGTTGCGGGCTTGAGTATGCTAGTCTAGCGCAAAGACAAGATGTCCGCGGTCTGGGAGTTTTTCATTGTGAAATTAATATGAATATTTATCGGCCTATATTAGGGGTGGAACAATACATGTATTTGTTTCTAACCGAATCGGTACGGGGGTCACGGTTCGGTGCATGAATTTAAACGGAGAATACACTGTATGAAAATAAAAAAACTTGCGTGCAAAATAATTAATGTAATGCGGAACTACTGTTAGATACGCGGGTTCTTTATGAACAGCTAATCTGTTGCCCCGCTTTAGCTCTGAAGCTCTGATTGGCGCCGATGCATCCGAGCTCCGCCTATGTATGCGCTCTATCAGAGACCGTCTACATTCTGGCACTCTGCAGTTTTTTGTCACGTCGACCCCGGTCAAGTCAGTGAATGAGCAGCGAATGGCAAGTGGTGTTCCATAAGAGTTAGAGGCTCCGCCAGCCATCGCAAGTTTGGCAAAACTTCAGTTTTCCAGTCAGTTACAATAGTACAGGCGAGAGAGTGGTGGAAAAGACGAGGACTGTGCGTCGGCGTTGTTCAGCAGTTGTTAGGTATGTGAGTGGAAATGCATCTAATCAGGGCTCTCAAGTCTCACGCATTCACCTTGACAAACACGCATTTCAGTCAGTTCAAACGCCACACTTTGTATTTCTCACGCTGAGAAGTAGGAGATAAATTGTCCTGCTATATACAACAGGCATACGCAGGGCAGTTCTGTCGAGTTCAGCTGCTTTCATTTTTACGCGTGCTCAACTTTACGCAGCGCCATCAGCGTCAGAGTACCGCGAGAAATCTTGCGGAGGAGGCTGATTTCAATTCGCTCTCGCGTTACTCTGACGTCATCCACTTGTCGTTTCTTGCAGCGCCTCGTGAAGTCGAACACACCTATTAATTCATCCTAAGAGCCTTTTTTTTGTTCTTTAGTACATTAATATGGAATAAGGCCAAAATGTAATTTTAAAATGTATTTAGGTAACACTTGTAATACAATTGAACCCATATTTGTATGAAAGATAAGTACAAGATTACTTAAAGTGGTATACATTTTTGAAATACGAGATAGTATGTTAAATGCATTTCAGTTCATATTCATGACATCTCAAAATAACACTGATAAGGACACCTATGTTTTTAAGATTAGCTTAAGTTCTAAAAAAAATCTTTAATTTTTGTTTTGCTTTTCCCTCCATTGTACCGAAAGTGAATCGAACCGTGGCGCCTGAACCGAGGTACGAACCGAACCGGGACTTCTGTGTACCGTTCCACCCCTAATATATATATATATATATATATATCGGTTATCGGCCCCCAAATATAAAGAGTTATCGGTATCGGCCAAAATTTCCATATTGGTGCATCCCTAATCATTTGATTTATTTTATAATGAATGCAGATATTGGTTATGCTTTGCTGCAGCTGTTTTCACACTCAAGTCAAAAGACCATAAGATCTCGCTCAGCTTGACGCCTCTTAAGATTCATGCTGAGCTTGTGTTGGGAACCACAGAAGACCTTCTGTTATGCTGCAAAATCTCTGCGATCTTTTACTGTACCTTCTCTGATTTATAATGTTCATAAATGTTATCGACGCACATTAAAAGGGTCCAGTGGATACTTGTGGATTTTATGGTGCAATGTCAAGATATTGTTGGTAGAAAATTGTTAATGTATCAAAAGGATTTGATGTTATTGTCAATAACAGCGTTTTATGGGCTGCGGGTAACATTTGGCTCACTTCTCATGGCTAGCACGTCTACAGTATAATAAGGCATATGAAGACATTTAGCTGGAGGTGGTGACTGTTAGTCTGCTGTTGTTGCATCTGTTTTCTAACGATAAGCTTTCTTTCTTTTTCAGGCCTGAGCCCCACCCGAGGGGAGCCGCACAGCAGCCCG
Organism: Misgurnus anguillicaudatus; assembly: GCF_027580225.2. Classification (NCBI taxonomy): domain Eukaryota; kingdom Metazoa; phylum Chordata; class Actinopteri; order Cypriniformes; family Cobitidae; genus Misgurnus; species Misgurnus anguillicaudatus. The sequence goes on from NC_073350.2 coordinate 12,809,556, forward strand.
ACTCTTCTCTGCAGGAGCAAGATGAGGAGATCTTGGGTTCTGATGATGAGGAGCAGGAAGACCCTAATGATTACTGCAAGGGTACGAGTCCAGTGCAGCTTATGCTGGAGTCAGACTTTTTTATCTCAACACCATGAATTATTTTTAGTTGTATATCCTAGCATATTAGTGGCAACGGCAGTGCAGGTCATTGCATCACCTGCAGCATCAATACTGTATATGACCAGCATTGTAACAAATTTTTTTATTATTTTGGTCGGAAGGAATAAGAAATGCCATCCTTGATAAACCTCTGGTAGTTATTACACTGTGAAAAGTTGTATGAAGATAAGCTTGTCTTGTGTGTCGGGTGTGAATTGTCTGAAATGCCTTTGTTTGAAATGTCTCTTTTTCAGTATTATCCGTGCCAAATTACATGCATTTGGCCGATGCCCTTATCTAAAGCGACTACAGGCTGATTACATCTGTGTTGAACCTACGCTATAGTGTATATATACGCTGTCAGTTTTCATTTACACATATTAGAGCTGCACGATTCTGTATAAAATAGAATCACAATTCTTTTGCTTAAAATAAAGATCACTATTCTCTCACGATTCTCAAGAACTTTGTTAATTTTAAAGATCTACAACCCCTGAACATTAGTTTAACATTAGTTTTTACAGGTCTAAAGAATTATGCTTCTGAAAGTTTCAGATAAGTGTATATAATCCTTAAATTTAGTTAATGTTAATTGTAGAGTGATTATGTATTCATTTTATTTAAAGAAAAACTTAAAAATATACATTTTAAGTAGCCTACATAAAAAACAATAAGTTTTGGTGCAAATTGCTGCCACATGGATTGACATTACTTTATGGTAATGAGCTATGACACGGTAACCAATCGCAAGGCAGGAACGTTCGGCGCAACCAATCGGAAGGTGTAAACCTTCCAAGGAATGCATTTGAGTGTCATCGTTTTTGACGCTCTCGTGTAAATAAATCTACATGACCGCTTAATCTTTACGCCCACTAGCTACTTGGGCCAAATACAGGAGAATGTAATGTAAGCAGTCAAGTGCAAAGACAGCAAGTGTGGTAATTTGGACGCAGTCAATGTTTCCCCCTGTGCTAAAAACCCTTTCAGAAGGGATAAGATTCGGAATAAGATCCTCCTTTTGGTACTAAAACAACATCAAGGTTCTTGTGATACGTACCTGCGCATTGCTCTCTTTGCTCTCTCGGTTTCTTTCTGTCTAACTTCTTGGCGAAAGCATCCGCTGTACCAGTGGAACAAGCATGAGCGCATCTGGCTTGCATAATAATAAATGTGACATTGCGGCCGCTGTGATGTGTTGTCGATAGAACTGCGTCTTTCCTCCATGAAAATATAATTGCGTGAATCGTGGAAATGCTGCATTAAGATCGTTTGGGGGTCGAATCGAGATCACAATCTTTTAACGATTAATCGTGCAGCTCTACAACTTTGTACCGAACACCTGGTTCATTAGTTTTTCCGTCGCAAGCGGAAATGCATTTAAGGAAATGTGATGCAGATTTTTTTTTACCTGGGGGAGGGGTTCTAGCAGACCAATCACAACGCTTGCTGTCTGCATAGAATTGACACATTGTTACATTTTGTTGAGAGGTGCGTGTCAGGCTACGTAGTGCTAACCACAGCAAATGCCGTAGCAACATCGTAAATCTGGTGCAGAAGTATAAATCAGGTTCTACACTACCTGCATTTTTAATCTCTGTGTGTTTCCTGGGAATTGAACCCATTTACTTTTAGGCTGCTAACGTAAGTCAGGAAATCAATTTTACAATTAATTTGATTGACTTGTAATAGTTATAGACCAACTTAAAGGTCAGTTTTATATTATTGGTTTAATTTTTATGTCAATATTAATTCAATTTTGGAATTCTGAACACTGTTTGTTGCCAACAGTGTCCTAATGGATAAAATAACATTTGTTTTATAGGCGGTTATCACCATGTCAAGATAGGGGATCTGTTCAATGGACGTTACCATGTAATCCGCAAGTTGGGATGGGGTCATTTTTCCACGGTTTGGCTTGCATGGGACATACAGTACGTCTGGTTTTCTCAGTACCATCATCTTACCGCAGTACAACTGCTCTGTGTTTAGTTGATGCTAATATATGTTTATCTTGCAGGGGGAAACGTTTTGTAGCAATGAAAGTGGTTAAAAGTGCAGAACACTACACAGAAACAGCACTCGATGAGATCAAGCTCCTGAGAGCGGTGAGACGCCTCTTGACACCAGCGCTGCCATAGAAACCATTATGATGAATTATTCCCAAGAGCATTTAGTGTCGGATAAATTTGCCACACTGTGTTCCTGAACGTAATGAAAGTCAGGTTTATCTGCATAGCGTGGGGTTTGCTAAATGAGTACTTTGTCAGGCTATATTTTTTCAATAAATCCAGGGTTTCCCGCAGAAAATTTGTTAGTTAAGGTGGTAGGGTTGTGCGAGTGGGCGGGGCAGAGGGCGTGACAATCAAAGGGGCGTATGTGTCATGATTAAATTAAAATATTTTTATTTAAAACTCTCAAATAAAACTTAATTTTGAAGAAAATATGACAGAAAATGAACACATACTAGATTATTAATGAATTAAATGTTTTCATTCATTCATTGAAGTGAAACTACAGGGTTAATAAACACAAATGTTGTAGAACGTCAGGCGAACGATGATAGATGGCGCAAGAATGGTAAAAACTGATTATTTCCCACTATTAATTACATTATCTTAAAGGAGTGTAACTACTGTAGCATGTAAATAATGCACATAAAGAAAGTTCAAGAGCGCTCAATAATTATATTTAATCAACAGGCAAGTGAAACCTAGCCAGCAGGTTGCTCAAACAACCAAATCACCAGCTAACTTACTTTAAATTTGCAAGAACTATAGACAGTGTGAAGCGCGTACGCGCTATTCTCCAAGATCCACTTGACGGGCTTTTGTGCAACGAAATTTTTTTTTTGGACGACCTAGTTAAGGTGGTTGAGTTTTAAAGCTTAGGTGGGCCGCCTGAACAGAAATGTGCTGCGGGAAACCCTGAAATCAAACAATACTGTTTTGAATTTTTTACCTACAAAACCTTACTGTTATTTGTTACCATTCCCATCTGGTCAATTCAGGTCAGAAACACAGACCAGAATGATCCCAGCAGGGAGAAGGTGGTGCAGTTATTGGACGACTTCAAGATCTCGGGCATGAACGGATCCCGTATCCTTTTAATACAGCGAACGTTTTTACCACTGCGGTGTGTCATGCAGGTGGCTTTTCACAAACAGTGTGAATACTTCACATACATCATTTATCCAAGGATCTACAGGTGTTTTGCTAGTAAACTTTGTATCCGCTTCCATATGAGGCACAATCTGTTGATCAACAGCTGTTGGACTAGGCACTATGCCCAGATTTGGCAAAACTCGCTCATTTATTTGAGATGAACAGCTCATAATGATCTGGAGATCTAGGCTTTTATTCTCCCTTTACCGTGCACTGTCAGATGTGTGTATGGTGTTTGAAGTCCTCGGGCACCATCTGCTGAAGTGGATTATTAAGTCCAACTACCAGGGTCTGCCGCTGCCCTGCGTCAAGAGCATCATTCGACAGGTGTGTACCATTGTGTTAGTGACAGTCTCATTTGTTGTTACACTTAAAAAAAGACTTGTTTTACAATGTAGCATGTCATATAAAGGTGCAGTGTTTCAATTTTATTGAGGGTCTCTTGACAGAAATGGAATATAATATATATATTGGCAATTTCCCCGTAGCCCTTTCCAGACTCGTGGAGGTGTACAATTTTGTCTCTAGTGTCTTTGGACAGCTCTTTGGTCTTGGCCATGTTAGTAGTTGGATTCTTACTGATTGTATGGGGTGGACAGGTGTCTTTATGCAGCTTACGACTAAAAAAAAAAGCGCATCTAATTTAGGATAATAAATGGAGTGGAGGTGGACATTTTAAAGGCAGACTAACAGGTCTTTAAGGGGCAGAATTCTAGCTGATAGACAGGTGTTCAAATACTTATTTGCAGCTGTATCATACAAATAAATAGTTAAAAAATCATATATTGTGGTTTCTGGATTTTTTTAGATTATGTCTCTCACAGTGGAAATGCACCTACGATGACAATTTCAGACCCCTCCATGATTTCTAAGTGGGAGAACTTGCAAAATAGCAGGGTGTTCAAATACTTATTTTCCTCACTGTATAACTATGTTTTTTAGTGGTGTATAAAGACCTTACATAATGAAGCGTTATGTTTTATTACCTTAAGCGGCAATCTCATTGGTCGGCCAACTTTTAACGCACCACGTCAAACCAAAAGAACGTGTTCGAGGCGTCTATTACGCTTTTGTGCCTTGCCCTTTACATGTAGGAGTGCTCACTACCATTGGCGCTCGTTCTTGAGTCACGAGGCGTTAAACGTCACAGTGTGTAAAGACCTTTAGAATGAATTTTATTTACAAACACAGCGGGTCCCCATATGGAAATTCGTCATTTTGTGCTGTCATATTTATTTCTACAGTAGCCCTAAATGTATAACCTGCTCTAAAGAGCGCATTTCGGCACTATGTTGTCTCGGACAGGTGTCGGCCATCGTAGCTTCTCTATGTGCTTCAAACGGAAGGAGTGAGCTGTGGGCTGAGCCGTTGGCTGCAATTTGCAACCTCACCACTAGATGCTGCTAAAATGTACACATTGCACCTTTAACATGTTTTTTCAGCTTTGCACCCAGAAAATAATCAATATTGGAAGCCTATATAATGGATTTTTATTATACTTAAAAAAAACAATCATGATGCTTAAATGTATTAACACGTTAATCAATGTTAGGAATTATGTATAACTGTTTAGTCCTTGGGTAACCTGAGAAATGATTAAAAAAATTAAACAGTATATTAGCCAATACCAATATAGTACTTTGGTTTAAATTACTTGCTCTGTCCCAGTAAACGAATTGCATATTTTGCTTCACAATATGTAAAAACATTTCTTTCTTAATGTTTTATTTCTATGTAGGTATTGCAAGGCCTGGATTATCTCCACACCAAGTGTAAGATCATTCACACTGATATAAAGCCAGAGAACATCCTGATGGACGTGAACGAGGCGTATGTCAGGAGACTGGCAGCGGAGGCCACAGAGTGGCAGAAATCTGGAGCCCCGCCCCCTTCCGGCTCTGCAGGTCTACTTTCAGATATACAACAGCATATAAAACAGTCATTAATGATATAATATCATAACCTGTGCCACAAAATGTAGAGCACTCAACACGACACAAAGCTGTTGGCACATGGAGAGACTTGCATGTTGTCCACTTCAGCTCTTACAGTTGAAGTGCAGTCTCATTAAAGGGCAAAATCCTCATCTAATAATCATAAACGACTGGGAAATCATAACGTCACATTATCTTGATGTTATTTGAACAAAAAGCATGCTCCGTAGTAAGTTGATGTTTTTCCTAAACAGTTGATGATGATATCAGTAACGGTGTACTACAAAAGCATGTTTAGCTGTTAACATGATGACTGTTGCATTGTGGGTAGAACCATTCACATCCACTGACAACTCGACACAGAATATTTTCATTGATACATTATACAGACTGACGTGATGTCTGCGGGATGAATCTAAATGTAGATCTGTGACTCATACGCTTTAGCAAACAAGTGAAGGATGACAGATTCCCACAGTTTGAATCTCTCAGAGAGCTCATGTGCACTGCCTTTGAACTCCCTTTGCATATCAAATGATAAATGAAGTCCTTCTTCTTTTCTTATCTTAATTTTTCTTCCTTGCAGTGAGCACAGCTCCAGCCCCAAAACAAGTAAGTGTACTCTTACGTTTGCATTTCATCTTGCCGATGGCACAGAAATGATGCATCTTGCAATAAATCATAAGAAAAGGCAGCATTCTGATTTTCATCTTTCTTCCAGATGGCAAAGATGTCGAAGAACAAGAAGAAAAAGATGAAGAAGAAACAGAAGCGTCAAGCTGAACTTCTGGAGAAAAGGATTCTGGAGATCGAGGGATTGGAGAAAGGACCCGACGGAGGAGAGGATGAGGAGGAGGAAGAGATGGAGACACCCGAGAGCACCCCATCTGTCCCCACCAGTCAGACACTGCATGACATCACAACTGAGGACACACTGGGTGAGAGATGATCATTTTTGAGTCATGGGTCTTGTTATTCTGTTACTATTGCTCATCCTTGTTTGGGGATCAGAATATTATAGACAATTTTGATTTAGCATCATCCTCGTAGTCACATTGCAATTTCCCTAAAAGCTATAAGATTTTAGCATATGCATAGGAATGTCCTGGCTACCACTCATTACGTGTAAATCTCATTGTTTTTAATATATTTAATGTAATTGTAAATAAATAAGACCGTAAGTACTTTTCGTGTCCCCAAAGAACTCTTGGATGTTGCAGATTCCTTACTGCGCATATTGGTCCTTGCATGTCTCTGTGGTTGTACTGCCGTCCACAACAATTTCGAGCGGTGTGGCAGCGCTTCTGCGTCATGATATATTAGTGAACTTTCTACTCACCCAGATGGAGTCTCAGATGGTTGGACTCGGCACGGAGATGTCGTCAACGGCCACGGCCCTGAATCGGAAGAGCAAACCCTACGTGTCCACGAGCAGACGAAGGACGACGCTCCCGCGAACCCTTACGACAGCAGCGCGGAGAGGTCCGAGCCCATTAACCCTTACCCAGCATGCAACGGCACAGAAGAGGAAGAGCCCAGACCTCCGTCCCCTGCTGGTGCAGACGGTAAAGGACCTTTGATTTGTGCCATGGTTGAATCACAGTGCCCTAGAGTGCAGGATCCAAAGGACGTCACGGTGGAGCTGAACGGCTCCAGCTCTGTTGAGGGTCCCAACATGGAGCTGGACCCCAGCGCTCAGGTGGCCCCACTGGAGGAGAGCCTGAAGGACGGTCAGTGTGGAGCTCCTTCCGGAGGAACGCCCCTCCTTCTGATGCTTTTGTTGTGCTCCTTGCTAACCTCCACCCGTCTGCTCTCTCTCTTACCCTCCTGCTGTGTGTTTTCATAGTCTTTAACTTTGTCTGCTTGATGGGAATCTGCGTTTTACCGTGTGATTTTTCATTTAATGTTTCCTTCCTTTAGATCAATAAGCTTTTATTTCATGCTGTTAATCACAGGTGTTTATCTGTTGCCCACGTTCCTGTATCTTCGTTTCAATGGTCTCATTTTTCACTGCTGTTATAGATTTCCAGAGTCCTACAATGCCTTAAAATACTGGACTTCACAGGAACCTTTTGTTTGTGTTATAGATTCAGTAACAATTTCTCTTTGTCCTGACATTGTATTGCAGCAAAAATTGCGGCAGGGAACCTGCTGGTTAACCCACTAGATCCTCAAAATGCAGATAAGATGCAGGTGAAGATTGCTGACCTGGGCAATGCATGCTGGGTGGTAAGTCCGACTTTATTTTGGCACTTGCACCATTCATAGCATTAGAGACTGGTACCTACCGTGTTAAAGGGGTAGTTCACCTAAAAATGAAAATTATGTCATTATTTACTCACCCTCAAGTTGTTACAGACCTGTATGGATGTCTTTGTTCTGTTGAACAGAAAGGAAGATATTTTGAGCAAGGTTTGTTAAAAAAAACAATGACTTCCAATGCTCGAAATTGCGACCGAAATTTAATCTGTGCGACCTTAAAATATATTTGCGACTGCCCATTTTGTTGTGGTGTGACTTGATTTAGATTGTGTATGCTGTGTGCTGGTCCAGGTTCAGTGTTCTCTCCAACATTACATAACCAATCAAATTTCACCAAAAAATGACTCGATGTTACTGTGTTTACTGTAAATCCTGTGAAACGGAGGTTGCAGGTAAAACGGCGTTGCTGGAGGCATCCACATATTTTAAGCGCCAGACCTTGCTTAAACATGGCGAAAGTGCCAAAAACACAGAAGTGTCGTGACCAATGTGTTCATTATTGATGGCGACACGACCCGTATATCAAATAGTGTCTGATAATGTATGTGCGCATCCTGCTTGAGGGACATCGGACAAACATCCTTGTATTCCATGTTGAGGTGGAGCACAACAATGCTGATGGTATGTTTTTAGAAACATTGCCTATTTAACTGTTAACTGTGCATCCCGGTAATGCAGTTATCAATACCAATATATATTAGCCTTTTATGTTAAGGTCACTTTTGTAATGTCACGATTAATCAGTGTTTTACGTGTTTGCTAGATTTTCTTTTGTAATCATAATTATGTTACCTGTAATTGTTAAATTATTATTGCTGCTCAACTATTTTTAACAGCATTTGGGTAGTATTTTAGGAATTTATGCAGCAAGAAAGACCAAGTGGTGTTTAATTTTTAATAAAATAAATCTATTAACAAATACATTGAAGTTGTGGTGCTTCATAATTTTTGGATGGGTGCACCTAAATTTTTGCTGGTGCTCCTAACTCTTTAAAGTTGGGAGCACCAGTGCTACCAAATAAAAAAGTTAATTTTCAGCCCTGGGCTTCCATAGTATTTGTTTTTCCTACTATGGAAGTCAATGGTGCTCTTGTTTTCTGCTTGATCGGAAAGAAATGTAAACTGTTGTCTGTAACAACTTTTGCTGAGTAAAAACACAATTTTCATTTTTCGTCTCTTTAAGACTGTATTCAGTGTATACACTGCATGTAGTATGGATCACATTAGAAAAATTTCTTTAGTCTTTATTCTGCATGATGATTGATTGGGAAAATAGATGAGTCTAATAATACCCATTCTCTGCTTTACGTAACTCTTGTTTGTCCTATTCAGCACAAACACTTCACGGATGATATTCAGACGCGGCAGTATCGCTCGCTGGAGGTGTTGATTGGAGCAGGATACAGCACACCGGCAGACATCTGGAGCACAGCATGCATGGTGTGTTTAGCTCCTTAGGTTTTGTTTAGGTTTTTTAGTAATGGCACAAAAACACAAATGGAGATTGTGATTCAACTTACAATTTAATCGTTAGGATGTTAGGATAACCAAATCTAATTACAGGGTTCCCAAGGGTCCTTGAAATCCTTGAAAGTTTGTGAATCTGGGGAAAAAATTATTTTATTTTATTATATTTAGAAAATATACATACATAGGTACAGGTCATTGAAAGTGCTTGAATCTATCTTATGCAAGCAGTTTTCTGGAAAAAATCTATTTTATTCCCTGTGTAGTGTAGGATAATATCATAAAAATTCTAGACTTTTTAAGCTAAACTGTTCGCTTTAAATGCTTATATCTTCTGTATGCAAATGTTGATTACCAAAATGCTTTTTTGCATAGTTGTGTTTGACACATGAAAACGTCTCGGGTTACGTATGTAACTGTTGTTCTCTGAGAAGGGAACGAGACGCTGCGTCTCCCTTGACATACTTCCTGCATCTCTGTAATGCCGTTTTTGGAAATATTATAGATAGAGATATACTTCCTGGCTCCCGCGTCACCCTGTCTTTGTCGTTAAGCCTCACCATTGGTTGAATTTGATATACACATTCAGACACACTTACCCTTGGAGGCGTCCCCAAAGGGTCACCGCAGTGATGCAGGGCGAGTTCCCTCGAAAGGGAACTGTAACAGTGTATCTTTAAAAGTAACACAATGTAACCTTGCTCTCACTTGAAATGTGTCCTCACATTTAGTCCTTGAATTTGAGGGTATTGGACCTGGAAAGCCCTAGAAAGGTCCTTGAATTTGAAGTTAACTAAGGTGTGGGAACCCTGTAATAAGCATTATGATACATTGCACATTCAGCTGTTGGGTGAAGAAGCGTAACTCAATGAGTAGGGCAGTGCATTAACAGCTCAAAAGGTTGTGAATTGGATTACAAAGAAACACATATACTGATAGCTTGCATGCACTGCAAGTCAAACTTAATGCATCAATATAAATGTCACTTTTTACTGAGATGCTTTTATTATGAATATGTAAAGGCACTAAATGAAATCTACTGTAGGTGTCATTAGATTGTTGTGTTTTGTCTACTAAGCTCCGTCCAAAGCATTCTGTGTTTGCATTCACAGAGTAATACAGTACTGTATTCTGTACATGCAATGATGACTTACAATTTAACCCATCAAATTTTGAAACACCCTTTCTTTGATGCCTTAAAATGATTGAGATTCTGTCTATGAATGTGGCTTACAGTATATCAAAATGTTAGACTACATAAGGAATCTGATTTGTGACATAAGGCCATATGTGGCTGTGTTCAGAACTAGCTTGTAGGGGGCGTGTACATCAAGTTGTTTACGTCGGCGGCAGGCGTATGTTTTCAAATTCTTTCCAATGGAAACACCACACTTTTCAAAAACGCCATCAGCTGGCGGGTTATTTCTGTGCTGAGCGTTCATCGTTTTTTCAGCGTTGAGTGCCCAGATTTGATAAATGTTCAACTTTGGGTGAAACGTTCAGCTCGTCAATGTCACTTTTTACTCCGCCATCCAATCCCAGTGGAGGAGAGGTGAGACAAAAATCACAACAACTAACCTAACCTGTGCATAAGTATTAAAGCAGAAGTATTATAGTAACCAAAGCGCTTAGTTAAAAAAAAGCTGGCAAGTGCTCACAGTCGGCATCTGCTGGGCATTTTCAGCTGCATTTAAAAGCTTTGGTGTACACACCCCCTTAAAGCAACAGCAGGCCCTATTTTTCTGATCAAAAATACGATCAAAACTATAACTTGAAAAAACATTATGAAGCGGTTTCCCAGACAGGGTTTAGATTAATCTAGGACAAGGCATTAGTTATATTACGACATTTAAGTAGTTTTTACAAGCAAACCTTATAAAAAAACAATACTGGCGTGCACAACACAATGGCACTGATATATGTTAAGATATGCCATTACAAGGTGTTTTTAAGACAGCTCGAACAGCCATTTTATTAGTCTAGGACTAGGATAAGTCTTGTCCATTAAACCACCCCTAAGGGGATCGCACACCGGCCGTTCTTAAAAAATCTAACACATTGTTTTCTATGAGTAAACGCACACCGGCACAGCCAGGTGGCGCCTGTCCGCGTCGCCCAGCTGTGACTCAGGAAGTTGCTCAAATCCCTGTCGTGCCACACAGCGCCACTCACATAGTTTAACATTAAATAACATCATATTTATCCCAAATCATTAACGATTAACATTGGCTGCTAACGTATATTTTGCATTTTGAAGTAGACGCTATCTGACGAGGCTCCCGGTATTTAATGTGCACTTCTGGTTTACGATACCTCCGAGTTGTCCTAGACGCGACTCGACGCTGCGCGACGCTGAGCTGCGCGGCCGGAGTGCGACCCCCCCCCCCATATGATAATACTAATCGAATGTTAAAACTACTATTCGAATGGGATTTTAAAAAAAATTAAATTAATTTTAATTTTTAATAAAAGGAGAAAACCGCTCTCAGTCCTATGGACGACCGTTTTGGGAAAGTCTTTAATGCTAATTTGTTTAGATAAGTTTGTCTTTTCGACCAGTGACAAAATACTTGTTCAAGATCACACTTCCTCTAAGGTGTGTTTAAATGAAAGAAGAATAGTGAAATTGGAGGCCAGGGGATGTGTGTGCTGTGTGTAAGTATTGTAAAACTAATGATGCGATCTACGCAGCCCTCATACGAGAAAAAAGAGAACTGCGTTGATAATGAAATTGTTCATTAAAGTTGACAACTTTGTTAATTTTGTGTCTAAGCTTAATCATTAATTAGCAAGAAAGCGATCACCTGTTATTAAATAATTACATGTTTATTAGTAATACTGCAATGTCTTCTAGTGGACATAATTTAAAACAAGTCAACTATACGAGCTCATAGTGGCATTGGCAATGCATAAGCCCGTTTTTACAATGTGTGTAGATAGATACATAGTAAATATTAATAAGTCAAATTTGAGCATTAAATAATCGATTATAAATCGAATATTTAAAAAAAATAATGAATGAAATTCGAATGGGATAATAGAGGAAGATGACAGCCCTACTCTGTATCAGCATTTCAAGCCTTTTGCATAACAAAAAGAGAGCCTTGCAAGCCATCTTCTGTCTCCTCGAGTAGCCTTTAGTTTAGTTGGGGTGAGAAGGTTGGTTTGATCTTTCAGACCACTGCCTGTCACCAAAGGAACACAAAAGCACTTAATAAAAAAGCATGTTTACTAAGCCGCATTGTTCCTCTCAAACGCAGGCATTCGAGCTGGCGACGGGGGATTACCTGTTCGAGCCTCACTCCGGTGAGGATTATTCCAGAGATGAAGGTAATTATTTTTTCACGGGTTGGGTTTTCATCCACACATCCGCACACATCTCCCTAGACCCACAGTTAAAGGAATAGTCTACTCATTTACAATATTAAAATATGTTATTACCTTAACTAAGAATTGTTGATACATCCCTCTATCATCTGTGTGCATGCACGTAAGCGCTGGAGCACGCTGCGACGCTTCGATAGCATTTAGCTTAGCCCCATTCATTCAATGGTACCATTTAGAGATATAGTTAGAAGTGACCAAACACATCAACGTTTTTCCTCTTTAAGACGAGTAGTTATACGAGCAAGTTTGGTGGTACAAAATAAAACGTAGCGCTTTTCTAAGCGGATTTAAAAGAGGAACTATATTTTATGGCGTAATAGCACTTTTGGGAGTACTTTGACTCGCCTGAAAAGTCCGCTCCCCTTCTCACTCTCATAATGGGAGAGGGAGGGTGTTACTGCGCCGAGTCGAAGTACTCCCAAAAGTGCTATTACGCCATAAAATAAAGTTCCTCTTTTAAATCCGCTTAGAAAAGGGCTACGTTTTATTTTGTACCACCAAACTTGCTCGTATAACTACTCGTCTTAAATAGGAAAAACGTTGATGTGTTTGGTCACTTCTAACTTTATCTCTGATTGGTACCATTGAATGAATGGGGCTAAGCTAAATGCTATCGAAGCGTCGCAGCGCGCTCCAGCGCTGACGTGCACGCACACAGATGATAGAGGGATGTATCAACAATTCTTATTTAAGGTAATAACATATTTTAATATTGAAAATAAGTAGACTATTCCTTTAAAGCCGGAGTACAGTCTGTTTTACGTGCACAGTCGAACTGTTTATTTGACTCATACCGTGTACACAGACATTTGACGCATGCACATTGTGGCAAATGCAATGCATTTCCTATACTACATATACAATGCAGTTGGGGTTTAAAACAATCCAGCGATGCTCGAATTGCATCATGTGCACTGTAAAAGGACCCTCGCATACATATAAAAAATGGACCACACTTCGGCCTTTATGCAACACAGATTAGTAAGTTCAACATGCAAGCCATAAGCCAAACTAAAACTAGAAAACAAATCACAATTATCACTTAAACGTGAGCTATTAAAGCTTTACATTACAGTCATAGTGTGATATTTGCACTGTCATTGGGGAGATGACACTGAGGAGAGAACTGTGTGACCAAATATTTCATCTAAATATTGTTGTCAACATCTGAATCTGATTTATAATTCTCTTTCTTTTGCTGAAGATCACATCGCGTTGATCATCGAGCTTTTGGGAAAGATCCCACGGAAACTCGTCACGAACGGCAAATACGCCAAGGAATTTTTCACCAAGAAAGGTACAGCTGTCATTGGACGCTTATAACACGAGTAACTGCTTGGCTAATGTTCGTTTCACTTACTTGGTAAACTTGCTCGCTGTGTTAAATGGTCACACGTGAACATTATAGTTTGATGAATGAGGTATGTCGGCCTTTCCATCATTAGGTTGGCCATACATCTCATATATATTTTTTCTATATCCTCGCCTGATACGTCTGACTGTTGTTAACTCGCTGTGATGCGTTACTTGAACTTGTTTTTCTCATGTCAGGTGACCTGAGGCACATCACTAAGCTGAAACCATGGGGTTTGATGGACGTGCTGGTGGAGAAGTACGAGTGGTCGCGAGACGAGGCCCAGAATTTCGCCGACTTCCTCCTACCCATGTTGGACCTGGTCCCGGAGAAAAGAGCCACCGCTGCAGAATGTCTCCGACATTCTTGGATCACCTCCTAGTGGCCGAACGTTCCCAAAATACACCTCGCTCTTCTGAACTCATGAATGCTAAGCAGGCACAAGTGTTTTCTTGAGAGACCTGCCTGGTTTCACCACAGGTATTAGTCGCACATACAGTACGAGAAGGTCCGGTCGGTTCGATCTAATCCGAATCTAATCTTGTATTGTTGTTCTTTTTTATGTACTGGGTATAATTTGAGTGTACTGTTATATCTCAATGCTTTGTGCTCTTGCAAACGCATCACTTTTCTAACAATTTCCCATCATATCGGAGTTTTTCACCTTGCAGCTTAAGCGCAAGAGTGTTTCAAGCACTCATTAGCCGATTGTAGTGTTTCTTCTCTGTGTTAGGAAACCATAAGAAACGATTTTTTACATATCGTATCATGGTTATAGATCTCAGAATGAAGAAGGAACCATGAAGCATTTGGACTTTGTTTTTATTTGAATGTGCGCTACTGTACAGTGCAAGAGAAAATCAAAGACTTAACCGTTCATTTTGTTAGGTGATTATCATGCTTTTATGACATTAATAATTTAATATTGAAAACATGTGAAGTTTTGGTATTATGTTTTTTTGCTCTACGACATCTAAAATCACTCAGAGCATTTCCAATTTTGTACATACTCATACCAAAGAGTTGGTTCTTCACAGTTTATCAGTATTGTACAGTCTTAAGTCCATTACTTGTGTACAGATTTGCTACGGCTTCTCTGAATGGCTTAAGGGAAATTTTGAGAGTCGCCGGTTCAGTGACCTGTGCTACTTTTTGAGCTTTCTTCATGGTGTAGCTTCAAGCAATATACTTTCGTATTATTTCAAAGGATATGCTGTTACTAGCGCCACCGCTCTGCTGTTTTCGATAAGGCCGAATCATCTGACACAATTCACTCACCGCTTTCTCTGCTCTTTTTCAGAATGTCTCTTTGCTTTCGATTGTTCAGCACTGAACTAAAATGGTTTGTGTAGTAACTCAAATAAAGATTTTGAAATGGAAAATCAATGTTGGGTTTTAGATGTTTATTTAAGGTGTAAAATGACACTTCATTTGTTTATCTGGATAGTTAAAATTTTAACTAAATGGCAAAAAAATTAGCTATCATCTAAATCAAGTCAAATAAATAAATGCAATCTTTCTGCTGTGAGTGGCTGAAATGTAAACGGTAATGGTTAGCTGCTATGCAGGCCACTGCTTTTATTTATTGTGAATAAACAGTGAAACAGCTATTACTGTATTACCAAAATGTCCAATCACAATGAGGGATTTTCAACTGCTGGGTGGTGCTACTGACCAATCCGAACTGAGTATTTCAGAGAGCTGTGTAATAAGTACATTATAGCTCTGTTAAAAAAAGATGTTACCTGTTGCCATAAAGTTTTGAGTTAATTCAACTTAAAAATATTAAAAAATGAGTTACCACCAAAATCAGTATTGTATCAGGTTTTCCTCATCTACTTTGTACATTTGTGACCAACAAAAAAACATAAACAAAATAATACTTTTGATGGCATTAATATACCTGTGGTGGTTTTCTGTGACGGAGAAGAAACGCAAGCCATCAAAATCAAATAATTTACGGTACTCCGCTGTTGCTTGTTCTCCCGACAGCATCAAGTTTCTGTCATGCTAACACATTGACTGCAGGGGATCTTATGAAAAACGTTCCATTATTTTACTCAAAGTCAACGAAAATCGAGCAGGCCCAAAACATTTACAGCTGATTGCTGTCAAAAAAGTTCAGCGATGACATCCCAAGGATGACAGCAGCAATGAAGTGTTCTTAATATGATAAAGTAAGTGTTTTGATTAATGCCATTAATGTTTATTTTTTTAATCAGTGTATACAACTAGTCAACTAAATGAATATAACATGACAAAGTTGAATGCACATTTTTATTGATTTAATAGATTTATTGCATAAGTTATTGCATTTATTATAAGTTTTTATAATAAATCTTTGAAAATCAAGTTATGGATTTGAATTTTTTTATGTTTTTATAACCTAAAGATGCTATGTGAAAGTTTGTAACAGAAAATAGTGGTTTTCATCTTGTCACTTAGAAAACACGTTTTTACCCAAATTAGTCAAAATGGATTTATTGCGTTTTGGAACCAAACTTTTCATTTGATAATTTTGACAACTTTTTTAGCTTATTGGTATTTTTAAGTTGAATTAACTTTCCGTCTTAATTAATTATCTGCTGTGAGATGTAGTGGCTGAAATGTAAACATAATGGTACACTGTTATGCAGGCCACTGCTGTTATTTATTGTGAATAAACCACAGCTATTACTGTTTTACTAAAAATGTCCAAACACAATGAGGGACTTCAGATTGCTGGGTGGTGCGACTGACCAATCAGAACTGAGTTTTTCAGAGAGGCGTGTAATAAGTACATTATAGCACTGTAAAAAATGGTTCAACTTAATAAAATAAATTACCTTGTTGCCATGTCATTTTGAGTTCATTCAACTTTTCAAACAACAATTTTTTTCAGTTAACTAACATTTTTAGTTGAATTGAAATTTTAATGAACCAGGTAGCTTACTTTTTTAAGTTGAACCAACAAATCTTTTTTTACAGTGAGGACATGCAAGTAATGAAGAAATGAATGTTTTTTTTGCTTTATTGATTTCAATTTACAGTAATGCATTGTATACAAAAGTGATTATTGAACACACAATTTACCAAATGATCCCAATTTGGCCACAGTCCTGCAAACTATAATATAAAAACAGACCAATAAAGTGTACATATTTCAAATAATTTTGAACCTCAGCGTTGGGTCGAAAAGGTAAAACCTAACACATTGGGTTATTTTAATTTAACCTATGCTTTGTTGTTTTAATAAATTATTGGGTCAAATAAACATTTTCTGGGTTAATTTAACCCAATGACTTGCTTTATCCCTTTTTAACCCAACACTGAGTACAATTTTTTTTATGTGTACTGGAATAATCTCGAAAGATGGCACACTTTTCCTTCATGTTTTAGCATCTGTGTCCTTTTAAATCCATATGGGTCCATTTTACTCTCTAGTGCAGTAAGCTTCATGCTTCCTCTAAAGACAAGAAAAGGTAAATATTAGTTAATTCTGACATTGCATATGTGTATGACAGCAGAAGTTACATAATCGATGCAGTTTATTGCAAGCAAATAGGCACACTAGTGAAAGACACAAACACCAAACAAATCCCTCATGACTAATAAAATTCATTTTTACAGATGCTGCACGTTTGAAATGGGCTCTTTGTCATTACAGATCCCTTTACATCACTATTTAATCCATTTCAGGTCTCTGTGCACCTTGTTAGAGAAGATGCATGAATGTTTGCTTTTAATGTCAAACATTTAACCCTTGAGATACCCGCTTTAGTGTTTCACATACAGTAATAAAGTTAAAGTTAAAAGATGGCCTGAGACAAAATTGTAAAATGTGTTCCTCCAATACAACTCATGTGTGCATATTTAAATTTCTCTTCTCTATGCAATCTCACTGGTGTATAACAGCACCCATCTCACCTTTCTTCTCTTCCATATCAAAGTCCTCTGGTAGCAGTTTGTCTTGGCGGTTGCCCAGCACAAAGGCTAGAAATGATAATATGATGGCGTCCATAATGCTGATAATGGCCAAGATGTACGCCCAGCGCACCGTACAGTTACCCAGCGTGTATTTATCTGTCCGTTGGCCACACATGCGCTTCACTTCTTCTGAGTCCCAGCCGTCTGGGTAGATCATACAACCTATGACCATGCAAGTAGCTGAAGACAGAAAAAAGACTTGTTGCATGTAGTTTATATAATAATTGATCATTATACTATTTACATTCATGCATTTGGCAGATGCTTTTATCCGAAGTGCATTCAAGCTTCAGCATTGTGAACCCATTACTTTTTAGTTGTTAACTCAACGCTTAATAACAAGAGATATAAACCAGAGGCCTTAAACCTTTTTTTACCTTGGCTGCAGGAGCACAATGATATTACGCAACCTTTTGTTTTGTTGTAAAAAAAACATTTTTGAATTCAAACAATATTTAGCGGATCGCCAAGGAACCCCGGCCCCCTGTTGAAGACCCAGCTTGTCAATGTGTCTCTGTATAGGAGATAATGTGTTAAATAGGATGTTTTCTTCTGTGCAGTAAATATATGAACCAAATTGAATTTCACAAATAAATCTACTCTGTGAAACCTACACTGGAGTAAAAGTGTAACAGCTAGACACGGTTTCCCATGTACAGTATCATTGTGCTACCATAGAAAAAACTTTGCAATGCCGTTGCCTGGCAACTTCAGCCACTTATCTCATCATTTATTATTCATATGACAATATACTGTGACAGTGCAGGGCAGCTGGTGCTGGTGTGTAGTATAGTTTTACACACACACTCTCACTTTCACCCTCACTCTCATTTAATGAGTATGTGTAATTATTTAAGTGCATTGTAATGTAAGATAGTGATAGGAGGGTTAGCTGTGTCCCAATTGACTGCATTTGATACAACAAAATTTCAGTTTGCATAAAGATGGTGACTTTTGCTTCCTCTTATATTCTAAATATACAACATTTACTGCAATACATATGAAAAATCATGTTTTCTGTTTTCCACATGAACACGTTTTTTAAATGTAAAGAACATTTCGGGAAAATATAACTTAGCTATCTTTAATATTGACTGAGATCATGTAAAATCAAACTTTGATGTTCCTAATCTGATCATTGGATTCTGAGACTTTAGTCGGGATTTCACATGATCAAATATCATCATAATCTTAAAGTGAAAGACATTGTGCAGATGAATAAGATGTGGGTGCTCTCCAGGGTGCTGAAGTTCTGAGTGACCCCCATATGAAAGTGAGGCTGGATTCAAAGCTGTTTTTATCTCTACACTGTAAAAAAATGTCAGTTCAACTTAAAAAAATGTACATCTTTAAAATATTAGTTTACTTTTTAAATTACACCCATAGGGGCAGTTTCCCAGACAGGGATTAAACTAGTCCTAGACCAAATAAATAAATGTAAGAGCTGTCCAAACTGAAAACAACTTGCGCTAACATATCTTAAAATACATCAGTGCCCTTTGTTTGCCTCAAAATGCACACAAGTAATGTTTTTAGTAAGGCATGTTTGTTAAAACTAATTATTTCCTTATTAAACTAAGCCCTAGTCCTGGTTTAAGATAATCCCTATTTGGGAAACCACCCGAAAATGTTAAGGCAACCATGTAACTTACTTTTTTAAGTTGAACCAACACATTTTTTTTTTAATTTTGTGTGCATCTTAAGACTTGGTAAGCATTTCAAAATAAAGTTTAAAAAACATACGAAAATATATGTTCCCAAACATTTTTTGGGCACAGTAAGGCACATTTCAAAATGTTTCAATTGTATAGCATGAGGAGATAAAAATCAGCAAAGTGGCATTTATTTTTTACGGAGCCCCTTAGGGGACATGGAGCAAAAAATAAATGAAGTTTGGTTTCGCGTGCGCGCGTGAAACTTTCGCTTTCACGTGCACACGCTATAGTTTCACGTGGACACGGGAAAAAAAATTCAATAAAGGAAAGTTTCACGTGGGCACGCGAAACTAAACATTTTTTAAAAATTCTGCACATGAAGGTTTCGCGTGAGCACATGAAAGTTTCACATGAACACGCAAAAGTTTTACGTGAGCACATGAAACTAAACTTTTGATTTTTTTACTCCAATGTCACCTAAGGGGCTCTGTAATTTTTTACAGAAGTGCATTTTTTATTTTATTTTACAATAATAGGTTTGTTAGGTTTAAATTATAAAACAAAACATATTTTGTATTCATAAACTTTTCAAAAGTGCGAAAAAAAATCTGGTGTTAAGATGACCGACTACATTGTAAAAAAAAGGTAGCATGAAGTTGAAACAACTTGGTTATGCCAGTCAATTATTTACTAAAATCGTACTATTTACATTTTTTACTTGATAATAGTTGACATAGCTTGTCGTAAAAAGTTGAAATTGTTTAACTTAATTTGTTAAGTTAAAGTAACATGAAAATATATCTTGATTTTATATACAAAATTTACAGTATTTACAGTGTACATCCACTGAAATTAAGATATTAAGATAAAAAAAATTAAGTTTGATGAAGTTTAACAAGTTTAGGATTAGGATTATTTATTTGCAAATACCAGTTGCTTTGATATTTATATCCAAGTAATGACATTCATATTTTTCAGTATTGCTCAATTGTCCAAAATAAAAGACACTTCTTGAAAATACAATGACCTTTATTTTAATGCATGCTCATTATGAAATG
This sequence comes from Misgurnus anguillicaudatus, assembly GCF_027580225.2. Taxonomy (NCBI): domain Eukaryota; kingdom Metazoa; phylum Chordata; class Actinopteri; order Cypriniformes; family Cobitidae; genus Misgurnus; species Misgurnus anguillicaudatus. Next base: position 12,829,941 of record NC_073350.2, read on the forward strand.
TACTGGATTGTTGGTTACACCCTTAAAAATAAAGGTGCACTGTAATAAAAAAAAAATGCAGCAAGAAGTACAATTAACTTTGCTTTGCAAGTTAATTTAATGTACTTTTTTAAGTTTTGACATGTGAATAGTTGACATAACTTAAAAAAATAAGTTAAACAGCTTCAACTAGTTTTTTAAGTTAAAGTAGCATAAAAATATATGTTGATTTGACAAAAATATTTGTTAACATCCGAGGAACCTTTCTGTTTTACAACTGTTTTTTCTTTGTAATGGATAAAGGTTCTGTCGACTGTAAGACAGTAAGAGAAAACTTTTAGCAGTGTAGGGTTATACAATATGTCAAACTCTACTCACCTGCTGCGAGCTGCATCCAAGCACATATCTTATACACGCTGCCCGAGTTGCAGAAGAAGAATAAACTGAAACAAACGATAGTTCCCACAATCAACAGCAATGAAATCCCCACGAAGAACATTGCGGTTTTGAAAGCACCTGAAGGGATGGATCCAAAGTCCAGAGCGCTTCCCTTACACACCAGCTCTCCTGTGATGGGATTCCCGATGCAGTAGTGAAAAAGTCCAAAGTATCCCGACTGGGGTGTATCAACGCTGTCACCGATCCAATAAGGCTGAATGAACACTACCACACATATAATGGCAAAGCAGATGGTAAAGACTGTCCACAGCACGCCGACCGCTCTTGCGTTCCTCACATAGTTTGTGTGATAGATCTTAGCAGCCTCCTGCGCAGATAACATTTTAGTCATGTTTGCTAGAGATGAAGGTCCACCCGAAAGCCAACAAAGTTTGAGAAATGTGTTCACCTTTAAGCCCTGTTTTGCAGATCAAGCAAATGTTAAAGCAGCCAAGATCAGATGGTATCTGTTTGATTCATTAAAAGAGAATGTGCCTCCTAATTTATTTTTATAGGGGATGTGGAGAGCTCCCAGCCCTGAGAGGTACGTGAGATAACCTAAGGCAGAAGTACTGTAACCTGAGTCTTCATTCACTTGGCAATGACTAAGCCAGTAGTCAGATGTATCTTCTGAATGGATCTATTAGATCAGACTGGTGTGAAGGTTTGGTATCTGATGAAAGTGGACTTTACATTCACACTCATCTATGGTGAGATCACGGGATTATTAATTAATGGAGGGCTTCCGTTACCTCTTAGCTATATCTCAAAACAAGAGAGCTAGATCATTGGCTTAACTATAAAATGTTTTTCACTTGCAAAATATGTGATCCTTTGTCTGTAAAATCCAGGATAAGGTCTTATAATCTAGTGACGAGATTAGAAGCATCAAAGTTTGATTTTAATCTTTACCATGACTTACTCAGTCAAATATTGTCTTGACTAAACATTTCTTCTACCATTTGCAAAAGAAAAAATGCAGTTTATGTAACAGATTTACACTGACATGCAGTTTGTTATTGACATCTACAGTAAAGTATGATGTCACATGTACAGTGTAAATTCTTTCAATAGTTGTGTTTATTGGTCACTGATGTCATTTGAACAAGACATTTCTGTTAACACTTTAAAAATAAGGTTGTATTAGTAAACAGTGGTAAATGCATTAAATAAAATTGACAAACAAAAAAGAATGAAGTTTTCAGCATGCACTGTAAAAATACACAGCATTTTTGTCAAATCAACATTTATGTGTTACTTTAACTTAAAAAATTAAGTTAAACAATTTCAACTTGTTTTTATAAGTTATGTCAACTTTTCACAAGCAAAAACTTAAAATACAGTCGTAGGTTGAATTGACTTGCAAAATCAAGTTGTTTTAACTTAGTGCTGCATTTTTTACAGTGTGTATTCATTCTTGTTAAAGAGCACCTATTGTCCGATTCATGATTTTAAACATCCTTTCTTGTGTAAGTGTGTGTTAGACATGTTAACGATATGCAAAAGGTACAAACCCCAAGGTAAACGATGACACGAGTTCAATGTAAATCTCTTTTCTTGGACTACAACAAACACACAGATTGTAGGCAACAGTTTACTTCCTGGGATTGGTGATGTAGACAAGACCGACATTATCATAATTCCTCCCGCTTCGAACTCACAGCCTTTAAGTCAACTCCTGTTAGCATTGCATTGTGAACGAATCTTTCAAACATGATATGGAGTCACATTTCCAGCTGATGTCAGAGGAATTCAGACCAATCACACAGATTAGCTGACCATCACAGCTTTTCAAATCAATAAGTTTTGTACAAAATCAGTGCGTTTCAGGAAGAAAGGGAAATCTGGAGCTACAAAAATGTATGGTATGTGGAAAATAATGTGTTTTAACCATAAACCACACAAACACATTGTAGTAGGCTATACCAAATATACAAAATAATGTTGTTTTTAGCATTGAAATAGGTGCTCTTTAATGTTGGTTAATGTCAATACAGTTATTCATCTTAGTTCATGATGCAAAAACTAATGTTACAATTACAACTTTTGATTTTATAAGTGTATTAGTAAATGCTAAAATTAACATGAACTTTACCCTCATTTTAGATAAAGCACTACACTTAAAAAATTAAACTTTTTTTAGGTAAGTGGTTGCAATCAATTTATTTAAGCTACATTTATACAAAAAAAGATTAAAGTAAAATAAAATATAAAACTTTTGTTTAAATGTAGCTTAAATAAATTGATTGCAACCACTTACCTTAAAATTTTTTATTAAATTCAGTAAATCATTTTTTTTTCAGTGTAAATAAATGTTAACAATACAACCTTATTGCAAAGTGTTACAAAATTTCCTTATAAAATATATTATCTAAACATATTAAATCAATATTTTACAGATATTTTTATGTACACTGTATAGAAATGGAGCATGAAGTTTAAACAAATTTGCAAGTCAATTCGACCAGCTATTTTATAAATTTTGACTTGTGATAAGTTGACATCACTTATAAAAACAAGTTGAAATTGTTTAACTTAATTGTTAAAGTTTTAGGGGCAGTTTCCTGGACAGGGATTAGATTAGTCCTAAACTAAAATAAATGTGAGAGCTGTCTAACTGAAAACAACTTGCACTGACATATCTTAAAATACACCAGGGCCCTTTGTTTTGCATCAAAATGCTCAAGTAATGTTTTTATTAAGGCATGTTGGTTAAAACTAGTTATATTTCCTAATAAGACTGAGGCCTAGTCCTGGTTTAAGGTCATCCCAGTCCAAGAAACCACCCCAAAGTAACAAAATATATGTTGATTAGACAAAAATGCTGCTTTTTTAACACATTACAATAAGGTTCATTAGTTAACATTAGTTAACTACATTAGTTAACATGAACTAGTAATGAACTGCACTTATACAGCATTTATTCATCTTTGTTCATGTTAATTTCAACAATTACTAATACTTTATAAAAAATCTTGTTAACGTTAGTTAATGCACTGTGAACTTACATAAACAAACATTAACAAAGATTAATAAATACTGTAACAAATGTATTGCTCATGTTTTGTTCATGTTACCTAATACATTAACTAATGAACCTTGTAAAGTGTTACCCATTTTCTTTTACAGTGTAGTTATGCAAAAATACAAATAATGGCTTTTTAGCAAATTTTAAACAGTACAACAACTGAAATAACTGCAAAGATTATTATTAAACAAAATGCATATACACAAATATGTGAAATCAGTATTTCGGCCTGCATAAATAATAAATTGCAAAGAAATTGACAACACATTTCAACTTTTCATTTAAAATGTGTGTCGTCCTGTATCTTCCAATGAACAACTTTTAAAACTGTTAGATCTCATAAAATCATAAGCTTTAATAGTTTCATAAAATATTAAATCAGATAAATAATGTGGAGGGTTTGATTAAATAACCCAGAAATAACGCAAAATTGCAAGCCTTATCCAGTAGGAGGAGCTGTGACATTATAAAAACAGAAACTTGTAAGCACTAAATAAACTCCAGGGGCAGTTTCCCAGACAGCGCTTACAGTCCCAGACTAAAAGGCATGTTTAAGCCTTTTAGTGCTGCCTTAATTTAAAAACATCTTGCATATATCTTAACATTGTTTTTTTTGTCTCGAGATGCACAGCAGTATTGTTTTTTGTAAGGTGTTTGTGGAAACCAATTTAAATGTCATATAGGGACAGTTTCACTGACAGGGTTTAGATTAATCCAGGACTAGGTTTTAGTTATACATTTAAATAGTTTTTACAAACATACCTTACAAAAACAATATTGATGTGCATCTTGAGAAAAAAACAATGGCACTGATATAAGTTCAAATTTGTTAAAAATGTTTTTAAATAAAGGCAACTCAAACACGCATTTTAATCTGGGACTAGGATAAACCCTGTTTGGAACACCGCCCAAATATGTAAGCAATGCCTAGTCCTGGATTAAACTAAACCTTGTCCTGAAACCCCTTAGCCTTTACTAAGCATCTCCTTATACAACAGCCATCTCGTGTTCAAGGTTCACACAGAAAGCTATTGTTTCACTATACTTTACTGTGTCAGTATGCTAAAGTATAGTATGTGGTACTATTGCAAATTCTTTGTATGCCACACTCCTGTTTTTAATCACAGTTTTAGTAGATCACAACCTTAGCACTGCTTATACTTATTATTTTATAATGAAAAAAAATGCAATAGTATGTAGACCAGTTGTTCTCAAACTGGGGTCCGGGGCCCCCAGGGGGTCCGCGAGATGGTGCCAGGGGGCCCCCAGTTTTATAACATTTTATAAAATACATTAATTATTTTGAATTCTGTGAAATTAAACCTAAAAAAATAAGGCAGCACTACTTTGTATAATTTAATGTTTTGTTTAATTAAAATGTGAAGTTTTAGAACTGTTTTTTGTCATAAATTTTCTTTGGAGGGGGCCGCAAAGGAAACGTACCGTACACAAAGGGGGCCGCAGGCTGAAAAAGTTTGAGAACCTCTGATGTAGACAATTCTAAATTGTATTTCTGTGTTTTTTATTTTATGTAAAGATGCTTTGTAACAATGCTAAATTGTTAAAAGTATATACAGTGTCATGTTTAAAACTACCTGCGGAAGTAACCTCAAATGTTTATTTTTGTACCTTTATGGGTATACAACACTTTATAATGTTGTGGGGTACAATATTATACCCTGTGTGTGTACTGTCACCCTTTCAAAAAGTACACCTTTGCAGCTAAAGAGTTCATATTAGTATGCATATATCTGTACCTAAATGGTTCATATTATGACCTCTTTAAAGAGTGCTGGCCCATTGACAGCTTGAGACCATTTTTGACCATTTATTATGTCTGGTAAAATCATATTACACCCGCTTTCAGTGAAATTATATTAAATATTCACCCTGTCACTTTGAACAATAGTTGGCATACCATTTAAAAAACAACAATGACAGGAAGAACAAATAACATTGACATTTAAGAGGGAATAATGTCACCATGACAATCGTCCGTCCTTCTTCTGCATAATTGTGCCATAATTCCTGATTAAATCTATGAATCAAACGTGCCGGGACAACAGCACAATACAGTGGACTCCTGGGACTGAATGAGGAAATCAATGTAGCTCTCATCTGCCCAATTCAACAATCCCTCTGGATCTGTCATGAATAGCAGCCATCTGCTGCTTCTGATAGCACACAGAAACCTCACTTATTTTATTTGATTTTATTGCGAGGTGTCAGACTAGACAGTGAAAGCGTTGATGAATTACAGTGAAAGCACGACACCATTACTACAGTAATGAGAAGTGACTGCATGATAGATTAACAACATGCATCTAGATGCATGCTAGATGGTAATGTGAGTTTTCTCTGGGACTTTTTGGAAGCACACGTTTTCCCATATACTCCTTTCTTTAAAGATTTGCTTTTAACCAAATGATATGAATGGGTCATTCTACAAAAAGGGTGGAAATGCTTGTCCCTTGCTTTTGCAGACCCCTTAATCATTTAATTTAACACAATAATCCCATAATGATGTATATTTAATAAATATAGACTGTCCTTAAAATGATAAGGGAGTTTATTTATTTAATTTTCTTTTTCTTTTTTCTTTTTTTAAACTTTTTTTTAAATGTCTAGTCCTGAAAATTGCCCTGTCCCTTTGATCATACATGGAAGTTGAACTGTGTATTATTTAAAACCATGTTTTTTATAAAACAAATCTAATTTACATTTACCTTTAACCCTGTATGAATGTACTACAACACTGAAATGGTAAAAAATACACTATTAATATGAATAATATCAAATAAATATTTGTCCCCCAAATTTATGTCATTGGTGTTACCCTACCCAAAGCACTTTTATTTTGAAACAATGCATCAGCTCTTTGATGTTTTTCATGGGTCAAGAGGTCAGTGAAAGAAGTGCAGTGCAAGAAGGCAAAAGGTTTTTGAGATGTCTTGCCTTATTTGTCTAAAATATCATGATATATCTAAGAATTTTGAGATAAGATTTTTTGGATGTCATTAGTGATACTCCTTTTTATAGCTGGGAGTGTTAAGATCTTTACATAAAAATACATTATACTGAATAAGTATGTGATTGTTACATCTCTGATGAAATAGCACATGGCTAATGGCAGCCATTTTGTTAAAATATTACTTTTTTCTGTAAATTGTCATTGGTGTTACCATCATTGGTGTTACCGTCATTAGTGTTACTTCTCTAATGAGTAGCACTATTTCTTTAACTGACCAACATAAAAGCATAAAAACAAAACAAGATGGATAATTTTATGAAAGTTTATAAGTTTTATCATATTCATTATCTATTATTATATTCTAACTTTGTCATTGGTGTCACATTGTGCCATTGGTGTTAAACCAAGTTTTGGTGTTATGCATGTATTTTCTTGTACTTTTTAGTAATATTTTGTTGTTGATAGTGGGTGTAAGACATTGTTGATATTTCAGTCTTTGCATCAAAGCCTTTTTGGTTGAATATTTTTGTTTTTGTTGGTTTTAAAGAAAAAAGTCAAACGGAGAATCAAATAATCAAATAATTTCATACAATGCTGGGTAAAGATGAAGAATTTAATTGAACAAATATTAATACTCAATTATTTTTTTGCTGTTATCATTCCTCTACTCAACCTTTAACTAAATACACAAGCTGTAATGAGAAAAATATTTAGTATCAACATTAATGTTGTTTAAATCACAGGTAACACCAATGACAAATAAATGAGTCATGGATTCTTTATTAAAATGTATTCAAAAGTTAAAAATAGATTAAGCTCCCCGTTTTGCGGATTCATAGATTTGACAAGTTAATTAATGCTATTAAAAAAGTTTTGGGTATGTTGAAAGAAGTTCATTTAAGCAAATTTCCATCACCCGAATTCCACCTTTTCTGTAGAATGACCCGAATATACTAATTTGTACAGTATGTCACATTTTTTTGACCTTTTCTTTATCTAGTAGCACACCAGACAGGTTTACAACATAATGATTCATGTTTCATCATTCAACATTAAATATTCGGGTGATTCTCACGAAACCATTGAAACACCACGGCACTAATGATTTTAGCTTTAAAATGTGTAATATAGTAACATTAAAAGCATCAGAATTAACACAATACTGTGTTCTACCTTGCACAATGTGTGATTTCAACATAAGAATTTATAATTGTAAATTTTATCTCCTTTTCTGCTGAAATTCTCATTACCGCAATGTGTCCGGCTGTGTTTGAACATGCATTATGTTGTAATTGATTCAAATGAACACAAAAATATTAAGAAAAAAAATAAATGGATGTTTTGCTAGACTACTTTAGATGACAGATAAAATATTTACTGAATATTCATGTATAATAATAATGAAGAAAAATTAGGAAAATGATGTGTCCATGCCTGATGTTCTCATCCTCCGCAACACTTTTTGAGAACAGTTTAAGCACACATACAGAATTTTTATAAAGTTTGATTTTGAGTGACCAAGCACATGGACCAGTTACTTCAAGATGGCTACCAGGTAAGATCATTTTTTTACAGTTAATTTGAAATATTGTCTTGTCAGAATGCTTACACGACATTTTGATTATCATTACCGCAACAGATGCTTATTAAATGTTAATTTAATTAATAGAAGCATAATTCTTTGATTTTAAATGCATGTGCAGAATCTCCAAATTATGTTCTTTCATGTCATTTTGAAAATATGTCAGTCTTGATGTTTTCTGACTGTTGCGGTAATGAGATTTTTTAGGACTAATTTTTAAATTATGTTACAAAAAGTGTTTAATGATAAGTAAAAGTTTTTAAATGAATGTTCCCATTTACTCCAGACTTTGTTTTTCAATGTCTGGTGGGAAAAAAGTAAATTTAAGCAATTTTTACATATTCATGCTTGACATGATTTTAAAACCAAGTTTTCGTGAGAATCACCCATTCAAGCTTTTATATGTAGTGTAAAAACATGATTATATTATTATTTTAATTAGACAACATCATAAAAATTATTTGTATAAAAGAAAATTTATACATCTTAAGTCACAGCTGGTAAGCTTTATGTAATGATTTGACCCTGCTTTAGGGTCCTTAAAACCTTTTCAAAGTGTCCTTAATGGAGCTCCTAATGTCTATTTTAAAATCTTTATTTGTGAGAGTCAGGTGTGTACGAGGAGATTTATTTAAAGCATCTCACACGTAGCTGAAGGCAGATGCTCGATCCCATGATGTCTTGTGCCTCAGGTGGAGCGTGGAGGGGCTTCACTATTCACACTACTGAACACTGAACCACACAAAACCCTTTATTGTTGTCAGGACATGGCCTGTACCCTTCTTTTTTAATTTGTAACCATGGAAACAAAGCACAAGATATACTTAAAAATAAGCTGTTATATGTTGGAAGAAAGGCACAAAGCTGTGTGAGACAGTACTCACTTGGGGTCCTAATATGCATCAGTACTTAAATATACACAATACATACCGTATACAGTTCTGCTTTATTTCTATTGCTCATCTCATAGCTGAATGCTCTTTCTTGTTCGTGCACTCATGTGATGCTCTTTTTATCAATTCGAGACAAAGAAATCCCTTTCTGCATCACCGTGACCTCGATGTCAACCTCTACACATCAGGTCTCCCCGTCTGTCATATTATCAATAACTGTGTCGGTCCCACAGGCGATGCTCAAACCAGGCCCAGCGTGAAATTCGCCAGACCGGGTGGAGGAAGGTGGGCTGTCGGAGCACGCGACACAGAATGGAGGCCCCCCGAAGAGGGGGTCTTTTGACCACCAGACCGCCCCGGCCATTGACTTCCTCCATTAAATCGCACCATCTTTGCTTTTGTCAACGCTGGATGGGGTGGGCTAACCATTTACAGCCTTTATGAAAACCAGACACCATTTGTTTCACAAAACAAGTAAGTGATTAGCAGTGCAACTTCATCGTAAATAAATCGTACATGTTAAAATGACAAAAAAAAAGTGATTTTGATAACCCAACCAATAAGACAAATTGTTTAACTTTATAAAAAACCTATGCACAAATATTTCAAATCAAGCAAGTGAAAGAAGCATTGAGTTTTAACCTGAGTGCTTTGGCAGGCCCTTTCCCACACAGATGGTGATGTTTGTGGGGGGGTGTATGTGTATGTGGGGGTGAATGTAATTTGGGGATGGATGAAGCTGTATGTCAGTGTGTGTGTAGCCCAAGGGCGCACACGCATACACACAGTAGACTGACCTAGATGAAGTCAAATCAGTTGGCTGCCCGTTCCCTCTCTCTCTATCCAAATGTGCAGATCACCGAATAGAAACAGACATGGACTGTAGCTAATCTCTCTACCCCCTCACACATACTCACTGCTCCTGGCTTTTGTATGAAAGCTTTTGTCTGTGGTGTGGGATGACCATTACAGTGAAGTGTGCTGGGGTTTATCGGACCACCGCTAATGTAAACACACACTGGAACGCATAATTAAACCCTTTATTGCAACAATAACTTATACTTGAAGACTATACTGATGAGTAATAATTGTGTGTTAACCTATAGACAAATGTGAGTAAGCATACTTCTATTCAATTTTAGATAGGCTAGTGAAATTGAATCAGCTTATGACCTCAGAGCTAAATATAGCAAACCGTGCAAAGGGGATTATGGAAACATCAAAGAAATATGAAAAATGATATCACGTTCTGCGTCACGTCGCTGTAGGTCTGTTGACTGTGCATCGTTGTTGGCAGCATTGCTTTGAATTTCTACAGCATTTTGCTTTTGATCTATTATGTAATTTGGGAAATTTGGTGTGCCACAGTGATTTTAGCACTTTTTAATGTTTTAATATACATGCAGAAAACCAATTTATTATAGCAAAATGTAAAATTGCAGCTAATAAAAGACGACGCTCTTAAAAATTGCTCGGTTATTTTCAACCCTGCGTTGGGTCAAAAAAGGACAAGCACAGGCGTTGGGTTCAATTAAAGCGATAGTTCACCCAAAATTTTAAATTCTGTCATCTTTTTCTCATCCTCATGTTGTTCCACATGTATGATTTTTTATTTTGATAAACACAAAAGAAGATATTTTGATAAATGATGGTAAGCACACAACTGATTGTAACCATTGACTTCCATAGTAGGAAAATAAATATTATGGAAGTATTGTGATAAATGATGAAGAAGATATTTTGTTAAATGATGGTATGCACACAGTTGATGGTACCCATTGAATTACATCATATTTGTTTTTTCTACTATGGAAGTCAATTACAATCAGCTGTGTGCATCATTTATCAAAATATCTTCTTTTGTGTTCATCAGAAAAAAATTAACTCATACAGGTTTACAACAACATGAAGATGTAATACGCACGCTTATAATGTTGATTCATAGCTGCAGCAAATTTAACTGCTTGTGATATCGTGTATTATGTTGTGCTATCTGTCGATTTTCTGTGCTTTCCACTGCTTCTATTAATGTAAAGCTGCTTTGAAACAATCACCAATTGTGAAAAGCGCTATATAAATTGAATTGAATTGAAGATGACAAAATGATGACAGAATTTTTATTTTTGAGTGAACTATTCCTTTAACCAAGAAATTTTTATATTTTTGACCCACGAGACTCTAAAACAACCCAGCATTTTGGCTTGAAACGACCCATAGGTTAAATTACAACCCAACGGGTTGGGTTTGTCCTTTTTTGACACAATGCTGAGTTGAAAATAACCCGGATTTTTTTTGTGTGTATTTAGGATTACATTTAAAGGACTTTTGGATTTGCACAAATTCACTCATGTCCCAAATTTCTAAAATAACATGTGATTCATCCATGTTTTCATGCTCGAAGCTTGGTGGGTTTATGTGCATGGCCTGATTTATACTTACATAATAAAATAATCCATAGCTGTTTGTAAGGACATTCATGATCCATTATATCTTAAAATAAGGCATTTTTTGTGAATAATAATGTTCTTATCCGCTTTGCATTATGGGTGATTGCATGATACAACATTATATTTATTTATTTATATATTCTGGGTGCTATTTTTACTGTAACTGATCCTTCAGGCAAACTAATCCTCATGGGAATCTGGTGCTTTTGTGAAATTATTTAGTGGCGTTTGGAACAAAGTGCAGTTAACCCATCCTACACTGCTAAATGTACTGCTCCTTTACTTGTCGAAACTCTTTTCAGTTTAAAAGTATTAAAGTTACAAGCCCAAACTATTGCATGTGGTTTATTTTGTAAGAAAGAAGGCACACTGTTACGCATTCGGCAGACACTTTTATCCAAATGACCACAGAGTGCATTCAGTCTGCACAACTTTGTTTTTATCAATGTGTTCATTGGAGCAAACCCTTGACCTGCTCATGCAACAATCTACCAATTACTTACATTCTTCTGGTTAGCTTTTTAATATTGCAAATCATATAAAAAATAAATGTTAAAATCATGCTTTTCCTTTATAAGTCATGGTTCCACCTTGAATGCAGAATTAAAGCTGTGAAAATTTTCTTTGTTTCCTAATCTTTTACATTTTAACTCATGGTAGAAATAGGAAGTCTATCTAATACATTGCATTATGTTTTGTTTCTGCTTCTGCATGGCCCTGACGAAAGGCATGTTGTAAATCCTGCCCTTTGATCCTTTTCAAACAGAGGAACATTAGTAGCGGTTAAATGCGTTTCAGATGTGAAGCCCGACGCGGTCGAGTTGTTCTTGTGAGACGGCTTTCTTAAATGATTCATTCGAACCGATTCGCAAATCGTTCTTAAATCAACTATTGTAAAAACCGCGCATGGTATAATTTTTTATCTGTTTAGTGTCTATCTAATGTATTTCTATGCATATAATTATACAGTTGCAAAAATATATATTGTAAAAATAATAACAAGTAGTCTTTCTGTTCGTGCATCAAACTGAAACAGATACATTTACATAATAAACCGTTCTGAGTTTAACTAATTAATCTAAACAGTGATAACATGAGCACTAAACAAAATGTTCATTTACGTTAAAAGACTTCTCACAAGAATGATAATTTTGAGGGTGTGAATCGTTCATCGAGTTCAGTGAAACGAATCGTTCAAACAAACCGATTCAGTAAAATGAATCGGATTCCCAAACGCTTCAATTGTGTCGACCGAAGCTGCATTTAAATCTACTACGACCGTTCATGTTTTAAAGGCTTAACCGCCGCTCGATTCTAATTGGTCGATTTGCTTCTATGGGCGGGAGCTCCAAATATGTGCGGTCGGAAGGCGTGTCAATCATCTACGCGAAGGCACGCCCACCTTCCTCAGTAAACGCAGCACTTGAGCGTGCGGAAAGCACAGAGCGCTGTGTGTGGTTGAGCGCGACGCACACACATGACAGGATACAGACTCGCAGCCGGGCGAATGAAGCAAATATATGACGGTTTGTCGTGTTTTACCTCACGACCGGATCGGTGTCATGGTTTCAGTTGCGTTATGGAGGTGAGCGGCGATGTGTGGCTGCGTAGCGCTGATTGACGGACCGGAGCGGCTGTGCTTGCGTTACCGCGCGACGATCTTTGCAGTTCGTGCGTAAACTTTACCAAAACTTTGCAGCATCGATTTACATCTAGACGACAGCAGCAGCACGAAGCATGGCGACACAAAACGACTGCTGTGTCAAGGTCTCTTTAAGGTAAGCCAGACTGACAGTATCAGTGCCGACTTTACCAACACGCGCCCATCTTTTCTCATCGTTTGTATTGCTGCACGCTTTCTGTATTGTTAACTGTACAGTTGTTTAACTAGCGTGCATTTTTATAAATGCACGACAAAGAGTTTGGAGGACAGGCGGTACCGTGAGATCTGGGTGTGTGCTGCGCAAGGTAAAGCAGGGTGATCAGGGTGGACGCATGCATGTTGCATGAAATAAAGGTATAAGGGTAATAAAGATGTTTTTAATACACTCCTGCACAAGAACTTAACATGGACCTCCGATGTCTAATCCTTATGCATTTGCATTACATTTTACATATGCATTACAAGTGGACGATTTAACACAAGTTTCCGTTTGCCTTGGTTTGTCTTCTGGTCTGGCACACTCAGATGAGTGTGGATTAATGTGCATTTATTTGCTTTGTGAGTTTTGCATAACTGCTGAAGGACATCAAACGATGCAGGAATGTCGGCAAGGTGATGATGACAAAGACGCGCGCGCGCTGCTTTTTCGGTGTCCTTTGTTAATACCGCGCAGATAATAGATTAATATCGGCGTGGATCAGTATTTGATGGAGGTAGATGGACGCTGCCTCTCATTGCCTTCATCTGCAATAGCCATTAGGATTGCCAATCACATTAATGCCTTTATTTACTCGCGGCGGGCTCGTAAAATAGAAGCGCGTGTCAGCAGGGCGCATTGAACGTCGGGATGCAGCGCGACTGGAGGCGGTGGTCTGAGTCTTTTCAGTCTCGTCTAGCAACCTCACTAGATTAATGTGCTTGGGAAAACTACAGCAATTTACAGAAAGAACCCAAGTGCCTTGCTGTATAATGTCATGCAGCCCTGATTCCATGCTGTAAGCCATGAATGGGCGTCCTTTTGTGTGGTTTTAATCACCACATGGACCTGCTGTAATGCATGAAAAGATTGAAGTGCATCTTTTGTATTTTCAGATATTAGGAAGTGTGGCTGCAGGCGCATGCTGTTGATTTTTGATGCATGGATTGTATTGTGAGTGTACTTTACTGTGGCTGCTGGTCACACCTGCAGATGGGAGGGGGGCATTACATCAATGAATGGAGTGGACCCACGTGTTCCGTTGAGCCTCACAAAGGCGGGCTGTCATTTTGAGCCATAATTTATCTACAGCTGTGTGGATCTAGTTACAGTGTTTGCAAGAAAGCACCGTAATGATATTCCTCAAACAGTCCATGTTTGGGGGTGCTTGCTGAAACATTTTATACATTTTAGGATTGTTTAGGGTTAGTAGGAACACCTAGAGACAAGCAGTACAGTAACCGAGTGCACCCTAATGCCATGTTTACACTGTCAGCAACTTTTACATACAGTCGCTAGTAGGCATTACCTGTTTTGATTTTCTCGGTAATGGTTATAAATGCCAATTTTGTTAAGATGTCATACCATGCGGACCTAGACTCAGTTTTCATGCTGCTTGAATTGAAAAATATTGAAAGAAAAATGTTAATAATCTATTTAACCATCAATAGCATTTGCCACTTTTACACTACACAGATGGTCATGACAACAACAGCAATGGCCACTTTGATACTCCATTTCAATTATGCAGCTAAACGCCTGATTATGCCAAACGTACTTAAACTGTAACACTTTATTCTTGCTGCCTAGCAAGCACGTATAGCTTTTGTAAATGCAAATCTACTGTAGTTGCATATGTTGTGTTGCAATTCTACTTAGATGCTTAAAGAAATGGTATAGATTATTGGCAAATAAAAGATATGCAGACCTCGTGGAGGAACAGAGTGTCACCGCTATAAAAAAAATCTGAGTTAGGGAGATAAATCCGTTCTATCATGGGCAGCTTTTTTGAAATTGTCGATGGATCAGGGTAGGAAGGATATGATTAGGCTGGGCTGTTGAGAAATGAAAGACATCAACCAATCAGATTGTTCATTTACTGACCCAGAAACGTCACAGATGCCCACTTAAAGGATTATTCCAGTATTATAAATAAAATTGGATAGTTTACTCACCCCCATGTCATCCAAGATGTTTATGTCTTTCTTTATTCAGTTGAAAATAAATGACGTTTTTTGAGGAAAACATTCCAGGATTTTTCTCCATATAGTTGTTTACAGTTTCAGTGCAGCTTCAAAGGGCTCTAAGCGATTCCAACTGAGGCATAAAGCCCGATTTATAGTCGTGCGTTAGTTACCGTAGCCTGTGCGTAGCTCTGCGTAGCCTGACATGCACCTCGCAAAAATTTTAACAGCGCGTCAGTTCTACGCGGACCGCAAGCGCTGTGATTTGTCTACCAGAACTTCTCCCGTCAGGTAAAAAAAAACTGCGTCATAGGTATTTCCGTTTGCGACGGTGAAAACAAAGATGAGCCAAGTTGAGGAGTGATTTAACTCAAACTGCAACAAAAGTCACTGTTTATTTACTTCCGTCATTGCTGGTCATCTCAAAACATACACAACAAGCTGCTGTTTCTTCTTTGTTTGTGGGTTAACTTGCCAAGCTGCTTCCTCTTTGACTGTCGCGCTGCTACTGTGTGTTTGCACGTCAACGCGGACGAAGACGCAAAAGTGTAAATGAAAACTTATGCGGAACCTACACCGTCGCAGCTACGACGTAGGACCTACGCACAACTATACGAGCCCTTAAGTGTCTTATCTAGCCAAACAATAATAATTTTTGCCTAAAAATATGTACTTTTTGGCCACAACTTCTCATCTTGCACTAGCCTTGTGATGCGCCAGTGTGACCTTACGTATTATGTAATCACGTCATAAAGGCTACGCATGACGTATGCAAATACCGCTCCAGTGTGTTGTTGTAGGTGGAATAATACTAATTAATGTCTTTGTGTCCATTTATTGTTTAAAATGGTCCTCAAGTGTGCGTTTCACATATGCGTGACCTTTTGACGTGCTTATATAATATGTAAGGTCGCACTGGCGCGTCACACAGCTAGTGCAAGGCAAACAGTTGTGGTTTTAAAGTACATATTTTTTCATTTTTTGGAAAAATGATGATTGTTTCGCTAGATAAGACCCTCATGCATCAGTTGGGATCGTTTAGAGGCCTTTGAAGTTGAACCTGCATTGAACCTGCATTGAAACCGTTGAGGTCCACTAAAGTCCACTATATGGAGAAAAATCCTGAAAAAAAGGTAATCTCTTTTCGACGAAAGAAAGAAAGACATAAACATCTTGGATGACGTGGGGGTGAGTAAATTGTCAGGATTTTTGTATAAAAGTGGAGTAATCCTTTAAATGAGAGAAAGCAGGCAGTTCACACGACAACGATTTCAACCAAAAACTGGAACGTTTTTATGCGTTTGCCATTCGTTTACATGGCATCGTGCTTTAGGGTCCTGAAAACGCAAACTTTTGAAGACTGGTTTCAAATGGTTCCTTTTTGAAAATGACGCCATGTAAAGTACGTAAATACAAAGCTTTGATAACTGTAACATCATGCACGTGTTAATTTAGTCATTTAGTCGTGTAGATGTAATTGCATTAAAAAAAAACGTTTACCTTTTTCAATACATCAATGTTGTGTAAACATAGACATAACTTTCTAGATGTGTTGCAAATCCACATGCCTCTTAACATTGCAAGTTTTTACTTTTGGAAATGAGTTGCGTAGGTAGTTTTGCAAATATGTATTGTACTGCTACAGACTCAGTATGCAACACATTGATTTCCTCTTTGAAGTAACTACTTCCCCATTACTAAAGACCAAAACTGTTCCTGTCATGCAATAAAAATGGGCTACCCTGTAATGTTACACCAAAATTTTAGCTGGCAAACTCAGCTTGACTTCTCATTTAATACTTAATTTACTCTTAATCACCATTAAAGTCTTTGTTTGAGGGATTGATCGTTTGTCTCTTTCTGGGTTTGAGTTTGCATCTTGCGTGCATGTTGTCCCATGCGTGCGTGTCATCTGCAGGTCATCTCATCTCCACCCTCATGGTGGAGACATTGAAGACGTCCTCCAGAAGTTGAGTCAACAGTGCCGTTATAAATAGACACATTCGTGATAGTTTTCTTAACTGATAGAAGAAGGTTATTCATAATTTGGCGACAGACTGTCTGTAGATGGTGGGGTCTGTGAGGAAGCCCTCGAGATAACACGTGTTTGATAATTTCATTAGGAGTCCTCTAACATGCCTAATTGCTTTTAGAAATGTTTCCCTTTTGCTTTGAACCAAACTCTGAGTTAATGGTTGCCAGATATGTACTTGCACATTTACGTGTGGCAGCGTTTGACAGTTTAGGAAAAGCATGTTTATGTGTCCAGCCTGCTTCCTATAGACATGAGTTGATATTTTCTCATGAGAGTTTGTATGGGGCCTAATGTTAACGGTTGAGGTTTCTGGGAACCAGACTCGTAATTGCCTCATTTATGAGAATACCTTCCTCCTTGCCTTTTGTAAATGCAGGGTAAAACGTTTTGGGTCGTTTAAGATTCTTGGGTTTCTCAGGAGCTTATGGTGGCTTGTTGAAATTGCGTTTTTGAAATTTGTAGGTGTTCGCCTCCAGGACTAGGTCTAGTTGATCCAGAGTCAGTTATTTATATAAAACCCATCTGCTTGTTTGTAACTGTCTCTCTGTATAGATTTGAGTGCATGGTTTAGATGTATGGATTGTATAGATGTATGCAAGTCTGTTTTCAGCTGTGATATATGTTTTAAATTGGACTTGGTTGAGCAGTTCTGATTGAGCTGCACTTGAATTAATAAAGCCCTTTTCACACAGAAATTCCGTAAAATACAGGTAAAATGCATCCTGGATTTTTCCGGAATAGTTAAGAGTTTTTGTTTGTTCACACTGCCAAGATTACACGGCATCTGATGGTCCCGGAAAGACACGTGACATGTTGAAAGTCCCGCCCTCTCTTCTACGCAGCGTCTGAAGTTTGCATATTATATATTATTTCTCTCTCCAGAAACAACTCGCGTGCATTTTTGTTTATAATAAGACTACAAAGGAGCATGTGAATGCACAGTTCTATGCTGGTGAATGATCTCAGCTTCAGAATGGATATTTGTTGAGCTCCCTGATCTCTGCTTTTATACAGTTTTCAGACATTTCTCATCGTGATTGTTTATATGCATTTAAAACCCGCATTTTGAGGAGCTGAACAATATATCTCGTTGGAATGACATGCAGGTATTTTAGTTTATTATAGCTCAAATGAGCACGTGACGCGATATTCTTTTATGCTGCTGAATGATCTCCGTTTCAACGCAGTAAGTAACGAGCTAACTTACCTGATATCTGCTTCAGTCCAGTTTGCTGACATTTCTCGTAGTGAATGTTGTAAATCCCTCATTTTAAAGAGTTGAACCAACTTCATGTTGCCATGACACACGCGTCCTCACTACAGCACGTGCGTCATTGTTTATGCGTCTCATATATCATTTCCTGATAACTGCTTCAATCTAGTTTGCAACAGTTCTCGTGGTGAATGTTTATATGCATGTTATCTCTCGTTGTAAGGAGCTGAACCGTAACTTGTGTTGTGATGATGACGCGCGCGTCCTCACTTCGACACGCCCTTTACGGCATTCTTGTTCACACAGAGGGTTACCCGCGTATCTTACTAGGTCCTCTTTCCGGCAACGATCCCAGAAGATTAACGGAACGAGTTTTTGTTCACACAGACGCTTGTCTGGCAATTTTACGGGTATTTTCTGGGACCAGAGGTCTGTGTGAATGGGGTTTTACTGTTGCAGATCAGACGATAAGTCGATAAGCTTAGGATTAATTTAGGCGCTTGGTGAAGCACACAAGTCTACAATGGCCCAAACCATTTAGCTGAATAAGAGGGGGTGCTCTTTTTTTAAGATATAATATAGCTAAATCTGCACTTTTGTTTTTACATTTTATTTTGAGTTATTAAACATTGTGACTTTTTTGTGAGTTTAGGTGGAGGCAGAAAGATTTCCCTGACTGCTTCACTAATGCTAGCTAGAAACCTTTTGTTTGTTTTTTAAAAAGTTATATTTTAGTGACTTTTATGCCTTTATTTTGATAGGTTAGCAGAGAGATGAACGCGAGTATTGGGAGCAGGATCAAAGTTGGGTTGGCGCTATATGTCGGCACACTAATCATGTGGCTGTCGACGCAACTGTTAGTTTGTTTTTAAACAATGACTGGATAAAATCCAATTTTATCTGTCTATGTAAGGTCACTCACTGTCCAGGACCATGAATGCTAAGTTAACTTGAACGAATGGAACCAGCTTAGCCGATTCGTACTAGGGATGGGCACGAGTACTCGATTGCTTGAGTACTCGAACGTGGCATCGATGAACGATCAAGAAAACGATGATCATGTGGGTTTATTTATTTATTGTGGTCATGGTGGCATTTGGATGTCTGGTTAGCATTACAAGCGCCTGTGATAGTAAAGACTGGGTGCGTGTTTGATTGTTGAGCTAAGCAGACCGGCGTATGACACCAGTAATGTTACCATGCAGGATTAAAAAACAAACAGATAAAGTCTGCGCACCTGTGCAGCGGTAACCCACCGATCCGTGCTATGCTGTGAAGACAAACACACCTCACATCACTGAGACACTGGTTTAAAAGGATACAGTGATTTTGGGATTCACTTCGGTAGGACGAAAATACAGTCAGTCAGGTGCAAAAAGTACAGCGCCGTCACAAGCTCCCTCATATCATCTCATATTTAAAAATGAAATGTCAAGAGATACCAGAGAGTGATTCGAGCATATCTTTACTGAGAACAGGTGAGAGGATGACACGACACAGCTAATCGTTAAAATGATAGCAAACACGGTCGCACATTCCGTTTTTTTGATGGCTCGCGATCTACTCGTCTTTCAAAATGAAACGACAACTAGAAAAAAATCTAGACGTCGTCACTCATAAGGGGGTCGCACACCGGACACGCAGCGCCGCGCCACGTCGAGTCGCGTCTCGGACAATTCGGCGGTATCGTACACCGGAAGTGCACATTAAATAGGGTGAGTGCAGTCAGATAGCGTCTACTTCAAAATGCAAAATATACGTTAGCAGCCAATTTTAGTAGTTAATGATTTGGGACAAATATGATGTTATTTAATGTTAAACTATGTGAATGGCGCTCTGTGGCGCGACAGGGATTTGAGCAACTTCTTGAGTTGTAGCAGGGCGCCGCGAACAGGCGCCACCTGTCGGCACCGGTGTGTGTATACTCATAGAAAACAATGTGTTAGATTTTATTTTTTTAGAACGGTGCTGCATGACGCTGAGCTGCACGTCCGGTGTGCGACCCCCTCCTATACGGTCTATAGGTCAGTGATCACAGAGACAATAGATCTTATTTACTAAAAATTGCTTTACATTTTTTGTATTTGTACTTCTCATGAAAACTTTTTGTCTAATAGTTCGATATTGAACTCGTTCTAATGTTTGTGAATTTGGAGTGGTCTGAATGAGCAGCTACATGCTTAGGTTAGTAATTTGCATAATGCATGCACAAACCAGATCCATAAAAGAACCTTCTGCAACTCAGCACATGTCCTGAGAAAATCACAGAGAGGGATGTCACCGAAGAAAAAGAGCTAAACATAAAGTTCTGTTTGCTTTTTTGATTTGGGAAATTTGTCAAGAACACGCCTATAAGCACATTTCACGCATTTGTGTGTATGATGCTTAGGGCCAATCCCATTTCTCTGTCTAACCCCTTCCCCTTCCCCTACCACTTCGTCTTACCCCTAGCCCTTGTCCCTCAAAACCAAGTGTTAAGCGCTAGGGGTGAAAACATACCCCTATGAAATGAGACACCGCTTGGTTACGTCATCATACATCGTCGTTTGCTGGCTGCAACATCACCAGACGCGACAAATGTTGATCACAAACTTCCAAGATGCCGAGTGCAAGTGTAAGCGAAAGTGAATCAGCCGCCGAGTTTCTTCTGGTGTCCCTGTGTGATACAGGACGGTATATGTAAAGCACGTACCGATGTCTCCAAAGCAAGTAGTGTTATGCACTGATATCAAACGAAATTCGCTGCTAACGTTAATGGAATTTAGTTAAAACTGTAGACAAGCATGCAGTCCATTCATGGCTAGTTAGAGAAATACGGGAATGTTGTGCAAATCAGCAAACACGGGAATGTTGTGCAAATCAGCAACGTAACGTTAGCGTAGCAAACTAGCGAAATTTTAAAACATTTAAATTAAGAACATAATTCAAATATATATGAACAGGACTGTGTAGAGCACAAAACAAGACGTTAGTAATTTTTAAATTAATTATTAAGCCGAAAATACTTACATTTATGGGACTCTCTGGACGCTCTGGACGCCATTTTTTCCGGTTGCGCAGTGTATTCTGGGTACCCCTTGGTTTCAAGTAAGCTCGCGGAAATTCTTGGTTTTAAGGGGTATCTACCACTTGCCCTTAGCCCTACCCCTTGATCAAAACGAGAATTGGGATAGCCCTTACTCTCACGTGAACGTGCAAAACTAAGGGGTAGGGGTAAGGGGAAGGGGTAAGACAGAGAAATGGGATTGGCCCTTAGTCAATGAGACCCAATGACTTCCTGCACAACCACTATGGGGGTACTTTTTTTTACAGTTTTTACAGTTTTTTTCAATCTTTCTGTCTATATACTTCCTGTTGGTGAAATATTTTGACTCATCCTACCCACCCTGGTGCACAGGAAGGGTGTGTGGGGTACTGCGAGTATTAAACCATCACAGTTTAACCTAAACCACAATTTGTGCTTGTCATCGTTTCCTTTTTATACCTTGTCACTGCATTCATATTCCAGCATTTAAATGATTTCCTAACCTATAGTTATCAATAGCTGTAAATAAACAAACAAACAATCTCACCGTTTCCAAAATTGCCACCGTTTTATTTGGAAATTGTTCATTGAAAGTTTAAATGAGCTGTCTACTGCAAAATTCATTGCGTTAAGTTCAATGTGCTACACAGGAAGTGATACCCGTAACAGTCAGACGTTTCCGTGACCGAGTTATGACACTCGGCACAGTTTGTAGGCAGGAACTTGAGGGATTAAATGCAAGCAGTAACCAGCTCAACACAAAACAAAACAACAGCGACTAGTGAAACTGGCTTTCATGTTTGCCTCAGGGCTTCCTCTTTAAGTCACTTCCAGAGCCACCGACCCCGATTCAGTGAAACGAGAGAGAGTCAATTGATAATGTTTCTCTGTGTGAATTAAATGCTGTTCCTTTAAACATCATCCTCTGATTGAAAGAATAGCTCGGTTGTGTTTCAGATGAAAAGAGATTTCAAGAGAGAAAGCGAGCGAGAAAGAGCAACAGAGAGGACAAGAGAAAAAGCAGGAAGTGTATGTCAGTGTCAAAGGGTTGAGAAGGAAAATCAACATTAGCTCTTAGTGAAAGTGTACTAAAAGAGGCGTTTGTCACTTATTAGTGTGCGATGTGTATGTGTGAGACTTGAGGATGCTAATAAAGAGCTATATGTCACAGTTTCTCACACAGACCGATGTCATTGAGCTTAGAGGACAGGAAAAGCAGTATATAAAACACTAGAGTTTGACTTCAGGAAGCTGAACAAATTAACATTGTCCCACAGATGCTTTGTGTAAATAGGGCAACATTAAAGGGATAGTTCATGCAAAAATCTCTTTACAATTGTAGAATAATTAACCTTGATGACTTTATGTTTTTTTAATATTGTAGTTTTGAACCTAACAGAAGCCCTTTCTGCTCTCCGCATTTACAATTAAACAAAGCTTCAGGGAATTTCAATAGAGCTTCTCTTGTCAAATTAAAATCCGCATACATGTGCTTCCTTCTTCATGCTCCGTCTGACGCTCTTGGATCTCTGCCGGACAGTTTGAGGGCTGTGGAGCACAGCCCCCTTCCTCAGATACTGAACCTCCTTCGGGGCAGGCTCATACCCTGTCCTTTGAAATTAAACTGACCCCCTGCTACCCACTCCAGCCACCAGCCCCCTCCGCAGTCCCTGTTTTCTTCCGTGAATTGAGGAGGGGGGATTGTGGAACAAAGAAGTAAATTGATCTCCAGTTTTGGACTCTTTGTGCCGGTCTCACCTCATTCTATGCTTTTCACAGCACCAGGGCCAGGACAATCACATGGGCTCGGTCCATCCAGCTTCTGGTGCGCTCGGTGAGGGCTTGACCGCTTTGTGCACCTACAACCTTGTAAACATTTACATTTATGCATTTGGCAGATGCTTTTATCCGAAGTAACTTTTAGTGCATTTTCATTACAAGGTTTTCATCCTCTGTGTTCCCTGGGTTCGAACCCATGTCTATTTGTACTGTTAATGCAATGCTATATCACTGAGCTGTACATGAGCAATAATAAATGGGTAATACATGAGAACTTTAAGTGACCATCTGGTGATTTAAGCAGTAAGAACCTTAAATGGGGGGTCTCAGATTAAGTTGATGATTTGTTGCTTTCTTATTAGTAAGGGATGCTACGGGTGACACTCGGGGTACGTTTACACGACAACAGTTGTACTAAAAATGGAAACGTTTTCCTTTGCATTTCGAATAATTTTGTATACATACCACAATTTTGTCCAAATGACCCCTGTTCAGAAATAATGACTTTAAACGCTGTTTTATTCATGCCAGACCAGTAGTTGGCGATGTTGTGTTATAAAGAAACATGCCTGTGCACATACGCATACTTCTACAGTGCGATAAATATAAACAATCAAGTCGGCAAAATCATTGATCAAATTCGGTAAGGTGGACGATGTGGTAGGTTTATTACTGTATAAGTGAACTACAAAGCGCAAAATTTTGTAAACTTTGTTAGTGAAGCGTTAAGTGTAATTTATAGTCGTGCATAAGTTCTACACCGAAGCTACGCCGTAGGTTGTGCGTAGCCTTATGCGCACCTTGACAAAATTGTAACTAGGGCTGTCACCAGGCACGGATTAACGCACGGGCCTACTGGGCACTTGCCCAGGGCACTGGCCACCAGGGGGCCCTATCAAATTTACTGTGTCTATTCTTTTCAAATAAATATTTTTATTTTAATTTTATTTTCAGTAAAATTGTGTTAAATATTGAGGAATAATGTGTTTTTTGCAGTTGCAAAGTATTAACTAGTAAATAAATCAAATAAATAATTTTTATGTATTGCTGCGCTGTTGAGAGGGACATCTAGAGGCGAGTGAAAAGCATTGCGTAATATAAAAGTCACGCGTAGAAGACGGTTACTCAAAAACCAAAACAAAAATAAGTTTAAAACCACAACCAAGTGGATGAGTGATAAGAAAGCACAAAAAGGGCAGCTTTTCATCACCCTGTCAGTCAGCAACGGTGAAGTAGAACGTTCATTTTCTCTAATGGCAAGAGTAAAAAACGAACTAAGAAGCAAAATGTGTCAAGGACGTCTAAATTCACTGTCTTTAATGGCCATTGAATGCGATCTTGTGAGGGAACTGGATTTTGTTGATGTTGTGGAAGCTAAGGTAAATTTAAACCAACTTTTTTATTCTAAGATTTAAGGGGCTGGACACACAAAGCTTTCACACTCGCGGCCAGCGCATGTTTTCAATTGATTCCAATGGAAACTCTGCGTTTTTCAAATAAGAATTTTCTCCTGAGATATGATTTGGAGAGGTGTGCCTGCCCGGTTGCATGAAACTCCTTAAGTGAGGGTTTCCCTGAGGGAGAAAAAAATCTCTGAGGTAAGGCATTTATTTAAGAGCGTTGCAACAAAGGTCTTAATTGTCACCCTTACCTAAGTGTCTATTCTAAGTATTTTACGGTAGTCTCTGCCAAAAGACAGCAGAGGAGGAGCGGTTGCTATAATTACAAAATCTCACAGCGGTAACAAATCAACGCACGCAGCTCAACAGACGGTGGATTTGTGTACAATGAAACATCGCAAATAACAGACTGTAAAGTGCCGCATGTTTAAAACCTGAAAGTAATTCAAACTGGAAACTGTTTAGATTGACGGACGATCAAACCGCTATTCTCCTAATAAATGCGCATCACTTTTCTCTAAGGGATTATTTCAAACGTTAGAAATGCGCGTTGGTACTTCATTTTCTTAAATAACCATAAAATCAGCCATCGCGTGTGAGGTTAAGGGACCTGTTATAGTCCCTTAAGTTTTAAGGGAAAAATGGGACTTAAGGACTTTGTAGCAACGCATAACATAACTTAAGGTAATACTTTAGCATTTAAGGGTAAATACTTATTGACAGCACTAAGGTTCACTTAAGGTTTTTTCTTGCAACCCATTTTTTATTAAGAACACCCTTAACCTTATATTTAAGGGATTTCTTATCTTAAGGACTTTCATGCAACCGGGCTTTTTGATTGAGTATGTTGTACAGTATGTTGTCAGATACTGGTGAGATATAAATAAACCAATTTGTGGTGTGAAAGTACAGAATATTGTGTGCATTCTCTCCCCGCGTATTAGTGCCATTGTTAATTCTGTAAAATGGGGCATACAGGCAGAGGCGAACCAACACTTGAGCCCTGTGCATACAGGTGCAACGCTGTTGCCCAAGAAATTGGTAAAGGGGGGCCTTTGAGACATCCGTGCCCAGGGCACATCATCGCCATAATCCGTCCCTGGCTGTCACAATTATGAAATTTGGCTGATGGTTAATTGTGTAATAAATTGTGATGCTTATGACGATTAATTGTCTGTTTTTTGTTTGTTCATGAAATAATTTTCACACATTGTTGTGATTATTTAAATTAAATCTTTTACAAGATTTATCTGGCATTAAATATTAATACACATTACACATATTTAAAAGTAATATAGTGCTGTCTCAATTATACAGGCGCTGCAACTCCCCCTTGTGTTTTTTAGAGAGATGTGCAATCATTGCGGGTATCAGAAATTATTATTTGCGGTGATCTGAGGCGATTATTTCATCATTGTGACAGCTCTAATTGTAACAACGTGTTTATTCTACGCAGACCGCAAGCTCTGTGATTGGTCTACTAGAACCGCACCTGTCAGGTAAAAAAAAATCTGCGTCACATTTCTTCATAGGCATTTCCGCTTGCAACGGTAAGAACAAAGATGGGCCCAGTTAAGGAGTGCTTTAACTGAAACTGCAACAAAAATCACTGTCTATTTACCTCCATCATTGCTGGTTTCTTAAATCATACACAACAAGCTGCTGCTGCTTCTTCTTCTTCTTACTTGCCAAGCTGCTTCTTCTTTGGCTGTTGCACTGCTACTGTGTGTTACACGCGTGGATACTGCCTACTAGCGGTCTGCATGTGTATTTGCACGTCGACACGGACAACGACGTAGAAGGTCGAGGCTATGTAATAGGACTTAGGCACAACTAAAATTAGCTCTTTAATAGGGGTGTAACGGTACATCGATATGATTTGAATTGTTTATATTTTTAACGATACAATGCATGGATGCCACACAATATATATCGATATGAGGTACCTTAGATTTTATTTGAGATTTTCTTTATTTAAAAAAGTTTATTTTTGTTGTTGTAAATGTTCCAATAGACCCCTTCAAGGTTTGTAAACATTGAATGACTATCGGGTGCACGCGCAGCATGGGGTCAAACCATCCAGGCTTTATAATTTAATCTAACAGGGCTGAAAAATGATGACTTACCTCAAATGAAGTGAGCACTACAAACACAAGCCTCTTTGATATTTGCATTGTTCCAGTCTGCACGTTAATTGCTTGCAGCCGCAGATGTTGTATTTTTTTGTTTTTGAGATTCTGCATGAATCGCCAAAACTTAACAGAAGACCTGGTGCGATTTTCACAACCCACGACGTTAGTAGGCATTTTTGACGACACCGAATAATACGCAACTCAGTCTGCTGTAATGGCTTTTCTGACCCCGACATGCGCATTGGGAACCGCCTGTGACGTGAACTGTGAAGGGGTCTATTGGGACAGAAATTGTGCCATTTTTAAAGAGTTGAATTAAACATTAATGCTATATATTTTATATATATTTTATATTTTTGTTGCATTTGTAAGTTATTAAAAATTTAACTGCTTAACTAGGCGCATAATATAAAATATCGATAAATAAATCGAACTGTAAATGCACCGAAGAAGCTTTGTTGACGGAGAAAATCGATATTGTATCGCATTGTCCGATTTACATACCTACCCTTTAATAAACTCAGTATCTTGATTAGCACAAACACCATTGTAGGCCACCATTGTTGTTATAGTGGACTATATATAGTGCCTAGGGCAGTTTGTGATGCATATGTCCTTGAATTGAATGCTGTCATAAGGGCTGTGTTGGCCTTGTCTCTATGATGGCCCATTTGTACAGAACGTTGATCATGTTTCTAAGTCTCACCTTGAGCTGTGATGACAACCCTGCCTGAAAATGCAGTGAGTCTTTGTACTTGGGTGTCTATGTTCAAAGATGTGTTTACTCCTGTCTGCCACATACAAACACAACACTGCACAACACTGTCACTCGTACAAACACCTGCTAATAAAAAATGGCATTAGATGGCGTAAAGCTATACACCCTTATGTCTGATCTGAGTCACAGCTGGCGTCACTAAGGGCTGCTTATTTTTTTTAGTTCATGGTACGAACAGATGAATTTTGCACCTATTCAGATTTTCATTAATGTATGTCTGTGGTTAACAATGGAGATTTAGTCATTATTTAATTTGAAGGTAATAAGCTGACGAATACAATAACCTAGACGTGATCTTTATTAAAACCCATTTACATGTATCACAATCGTCTGCTATTTCACAGGATATAATTATTTTTAACACACAATAAACCCACACTCCAGCTGCAGTTATTGGTCTGTCTGACCTTGAAATAGCCATTGATCGAGGAGAGACTCAACCAAGCCTCAGGGGATCCACAGATGTGTCTAAAGCACCCATTTAAAACCCTAGATGTCCATCTGTGTGAATCTGCATTTTGAACACTAGCTGTGTAGTATACTACATACTAGTTAGGAGTAACACTGGTCTTTGCAATTGCAGATCTGTGACACAGACATAGACATGATGATATGTTTGACTTTTTCTCTTTTTTGCCTTTTGTTTATTCAGCACAATAAACTGATATTCAGAGTTTTAAAGCTTGGCCAGCCTCCTGTTTTGGGCACAAAGCTCTTCTTAGATCTGTGTAATGGGGGTAATCCCATCCTGGAGGTCTCGCGGATCGCTGAACGGTCCTCTGGGAGATGTGGGCCAGATGAGAGCTCTTAGCCTCAGTGAAGCGATAATTGGGCTTGTTGTAGAGGTTTTAGAGAGACTCATCACACTACAAGATATCAGTTGCTGAAATGTGCTGAGTGTTAAAAAAAGTTCAGTAGCTGTGTAGATTGCATTTTAAGATATTTTAGACAGAATTGGAGCATTTTTTTGCCGAGATTGAAAAAGCAGTGTGGCAGACTGATCGAAATGGGGCCAACACAAATGTAATTACAGTAAATGAGAGTCAAACAGGTCTCAATAAGGTCAATAGAGTAAATCAGTACAGTGTATTAGAGACAACATTGGTTGGGTGGTTCGGCTCGTACGACGCGGCTCACTTTATTTTGGCTCGGTTTGCTTTTCCACTGCAGTTTAGTACCGCTTCATAGTGGTATATAGCTGTAATATATAATCGTAAATGTGCCACAAACAAATACTCAACTCCGCAATGGAGCATATCACTGAAACGATGTTCTTTATTCTCGGCATGTGGATTTTTCCCTTTGCTAAAAATATAACAGCGTTTGGAAACTTGAACAACAAAGTGCAGATGACGTCACGACATCACTTGGTTTGCTCGGCTGCGCACGATGTTAAGCTAATCTTGCATTTAGCAATGACGTCACGTTTTAGTATCATTACTGATAATATTTAAGTATTAAATAATATTTACGAATATTATCATCTTCAGTACTTATTAAAAGGGAGCTCTGGTTGAAGCTACTGCTGGGCTGTGGATCTAACACTTCATAGTATGGTGAATTAGGGTTGTGCTGATAGACGATAGTATCGTGTATCGATGATCGTCAGACATATGGCCAATAGTAGGCTTTCATAGTTGGCGATTAGTTATTTTTATTATCATAATAGTTTCACATTAACATGCGCATTGCATGCTTTTCCTCGCATTAGATGGTTTGTGGGCTTCACTTTGCGCAAGATAGCTTGAAATCTGCGCGGGTTACTTCTCGCACGCACCTGGATGCGTGTTGGACTCTTAATCGGACCTAAACGTGTGCGGCATGGACTCCTTCTCACATGTGAAGTTGTAATGTGCATGATTCTGAATCTTCCTCACACATGAGTTTGTAATAAGGACGGCTCTGTCATTTCCTTGAACTAGAGGGGTTGTTAGGCACGCAAGGGTTTAAAACCAGCGAGTGTGTTGTTCCCGCTCCCTGGCATGCAGAAAATAAGATAAGATAAGACGATCTCAAGTTTGAATAAAACTTACTGCTCAACGTTAACATTAAAAAGCCAGTGATGATAAGTAATTTCACTGTCTGTCAGACGCTGGCTTCGCATCCGAGTGTCTTTTCATTAGTAACACCTTATTTATATATTGGTCTTTATCAATAGCTCACTAAGGTCTGGAAAGCTATTGTGAGCATTTTATCTCATGTAAGTGTTAACATGGCCTGTTTTGGATTATAACGACAAGTCCTGTGGTTTTGACTTGTGTTTGCATGCATGTATTTTTGGATGTGTCAAATTTGCATGCGTATGCATTGGCTTGACTGACTGGCGTCCACAGGGACTAGTCAGATGTTGAGTTATGGAGATTAAGCATTGCAATCTAACAAAGTGACTTGAGAGAGAGAGCGGGTATGCAGGTAGCAGCCCGTACCTCATGCTTTTCAATTACAATTTCAAGCTGGTCTGCAGCAGGCTGACCGTGGTTATTTTGAGATGTGATTGGAAGCGAAGAAGCTAAACTGCATTGCAGAACCATAAAGCATCTATTGGTATGATTACCTCTGCGTCTTGGTACTGGAGTATGGTTGGCAAGCCTATTGTTCGGTCGGATAAAATACGCCACGCTTACTGTGTGTTTCCCAGCATGCCATTTAATGACTGAAGTGGGCAAGTTCACCCGCTGTTGTCCCTCTTTCAATTTTCTGTCAAAGTGTAAAGAATCGAAAGGACCAAGCCAGAAACTGCTCGTTTTGAGGAAGTTCACCATATGATGTCCGTTCCTCTGGTCCTGCAGGAGGTTCATGTGGCGTCTGTGGTGGCAGATGCTAGCACGCTTTGCTATCTGCTCAGTTTGCCGCAAAGTGGAAGCTGGGATGGCAGAAGGTAGATCCAGGAAAAGGGATGTTTTGGATTATTATGTGGAAACTCTGGATCAAGTTTTGCCTAGAATTGAGCAGGTGCTCATGACCACAAAATGCAAAAGAAAGCTATAGATTTTATAGTCATGTATGTCTGTATAGGGCATGGAGGCTCTCTGTCTCTCTGTGTTCATGATGACAGTAATCTATTATTCTGTAGAAATCAATGTGATCAATAAAGAGTAACACACTTGGGAAAATGACTTGCATGCAGAGGGAAATATTGATGCTTAATGATCACTTAGAAAATCATTTTTAAAGTATCGTCCAGGTTTAAGGACTTTGATGGCTAATAATCTCAAAGCTGTATTACCAAAATGAAACCTTTCCATTAGCTGCTGAAAATAACCCTGACCATCTTTTAAAATGTAATCTAAAAGTTATTATTGTTATAAATCTCTTGTACAAAAAGACATTGGTTGGCAAATCATTAATCGCGAAAAGAAAAGTTTGTGTTTGCATAATACTGTGTGTAATTATTATGCATTTTTAAATACACACACATACATGTATACAATTAAGAAACATTTTATATGTATATTTTTATTTATACATTTTAAATAAATAAATAAATTAATAATAATAATAATAATAATAATAATAATAATAATAAAACGTGTGTGTGTATGCGTGTATATATATATATATATATATATATATATATATATATATATTTATTTATATATATTTATTTATATATATATATTTATTTATATATATATATTTATTTATATATATATATTTATTTATATATATATATATATATTTATATATATATATATATATATATTTATATATATATATATATATATATTTATATATATATATTTATATATATATATATATATATTTATTTATATATATATATTTATTTATATATATATATATATATTTATTTATATATATATATATATATTTATTTATATATATATATATATTTATTTATATATATATATATATATATTATTTATATATATATATATTTATATATTTATATATTTATTTATATATTTATATATTTATTTATATATTTATATATTTTTATATTTATATTTATATTTATATATTTTTATAATTATATTTATAATTATTATTATAATTATTATTATAATTATTATTATTATTATTAGTATTTTTATTATTATTATTATTATTATTAATTTATTTATTTAAAATGTATAAATAAAAATATACATATAAAATGTTTTTTAATTGTATACATGTATGTGTGTGTATTTAAAAATGCATAATAATTACAATATATATATATAAAACGCACGCACACACACACACACAGACACACACCCCACTAGCCCACCACTAGTAAAAATGTATTTGTCTGCTTTAAACCTCAACAGCAGCTCTACATGCATGCAAACTTACATTTATGCATTTGGCAAACGCGTTTATCCAAAGCACTTATGGGACATTACAAGGTATGCATTTTGGGTTTGAATCCATGACCTGCACCGCTAACCCAATACTACTGAGCTATACAGAAGCAGATAATCAACACAAATGTACCATCAACTGGCCCAAACTGCTCTTTTCTGGGTCATCTTTATCGTCAAACCCTGAAACCCATTGTAATCTGGGTCCAATACACCTCTCAAGACGAAACCTTGTCTTTGTTACCCATTTTCCCAGCACTCTCAAAGCTTTGGATATCTGGTTACCATGACTGTGAATGGACCCATTCCCATCGGGACAGTATATTGTGTTTACTGTGCCATGAAACTAAGGTTAATAAAGTCAACAGTTCTCTTCAAAGACAATTATCAATGCGGTGTCTCTTCAGATGCTGGTGTATCAGGTTCACACGTGACCTTTGGCTTCCTGGAGACACGTTTTACAATTGCATGCTGTCATTGTTCTTTGGACAGGCACCGAAGTGGCAGTCAAAACACAGAAGGCAGGATGTGTGGTGACGAAAACCCTACGTTTTCTATTCTTTACCTGTCTGGAAGTCTTATTTTTGGAAACATTTAAAACGATGTTTATCAGTGAAACAAAGCTTGAGTCTTGCTATTACTGAAGCCCTTTGATGTGAACAACTTGTAGTACAAGTCATTGTATATCACACTTGACCTAATGTATATGTAGGTGTGGCCTTTAGATTCACATGCTCTCCAAACTGCTTGTTCTTATCAATGTGGTTTTGTAATGCACACACATTTTCCTGCAGTACCACGGTATAAAATGACATAGGCACTAGGGATGGGCATTCGATTAAGTTTTCTTTGTCGATCGTCGTGAGAATTAACGATCGACTATCGATTAATCATTAATATTTTTATAATAAAATTTGTTATTTAACTTTTATACTTAAAAAATGCAATGAATACAAATATACAGCGTGTTTTTCCTCGATGAGACCTTTATTACAAGATCAACTTGTGGCAGACAGTTAAATGTTTCAAACATATATGTGCGTGCATGTGCAGTGCTCTAAAGCAGCGGAACCTGCAGCTGCGAGCCAGCGTTCTTAAACAGAGACCTCATTAGTTCCAAAATAAATAAAAAAACAGATTCATGTTTAACATTAAATTAAACAAAAAACATAATACTTTGATCTGTAAGGTTTTGTCAAAATGTAACTCAAAATTATTCAAGCCAGAAGAAAGTGCAAGATATTAGGCATCCTAACATTAGGCTATAACAAATTAGGCTACTTAAAGCCTCGTGAAAAATAACTAACTTTAGTAACTCGCATAAAACTTCTGCACCAGTCTACTGATTTTTTTTGAGAAATAAAAACATGTTTTGGGGTCAGACGCGACCGCAACCCATGGTGACCGTCAGTCCAGCCGCCGCCGAAAACACCCGCTCTGAGGAGACTGACCGGGATGCACAGGTACCTCAGCGCTAACTTGGCTTTTTCCGCATACAGAGTATGTGTGAAACAGCGTGCGTTTTGTGAGCCCCATTTACCATTGTATAATTATACTAACATAGTCTTTTAGTTTTTATTTGTTGTAAAACAACAGTAGACACAAATTTACTATGGTCTCCAACTCCACAATATAGCCTACCATAACCATGGTATTTGTAGTAAAATTGCGGAAATACAAATCGTTTTTAATCTGCGAAAAAAAAACATTTTCACAATGATAAAATCATGGCTAATTTTCCTAAGGTAGCAAGCTAATTACAAAATGATATATGTTTGAAAGACGGAGATGCGCACCTGTCAATCTATTACATAACAGAGCGAGGCCAGAGACAAACGTGCTCATAAACGGGAGTAATATGGAATAGTGTGTGCATCTTTGAATAACTGTAAGTATACATTTCGTTTAAATATATTTTTGTCATATAAAGTTTTGAGACATGGCCTAATAATGCTTTTTTCACTTGTATTGCTCATTTAGACTTATTGTGCGGGTTACAGCGTTTTTGACGCATTTACCTCAGAGATTATTTTAGCAATATTGTTTTTTCCGGTAATGATAATACAATTTATATTTCAATCCTGTTTCATTGTCTGTTTATTCATTTCATTATGCTGTTATGTTAATGTGAGGATATTTATTTGCCATATGAAACGTGGCGTTATATGAATACTTTTGTATATTCAGATTATATGCGGAATAATGTGTGCATCTTTGAATAACTGTAGGAATACAGTTGCTTATTTTTCTCATAAAGTTTTGAGAAATAATAATAGTGTGAGGATTTATTTCCATATGAAATTTTTGTCGTTGAATACTCTCGTTTATTATTTGGAAATCATATACATACATACATAGTAGAAAATATATAATGTGGAAGGGTAGACTTGCAAAGTTACTCTGCTTATTTTTATTTATGATATATGTGGAGATAAATAAAGCATTGCAAAACTGCTGATTTGATCCATTCAGATCCTGACCACCAGGCTAGAGATTTTAAACATCCTTAATCCACACTTACTAGTCTGTCAAATAATATCTAAAATATATTGTTTTGTGAAAAAAAATGATGCTTTGTTCTATTGTTTATGCGGAAAAGTGTTCACAGAAAGTGTCACATGAACGTTTTATATGCATAATAAGCGGTCAGCAGCGCACTGCAACGGGTGCTTGATGGATTCGCCGCACACATACGCAAACGCACTGCATACGGAGTATTTGTGAAACAGGAGTTAGATAAAAAAAATGCATTAGATTAATTGATAACAAATTAACGTGATCGACGAAATTCTTAACAATCAATTATCGATCGTCGATTAATTATGCCCATCCCTAATAGGCACACAGCTTTTTCAGTAGAAAGTTGTTAAATTCAGAAGTTTTAATTAGGCCATGAAGGTGCTGGTGTGTGTTTAAAGGTGAATATGTAGACATCCTGCACTTCCTTCAGAGGGCTACGAAAAACATCCAGACACACTTAGTCATTCTCTTTATCTCGGTTTCTCACATGGACCCACACCAAAAGTGTTTACAGTTTCATGCATAGTTAGATATACACTCCCCTGCTTTTTTTTAAAGCTTTACATGAAGAAAGGTTCATGAAGAAAATGCATTTTTTTTAGCTTGTGTGGGATGTTTACAAAATAGGTTTATTATCCTCTTGGGTAAAAATAATTAACAAGAAATGTATTCAAAACAGTTTTATGTTATGAATGGTGTTGGTTATATAAACAGTAATTATAAATAGAGCCCGACCGATTTATCGTTTTGCCGATTTTATCGGCCGATATGAGCATGTCGCAGATATATCTGTATCGGCGTATAAGCCGCAGATATGAAGCCGATATGAACGTTCCTTACAGAACACATTAAATGCTTTTGAAAGATGTAAGTACTTATTTGTCCAGCAGAGTGCGCCGTATTGGTTGCTAATGGCGACTCAGGTCACTCACTGTAGTGACACCAGCCAATCCCCCACCCCCTTCACTTCAGTCAGTCTCTCAGTTCAGGTGGCGGCCGGGGCAGTCACGCGGTTTCTTCAATACATTTTACACCTGGTATTAAGACGCGCTTTGGTCGATTGGATTATAAGTGGACGAGAGAGACACATTCCTGTTTACATTTGGTCGTTTTAATCAGTCTTTTTTGTCCACTTGCGAGTTGTTTCAAACGCAAGCGGAAGAAATGACGCGAGGCGGAGAAAGGACGCGCTTAAACTGACGCGCAGTTTGTGGGAGTACAGCTGCTTGTGCTGTTACATGCTCATTTCAAAGCAATTGATTAAATAAGCTCGCGCAACTTTACACCCTCGCTAAATAAAAGAGGCGGAGAGCAGACGCTTTAGTTTGATAAAAGTTTAAAGTCCCGGCAGAACACTGTGGGTTCGTGTTATCAAAACGTTGTGCAGTACATTAAACATAAGCCTACATCAGTATGTTGTCAGTAATTCAAGCATTGTCGTCTTAACGGTAAGTTTTTCATTAATTTGTGAAGTCCATAACTTACTGTAAAGCTAATAAACAATGACTTTATAAGTTTCCAATTTTTTAAATAAGCCCAATATAACATTATTCTCGTTAAAACTGACAATGGTTTAAGTTATATGTATTTTGTTTTGTTTGTGATTTAAAGTTATTTATAATAAGTCAAATTTACTGTTTTGTGCACTTATATCAGAATCATTTTGGATAATAAAGTTTATTGTTAACTTGGAAAACACACCTGCCTATATTACATATCTTTGTCACGTCATTTTAAGTGTTTGATCACCACATTTGTGGTGTGATCATAGAGTGATCATTGCAAAAAGTATTTATATATAGTATATTCTGTTAATGTATAAAGTGTATTCTATGTACAGTACTGTAGTAGTATAATATACTGTAGTATATGTGTACTGTACTATAATATGCACATAATGAATATCGGCCGATATATCGTTATCGGTCTTTTTTTACTCTCTAATATCTGTATCGGCATCGGCCCCAAAAAATGCATATCGGTCGGGCTCTAATTATAAATAGCTTAATATACAGAAGTGTATTCTTATTAAGAGACCTTGCTCAGCGTGTGTGTGTGTTTTATGGAGATATAATCGAGAAAGGGGCGAAACATGGGCTGCAGCTGTTATGCTCATCATCACCAGGTGTTTGCGTGTCTTTGTGTGTATATGCATGGATGTGCATGACAGAACAAGCTAATCCTAATCTCTAAAACACATTTGCATCATCTGCCGGACAACTGCAGGACTCCGTGGGGGGGACTCATCCAAAATGATTTGGGAGGATTGTACAATATGTGTGTCTAAAGCAGAGATGCAGAGATGAAGTTTAGAAGTATTTTCTGTCGCTGGTGGGTACCCTTAAATGTTCATTTTTGTGACTTTACGGGTATAGGACACATTGAAATGTTGTACCTTTTGGGGTACAATATTATACCCTAAGGACCTACTGTGCATCTTAAGGAACAGTTTTGTATAGACGGTTTTCGGAGTAACAACATAAACACGCGGCTTTCGTGGTCATCACGTAACTTCCGGTAAACTCTGCGAAGAATAAATAACAACGAAATAGCTTATTTATATAACAAGCAAAATAAACAACACGTAGATTACATAGGAACCCAAACCATTTGTTATTTTCGATGAGGTATTTGTTTAAGAGTTCAGTTTCAGCAACTAGTCAGACCACCGCTTATCGCGTCACCGCAAGTGCGCCCGATGAAACTGTCTATAAGGTACATTTTAGGGGTTAACTGTACATCTTAAAAATACAAAGTAGATCCTTATGGTACATTAATGTACCACATTTTATTA
This sequence comes from Misgurnus anguillicaudatus, assembly GCF_027580225.2. Lineage (NCBI taxonomy): Eukaryota > Metazoa > Chordata > Actinopteri > Cypriniformes > Cobitidae > Misgurnus > Misgurnus anguillicaudatus. The sequence goes on from NC_073350.2 coordinate 12,867,082, forward strand.
TGTTTAGTATACCTGTAAAGGTACAAAACGGAACCTTAGGGTACCACCCCATACTATAAAAATGTATACTTTTGTATCTTTTATCTGACAGTGTAGGATTATACATCGAGGTGCTCTTGAAGTTCAGAAAGGGAGGGTTGAAGCAGATCTGTATGTAAGGAGATGTTTGAGTTGGAAAGGCTGGAGATCTGACATCTGGAGATACGCTGCACCATCCAAACCTTTAAAAAGGGGCCCATAGGGCCACACAGAGGTCACACACACCTACACAAGCATACACTGATACCCCTTAACACACATGCATGACATGTTCCCACACCATTCAAAGATCTTTGTGGTCCATGGCACATAAAAGTTAAACGTGCCTCTTTCAGGTCCTGTGGGTTGACAAGGGTCATACTCATCTGATGGTATCCAGATGAAACCTCCAAGAGATGTCAGATATTGCTTCGATCTGCAGCAGCCTAGCAGTTAACACATACACTAGATGCGTTAATGCATAGAGGCTTAAGCTAGAAGTATAGTCCCGTTTTTATGCATAAGCGAGTGTCCGCGTACATTGAGACAAAATGCAATGCATCTCCTGTTCTAACTACTGCATTCTCCTGTACGCGCATGCACAACAAAGATGCAATACTGCAAAAAAGATGCATACTTTGTACGCGTAGTTCGCGCATGCAGGAGAATGCAGTATGTAACCTAGGAGAAGCATTGCATTTTGTCGTAATGCGTATCATGTATAAGTCAAATAAACAATGCTTTGGAAGATTGTGCTTTCAACCGTGCATGTACATCTGTGATGTGTACACACAGTATTATATACTATATTTTGGGCTAGTGCTCATATGGGAGATGTCATATGTTCAAATCCAGCATACGTTGTGTTTGGATAAATGGGTAGCCTGCACTCAAGTTGTGCTATTGTTTTTGGTTTAAAATTTCGGTTGAAGCAACCAATATTGTTTAGAGTACAGTTACAAGGGAACTAGCTAATGCTTTGGTTTATTTTCCTCTGCAGATGTTGTTTTGTTTATAGCCCTATTTGAGTCGTGATAATGGTTTCGAACTGAAATACTGCACTGACTTCAGTCTGTGTTCTTATTTTAGTGACAGAGCCAATAATGAATGTCTTTTTACTGTTGAGTTTGGGCATCTGGCCCAAAGAGTCACCAGGATTAATCAGCTCTTGAATAGTGCTGACATGTTTCTGATGTCTCATGGGTTTTGTGTGTCTGTTTGTGTGTGGTAGAGAGGTAAAGACAGATGGCAGACACACTTCACACACTGTAAGCGCATTCTCATTGTAGTCTTTGGCCTGCTGGTCAAGTGTGTGTGTGTGTTGTGTTTTTACTGACACAGCAGTGTTGTGTGTACTGAGGTCTTAATACAGCTTATATTAAGCAGTTTTTAGGTTTATTAATGCACTTTTCATCATTAGATAAGTTATGATACACCAAGATTATTAAAGTAGATCGCCATGTGTATTTCACTAAGTTTTTCAACTTTTATACATGCAAGAAAACGTTTAGGGTGTCACATACATCAAAAATTTCTTAACATTTTGAAATATAAAGTTGAACATTTAAAATCTAAATAGACAATTTATTGAAACTAAGCTGCAAAGATAAAGTTATAAGGCACATGCAGGCCATAATGTTCTTTTTCAGCATCAGAATAACAAAATTATATATTTTTTTAATGCCAAAAATCATTAGTATATTAAGTAAAGATCATGTTCCATTAAGATATTTTGTATATATAAAAGTATATCAAATCATTTATCATTAGTAATATGTGTTGTTGCCTTAATTTGTACAACTTTAAAGGCATTTTTTTTCAATATTTTGATTTATTTGCACTTTTAGATTCCAGATTGTTCAAATAGTTGCATCTCGGCCAAATAGTGTCCCATCCTATGATGTATAAATCTTGGCATTACAGACTATATTAAACCCAACAAAAGACCCGCAGCTTATTAATAAGCCCTGAACCCATTTCACAAGTCAAGAATGTTAAGGTTGAAAACAGAGAACATATTTACACTAATGTCAAGAGGGAACAGAAGCCAAAAACTGTTAATTTCACAAGACATTTAAGATGTCAAATAAATCTTTGGTGTCCCAAGAGTATGTATGTGAAGTTCTTGTGAAGTTTTGTGTATGTCCTTTCGAATGCAATTGAGGTAAAGTTAAAAAAAGCAGTGCCGTGGTTGGAAAGTGCAGATTAAGGGGTGGTATTATCCCATTCTGACATCACAAGGGGAGCCAAATTTCAATGACCTATTTTTTAACATGTTTGCAGAGAATGGTTTACCAAAACTAAGTTGATGTTTTTAACATCTTTTAGGTTAATGGAAGCACTGCTTACCCAATTATAGCACTTAAACATGGAAAAAGTCAGATTTTCATGATCAGAAAGATCGTGGAAAATAGTCATGACTACAATTGTTTTACCTAAAAAACACAATAAAAAGGACAAAAATTGCATAATGTAAACTTTTAATGGTTATAGTAGTTGAAATGTCTTACAGGGTGGATAAAATTTGAATGTAGTGAATGAAAGTTGAAAGAGATCAGAATAGGAAATGAGCTCTTTGTGCACAGGACGGTCTCATGAACTGACTGACACTGAAACTGAAGGCTTCAGGCGGTTGTAATGCAAATCATTTCCATCTACAGGCAAATATACTGATCGTTTATAGAGATAGTTCTGCCCTAGATGGGAGTTCATTGCAACTCTAGAAAGCCTTTCCTGAGTAGATCTTTTCCTGTTCTTAACCAAATCATAACACGGGAACGTGGGAAGACAAGGTAGCATATGTGGGATGTACTTTGTTTATTCAGAAATGTTTTGCCGGTAGTCAGATCTTTCTGACAGACGTTGAGGGAAATCCTAGCTTAACCACACCTACAAGATAAAGGTTTTTGTCTGTGTAATGTTCTCAATACACTTTGATTGAACTGGCCTGGTGTCTTTTCACCAGAGGCTTTAATGCAGTTAATGTATCTTCTCAGCCAGGCGGTCAGCAGCACACAGTCAAAAGACTGCAGTGTTTGTTTATAGCAGAAGTAGAAGTGCTGAATGATGCATTTAGCAGAGTAAAAGTTGTCCACACTACAGGGTTTGTACTGATGTCATCACCTATTGTGTAATGCGTCGGTGCATGTGACGTCTGTGTATGCATGAGGGATGTATGTGTGCAGATGGTGTATAGGGGATGACAGTATTAGTATATATTATAGTATAACCTTTTTTGCTGGAAATGTAAACATTTTAAAAATTATTTTATAAATTACATAACCTTCATACACGCCCTAAACTTATTATGTATGTATGTTATACATAACAAAGACTATAGATGCGAACAAGTCAGTGCAGTTGTATTACTATGAATGGGGGAAAGTGCAACGCTCGGCTGCTTTAGCAAATTAAGTCCCGCCTTCCTGTAAGAAGAGCCAATCGTCAATTATTAAAGACACAAGAGTCTCTGCACGGGGCTCTGTACAGTGCTGCTAACCTATATAACCAGCAGTTGAAGCAACCAGAAAAGCATTGTTTTTGAGTTGTATTTGAGTAAGAAACAAAATTGAAGGTAGCTGACGTCAAGTTTAACAATGGCTACAACCCTGTTTCCTCCAAAGAGTGTTAAAGTGACGACTCACCTAAAAGTCTGTCATCATATATTCACCCTCATGTTGTTCCAATCCCGTATGACTTTCTTTCTTCCATGAAGAACAAATGAGGATGTAAGGACAGATTGTCACCATTCACTTTCCATGCATCTTTTTTCACACTCACAAGTTTTACAACTTCAATCCCCGTTATGAGTTGCCCGTTGCTCCCTGTTGCTCTCATTAAATCGCTGCTGCTCACGCCGGGCGATACGCTGCTGCTCACACCGGGCGATATGCTGCTGCTCTCATTGGGAGTAAGAATTGTTGCTCTCATTGGGAGTAAGAAACTGTTGCTCTCGCCGAACAATACGTTGTTGCTCTCATTGGGAGTAACAAACTGTTGCTCTCGGCGAGCGATGCGCTGTTGCTCTCGGCCAGCGATGCGCTGTTGCTCTCGGCCAGCGATGCGCTGTTGCTCTCGGCCAGCGATGCGCTGTTGCTCTCGGCCAGCGATGCGCTGTTGCTCTCGGCCAGCGATGCGCTGTTGCTCTCGGCCAGCGATGCGCTGTTGCTCTCGGCCAGCGATGCGCTGTTGCTGAAAGCAGCTGATGGTGATTTACTTCTAATCACAGAACCGGCTTTACTGAAGAAACACGCATGAGAATCGCAGGCGATTTTTTGCACAGCCCTAGTTTACATCCTACGCGAAATCGGCGTAATGAGCAAAAAACTACCTGTGCCGATCGGTTTTTGCTTACACCATTTTATGGGCTTTCCCTGATAAGGAAAACTGTTTTACGCATTTACATGTCCCCACACGTTATCAGTTTATTAAGCATAATCGGCATAAGACTGTGCATGTAAACGCACTCACTGTCTACACTATTTCCCATTCATGATACAGCAGATTAAGTTATAGTTTTTTTTAAACCATGCCACAGAAATGCAGGAGTTAAATAAGTATAGCATAATTTCAGATTGTTGATAGATTCTTACAGTCTTGTGTTGTACAGTATTTACTGTCCTAAAGGGGAGTAAAATGAGTTTTGGGCACCATATTAAAAGCTGCTGTACTGATGTCCAAGATGAAGTGACAATCCTGGCACACATTTTTATGTCTTCTTAAGAGACTGCTTTTAAAGAAGTGGTCTTCTGTTTGTCCAACGAGTATGTGAGAAGAATACAAAAACAGAGAGAGGGAAGATAAGCAATGTAGTGGAAAGACATCATTAAGTGGACAGGTTGTCCAAAAATGATTATAAGCAAATTACAATTTCATTACTTGCATTTGCATTTAGTTGTGTGTTCATGTAAACAGGTGCAAGCAGCCATGTATGTGATCTGCTTGTTAAAGGGTCTATCATGAGAGAGGAAATGGAGGTCCGTTTCCTGTACGGCTGCCTCTCCCTTATGACCCACTGATCTGTTTTTCCAGGCGCCGGTCACAGAGAAAGAATGAATGATATGGAAGGAGGAGTTTACTTTGGATTTGGGGGAGGTGATGAAATCAAAATAAACAGAGCTCCTTGTGTTTCTTAGCATATGTATATACTTCAATGTACTTTCATTTTACTTGCATTATAACTCTCATGAATGTGAAGCCTTTTAGTAGCACATAAACTCGAAAGACTCGGTTGTAACAAAGAGTTTATTGCCAGCCGAATGGATGTTGGCTTGGAGTAGCGGGGACCTTTTGGATCGGTGCCCAGATGAGATTCTCACTGGCTTTAATTGTGATACTCAACTGGCCTTGTGTGTGGGAGTTAAATAGGAAATATCAAAGACAATATTTGTGTAAAATTGGCATTCGACAAATTGCGAGTCATAAATGCTGATGGCTTCACGTGCAACGCGGTGCGTCCTCTCCCTCAACTGGGTTGTAATGTGATTGGATGCCTGTGTATTTGGTGTTTTCTGCCTTTCAGATCTTGTTTTTTGGTCATGTTGTTGCAGGCCGCTTGTTGATTGTACCCTTGCCATCTTCAATTTCCAGAAATCAAAGCCCTGAAATGTGGGATGGGAATACGAAATGCTTACAATACAAACAATAAAGGATTTTGTTGGCATAGCAATGGATCATATCTATCATACAGTGATGCTATGTTTTGTAATATTTAAGCCAGATTTATATCATAATTGTTGCATATTTATGAGCGGTGGATGTTAACATTTTATCCAAATTGACATTCTGGACATTTCAATACATTTCGTAAGTATTTAGGAATTGAAGATGTGACCTTTGATTGAACATGTGACACAATGCTCTACCAGTTTTGCTACAAAACATGTTATACTTTAAACAGGAAATATTTCACAATCATAAATTCAGAATATTTCACAATAATAAAATCACATTTTATGACATACCAACACATAATGGATAATCTCATGGTTGTACTTCTAGCGTTTTTTTAAACATTCATTATTTCTGAACAGTGTTGGGTAAGTTACTCAAAAAAAGTAATTAATTACTAGGTACTAATTACATCTTCAATCATGTAATTAGATTACTTTACAAATTACTCTCTCCAAAAAGTATTTAATTACTTATTATTACTAATTACTTTCTAAATCCTATTTAGTACATGATACAAGGATAGGCTTGAAATGGCCCGACGAAATAATATAATATACATAAATTATTCTGGTCCCACTTTAGGGTCCACTATTAACTACTTTTGCCTCAGTATACTCCAACTACTGCTTATTAATACTAAAGAAGTTTTTAATTTTAAGTATTGGTAGAAATGGGGAGGGTTAAGGACGTAGAATAAGGTTTTGCAGAATCAGGCAATAATATGCTATTAAGTATTAATAAACAGCTAGCATCTCATTAATATTAATGCTAATAATCAACCAGTTAATAGTGAGATTTGTAAACTTAAAACTAAAATGTTAAATCCACTATTGTATTATAGTATACATAATTGTCCATACACAGTATTTAGTTACATCAGAAGTAACTGTAATTAGATTACAACAAAAATAAGAGTAATCCCTTACTTTACTTTTTCAAGGGAAAAGTAATTTAATTACAGTAACTAATTACTTAGTAACTAGTTACACCCAACACTGTTTCTGAATAGCTTGCTTCAAGACTTTTAAATTAAGATTTTTGCTCGTTTTAAACTTATAAGTAGTTCATCATGGTAGTCAACAGCGTGTCATAGAGCCTAACTTGCAACAAAGACATTATTTTAAATTTAGGATAAAGATGAGCCCATAGAAATGTGCACATGTCATTGTTTGATGTGGGAAAACACAGGCTTGCGGTTAAAGCAGCCTCACAATATTCGTTTCTTATACTTTTGTGAGTGAAGGACGTGGCAAGAACTTCCCTCTCTATGACAGGAAGTGCTGTCGATGCAGACTGATGACACACTTCCTTTTGTTTCTCACACAAACACACAGACAAACAAACAAACAGACAGACAGACACGCAGACAGCAGGCGGACAGATGCTCCTCGGTGTCATATGGCAGGATTGCTTTGTTGTGTGGGTGTCATAACTGTTAGATGTAAATGATGGATCACTGCAAATATTAAAACGGCCCTTTCAGTGGGTGGCACGACTTTGACTAACAAGAAATCATATCTAATTTAGGGCCCCGGAGATAACGCGTGTGTATTTAGGGCATAGATGCAACAATGTGCATAAGAAAAACATAGAACGAGCATGTGTTGAGCTAAATACGTAGTCGGTTCATAGTCAAAAAGTTGATTATAAATGTGCTGTTGTGCACATAAAAGCTTAGTTTTTGTGGCAAGTGGCAACACAGATGTTGTGTTATGAAACATTTTGAGCTTACGTAGCTAGAAGCATTTATATGGGACTCATCCAACGATGTCGTTCATGTGAATAAATAATCATTTTGTATAATTAAAAATTGCTAACAGATAACAGACTTTATTTGGAGCTACCAACCCTAATACAACTCCATGCCCTTTGGCAATACTAAGTTATTTAGCAAAGTATTAATAACCTCCCTAATATGTATTGCGTGCTTATCTCATAGGAAATTGCAAATTGCTTTGTTCTTTAAGATAAACAAACGAGGCCATTGAGGAAGTGTCACCTTTATGCTGATCTGAGAACAGTTTTAAGCACTCCATTACTGGACTTTAGCACAGTAAGCTGATCTGGGGTCAGTGTTAAGGGGTAATTAAGGATGCAGTGCTTTGGTTCAGTCAGATAGGATGTGGGGGTTATTTTTAGTGTGTGATCCTCTCGGGGAAGCGCCTCATGTGTCGGTCGTACTGATCAATGCACTATAGATTGTGGGATGGACGAGCGAGAGAGACAGAGAGAGAGAGGTGCAGCTGGAGAGAGAGAGAGAGCAGATAGTATACAGGTTGTGTTGTGTGATTGTGCATGTGTGCTGTCATGTTAATTGATTATTTATGGTCGTCTTTCATTTCCTGCCACTGTGGCTCAGTCTGTGCATCCCTCACAGCTGTAGATGTTAATGATCAATGTAACGCAGAAGTAAGGTTCAGATTAGAGAAGTAACCAGCATGGGCTGGGATATACAGTATCTGACGTGCTACTGACAGTGTGTTTGTGGTGGAGGTTTGCTGATGAGCAGATTTCTATGAACAACTCAGAACAAGGTACAAAACATTTAAATGTATGCAATGCATTTCGCAGATCCTGTGAGGTACTAATATGCATTGGGTAGGTACAGGTGTACAGCCCCAGACAGCTTTTGTTTTTTGGACGGTTTGTGTGCATTGTTTGTCTGTGTGGGTTTACTTAACTGTACTTCATGAGCAAAATGGTTCCCAGAATTTAACTAAACATGACAAATCCTCTCTCGTCTGAATGGGAAAAAAATCCTAAATGGAATGCTTTTCAGTATACTTATATATGTTTTGGCTTGGTAATTATAAAAATTATTAATACATTTTTTATTTTTTAGGCATAAGTCTGAATGTTTGATATTTTGATTATGTGGTGAATATAACTGCAACAATATATTTATAATTTTATATATTTTAAATGTATACATTTTTACATTATACATTTTATACAAACTTTTATTTAGACCAGGATTTTTTTTTTTTGCCGTATCGGTTTTAAAAGGAAATATATTTGTTTCCCCTGAAATACATTTTGAAATGTATGTTAATATCTGAAGATTGAAATTAAAGATATTTCCAAATTCAAAAATATGTTTAATTAAGCTTTACTTACAAAATGTATTGAGGATATATTTAAAACGTATTTTTGGCCAAAGAAATTTATCTTTTTGTTGTATGGGATAATCGCCTAGGGGTGTAACGGATCACAAAACTTCACCAAAAAAAGGGGTGGGAAAAATCAAATAAGAACAAATAAAGAAATGACAAAAATTGATAAAAAAGACCAAAGTTGCACATTAAGTAAGGTCTAAAATTGGCATTAGGTACAGAAATGAAATCAAGTGAATGATAACACTATTTATTGTAGAAATTAAATATAATTCTTATTTTTTAGAGCTACAGATGTGATTTTCTCTTTGTCTTGGGTTGTTTGATTAGCATTACTGACAAAGACTTAAGTAGGTTAATTGAGGTTACTGTCTCTTTAAGACCAAATAAGCACAGACTGGTTTCTGACTCTATAATTTACTTAAAGTCGCAATGAAATTGAAATGAAAAACTATATATATATATATTTTTTTTAATATTGTGAAATTATTAACAAATGACTTATCTGTGAGCTTCATTATTTTAAAAAAATGTGTGTGTGCTCATAATCTTTAATCAAAAATGCAAATCTCCTCCTCTCCTCCAAACGATATCTCTTCACTTCTGGTCATATGGTATAGAGACAGAGCGCAGTTATGCCAATTTGAAAACCACGCCCACCGGGGGGGAAAGCAATCCAACCGTCTCCATCGACCCCGCACTGCGAGAGGCCGTCTCCCCGTCATCTCTGGCCCATAACATAAAACAGAACAATGCCTAAAAGCTGCTGTGTGACAATATGTACAGCTAACAAGCCAAAGAACCCAGAAATAAGTTTTTATAAGCTGTCGAGCCGTAAAACCCAGTCTTTAAGGAGAATAAAGTGGATCACCGACTACGTTTCCCCCTGGTGGACGCAGTTCTACTAATAGAAGTACTATGAAAAGTTTTTTGGGGTCGACAGCTTATAAAAACTTATTTACAGATTAAACTTAAAAACAGAATAATACCTAAAAGCTGGTGTTTGACAAGGTGTACATCTAACAAGCCAAAAAAAAACAAATACGTTTTTATAAGCTGTCGGCTTTAAAAAATGAGCGTTTAAAGACACAGAAATGGAAACAGGCAACTTTTCATAGTACTACTATTAGTAAAACTGCGTCCAATAGGGGGAAACGTAGTCGGCGATCCACTTTATTCTCCTTAAAGGCTGGGTTTTACGGCTCGACAGCTTATAAAAACTTATTTCTGGGTTCTTTGGCTTGTTAGCTGTACATATTGTCACACAGCAGCTTTTAGGCATTTTTCAGTTTTTTGTTATAAGCCAAAAATGACAAGGAGGCGGCCTCTCGCAATACAAAGTCAAGGGAGACGGTTGGATTGCTTTCCCCTCGGTGGGCGTGGTTTTCAGGTTATGACGCGCTGCCCTCTGTCTCTATGGCAGGTGGGCGGGGTCCGGGAGAAGATCGCAGCGATTAGCAATTAGCAACACGACCCAACTTCAAACGATCCAATCAGATCTTGATGGACCAATTCAAATTCAGCCCTGCCTTATTTCATTTCAGAAGTCGTTTCATTCGGATATACGTCACCACGGGGGAAATAAGGAAATCGCTACTTACATTTCATGGCGACTTTAAGACATAAACAAATGTTTTTATTAGAAAAATAATACTTATAATTTTGTTTGTATGTGCCCTGTCAAGAACAGAAAGATTTTATGTTCGCTTGCTCTTTGAAACGCGTCTCTCCATGTGTGCACTTTTGAGGGCACTTAAATGCAGGCACACATGACGGAAGGGCAAATTCACATAACAGTCGCTCCACATAAAAACGTTATGTTGTTTTTTTATTGCTCTATTCACCAAATGTATTTTAAATTAATCCACTACAGTATGAGAGACAATAGCGCAACTCTCTCTAAAGTTTACACATCAAGATTTCTGATCTTTTGAAGGGCATAGGGCACATTCAACCTCACGTGTGTCTGTGCGTACAGAAAGCTGCTCACTTTAGCACCTTTTTGTGGTTAAATTGTTTAATACTTTCCCTATTTAAATTTGTGTATTAATCCGTGAATTGCGTGGGAGCCGAATCGTTTGTCGTGATCAGTAATGTTCACGGTTCAACCGCGACCCATCACATCACTAATATCGCCTTTGCGACTCGATACAGGGCAGATATTTGTGTGTATCGCATATTATGGTTTCACCCCTATTGCATGTCATTCCATATAATTTTGTTTATTTTTTGTTTTTAAGTGGATGACTTGGATTTGGAATGAAGAGATATAAATAAATGAACATATGTGGCCACACATGCGTTGTCGCAGTGGTCACATGCTTTTCTTAGTTAGGGTAAACAGACGTGTGTGTGTGTGTGTGTGTGTGTGTGTGATAGCGAGGACAATTACACTTCTGTTCTCAGTATTAGGGTTGCGGATCAGTAAACCCTCATGTGCTGTGATTCAGCTTTGGTGGTCTTCAACAATACCTGCTGAAAACTCAATTTGTATGTTTCTCTTAAAAATGTCATAGCTGCTTTCTTTGTGCAAGAAATTAGAATAGATGTGAGCTGGAATGGTCGACTAATCTATAAGTCCTCAAACAACTGAATAGCTGAAATAAGGAAAATGTCTAAACAATAAAAAGTGCAAGCTCAAGGCTTGATGATTGTAAGCTCTCCGAGGTTACTCTCTTTAATTGTGTTTTGTCATTTGACCAGTTCACTTGAGTCGATATAAGCAAATGCATTAGAAAGCGCTGTCTATAGCAGAGATGAATGCATATTAGCTCTGAGGAAGAGCTAATGAATCTGATTCAATTAATTGGCTAATGAATAATGAGGCTTTTTAGCCTGGAGTCTTAATTAACCTTCATGTTAATATGTCCTTGGTACTGTACTTTGTCATTGTTAATGTATCCTCGATACTGTTGATCGCTTCACATCTTGTCAGAAAAATTAATAATCATTCATGTCTTTGTCAAACTATAGTTACAGATTAATTTTGCTGAAAGCTCTGCCATTTTTATTGTACCATTGTGACATCATGTACCAATGTTTTGGATGTTATTCCGTTTAATCTAATATTATAGCAATATTTTCCAAAAAATTTTTTTCTTATGTTGGTTGAAAGTATTTATCATAATTGCATGCAATAATTTACATGGTTGAAATAGTACAACAAAATGTGACACTATGGCACTTATAAAATAATGCTCTGAAGGGTTTGTTTTTAGGAAACCTGTCTGGAAATGATCTTTTCTGTGCTTCTGCTAGTGTACATGGTGTCCAAACATCAAGTTATTTATGCTGAATTGTTTTTTTTTTACATCAGGATCAGGCCACAGATGGCAAAGGAAAAGATCGAGGGATGTCACATCTGCACCTCTGTGACTCCTGGGGAACCCCAGTTGCTCTTGGGAAAAGACAAGGCCTTCACGTATGACTTTGTGTTCGACTTGGACTCCCACCAACACGAGATATACAGGGCGTGTGTCCACAAACTCATCGAGGGCTGCTTCGAAGGATATAACGCAACTGTCTTCGCTTATGGACAAGTGAGGTCTACCACACATACAGACAGATAATGTAGCATTTTCTTTGGCATTAGTAGTTGTTTCATCCATAAACAGACCAATACGCTCATGTCTGTAGTGTTTTTATTTTTATTCCCAAATGTAAACCCTGCAACCTTTTATCTCAAAGCTGAATGTGATGATGAAGCAGCTGGGTCGGGTATCTTTGGGTGTCATGTGCGACTCGCCTCTCAGTTTCACACCCTTGGCCATTATACAGTGATTAGGATAAATCACCTGAACTGCACCACTGCGTCAGTGTGTACTAAACCAGATTAAACATGTGGACACTTTCATACCCGAGATAAATATTTCGGCTACTGTGCACATCCCAACCTTAAAGAGGCAGACACAGAAGCATTAACAGTAATGCATTTTGAAAATCTCAAAAGTTTTGACCGGTTGACCAGGGTGATCAATGTATCAGTCTGTCACTAGTTTGATTCTTAGGGAACACACATTAAGTGTATACCTTGAATGTACTGTAAGTCGCTTTGTGTAGTTATGCTTTAATGTTTGTTGGATTTATTATTTTATGTATTGTGCACGGGCTGTATATAAGTCTTTCCTGCTCTCTCATGCAGACTGGTTCAGGAAAGACGTACACAATGGGGACCGGCTTTGACTTAAGTGTGTCAGAGGAAGAGCAGGGCATCATCCCTCGGGCGGTACGACAGCTTTTCGAGGGCATCCAGAAACGCAGGATGGAGGCACAGAGAGCGGAGATGCCACCTCCAGAATTCAAAGTCAGCGCTCAGTTCCTGGAGGTGAGACTTTAGTGAGATTGAATGAAAACTAGGGTGCCTTATAGTTTTCCTGTGTACTTTTTACATGAATGCATTTGACAGAAATGCCAGTATAGAAAAAAGCTTTATGCTAATAGAAGTTTTCACCTAGAAAATATTTTTATTTGCAATACTGTAGGTTGATAAAACATTTGTGACATTGCATGTGAAGTCTAGGCAAAGGTTTTACAATCTGATGATGAGATTAGGAGCATCAAGGTTTAATATCATTGATTTTACATTGATTTCGATCATTGACATGATTTTATTCAGTCATTATTAAAGATTATCAAGGATATATTTTCACAAAATAAAATTTTACGTTATGAAGGATTTATTAGAAAACAGTAAATCACAAAAAAACCTTTGGCTTTAGCTAAGTTTTCACAGACAGTGACAAATTTTCTGTCACAAGTAATATTGACAATCAAAAGTGCTTTTTGTGATTATTATTTATAATGTAAACTTGCAAAATGTCTGCTTTCTTATTTTAAATTTTTTTTTTGTAGATTTTCTTAATTTTCTTCTATCAGATGTTATAACGACTAGTGATGCACCAAAATGAAAATTTTCTGCTGAAACGATACTGAAAAATCTGGATGCACTTGGCCGAAAACCGAGAAAGAATTAAAAATATAATAAAAGTTTTTGTATAATTGCATTAATATTAGACTTTTTAGTTTCATTAAAGGAACAGTATGTATGAAATTTATACTCTCTTCATCCAGATAATGCAACTTGATCCAAATTGATCCTCATTCTTTCTCTCGTTTTGTTCCAAACTCTTCTTGGTTCGTTTGGTTGGCCCGTACGCTTACGGGAGCTGTCATTGCTGACACAATCAGCGGCAGACGGTAAAGAGTAGTCCATAAGTCCATAAGCAAGCACGTAGCCCGACTGGCGCTAACGCATAGTTCCGCATTTGTCCACGACACTGGCTGCGTCCGAAAACTCAAGGCTGTGACTTGTTGCCTCGCTGCCTCATGAGGCAAGGACTTCGGAGGCATGAAGGCAGCTCAGAAAAAGGCTTTCGGACGCACTTCAAAGGCAGCGTGTTTAAAATATAAACAGACAGCGCCTTTGTGATAGCTTGTCACATATTTGAAACTGCAATACTCATTTCTCGCTAGAAATGCAATTATAATGTGTAAAAGTGAAAATATAAATTTATTTACACTAAATGTGTGCTCCAGTCGCTTCCTTGGACGCCATTTTATAAAAATATATAACACTGGCCTAGTGGTTTTTGGACATTTACTGCAAATATCTTACAAATTGCACCTTTAATTTCATGAATCTGAATTGGACTATCCAATAACTACAAACAAATTAAAAAACTTAAAGGAACAGTATGTAAGAAATTTATATCAATTAATCATAAAATGGCACTGATATGTCACTAGACATTAAGAAATCATTTTCATTTCAAATACTTATATCACTCACAACAGTGGTATGGCCAGGATATTGTCATTTAAAAAGTGGAGTTGCAGCCCTCAACTGATGTTGTCATGTTGTGTATTGGCCACCAGTTTTGTGATTGCAGTACCAGTTTTAGCCACAAGTTTTGTAATTGCAGTACCAGTTTTAGCCACAAGTTTTGTAATTGCAGTACCAGTTTTGGCCACAATCCTACATACTGTTCCTTTAAAAAAAATTTAAGTAACACACCAAAGTTGGATAAAAATAAACAAGTTAAATATTCTTAATTTAGTTATATGCAACATAATCAAATTTAACAACTGGGTGATTCTAACGAAATCCAGACTTAGAAGGTGTCCAACATCAGAATTTTTAAAAATCCCTTAAAGCCAACTTTTTTTGCACATATAAGATTAAGGTCTGGACTTACTATATAACCATTACTTTTAGAGGATTTAAAACATATTTCTTATAGAATTATAAAAAAATTTTTAGATGATCATTATCAAAAATTATCATTACCGCAACATGGTATTACATTAAATATATGCATTTACAAACTCATGTTTCAGTAATGAGAAATAAAAAGTTGTCTAGGTACTATGACACACAAAATTTCGACTTTTATCTGGAGAGAAAAAATAAGAACTGCTTATCTGGTAGCCATCTTGAGTGTCACAGTCAATTATGTCCCTTCCAACAATTAAAAAAAAAGTTAGATCCTTGAGGGCTTAAACAATGATTTAAAATTGTTGCGGAGGATGAGAAAATTGGTCTTGGACACATTTATATTCCTTATTATTGTCTCTACATTTACCAATGATCACCAAATACCACATGTTTCTTTACTGTAAATGTTTATAGTATAACATGCACTGAAGCTTTTTATTTTTTAGATTTTTTAATTAATAAATATTTCCATGTCAAAGAACCCAAATCCAGTCATGGACACGTTGCGGTAATGAAAATTTTCCCGTTAAATGTGGAAAAAAACAACAGAATTGGTTTTTGTGATGTCATTTGAAATCATGTGCAAAATGGTACATGAAGAGATGTTTGTTACTGTATGCTTCTTATTTTGATAGCATTTACTTTTTTATCAAAATGTTTCATGACACATCATAAGTCTAATTTCGCGAGAATCACCCAGCTTTATATCTAAATAATGTAAAGGTAAAAATGCCAGTGTGCATGATCGACGATGCTAAAGACATTAAAATGCAAAAAAAACTATAATGCCATTTTCGGCCAAATATTTTCGATGGCAGTAATCCCTAATAACCACGTCCAGATGATGTTTTATTATTATTTTAAACATTTGTTTTTACTCTCTTATGGTGTTTTTTAGATGTTTGTACACAAATGGGATTAAAACACAATGCCTTCCAGACGATAAACTCCTCAAAGTTGCCTCAATAACATAGTTGCGCTCATTTTGTGCATACCAGAGCGATGATTTGGACCATTTTGCCCTTTTTTTATTAGGTGTTTAATAGTTTGATTTCAGGTGTCCTTATGGTCTTCATTCTCACTACGATATAATTTTATTAGGCTTGTGAACATAATAAAGTGGAAACGGTGCTGGGGCCGACCCGGGCAGATGGCTGGAGTCCCACCTTCCCTGACTCCATTTATCTTAATCACATTGTCTGCGTAATGGTGCCGTTAAGTAGACTTGACTCAAATCACATCAAGTGTAGAATGGAGGGAGAGAGAGAGCATGATGGATTGAGCGAGGGAGAGAGAGAAAGATCTGATCGTGATGACATGGAGGAAAACCCCTTGGAAGTCCATATTTATTTCATATTGGTCATTACAGCTGACATCAGGCAAGAAGGAGGCGCTGATCTGCCAGGCCGTGCAGACAGCATGGCTTAGGTAATGAGTTTAATCCTGTAACAGGCTGTTTTACCGCTCGTGGTCTGGCGCAGGCTGCTGTTTATTCAGCAGAACCGTGGCTCACCGTTGGGAATAAAAGGGATAGATTTGTCTTGAGATCGCCGGCTGTGAGTGGAGGCTTCTCCCACGGGACGACTTTAATAGGGTATTAAAATGCCCTTGTTTCATAACTCTTCATCCCAACATCCATTCTAAAAATGCTCTGTGCACTTTGTACATTTTTT
Source organism: Misgurnus anguillicaudatus (assembly GCF_027580225.2). Taxonomy (NCBI): domain Eukaryota; kingdom Metazoa; phylum Chordata; class Actinopteri; order Cypriniformes; family Cobitidae; genus Misgurnus; species Misgurnus anguillicaudatus. The sequence goes on from NC_073350.2 coordinate 12,883,773, forward strand.
CATATATCAGCAGTTTGATATATTGTTTTGAACCCTAAATTGATTTTATTGTGTCCCTCTGTGCTGCTCAATTTGCCAAACTGGGAGTCTCTGTCCAGCTTCTTTTCCACCAATAACGTGTTGGCATCGGGGTAGATGCCCAAGCTCAATCATGAACCCCATTCACTTCCATAGTAGGAAGGAATAAAGAAGTCAATGGGGCTCACAAACATTGTAATTGGTTACAAACATATATTTCTTTGGGTTCATCAGAACAAATAAATGTATACAGGTTTGTAACAACATAAAAGTGAGTAAATGATGACAGAATTTTCATTTTTGGGTGAACTATCCCTTTAACACATTTGATCCGATTTAAATCCCTTCAACCTTTTAAAAAAAAAAACTACCGTAAAGCTGAAAAATGCAAAGTCCCAAGTAGGGATGGGCATAATTAATCGACGATCGATGATTGATTGTTAAGAATTTCGTCGATAACGTTAATTTGTTATCAATTAATCGAATGCATTTTTTTTTATCTAACTCCTGTTTCACAAATACTCCGTATGCAGTGCGTTTGCGTATGTGTGCGGCGAATCCATCAAGCACCCGTTGCAGTTTTGCAATGCTTTATTTATCTCCACATATATCATAAATAAAAATAAGCAGAGTAACTTTGCAAGTCTACCCTTCCACATTATATATTTCCTACTATTATGTATATGATTTCCAAATAATAAACGAGAGTATTCAACGACAAAAAGCGTCTCATATGGAAATATAAATCCTCACAATATTATTATTTCTCAAAACTTTATGACAAAAATAAGCAACTGTATTCCTACAGTTATTCAAAGATGCAGACATTATTCCGCATATAATTTGAATATTATACAAAAGTATTCATATAACGGCACGTCTCAAATGGCAAATAAATATCCTCACATTAACATAACAGCATAATGAAATGAATAAACAGACAATGAAACAGGATTGGAATATAAATTGTATTATTATTACTGGAAAAAAAAGCAATATTGCTAAAATAATCTCTGAGGTATATGCATCAAAAACGCTGTTACCCAATAAGTCTAAATGAGCAATAAAAGTGAAAAAAGCATTATTAGGCCATGTCTCAAAACTTTATATGACAAAAATATATTTTAAAGAAATGTATACTTACAGTTATTCAAAGATGCACACATTATTCCATATTACTCCCGTTTATGAGCACTTTTGTCTCTGGCCTTGCTCTGTTATGTAATAGATTGACAGGTGCGCATCTCCGTCTTTCAAACATATATAATTTTGTAATTACTACCTTAGGAAAATTTGCCATGATTTTATCATTGTGAAAATGTTTTTTTTGCAGATTAAAAACGATTTGTATTTCCGCAATTTTACTACAAATACCATGGTTATGGTATATTGTGGAGTTGGAGACCATAGTAAATTTGTGTCTACTGTTGTTTTACAACAAATAAAAACTAAAAAACTATGTTAGTATAATTAAACAATGGTGAATGAGGCTCACAAAACGCACACTGTTTCACACATACTCTGTATGCGGAATAAGCCAAGTTAGCGCTGATGTACCTGTGCATCCCGGTCAGTCTCCTCGGAGCGGCTGTTTTCGGCGGCGGCTGGACTGCCGGTCACCATGGGTTGCGGTCGCGTCTGACCCCAAAACATGCTTTTATTTCTCAAAAAAGTGCAGAAGTTTTATGCGAGTTACTAAAGTTAATTATTTTTCACGAGGCTTTAATGCCTAATTTGTTATAGCCTAATGTTAGGAAGGCTAATATCTTGCACTTTCTTCTGGCTTGAATAATTTTGAGTTACATTTTGACAAAACCTTTCAGATCTAAGTATTATGTTTTTTGTTTAATTTAATGTTAAACATGAATCTGTTTTTTTTATTTTGGAACTAATGAGGTCTCTGTTTAAGAATGCTGGCTCGCAGCTGCAGGTTCCGCTGCTTTAGAGCATCGCACATGCACGCACATATATGTTTGAAATAGTTTAACTGTCGGCCACAAGTTTATATTGTAATAAAGGTCTCATCGAGGAAAAGCACGCTGTATATTTGTATTTATTGCATTTTTAAGTATAAAAGTTAAATAACAAATTTTATTATAAAAATATTAATGATTAATCGATAGTCGATCGTTAATTCTCCCGACGATCGACAAAGAAAACTTAATCGAATGCCCATCCCTAGTCCCAAGCCTCCTTATGATCAAAGCAGCTTGTGATCACTAGTAACGCATCTAAATTAAAATATTTGTCCGAAGCCGAAATTCTGCATGCACCGTAAATGATTTTGATAAAAATATTTTAAAATAGTATTCTGTAAATTTTTATTAATATTAGAATGTATTAATTTTGTAAAATTAATAAAAATGTGTGCAAGTCGACAGGGGCAGTGGCGCATCACGCAGAACTTGTTTGTCATTTTGTATTTGCACACTGCTGTTACAGTCATATGGTTTGCATGTGTAGCGCTATGATAACAGCTTAGCACTGACGGGAGAGGTATTTTTTTCGATTTATGTTTTTTGCCATTTATTTTTCACACAAAAACAACGGCCAAAAATTTTGGTGCATCCCTAGTGATGGCGTGAAGATGCAGAATCAAATCATTCTGGATGCTAAAATGTGTTTTTCAAAACTCTTGTTAATAGTTTTTTTTGTGGTCGGGCTTTGCTGTCACAGTCACTAGCTGTGTCCCAATTCGAAGGCAGTGACCTCCGAAAGCTGTATTCTAACTGTGGGTTCACACCAGATGCGAGTTCAACGATTTGCGTGAGTAGATTACATACAGAGTCAATGCAAAGACGCGATCAGACGCTTCCTTATGTGGGGCAATGCGAATGACACGATATGGGCGGCGCGTTTGCCGCGAAAACATGCGCTATTCGCCTTAAATGAGTCTTTGCCCAAGTTGAAAATATTAAACTCAAGCGAAAAATTCGCATGACACGAAGTAAAATCCCGCGAGTAATCTAGAACGAGTAACGCGATGCCCCGCATTGGTGTGTATGTAGCATAAGACCAATTGCGTCATAGCAGCGCGACTAAAGGCTAGTAAGGCCGTCCCAATACGAGGGCTGCTTAAAATGCAAAAAATAAACATTTAAAACCTTTGTTAAACAAAAGTGTGCATTTAGCAAAAAAAGTTTAACTGTTTTATATTAATATTATTTTCTGTATTTTGCTTATATTTTTAAGCTTGATTAATTTGATTTACTGTTGGTTAGTTAAATCTACATCAGCGTGTCATATTTTCTAAAACAAAATGAATATTTTTCTGGTTCCATATTTAGTTTAATAAGTTAAAAAACATCTCCGGATGGCGCGTACAGCAGGTCTCGCAACTTATGGATCCTTCGAAGGCTTGACCGTCTCATTTGGCTTCGTGGGCTTTGAAGGCTGCGACCTTTATAGACCTAGTCCTCGCCTTCAAAGGATGTGTCCTTCGAAGGATCCAACCTTCGAATTGGGACACAGCTACAGTTTGGCACCGAAGTCTCTTAAAACTGCTCTGAGAGCAGTTCCTGTGAATTTCAGTTGAATCTCTCTTTTCATTTCCCCTACCGCTTCTCTTCCAGGCTCACTTTGTGTTGTAAGGTTATCGCTATTTATCACTTCCGTAACCTCATCTGTCAGCTTGTGTGGTCTTTGGGATTCTCGAGGTCGAATGCGATGGGGCTTTTTCTGCCGGTTCGACCTCTTGACCATTGACCTTCAGTAGGTCACAGAGCTTGTGTATTTGTCCTGGAGCTTTATAATGAGGAGATCCTGGACCTGTTTGACAGCACACGCGATCCAGAGACTCGAGGCAGGAAGTCCAACATTAAGATCCATGAGGATGGGAACGGAGGCATCTACACCACGGGAGTGACCTCACGCCTAGTCGACACAGAAGAGGAGGTCAGTTAAATGTCTATGGCAATACACGCAGAAAAATTGTTAATTAAGTGTGCTTGCAAAAGCACACTTATTGTTCTTCTTAAGTTTTATTATTCTTATTATTATTCCCGGGTAGATTTTTTGTGTCAGCTCTAGCGACCAGACCGTTTGACGCAGAGACACCGTTCAAACTTTAAAATGTTCGGGCAGTACCGGTGTAAGTTGCTTGAGAGGATGAAGTCACAGATCCATGTCGTTCGGCCGCCATATTGGAAAGAACACAAAACCTTAAAAAAGTTTCACAGGTCACAAATTTTGTCCAAACTTCATGAAATTCCACGTACGCGATCCTTGGACCGAGCCTCACAAAAGTTACTAGAAGGATTTTTGATTTTCGGAAGCGTTTGCGCGCCACAGCCCAAACTAAATGTGCGTCAACGCCGCCAAAACAGGAAGTAGTTCAAATCTCAATATGTCTGTAACATTTATTAACCAAAAATGTTATATGAACTCTTTACTCCAATGTGAAGATGCCCAAGATAAAAAAACATTGCAGTAACATGTCTATATTATGTTATTTTCACTTTAAAATGTCCAATTAAAACCTGTGTAAAAAATAAAAAATGTCATTAGCCTTTACCAGTAGAGGGCAGCCTTTACGTTCAAACGTGTTTTTTAGACAGAATGTAAAGATAGCGGCAGCCATCTTTAGAAGCTAAGCTAACAGGCTATTGCTCCGTGGAAAAGTTTGAATAACAATGGCGGGATGTAGTTTTATGGTTTAAATGGCAAAATGGAATAGAGAAGAGCTGTTGAGAGAATCGAGTGTTCCTTTAAGAGCCATAATACAGCGAAGAGCTGAGGAAGAAAAAGCAGAGAAGCCCGGAGAAGAGGCGGCAGCCTCAGACTCTGCTGCGAGCCCATGGAGGACTCGGTAACCTCGGCTGCCACCCAAGCTTCGTATCGTATATGGACAGATTCCTGGATACATATTTTTAGAATCGTAAACTTCATCTTATTCACTATACAGTATGCGGTTTCGGACGCAAAACTGCAAATGGATTTTATATTCTGAATGCTTGAATCAACGCGAGCTCTCTGGAGAACGTGCATTTTCACATACAGGTAGGAATTATATGATTCAGACATATTTTAATCCCTTTCTTTTATTTCAGTGATATATGGCACGACAAGTTTAATTCCCTTTTTCATCAATGTAATACATTGTAAACGTATTAGTTTAGCTCGCGTCAGTATCGCGTCCTCGCTCGCGTGATCGTTTGGCGTCGGCTCTATGACAGCTGCATGATTTAAATGATTGTGAATTGACGCGAAAAAGTGTCACTTTACCTTAAATCATGCATGTGACGCCAAGTGTATTTAAACAGTCATGACTTTCAGAAATGTATGACACATTTAAAAACACAGCTTTTGCCAGAAGACTGCGTATATGCCATTTACATGATCTTCAGGTAAGAAGATACATATATCTAAATCGTATGCTTAGCTACTGTTGAACGGGAACACGATTGATTGCATTATGCTGTCAATCACTGAGGGAAATATTTTCTTTTATCATTAATTTCACAGTCTGGGTCGACAGAGGCGCGGGCGCCGCAAAATCTTTATTTTTCAATCACTCCGCAAAGAGACTTAGATAACTCTGCTGATTTTGGACTTACATATATGATTTATACATCATTTAAAACTTTAAAGTGTCTAGTATTTTTTCTGTCCACTCCCATTAAAAACAGAATGTTGTGCTTTTCGCAAAATTAAGAAAATAAACATAATGCGGGTTTGCTCTCTCTCTTAGTGACGTCCTTTCAGAAACACGTCAGAGCTGTAACTTAACGAATTGTTTTCATAGAAACATAAGATAAATGTCTACATAATGCTTGGAATGTCTGCTTTTAAATGGTGTAAGTGAAATCGAAAACAAATATTGTACTTCGTTGTTAACTGTATTAAAAGAGGGAGATGTACCGTCTCTCATGTTACTGCATTATTTATAAAGAGCCACGCCCCGCTGCATTGAAGAGAAGAACAGAGATCATCCATATTCATTAGTCAACGCCACAACGAATGTTTTCTCTGTGCTTGCTCATACAGCAAAGGCTCAAATATTATGCGAGTCATCGTTCTCACAAAAGAATGCAATTTAAACGAGTAAGTTAATCGGCCATCGCTCACAGCCCAGCATCTGTCCTGCACCACTGTATGCATATCGCGCTGACAAACATACACGTGATTTTACTGCTCTGATGAAATCTAAAAGTATAATTTCTCTTATTAGAAGCTAGCCTAATGTTTGCCAGTTATTAAGATGGCGGTTGTAGTTTAAATAAAGGGTTGTGAAATAATAAGCTTTGACAAAAAACTGCATAAAACAATTTTATGTTCCATATTATAAACTTTTGGTTATGTCTACTTAAGTGAGTAGATATGGCTCTTATTTACACCTTTAAATGTAGAATAAGAATAGAACTCGGGTATCTTACAATGCACTTATGTTGTTATGCAGTTTTAAAATACAAAATACAAACATGTCTGGATGTAGATAAAGCCTACTTGGTCATATTACAATGCACAAGTTTTGTTGTATGCAGTTTGAAAATACATGTTTGTAGAAAAAGTATATTGTACAATGCACTTATTTTGTTGTTATGCAGTTTCAAAATACAACATGAGTATGTTTAAATGTATATGTCGTCATCATCACTGATATATCTCTGGCCCTCACGACAAACTAATTGAATAGCCCTGTCGTAGACGCTCAACACACAATCATATTCATAAATAGTAAAGAAATGAAACGATATTAGGCTATCAGTGCTGCTGTCGCTCTTTCCTATCGCTTATTTTAAAAATGAGCTTATGATCAATAAAATGCAGCTTATATCTGCTGCTTTTTGTGACGTGAACTCTGGCCTACATTAAAGGTGCAGTGTGTAATTTTTAGAAGGATCTCTTGACAGAAATGCAAAATAATATACAAAACTATATTATCAGGGGTGTATAAAGACCTTTCATATGGCTCTTATATGGCCGTTATGTTTTTATTACTTTAGAATGAGATGTTTTTATCTACATACACAGAGGGTCCCCTTACATGGAAGTCGGCATTTTGTGCCACCATGTTTCTACAGTCTTAATGGACAAAATCATGACATGTTTGTCCTGTGGTGGCTACCGTAGCTTCTCTATGCATTTCAAAAGCGAGGGGTGAGCTGTGAACTGAGCTTTTGGTTGCAATTTGGAACCTCACCACTAGATGCCGCTAAAATTTACACACTGCACCTTTAAGTCTCATGTTTTTAAGATTATCTTAAGTACTAAAGGATTTTTGGTATATTATGTACAAAATTAGTGTGTAAAATATGGCACTTCAAAGGGATTGTTCACTCAAAAATTAAAATTATTTAAATTACAATTCTAAAAAAAATTTAATAAGAAAACACTGAGGGCTTGACATTAACTTTTTGAGGAACTTGTCCTTCGGACAAGTAAATTTGTGTTTCACTTGTCCATGCACAAAAGTCACTTGTCCGGGTAAAGTTTTATAATATAATGTATTTTTTGTGTTTTGATAATCAGTGGCAGAGCAAGGGATTTTTCATAGAGGAGTCGGACAACTAATTTTTTCTTACACTTGTCCTACAAAAAATCCACTTGTCCCGGACAAGCGGACAAGTCTTAATGTCGAACCCTGAACATGTGCAGCACAGCCGTTATAGTTGGTTCTAGGCTAGCTAGCTATCCCTGTATTTACATAAAATGGTCTGTGCTAAGCCCCGGATGTCCTTAAATGCTGGAAGCACCCCTGGTTACAAGCCTGTATACATTTCTGTGTGTGTGTGTGTGTGTGTGTGTGTGTGTGTGTGTGTGTGTGTGTGTGTGTGTGTGTGTGTGTGTGTGTCAGGAATGCTTTCACGTATTGAAACCAAACTTTGTACATGAACTTGGGACTCCAATGCGAGGATGCACAAGATAAAAAACATTCTAAAATGTAACATTTCACAAATCACGTTAGTGACCGCACCAGAGCAAGCACACTTTTGCGGTTCCTCCGGAAGTGCATTTTCTAGTTTAATTTAACAAATTTATCATAAAAAATACTGATGGATGAATAACCTATTCAAAATTTGAAGTGGTTAAACTACCGCTTAAACTATCTTTATTTCCTCCTCAGCTCCTACAATGTTTGAAACTGGGAGCTCTGTCCCGCACCACAGCCAGCACACAGATGAACGCCCAAAGCTCTCGTTCTCATGCCATCTTCACCATTCATCTCTGCCAGATGAGAGTGTGCTCGCAACCGCACCTGGTACGTCCCTCCAGACACATCAGTCTAAAAACAAGCAACACTTGCCAAGAAGATCAGACAACAGACATGAATATTAAATGAAACTTCCTCGTGCTGTTGAAATCCTAGTCACAACTTTTGATTTGCTGGGTTACGAAGAGATTAACAAGTTCAGGCAGTTAGAAAGTTACATTCTGGAGTATTAAAAATCACAGCGCCTGCGCTGCTGTTACAAAACAGAGTAATTAGGTTAAACCGCTGATGTTTAAAATGTCAACAGCCAGCATGTCGACGCATGTTTGAAGATTGCAGACGTAATTGTTTTTCTCACTGCAGGAGAACGACGAGATGAACGGCGTATCTGACGGTCCCATCTCTCAGCCCGAGTATGAGACGCTCACCGCTAAGTTTCACTTCGTGGACCTGGCGGGCTCCGAGCGTCTGAAACGCACGGGAGCCACTGGAGATCGAGCGAGAGAAGGCATCTCCATCAACTGTGGCCTGGTACTTCAGATCATGAGATTAGTTCACACAAAAATGTCATTTGTACACATGTCCTCACCCTCACGTTGCTTGAAACACAGAGGATGTTATTTTTCACGAAACAAGTAGAGTTACAGTAGCTGGCAGTGTGTTTATTCTGCTCTTTTATATAATATAAGTGGATGGAGATTATGGCTATCAATGGTGGTAAGCAAGTTGAAGTCTCATAATCTGTTAGATTAGTAGCATCAAAGATTGATTTCAGTCAATGGGCCTCAAGCATGCGAACGCACAAATTTGTTCGTAAAATGTGCTTACGGATGTTTTAACCTACAAATGATGATTCAACAAAAACTTCGTATTAAAACTTATTTTAAATGCATGCAAAAACGTAAGAATAACTTAGACCAGGGGTTCCCAAACTTTTTCTGCGTGCGGCCCCCCTTGTGTACGGTGCATTCCTTCGCGGCCCCCCAAAGAAAAATTGTGACAAAAAACTGTTCTAAAATTGAACATTTTATTAAATTTTTTTTTTTAATTATACAAAAAAGTTGTGCTTTTGGTTAGTAGCCTTTTTTTAGGTTTAATTACACAGAATTCATGATAAATTAATGTATTTCATAAAATGTCATAAAACTGGGGCCCCCCTGGCACCATCTCGCGGCCCCTCTGGGGGCCCCGGCCCCCAGTTTGAAAACCACTGACTTAGACCACGTATGCAATAATCATGAACAAGGAAAAATATATAAAATGTATAACACAGACTTTCTGGACTAAAGTCGCTCCGGAGTATAAGTCGCACTAATCAAAAATATGTCAGTCAGATGAAATAACATGTATAAGTCGCAGTGGACTATACGTCGCGTTTATTTATACATTTATTTCACAAAATGCGCGCCGAAGAACTCACATTTCATCTGGAGAGGCAAGTTATAAACCATAGCATACAGAACATACCTGGAAGGCTGAAGAGGATAAATTAACCGAACAAGCCACCGAGCATCAAGTTCACGGACTCGTCATTCCACATCACTGAATCCACTGAATTACATAAATACTGGAGCAGCATTTAGCGGACTCTCGTGGCTGTAGACAGTAATAGTCTCTCTTGCCTCATAAATGTCACAATTAATTCATACAGTCTTACAAGGCGCACCCGAGAATAAGACGCATCCCCAGGCCAAATATGAAAAAAAAACGCAACTTATAGTCCGGAAAATACGGTACATATTATAGGTTTATTCCTTGTTCATGATTATTGCGCACGTGTGGTCTAAGTCAGTCGTTCTCAAACTTTTTCCGCGTGCAGCCCCCCTTGTGTTCTAAAATTTAACATTTTAATTAAACAAAACATATTAAGTTACAAAGTAGTGCTGTTGGTTAGTAGCCTTATTTCTTTTTAGGTTTAATTACACAGAATTCATGATAAATGAATGTATTTTATAAAATGTCATAAAACTGGGGCCCCCCTGGGGACCCCGGACCCCAGTTTGAGAACCACTGGTCTAAGTTGTTCTTACGTTGTTTGCATACATTTAAAATAAATTTTGGTATGAACGTTTTTGTTGAATCATCATTTGTGTGTTAAAACGTCATTTAAAATTAGTTTACACTTTAGGTCTGAATAAATGTACAAAGTCTAAGTTGAGTTGGTGAAAGTTGTTCTTAAGAAGTTTTAAGATATAGGCAAAGAAAACACACTTTTGGAAAGGCACGGCACAGTTTTATTGCTTTAATATGTAGCCTAATGTTATGAAAGTACACATGAACACTGCAGAATGTAGACTCCATTACCTTTATAATAATGCTTGTTGCAATTGCCTTGTTATTGCATGTTTCTGTGATGAGAACGGATTGATGAGACCTGATATACGCGATATTCACGCGTTTACATGCATGCTTTTCTCCTGATGATTGGATCGCAGACTACACCATTCCATTCAATATGATCAAAATTAGCATCCGATCAACCTCAATCGTATTTAAGCGATTGAGCCATCAACACGATTAAAAACAGATTTTTTGGCTGCATGTAAACGTAGTTACTGGTTTTATGGATGTTTTATCTTTTTGTTTTGTCCTTTTGGGGATTTGACTGTTGTGATTTTCATTAACTTTGTGTAGGTAATAGCAATCTGGACATTGTACTAACTATTACATATGTGTTTTGAATGACATGTGAGTATGTAGCTTATCTTCATTTTTTAATGGAGCGTCCTATCAACTTGAGCTAAGCCCACAAAACTGCCTTCGTCAGCGTTTTTCGAAGCTGAACTTCATCCTGGACTTCATTATCATGAATGTCCTTTTAGCCGATTCATGTTTTTTAATGCAGCCCAACTAACAGTACCTTCCTCAGCTATACTTATATTCAGTACTGTGTGGTCTGAATGCTGTGTAGGGATGTCAGAGTAGTTGAAGGTAATTGCAGTTCAGAAGAAGAGTTAAAGACTGGAGCACGGCCAAGAATAGCTATTGTTTAAAGTGCTCAGAGCCAAATAGAGCTCCATTGTTTTTGAGCCTAGTTACTCGATTGTAAGAGGGCCCATTTAAAAGCTTTTAATCTTACATAGCAGCGTGGGATAAAGGGTGACACTGTGTGTATATGTGTTTGGCAGCTGGCCCTGGGTAATGTGATCAGTGCATTGGGAGATCAGAGCAAGAAGGCCGGTCATGTGCCGTACAGAGACTCCAAACTGACGCGCTTGCTACAAGACTCACTGGGAGGAAACAGGTATCCTTTCTCTTTGACACTCTTTTATCACACTGGTAATTATGTATGTAAACTTTTTTCAAACAAAGTTTGGGTCGAAAACCTAGTGAGCTGCCCACCTATGCAGCATATTATACAGCAGGTGCCATTTCCAACAGCAGACAGCTAAATTATACTTTCTTTAAAAGGCTGGCCAACACTTATAGATTTAGGAAGTTTTATCAAAATGTGAAAGACCACAAATATGGCAATATGGTGTGCTTTCACTTTTTACTGTGTAAGTAGTTTGCAACTGTCATGGTTGGGACCTCACATTCACTTCTGTAATTATAAAAATGACTATCAATTAATCCTAATCATACGTTTAATTCTTGATTTTTAAAAGTATGCTGTATGAATTGTTTTTTGCACGACAGATCTCCACAGTGCAAGTTTTTCAGGTTTAACTAAAAACAATACCAATCATGTTTAAGTATAACACAGACATTCAGTTGAGCTCTACTAATATTTAAACATGCTAATTATAACTATTACACCGCTCCCTTTACAAAAATCTTTTCACATTTTTTACGTGCGAACATAAAGTGATTTACTTTTACATTTAAGTTTGTGTTTAGCAAACATTTTATGCAAATTGAATGAAAATTGAGTGAACTGAAATAAAATGTTCAGTATGTTTGTTTCCTGGGAATCAAACCCATGACCTGTGTGTTGCTAACACAGTCCTCTAACAAGTGAGTTAAAGGAAACACAAGATAAGCCAAACAAAACTAGACACACCTGACACACACAGAGTTTTTCAGGGGGAAAACCTTCTATTGCCCGCTTTTGTTTTCAGATTAAAGGTGGGGTGCATGATTTTTGAAAAACACTCTGGAAAAGGGAGTAATGGGCCAATCAGCAGTAATGGGCGTGTCTACTAATCGACATCGTTGCCTGGCTGTGTATGTGTGGGCGGGTCTATCAAAAGAAGGTCCAGACTCTATTTGGGTAGGGGTGTGTTTGTTTAGGTGATTTCAAATGTCAACAGTGGCCTTAAGAGATCATGCACCCCACCTTTAAAGTGATTATACATACTATAGACGGTCCCCAAAAGATTTAGGCCTTTGCATTTTACACTTGACTTGGATATTCATTACGCCATGCCATGTAAACTGTAAAAATTCTTTGTTGCACCTTAAGTTTAATCAACATGAAATTTAAGCAAATTCAACTTAATTATAATTTATAGTAACTCCTTACTAGTCAAAAAAATTAAAATGAATTGTAAATTAAAGTTGATTAAAGGATTAGTCCATTTTCTTAAAAAAAATATCCAGATCATTTACGCACCACCATGTCATCCAAAATGTTTATGTCTTTCTTTGTTCAGTCGAGAAGGAATTATGTTTTTTGAAAAGAACATTCCAGGATTTTTCTCATTTTAATGGACTTTAATGGACCCCAACACTTTTGGAGTTTCAAAAGACTCTAAACGATCCCAAATGAGGCATAAGGGTCTTATCTAGTGAAACGATTGTCATTTTTGGCAAGAAAAATAAAAATATGCACTTTTAAACCACAACTTCTCTTCTTCCTCCGGCTGTGTGATGAGCCAGTGCGACCTCACGTAATGCGTCATTACGTCAAGAGGTCACGGATGACGTATCGAAACTATGCCCCAGTGTTTACAAGTGTGGAGAAAGAGGACCATGCCGACGTTGTTGTATGTGGAATAATACTAATTAATGTCTTTGTGTCAGTTTTAAGTGGTCCGCAAATGTCCGTTTCATTTATGTAACACTTGACCTTTTGACGTCATTACGCAATTGCTTGAGGTTGCGCTGGCTCGTCACACAGCCGGAGGTAGACGAGAAGTTATGGTTTAAAAGTGCATATTTTTTGTTTTTCTTGCCAAAAATTCGTTTCGTTAGATGGGCCCCTTATGCCTTGGTTCGGATCGTTTCGAGTCTTTTGAAACTGCAATTTTAAACTGCATTAAAACTGTTAAGTGTTGGGGTCCATTAAAGTCCATTAAAATAAGAAAAATCCTGGAATGTTTTTCTCAAAAAACATAATTTCTTCTGGACTAAACAAAGAAAGACATCAACATTTTGGATGACATGGTGCTGAGTAAATTATCTGGATTTTTTTAAGAAAATTGACTAATCCTTTAAACTTAAAGGTTTAAGTGCAACAAGGTTTTTTTAACAGTGTATAAACCGGTTTATACATGTTTTCTCAAGTTCAACTATCATTGTTGAGACGTTTATATATCGCATACACACTCGCATTTGTGTTTGTTTGAGTCTCGGACAATCCATGCGAGTTCACAGGCTTGCTGTTTTACAGTGCAGCTATTGTACGTTAAAGGTTAATGCATGCCAGCAAAGTGCTGCATCGACCTGCGTGGATGCACAGCGTTGGGTCTCTTAGCCCATAGCGGACTGTGCAGCGGGTGGTCATGCATGCTTATGATGTGGGCATAGAGGGGGAGTGGATTGAATTAAACGTGACGCATTGCCAAACAGTAGAGCTCTTTAAAAACATTCAGTACCAGTGGCGTCCATAAAAACATGCGGGCGAGTTTGGACTGCTATGCGTGTTTGTGTTTATCTGTCATCTGTTTTTGATTATCTTCTTTTGTGTGTGTGAGATGAAGGTTGTTGTGTCTGAGACGTTCACAAGCTTTTCTATATCTTTGTCTAGTCGGACTGTGATGATCGCCTGTGTGAGTCCCTCTGATCGCGACTTCATGGAGACCCTCAACACGCTGAAATACGCTAACCGCGCTCGCAACATCAAGAACAAGGTGATCGTGAACCAGGACAAAACCAGTCAGCAGATCAGCGCCTTGCGAGCGGAGATCGCACGCCTGCAGATGGAGCTTATGGAGTACAAAGCGGTGAGGAAGAAGAGGAATGTCAAGGTTTAGGGGTCTTGCAAAGAGTTTGCAGATTTGTCGCACATTACTAAAATAGCAGTTCACACAAAATTAAGCCCTAAATCTTTAGTGAAATACAAATTCAGATGTTAAGCTCCAAAAATGGGTCCCTTTGAAATCCAGGTTAAAGTCTCAATCTAATAATAAGATTAGGAGCATCGAAGTTGATTTCACATTGATTTCAATCTTTGACATGATATTACTCTGTCAATGTTAAAGATTTCAAGGTTATATTTTTACAGAATGTTCTTAACGTTATGTAGGATGATTTTAAAACCGTAAATCACAAAAATTGCTTTTTTAAAAAGTCTGTATGACAAATACACAATTTCTTCTGTCACCGTATTGAATCATTTTGTGTGCAGAACAGAACACGCCCACATTTTAGGAATTTAGCTTATTCACCGTATCCCCCAGAGTTAGATAAGTCCAAACATACATTTTTCATCTCCGTGCATGCCGTAACTCTGTCTGACGCACCCCCTGCTAGCTTAGCTTAGCACAAAGACTGGAAGTAAATGGCTCCAGCTAGCATACTGCTCCCTATAAGTGACAAAATAACACACGCAAAAAATGACACACCCAACAAATTGACTGAATACTGTGATGTATCTTATTACATGTTTATTTTACAAAAGAGGAACAATTAGAGTTGGCATTAAAGTAGCTAAACAATCTCTTCCTCTGCCTTTATTAGCATATCCAATACAAAACTCTACAGATTTACTGCATTCGAGTGACCTTGATTCATCTGTTTATATGTTGGCTCTCCCTTTTTTTTCAATGTCACTGATTTCGAGTCCTGGCTGTTTATGAAATAACTTGAGAGGATGTGAAAAGCTTTGATGTACATTGAAGTTGTGGGTCGTGATAACATGCTTAGACGGGGTTGGCTCATCATGCCCCACGGTGAAGTTAATGGAGCGGATCGGTAGCTCAGCGCCTCGGCCTGACCTGGAAGATAAACGTGGTGATGGCGGTTAACGTTTAGCCGTGATGGTGTTGAGAGATGTGACGGATGAGAGGAGGTGGTTAAGGGGGATGGGTCGGGGTTGGACGGGGTCACTGTCTTGCTTTATTCATTCTTATATTCGTTGTGTTTCTCAGGGAAAGCGAGTGGCCTGTGAAGATGGATCTGAGGGATTTAGCGATTTGTTTCAGGAGAACTCTATGCTCCAGAAGGAGAATGATACGCTGCGAATGAGAGTCAAAGCCATGCAAGAAACCATCGATCATCTCAACACACGGGTCACTCAGCTCCTTACAAACGGAGTCAATCTGCTGCTCACTAAAACAGGTGAGGGACTCCTAGTGGTTGGAGAGGGTATTACAATTGCATTATGCATATAGATTTGTGAAAAAATCAGAGGGGGATATTTTTTAAATATTTTTATTTTGAAAATAAATTATAAAACATGAGCTTATATTGATTATTCAGGGTATTAAGCTATTTCTTGTTACTGTTGAAATAAAATAAGACGGGAGCAGAAGTAATACTCCATTCCTGATTTTACTGTTGTTTGCAGTATTGCGTGGCAGCGCTTTTACTTTAAATTATCTTTATTTTAGGCCGTTTATATGGCCGTTTAATGACCATTATTCGGGGGGAATAAATTTTGTCCCCACCAGGGATAAAATAATTAATCAAAGGTAGGGATATAAAGACCAGAGGGGGATAATCCTTCCACCCCCACAGCAAATCGCACCCTGTATATAAGATACATTTCTTGTAATATATTAAATATCATTTTTTATTATTAAATTATCAATATTTAATGTGCTTTTTATTTTCTCATTAAGTTTCTCTATGACTATGATACTCGTGTTGTTTGTCGAATCAGTCAATACGTTTGATGTATTTCATTGAATCTGATTTCATGAATTGTGTGTGTCAATGATTCAGTTCATACTTATTGCTTTTATGTTTTCAATGACTTCATTGAAAAATCTTTTTCATTTTGCTCAGGTGAAACAAACGAGGAGATTGGCAATCTAATTCAGAACTACATTCGAGAGATTGAAGAGCTCAGGTAAACGAGTAGACAATGACACGTTCTCTCTTGATTTCTTACCTTAGCTTTGAAAACTCATCTCTCTCTCTCTGTCTTTTCTCTTCTCTCTCTCTCTCTCTCTCTCTCTCTCTCTCTCTCTCTCTCAGGTCTAAGCTGTTGGAGAGCGAAGCCATAAACGAGTCTCTTAGGCGGAGTTTGTCTCGTCTCTCTTCGCGCTCTTCGTTCACCCCCTCTCATCCGGCTACTCCAGGACTCTCTCATTGCTCCTCCCCCTCTGTTTCCATGGATGCAGAGATGACAGATGTGATTCGTCAAGCCAAATTAGACGTGGAGAGACTAAAGAAAAAGGAGAGAAACCAGAGGAGAAAGAGGTGAGGACTTGGCGACTGAGGATGTCCAAACATTTTCTAGACATAAAATCTACAAATTTCAAAAGGAAGGCAACAAAACGGCCCTAAAAATTGACTTTTTCCATGTTTAAGTGCTATAATTGGGTCTCAAGTGCTTCTATCAACCTAGAAAATGTGAAACCCAGTAACTTAGTTTTGGTAAACCATTCTCTGCAAGCATGTGAAAATTTAGTTTGTAAAAAAAAAAGGTAGGTAGCAAGGCCAATTACAATAATACCACTCCTCAATCTGCACTATCCAACCCGCCATTTAATGCAGAGAGAAAGAGAGAAAAAAAATAATTGACAGCACAATTAAGTTTCAATTTAAATGTTTGCATTTCATCAGCTCATTTGCATTTCAAAGGACACACAAAAACTGCAAATTTTTGATCAGGCCTACAAAGTGGCAGTTTCAACATGCTATAATTAATTATCTATATGGTATTTGGAGGTAAAGCTTCACATATGTACTCTGGGGACACCAAACATTTATTTTACATCTTTAAAAAAAATGTCATAATATGACCCCTTTAACTTGGGTCAGTAAGCCATCACATAGAAACCATACAAAACATTGTGTTATGTGAAATTATACCTTATTTAGTTTAGTCCAAATATTCAAAGGGGCGGTTTCCCAGACAGGGCTTAAAGGGATAGTTCATCCAAAAATTAAGTCCTTATTGACTCACCCCATGTTGTTCGAAACATGTATATATATTTATTTATTTTGTTAAACAGAAAATAAAATGAAGAGTTTCGTTGCAAACGGTTTTTTTTATTTTTCAGAAATCTCGTTTTTTGGTTGTGCATTCCAATTAATATCAATTCAACTGCAGTTGGTTTTAAGTTACCTTCATAACTTAAAAAATACAGATAAGTAGGACCATAAAACAAATAATAACATAATAATAAACATGTTTTGACAAAAATTTTAAAAACGGAGTTATCTCGTTTTGCAACGAAACTCTTCAAATATTTAGATTATAAGTACACAGTTGACGGCGCCCATAGTATTTGTTTTTCCCACTATAAAAGTCAAAGGGTCAACTGTGTGCTTCCCATTATCTGAAAATTGAACGCATATCCAAAACAAAAAAATCTTTGTGTATGAAAATATACTGAATTTAGAAGTTAATGTCTTAGTCATGAACACAGTGTCACATATTCCTTTCTGGCTCTCTCTTCGGGCATAAACAAAGCTCTTGCACATCAGATCTGCAACACTGTAATATCCTTGTCCGCCTATAATAAAAAAATTGTTACTGAGCATATAAGAAGCTTTAAAATGTCCCACGATTAGATTTATATGTTTGTGTGTGCCAGTATGTCCCAATGCACTCAGCAGGCTGGCACGGATACAAGCATCTCTCAGCACATCAGTATATTATGTGTTATTGGAGTAATATCCTGCTCATCAGAACTGATTTAATGTGTTTGTAATGAGAGAGAGGGCATGTGTAATGTCTCAACCCCAGAACTTATTACTGTTGAAGGACACGACTCGTCGGGAAAGGGTAAAAAGTGAAGGCTTAAAATAAATCTCTCCCTGTGGTACGGTCTCGTGATGATTAAATGATGATCGCCTCTGCTCTTAGTGGAAATGTCTATAATATCAGGATTTTCAGGTACTCCTGAGTGATTGAAATGGTTATAATAAATGCTGAAGTGGTTACATCAAAGCTCTGTTACATTCATATTTATGCATTCGCCAGACGCTTTCATCCAAAGGGAGTCACAGTGCATTAAGGTTTTGCATTTTATGAATGCATGCATTTATTGGCAATTGAACTCAAGGTCATTGGTGTTGCATATACACTACAGTCTGCATGTGATGTACCACCTATTTTTTGTCTTTGTAGTCCTGAGAAAGAAAAGGGTTTGAAGAAGAGAGCCAAACTTCTTCCTCAGGAAAATGGAGAAAAGAGCGAGAATGACTTGAGCAGGGAAAACGTAGAAAGACGAGAAAATGGAGACGGGGATTCTGATAATGAACCTGAAGAGGTGAGAACACATTGCTGGGAAGACATTTTGAAGGTATAGCAGGGCTTGCCTAATTCAATGGATTGCCATGTTCTGAAATTGCAATTCATTACACAACAAGAAAATTTTATTTGCAGTCGCCATCAAATGCTCCATATTAGTTTTGTTTAACATTTATGCGTTTTGTTTGACAATTTTATCCAAAGCGACTTAGAGTGCAATACAAAGTATACATTTTATCTCAATATGTGTGTTTCCTGGGATCGAACCCACAACCTTTTGCGATGCTAACACAATGCTTTGTCTTTTGTTCAGGATGGCATGTATCCCCTCCAGGAAGACGATCAGGCTGAGGACGGCTGTGATGAGGATGAAGAAGAGGAAACCAGGGAAGAGGAAGAGTTTGACAGTGACGAGAGCCTGGTGGACTCTGACTCTGATTCAGAGGAGAAAGGTGCATTCTGGGATGCATTTGGTACCACTGTCCAATCAGTCCTTTGTATTTCCTCACCTTTAACCCTACAACCTTTTGACCTTCCCTCACAGTGAACCTCCAGGCGGATCTTGCTGATCTAACTTGTGAGATCGAGATCAAGCAGAAACTCATAGACGAGCTGGAGAACAGCCAGCGGCGGCTCCTCACGCTGAAGAACCAGTACGAGGAGAAACTCATTCTTCTTCAAAACAAGATCAGAGACACTCAGCTGGAGAGAGACCGCGTGCTGCACAATCTCAGTGAGTTTCACACTTTCTGTGTTTGTGGCTGTATTAAGTGTGTGCAGAATGTGAACTTTTACGCTTTTTTGTGCGTAAAAATAGTGTCCATGGAGAACTACACCGAAGAAAAGGCCAGTAAGATTAAATCCGAGTACGAGAAGCGTCTGAAGGAGATGAACAGAGATCTTCTCAAGCTGCAGGCGGCTCAGAAAGAACACGCTCGTCTGCTGAAGAACCAGAGCCGATATGAGAGAGAGCTGAAGAAATTGCAGTCTGAAGTGGCTGAGATGAAGAAGGTCAAGGTGAGAGGAGGAAACCTTCATGTTTAGAATAATGCTGCCCCCTGGAGGAAGTAAGGATAAATAGGAGCACAACATTTTAAAGGGATAGTTCACTTTAAAATGAAAATTCTGTCATCATTTACTCATCCTCATGTTGTTCTAAACCTATATGAGTTTTTTTTTCTGATGAACACGAAGATATTTTGAGAAATGATGGTAAACACACAGCAGATAGTGACCATTGACTTCCATAGTAGGAATAAAAAATATGAGGGAATTTAATGGGTACCGTCAACTGTGTGCTTACCATCATTTATCAAAGTATCTTCTTCATCATTTATCACAATACTTCCAAAATATTTATTTATTTATTTATTTATTTATTTATTTATTTATTTATTTATTTATTTATTTATTTATTTATTTATTTATTTATTTATTTATTTATTTATTTATTTATTTATGTCAGCTGTGTGGTTATCATAATTTAGCAAAATATATTTTTTTTATTAAACAGCATAAAAGAGTTCAGGTTTTAAGGTTTATTTTAGTAGCTTTATTTTTTTTAAATGGCACCTATTATGCAAAATCCACTTTTACAAGGTGTTTGGACATAAATGTGCAGGGGTGCACATAACTGGTACGCAAGTGCGCATACGCAATTTAATAAAAAATGCGCATCAGACACTGCTCTAAAAGGCACTTTTGCGTAGCAATGTTGCTGGAATTTTTTTACATAGTTACCTAATTTACTGCAACATAAGAGACAGTGTTGTTTTTGGCAGCACTTTTAGTTTTAGTCTTAGTCTTTTGGACAAAAATGCTTTTTAGTTTTAGTCCCATTTAAGTCACTTATAAACTTGATAGTTTTAGTCAAGTTTTAGTCGACGAAAACACAAAAAGATTTTAGACAAGTTTAAGTCAATTTAAAGGCACACCAGGCAAGTCTGAGTATTATTTCTCTACTAGCTCCCCCTAGTGTCTGGGAGTAAATGCTTTCTATATCTGAGACTTTACGAGACTGAATGACACCGGGTCGGATACAGCGAACTTGCAAGTGGGGTATTCTTCCTACAGACGGTAGGGGCGGGCGAGAGGGTCTTCATTCGTCATGTAATGAGTCATTTAACCATATACCGACTTACGAAGATGATTTATTAACATAAAAATGCTGCCTTGTGTCCCTTTAAGTAAAACTATTAAAATGTGCATTAAGGTTGTCCCTAAGGGCTTGCCGTTGTTTTAGTCGGTGTGCCTTCTGCGCATGTCATAACAAAAAAGTTGAGCCTGATATATTCTCATGTTGAGTTGTGTGTGTTACGCTGAGACCTCGCTTATAAAGTTAAGAAATGCGTGCCTTGCCTTGTTATTTAAACACACTACAAACATTATTGGAAATGGGCTTAGCTTTGACAAGTAGATACATGTAAAACCTTAAGCTTACCATGAAGTGTGTCACAAGCCGATTGTCGAGTAAAATTGAATGTATATGATATGTTAACAGCGTGACTTGTTAGTTACCTTAAAAAAATATTAGTGTGATGAGCATTCAGGTGCCGCTTGAGGTTGGTATTCTTCCCACCTAGTTTTTGGCCACATTTGCCGTCATCTCCCAATATGCATTCCGTTTTTCTTTCTGATGGATTATACTGAAAGTATGTCCATAAATCATCTCATCTTTTCCGTTTATTGGCGTCACCGCCACGGTCCTTCGAACTCGCCACAGCCGCAGGTGTGTTGTTGTGTGAAATCTGGTGCGCGGCATGACGGCAGCCGGGTGGTGGGCGTACCCAAAACAGGGATAGAAAGCGGCAGCATTGCTGATACTTTTTAGCTAAAAACAGACAGATTTCACGCAAATAGGCAGAGATGACATGCAATGTGAACGTCAGACCTATAATCATTTTCGTTCCGTCTCGTCTCGTCAACGAAAACTCGAAAGCGTCTCGTCATGTTTTACTCACCATAGAGCCATTTTTAGCTAGTCATTGTCGTGATAGCGTCTCAAAAAAAAGGTGTGTCAATGAAAAAATTTAGTTATTTCTGTGCATCATTAAGATAATTATTACATAGTAAGATAATTATTACAAACATATTAAAATTAATGTGTGGTGTTAGCATCAATGAAACGGTCACTGGCCTTATTGGCCAATTTAAATATTTAAGCACAAAATGACACGAAACAGATCTCAATACTCATGCGTACAAGCAAATATTAAAGACAGCGAGCAAATGCCAACCCAGGGCTTGCAAAATGTTTAAAAACCCTGGTAGCCAGTTTTTGGTAGCCCGAAATGAATGCAAGTTGCCCAAATAAAAAAGACATTACTTTTAATGTAGAATATGAGACAAAACATCTATCAAAACACAAATAACACATAAAATAATTAGATTACAATCATCAATACAAATATTTGCTTCTAACTGAACTGAAATATAAACTATCAATTAGTTTTACATTTTGCCAATACAAAGTCTAAATAAAATGACCTACAAACTCTAATACTTGCATAAGAGGCCTGTTGCTTTGGTTTTGGTACATGTATATTGCAACTGTCCCTATTCGCATAAACCAAATAAATTAAATACATTTTCAATATACAGCACTATGATGACAAACTAACTCAAATATTTTATGCTGTTAACGACAATTTTTTTCCAGACACAGCTGTGTTTTAAAGAGATAATAAGTAGGATTTTCCCTCATCTAATTGTGAAATTGTATTTTGCATTCAAACAAATAGTGCTCTCTAGCGCCTCGCTTTTCCAAATGCATGTTGCAACCACGGTAGCCATTATGTACTCACTGATCTCTTGTCAGTTTCAGCTAGTTCACGTGTTCTGAACGAAAATGCGTAGAGCTTTTTGTCCCTCTCTGCTATTATAGTTTTTCAATATGGCAAAACGATATGGAAGCCTTCTTGGACTTACCTGTTCAATGTAAATAAAGAGAAGAAATTCTAAGCTTAGAAAAGTCAGATCACTGGCAGAGGTCATTTGACACCAATGAGGACACATTTATGAATAAAGACATTGATTTTTGACTAATAAAATCTTACTTATTGTCCCTTTAACTGTGGTTCTCACGGTGCGTGTCGGTCATCTGATCTATAGGTGGCGCTGATGAAGCAAATGAAAGAAGAACAACAGAGGAGGAGGATGATCGAGGCCAAGAGGAACAGAGAAATCGCACAACTAAAGAAAGAACAGAGAAGACAAGAGGTTTGAGGATCACAATACATGCACTTTGATTTACAGTCGATTCTGCTAGCTGTTTTTTGTGGTTTATAATATACAGAAATTACAGATACAGGTTTAGCCTCACTTCGACTGTCTAAAAAACTGTCTGCTTGCTTCATCAGTATCAGATTCATGCTTTGGAGTCTCAGAAGCGGCAGCAGGAGATCGTGTTGCGAAGAAAAACGCAAGAAGTGACAGCGTTGAGGCGTTTGGCCAAGCCCATGTCAGAGCGGGTAGCCGGACGTGTGGCCCGTAGACACATCACTGTGGACTCTGGAGCAGAGCTGTCTGCCAGCACAACCGCAACATCCTCTGAACCCGAATCTACTCGCTCTGTGTCCAGCATCATACGCCAGTGGAACACCAAACTCAATGGATACCTGGGAGAGAACGAGAACCATGGGAGTGGAGGAAAAATGGCCAGCAGCAGAAATATAGCAAGAAATATACGATTATTATCTGTATCTAAAGTTTTTACTGTTGATGTTTTCAAGGCCACAGAGATGGGGATTATTAAAATCAATTCCCAACCCACTTTATTTCTTCCTTGAATATTCAGTTTTACTCAGAAATGATTAAAGCTTGTCATATTCTGTTTTAAGATGCTTATTTTTAAAACTAAAGCAAGATTCATCTTAGTAGTGTTTTCTAGTGTATAGGTCTGTTAGGTGTTGATTAATAAGGTTGTACTTTCGAATTTTGTTTTTAGCAGCAGGAAACAGTTTCAGCGGAAGGGTACGAGCACTAGTTTCTCTAAAACAGCCCGTCAGAAGTGGCAAGCTCTGGAGAGGAGAATCATGGACATTGTGATGCAGAGAATGACCATCACCAATGTAGAAGCTGATATGGATCGACTTATTAAGGTCTAAAAAATATATATTATATAATACATTATGGCTCGGTTTCACAGACCAAGCTTAGGTAAATCCATGACTAGGCCTTAGTTAAATTAAGACATTTTAAGTATTTTTTGTAAACATGCCTTAGAAAAATACGTTGCGCTGTGTATCTTAAAACAAAGCAATCCCACTGATATATTTTAAGATTTATATGTCCAAGTTATTTTCACTTGAGACAACTGGAACATGTGTTTTAGTCTAGGACTTGCTTTAAGCCTTGTCTGTGAAAACGGGGGTATATGTGACCCCGGACAAAAAACCAGTTATATAGGTTGCGTGGGTATATTTGCAGCAGTAGCCAACAACACATTGTGTAGGTCAAAATTATTTTTTATGCCACACAATAATCATTAGGATATTAAGTAAAGATCATGTTCATGAAGATATATATATATATATATATATATATATGAAGAGTTTGGTTCCAAAACGCAATAAATCCATTTTGACAAATTTCGGTAAAAACGTGTTTTCTATACCAAGAAAGTGACAAGATGAAAACCACTATTTTCTGTTACAAACTTTCACATAGCATCTTTAGGTCATAAAAACATAAAAAATTCAAATCCATAACTTGATTTTCAAAGATTTATTATAAAAACGAATTCTTTTTTCCACAAAATGCAATAAATCCATGACAGTTTTTTATTTCAAAATGCTATAAATCTATTAAATCAATGTATAAATGTGCATTCATCTTTACCATTTTATATTTATTTAGTTGACTAGTGGTATACAATGATTAAAAAATAAACATTAATGGCATTAACCAAAACACTTACTTTGTTATATGAAGAACACAATGTTTTAGCATGAGAAGCTTGATGCTGTCTGGAGAACAAGCAACCGAGTGCCTCTCGCGGAAATTATTAGCTGTTGATGGCTTACGTTTCTTTCCCGTCACAGAAAACCATCACAGGTTTGGCAATGCTATTAAAGTATTATTTTGTTTTGTTTGTTGATCACGAAGTACAAAGTAGATGAGGAAAACTAGGACTCCGTGTTCTCAGCGCGCCGCCATGTTTGTTTACATTGCGTGAATGGTCCGCTGTAATATCAGAAATGGATTTATTGCATTCTGTAAAAAAGCAGCAGTGGCGTTTGTCGCATTTTGGGAAAAAAGGGAGAAAAGATGACAGAATATCACGGCGGGTATTGGATTTTGCGTAAAATTAATTATTTACTTTTAACTACTGACCTGATATAATAGTGATTTTGGCAGTAACTCATTTTTTTCAAAAATGGCGTTTATTGCGTTTTGGAACCAAACTCTTCATATATATATATCTATCAATATTTTTTTCATTAGTAATGTGTTGCTAAGGACTTCATTTGGACAACTTTAAAGGCGATTTTATCAATATTGAGTTTTTTTTTAAATATTCAAAATATTGTCCTATCCTAACAAACCATACATCAATACATCTTTTTATTTATTAAGCTTTCAGATGATGCATAAATCTCAGTTAAAAACATTTACCCTTATGACAGGTTTTGTTGTCCAGGGTCACATATATTATGTTTTTTTTTGTAGTATTCTGTATGAAGGACCAAACCAAAATAAAAATAATTTGAAATAAATAAAAGAATAAATGTCAATTTTTTTGATATGTTTTATAAAAAAGATCAAAATAAAGTAAATAAATAAATGCACAAATAAACACAAACCAAAAAAAGAAATGCATACAGAAAATTTAATGGAAAAATAAGTTAAACATTTTACCACACCAAAATTTTAATTACTAAATCTATAAAATTATTAGAATTTTTTCATTAGGCCATTTATTTCTTTATTTTCTTCTTTTTACTTTTATTTATTTTTAAATTTCTTTTATTTCTTAATATTTGGTCCTCCATTATTCAATAGATAAGACAATAAATCAATAATTCCTAGATACTCTCCAGACTTCGAGGTACAACTTTGTTCCTTACTTTGACAATTAGTATGTTGTCAGCCAGAGGAACATTTATTTGATCTTTTGTGCTTTAGAAACGTGAGGAGCTGTCAATGCAGCAGGAGGCGCTGTTGCGTAAGAGAGAGAAATTACTGAGCGAGGGCTTCAGGGAACAAGAACTTCATGAGATGAACGAGGAGATTGAAGTTCTCAATGCCAACATTGACTATATCAGTGACAGTCTGACAGACTGCCAGGCCACCATCGTACAGATCGAGGAGACAAAGGTAAAGCCCCCCATCAGATGTTTTTTTGTCTAAAGTTCACTTTCTAAAGCTGATTTTATTCAGTATGCGGCCTAAATAAGTTTGCATGACTTTTTCAGTGATTATTTAAGGCAGCTGACTTGTTGCCTCGTGAGGCAATGACTTCGGCGGCATGAAGGCAGCTCCGGGAAATGCAATCGGACAGACTTCATTGGCAGCATAACATAATTCTGCTTGAATATAGCCTTATTTACACTAAATTTGTGCTCCAGCCACTTTCTTGGCCACCATTTGATTTTTCCAAACATTGGATTTGATGCCGACATGCCATTGCCTCCTAAGGCAGCATTTTAGAGATTTCGGACGCAGACATTGTTTTTTGTAAGATGATGTTGCATGTTTCCTGTAGGATGAGCTGGATTCAGTGGACACATCAGTGGTCATCAGTTCCTGTTCACTGGCTGAAGCTCGTTCGCTCCTGGACTATTTTCTCAAAGCTTCCATCGACAAGGTAAGTTTAGATAAAAGTGCTTCATTCATTCATTGTCTAAATAGGTTAAAGAAATGATTTATGTGCATTGTGTATGTTTTAGGGCTTGCAGGTTGCTCAGAAAGAAGCTCAGATTCGATTGCTGGAAGGTCAGTTACACCAGACGGATGTGATTGGCTCCTCCCAAAATCACGTGATCCTGGATGCTCTGAGGGAAAAGGCTGAATGTATCCCAGAATTACATGCCCTTATTCACAATGTCCAACAGGGTATAAACTTTTTTTATTTAATTACTTTATTCAGCAGCTTTTATTTTTTATATATTTAATATTTCTGTTGTGTATTGTGCAGAGAATGGCTATGCAAGCACAGATGAAGAGGCGTCTGAGATCAGTCAGGTGTCAGAGAGCTGGTATGAACTGCATTCACACCAACACGTACCGTTTCTTGACCTAAACGAATATGTTGGTTTTAATATAAACATCGTTGTTTATTCTGCCACAGTTTCTCCCAGATGAAGTTGTCTGCGAGTCAAGATGACTTTAAAGTGAAGGTAAAGCTCGTTTTACTTTCTGTTACTTTTCTGTTCTGTGTGTTGACAGATTAACCACCAGGTGGCGGTGTTGTATTTGTTAATATCTTTACTTGCGTCCTCTCACAGGTTGAGCCTCGACTCTCTGCACAAATGAAGGCGGTGTCTGCCGAATACCTGGGCCCCATTATGGACCTCACCACCAAGAACATCACCAAGTCACTGGCCTCTTTATCAGAGATCCACGAGAACGGCCTGCTTCTTAAAGAGCCATATTCAAGAGAGCTGGTGTCTCGAACCATCAGCCTCCCCATCAGGGGACACACGTTGTGCGTGCAGTTTAATACGACCAATGCTAAATCATTTTTAAGGAATCTCACCCATAGTAAATAATCTGCTATCTGTAGCGTAATGGTTTGTTTGTTTGTTTGATTCAGTCCAAGACAGTCCAGAGCATCAGACACATCTCCACTAACAAGGAGGCAGTCATATGATCGAGGCCAGCCATACAGGTAACTACATCACCTGAAAATGTGACATGTATATGTTGGGCCACATTCAGAATGGAAGGTTAGCATGCTGCTTACTGCATACTGTACAGTACACACTTCCTACTTCCTCCTATTTTTAATATTGACCATGTAACGTGCACATTTAATTCAGTAATTGCAATAATAATGATTATTCAACATTTAAGAATCATACATTTTTGCATTAGGACCCAACAAAAAATGACTATAATAAGGTAATTTCCATTAGTTGGCCAAAAGAAATAGTCCTGCCTCAAACTCACACCCTTGGTTGGGAGTCTTGGGACAATGTTGCCATTTTTCGGTGGTTAGGATACTCATACAAATAACAATGTTTTGAAAGCAACACATGCTGCTGTAATAGCAGTGTTAACACTGTTCATGGACATTGACCTATGGAGCAATGGGAGCCAACATCTATAGTTACGTAGTTAATATTTTGTTATCTAAAAAGAATTACACACTTCCTTTTGAATTAAAGGGATAGTTCAGCAAAAATGTAAAATTACAGATGATTTACTCACCCTCAAGCCATCATCTTTCAGACGAATACAATTTCAGGTATTTTAGAAAATGTCCTGGCTCTTCCAAGCTTTATAATGGTAGTAAACAGGGTCCTCGACTTTCAAGCCTAAAAAAGTGCATCCTTTCTTCACAGAAGTAATCCGCATGGCTCCAAGGAAATAACTCATTCCCTGCCAGCATTTTTTTTGTGATTTTCACAAAAGTTTTACAAAATGCCTTCCAGGAGATTCTCTTCTATAAATATTTAAATATTTACAATATATCAAATGAAAGAACAGTCTTTCTGCTTAAAAACAAATAATCAAATAAACAAAAGTAACGGAAAAAAGTTCCATCCTCTATTCATTAGTTCTCTTTGTATCACCTTACAAATATGGGTAGGTTACTTCAAAAATGCCAACTTTAGAGCAAAAAGCTGAGATAATTGCATTTGCACAAGGACTTTTTTTTAGAGATCAGATTCAGATGACGATCAAAACACACAGAGTTTTTACTGTTTTTGAATTAGTTGATGGTAAGTTTTGGTAAGAGCGCCACCTAGTAGGGGTGGGAATCGCTTGGACCCTCATTAATTGATTCAGAATCGATTCTTAGGGTCCTGATTCGATTCAGAATCAATTCTTGACATACTAATTTGCATATCTGTGACGTCATTACGTCACATTTGCTCTCAAAGCCAGGTTAAAGGAATATTCAATTTTCTTAAAAGAAAAATCCAGATAATTTACTCACCACCATGTCATCCAAAATGTTGATGTCTTTCTTTGTTCAGTCGAGAAGAAATTATGTTTTTTGAGGAAAACATTGCAGGATTTTTCTCATTTTAATGGACTTTAATAGAGCCCAACATTTAATACTTAACTCAACACTTAACAGTTTTTTTCAATGGAGTTTCAAATGACTATAAACGATCCCAAATGAAGCATAAGGGTCTTATCTAGCGAAACGATTGTCATTTTTGACAAGAAAAATAAAAAATATCCACTTTTAAACCATTTTTCTTTTAAGAAAATTGAATATTTCTTTAATGTTTGCGCTTTTGCTACTAGCCTCTGAACTGTCATATACTGTACTTTAATGCAACTAAGGGATAAATAATGTAATTCTTATATATGTCCTGTTTGACATTAAAACCAGTAAAAATAGTAATTAAACGTGAAATATTAATTGAGTTAATTAATGTTAACCGTCATTAACTTCCACGAACTGACTAACGTTAAGAGTCTAGCATCATCATTATACACAGAGATTTTGGCAGTATTACTGTATATGTACTGTTATATAATGCAGTGCACCCAGCGACTGAATAACAAACTATGTGCATATTTTTACAGATGTATATTCATGTTATATCTAAACAGTCAGCGGATGGTTTAGGATAACGCTATTAGCACAGTCAGAAGAGTCACTAAATTAAATGCGCTGTTTCTTCCTGTCGCTCACTAAACAGAAAAAAAGGCAGATAAAGACTATCCCAAAGTGTATCTTGTTTTCTTGCAGTTTAGAATAAATTTTCTACTATTAAAAAACTTGGAAGAGCCAGGGCATTATTTTTTAAATAACTCAAATTGGACATGCTTATCTCAGATGGCTTGAAGGTGCATGGGGTAATTTACATTTTTACTGAACTATCGCTTTAACAGGGTAGTTATATGACCCATTTTAAATCGTACAGTAAAGGTTGTACTGTTTTCATCCATTAGACGAACTGTTGTTTGTCTTTGCTTATTTCAGAAGTCCTGATGTCGGATACACACCTCCCTCTTCACCTCCTCTCCGAACACGCAACGACCGCAACGTCTTTTCCCGCCTGACCAGCAACCAGAGTCAGGGCTCCGCACTCGACAAGTAAGTTCATTACACATGCACACGTTACACAAAAACTTTATTAAAGGTAATTTTCCCTTTTAGACAAAAGCTTTCCAATCCGGCTCCTAGAGGGCCAGTGTCCAGAGTTTATCTCCAACCCAAAACAATCACCTGCTGATCATAGTCTTCATGAATGCTTGATCATTATAAGCAGGTGTGTCCTATTGAGGTTGCAGCTAAACTCTGCAGTGGCCCTCTAGGAACCGGATTGAAGCGCACTTTTTATTTTGCACTCTTCTACCTCTTCCTAAGTTGATTTCAGCTGTTTTCCCTTTCCACCCAATTAGTTATTTCCTCATTTAGCTATAAATAAATGACTTTGCTTTCTAACAGGTTGTTTCGATTATTATAAGCATTATTAACCCAGCGGTTCGGTACCACAGTGCTTTAACCCTGCATGTGCCGCAGGCATTATTGATCTCTAAATGCAGCCGAATGGTTAGTATAACTCAAAGCAGACAGCAGAAGCTTCAGCGAGTTGTTCAGCTCCCGTGAATTCTCATTATAACACCACAAGTGGGCACATTAGGGTAGGATAACCAATTATTCCACCCTCTGAAGATGGGTTTTGTTTGCACTTTCTTTTCATAATTGAATCAGCAGTCTCTGATATTGCCATAGAGATCTAAATTGGTCATTTGATGCGCCTGTCAGGGATTTATCTCATTATTTCTTCAGCCCCTTGAATATTGCAGACTCTGAGAGTGGATGACCGTGTGTATGTGTGTGTGTGTGTTTTGGGTAGAGCACATAGCGTTGCACACTGTCGAGTTTTCTTAATCTAATTTCTACCAAGCCCATGCCATTCCTCTGTCTTGTTTATTGTGTTGCCGTTTTTGTGTTTTTGTCTATTGGCCACTTTTAGTGAAGTAATTTTGTTGCATGTTAAGTCAGCATTATTAGTAATGTTTGAAGAGGCCACAAGAAAAAAAATGCTGTGAAATCCAGGCTGAAGTCTCATAATCTTAAAGGAAAACACCAC
Organism: Misgurnus anguillicaudatus; assembly: GCF_027580225.2. Lineage (NCBI taxonomy): Eukaryota > Metazoa > Chordata > Actinopteri > Cypriniformes > Cobitidae > Misgurnus > Misgurnus anguillicaudatus. The sequence continues at coordinate 12,914,698 of NC_073350.2, forward strand.
AGTTTTTCAATCTTTTACTATGTTCTTACCTCAACTTAGACAAATTAATACATAACTATCTTTTTTCAATGCGTGCACTTAATCTTTGTACAGCGCGTCGTGAATGTGTTAGCATTTAGCCTAGCCCCATTCATTCCTTAGGATCCAAACAGGGAAGAATTTAGAAGCCACCAAACACTTCCATGTTTTCTTTATTTAAAGACTGTTACATGAGTAGTAACACGAGTAAGTATGGTGGCACAAAATAAAACTTGTGTTTGGAGCCATAGGAATGGGGCTAGGCTAAATGCTAACACATTCAAGAAGCACTGTACAAAGATTAAAAGTGCACCCATTGAAAAATTAAAGGTGTATATATTAATTTATTTAAGTTAAGGTAAGAAAATAGTAAAATATTGAAAATGGTGTTTTTTTCCTTAAACCTATGAGATTAGAGCATCAAAGTTGATTTCACATTGATTTCAATCTTTGACATGACCTTACTTAGTCAATATAAAATTTTTTAAAGCAGTAGTTCAGCCAAAACGAAAATTACACCATGATTTACTCCCATTGAAGCTACCCGAGTTACATGTGTCCATCTTTTTTTTTATACAAACACATATTTAGATATTTTTGAAAATGTCCATATCTCTTGCAATCTTTATTATTAATATGGGGTCTGCTACTTCAAGTCCAAAAAATGTGCCTCCATCCTTCACAAAAGTAATCCACATGGCTACGAGGGGTTAAATAAAGGCCTTTTAAGTGTAATCGATGCAATTTTGTAAGAGAAATATACATATTTAAAACTTTACAAATGGAAATAACTAGCTTCCGAAAATGCCGCCATCTTAGACTCCTCGGCATTCAGGAAAGAGTATCAGTGTATTGTACGCACTTTTCATATGCGGGGGCACAAAGCAGGAAAAAACAACGAACCGCATCCAAAAAGTGCATAAATAATTTTTTATTATTTACATTTTATTATTTAATTGTAATAAATTGTTTTTCATCCTCGCAAACCACCAGGGCTTTGCAAACACCAGTTTGGAAACCCTGCTATAGAGGGTATGAAACAACGTCAGTTTTCCACGTGACCACGCCGGAGCTCGCCCTGTTGAGTGGCAAAACATTCAACAAAATGGCTGGTTTTCACAGCGGCTGCTGCAAAAACCAGATAAAACCTACTATCATCAGCTTCAATTTATTTTAGTTGGCCTTAACAGTGACCCTAACAACTTGCCAAACAACCAGTAGTCTGTGGACATTGGCATATGGTCAGACATTGCGAGTGTTTTTTGCAGTCGATCACACCAACTACTTTACTCTTTTTAGACCCGGTTTTCATGCTATGTTAATGCTGCCGCTCAGACTTTTTGCCACTCAGTGGGCGTAACCGCAGTCACTTTCGCCTAAGGTGACATCATGTGCATACCCTCTATACTGCATAAAACGTTAATGGTGCTTTTATAAAAACGTGTCTATTTATAGCTTGACAGTTACAACCACGGGTAACGGATAGTATTGTACTGTAATAGGATCGGCTGCTGAAGCTACATGAATAATCTCACCTGTTAATAATTGCCAGTCTTAATTAAAATAACTGTCTTTGCATCTAAGCTTTCTATAGTGTGATCTTTATTATATATCTCCAGTGATTGTGTAGACTTGATGAGGTTTTAATCTTGACAACCATGCAGTCTGTGCTTGAGTTAGTGCAGAATAGCACAACCGGACAGCAGACGCTAGACAGTCACGCAGGCCAATATTAATAGACATTCATCAACATTCAAATTGGTGTTAATGTCAGAGGGACGCCGAAGCAAACTGTCCTGTCGATTGGTCACATGCAGATGAATCTCATTCTTAAATAAAAACTTGACTCTGACTTAATCAGTATTGTAAAGATGATGCCTGACACTTCATTAACATTTCAGCCAATCAGAGGGACTTCCAACAGTTCATATTGTTTTCCTTCTGACTCTCTAACTCTGTCCTGCCTTCATTGAAGGGCGTCGCACGTAAATGCGCAGTCTGAAAAAGTTTGGTGGGCTTGACCCTCATTATCAGACTATGTGAATCTGTTCCTGTTTGGAATGAGAAAGACATAAAGCCCATAGTTATTTTCTGCATAAGATAAAACCAAATTGAATTTACTGGAGAGTCTTTTGTAATATCTGATCAAATAAAGTAAAATGTAAAATTAAAAGTTTTTTTTTTTTGGTTCAATGTATGTTAAACTCAATCGCCCATATCAGTGATGTGATAATACCACATCATAAAAAATTATTCCGACTTGTCCCTTGGAAAGTCTATTGGGTAAGTGTCATGTAGAGATTAAAACTAGAATTTAAAGCTGTTTTTTTTATTAAATCGTCTAAATCAGCCATTTAGTAAGCAGCAGTGTCGCTTTACCAATTTAAATCCTGTGGCTGGAATTTTTTGCATGTAGATGTGTTTTCCACCGGGTTTACCACCAAGTTATTGGGTTTACCACCATTTCATGGTCCAAATGATTAGATGTAAATGAAAAACAAAGAAAAGGTTACTAATAGATTTGATCACAGCGGTCTTCTGCTAATCTATATAATGACCTTTTGCTTTAAATCATATTTTATTCAGTGTTTCCCACACATTGACTTTACTTGGGTACATTAACAACCGCCCACACTCTAAAAAAATGTGTTAATTTTTTTACACATTTTTTGTGTTATGCTTTTAAGACATTATGGGCCAGATTTGCTAAACGGCACAAATTAGTGCGAGAGAGCAATTCCAAAAGTTGGGAGTGGTAATATCTGTTTACTAAAAAGGCGCAAATTAAATAACGTATGCGCAACGGCTGATTTCCATTATGACCAACGCAATCTACTAGGGGTGTCACGATTCTCTGAATCCTCGATTCGATTACATTTTCGATTGTAAGGCCACGATTCAATTCGATTCTCAATTTTAACTTTTTTTTAAAAGCAGAAAAAACTTTTATGAAATATAATATCTGACCTTGAACCCGGAGATGCCCTGCCATGTTAGTCATGCTGCCAGTGGAAAAATATGGTACACACCTGATAAAACGAAACTTCCTGTCAGATGAACATTCCTGTCAGTACTTTGCACCTTAAAAACGCACTTTTATTACCGTCAGACGAGATTGTGAGACTATACCCCAATAAGTCAAGTTTAAATGTTGTTTTCATAAGTAACTGAAATTAGTTTAACTGGTCTCAATTAAAATTTAAACTGGTCTCTGTTAGGAGGTACGGCCGGTCCTGTAAGACGCCGTTCTGCTGTGCACGTGCGGTCGCGCGCTCTGAGTTCATCTGAAGGCGGACGTGCTGGCGTGGTGTCTTCGCATCTGCCATGCTATCATTTGACTGGCTGTAGAGGAGGTTGACTCGCAGCACTCAACAAGTGTTTTTTTTCCCGCTTGGCAAGCCGACCGGACGTGCCATGGGGGCATGACAGCATTGACGATTCCATTTTTTAATTCGTAGTTCGAGGTTGTGACTTAATTTTGACCGATTTTGATTTAAAATCAAAATCCTGACACCCTTACAATCTATTAAGAGCAGCACAAATTAGTTCAGGGTCGCAAATAAGCAGAGCTGATTCTCAGGTGGGTGATCTACTAACGCCACATGCATTTGAGTTCAGCACCATCGCAGATGAAAATTCGGGGTGTGTAATCCCAGCTAACGAAGCCAAGGTTTACAAGATGTTTTGAAACAACTGCTATTGTGTGACTCAAATAAAAAATAACATGGCTTTGCAAACAATATTTCTGAATATGTTTTTCTGGCATTAAATAAACGTACACGTGAAAAAAAATCCTCTTGTATCACGCGCCATCTGATCTCTGCCGAGTCTCCTCCTTTCAGCTACAATTGCATTTTAAGCGCAAAATGATTTAAGGCATGCTTTTTTGCCGTTAAATAATGGTGCAAATACCAGTAATATCACACGCAAACATTAATAAATCGCGTAGCGTGAGTAATTTAAATAATCTCCACCCATAAATTTTGCATCTGAAAAGTTACAATGGCATTTTAAGCGCAAAATTATATAAGGCATGCTTTTTTTTCGCCGTTAAATAATGGTGCAAATACCAGTAATATCACACGCAAACATTAGTAAATCGTGTAGCGTGAGTAATTTAAATAATCTCCACCCAAAAATTTTGCATCTGAAAAGCTACAATGGCATTTTAAGCGCAAAATGATTTAAGGCATGCTTTTTTTAGCCGTTAAATAATGGTGCAAATACCAGTAATATCACACGCAAACATTACTAAATCGCGTAGCGTGAGTAATTTAAATAATCTCCACCCATAAATTTTGCATCTGAAAAGTTACAATGGCATTTTAAGCGCAAAATGATATAAGGCATGCTTTTTTTTTCGCCGTTAAATAATGGTGCAAATACCAGTAATATCACACGCAAACATTAGTAAATCGTGTAGCGTGAGTAATTTAAATAATCTCCACCCAAAAATTTTGCATCTGAAAAGCTACAATGGCATTTTAAGCGCAAAATGATTTAAGGCATGCTTTTTTGCCGTTAAATAATGGTGCAAATACCAGTAATATCACACGCAAACATTAGTAAATCGTGTAGCGTGAGTAATTTAAATAATCTCCACCCAAAAATTTTGCATCTGAAAAGCTACAATGGCATTTTAAGCGCAAAATGATTTAAGGCATGCTTTTTTTGCCGTTAAATAATGGTGCAAATACCAGTAATATCACACGCAAACATTAGTAAATCGCGTAGCGTGAGTAATTTAAATAATCTCCACCCATAAATTTTGCATCTGAAAAGTAAACTCCTAGAAATGCATACACAATAAGGTCAGTCGCAAAAAATAACTACACCACACCTTTTCAGTGCTAATTATCCAATGTGCATCTCTAGTAAATCCCGACAGTCGTTATTTAACCCCAAAATGACGGTTTGCGCTGGGTCTATATTTTAAATGGTTTGTCGGATCTGGGTTGGTCCCAGTTTAATTACTTCAGGTCTGATTAACAGTGTGTGTAAAACCAGAGTCGATCGGAGAACGAACGCACTAACGCTCTAAAGTGCATGTTCAATCTCAAGTGTAATGTTTGCTTTATTCACCGGCTACCACCACAAGTATATTTAATATTTCCGATCTGTTTGAAACACTATTATTGTTTATTCTGATGCAATGCCCTAATAGACTTCCAGTACAAGTGCTCTACTGGCAATATGATTTATTTCCCAACACAGATGCTATTTAACCTGATTATTCATTTACATTTTCTGCAAATATAAAACAAATTTATGTTTATAACTTTATTAAACCACATATACAGTTCTTTTCACCAACATATGTATTCTTATCTACATCATTTGTTGTCTGTTGCGTTTTGATCTCGTCCTATTTTCACATGTCTCATCAAAATCATCCAATTTGACATAATAGCTCTAGTATAATGTGTGCCTGATGTCTGCTGTGTCCACTAAATGTTTTAAATATCTCACTTTTTATATTGTCCCTGTGAATAATTGGAGCCATTTAGCCGAGGACGCTATAATGGTGTCATAATTTCAATAGGAGATGCTGCTTCAATGAAATGTGTATTGATAATGTGTCTGACTAAAACACCCGCCTTTCTTTATGAGAGTCATGTTTTATCTCACAATAAAAGCATCTCGGATCCAAATAATAGCTGGGTGAATTGAGACATTAAGTATTTATTAAAACAACACAGCTGTGGGAATACATGGTGTTGATGCTTGTTTGTTAAACTGTAGGTCGGAGTGGGCTCCTGAATCTTTTACCAGTAACCCCATCCAATGAACTTTGCTTACCCCTTCCTGCTAACTCCTCCCCTTTTGTTCCTATCCCACCCCCCGATGCCTGCCTCCTGAAAGGCTCCTCCCCCTTCCTCTCTGTGTTCTACTTACTCTCCTCACCTTCCCCTAACCCAACTGCCGTTCTGCCCTATAGGTCGGATGACAGCGACTCCTCTCTCTCGGAGGTGCTCAGGTAGAGATCTCTGTCTGTCATTCTGTTTCCTGTTGCCTGGTCGCCCCGCCTGGCCACACCCCACGGGGTGTGGTCATGGCGTGAGCGTGCATGTTTCCTTTCCATTTGCGTGCGGTGCTGTGAACTCTGTGAGAATTGAATGAACCTTATGGACCGACTTATGGACCGTTTTAATAGCTTCAGAGGAAGGAAAACAGTCTTGGAAATTGAACTTTTGATCTGAATGTACTTTTAAATGTCAGCTTATGACACAAAATCATTGGATTGATTGCTTCCTGCCAAGCTGTTGGGAATGTCCTATTAAAAGCCCTTGGAGTAGCTCTGAAGACCGCGTCCCACTAGTCGACTCGAAACCGCTCAATTTTGGTCGTAGGTGTCACACCTACTGACACTTTTTGCAAAAATCTGGGACTGATTTTGTTAAAGGTTCTGAATAAAAGACCGCATTCGGAGTCTTGGTATATAGTCTTAGCATGCCGTGTTGGTCTCTTTAGTGGGAATAAAATTTACGTTTAATAATACAGATTCTTGTGCCTCTATTTCTTATTATATTGGTCATTAAAATGTGAAAAGAAAAAATAGTAAACAATCACTATGGAAAAGAATTGGCTTTTGGCAATGAACTTAATGCACTCAGGTTTCTTACTCTCGCCTGCTGAGAGATGTATCCACACACTATTTCTGACTACTAAATTGACTAGAACATCAACTAGTTAGTAGGGCTGTCACGGTTATGAAATTTTGTGCTGACGATTAATTGTTTAATAAATTGTGACGTTTATGACGATTAATTGCTTGTTTACTGCTTTAACATTTAATTCTCATAAATTTTTTTGTTTATGAAATATTTAAATTAAATATTTTGCAAGGTTTATCTGGCAGTAAATATTAATACACATAACACATAGTTAAAAGTAATCTGATACTGTCTCATTTATGCAGGCGCTGCAGCTCCCCCTTGTGTATTTTAGAGAGATGTGCAATCATCGCGGTGATCTGACATCATCACGATGAGGTCAGACAATTGCGATGAGACGATTATTTAATCATTGTGACAGCCCTACTAGTTAGATGCCGACCTAACTTGTTAGGTTTTACAAGTGTTTAGGCCCAGTTATCTCTTAATCTTGTTTCTCTTGCTCTCTGTTAAAAAGATGCCAAAAATTGACTTCGACAAACCCCAGAGGTTCAATTTTCTGTGCTCAATTTTATTTTCTTATCCAATATAGCGACACTGCGATTTCGCTGCACCTCACCTTGTTCCTATTATCCTGACAGCATGATTATATTTTTCTCGTTTCTTTCCAACGTTCTTGTTATCCCATTAGAAACTAATGGCTCTGTGATGGAACATGCAGTGCTTGAAACAACCCAGCCCCAAATTTCCTGAGACAAATCTCTCGCAAAGAAAAAAGGCAGCTGCTTAACCTGTCAACAGACAATAAACTATTTCCCAAATGCAACACAACAGAATGTTGTTAGGCTTCATGCTAGGATGTCTAAATAGTCTTATCTGCAGCCTGTGTAATGGTTTGGATGGGCATTATTTTTTTGTTTTTTTGGGATATATGGTTTTGTTTGTTTCAGATTAACACTCTTTGATCTGCATAAAGCTTAATGAGTCAGTGGCGTGAGCTTTTAATCGTTGAAGCCCAGTGGTCCAATCTAAATGCCGCCTTGGGAACGGTCCAATAAGGTTCATTCATAACACATTTCCTTTTGGTTTATCCATAAAAAAACACAGAACCTCTTTATCCTGTCTTCCTAAAGGAAGCAGGGTATACCCCCTATACTTCATCCCCTCCCATACTTTATAAATTTCCATGTGCAGTTTTGTCTTCGCTTCCGACCCTGTTGTTAAAGGGTCAAGAACCACGAGCTCACTCCTCACTGATTATGTGCTGCATGACGGTTTGGTTTGTAAAACATTTTTATTTCCTTGCTTTTAAAATTTGCTGTTGTTATATGTTATTTCGCACTTGTTAAAATGTTTTCAGTGTTTCAAGGCTTGCATGTTGTGTTTTTGGCTGTGATCGTAGTTGACTTATTTTTAGCTCATCACAGAAATAGTCATCGTGTGGCATGGCACCGCACCTGAATTTGATTGACACTTAGTGAGAAATAACGTTTTGAACTCATTTCCTTTTAAAATTACTCTCAAGGTTTCTTGTAATTCCACACATCGCAGCTCAAATGAGCAAAAAATGAGTTTGCATGCAGTGGATAAATGATGTGCTGTTCATTAGTCAAGCCTGCTGAAGCATCAGTATTGCTCACACTTTAGGTTTGAAGATTTGACAAACCCGTTACCCCGTGAGATTTGCCTCACAGATGAAAGAGCAGGCGAAAAAGTCAAAAGGGGAAATTAAAACCCTGAGCTATATTCAGAGGTGGTGGCATCCTCATAATTTGGGGTAGTAAGCAACTGGATGGTTTATGTAATGTTGATACTGTATACAGACCACCAGTACTTCATTTTCAATTATAATGAGCTTTGAACACAGCTTTAGGGAAATCCTGTAGCTTTAGCTACAATTCTTTGTAGCTTCTAAGTCAATATTTTTCTTCAGAGTTTACAAACTTAAGCAACTTTTACAGATACAAACATTTAAACTCCATCACACAGTGTTGGTCCTGAACCTGATCACCATTGGTTCCCGTTCACCGGACCCCCCTCGAGTTCCCCCCGCTTTACTGAAGCAAGCACACATGTTCCAACAGCCGCCTCCCGCGTTTTATCCGTCCTCTAGAGAGCCAAGATGTCCCAGTTTCCTCTTTAATCAGCCATCCTCTTGTCACCTCTGTGCACGAGGCTTTGACGGCTCTACCATCATTAGAACTTCACAGGAACTGAGCTGGACAGAGGCAGCTCGCGGCCCACCAGAGACCAATTTCCCTTCATCCCGAACTCCAGATTCATTCGGTTCCGTCACGCTACCGGGGCTGGTCGGGAACGCTGTCAGCCTAAAGGGAAGAGCCTCATTAAATTTTTAGGGGTAGGGAAGGCTTGTTTAGCCTTGCCAGGTTGCCAATGTATGTTGGCTAATTGACAGCCACAGCTGTAGGCCCGAAGCTTTTCCGGCTGCAAAAATTGACACCAAAAGGAAGGTGGTATTCAAAAAGTGATGCGAAGTTAGTTTGATTGTTTATCTTCTACTGGCATATCATTTCACCTGTTTACACACAAAAAAACGACATTTCCAGTTTCCAGGAGGGGTCACTACTGAGCTGAAATCCCCCATGCTGTTTTGACAGACGTATTGCATCCTCCGCTCTGCACAAGGGGGAAAATAAGACAAGAAATGGGAACGCAACCATACAGTGTTTTTACTTGTCATACCCCCTTAAGTATAAATCCTTTCTACAAGTTTAATCTCCCAGTTCGTGAAGTTCTGGAGCAGTTTATCGACGAAGACTCTTCTCCATCAAAACAAGCATGTGCGTTCAACATTTCCCTTGCAATAGAAACTCTCATTTAGCCCGTGGCACTGGTCCATCATAAATCCAAACAGAAATTCAGCTTGCCAGCTGTCAGTGCACGTTACGTTCACTGGTGGTTGGCTCCGTGGTGCCTTTTACAACAGATGTGGAGATTGAGTTTTTCAAACGTAGACCACCTTGCCTGCGCTATTGTTGGGGGAATGCAGGTGTCGTTGAGACGTTGCTCACCCCCGCATTGTGATTTGAACAATCGTGTGATGGTTATAGCAAGTCTGTTGACCACAAAATGGTAACATCTTAACACGAGTAACCGTTCCAATCTCGCCTTTGTCAGGCTGCTGTCTTCATGACTGAAGGGTTGTATGACCTGACTTACAGTGTACGCTTTTCTACCGGTAAAAGCTGAGCTTTGAAATGTCCTTTGGGAGCTGCTGGGAAACTGTGGGCCTTCTAATTGGGTCCATTTTTCTCACAAGCTGTCCAAGATGGGGAAGTGCCACTTGCTCCAGTGGAGGGTCTTTTTAACTATTTATGTTGATATGAATACGTTTAAAAAGCCCCACGTCGCTTTGCATCCTCAGACGTTAAGAGTTTCCTCCCTCACAAGGGCTTCTGCTGATAACTCCTGCACTTTATAAGCACACGTGCATAACTAATATACTTCCAACATACGGACTGACATGTGCGCATTGACTCGCGTTATGTAATCTCAATGCACCTTTGCCTTATGCCGAGTTCAAACTGCATGATTTTAGGCCTGATTATGACCTGTTGACAGGTTTTGAGAAATTGGCGACAAATTGCTCGTTCATGCAAATGACAATGAAACAATGTGAACTGTCAAATATGCAATCTGAGAGAATCGGCCGACACCCGTGACTAGGGATGGGAATTGATAAGAATTTAACGATTAAATTCTTGATTCCCATCCCTACCCGTGACACATTTGGCATGCTAGATATCTGAAACGGACGGCGATTCAAAACCATACATTAAATTGGACATTGAATGGATCCACTTCTTGTTGTAGACCAACTAAATGGCTTTGAAATGCCAGTTTAGGGTTCTGAAACAAAAATTTACACTTTTTAATATGCTTGGCTTCAATCTACCGTATTTTCCGGACTATAAGTCGCACTTTTTTCATAGTTTGGCTGGTTCTGCGACTTTAAGTCAGGTGCGACTTATAGTCAAAATTATTTTATATGAACCAAGAGAAACCATTACCGTCTACAGCCGCAAGAGTCCGCTCTATGCTGCTCGTGTATTTATGTAATTCAATGGATTCAGTGATGCGGAATGACTTCGGGACCTTTTTGAACTTGATTTTAGGCTATTCAGCCTCTCAGGTATGTTCGATATGCTATTGTGTTCGGTGAATAAATGTTAATGTTACTTTAACATGTACGGACACCTATTCAGCCTGCTGTTCTGTGCTATTGTTTAGTTGAATAACTTGCCTTTCCAGATTAAATGTCTGTTCTTCCACTTGGATTTTGTGAAATCATTTTCTAAATAAACGCGACGTATAGTCCAGTGCAACTTATATATGTTTTTTCCTCTTTAAAAAGCATTTTTGACCAATGCGATTTATACTCCGGAGCGACTTACAGTCTGGAAAATACGGTAGAAGGGTATTCATTTAGGTCTGATCCTAGGGGTGGTCACACTATTTTAAGCATGTAAAAGCATTTTCTGTTCTTTATATTAAGCCAATAAATGTAGATGTTTATCCTACAAACATTTGTTTTTACAGTTAGTGTCACTTATATAGTCCGCATCAGCTGGAAATGTGATGCTTTTTACCATGTTTGAAAGATTCGCTCATGCAATGCTGATAGGAGTTAACTTACAGACTGTGTTTCACGTTGGAGATTTACGTTGGAGACGATAACTTGCATCACTGTTTACCTTGGGGTGACCTTTTGCATATCGTTAACTTGCACACCAAAGGAAATGTAAAATCTTGAATTGGACCATAGTTATTCTTTAATACCCTAATATATTCAGTAAAACTCATTTATCCATGTAAAAAAAACTTCTTGGACCTTGAAGTACATGTAGCGATGTTTATCCAGTCCGTTCACTTAGAGGACTTTGCTAAAAAAAAATTGGCGTTTAATAGATTCTGCCAACAAACTGGTATTTCTGAATGACCAAAGCCGAGATTAAGCCGATTTGGAGGAAAAGCATTTATTGAACAAATTGTAATACATGCCGAGGACATTAAGTCAATATCATTATCTAATTTTTGACAAAGGTGGTGTGTAGTGGCGTTTGCATTTGAGCATATAAAGCAAAATATAAAACTTGTGTGAATAAAACACAGTATAGTGTGACCATCCCTTTACATTACAGTTAGCATTACATTTTCTTTCCCACCTGCTATGCTATGACGGGATGTAATTAGCACCTGCTCCATATGTGGAGACTGTTGTATTGTTTCACCGGCTCTATCTGCCTTGCTGATGGTTGTATCCTGAACGACCCACAGAGCTCCGCGAGGAAGATGCTTTGGAGACGACGTGCCAGCCTTGTGCGTAAATCACAGCCGGAGTCTGATAAAGCTAATTAAGTATCAGCACGTTGATAATGAACTCTACGGAGAGCGGGCGGAGGTTGGGGGTCCGAAGTGTACAGGGTATGACAGCAGGATTTCGGAAAGGGGTCGACGTTGTTTCTGTTGCGGCTCCACAGGCTTGACAAGAGTGTAAAAATAGTTAAAATAAAGACTTTTCCTGTTTCTATTTTTATCTTTTTCTGTCTTGTCCCACTTTTCGTGTTATTCCTTCCTGCACTTTAACAGTGGCAAAAAGCTTAATTGTTTATTCATTTGCAACGGATGATATACATCATATTTAGATGCATGAATCTTCCTTTCCACCTACATTTCCAAGACACATAAGTGTCCTCAATTCACAAAGTCATGTTTTAAAGGCAGCATGTCTTTGTGCAGGGGTGTGATCAATCCCGCAGGTGGGCTGAAGGGGGGCAGGACGGCCCCTTTGCAGTGCGTAGCGATGGCTGAGGGCCACACCAAACCCGTTCTCTGCCTGGATGCCACCGATGAACTGCTATTCACCGGCTCTAAAGGTACACCACGCACCATTACACTCGTTTCACCCGCTTACATCACTCGGTGTGCGTCTGAACCCATTACAAAAAACACTCACGCACCCATCAGCTCATTGACACGAGCCAATTCGAATTACCTGCCCTCGTTGTTTTGAGGTCAGACTGTCTGAATGTTTTATTGAACTGCTCTGCAGCATACTGCTGTCAACAAGGTAATGTGGGCCGGCTCGACTAAGAAATGCGATTTCTTTTATTATTCACAAAGCGGCAACTATTATTTTCCAATCTGCTGGTGTTATTTTCTTTCTAAGAACTAGAATTGTTAAATACAATCAGTTGCGTATTTATACAAAGCTGTAAACACAATGATTCTCGACGGGCAGCAAGAGGAAAAGCTAAATGCAAATAATAAAAGGCAACTGTATAAATGTGCATAACAGCAAAATAAATACATTTAATAACTTTAATAAAGCAGTAGGAAATGCCTCCATCTGTGCCATTAAGACTTTATGGCATGTCACGTATATTTGTTTGTCATAATTTGGTACTGTTTTTGAGGCATCACCTGAAAATCTGGTTCCTGAAGCCAGTTGAAAAAGACAGATTTAGCATGATATCATACTGTTCTTCAATAAGTGCTATTTGCTATTTGTTGTTTTCAGATCGTACCTGCAAGATCTGGAATTTAGTGACTGGGCAGGAGATCGTGACCCTGAGGGGACACCCAAACAACGTGGTGTCCGTCAAATACTGCAGCAACTCCTGTCTGGTCTTCACGGTGTCCACCTCATATATCAAAGTGTGGGACATTCGCGACTCTGCCAAATGTGTCCGGACGTTTACGTGAGTATCTGAAATGTACAATTAACCACAGTGAAAACAGTCCTTTTGAAAAATTTAATTTTGGCCAATCCTCATTCAGGTCATCTGGTCAGGTGGTCTCAGGCGACGCCTGTGCTGGTACAACAACACGCACCATTACTACAGCCCAGGGCGAGTGCCAGATCAACCAGATTGCCCTCAATCCCTCGGGATCCGTGCTGTATGCTGCTGCGGGCAACACTGTCCGTACCTGGGATCTCAACAGGTGCCAAGTTCATTCTATGATTCCGAGTTCACTGACCTCAGAGCAGCAGAAAAACAAGTATTAGCAATTATTGATTAATTCAAAAACCACTCAGGCACTGGGTTTTAAAGGTTTTCTTGGGTCACTCTTTGCATCTTCTCTTCAACCACTGAAGCATATGATATTAACTCTTTCCCCGCCAGTGTTTTTAAAGTTGCCAGCCAGTGCCATGATTTTCACAAAAGTTTGATGTCTTTCAGAAAGTGAGCTCCTTTAAAGAGCCACACAGATCCAAAATCGAAACTAACCTTTATTGCAGTGTGTCGTGTAGCTGTCCATCAATGTAAACAACGTGTAAAGTAGTTGAACCAAAAAGTGCACGATTAATAAAGTTATTTGCTTCTAAAGCAGGGAGTCGACTCTGAATCGCTGAAACGAGTCGTTATAAGGAGTGAGTCTTCTTCCTGATATTATCCACGTCACGCGAACTTATCCACGTCACATGAGATAGTAATCTCCGCCTACAGCCTTGCCTGCGGGAGAAACGAAAACTATGACCCGCCCACAGCTAGCTAGTGTGTGAGTGTAAACATCAGCTCACGCTGTTTTCAGCTTTTGTTGTTTTCACTACCAAAGGAGACTTTTTCAAGGAGGGATATTCTAAACGTGTCTGGCTGTGAAGAATCAGTGGTTAAATTAATTTTTAACGGAGGGATTTAGACGTTTGGCAATGCAAGATGGTTCAGTACCCACTTTATTTGGAACAACATGCGTCTCCTAACCACAACCTGTAAGTATGATTATAGCTACATACTTGCTTAAATGAGTGTAAAATGTCTATAGTCGTTTTATTGCTTGGATTAATGATGAATGATATCGTTGTTTAAACTCTAACTTATATACTGTCAGAGCCACGATAGCAAGCAGTTTTGCTTTGACCCGGTTAGTTTAGATAAATGCTTAAATGAGTGTAAAATTGTTAGTTTCAATCGTCGTTTGTATTGTTTGGATTAATGATGAATGATGTTGTGTGTTTAAGCTGTTAATTTACTGTCAGAGAGTCACGTTAGCAAACGGCTAACGCATGCTTATTTACGGTTTTGCTATGACCCGGTTAGTTTAGATAAATGCTTAAATGAGTGTAAAATTGTTAGTTTCAATCGTCGTTTGTATTGGTTGGATTAATGATGAATGATGTTGTGTGTTTAAACTGTTAATTTACTGTCAGAGTGTCACGTTATCAAACGGCTAACGCATGCTTATTTACTGTTTTTCTATGACCCGGTTAGTTTAGATAAATGCTTAAATGAGTGTAAAATTGTTAGTTTCAATCGTCGTTTGTATTGTTTGGATTAATGATGAATGATGTTGTGTGTTTAAACTGTTAATTTACTGTCAGAGAGTCACGTTAGCAAACGGCTAACGCATGCTTATTTACGGTTTTGCTATGACCCGGTTAGTTTAGATAAATGCTTAAATGAGTGTAAAATTGTTAGTTTCAATCGTCGTTTGTATTGTTTGGATTAATGATGAATGATGTTGTGTGTTTAAACTGTTAATTTACTGTCAGAGAGTCACGTTAGCAAACGGCTAACGCATGCTTATTTACGGTTTTGCTATGACCCGGTTAGTTTAGATAAATGCTTAAATGAGTGTAAAATTGTTAGTTTCAATCGTCGTTTGTATTGTTTGGATTAATGATGAATGATGTTGTTTGTTTAAACTGTTAATTTACTGTCAGAGAGTCACGTTAGCAAACGGCTAACGCATGCTTATTTACGGTTTTGCTATGACCCGGTTAGTTTAGATAAAAGCTAAAATGAGTGTAAAATTGTTTGTTTCAATCGTCGTTTGTATTGTTTGGATTAATGATGAATGATGTTGTGTGTTTAAACTGTTAATTTACTGTCAGAGAGTCACGTTAGCAAACGGCTAACACATGCTTATTTACGGTTTTGCTATGACCCGGTTAGTTTAGATAAATGCTTAAATGAGTGTAAAATTGTTAGTTTCAATCGTCGGTTGTATTGTTTGGATTAATGATGAATGATGTTGTGTGTTTAAACTGTTAATTTACTGTCAGAGAGTCACGTTAGCAAACGGCTAACGCATGCTTATTTACGGTTTTGCTATGACCCGGTTAGTTTAGATAAATGCTTAAATGAGTGTAAAATTGTTAGTTTCAATCGTCGTTTGTATTGTTTGGATTAATGATGAATGATGTTGTGTGTTTAAACTTCATTTACTGTCAGAGAGTCACGTTAGCAAACGGCTAATGCATGCTTATTTACGGTTTTGCTATGACCCGGTTAGCTTGAATGATGCTTAAATGAGTGTAAAATGTTAGTTTCAATCGTCGTTTTTATTGCTTGGATTAATGATGAATGATGTGTATTGATGTTGACAATGTCTTCTCAGTAAATCATGTTAGCACGAGGTCAATACATGTTGCACTGTTGTTGGTCTGTGCCACCGATCTGTGGTCTGTGAGACTGATCTGTGATCTGTGCATTGTGTGCAAAGACACTCTGTCAGTTGACCAATCAGAGCAGAGTAGGCTACTGAAAGGTGGGGTTTAGGCAGGCTCAGTCGTTGAATGGCTTCACACGAATCGTTTGGGGATCTCTGAGAAATGGGGTAATTTTAAATTTATATTTTGAGAAAATTACAGTGTTTTTTGACCTTGCATGCATTTAAACCTGTTGTCCGGGACTTATAAATAGTGATAGGATGCTTAAAATTGTCATCTTACTGGCTCTTTAAATATATAAACCTACAATATATCAAATGAAAGAACAGACCCTGTCCTTTCAAACAAAACCAAGTTTCTTCCTACCTTCATTTGTTCTTTTTTATCAACTTTCAAATATGGGTCGGTTTCTTCGAAAATACAAAATTTTGAGCAAAATGCTAAGACAATTGCGTTTTTGTGAAAGACTTTTGATAG
Source organism: Misgurnus anguillicaudatus (assembly GCF_027580225.2). NCBI lineage: Eukaryota > Metazoa > Chordata > Actinopteri > Cypriniformes > Cobitidae > Misgurnus > Misgurnus anguillicaudatus. Next base: position 12,931,222 of record NC_073350.2, read on the forward strand.
AGATCAGATTCAGAGTGATTATCAAAACATACATTGAGTTTGAACTGTTTGCCTTAAAGGGATACTTCACCGATTTAGCATTCAGCTTTGTATCTGTAGAAACCCGGCAGTATTACTGAATGACCATGTTTCCCTCCATCATTTCCCCCTGAGAGGAGAGATATCTGCATTTTGTTTCTGCAAAAAAGTCCTCCGATGATGCAAAAATCGTCATATTACATCATCGGAGGACTTTTTTGCAGAACCAAAATGCAGATATCTCTCCTCTCAGGGGGAAATGAGGGAGGGAAACATGGTCATTCAGTAATACTGCCGGGTTTCTACAGATACAAAGCTGAATGCTAAATCGGTGAAGTATCCCTTTAAGGGAATACTTCTGGATTTTTAAGTTTTGAACGAGCGCCACCTTGTGGATAATAGCGGAAAACGAATTGCCAGAAAAACTCGTCATTGGCAGGGAAATGTTTTCTCTTGGCGGGGAAAGAGTTAAAGACCCTGTGAAATGTAAATTTTTGGTGGCTTTTACCCTATTGTCAAATATTTGGCAAAATTGCTGTTTTTAGCTAAATGTATATTTTTCGGAAACACAAAACAACAAAAATGTTGCGGACTGTGTGTTTGTGTGTGTTTGTGTGTGTGTGTGTGTGTGTGTGTGTGTGTGGGGGGGGGGGGGGGGTAAATGCAACTTTTGTCTAGAATGCTTGCTATAAATGCATACGTGTGTGTGTGTGTGTGTGTGTTTGTGGATAGATGGATGGATAGATAGAATATAGTTAATCCTGAATACATGCATTTATGCTAGGGCTGGGTATCGATTCAGATGTTCCAGATCGATTCGATTTTAATTCACAAGCTATCAAATCGATTCGATTCTCGATTAAATTTTCGATTCCGGTTCTCAAGTCGGATTTTATACTCGATTCTCGATTCAACTCAATGAATATAGATTTAATATAAATACTATATTAATAAAAAAGAACAGTGAACAGCAGTTTACAAGTGGGTAATTAATATTAATAAAAGAAATTAAAAGCCACAACACTATCGTCGTCGTCTTGCTTGCGAAATCTAAAATGCTTCCATACCTCTGACTTTTTATGTGAAGGTGGCATCAACTTCTATCTAGTGAAGAAGACTAGTAATTAGATTAACGTTAATCTTACGTTCAATGTTTTCGGAAATAAATATGAAAGAAAAAATCGATTATGCTCTTTGAGAATTGATTTTGAATCGACCACGTAAAAAAACCCCGATTAATCGAAAAATCTATTTTCTTTGCCCAGACCTAATTTATGCATATTAAATATAAATAAATAAATAAATGAATGTATATATGTATTTATATATAATATTGTATGAATGTTGTCTTTTCGTAAATACCACCTGAAAATTTGTTAAGACAACATAAAGTTAATTTGCATGTTAATTGTTAACCCACAATGTCTTTAAAACACGCATACAGTGCATTGTTGTGATTGTTTTATTACTGTAGACTGATTTTGAGACATTTTGTGCAGAATGCAGGCTACAGGGAAGCTGACGGGACATATTGGGTCAGTCATGTGTCTTACAGTGGGTTATTCTGGTGGTTGCAAGGACCAAGTGATCACTGGATCTAAAGACCATTACGTTAAGGTGCAGTTTAACCGCTTTGGTCATTTATTTCTTTTCATGCACACACAGACTGTATAAAACATCATCTCTAATACTGTATATATACCATAAGACCAATAAAGGTCATTTATTTCTTTTATATTGTAAGGCTATTCTGTATGTGTTATACGCAAAGACTCGCAATGTTTTTGATTCAATGCAGATATTTGATGTTGCGGAGGGCGCCCAGGGCAACATTGGACCGGCTCATAACTTTGAGCCCCCTCATTACGATGGGATCGAGTGCCTTGCCGTACACGGTGACATCCTGTTCAGCGGTTCCCGTGACAACGGCATTAAGAAATGGGATCTGGGTCAGCAGGAACTGATTCATGTATGTATACATATATTTATATATAGTCTTTGTGAAATGTTTGTGTAATGTAAATCTGTAAGCATATGGCAAGTGAAATCTCTTTTTTGATGGGCATTATATGAATACATTAACAAGGTTTTTATCCATTTCAGCATTTATCTATTGTTCCTGCGATTTTAGATGTAGATTGGCATTTGTCAGTGACTGTTAATGTCATCAAAGTCTGACCGATGAGAAAGCTATTAGTTTAAAATGTGATTTAAAAGGTTTCTCTAGTTATAAGCCCTTCATATAGATTTTTTTAGACAGGAACACCTTCCAAAGTTTCCCTCAACCGTAACGAAAAGGTCAGAAATAATAGAGATTATAATAAGGGAACGTAAAAATGGGTTGTACAAAAAAAGTGTCTGAATTTCTGAATTATGTATTCCAGTGTTAAATGTGGTAATGTTGACAAATTCAGCATGGATGAACGGTAAAGCAAAACCGTTTACCCAAATGTACTCTACAGGACAATTCATTGTGTTTATTTCTGGTGTTCTTTAATTGCCTCTAAATATTTCAAGTTGTCCTACATTGTGCCAGCATAAAATTGGGCATGTGAATAAAAAGCATCTTCATTCCATTAAGAAAATGTATGCTATGTGTTGCATCTCACATCTATACCGTTTTAAAATGATTGACAGCAAACTCTATTCCCTCCTTTCCAAAGGAGTAGCTTTAAATCCCATTGTAGTTAACATTGTTTAAGCAGTGTGTTTGTCTAGCACACACTCCACTAACTCGCCCTCCCCCTTTGATTGTACGACTGGGTAAATTTGCTAAGATAAAGTGCTCGGGTTCCTCGCTTTTATGAGAATCTCCTCAGATTCCCTACAGGTCTTTCGGCAGAATCAGCTGGAATCTGGAGGTTGGAAAAAATGGATCGTGGGACATGCAGAGCCTCATAATTCTCTTACATTTTATTATAACATCTGTATTTCAAATTTTTATGCGTGTTAAATTTTAAATGTGCTTGTTTATTGAAGACATTTATAATCTTGTTACAAGTGGTGCTGCTATGCCAGCGTTTACTGTTGTGGCTCGTACTTGTATAAATCGATAACCCTGAGTCGTGTTAGGCTTTAGTGCATTATTTGTCCATACTACAGACATTAAGGATACCTCAAGGCATGTGAATTGTTAATAGACGGTGGGCCGAGGGGAGATTTCGTGTTATCAGACGATCTCTTGTGATGGATAACCCAGTTTTTTTTATGTAACCGCTACGCTTTTCAACAAAGCAAATAAAAATTGTTGCCACTTACACACCTTGCACATTACTATAATATCGGTAACTTTCTCCAGGTTATTTTCCCGGCGAATAGAGCAAGCAGCTACGTTTGGGGTCCGAAGTTCATGACGTATTTGTTGCCTTCATCCAATAGCGTGCGTGGAAAAGTGATGACGCGTGTCAACAAACTGGCGAGTTTCGCTGGAAAGATTGAACTTGTTAAGTAATTTTAGCCACTAATGCAGTTTTAATATTCAGTTTGACACAAAATGTGAATGTAGAGGTAACGTTGCCCATTCTTACCGTTTTTATTTTATGTAACCATCTTTGTCATGTCCTGTCATTTTTTTGTAATCTTTAATAAATACACCGTTCTATTTTTTACACCGTTCTGATATCTGTTATCGCTTGGAAACACAACGTCATAAAGCAAGACAGACAATTATTTTCCCTGCTTTATCATGTTTACTGGAAAGAAATGTCAAAAAATGAAGTGCTGCATGCATGTATTTGAGGATAGTGGACCCACCATTCCCTTCACAGGCACAAGTTGGCAGAAATTGATTTAATCAGTGTTTCTGTGGAAAGACCTTGAATGCAGAGAAAGCAGTACACAAGAATAATACAGGCATATAAGTTACAAAGCCAGGAACCGACAAACAAGTTAATCAAACTAGCTAACACAAGCTTCCACAGGCAGTGCTACAGCCATTTCACAAATATCACAAAGATAAAAAGTGCACAAAGGAGAAGAGAGGAAGTTTTTATTGAAAAAACTGCAAAGGAAGGTTGGTAGTATATTGTATAGACATGCAGTGAAGAAAGTAGCATGGTTTACAGCAATGTTTAAGCAGTAGCCTTTAAATAGCAGAGCAAAAATGCATCAAAGACAAATGGTTTAAGATTATTACAACAGTTACATAGAAAAATCGCTGCGGGGTGGCAACATGTACAGTGTATATACATACACATGTGCAGTGTAGTAAAAGTATAAGAGTAGTACAAATGTAGATGCAGTGTATTAACAGTAATATAATAAAAACAACCTACAAAATTTTCCTTTTCAATTATGGCATGATTGGCATCGTTATTATCAACAAAACCAGACACCTGGGGTCTCATTTATAAATCCTTACTAAAAGTCTACGTATGCACAAAAGCCAAAAATGGCATACGGCAAAAAATATTAAGACAAAACAAAGCACTGTTCTCTTTATAAATCACAGATCACCTGCAATTGTTCATACATGAATCATTCTCAGGTCCCACCCTGCAAGCCCATTCTCCCATTAAGTTCGGTTTTGTATAGATCACAACCTTTGTGTGGGAACTGGCGTATGCACAAAACGGGGCTGGAAATGTGCGTACACCAGTTCCCACACAAAGGCTGTGCTCCACAAAAGAAAAAACTCAATGAGAGATGGGCCTGCAGGGTGGGACCCGAGGATGATTCATGTATGAACACTTGCAGGTGATCTGTGATTTATAAAGGGAACAGTGCTTTGTTTTATAGGTCTTAGTATTTTTTTGCGTATGCCATTTTTGGCTTTTGTGTGTACGTAGACTTTTAGTAAGGATCCTACGCACAGTTTTATAAATGAGACCCCTAAACGATGTGAAATTGGTTTATTACCCATCTTAAGGGAACAGGTGGAAACAATATATGTAGCATGAGTTTTTCACTGCTGAAAGTTACAAATCATTTTTCTTCAATCAGTGATGTGCAGAACCTAAACCTATTGTTTTGCACTTTTTTAGTGGTAGAGGCAGAGGATGGCGAGGCAACGCCAGTAAAAACACAGGCTCTGAGGTCTTAAGCCCATGGTCTTTACACATCCAAGCAGGCCCCACACCTTGCATTATCTGCAAACATAAGAAGTATAAGGTTCAGAAAAACAGCAGTAAAGAGGTTAAAATAAAATTAACAGTATAAAACAAGGTATCACTTCACCTGCCCTTACAAAAATTAACCATTGTTTTTCTACAGTTAAAAAATGGTTGCTGTAGTAAAACCATGGTAATCACAAAACAACTATGGTTTTATAGTTAAATCGTGGTTAGTGTAGTAAAACCATAGTTTTGCTGATAGTAATCAATACAACAAAATACATTGGTTACTACACTTTTACCACAATAAAACCATGGTTAATTTTCGTAAGGGTGCTATCGAGATTATACCCGGTACCTCACCACACAAAAACACGAGAACATAAACTAAATGGGTACAAGCACTTCTGCAAAACAGTCATTGAGGAGAGGCTGTTAACAACGTGAACTTTGACTGTCAAAGCTAAATTTACTTTTCAAAAAAACTGTGGAAGAAACAGAGGGAGTAAACATTGCAGCTTATAAAAACTATAATACTGTGAAAAGCATAAATTATATAAAAATGTACATTTTCGCTGCTCTAACGTTAGTTGTCTACACACCCCAGCAGCTGTCGAAGTGTGGCTTGCCCACCGGTCATTTTCAAGCGCAGTGGGCGCAAACTTTATGAAATATTACTAGAACATTCGACTGGGGTGTGTCTCTCTTAAACGGAGATGTAAGAGAAATGAAGACGACACATATACATATTTTGTGTATGACCGATCGGCGGTAAAAGTTAATATGCACGGAACATCGTTGTTGTACGGAACGGTTAACGTTAGTCTACGCCTACGTAAAACAACACTAACGAGACGCATACATACGTTTGAACAAACCAGTGTACACAACAAACATTTTAAATAGATATCAATTAAATCAAATGAATACTTACAATCACACAAAGAATGTCCTTGGCGATGGTCAATTCCGCTGCAGCTCGTGTCTGAATCCGTGTAACAGCTGTTCTACTAACCTAAATCTGATTGGTTAATAATAATCCTTTGTCAGTATCTTGCCGCTCTATTGGTTCGACTGATATAGTAGGCAACCGCGTTTGCCTGCATATTTACGGGGACATTTTTATCATTTCGGGGGAAAATGTGCAATAAATGCGAGTGGCAACACTTTTCATATCGTTGAGAATAAAACAACCGTCCAAACTTTACAAATTCAGGTTGTCCCTCCATGGGGATCATCCATTTCGAAAAGTAAAGCAGATACGGAGCCTCGGCCCACCGTCTATAAGGGGAGGTATGCAGAATATCGGTGACTTGAGCCAATATTGACTCACAGCACACTAAGCATCATGAGGTCATTTTTCACACTTAAGGTCTTTACACACCGGGACGTTTTTCGTGCGCGTTTATCGTCGACGTTTAACGTCACGTTTTTCTGCTTTCACACCCAAACGAATTTTACTGGCGCTGAGCCGAGTGAGGTGCAATTTCACTCCCTGGACATTAGATGGCGCCTAATACAAAACAGATATATGCCGGTACACGGGGCGGCGCTGCGAGACGTTATGCGTCTGTTCTGACACTCACTTGTCACACAGAAGAAGAGAGCCACTCGCGTGTAGTCAATAACCATTCATATACGATTTTTGGTTAACGGGCAAACAAACAAACATGACTCTTGAATAAATATATAATCTTTGTACAAACAATATCTCCGTGAACTTGAATACATTTTTAAATGAAATCTATTTGATTCGATTCTTTTATCATCAGTTAATATATCAGCATCTCCACATAAAAGTAACTATTTTTGATAGAACTCGTTATATCAAAATTAAAACTCTTTCACAAAATACAAGGTAATGGGTGATCCGATGTGTGTACTTTTAACAAATCTTTTACAAGCACTTTCTCTGTTAACAATTTTCTCAAATTTCCTGCCAAATGTATTGTATTTTGTGATTTGGCTAAAGATTTAAGATCATTTTTACCAATATACTCGTTTTATAGAGGGTGGGTGGGTAGAACAAGGAACCACCATTTTTGTTGTGCCCAAAAATGTTATTACTCCTGCAAATTGGTAAGTGTTGCCTATAAATATAATGATGCAATAATTAGGTATGTAGTTATTACAATAAGAGGTCAACAATACTGATGTACAAATATATTCATAGTGCCAAAATGTCACGTTATTTACAATTCTTTTTTTTTATCAAACATTTATTTGTGTGAATGAACTGCAGTTTGCAATAACAATCAGAGACATGACAGTAAAACCAAATAAAACAGGATTCAAAAATGTTGGTCCACTCCAGAAAAGTCACAATGAATGTAGTGCAACTGAATGGTAGTGCAAATCAACATTTAGAAATTAGACATTTTCAAATGTATTTCTTAAACGTATAAACACTTAAAAGACATAAGTAAAATGGTATATAATAAACATTCATTTGTGTGAACAAGAACTGGAGTGCAAATCAACATTTAGAAATTAGACATTTTCAAATGTATTTCTTAAACGTATAAACACTTAAAATAAAGTAAAATGGTATATAATAAACATTAATTTGTGTGAACAAGAACTGGCAGAGCTGTAGAGCAAATAAGTCACAATGATAGAAGTCTAAGTGAACTGTAGTGCAAATAAACATATCTATGAAATGTACATGTTCAACTGTATTTCTTGAATGTATAAACATTAAAAAAATAACTAAATATAAATGGTATATAATAAACATCTATAGGTGTGACCCAAAACTGGCAGAGCGCTACTTCTGTGCTCTTCTTTCTCTCTTCTGTGCTTCGCTTTCAATTTTTTCCCTTTAGCATCTTTTGATAAGAGGTACATCTCCAGAGGTTCGTCTCGGACTGTTTTCTTTTGTTTAGATTGGACCTTGTCACGGCTGGTGCTGGATGATCCTGAAGACGTGCTTGCTGGGGCCTCCTCACTTTTGCTCACATCATTTTAGCAGAAATATTGCTGTGAACACTGTAAAGATAAATTTAGTTTTCATCAGAAACAATCTTTCACACTGAGGGCCATGCCACGATATCCATGAGGTCAATATTTGATTACAAATGTAATTTAGATTCATGGTATTTTATCTGGCTGAACAAATGCAGCAGATGTTACCTAAACACAGAACACAAATTAACCTCATAAAACCCCACCTTTGGTTTGGCTTGCATTTAAGATTTCTCCAAGCTATTTGGGGTTAGGAAAAAGCAATGAATATAATAACCAAATATTTTTCTTTGAACATGAAACAGTGTAATTGTCCACTTTTGTGTACAACAGGTTCCAGTTACAAACAATGAAATACTATGGTGCAAACAACAAAACATGTGATGGTATGAAGGGAACATGACATGGTATGAAGTGTTCAATGTCAGTGCATTACATATCGTAATGCACCAATAATAATTTTTTATTACTTGCACAGTTATAATGTAGATTTGCACTACTGGTCTGTTCAATACATTAATGGGCTGTCTATTTCATACTCCCTGTTCATTTGCACTGCTGGACTATTTGAATTGCATCGTTTGCACCCCTGTGTACTGAATATTAGAATAACTATTCACAATAACTTAAGCCATTGCACTCTTAACTGTTACAATCCAAATTCATTCATGCACTACCTAAATATTAATTTCACTACTGTTCTGTTCTGTTTAGTTTATGTACACATCCATTTGTACATTTCTGTAGATTATGTTCATAGTATTATTTTCATAGTACCACCCATAGTAAGTTGTTACATCGTATTACATAATCCTGCACCTATATGCAATTATTATTGATATCCTGCACTTTTTATACTGCTTTTGCACTTCTGGTTAGACCTTAACTGCATTTCGTTGCCTTGTGCTTGTTTAATGACAACAAAGTTTAATCTAATCATATGGCCCACACAGCTATGTATTGTAATGTTCTAATATATATCACGTTACCTTCGAAATTCAGTCGATGATGTGAGGAACTCCGACACCTTCATAACCTCCACAGCCTCGATGCATCTTCTTTGTGTTTACCTGTTCCACGTGCTCCGCAAGACCATTTTGTGCTTGAGCGCCGCCAAGTCGTGTTTTACTGGAACTTCAGCAGCGCCAGGCACGTGAACAAAAGCGCCAATCTCATTGGTCGGCCAACTTTTAACGCGCCACGTCAAACCAAAAAAACGCGTCCGAGGCGTTTTTCTGAAAATGACGCTTTTGCGCGTCGCGCTTTTCGCGTGGGTGTGCGCACTCACGTTGGCGCTCGTTCTTGAGTCACGAGACGTTAAACGTCGACGATAAACGCGCCCGAAAAACGTCCCGGTGTGTAAAGACCTTTAAACTGTCTATTCCCACAGCAAATCCCTACCGCTCATAAGGATTGGGTGTGTGCTCTGGCATTCGTTCCCGGGCGGCCCATGCTCCTCAGTGCCTGCAGGGCGGGCATGCTGAAGGTGTGGAACGTGGATAACTTCACGCCCATCGGAGAGATCAAAGGCCACGACAGTCCCATCAATGCCATCTGCACCAACTCCAAACAGATCTTCACCGCCTCCAGGTACGTGCATCAGACAAGACAGATCGTCAAGGAAAAGTTTCAAAGAGAGACATACTTATGCGCTTTGGGAAAACATGATGCAGGGAAGAGATTTTAAATATGGTAATTTCGAAATGTAAATGTTAGCGTTATTTACGACACTCCAATGAAGTAGGTCATCAGCTCGATACATGCGTCTATTTCTGCCTCCCCTCTTCACTGTGTGCACTCCTGTGATGTCTTTTTCCAGACAGCAGACTACTTGGAAATGTTCAGTCAGACTAATATGTTTTTTAGACCTAGTTTTGTATCATTTTGAGATGCTTGTTTTGTAGAGCAGTTGGGATTGTTTGACAGAACTTCATTAATGTGTCTCTAACAAAGCTTTCCTGTTCCTTTAATTCTCTCCATTCATCTTGCTCTCTCCATCCTTTCCTTTCCCTCCCTGGGTCTTCATAATTACAGTGACTGTCGGGTGAAGTTGTGGAGTTATGTCCCTGGGCTCACGCCCTGTCTGCCCCGTCGGGTCTTGGCCATCAAGGGTCGGGCCACCAGCCTCCCCTGAGTCCGCACTTAATACCTCCTGCCTCTGGTTCCCTCTGGTACTGTCCTTTCTTTCTGGATTTCCTATCTTTAAATGTGTCCGCTTTTGTACAGTTTTCCTTTTCTATTTTTCCTTACCCAACCTTTTCATACCAAAATGACCACAAAGTACATTTTGCAAAAAAATTGTAATCTCTGCTTTAGATGGCATGCCCACAAATTGATGCCCACACTGCATGACTATCTGGGGTAGCATTCGGTCGCTGCTGTTTTCAGACTGCACGATGGATCAGCGACAGGGGGTTTCACACTGCATGACTTTACTATAGGAAGAATCGGCGACAACTTTGTCATGGTCCGCAAACTACGTCTCACAACCAAACGCACGCGAGAAGTGACAAGGAAACAACGCAAGGTCACTTGTGTACTCACGTGAGACTGGAATCATAACTCCTCCCCGAACATTCAGCTGACCTATATGTTGCCCTCTCATTGGCTGTAGGTCATCGCTGATTTTATTATTAGTTAGAACACATTTCACACGACATGCTTTTGAATTGCCGACAGGTCCAGATATTTAGCATGCCAGATATCTCAGGGGTGTCGGCGATTCTCTTGGAACGCGTGCTTGATAATTCACGCTGTGTGATTGTCATTTGCACGAGCAAATATTTGCCTATGATTTCGGACATTTATCAGCAATTTCTCAAAACCTGTCGGCGGGTCAAAATCAGGGCTAAAATCGGCATTAGAGACAAAAATGGTTGGCTAAACACGGCAGATCTAATCTTTCTGCTGAAGATACAATCAGAGTGCTTAGGGGTTTAACTATCCATAGGGCAGTGGTTCTCTTTTCGGCTTGCGTACAGTGCATCAAAGAAAACTCATGACATGAACTCTTTCCCTGCCAATGACGAGTTTTTACAGCAATCCATATTTCTGCTATTATCCACTAGGTGGTGCTCTTACCCAACTTATAAAACACTGAAGCATCCACTGATCCAAAAACAGTATTGTGTATGTTTTTATAGTCGTTTATGAATCTGATCTCTACACTGAAAAAAATTATTCATTGAATTTAATCAATTTTTTGGGGTGGGTGGTTGCGGTCATTTTGTTTAAGCTACATTTAAACAAAAAAAGATTAGTTAAGTAAAATAAAATGAAAAACTTTTGTTTGGATGTAGCTTAAATGGATTGATTGCAACCACTTACCTTAAAAAAATTTATTAAATTCAATGAATCATTTTTTTTCAGTGTAACAAAAATACAATTATCTTATCTTAAAGGTGCAGTGTGTAATTTTTAGAAGGATTTCTTGACAGAAATGCAAAACAATATACAAAACTATATTATCGTTATATCATTATATATTATCTTTTTATCTACATACACAGAGGGACCCTTACATGGAGGTCGCCATTTTGTGCCGCCATTTTTCTATAGAAGCCCTTAAAGGCGGAGTCCACGATGTTTGAAAGCCAATGTTGATATTTGAAATCACCTAAACAAACACGCCCCTACCCCAAAAGAATCTGGACCTTCGGTTGACAGACCCGCCCCACACATATGCAACCCAGCACGGATGGCGGTTAGTAGACACGCTCCTTACTGCTGATTGGCTATCAGTGTGTTTTGGTAGTCGGCCCGTCTCCTTTTCCAAAGCGTTTTTCAAACATCGTGGACTCCGCCTTTAATGGACAAATTTTTTTGTCTCCGACAATGACATGTTTGTCCGGTGGCGGCTACCGTAGCTTTTCTATGTGTTTTAAAAGCATGGGGTGAGCAGTGGACTAAAGACCGGGTTATACTTTTTTCCGCGGAGGCGGACGCGAGCAGCTTTCCAAGTATACTACACGCGGATGGCCGCGTTTGACACTATACGCAATACAAATGATTTCTTATTCAAATTATTAGTCTAACAGGCAGTCAGGCAGTGGCAGCGTTTCACGAAAACCTAGGGTATGGCAAAAATTATTCGTACAAGAAGGCCATTCAAATAACGAATCTATGAAGCCACATTATATCCATGTGTACATACTCCACCAACCTGTATAAAATCATACTATGATTGCACGGATGTACACTTACTGACAACAATACGGAAGCAATACAATTGAAAAACAAAAATAGAAATCATGGTTGTTTAAAATGCTTTTCAAATGTTGTCATTCTTAACTAAGTGCAACTCCAGCAACAGATAAACTAAAACAAGATAATATCAAAACATACTGTAACATCCCTTCACAAATCTTGTCATGACAGCCGCCAATAAACACTAAACACAATAAAGACTTTTAATGAGGTGATAGAGCACCCGTAGTTAACCCAGCCAGCTAACCAACTAAGACTAAAACACTAAATAAAACTCTTAGTAAAACAGGGCTAAATGCAAAAACAAGTCTTACCTTTTGTCGTCGTGCAGTTTTTATTCCACAAGTCGCCATATTCAAAAACGCGCGCAAATAATGAATACACTTAGACTGCGCTACAATTTCCCAGTGTAAGAGAACCTGTTTATTTATCCACAGAGAACAAATCATTTTACTTCTGGAATAATGTATGCAATATGCATTGCGCAAGTGTGGGGGAGAACCGTGAGTCTGTCTGAATGTTAAAACAAAAAAAGGAGTTTACTTGCGAAAATAAATATTATAACAACAGCGTCATCATGAAACCTCCTGCCAGGACTTCAAGCTGCGCTGCAAGCAAGAACGACAGGCTGATGACATCAAAGTACCGCGAGGGTGAGGCGAGAAATCATCGGAAGAGTTTGCTTTCAAACCGCTCTCGCGGCACGTTGATGTCATCCACATGTCGGTTCTTGTATTATAGCATGACGTCAAGCACACGTGTAAATTATCCATATTAGTAATGTACCAATGTTCAGATATGTTCTACTGAAAATATTTAAAATTATCTTTAATGAGCATCATTACAGCCTGTTGATTTCTGGTGTTTTGTCTGAATGCTAGGGTATGGCCATACGCAAACGCTGCCCCTGCCTTCAGGGCAGCACTGATTTGGCGACATTAACAGTACATAAAAACATTAGGATAGGTGAAGAAAAGTAACCGATCCAGCATTGCAAACACAGTTTAGAACAATCAACAAGACAACAAAGAACAGGAATCAAACATTATGGTAACAAACATGCTCCACAGCTTTCTGATCTTGCAAGAAGTAAAAGTTAAAGGAGAAAAATGATAGTGTGTGTGCAAATGCTGTCTATTTCCTTTGTATAATTGTTTATAGTGGAGTGTCCTGTCGAAATATTTTCACGCGCATGCGCTGTTGTACGCGGACTGTACGCACACTGTCCGCGCGGTCTCAAATTTTGGGCTGCACACGGACGGTCCGCGCAGCCGGCCTCGGACCCTCCTGATGACGAAAATTACATCATGCGGACGTCCCTAGTATACTTTCCGCTTAAGCCGTTGGTTGCAATTCACAACCTCACCACTAGATGCCGCTAAAATTTACACACTGCACCTTTAAGAAACCTACCCATATATGAGAGGTGATAAAAAGAGGACAAATAAAGATAGGATGAAATGTTTTTTATTTGAAAGCAGAGGGGCTGTTTTTTTCATTTGAAATATTGTATGTTTTCTGGAAGGCAATAAACTTTTGTGAAAATCACAAAAATGCTGGCTACAGTAAAAAACAAATGACTGGCAGGGAAAGAGTTAAACAATCTCAGACTTGGAATCTGAACAATAATGCTACTTACCAACAGCACTACATTTGTATAATTGAATATCTTTTGTTTAATTCAGAGGTTTAATTTATGATAAATTAATGTATTTTATAAATGTCATAAAACTGGCACCATCTCACGCCTGCCTTCAAGTTTGAGAACCACTGCCATAGGGTAACAAAGGAAAACAAATATTGTATCTTTGCAGTGTGTTTGGTCAGAAACAGAACTTGATTTTGACAGGAAGTGTAGAAACTTGAGCAAAGGCGTAAAGTTGAGTGGCATTTTAAAGGCGTTTGAAGGCAGGTGAGCCACAGAACATCTGGGAACAAACTATACAGCTCAATCGTGTCATTTTGTTATTGTCAATTATTTCCTACTTTGTCAGTTGTTTATTAGGTCTCTCCCCTCTCTCACATTGCTCCGGTTTTTTGCTCCTATGTTTTATTTTTCTCTTGATCCCACAGAACTTTCACTTCCTTAAGGCTGATAAAGTAACTCGTACTAATTAGACACTAAACTCTGTGCATCATTTCTTTCCCACCCGAGTGGAATCAACTTGGAGTCTAAGAGAACCCTTAAAAAACTTTAATTGCGCTTCGTACCAGTGGCATAAATCCTTTTAATTGGTTGTAGTTAAGCTCCAGGTACCACAAAATACATTCTGCATCTCTAGCATTCGCGAACCATTGCCCTTTCCCCACGCCTGCCGCAATAATATTGTTTTGAACTGGTCATATATAACCATTAAGCACTGTTTCACCAAGTGCATTATAGCAAAACCTAGCAAGTTTTTCGAAAACCTTGTCCATAAAGCAGTAAAAACATTTTTCTTACCTCATTGCAGAATTGTTTTTTTTCTTGTTTTAAGCACAAACCTTAATAACCTCATTTTGCCAGTGCTGTACAAATAAACTTAAAGTCTCGAAGCCTTACTATCTTTCAAAATTCGATTTTTACTGTTGCAATCCGTAACATTTTGGGTTTAAACATAAGCAAGTATATAAAATCAGTGTTGAAAACTGTCACCGTACCCCAATTCACAACGGTAAGCTTACATAATAATTCATAATTTGAGCTGCCGGGTCCAATTTTGCAAGAAATGTCAGTTTGACATCATATTACTTAATAAATACTACTGTAATTTTATGTTTAAAAACAGAGATGTAGAGAAAAAAGTTTGTTTTTAAAGGGATAGTTCACCCAAAAATTTATATTTGCTGTTTATGTTAGTGAAATTTTTTCTTCAGTCGAACAATAAAGAAGATATTTTGCAGAAACCGCAGTGCTCTGTGATTCATATGGGTGATTCTCACGAAAACTTGGTTTTAAAAATGTCAAGCATGAAAATGTAAAAATTGCTTAAATGTACTTTTTTCCCCACCAGACATTGAAAAACAAAGTCTGGAGTAAATGGGAACATTAATTTAAAAACTTTTACTTATCATTTAACACTTTTTGTAACATAATTTAAAAAATTTGTCCTAAAAAATCTCATTACCGCAACAGTCAGAAAACATCAACACTGACATATTTTCAAAATGACATGACAAACCTGAAAGAACATAATTTGGAGATTCTGCACATGCATTTAAAATCAAACTATTATGCTTCTATTAATTAAATTAACATTTAATAAGCATCTGTTGCGGTAATGATAATCAAAATGTCGTGTAAGCATTCTGACAAGACAATAATTCAAATTAACTGTAAAAAAATGATCTTACCTGGTAGCCATCTTGAAGTAACTGGTCCATGTGCTTGGTCACTCAAAATCAAACTTTATTAAAATTCTGTATGTGTGCTTAAACTGTTCTCAAAAAGTGTTGCGGAGGATGAGAACATCAGGCATGGACACATAATTTTCCTAATTTTTCTTCATTATTATTATACATGAATATTCAGTAAATATTTTTTCTGTCATCTAAAGAAGTCTAGCAAAACATCCATTTATTTTTTTCTTAATATTTTTGTGGTAATTTGATTAAATTACAACATAACGCGTGTTCAAACACAGCCGGACACATTGCGGTAATGAGAATTTCAGCAGAAAATGAGATAAAATTTCCACTTATAAATTCTTATGTTGAAATCACACATTGTGCAAGGTAGAACACAGTATTGTGTTAATTCTGATGCATTTTAATGTTACTATATTACACATTTTAAAGCTAAAATCATTAGTGCCGTGGTGTTTCAATGGTTTCGTGAGAATCACCCATATATGCAAGTAAATGGTTTCCGCCACTTTAGCCCTTTTCACGCAGAAAATACATAGAAAATGCGTCCGGGATTTGTCCCGTATCGTTTGATTGTTCATTCAAACTGCAATAATTTTCCGGAAACTGTGTGTCCATTCACAAACAAGGCGCAAAGATCCCGTAAAGACATGTGACATTTTCAAAGTCCTGCATTTGGTAGTTTTTTTCATAGCGTCTGAAGTTTGCTAATTGTCTGTGATTTCTCTCTCGCTTTTTTGTTTATGACAAGATCATAAGGAGCGAGTGATGTGCTGTTCTGTCATGCTGGTGAATGATCTCCGCTTCAGTGCCAATAGTGACAAGCTCCCTGATCTCTGCTGCAGTCCAGTTTGCAGACACTTCACGTCGTGAATGTTAATCTGCATGTACTGTAAATCCCCTGTGTCAATGAGCTGAACCATAACTTCTTGTTGCCATGATTCGTGCATCCTCACTACGGCACGCCCCTTACGGCTTTGTTTCTGCCTCTTGTTACTAGGTCCCCTTTACGGGAGCGATCCCAGAACATTTACAGAATCCGTTTGTGTTCACACGCTGAGTGAAAAAGTAAAAAATGCAGATATATCCATTAAAAAAGTGAACCAAACGCCTTCTGGTAACATATTGATGTCTTGTGAAGCCAATCAATTTATTTTTGCAAGAAATTAAACATTATTTCCTAAGGGGTCACAATTTCTATTTTAAATCGAAATTGATCGAAATTAAGTCAGAACCTCGAACTTCGAATTAAAAAAATTGAATCGTCGATGCTGCCACGTCCCCATGTCACGTCCGGTCGGCTTGCCACGCGGGAAAAAAACACGTGTTGAGTGCTGCGAGTCAACCTCCTCTAACTTAGCTAGCTACAGCGAGTTAAAAGATAGCATGTCGGAAATCATTTACTTGCATTATATGAATCACATAGCACTGCAAAATATCTTCTTTATTTTTCTACTGAAGAAAAAATGCCACCAACATATCGGATGGCCTAAGGGGGATTAAATAAACAGCATATTTTCATTTTTGGGTGAACTATCCCTTTAAGGAGATTGAAAATGATGTTAGAATAAAAAATAACTAATTTCCTTAAAATCTGCTGCTCCATTCATTGACAATTTTGTGATTTATTTCCCCTGCTACTAGTAAGCTGTAGTCCTCTCAACTAAGTTGAACACATTTCACCATGTTTCATTTCACAGAATACCACATTGAATTTCCCTCATAATTAGCACAGAGAATCGCAAGAAAATCCTGCACATTTTATCCGAGCCTGCTAATGACTTATTTATTGGTGTCTTGCGGAGATTTAAATTTCATCTTTTTCATCAGAGATACAGTGTTGAGATACAAGCACACGGGTCTCGCACAGCGGGTTTTTCATTTTTATTTGGGATTAAAGGTGCATGCGTGTAATTGGTGAGAGAAGCGGGGGCTCGTCCGGGATCCTCTCTCTTTGTGAACTCTTGGTTTTGATGTCTGTGCCGTCTCTTCAATGTGAGAAGCTACGCTGATAGTGTCTGAAAACTCTTTCTGATTATCGCCCTTGTGCTTCTCTTCCACCTCTCAATTTATGCTTTGCTTTTTGTCTCCCCCACAGTGACAAGAGAGTAAAGATCTGGCATTCGAAGATGGGAAAAAGAAGGTGACAGTCCTGACTGTTATTGGTGCCTGCCATTTTTAGGCTGTCTGCTAATTTAAGCGGTCACAACCTTATCGGGTCTGAATCTGACCTCGGCGCAGTCCAGGGGTCGACCGTCCTTTTTCAAAAGGGCAGTTTTGTTGACCTCTTATGTCAATAAGACACAGTGGTCTGTTCTGATGACAACCCTTTCAACTGCCTGATTCTGGAGCGTGACGCATGAGGAATAATGACAAGGTGAAGCTTCAAAGAGCTTCTAGATGTTTTGTTTTTTTTTTTTGGTCAAAACACATTTGACCCTGAAGATGTAGAAGATAGTGTCCGACTGCACTTTTTTTTTACAATTTCAGCCCGTCGGGGACACAGAAGACTCCCAAGATGAAGGAAGGAAGACCACTTAAAGTCAAGTGGCACAAAACTTTTGTTATTCCAAATGATTTTGGTCATTTGGCAAGTAGCTTTTCCAGTGATTATCCAGAACATTCCATATAAAGACCCTAGATGCTTGACACTTAAAGTTGAGCAGATACATCATTCCTAATCTCATTTCTAAAACATGTTGTGCAATAGTGCGAACTTCCACCCATTTCAATGTCCACAGAAGGTTTCTCCGGACATTTCAAGTGACTAACGGCTACTTCCTCCACCGACAAAGCTGGTCACAACTTTCCCTCCGTCCTTTTCTGTGTTTTCCGTTGCTGTGAATATTATGTTTAGTACCTCAGGTTTAAATTAGGGATGTAATTTGGGATTTTGGTCATGACAGGATCCCAGCTTTATTATCTTTTAGTTGTGTGAACAGAGGTCTCAGAAGTGTAAGCAGTATTACAAATCTGCCGAGTAGGCATTTTGAGGGGTGTGTGTGTGTCTAATAAGCCCATCTCATCTGGGGACCGTTGACACCGACACGAGCAAGATGTTCTCCTTAAGTGTGCAGAAATAGATGCTGCCTCAGGACTAAGCATTTGATCTCATGCCGTGATGCCCGTCAGGGTTTCATATTGTTGGACACCTTTGTGGTAAATTTTTTGATGCTTTTCTTACAACATAATCTAATTTGGTCAATCATTGTTTTTTATATTGGGATCCACTTATGATGTGTGGTAAAAAATTTGCACAACAACTATTGATTCAGGGGCAACTTGTTATGGTCTGGCCCATGTTATTTCATTATTGAAGGGACTGCTCACTAAAATATCATTTATATGTCCTTAAACTATATATCCGTCTCTCATTGCCCAAGCCATTTCTTGTCTTGGTTAAAAACTAAGGTTGAGCAGAATGTCCATGAGGCTTTTTTCTCATAAAGAGAAGGTCATTGTGTAGAAAAGAGCACTTGGTACATTACACTAGATTCCTCCATCATACAGGAGGGAGTAAATAAATCAAACTGAAATGAGGTTGTAGCCTAAAGATACCAAACACAGAAGTCTTTACATCACAGTAGAGCTGTTGGTTGCCTACCAGCTTACTCCAGTACAAACATCCGCTGACAACCAAGACAGCAGTGTTAAACTAGGTCAAATTAGTTACTGTTTTCTCCCAAGCTTCCTCCTCTTAAAAAAACACCCTGGAGTTTTATTCTCAGTTAAATGAAACGGGAAGCCGCCTCCTCTGTGTTGAAGAATACGGCATGCCTGATGGGGGTATGTGGGTGTTGGCAAGCTTGTCTTGGTAGAACACATGCAACTTTGTTTATTTTTAAGGCATCAATCTTGCAGCGCCACGCGCCGCTTCCTTCCCAAGCTTTCTGTGATTTACGGTCTGTTGTAATGAAACATATCTATCACTCTTATCTGACATCCTTTTCTGGTGGCCCCCTGGCAATTCCTTTACGCTGCAGCCTGGTACACGAGCCGTTGTGCAAGGAAAGTTTTTATATCCTGGTTTATCTGATGAACGACCCATGGTACCGATCTACCCGTCTGCTAGGAGGGTAGTGGGATTCCTAAGTGCCAAGAGCTTATTCTGTATCGAATATAGTAATGATAAGAATTTCATCCAAATGTGCAAATTCGCTTCTGTGCTGTTTTGCAAATACTGGTTTATTTCGGGGTTTTTAGTTGAATGCATTGTGACGTCACAAAGCTGCTATCAGTCTTTAAAGCTACAATAGAGCTTTTGTTGTATGAGCGAAGATATTCATATGATGACACAACTGGTGTTGGGTTTGGGGGTTTGTCTAGTATTAGGGATGCCAATCCAGATCCAGAAAGGCCGCTGCAGAGTTTAGATCCGACTCTAATCAAACACACCTGCTTGTAATATTTTAGTAATGCTAAAGATCTGTTATGAGTTAAACTGCACTGTAAGAAGTAAAAGTTGGATCAACTGGAAAAATTACTTTTATTGTTAATGCCTAAAATCTGAATCACTTGTTTTTTTTTACTTTTTTTACTTTTAAAATTACTTCAGTTGGTAACACCTAAAATATTTAAACATTTCAACTCAGATATTTTACTTAAAGTGAGAACTTTTAGGTTGAAAAACTTCAAATTTAGGCATTACAAATTAAAGTTATTTTGATCCAAGTTTATTCAGCTTTTACTTTTTACAGTGTGTAAACATTCTTGTTGCATTTTTAAGTTAAATCAACTTGAATTTACAATTAATTTCACATTTCTTGACTTATTGCGGTAAATTGTTATAAATTATAAAATAAAGTTGACATACAGCAACTGAGAATTTAAAATTTAAAGAAACCCCCTTACTAGTCAGGAAAGTTTAAATGAATTGTAAATTTAAGTTGGTTTAACTTAAAAATGTAAGTGCAGCAAGGAATTTGTTACAGTGTAAACAAATGGTGCTAAATAGCACCAAGTTTGATCCAAGTTGATTCAACTTTTACTTTTTACAGTGTGTAAACATTCTTGTTGCATTTTTAAGTTAAATCAACTTGAATTTACTATTAATTTCACATTTCTTGACTTATTGCAGTAAATTGTTATAAATTATAAAATAAAGTTGACATACAGCAACTGAGAATTTAAAATTTAAAGAGAACCCCTTACTAGTCAGGAAAGTTGAAATGAATTGTAAATTTAAGTTGATTTAACTTAAAAATGTAACTGCAACAAGGAATTTGTTACAGTGTAAAAAATGGGGCTAAATAGCACCAAGTTTGATCCAAGTTGATTCAACTTTTACTTTTTACAGTGTGTAAACATTCTTGTTGCATTTTTAAGTTAAATCAACTTGAATTTACTATTAATTTCACATTTCTTGACTTATTGCGGTAAATTGCTATAAATTATAAAAATAAAGTTGACATCCAGCAACTTAGAGAATTTTTAATTTAAAGAGAACCCCTTACTAGTCAGGAAAGTTGAAATGGATTGTGAGTTTAAGTTGATTTAACTTAAAAATTTAAGTGCAACAAGGAATTTGTTACATTGTAAAAAATTGTTCTAAATAGCACGAAAAGCTCGTAATCATGGGGGAACCATTTTTAGTGCTATATAGCACCTATGACGAACCATAAGGGGTTAATGTAGCACCAATATAGCATAACTTATGGTTCTACAGAGCACAACATAGGTGCTATATGGCACTTAAAATGATTCCCCCATCATTACGAGCCAGTAATCAATTTTTTTTTTTTTGAGTTTGGGACTGTATAGGTTAAGTGTGTTTTATAAAGGTGGAATCTAAACATTGCAGGACAAAACAGGATTGGTTTACCCTTTATTAGCCGTAACCCTTTTAAAAGTCAAATGTGTATGGCGGAGCTATTTGCATACTGTATAGCTCATATACATACATACATATTTATGAGAAAGAATGCGGTAGGGGCTTCTTCACCCTTTAGGTTGATGCGTTCAGTTATTAATCCTGCCTATAGATTGCAGCTTGTGCATTTGTACGTTTTTTTTTTTTTTTTGGCAGTAGCTGTTCTGCACCCTCATTACAGCAGTGTTTTATCTTCATTAGACTGTGTATGGGTTTACAGTACATTACAGTAGAACCATTAGGCTACTGTATAGACTAAATGAACCAATGTTTTTCATTTGTTCCATTTGTCAACCGCAAATGAGTAATTCCCTCATAAAGCGCAATGTAATTTGGATGTTTTCTTCTACAGACTTGGGAATGAAGCCAAATGTATTGAATAATAATCAGCGCCGTCTACTAAAGAATCGAGTTGAAACTGTGAAAACAAATGCTGCTACCATCACGCATCTCTTCGTAAAATGTTTTTGGCTTTAGAAAGAGATCAGATGATACGCGTCAAACTTGCTGCCAAAGTTTGGTTAAAAGAATCGCTTGCACATTTCGATACGTACTACATTTTCACTGGATTAATAACTCTGCAATATTGTTTAATGCTCAAATCTCCGTGTGTACACTGTTCATTTTACCTTAATAAGTGCCCCCTCATTAGTGAGATTACAGAAGACTGTTTGTCTTAAACTCATTTCATTTTAGAAATGGAAAACAATACCATTGATTTTTAAAGCATTTTTTTGGGGTAATTTGTAGTATTCTTGGGAGAGGTGCTTGTAAAATGTGCTCTGTATTGTTAAATTGGCTTGCAAAAGCAGTTGCATAACATCCAATCGTCGTATCTGAAAGCAGTATGCATTGGTTCACCGAGCAGCTTTTAAGATTGACAAGTACAACCTTAAACACTTAACGCTTTTAAAGCCATGCCAGTCAATGGCCTGCGGTTCATGGTGCTTTGCAGTCTTAAATATATTTGAAGCTTTTAGGGTTGGGTATCTTCCTTATGTCGTTCAGCTTCATCGCTGTAGTTCCCTGGTACTTTAATCAGAGATTTTTTGTGTTTTTAAGGTGTATTTCATACATTTCGGCCAGTGCTTCATGCTGTATATAGACACAAACTAAGCTTTTTTTGTTGACACTTATCAATATAAGACCACTGATTACCATACCCTTATATTTACTGGTGGTACTATGTACAGTTATACCATCGTCTTTGATATATACTGTACAATTAATGTAGTATGGAAATGGTATTTATGTGGCAAACCAAGGTACTTCCCAAAATACTGTGGTACTCACAAGTGTAGCGCTAACCTGGATAACTGAGCCCTAGCCTGTGGCTTTAACCGAAGGTAAGCAGGTTTGCATTGCCAATTTAACTTTTCCAGCAGCCTGACCCACAGAGCCACACTGCACTACGCCTTAAGCCTTACCTCTTTCATCACACTGAGAACGCTGCTTTTAAATGCCTTATGCATAAAAAACATTTAAACGGGGTGCTTTCTAGTTACCTGGCAACCCAGGTATGCAGTTAATGCACAGATTAGAAACGACATTTGAGTAATAAAGACTAAAGGCTTAAATTAAAGGTTTTGACAAAACAATCTGTCAACGGGCCGACAGCATCGTAGAGCCGTTCAGCTGCTTGAGTCAATGGAAAACTGCTGACTTAAGTTTAGCGTTATCGATCTCCATGAGTAGGTAAAGGCGGCTGCGTAGAGATTGCAAACAGCTGGCGTACCAACCAACAAGGTTACAGGTGCCTTTTATTGCACAGACTTCTCCCAAGTATATTGTAAATGATTGTACAGATTTTTTGTTACTTGTGCATGTGACCAAACTGGGTGTAAAATATCTGCTTGTAAATATTGTACATGGTTTTATTTAATGATGGTTCATTCCTTCAGAGAAATAAAAAATGTATTTAAAAATATATATTGTATTTCGTTGTGTATTTTTCAAGGGCATTTTCTGGTCTGTATCCAGGTCATGCATTTATGTTCCTGTTTTCTTCCTATCAGGTTATTTACTATCAGTTCAGTCTTTCAATTACAGTTCATTTCCCTCTCATATCCTGTCTGTGATGAGCCTGAACTGTACTGTATAATCTATCCATGTAGAATCAGTGACTCACTTTCATCAGTAATTGTATCAAAACATCACTACCTACAGGTGATCTCACAAAAACACATTTCTGACACTTTTTACCCTAACAAACCAAAATAAATATTTCACAGATGGGGTCACAAATTAGTCATTACTGTTTTCTACATAAAATCATCCTAGAAACTATTCTGTGAAAATCAATGTTACATCAAAGAGTGAAATCAAACTTTGATACTACTAATTTTATTAGTTTGAGACATTAGCCTGAATTTCATAGACAGGGTCACAAATATACACTCAACTAAAGGATTATTTCTCATTAATGCAATTTTCTAATCAACCAATCACATGGCAGTTGCTTCAATGCATTAAGGTGTGTGGTCCTGGTCAAGACAATCTCCTGAACTGAATGTCAGAATGGGAAAGAAAGGTGATTTAAGCAATTTTGAGCGTGGCATGGTTATTGGTGACAGACGGGCCGGTCTGAGTATTTCACAATCTGAAGAACACAAAGAATGGTGTGAAAAGGGAAAAACATCCAGTATGCGGCAGTCCTGTTGGCAAAAATACCTTGTTGGTGCTAGAGTTCAGATGAGAACTGATTCAAGCTGATAGAAGAGCAACTTTGACTGAAATAACCACTTGTTACAACTGAGGTATGCAGCAAAGAATTTGTGAAGTCACAACACGCACAACCTACAAATAGGAAAAAGAGGCTACAATTTGCACAGTCACCAAAATTGGAAAGTTGAAGACTGGAAAAATGTTGCCTGATCTGATAAGTCTTGATTTCTGCAGAGTCAGAATTTGGCTCAAACAGAATGAAAACATGGATCCATCATGCCTTGTTACTACTTTGTAGGCTGGTGGTGGTGGTGTAATGGTGTGGAGGATGTTTTTTTGGCACACTTTATGCCCCTTAGTGCCAATTGTGCATCGTTTAAATGCCACAGCCTACCTGAGCATTGTTTCTGACCATGTCCATCCCTTTATGACCACCATGCACCCATCCTCTGATGGCTACTTCCAGCAAGATAATGGACCATGTCACAAAGCTTGAATCATTTCAAATTGGTTTCTTAAACATGATAATGAGTTCACTGTACTAAAATGGCCCCCATAGTCACCAGATCAGACGGCAGCTTCTTGCCCTAAATGTGCATGCCACAAATTTCCATCAACTGCAAGATGCTATCCTATCAATATGGGCCAACATTTCTAAAGAATGCTTTCAGTACCTTGTTGAATTAAGGCAGTTCTGAATGTGAAAGGGGGTCAATCACAGTATTAGTATGGTGTTCCTAATAATCCTTTAGGTGAGTGTATAATGTGTAGGCCCCATTTAATTACATTACATTCTACATTTTAGAAATGCTGGGTTTTAACCCATTGTTAGGTTAAGTTTAAATGAGAAAATGTCCATATTTGACCCAACCCAACAAGTGTACCATGATGTTTAAATATTTAATGATTGACATATAGTTAGGTGCATAAATATTTGGACAGAGGCACATTTTGGTTTATTTTAGCTGTTTACCAACATTTTTTCCTGTAACAGTCATGTAATGAATATTGGCTTAAAGGCGTGGTGCATGATTTTTGAAAAACACTTTGTAAATAGTCGGGCCGAGTACCAAAACACACTTTTAGCCAATCAGCAGTAAGGGGCATGTCTACTGACATCATTGCCCGGGGTGTGTATGTGTGGGACGGGTCTATCAAAAGAAGGTCCAGATTCTATTGGGGTATAGGGGTGTGTTTGTTTAAGTGATTTCAAATGTCAACATTGGCTTTCAGAAATCATGCACCCCGCCTTTAAAGTGCACACTCTCAGATTTATTTAAAGGGTATTTACGTCACATCCAAATTAGGTTAGGATTTAGGAATTACTGTAAAATATGAAGCTCCCCCTACAAAGGGGCCAAAAGTTATGGGGCAGTCGAGTTCAAAGCTGTTTTATAAACATGAATTGTCTATTTTTAAATAATTTCCTCATAAATAAAAGCCTGTTAAAGGTCTGGAGTCGATTAAAGTGTGGCATTTGCATTTGGAAGCTGTGAACCCACATTATGTGGTTCAGGGAGATCTCCATAAGTGATAGAGACAATAGGTTTTAAAACGCAACAAATCCATCAGAGAGATCGAATAAAGAAGAACATACTGGTGAGCTCAGCAACAAACCCTGTGAATGATCGCATTATCTTCTCCATGATAAAGAAAAAACCTTTACAATGTTCAGACAAATGAAGAACACTGTACAGGAGGTTAAGATGTCAATCAAAATTATAAAGAGAAGTTATTACAATGAGAAATACAGAGGGTTAACCACAAGATACATAAGCCTCAAGAATAGAAAGAGAAGATTAGACTCCTAAAAAAGTCAGACAAGCTGTAAAATAGCTTCATTTGGAAAGATAAAACTAATATCAACCTGTATAAGACTAATGAGAAAAAATGATATGAGATGTTCTTGGCCTTCTCTGATACGAGCAGACAACATTTTCAATTTTCAGGCAGTGTGATTGCATTTCCATGCATGGTTTCCTAAAGCAATGGGTCGCTGGTGTGTTTTGGTGATGTAACAGAAGACAGAAACATTCAGATTAATTTTTCGTTTATGAGTTTTTTTATCATGCAGAGTATAACACGATCATCCACCACTGTTATATGGACGTTCAGGATTTGTTTGTTGCTGAGCTCACAGTGTGTTCTTCTTTAGTCAGGATGTACCAAATTGTTGATCTGGCCACTCTTAATGTTCCTGCATCTCTCTGATGGATTTGTTGTGTTTTTGAAACCTACCTATTGTCTGTATCACTTGTATGGAGATCTCCCTGAACCACATGATGTGAGTTCACAGCTTCCAAATGCAAATGCCACACTTAAAGGTGCAGTGTGTAAATTTTAGCGGCGTCTAGTGGTGAGGTTGCGAATTGCAATCAACGGCGTAGTCCACTGCTCACCCCTTGCTTTTGCAACACGTAGAGAAGCTTCTGTATCTGCCACCGGACAAACATGTCATCGTCGGAGACAACTTAGTAAAATAATTGTCCGTTAAGGGCTTCTGTAGAAACATGGCGGAACAAAATGGCAACTTCCATGTACGGGGACCCTCTTTGTATGTAGATAAAAAGGTCTCATTCTAAGGTAACAAAGACATAACGGTTCATTATGTGGCAACAACTGTGGCTCAGGTGTTATGAGAGCCCAGGTTGCAATCAGCTCTTCTGCATTGTTGGGTTTGGCATATCGCATCTTCCTCTTTACAATTCCCCATCGATTTTCTATGGGGTTAAAATAAGGCGAGTTTGTTGGCCAATTAATAACAGGGATACCATGGTCCTTAAACCAGGTACTGGTAGCTTTGGCAGTGTGAACAGGTGCCAAGTCCTGTTGGAAAATGAAGTCTGCATCTCCATAAAGTTGGTCAGCGGCAGGAAGCATTAAGTGCTCTAAAACTTCCTGGTATACGGCTGCGTTGATCTTGGACCTCAGAAAACACAGTGGACCAACACCAGCAGATGACATGGCACCCCAGACTGTCACTGACTGTGGAAACTTTACACTGGACCTCAAACGACGTGGATTGTGTGCCTCTCCTCTCTTTTTCCAGACCTTGGTACCCTGATTTCCAAAGGAAATGCAAAATGTACTTTTATCAGAGAACATAACTTTGGACCACTTAGCAGCAGTCCAGGAGCGAGATGCTTCTGACGCTGTCTGTTGTTCAAGAGTGGCTTAACATAAGGAATGCGACAGCAGGTCTTCCACTCTTTGTGAATCTCCCCCAAATTTTTGAATGGGTTTGGTTTGACAATCCTCTCCAGGGTGCAGTTATCCCTATTGCTTATACACTTTTTCTACCACATCTTATCCTTCCCTTCGCCTCTCTTTTAATGTGCTTGGACACAGAGCTCTATGAACAGCCAGCCTGTTTTGCAATGACCTTTTGCGTCTTGCCCTCCTTGAGCAAGGTGTCAATGGTCATCTTTTGAACAACTGTCAAGTCAGCAGTCTTCCCCATGATTGTGTAGCCTACAGAACTAGACTGAAAGACCATTTAAAGGCCTTTGCAGGTGTTTTGAGTTAATTAGCTGATTAGAGTGTGGCAACAGGTATCTTAAAAACTGAACCTTTTCACAATATTCTAATTTTCCGAGATACTGAATTTGGAATTTTCCTTAGTTGTCAGTTATAGTCATCAAAATAAAAAGAAATAAACATTTAAAATATATCAGTCTGCGTGTAATGAATGAATATAATATACAAGTTTCGCTTTTTGAATGAAATTAGTGAAAAACCAACTTTTTGATGATATTCTAATTATATGACCAGCACCTGTATTTTTAACTGTATAGCCTATATAATTGGCAAAAGTTTTGGGACACCCCTCCAAATCATTGAATTCGGGTGTTCTAATCACTACCAGTGAAAGGAACTCTTAATGCTTCATCATACCAAGACATTTTGGACAATATCATGCTCACAACTTTGTGGGAACCGTTTGGGGATGGCCCCTTTCTGTTCCATCATGACTGTGAACCAGTGCACAAAGCAAGGTCCATAAAGAGATGGATGAGCGAATTTGGTGTGGAGGAACTTGACATGAGTTCTGACCTCAACCCAATAGAATATCTTTGGGATGAAATGTGCTTTTAGAAGAATGCTCAAAAAACACACTCTCTAACCTTGTAGAAAGTCTTCCAAAAAGGGTTAAAGCTTTTATAACTGCAAAGGGTGGTCCAACTCTATATTAAACCCTATGGATTAAGAACGGGATGTCATTTAGGTTCAGGTGCATATAAAGGCAGGTGTCCCAAAACTTTTGGCAATATAGTGTATTTCAACTTGTAATATGAGGGAAACACTGCTTAACTGTCATGAAGTGAAGTGTTCATTCAATGGACCCTTTACTATTCTGTGAGCCCTGGGAGATAAGTTATCCAACGAAGAAGATGCCTTGTTTTTTTCAAAATTGTCAGAAAGCGGTAACATGGCTTTATTCATATGCAAATACATATATTAAACGGCTTTCCCTTGTATTTAAATTGCACTTGTTTAACGTCATTCCAGTTAAATACTAACTTTTGTTGTTATGACCACGTACAGTATGTCATGTGATGTATCATCATGGCGGATGTAGTACGTCCGAATTCATTTCAAACAATCCATATTCATACTATAGGCCTACAGTACCTACTGTTTTAATGGTCGATGAGTAGGTACTACATCTAATTCAGTACGTACTCTCACAGGATGCGATTTCGGATTCAGCGTTGGTTTCATGTAAAGTATACACTTTTAAAAACATGCTTGTTTACTTTCAAACCCGGGTTATTTCAGCCCAAAATGTGGAGTTGCTTTTTAACCCATTGTTGGATCAAATATAAACATTTTCTGGGTAATTTAACCCAATTGCTGAGTTTGTCCCTTTTTGGGGATGCGACCGTTGGTTGGTTCTTGTCACATGACCAGTGGTTGTTTTAACCCAATTGTTGGGTTATTGTCAATCAACGATGTTGAAACAACCCAGCAGTTGGGTTAAAATAACCCAGCAGTTGGGTCATTTTTAACCCGGCATTGTGTTCTGTCCAATAGTGACCCAGCCCTGGGTTAAAAACAACCCAGCATTTTTTAGAATGTATGCTTATGATTTTGGGGTGAGATACAGCTTGGATGTTTTCTTGACAGTTTCACAGATGATACAAATTACACATGCCATTCTGAACATGGAAAAGCCCTTGAGGGATATAAAAGATTCCTCTCTGAAACTGTGATATTTTCCTGACTAATGATGACAAAAACCTTGAATGACTAATAGTGACTAATGATGACAAAAACCTTGGATGCGACATTTCCAGCAGGTATTGATCGAGCTTTCTTTTTCTCGTTGGATGACTCTGAAAATGCAAAAACTTGAAACATTTCGGAACAAATGACAAAAGCAATGTGTTCGTAACAACTTTTTATTGACTTTGAAAACAGACTCAGACTCGGCCCCTGATGTTTTTACAGAGAGAGAGAGACGGAGCGTTCGGGTGCGATTTAAACGGCACTCGTATATCTTCGTTCTGTGTGTAAATGCGCATCATTAACTAGCGTGGGCGTGCTTGTCATCCTTTACTCGGGAGGACTGCGGGGAGATGATGGACGAATGGCATCAATGTGTGATTGTGACGATACACAGCCCTGAAATGCTACACACTGGTTTACACTCTGCAAAACATCCTCCGTCAGATCCCCTCACTTATTCGATTCATTCTTCAGTTTAAAGCAATAGTTCACCCTCATGCCATCCTTAACCCCTTATGAATGTCTGTCTGGAATACATAAAGTGTTCAGGACGCCCTTTCCCACAGTTGAATTGAATGGGGACTTGGGCTGTCAATGTCAATGAGGATCAAATGTAAATAAAACCCTGCCCCTAAAACCAAATTTACAGGGGCGAACCGATATGACAACACATCCTCACCCCATGTCGTCAATATTTGACGACACTTGACCATTCGTCAATATGTGACGGGGAGGGTATACCTTTCGCGTCATTTTTTGACGAACTGGGGACATCAATACTTTTACGTCCGTTGCATTCTCTTTCCTATTTTCTAACCATTTTTGCGTCGGTTTAGGGTTAGATTACGCAAAATTAAACAGTGTACGCGAAATTAAACAGTGTACGCGAAATTAAACAGTTGTCACCTGGCGTTGGGGTTAGAAACAGTTGTCACCTGGCGTTGGGGTTAGAGTTAGGTTTGGGTAGGGATGTCATTATGTAAATCTAACCCTAAACCGACGCGAAAATGGTAAGAAAATAGGAAAGAGAATGCAACGGACGTAATAGTATTGAAGTCCCCAGTTCGTCAAAAAATGACGCGAAAGGTATACCCTCCCCGTCACATATTGACGAATGGTCAAGTGTCGTCAATATGGGTGAGGATGGGTTGGATATGAATTTACCACCTTGTAAAATACCTACAGTACGAATTGCCACGTGATTGTGTTGAGACCAAGGTCCCCATTTACTTACATATTTACATTTATGCATTTGGCAAACACTTGTATCCAAAATGACTTACTGTGCATTAGGCTACAAGGTAAAGCCTTCATTTGATCAATGTGTGTTTTTTAGAAATCGAACGCTTGACCCTTGCCTAACGCAAGTAAGCTGCACAAACACCTATTAAATGGATAAAACCACCACGTAGATAGAAAACAACAAGCCTGTACTTTGCCGTCACTGTCTATAGTATAATAATGCTTAATGTGCTCTGAAGGAGATGTTACACAAGCAGTAAGACATTAGCACAAGCCTCTCATTCATTTCCGTGTATCTCGCCAAGGCACATCTGCCGGTTGTTGGCGTCGCCGCCCCCTTGGCCAAGCATCTGAACCCGTCGAGCCGCGGTGGTCTCCGCTCCCGGTGCTCTCAGGGGCCACCGCTGTTTCCTGTGGAGTCTGCTGAGGGGTGATAATGAGAGATTGTGTGGGAGAGATGGAGGACTGTGCCGTGGCTGCTCTGTGATCAGTGGATGTGGAGGGGCCAGGGCTCATTGAGCTCACCACAGGGGGGCCGTTGTCTCTGTTCTGCACTAGGCTATGTGCACGCTCATGACCTGCTTTTACTCCCTCGGCAAGAGACTTCACTACCGAAAACAATCTGGAGGCTAAGAGAGATTTCAGTTGAGTAAGACGTTGGAGAGGGGAATGGAGAAAATAAAGCAGAATTATAAGAGAGGTGCAGGAGTGAGATTTGGATAAAATCAACTATTAGGATAGGGCAGTGGTTCGACTGGTGGGTCATGAATGACGTAGATCTGTTATTAAGCCAATTTATCTCAATTGAGGTTAAGTGAAGTGTTTAAGTTTTATCAAAATACAGAACTGTTTTTGAATGGTCGTCAAGGGAGATTTTTGCAGGCTGAACACAATATTTTACGAGGTAGCTAATTCGTATTCTTTCGTACGTTTTGCTTTTGCTCCAGCGA
Organism: Misgurnus anguillicaudatus; assembly: GCF_027580225.2. NCBI lineage: Eukaryota > Metazoa > Chordata > Actinopteri > Cypriniformes > Cobitidae > Misgurnus > Misgurnus anguillicaudatus. The sequence continues at coordinate 12,962,760 of NC_073350.2, forward strand.
CGTTGGGGTTTGGGGCGGAGTTAGGGGTGTGGTTTCAATATTGTTTTTTTAATGATAATCTTAAGTTTTTCTCATAGATTGTATTGTAAGACCCTTTCAAAGTTGGTGAACATTGTGACGTATTTGTGTGGGCGGGGCTTAGCTGGAGGCAGAAAGAGCCGCGAAGGCAATGTTGACAAGCTTAAACTAGCACATTTTAGGAGGGATTTATTAAACATGGATGCAGAAAAAGTTGAAAAACTCTCCGAATATGTACAGTCACTGATTCTGCGGGACACTGACAGCTATTTTTGTAAATTAACTCTCGCGATTTTAACCAGGTTTTGGATATTTCCTAGACATCATTTGAATTACTTTCGGGTGGATTGGGGAATTTTGTCTAGGCTTATTGTCTAATGTTACCTATCGGTGGGATAACTATGATTAGCATTGTGGATTATTTTAAGAGACCATTCAAAGGATGACACAAACATCTATCACTGTATGTTTGTTTAACATTTAAGCTAAACAATATCGCGGTTGACGACTTTTCACTTATAAAACTTGCTGATTTGTACTAGATAAAACCAACACAACAGTACATATGCATAGATTATTTTACCTGATATAAAGTGTGCACTGCAAACACGAGCATTATTTATGATCGTCTCCGTCCAGCCTGTACGCCGTATTGCATTCAATTACAACTGTCTTCTTGATTTCTGTGACGGAATGTCTGCCGGGATCTGGTAAAACTTTAGTTTGGAACCAAAAGTGCTGTTCCTTCTAATCTGGCAGCCAAAAACACAACAAGCGCGTCAGCTATGAGTTCCTACTTATTTTTGGCTTCCAGCTACAGCGGTGATGTCACAGTAACGTGGGCGATTAAGGGGTCTATAAAACATCGACATAGTGTCTGTGAAGTCACCGGTAGTGCTTCTTTTTTGAAGCACAAAGTGGGGGGAGCCAGCCGTCACCATCTTGACAGCGTGTTACCGTGTGGCATCTTGGATAACTAAAATGTGGTGGTACCAGAGGTTCCCGGTTGCTAAACCACACCAGCCTAGCTCCAGTACTCGAATTGGGGGGCTGTAGGGATCCAGGACCCCCCATAAGGTATTAGGGACTCCTTAAAGGAAGTAAAAATTATACTTAGGGGGTCCCAGATATTTTTATTTTAGTAAAGATATTGCTGAAAAAATCTGTTAGGATGCAGTAAATTTAATAAATAATGAATTATTTACACTATAAGGGTGATTCTCACGAAAACTTGGTTTTAAAAATGTCAAGCATGAAAATGTAAAAATTGCTTAAATTACCTTTTTTTCCCACCAGACATTAAAACAAAGTCTGGAGTAAATGGGAACATTAATTTAAAAACTTTTACTTATCATTTAACACTTTTTGTAACATAATTAAAAAAATTAGTCCTAAAAAAATCTCATTACCGCAACAGTCAGAAAACATCAACACTGACATATTTTCAAAATGACATGACAAACCTGAAAGAACATAATTTGGAGATTCTGCACATGCATTTAAAATCAAAGTATTATGCTTCTATTAATTAAATTAACATTTAATAGGCATCTGTTGCGGTAATGATAATCAAAATGTCGTGTAAGCATTCTGACAAGACAATATTTCAAATTAACTGTAAAAAAATGATCTTACCTGGTAGCCATCTTGAAGTAACTGGTCCATGTGCTTGGTCACTCAAAATCAAACTTTATTAAAATTCTGTATGTGTGCTTAAACTGTTCTCAAAAAGTGTTGCGGAGGATGAGAACATCAGGCATGGACACATCATTTTCCTAATTTTTCTTCATTATTATTATACATGAATATTCAGTAAATATTTTTTCTGTCATCTAAAGTAGTCTAGCAAAACATCCATTTATTTTTTTCTTAATATTTTTGTGTTAATTTGATTAAATTACAACATAACGCATGTTCAAACACAGCCGGACACATTGCGGTAATGATAATTTCAGCAGAAAATTAGATAAAATTTCCAATTATAAATTCTTATGTTGAAATCGCACATGGTGCAAGGTAAAACACAGTATTGTGTTAATTCTGATGCTTTTTAATGTTACTATATTACACATTTTAAAGCTAAAATCATTAGTGCCGTGGTGTTTCAATGGTTTCGTGAGAATCACCCATAAATGTGAAGTCTGTTTTTAGGCTATGTTGTGGTTTTAAATATGTGAGCACCCATTGCTAAGCGCATGCATGTTTAAACTAGCGCCACTCCAGTAAAGCTATAAGGAAAAAAAACTGGCTAACTTTAAAAAAAATTGAGAATAATAATTTTTGCTCAGCGTGGGGAGAGGGAACACTATTTAATGACATTTTGGAGGGGTAATATTCTCTTTATGTCTTAGTAATGTGTTGCCATTTTGGGTTTGCTGCTTTGTCATGTGGGGACCATAAGACTTAAGACTTGTTTTAATTTGAGCACTGCCGAGCTCGACGATAGTGACAGCAGCGCCAATCCACCTGTCACTCAAGTGGCCACGACTTTAATTAAGCGAAACTTAAATTCATACAGGTTTTAAACAACATGAGGACGGGGAAATGTGAACCATCCCTTTAATATAATATATTAAAATGAAAAATACTGCAGGAAGAACTTAATATATTAAAATGACTTGGCTTGTCAAAGTAAGAGAAAACTAAAATAGTGGTTTGTCAATGACCATGCGTCTAATCAAACTACAATGTCGAAAACTATAAATTGGTCAAACAATATAGTTCCTAGTCTTCTTTAAATGAAGAAGAATTTTCATTATTTTAAAGGTTTGGAACACAATATATTTTGTGCAATGAATTAAATAGCTGCTCTTGTTTATCAAATTAATTGTCTTTTTCCAGCTATGCAGCGTTATTAATTTCGCTATATGCAGAATCGCTAAGAGAAAGGAAAGCATAAAACCGGTGCCATGGGTAGAAAAAATAATCTTTCCCTCCTGTGGAACTGAAATTGAAGTTTATTGTGCCAGGATGCCAACACTGCTGTGATAGGCAGCGTGAGGGATAGGCAGACCTCTTCATTCACCCTATAAACGCTCAATGTCCATATGGACAGACACCTTTGAGGGAATAATTCCAACAGCAATATATATATAATTCAATTCATAGTTTTAATTCAGTTTACAATCCCAAGCAGATCAAGCTAATCCTGTTGTTTTTGGCACATCCCAAGATTCATAGCCAATAAAAACAAACTAATTTTAAACTGAACCTCAAAGCAGTATATATATATATGCACTTTACCAATCTATCATGTTTCACATATGCACACAAGTAATATATATAGTATATATAAGAAGTTCATCCCAAAGAGGGAATACAGTACACAAATATTAGCAGTTTGTACAGAGGGAAAGTGACATTTAAATCAGTTGATCCTCCTTAGATATACCTCAAAAGGTTGAACTTCATTGAGAACGATGTGGAACACCGAGTACCAGGCATGATTTTTCTTGTCTGTGGATAAAAATATCCATCCATCCATTCTCTTTATAGATAATGTGATCTCATAAGACATTTTTGAGATCCAGCACTTGCCTTCACATTTGCACTCCTTCCCACGCAAAGCTGTTCTTTGAAGTCTTTTAACAGCCTTTATTAAGAGCGTCTTAATTAGTCTTTCTCTTCTTCTTCTTCTTTTTCTCTTGATCCTCCTGCTGTCCAGCTAATGGCTTTTTCCAAGGCAGGAAATTGTATGAAACGAATGCCGAAATCAAATACGTGGCCATCCCGGTGTATCCGCCTATAATCAAGCACAGCGGCTGGATCAGTACGAACAGGCAGAACACATTGACCGAAGCGCTGTCGGGCAGCTCCACGCGGGCCTCCTTGCTGGCCTGCAACACGCCGAAAAAATAAATAAGAGCCACAGCTGGGTAAAATGCAAGCTCTACCATGGTTGCCAATGAGGGTGATCTCACATATAAACGAGTGGGTAAACCTGAGGAATGCAATGCAACACTTTCTGTGACCTTTCATCTGGCGTCAAGGTAAAACATTACCTTCTTGCTGAGATAACACAGGCGTGTTATCAGAGAGTGAAGTACAAGTTCCTTACCAAGCCCCCAAAGAGTGACCTTTACTCCCTAATGGAGGTTAAGAGTAAGCCAACAGCCGCCTGCGGGGCCGCTAGTATTAGCATCAAGTACATGAAAGGATGCAGCCGGGAGACCCCAGCTTTCCAACACATGCTTGGATTAGTTTAGTGCACTGTGCTTGGCGGAGATTAGGTCTGGGAACGGAGTCCTTTGAAAAAGTCCTTCACTCTGGAAACTGGGAAAAATGTTAGAAATTGCTCTCTGTTGCATATATATGTAATTTATTCATGAGCGTTTGCCAGACTTTGACAGCAGCTGACAGGCTTTCGAACACCTGTAAGCTGTTATCACTGTTAGATTAGGCGTCTATTCAAAAGATGGCAATACAATGGATATGATGTCACACAAATACAGGCTTAGGCGCCGAGCAGGATGGGAGGAAGTACATGCCTGTTAGGATTTGACCCTGGACCTTTTCACACCCATACTAATCATCTTATCAAGCGTTGCGAGGGTCCTCATTTGTACCGAACCCCCTTCAATTCACTGCATTTAACTGCACTCAGATGAGTCCTATTTCTGGCCCCTTTGACGCAATGTGGGAGAAACACAGTAATTAAAGCCCCAAAATCACAGTGAATGGTGCTGTTTGGCTGACATTATGGAAAACATTTTTTTCTCTCTCTTTGTTCTTTGTGGCAGCTTGGTCTTCCCATCTGGTGCATGTACTGGTCCTGCCTATTGGGCCAGAGTTCCAGTTTTGCATTCTGGCACCTCCGTCAGATCACCTATACGGCAGCGACACCTCTGCATGCTGTTTCGTTGGATATGAGAGGTCAGAGTTGAATATATAAGCACTGATTTTCCACATCGCTATGGTGTTGAAGGCACCACATGAGGCTCAATTAGACCCCCAATGTGTGTTTTTTTTCATCTGGTGAACAAAACAACCACCAGCCCCTCATCAGAAACACATCTGCACAATGGTGTCCACCCACATACCCATCCAGATGCCCACATGCTTTTCGTGGCCTTTAAAGCAATGACTCACTATGGAGGGGGTCTTGGAAACGTGGCCAATGATACCCACTGATCTCCAAACTGGTGCTTGCCTCTCCCCCAGGAGCTAAGACTATTCTACTTAAGTCATCCAATGATAAAGGGATAAAAACAATCACTTTGTTTTTAATAGACTCGCATCCTGGGGGAGAATGCAGTGTGGCTGCCAAAAACTATGAGGAGCAGGAACTACCCATGGCGACAAATATAGAGCAGAAGATATCTGTGTGAATTTACTGCCATATATTTGTTCTCTATATTGGTGTTTCTTGAAAACTGTTATTTGGCTCTGAAAAATGGTGCAGAAGAAAATAGCACTGCCCACTATATAGTAAATTAGATGTTTTTTACAATCCCAGATGGAAAGATAAAGATTAGCTTCATCATTAATACTGGTAGAGAGGTTAACTCAACAAATACTTGGTCTAAGATGTACTTTTATATGCAATTAAAAAAATGTTTTTGCAAATGGTGGGTGTTCTTTTCTGTACTTTTATTCAACACGTCTGCAGTAAGGGAGTTTTTTTGACGCGTGGCTTTATGGAGCTGTCCACGCGAGCTGGTGCTGAATTCATACACATTCATACAATCCGCTGTCTAAAACATGCATTATTTACTTTAGCATACAGTGCGAATGCGCAATGAACCTTTTCACATTGGTTGGACGCATCAGTGATGCTTTTTTATTCGTTTTCATGTAACGAATGCAATTACAATTTACCACAGAGGTAATAGCGCTATATTTATTATTTCTTTAATTAAAACTAAATGCAACTAGCTTACATTTTATCGCTGACGTACCATAGCGCTAAATGTATTTATTATTTATTATTTTAATAATAATTGAACGAATGCAATTACGTTTTAAACGTAAAATAATTAGATAAATAAATAAATTGACACGAGAAGGAGGCACCGAGCAAGCAGAAAGATGCATGCAAACAGCGCGTGCCATATGCGTCTATACGAATTAAGTATCAGTAAACAGAATATTTTATTAAACAACCGATATTAACTGTTTACTAGCTTACTACTGTATATAGGGTAACGTTCCCACTGTTTATTTCTAACGAATGAGGAGTCAGCGTAAAAACAGTATACTTTAGTATTTACTGTAGTGAACTGTAAAAAAATCCCTTAAAGGGATAGTTCACCAAAAAAATGAAAATTCTGTCATCATTTACTCATCTTCATGTTGTTACAAATCCGCATGTATTTATTTTATCTGATGAACACAAAAAATATATTTTGATAAATGATGGTAAGCACACAGCTGATGGCAACCATTGACTTCCATAGTAGGAAAACAAATATTAAGAAAGAAGTATTGTGATAAATGATGAAGAAGATATTTTGATAAATGATGGTAAGCACACAGTTGACTGTACCCATTGAATCCCATCTTATTTGTTTTCCTACTATGGAAGGTCAATAGTTACAATCAGCTTTGTGTTTACCGTCATTTATTAAAATATCTTCTTTTGTGTTTATCAGAAAAAAAACTGATGCAGGTTTAGAACAACATGGGGATAAGAAAATCTTGACAGAATGTTCATTTTTGGGTAAACTATCCCTTTAACTTAGTATATTAACTGTTTATCAATAGCCTACTATATTTCTACAGATTATTAGTATACATTAACAAACTATGCTACAGTACACTGCGTACAGTGTAGCCTACTACAGTTTACTATAGTAGATAACAAAATATACTACAGTATTTTAATATGGTTGGTAAACGTAAACTACGTACAATTACGCAAATGAACTACATTATTTGAAAGAGGAATTTCCATTACGAAAATTATTAAAAAAAAACATGGTTACTTTAGCTTAGAGTTAAAGCATGATTACCAGCTTCCAATTTTTTTTTTAATTTTCGTAAAAGTTATGATGATAATATATATATTTTTATTTTATTTTGCAGTTTCAGCCATTTCATCAGAATAAAACGCTGTTATATGCCATTTAACCGTGGTTAGGAGGGTTTTAAACTGCTGTTCTCCATGACAAAATGATTGATTTTCCCGATGATTGTTGTAATATCTCGCGCATTAAGATGCATTTGACAGAATTTCGATTCGTCTCTTATTATTATTCATGTTGTCTCATTCACACCGACCGCTGTATGCAAATCGCCTATATTTAGTGCATTGTTGAGAGCTGTGGTACGCATGGGCGTGTTAAAGATAGTAGGGTAGGGCTGGAGAGCGCTGGATGCTCTTAACGCGTGCACATGTAGAGCACTTGATGTGCACACTAGATTCCTCTCTGTCTCTCTCGTGATGAACGGCAGCTGAGCATCCACCCTGAAGCGTGATCCTTCACCACAGTTTCAAGCGACTTTCCCCCGACTTTACACCCCAGTCAAGTTTTCTCGAGTTGTGGTGGGATCTTTTTATTAATACCCTGGCCCTGTTAACTCCGAGTTGGTCCGAGCGGGACCGTGAAAGCGTCCGCGGGGCCAGGCTGCGCGAGCCGTGGAACTGCCCCGAGCCCCGCGCGCTCATGGACGGAGACATCATGGACAAACTGGAGGACATGGCATCGGTCTATGAGTTCGACCCGTTAACGGGTAACATCCCCGCCACCAAAGTGGAGATCACAGTATCGTGCAGGTAAGATGATGATGATGAAGAGAGCCTGCGCATCAGAATATGCAACCATGCAATCTCTTTTCTGCCTATTGATACGGTTGTTTTACGCACGGAAGTTCTCCAAAAACTTTCTCATTTAGAATTTGCAGGAATGGCACTTTGATGAAATAGAGTGTTTATATGTTGCCTGTGATATTTGTTATACAGCTACACTCGATGCGGTTATTTGTGATATGTGGTTAATTTGCACCATGAAGTGAATTTTCTATCGAGAGCTGCATGTGGAAGTTTTGGTTATGGGTGGGGACACCTCGACTGAATGCAAGGTATGCATGAATAATAGATGCCGAGGATTGTTTAAAATGTTAAAACTGTTGAATAATTCCTCACTTTAATTCAGCCTTGCATAATGTGGATGACAAACGTGTAGATGATATGCGGTTTTGACCCACAGTTTCTTATTGATTTTTCCAAATGCAGCTCTCCTGCTCTTACAGACAAGTAGATATAGATTTATGATAACAATATACAACAATGTTGTATTTATTAGCACTAGTTAATGCATTAACTGACAATAAACAATCCTTCGGCGTTATTTCAACATTGACTAATACCTAATTACGATTTTTTTTAAACCAAAAGTTGTAACTGTTAACAGTTAATGCACAAGAACACGAACATGAAATGGCATACATTTGAGATTTCTCTAAAATACTGGAAAAAAACTAGGCTACTTTAATGTAATGGGTAGGATGGTACACTATCTATGTCAGGTGGTACAACCAGTGTAAAACTAGAAAAAAATGCAATTTTATCAAGCACATTTAAATTGTATTTGGAAAGTATATTTATGAATTTAATATCACAGGCAAAAGCTTATAGCAGCATTCAAGTAAGTCTGTTAAATGTAAATTCATTGCAGTAGTCAGGTGGTGCAACCAGAAAGGTAAAGGGTGCAACTGCTACGAATAAAGAAATAAAAACATTAAACTAAATAATTTTAATAAGCTAATAATTAAAAAAAATATTTAATTTGAGTAATTACAAGATAAGGATGTCTTTAATTGTTATTATAATTTTTGTAAAATTATTGTTCTTTAATTTATAGCTCTCAAATGTAAGTTTTAAAGGGTAAAGTTTTTGTACACTATTTTCAGGATTATAATTTTAAATGCCACTATGAAACAAATAAACAATCTGCATGACACTGGCAGTGCATTAAAACTTAACTGGCAAATAGAAAATGATAGGTTGTACCACCTGACATTTTTAACGGGGATAGCAAACATATTGTGAAAAAACTAATAAAAAATGCACCGAAAGATTGTTTAATAAACAAAACTTTGTTTCTAACTCAAAATATGCATGTTGAGATGCTCAAACATACACAGTGTGCTCTTATTTGTTTTCTTATATTTATTCTTTATGAGTTGATATTCACCCTAGGCTAAACAGACTGTATATACAGTATTGAAGAGAAGCTCAAAGCATCTGTCTCTATCGAGTACTTGCAATTCTGATTGATTGCCTCTCTCTTGCCTGTATAAATAGTTTATAACAAAAAAAGAATGTAAATTATATGGCATTGTTTCATTTTTAGTTGCATTTTTTTCATTCAGCACTGACCTTTCTTTAAGACGTGGCATTTACAGTCCTTATCATAAACAGCACATAAAATATCCTTGCATCCCAACATCCCAAGATCGCACAATATAAGAGAAACTTCAAAATACAGAGCTGATCAGCTTTATAAAGGTGACTGCCCTGATTTACATATCAGTAATGTCCCATTGATTGACCCACATGCATATTCATGAGATCAAGTGGCATGATGGAAGTAGCAGTCTAAAAAAATCAAATCTGAATTCATGTGTACAATGCTGATGATACTTACGGGTTAGTTTCCCGAGAGGTGATTAATTTAATCTAAATGGAAAAGGAGCGCAATTATTTCATGCCACGGTGATTTGTCTTGATTTGAAGTAACCTCCAGATAAAAGAAGAAGAAGAGAAAGACGTTTGTGCATTGTGATTTATGGATGTCCGCACCTGTGGACCATTCATTCTTTTCCCTCCACCCCTGCATTTATTGCTAGCACATCATTAATAAATAGTGGACAGTATTGATTTGTAGCTCCCTCTGAGGATACACAGCAAGTCAAAATACCAATGAATAATAAGTGCGAAATCTATCGGCGAAACTCCAGGACACTCATTTTAAAAGTCTTAATACATCTCTACAGTAGCATTTTTATTTTCTTCTTCTTCATTCTTTAATAGGTGCTATGAAATATTTCCCACTGGCATAATGTACTGTAGCAGGGTTCTGTGCATCTATTTGATTTCTTTAGGCACAAATTATGATTAACGTTCACTTTATGTTTTTATATATACCTAGCTCATACATATATATAATGCTGAAATATGTACGTATTTTACGAGATGGCTAATAATTCGTAGTACTTTGTACGGCCACATTTGTACATTTTTGTACGAATTTTGTACAATTTGCTTTTGCCCCATGACGTTGGGGTTAGGGGAGAGGTTTCATTATTCGTTTTATTCACTAATAATCATACGCTTTTACGGTTCACTTCTTACTGTGGGTTTACACCAGATGTGAGTTCAACGATTTGCGCGAGCAGATAACATACAAAGTTAACGCAAAGACGCGATCAGACGCATCCTCGCGTGGGGCGATCCGAATGACGCAATATGGGTGGCGCGTTTGCTGTGAAAACACGCGCTATACGCCCCAAAAGCGTCTTCGCTCAAGTTAAAAATATTCAACTCGAGCGAAAAATTCGCGTGGCACAAAGTTAAATCCTGCGAGTAATCTAGAGCGAACAACGCGATGCGATTGCACGCTTTGTGTTTGGTGTAAACCCACAGTTACTAGAGATGAACCGATATTTCGGGCAATAAATCTGTATCGGTCAATAAAAACAATTTTTCACTCTATCGGCCGATAGTTTAAAATCAGCCGATTGTAATGGCTGATATATCCTGTCAATCAAAAGAAAACAGGAAAATGTAATGAATTTGAGCGCTGTGTATAGAAAATGTAAAGAAATATTACTAGTTTAATGTTCAATATTCATGGTCATTATATGAATGAATAACATTTTAGTTAACCCTTTAAATGGCGCAGCCCTTTTTGAGTGGGCGGCGGTGAAAAAGGTGATGTACACCTTCAAATTAATATAACTCTGGCTATTTTTTTGGTCTAGAAGCCTAATTTTGGTCTTGTTTTAAAAAAGACACTTTAACGTTTTTTTTACGAAAGTGTCTGGAGGTAAAAATTTATATTTTTTATAGCAGTTTACATTTATTTGTAATAAAAAAATGCAATTTATTTTATTTATTTAATACATAAAATTATCAAAAATCAGAGGTTTGTATTGGTTTGCTGTGAGGTTCGCTGCATACTCTTGTCACAAATGAATAAATTACAGTTACTGCATTATTATTACTGCTAAAAGGTTTTGAAATATGAAAACTACATTCTTAGACCTTTTCAACAATATATAGTTTGTCGTGATAGATTAATATTTACATGAAAAATATTGAAGTTAACTTAGGTGTCCCACTCACGGGACAGCACCAGTTTACGGGTTTTAATGAAAGTTATAATAACCACCAAACAATCGGTATCGGCATTGGTATCAGCAGATATAACTCTGAATAATCGGCTATCCGTATTGGTGGAAAAAATTAAAATCGGTACATCTCTACTTCGTACGAATTCATAGCCCGCTCGTAAACTACATATGAATTCCTGTGAATATTTGTGTGTATTTATAGCATGTCATTATAAGGGTTATAAGGTTGACAGGCTACGGGTTGTTGAATGCATTAGTGAGTTCGGACGTGACCTCAGGCAGTAAGGCCAAACATAATGATTGACATATTTCACCCAGAAGAGGTGACCCACACGTGATCCTATTGGTTTTGTGAAGTATAACACTCATTTACGCTGGACACTTGAATTGACATTCTTGTCACATATATGTGTTGACCGAGAGATCAGCAGATTTAATCTATAATAGATTTCACCAAGTTTGTATTCCAGCCAATAGACTTCATTAAATCTGACCGCTCTTCTGATGGTCTTGTGGTTTGTAAGCTAAATGAAAGCTTTGTGGTTTGGAGCGTGGGTCATGATTTAATCTCTTTTATTATCATTAAGATGTGCCGTGTTTATTTTGTGCATATGCCATGATAATGCCGAGCTTTAGACTGTGGACATGAAATTGCATCCACAATATTTGTTTTTCGGGGAATGCCAAACTTATTCCTACTGTACTGTACTGTGGCTGACCCTATTCTAAGTTATGCCAACATGTTAGTAGATTGCCATCATTTCTGTTCATGCAATATTTATACTAGTACTACATTACAAATTCATGCAGTCGCTTCTGTAAATGTAAATATTAATGTTCTTTATAATGCAAACCACTCTATGACAATCTGTAATCATGTCTGTTTAACACCTCGTATAGAGCTTGGCAAGCTTGGGAACATGTCCTGGGTTTAATATAATTGCACTCATTAAAGGATTAGTCCATTTCCTTAAAAAAAATCCAGATAACCCACTCACCACCATGTAATCCAAAATGTTGATGTCTTTCTTTGTTCAGTCGAGAAGAAACCATGTTTTCTGAGGAAAACATTCCAGGACCCCTCTCATTTTAATGGACTTTAATGGACCCCAACACCCAACAGCTTCAATGCAGCCCAAAACTGCAGCTCCAAAGGACTCCAAACGATCTCAAACGAGGCATAAGGGCCATTATTGGCAAAAAAAATGCTCTTTTAAACCACAACTTATCGTCTTCCTCCGGCTGTGTGCACCAGTGCGACCTCACGTAATTGCGCAATGGCGTCGAAAGGTCACGTGTTACATATATGAAAAGAACATTTACGTACCATTTTAAACAATAAACTGACACAAAGACATTAATTAGTATCATTCAACATACAACAACGTCGGAACGGTCCACTTTCTCAACACTTGTAAACACTGGGGCGGAGTTTCGCATACGTCATCCGTGACCTCTCAAAATGATGACGTATAACGTAAGGGTTGTGCTGGCGCGTCACACGACCGGAGGAAGACGAGAAGTTGTGGTTTAAAAGTGCATATTTTTTATTTTTCTTGCCAAAAATCGTTTCGCTAGATGGGACCCTTGTGCCTCGTTTGGGATCTTTTGGAGTCCTTTGAAACTGCAACTCCAAACTGCACCAAAACTGCCAAGTGTTGGGGTCCATTAAAGTCCATTAAAACGAGAAAAATCCTGGAATGTCTTTCCCAAAAAACATAACCTATTCCCGACTGAACAAAGAAAGACATCAACATTCTGGATGACATGGTGGTGCATAAATTATCTGGATTTTTTTTATAAAGTTGACTAATCCTTTAAATTATTCAGCATCTTTGTGAAGCACTTAAAAGGAAAGTTGGTAAGATCAATCAAACTTGTGTCAAAATGTATTTGAAGAATTGTGCTTTTGAGAGATCAGGTGTAAGCTTTGATGTTTTGATATCTGGGGTGTACACCTGTGGTTTGATCTTTTTTGATACAGTACAGTAAATATTTGATCTGTATATAGTGTGTTTTAGCAAATACATTGTAATGAAACAGTGACCCTAGCAGGCATACAAGCTTTTTTTTAACATGCAAAGATTCCTCTTTGCTTTGAAATGCTGTGTGGGGTGTAATTAAAAGATGATTGATTGCTTCAAACAGCCAATCACAATATAGAGAATCTTTACTGTGAAATGTCAGGAGGTACCTGGGGACAAATCTCTCAGACCCAATTCCCCCTCCTGCCTGCTCCTCAGACTTCTCAGATATGGTGAATCACTCTTCTTCCACGGCTTCTGGTAAAAATAAAATTTACGGCCTGTCTTTTCTTGTAATTACTGTGATTTTAGAGCAATTACCGGTTCTCTCATTAAAATCCCTGTCATGATGATGAGCCATCAGAAACATGTTGAAAAAAAAATCTCGCATTTTCTCTTGTTCAGGGCGTGTGAGATAAGAATGGGATTACTGTAGGGGGATAACAAGAAAGCCAGATTACACCGCACATAGATCGAGACTTTTCAAGCGCTTTTGACAACGGAGATGTCAAACATCTGTTTTCTTTATCAGGAGCATTGCTGACTGATCACAGATTGGGCGAGCCATCACGCCAACATCAGATTGCCCTCTTGATGTGTGCTTTTCTTATTTAAGCTTTGCTTGTTGTAACTGTGAAGTCAGTAGGGTTTCAATTTCTTTGAACCTACAACCTACTGGTTACATCTAACCACAAAGTTACTTCAATTGATCAAATGGTGTATTCTAGCATCTCACAGGACTTCATATTACAGAATAGTCCTTGAAAGCCTCTGCCGTGCCATTTACAGTCCCCCGAGAGTTTCATGAACTGTGGCTTTATTTTCTGCTACATTAAACCGTCTCTCTGCCGGCTGGCTGCTGGATGGTGGACTATGACGCTCTGTGGGGTAGGTGGCATCGCTTCCATTTCAACCCCTAAAATCTTCTTTGATTTGTGCCGTCCTCTGCTAAATACTGCACAGAGTGGGTGGCTTTGAAACTTTCGAGTCTTTCTGCAGCTGGTCTGATAAACCGAGAAAGAATTTGAAGCAGTGATACAAAGATTGTGTCCCTGAGGTGAGCGGTGTCGACAGTCTGCCCACATTCTGCAGTCGCTCGGATGAAAAACAACATATTCAGGAGACAATCTGCCAGCCGTGTGCGGTCCACTGCAGCGATGAGGATGTAAACAAGAAAAATGATCAACACGTACTGACTGAAAAATGGTTCAAAATGGTCCCTTGCTGTCACTCGGGCAGTACCCTTTAAAAACCTCCTAATATGTATTATTAAGGTACCGATATGTACTGTATACATTTGGTATCAATATATGTACCTTTGAAGTACTAATATGAACCCTTTAGGTGCAAAGAGGTAGTTTTTGAAAGGGTGCTGCTATGCTAGCTGCGTTTCCATTACCATTTAAATTGCGCAAATTGACATTGCGAATTGAAAATACGGCTAATGGAAACATGTCATTTTCGCAAAACTCCCATATATCGCAAAAAAGTTTTTGTGCTCGTAAAACTGTTTATTTCGCAAAACTGCAATGGAAACAGTTTATTCGCATTTTCAGGTCATCTGATGCAAGTAAGTCACAAAAATTATTATTTGAAGATTACACGGTATGTGCTAAAACCTCTCAGAAACACCTCAGTATGTGTTTGCTCCCAAGTAGGCTTTCCTTGCCAATAATGTTTGGATAACACTCCTACATCTCTATTTATTTAAAATAATGTATTCTTACCTCCAAGAAACACCTATACATTGCCGCTTCTATGTATAAAGGACTTTCCTTGGCGTTAATATTTGGATAATACTCTGTCTCCTTCAGATAAAAATAATGTGTCGTGCGATTGATGTGATATTTGTAAACATACCAACATCAGTCAACTTATTGCAAAAGGAAAAACTATGTTTCAGTCCAACCCTGTATCATGAAATTATGTACCTATAGTCACATAAATTTGTGAGTCTTTTCCGTGACACTGACACGTTTTTCCGCCTTTTTGTGTGAACATGTCACGTATTTCTGTTTACGTGTCATTGTCACGTATTTGTTACTCAACTGTTTTGTCCTATTTTTAACCCATTGATGCTTCGGTTTAGGGTTAGATTTGGTGTTTGCGTTAGGCTGTCACTTTAAGTATTGGTTTATACCTTTTTTCATAATTTATTTTTTTATATTTTATGATTTTTAAACCATTGTCGCCTGGCATTAGGATTAGAGTTGGGTTTGGGTAAGGATGCGAAACGTCAATGGTAAGAAAATAGGACAAAACAGTTCAGTAACAAATACGTGACAATGACACGTAAACAGAAATGTGTGACATGTTCATGCAAAAAGGCGGAAAAACGTGTCAGTGTCACGGAAAAAACTCAATTATTTACGTGACTTTAGGTACGTAATTTTGTGATATTGGGTTGTTCGGTCGCATATCATCGATTAACGGAAACGCCGTCATTGTGCAATAGTCTTTTGTCGACATTTAGAAAATAAAGCTAAAGTTTTGCGCAAATCTGCAATGGAAACACAGCTAATGAGGCTAGGGACCATTTTTACCTGACAGTGTACTGTACGGCCAACACAATCTCATGGCAATTCGTACAATATTTTATGATGTGGCTAATTCGTATAAATTTGATTGTACAACCCATTGACGTGGGGTTTACATTTATGCATTTGGCAGAAGCTTTCATCCAAAGCGACTCACAGTGCAATTAAGTCATACATCTAATCAGTATGTGTGTTTCTTGGGATCGAACCCATGACCTTTTGCAATGCAATTCTTATTTTATTTTATTATATTAAAATACATTTTTTTACCCATGCTGGGTAAATATTGAACAGAACACATCCCTGGGTTATTATAACCCATGGTTGCATAACAACAACCCAACAAAACATAATTTTGAACCCAGAATTGGGTCATTTTTAACCCAGCATTGTGTACTTTCCAATATTTACCCAGCAGGGGTTAAAAATATCCCAGCCATTCACTTTGTATGAATTTGCCAATCAGTAGAATACGTACAAATTCAGGTTGGTAGGGCTGTCAGAGTTTACGCGTGCAATTAATTCGGCATTATTAAAGGCGTTAATATTTTCATAGGCTGTGTTAACTCATTTATTCAATTTGACAATGCAACTTTTTCATTTAGTTTAATGTGATTTTGATTTCATTAATTGGGGCTACAATTGAAACATTGTCCCAATATGTGCTGTTCAACAGTCCCTCCAGAAAAACGTGATTATGCGATCGCATGATTCAATGCATAATCAGCCAAAGTCTGCATATTTATGTTAGGGCCGCATTTTTTAAAAAGGCCGCACTTTTGCTGGATACATTGCAGATTTCTGCTCGCAAAATATGCGGGACTTGCATGATTTCACAATCCTCGCATTTTCGTAGCAAAAAGTCATAAATATCTTAGCCGAAAGTTGAAAAATGTTGCATTTACTTCACACATGCGCAGCCATGTCCCCTGAACATCAATGAAAAGCTGCAAAAGCTGAAAACAGTTTTTGCAAGTTCCTGCAATATTGGCAAGTTTCCGCAATTTCATAGCATAAAATTGCATAAATATTCGCAAATTCTATCGCAGTAAGAAAATGTGCCGCAAGATCAAAGATTTTTGCCCGCAACAATCACAAAAATTGTGTTTTTCTGGCAAGGATTGGTTTAATAGTAAATCGACAATGTCCTGTATAAATAAAACTCAGATGGAGGGTTCACACAAGTCATTTGCAATGTTTTGTGTGGTGGTAAAATATTGTCATCATTTAAGTTTAACAAGAGAAATATCACCCCAAAAAATACTGTCTTTTATAGATTACACCAACAGATGATTAATGACCAGACCAGTGACGAAACATGCCTACACATTCTGTATAAGATTACGCCTGTAAAGTGTGGATCATTTTTTCTTTTATTGAATCATTGCAATAAAATTCTGTGTTGGTATTTCTAATATATTTTAAAGTACACTTTTATGTGTGAGTGAGATGAGTATTATGAGTCTCATCCTCATAAAATGCTGAACCCTGTTATTATGCCTGCCCGTTATTTAGTTTTCTTTCCTGCAAAATTAACTGAATACATGAACACGTTTGCTGTGGTAAAATTATCAGGCTAATCATAATTAAATGATTAAATTGATTTACAACCCAAAAGCCACAGGAATCCAAGTATGTGATTTCCCCGGAGCACCAACAGGAATTTGGGTCTTTAAGCATCATGGAGAGGTGGGTGCTTAAGAAATCCCCAATTGTGAACTAGAAGAGCCCGGATTGTTTTGGTCACCGCGAACATTGATTTTTGTGGTCCTCAGAGGTTTGACCCTTGTTTCCAGTACTCTAGCATGTGCAGACACAAGCCAATTGTCAATCTTGACTCAGCCTCTCACAAATAACTGTTGGGTATGGCTGGCCGGAGCTTTTTATTAGTTTTTCTGAAGGATGTGGCTGAGAAGCCGTAAATAACTTCATGCAATTTGTTCAATTTCTTTGTCATGGTTGCCATGCCAGTGCAGAACCTGACTTTTCTTCATTTTGATTTGAGTCTTTTTGTGCCGTGTGTTCATGAGCCACTACCAAAATGCATGTGGATGAAAATCAACCAATATATGTAAGAATTTATTTACAGTAAACAGGTAACCAGCTGTACTCTCTGTATGTTCACACAAAATTAACTCTTTTTTTACTTGTTCATCAGACAATGTTCTTAACCCTTTAGAACCTGAAGCAAAAAGTTTATTTTTTTACTGTCACAATGTGCTATCATCAAGTGCAAGGTATAATTTTTTTCTGAAAATAAATTGCCAAAATAAATTTCAATTATTGATCATTCTTGTATGTTGTGAGTTTGAAAATAGACTTTAAATATACAAAAATATAAATAAACTGAACTTAAATCTGGTGCTCGCTAACCTAACATGCTCTGTAACTCACTGTTTAAATTGTCCCTTCTGCTCTCCACGAAAACAGCAGTGATTGGCTGATGGAAAGCAAGCTACTATAATAAACCATATATTGTCAAAAAAGGCAATTTGCCTACTTCCAGGAGCAATTCAAATTTTTTTGATAGCACGAATGGTTATGGTAAAATGTGTTTTTGCCACGACACAACCGGTTCCCTTTCAGTTGGTCTCTACAACGTCACGTCATGGCAGACTAATTGGTAACATGGTTTCCCATGTTTAAATTGACCCTCCAGACACATATAAGTTATTATTAACATACTGGCATATGAAAATGTTTTGACATGACTGCGTTTAAACTCAGCTAATTTAAAAAAAAGCAGCATATTGCATTTCGCTGAACAAACATTTGAAGAGATTTCAGAGCGTAAGTTTTGGATATTGATGCCTTGTCGTCTCTGTAAACTACATACACATATATTTGATACCGGTGCAGTCGCGGGCATTGTGTTAATTCAGTCTATAGGCATGAGTTTATAACCCGTCTCCTACACAGTTTACAAAATTGTATTGCTTTATAGTCCGGGCTTACTTAATAATAGACCTTCCTCATTGTCTGACTAACCAAAACAGCTCGATGTCTTCGCCGTCTTAATTGTTTGTATTCATTGATTTGTAGAAGAATTTGTATCCACACAGTGACAGGCATGTAGTGTTTCTTTACAATGCAAAATCACCATCTACTGGCCTGGCACACGTGATACAGCGTATTTAGTCATCTTTGCGAATCCGTGTAAGCTGGATATTTTTGACAGCAATACATGAATTTTTTTCATAAACATTTTCATAAACATAGCCTTGTTGTTACTCAACCATGAGTTGAAAAAACCCAGCATTAGGTAATTATCGATTTGTCTGGGCTTAATTGTAATAATAGACTTTCCTTATCGTCTGTCTAAACAAAACTGCTCGATGCTTTCGCCGTATTATGCCCCATTCAGACAGCCAGCGACGTTATCACCGTGTGTCGCCTCGCTCTTTCAATGAGGCGTGTCTAAATATTGTCATAAACAAATGAGTAACATCTACTCCAGTAACTGACGAGAGACGGGTGACATGAACTTCACTGCTTTGCTCCCATTGGTAGTCGCTCCTGAAATTCACTTATCATTTGCATAAAGTTAAACTTTTCTTAACTTTCTTGCGTCGCTGGACACGCCCATACGGTCACCAACGGTCACTTTCGGCAAGCTTCCATTGAAATGAATGAGATTGTGTCGCTCTGCTACTGTCAATCGTTTGTATTTATTGCTTTGTAGAAGAATGTGTATCCACACACAGGCATGTAGTGTTTCTTTACAATGTAACATCGCCATCTACTGACCTGGCACACATGATACAGCGTATTTAGTCATCTTCGCAAGCTCGAATACCTTATAGTTGATTAGTTTAGATTCAAGTATTGATTTTGTAAGAATGATCATCCAGACTGCAAAATTCTTTTTTTAAATAGTATGTTTTTTTTTTTTTGCCTTCATTTGATAGACAGTATTTAAGGAGATGACAGTAAAGTACAGGGTGGAGAGAGGGGTATGGGATGAGCAAAGGACCTTGAGCCAGGATTCGGAACTCGGGTCGCCAGAACTGTCCGAGCACCATATGTCGGACCACTGTCCACTACACTATTGGCTCCGATCTTACGTCTTTGTCTAATTCTTTTTTAAATATCTATACAAATATCTTAATATTATACAACAAGATTTAACAGAACATCAAAGTTGCACTTGAATTTTTCTAATTAAAGTTTTGTCTTGTTCCATCTGCAGATTTTGTTTGTCTTGAGCATAAAATCATGAAAGCTTTTTGGCTTATCTTAAATCTGTTTTAAGTCACAGAAATTAAAGACAAACCTGATCCAAATTACATTCGCAATTGGCATTTCTATCTTTTTAAATGTACAAATTTAGGACCACTCTTCCATCATATAGAAAACTATCTAACATTCAATATGTAGTGAGTGAACAGGTCAATGGTTTTGGACACAAAAAATCTCATTCACTTACGTTTTATCATGTGCGTCATGATATTGATCAGTGAACAAACTGAGTCAGATTGAATCACTTGTTTGTCAGTTTGAGCAAAGCCACTTATCAATTTTGTTATTTTTTAATTATTTTTTAGCAAAGTAAATAAATATTTAACTATTTCCCATCAAAACTATTCAACTGTTTAAAGAAAGAATAATATAAATCTCATTTAATACAATGACTGCACACAATGTTTCCTATGCCACACAATTCCCAATTTTTTTGCATATTGTATCATTTATATTAATCCTATTCAATTAACACAAAAACTAATCCAAATGTATCTGAGGTGTACCACATGGTACACTAATGTAAAATGGTTCATTAACTTCAAATCGATTGTTTTTTGGTTGAGGCTGAGAATATGGCCTGTACTGATAATGCCTCTATAGTAATCAGCTTATAAACACACGTCATTTTGGCTGTGTGAATCATATCTACTGATGCTGGGGTTCATTTTGGCAACATATGTTCCCTGACAGAGCTCATAGTGTGAGGCGTTGCGCTGTTCCCCATAGCGTGATGATGAATTAGCAGCATTCGGTTTCTCTGTATTAGAAAGAATTTACTTGCCAAGACAGAACATGCTGGTGGGTACAGCTGTTGAGCACCGGTGAGGTTTGAGACGTGATGACATTTTTTCTTTTGTTTGGATCAACTCCACAATTTCCTCTGACCATATCTGCTTTTTGCAAACCATTGTGAGGTCACTTTTTGGGATTTTGAGCACTTTATAAAGAGATTTTTTTTTCAGAGATTGCATCGAATTGAAGCTTGAGAATAATAGCCATTATATGAAATTCTCACTTACTTGTGAAGCTGTGGTGGAGATTCAGCTCTGTCGCTGAGGACACAGGTCTGCTTGTGGGGTGAAAGATCACAACGAGCTGTTTGTTAAGGGCTCAAGCTGATCTTCTGTACCCCTGAAGCCTTTAGTTCAGCATTTTAAAGGATTCATTTTAAGCGCTTCAATTTTTTTTTAAATTCGGCAGTAGTAGAAAAGTAGCGCGCAGAGCGTGTAGGAGTAAATCTAATCCCTCTCTATATCAAAGGTCCAATTCAAGTGTGAAAGAGTCTAGATGCATAAATGAAAGATGTGCTTGGATAAAACTGATGAACATTAAGCATAAGATGGAAGAAGAGAAGACGCTAGGAATAAACTCAGAGCTGAAAGACGTTGTTACCAAAGTGCCTGCCCTTTAACTGTGACTTTTTTCACATTATGACCCTTAGTGACTCGATTGCTTTTGTTAAACGGTTACTATCCATAGGGCTGGGCGGTATATCAAATTTTGGTAATATGGTAAATGGACTGCATTTATATAGCGCTTTCATAGACCAATGGCCATCCAAAGCGCTTTACATATTGCCTCACATTCACCCATTCACGCACACATTCATACACCGACGGCGGTGTCAGCCATGCAAGGTGCCGTACAGCTCGTCGGGAGCAACTTGGGTTAGGTGTCTTGCTCAAGGACACCTCGACACTTGGTCAGGTGGAGCCGGGGATTGAACCACCAACCTTCCGATTTTTAGACAGCCTACATGAACCACTCGACCACTGCCGCCCATATATCTGTATTTTTTACCAGCGGGATACGGGACGAAACAATACCGCCTATAAAACATTGGTGTGTGTTACTGATAGAATAGCTAATTTATGTTAATTAGCTTATACGAGCTATACGTTAAAGGGGACATATCATGAAAATCTGACTTTTTCCATGTTTAAGTGCTATAGTTGGGTCCCCAGTGCTTATATTAATCTATAAAATGTGGAAAAGATCAACTCAATAACTAGGGATGGGCGATAAAATAAAAGATTTTGGACTATCGTCTCTATTGAGGTTACGCGGCCACGTCACGCTCCGATGCGCGTGGTCTTTCTTTCTGTGAGGAGCGCGCAAGTCGCGCGACCGCTGCTCATTAAGCTCGTGAGCATTTTTCCCGCTTTATTAGCCTTAAATACACATATGCATCAAGATTCCCGTCTTTGCAAGTATCCTCATAAACACGGCCAGTTAGAGCTTAAGAGAAAGTGAACCGCTAAAAGAGAAAATGCATGTGTAATATAGGGTCCAGACTTTGGTCTTAAAGGGGAAGTTACCTAATTTTGCTCTGTCTGTCACTCATAAAACAGCATTAAGAGAAAATCTCTTACTGCTCTTGACTAAATCACTTTTCTACCTTAAATCAGTCCTTCCAGAAAAACGCGGAGTTTTTTTGTGATTGTTGCGGGCAAAAATCCTTGATTTTGCGGCACGTTTTCATAAAAAATGCGATGGAATATGCGGGATATTTATGCAATTTATGCGATGAAATTGCGGGAATTTGCGAAAATTGCGGAACTTGCAAAAATTGCGGAAACTTGCAAAAGCTGCAATGATGTTCACGTCACATAATCACGTCACTTCATAACGTTCCCATGGCAATAGAGGACACGGCTGCGCTTTTGGGAAGTAAATGCAACATTTTTCAACTTTCTGCTAATATATATGTGACTGTTTGCTACGAAAGTGCGGAGATTATGAAATCATGCAAGCCCCGCATATTTTGTGTGCGGAAATATGTAATTAATGCGGCGAAAGTGCGTTGTATTTGGAAAAATGCAGCCCCGCATAAATATGCGGAGTTTGGCTGATTATGCAATATATCGCGCAATCGCACAATTGCGTTTTTCTGGAGGGACTGTTAAATAAAACATATACTGTATATACATACATAAATACAATTATGTATATTCATTACTTTATCATTGACTGTTTATCTTCAGAGAGCTTGAGTTGTGTTTTTATCTTCTTTAAGTTTTTTGTGAGAATTATAAACATTTCTATGGTATTAAAGATTTTAATAACATAAAAAACTCATTAAAACATAAAAAAAACCTCTACCGTGATACATATCGTTATCATAATATAAAATGAATCCTATCGTAATAGAAAATGTTGGTAATATCGCCCACACCTACTAGTAACTTAGTTTTGGTAAACCATTCTCTGCAAGCATGTGAAAAAATAGGCCATTCAAATTTGGCTTCCCTTGTTGTGATGTCAGAAGGGGATAATACCGCCCCTTAATCTGCACTATCCAACCACGGCACTGCCATTTAGTACAGAGATTAGCTCATTTGCTCACACCCACAATGTGCTAATTTTAACGTTATAATAAATTATCTATATGGTATTTTGAGCTAAAACTTCACATATGCACTCTGGGGACACCAAAGATTTATTTGACGTCTTAAAAAAAGTCTTGTGAAATGTCCTCTTTACTTAAAACAGCTTATAAGGGCTGACTTCGTGTCAGAATCATAACACAAAACAGGGAACGTAAATCACCTTGTTCTTTAAAAAACTTGGTGACTAGTTGTTCGCCTCGTCTTGCCTTATCTTCTGTTTCTTTTTCTTTTTGATATCCTGATTTCGTCTGCCGCTGCCCCATGTAGATACACATACAGAACTGTGAAACACCGCATCGCCGCCAACTTGGGATGAACAGACCAAAAACTTTACAGTGGAAAGGAAACTGTATTGTATTGCTCCAGTGTCACATTATATAAACTGCATTTATAGTAAGAAAAATGCACATATGCAGATGTCATAGCAAATAGCAATAAATACATAAACCTTGTTCCCTTCTGAGGTTCATTCCTCACTGCGAGACAGTGGATTGATTAACGCACTTAAAACGCAGAGTAAAGACGGGGCGGAGCGAATGCGAGGGGCCAGCTAAAGCCGCATTCACATTTGCAGCGACTAGCAGTAGCAAAGCGACATAATCTCATTAATTTCAATGGAACGATCTAGATTCGTCTTTTTGACTCATTGTGGGATTGAAATAAGTGTGTACTGTTAGTGACTGTGTTTACTGCTTTACATGTCTTAAAAGATGAAATATAGATATATAGTCATTACTGTTTTTACACAAAAAGAGGATTTGTAAACCTTTTTCTGCAATACACAGATGCAAGTACATGAAAGTGCTTCTTTCTTCAAAGCAATGTTGCTAATGTCCTGTATATATTAATGCTGAACAAAATGATCATCGAAACAACTTCTCGCATTTTACTTGAGAGAGTAAGTGTGTAGGTTTGCCGTGTACCTTTGGCTTCAAATTCATGGATGATCTGATCTGTGCGTTGAGGATTGCCTGTTAGTTACACTGAATGTGAGGTGTCACGGTCACAACTAAAAGCCAATAGCAATTCTCCAAAGCAAAGTTCACACATGCTCCGACGATCATTCAGATGAAAGCATTTGTGCAGAGCTCTGCGGTTTATATAAGCTGAAAATTCACAAGAATGTTTTATAAATGGCATTCGTGGGCTGGAGATATGCGACATGGAGTTGCGTGTGCGTAAGAGAGATACTAGAGAGGAAGACATAGATGCAAAATCAGAGCCAAGATAAGAGTCATGACAGTAGCTAAGGGCAAGGGTTATGAAGAAAGAAAGCTATATCTGTACTAAAAACAGATTCATTCAATGGAAAAGCTTGGAAGACAAGACAAAAATCTGAACCTGAACATTGAGTGAGGGCTTATTTGAAGACACCTTGGTAGTCCAACACATGCATTGTGCCACTTCTGTTGTTCTGGGACTCGTACATCACACTTCAGTCTTAAGGCACTGTGTTAGGCTTTATGTTGAGCCATTGATGTGATTCGAAGGCAGCTTTAAGGACTAGAGTCAGTGTTATTCACAGCATTGAATACTATAAAAACTATACAAAAATGCTGGGATGTTTCAACACATGGTCGGGTAAAATATAAAGAAACTTAACCGCTGGATTTAAATTAATCTATGCTGGGTTGTTTCAACTCATGGTTGGGTAAAATATGGACATATGCGGCTTACTAAAAAAAGACACAGATTTGATGTTGCTTCTTGTTACGTATTGGTGACTTGGTGTCAGTTTCCTTTCCAAGAGAAAGAAAGAGAGAGTATCTGTCACAGTTATGCACCTCTTCTCTGCACCCGTACCTCTAACATTACACACAGCGCATGGAAAAGCCCTGAAGGGCCAGCTGGCCGGAGTGAATAATTAAATAGACGGTGGGAAAAGCATACTGTGTGGGCATCCAGATCGATCCTGGCTTGGTTTGCATTGCACATCGGTGCACAACGAGTTTTTTATCAAAGGGATCAAAGCCAATTAGGCCTCGCGGCAATCGGCCCCGGCCACCGCGGATTGCACCATGGGATTGATCCGTTCTGATCCGTGCATTAGCATGCGGAGCATAAGACGATGAGAGTTCCCATGCCTGAGAAACCGAACGCTTTCAGCCTCCAGAGGTTTTCCAGAACAGAGGAGACATGACTGGACTTGAGCAGTAGATTGTCTGACTTTAAGTAGCTCGCTCACTTCACGGAAATTATTGTAAATGAAAGATTCCTGACTACGGGATATGGTCCCTCCTGTGATCGGTGGCATAATTGCTTCAGGGATTGAAGGGGTTTTGTTGTTGGCGGAGCAAATTGTATCCATCCAATATCTATTATAATAGGCTACCTATCATGACAGAAAACCTGTTTTTGAGACATATAATCAGTCATGCACTATGGCATCGGATATTAGATCTAATCCTTAACGCTAATAAAGAGAACATTCTGTACAATAGCAAAAAAATGGTCGGCATATGCTGCTCTATACAGGCATATAATTTGCATTGTAAATCTTAAAGGGGACATGTCCATTTTTAAGTGCTATAATTAGGTCCACAGTAGTGTTGGCCAATATGCCCCATTTTGAGATCGTCCTATCGTCAGCCTGTGAGATCACCGATACACGATAGTATCGGTGGGCGGGGCAGTGGTTTACTCATTTATTAAACTACTGCCCCACTACTTATAATAAGTCACTTGATTGGTGGACAAAAAAGAAGCAAGGGCAAAACCGTCATGACCGCAACCTTCTTAAAACTGTTGCCATTAATTCATCCATGGACAGGTCTGAGCAAGAGTTCAAGCCGCGCGCATTCAGGTCCGAGCAAGAGTCCAAGCCGCACGCATTCAGGTCCGAGCAAGAGTCCAAGCCGCGCGCATTCAGGTCCGAGCAAGAGTCCAAGCCGCGCGCATTCAGGTCCAAGCCAGAGTCCAAGCCGCGCGCATTCAGGTCCGAGCAAGAGTCCAAGGCGGGCGCATTCAGGTCAGAGCAAGAGTCCAAGCCGCACGCATTCAGGTCCGAGCAAGAGTCCAAGTCGCGCACATTCAGGCCCGAGCAAGAGTCCAAGCCGTGCACATTCAGGCCCGAGCAAGAGTCCAAGCTGCGCACATTCAGGCCCGAGCAACAGTCCAAGCCGCGCGCATTCAGGTCCGAGCAAGAGTCCAAGCTGCACGGATTCAGGCCCGAGCAAGAGTCCAAGCCGCGCGCATTCAGGCCCGAGCAAGAGTCCAAGCCCCGCGCATTCAGGCCCGAGCAAGAGTCCAAGCCGCGCGCATTCAGGCCCGAGCAAGAGTCCAAGCCCCGCGCATTCAGGCCCAAGCAACAGTCCAAGCCGCGCGCATTCAGGTCCGAGCAAGAGTCCAAGCTGCACGGATTCAGGCCCGAGCAAGAGTCCAAGCCGCGCGCATTCAGGCCCGAGCAAGAGTCCAAGCCCCGCGCATTCAGGCCCGAGCAAGAGTCCAAGCCCCGCGCATTCAGGCCCGAGCAAGAGTCCAAGCCGCGCGCATTCAGGCCCGAGCAAGAGTCCAAGCCGCGCGCATTCAGGTCCGAGCAATAGTCCAAGTCGCGCACATTCAGGTCCGAGCAATAGTCCAAGCCGCGCGCATTCAGGTCCGAGCAAGAGTCCAAGCCGCGCGCATTCAGGTCCGAGCAAGAGTCCAAGCCGCGCGCATTCAGGTCCGAGCAATAGTCCAAGTCGCGCACATTCAGGTCCGAGCAATAGTCCAAGCCGCGCGCATTCAGGTCCGAGCAAGAGTCCAAGCCGCGCGCATTCAGGTCCGAGCAAGAGTCCAAGACGCGCACATTCAGGTCCGAGCAAGAGTCCAAGATATGTCTGCCGATCGTTGATACACAATACTATCGTCTATCGGCACAACCCTTGTCCCCAGTGCTTCTATCAACCTAGAAAATGTGAAAAGATCAACTCAGTAACTTAGTTTTGGTAAACCATTCTCTGCAAGCATGTGAAAAAAATAGGTCATTGAAATTTGGCTCCCCTGTGATGTCAGAAGGGCATAATATCGCCCCTTAATCTGCACTATCCAACCACAGCACATCCATTTATTATTAGCATTTAATGGGACACACCCATTTTTGCTCACACCTACAAAGTGGCAATATTAACATATATTTATATTTTGAGCTAAAACTTCACATACATACTCTGGGGACATCAAAGATTTATTTGACATCTTAAAAACGTCTTGTGAACTTTCCCTTTTAATACATGTATGCCTTTATCCTAAGGTTTACAATTTATCAATATGTGTGTTCCTTGGGATTGAACCCATGACCTTTATCGCTGCAACAGGAAGACTTACTAAACAATACTTTAGCAATAAACACATGTCGCCATATGCTGCTGCATTTCCTGGCTGTAATGTGCCTCTGTATATGCATATGATTTGCATAATAAATCCCTAAAGTTGATATCAGGAGACCATCTTTAAAGCCGCAGTCTAAAATTCAAAAGCTGTATTGTGCATGCGTATGAGCTCATCTGCAATAAATGTGATGAAAGTGAATTGTTGCGTTATGATGCAGTCAGGTGTTATTTATGTTCAGCCCATGCGCCCTGACAAACAGGGTGTTGACAGCTCTAATTGTACTGATGGTATCTCTCCAGACAGCCTGTTTGTTGCGCCGTTGACTTTTATTGTTCTCTGCTCTTTCTCGTTTTATTTGTCTGATGAGGAAAAGACTCAATCAATTCCTCTGTTTGAGAAAACAAGCAATTCACCGGGTCTGTAGCTTGAATCTTCATCTCTTGGCTCAGATCTCAATTTTATGTCTGACGTGGTTCTGACAGATCTAGCAGTCTGGTAACAACATCACTTTTGAAGTTGTCATAGTAACCCGGTGTGAGCACACTTTGTGAGGCGTTTGATGTGAGGAAGCCGGGGCTTTTGCGGATGTTAAGAGTTTCACAGTTCTTCTGGGTGCAAGAGAAATTTAGCTTTACATTTAACAGTTTCATGAACACTGTTGTTGACAGTTACGGAGAAAAATGTATCCTGAATGTGGGGCATCTTGAGGTTCAGTCAGGGAAAACTGTATTTTGGAGAAGATCTATGGGAATTCATGAACATTTTTTGAGTACCTGGCCTTGCCATACCTACCTGTAACAGGCCCTGCGTGAAGCGTCTATTATACTCTAGGTAGGTTATGCCCCTTGAAGTTCTGCCCAGCCACCCTAAATTTTTTATTTATTCCACAATCTGTGCACGAATCCGTGACCGCTTTAGTTCATTCAGATACCGCAGCCAAGGCACAGAGTAGAGTGAAGGTCAAAGGTGAGTACATTAACCCATCTGCATCTATATAGTTCTTTATTATAAAAGCAGTTTTGTGATGCAAGATCAATACAAGACACTTCTCATCCACTGTAAAAAAATGCACTCCTTGTTTATCTCCAGTTCTTAACACCTTTTTAACACCAATTCTGTACAATAGTCGTCTTTGTTTCTATTTTTATTTTTTCCAAAACAATTTTAGAAGAAACATCTGAGACCAAGTTGATATTTAAATTAAACACATCTGAGAACTGCAGTCATATCTCCTGAG
This sequence comes from Misgurnus anguillicaudatus, assembly GCF_027580225.2. Classification (NCBI taxonomy): domain Eukaryota; kingdom Metazoa; phylum Chordata; class Actinopteri; order Cypriniformes; family Cobitidae; genus Misgurnus; species Misgurnus anguillicaudatus. The sequence continues at coordinate 12,991,813 of NC_073350.2, forward strand.
CTATGAAAAAGCAACCTCCTAGCAATAAAAATTATTGATGGGCACGAGTTACCGAGTACTGGAGTACTCAGAAATGACATTGACGATCGATCAAGAAAACTATGATCGTGTGGGTTAATTTTTTTGGTTAGTTATGGTATTTGGAGATCTGACTAGGTTTGACCTAATGCTGTGCAGGCCGATTGGTGTGTGATATCACAGTACCACGTCAGTGATTCAAAAGCACACAGAGAAGTTCACTCCAGTGGCACCCCACCCAATCCGCTCTATGTTGCGCTCCACGTCCCCGGTTAATTAAATATTCATTTTCGATGCATCGATTAATCTAACAGTTAATTTTTTCAGGCCGATTCGGTTCTCGATTATCTCCCCATTAATTGACTAATAGCAATTTATACATGTTGATTTACATATATAAATGAAAAAAAAAACATGAATTCCTTAACATTGCAATATATGTTTATTGCTCTTAAAACTTAAAAAAAAGACTAAACAAGTGCAAAGTAATGCTTTCTTAGTCAGAGGTAGCATTCAATAAAACGTTTTGCAGCGTTTGCAGTGCATACTGTGTAGTTTAATAATAGGAAAAAAAACACAAGTGACTTTATTTTACATGCATTTATGAGCAAAACCTCTTCAATGCCCCTTTTGATGGTCAGTATCATTTTCATAACTGTGATTAGTTTAATCCACATTGCTTTCATGCTGTTCTGGTCTGTGTAATGACAGTTATAAACACAATTATAGACTTAAGAAGCGCATGGTACATTATTAAATCTGTTTACGATAAAATGAAACATTTCACTCAGTGATCGACAGCATGATGCAGTCGATCGTGTTTCCCTTCAACAGTATAAGCATAACATTTAGATTTATAGATAAATCTATTTCTCTGAAGATTATTAAGATAGATGAGGACTCATTTAGTGCTGGGCAGACGGTGAATGACAGCCCAGTCTTCTGGCAACATGTGTTTTTAAATATTTCATTGATTTCTGTTAAATTGCTTAAAGTCATGACTGTTTAAAACACACTTGGCATCACATTCATGATTTTATGGTGAAATTACAAGTTTTCGCATCAATCCACGAGCATTTAAACCATAAACAAAGCACCATCACTTTAATTGAGCGTGAGCAGCGCAGCAAAAATAGGCTCCTGCTACGCGAGCACGCGCTGCTCACACGTGCAGTGTTTTTTTGGGCGCTTGCAGTGTGAAACCGGCATGGAGCCACTTGCGTTGCTACTCTCTGTCGCCATTTTGGGTCTGACGAATTGACGCATATTTTTTGCATCAACGTATTTTTTGCGTCAACATCATCGATTACGACGACGTCTTGTCCCAGCCCTAGTATCTGGGCTTTCTTTAAAGGGACACTCCACTTTTTTGAAAATTTGCTCATTTTCCAGCTCCCATAGTTAAACATTTGAGTTTACAGTTTTGGGATCCATTCAGCAGATCTCCGGATCTGGCGGTACCACTTTTAGCATAGCTTAGCATAATCCACTAAATCTGATTAGACCATTAGCATCGCATTAAAAAATAACCAAAGAGTTTTGAGTTTAAAACTTTAAAACTCAAACTGTTTAATCCTAGGGGAGCTGGAAAATTAGCATATTTTCATCAAAGTGGAGTGTCCCTTTAACTTTTATGGATCTATATTGTGCTGTCTTATAGCTCTTTGGGTTTAAGAAAAGCTCATTAGAAATAAAACGTATTATTTTTATTACAACATTTTCAGAAAATATTTTCAGAAATACATCACATTCCCAACATAAAATGGGTTGCAAATGCTAATTCACATAGACTTTAACATCAACTATATTCTGATTTAAATTACAGTATGTTGTCTAAAGCTGCATTTAGTATGGACAGGCAAATTGCCTGACCCTAAAAACGTTTTGCTCCCGGTTAGTACAGAGTACATGATTGTGGTTTTGCTGTATTTAGGGTTTTGTTCAGATCATTTAGTTTTTTTTTTTCATTTTATGCTGCTAAACTATTCTATTCGTTCCATCAACTGATTCCCCAGCCATTGCAGAACTGTTTTATAATGCGTGGCAAGACCTTTGTCAAATTATCCCCCATTTCTGCCAAGCCCTGGTACAACATGTGCCTGGTTAGAAGTGCTTTAATTTATCTTTTCTGGAGTTGCTTTAACAACCCCAAGCCTGACAGCGGGTCTACGAAAAATCATTTTGCTTATCTTTTAAGTCTTAAACATATATGCACTGGAGTGGAACGTATATACAGTATGTGAAATACGTGTGGTACATCCACTGGTGCATGAAACAGAAAACACCTGCATGAAAGAAAATGGCATGGCGTTCCAAGAATCAGATGTGCGGCGGAGACATGCTGATTTGGGGGCCAGTGAGTCAACAACCAGTCTGAAAGTGACTGTTATTCACAGGGCGTTATATTCAGTATATTATAGACCTCTCAGAGCCTCATGCTTGGGGTCAAATCACTGCTCCGCCCCCTAAATGGAGCTTTCTATCTCATAGATATCAGCAGTCTTTCCCCTTAACAGCTAGTCTCTCCCAAACCGTGGGCATTATCTCCGGCCCTGGGACTAAAATAGCTTTCTAATGGAGCAAATGGAGCTCGGTCCTCTCTTTCTGAGTACTTGCTAACATCACTGCACAGGTGGCGTTGAGAGAAAGAGCGATAGAGCCGATCTAAGACACTTTAAGGACGGGAACGGGCACTACTCGCCCATGTACCAGTAACACCGTCTCACTCGGTGATGTATTTCTAGTGTGTGTGTGTGTGTTTGTGTGTGTTTGTTCTCTGTGTGGGGTGTTTGATAAAACTACAAGGGGGCTACACACGGACTCTGTTGAAGGGAGATGTTGTGGCAGGCTGTTTGATTTAACAGATCGATCCCTGAAACCCGGGCCTCATTTATAAAATGCTGTGTAGAAACCATCCTACATTTGAACTTACGATCATTTATCAAAAATGTGTACGTGTGATTCATAAACCGAACGTACGCGCAGGAAATGCCAAACCCTTTCCTTCATGTGATGTGAAATCTATAAATCGCAAATGATCTTGAACTTGTGCGCAGCTGAGGAGTTTCAGATCTCTGCCTTTAAACAATGCCAATTTAATGTCATAGACATATAAAAGAGTGCCTGTCAATGTTTAAACCCTTTTCGAGCAGCAAGAATGACTTATATTTTCAAAAACCTGCAGCAATCAGACAAGAAAAAGTGCGTACGTCAAAGACAGTTTTTATAATGGACTTTGCCGTGGATTTTTGCGTATGCACAGTTTAGCAGATTTTTTGCTTGTTATAAGCACAAATTCACTTAAATTGTATATTTTTTGTCTAAAAACTAGGCTTATTTTCTTAGGTAATTTTGCTCATCAAGTAAATGCATCTTGATTTAAGAATTTTTAGATATTTGTACTGAAAACAAGACAAAAATATTAAGTAAGAAAGTCATTTAAAAGGCCATTTAGTACATATGTATGTATTTAGACTGTGGGAATAAATTGACAGACCATCTAACTTTAAAATATTAACAAGGGAGAGGGTAGTAAATATACATTTTGGTCCAAAAATTACAACTTTATTCAGTATTGTCTTCTCTTTTGGGTCTGTTGGAAAGCGCATGCGCAAGACTAAAGTCATGTGACTGCAGTGCAGTGACGCATATGACGTACGATGCGGCTGACGTGTTATCTGGTGCCCCCCAGCTGTTTTTTTGTGCGCCCGGGCTTTGTTTCGCAAACATATCTGAGGATAACACGCCATCCGCGTCACTGCAGTCACGTGACTTTAATCTCGCGAATGCACTTTACAACAGACGCAGAAGAGAAGACAATGCTGAATAAAGCTGTAATTTTGTTATTTTTGAATTAAAATGTATTTTCGATGCTTCAACACATTCTAACTGACCCATTGATGTCACATGGACTTCTTTGATGATGTTTTTATTACATTTCTGGACATGGACAGTATACCATACGTAGATTTTCAATGAAGGGTCAACAAGCTCTCGGACTAAATATAAAACATCTTAAACTGTGTCCTGAAGATGAATGCAGGTCTTACGAGTTTGGAACTACATGAGGGTGAGTCATTAATGACAACATTTTCATTTTTGGGTGAACTATCACTTTAAGTCAATGAAAATCAATTTGTACATTGTACTTAATATCAGTGTTAACTTTTTTGCCCAACTTGACCCCAGTCACTATCAGACTGAAGTGCAATCGTCTCCACATCCCCTCCTCCCTTTCACTTCAAATTTAAACAGCGACTGTTTAGTGGATGAAGTGTTCAGCGTTGCACACTTCATTTCGGTTGAATTAGTGCATCATCCGGGTACATAAAGTGCACTTATTATTGTTGGAATATTCAATGTGAACAAAATACTCTATTATACTAAAAAATAAACTTAAAAAAAGTTAGACTTAATATATTGAGTTAATTAAACCTAAAAAGTTTAATTAACTCAAAAATGTAAGGCAACAGGTAACTTTTTTTTTTTAAGTTGAACTAACAAATCTTTTTTACAGTAAGAAATTAATTTGGACTGCCTTTAGTTTTAAGTGGTAATCACAGCTTTTCTTTGATAAAATTAATAAATCAGAAACTGTGATGTTGCATAAAGATAGCGTTCACATGAGAAATGCATTTGTTCAGGCCAATGCTTCATGTCAAATATTGCCGCCTACTGTATGACCGGGTCAGCCTATCTTTAGAGGAAAGGAGAACTTTCAAGTGTTTTAGTTCGGTAAAGTAAACATAAAGCGAGTGTACATAATCACCGGGTGATTTCTAATCGCTTAAGTTCATTTATAACCCAATCGTCATGTGCTGTGACTCACAACAGTATACTGGACTGCTGAAGTAGCTGCAAATATTGGCTGACAAAAGATGACCTCGATGTAGAAATATTCCCAAAGGAGGGTTTTTAATTGAGTTGCTTCATAATGGAGGAATCCTGGAATGCAAAACTCGACTAGTAAATCCAAAATAACATTACGAGCACACATCTTCAAGAATCCATTAAGCATGTAATATTTCAGTGTCATTTTTTGATAACTTTGAGTCATTATATGCACATTAGACATCTAGTTAATCATTGCTAATTACATGGCTCACTCCCTAAAGGGAACATTACGGAGAAAAAGAGGCATAACAATAAAATTTTAAATGAGAAGTCAACAGAGGGAGCGTAACGTGGCATCCCACTGTTCATTTTTACTGTCTACATAAAAAAAATCACACTCACCCCTCACATTCACACTTACATTGCAGTACCGCACAAAAACAGACAGAAAGACATTATGCCCAGAGATTGTAGTTGTTGTGTTTGCTGTCGGTTTAAAGATGCATTCACGAATAGTAATCTGTCACATTTACAACAAGGTCAACACGGAGAAAACATCCCTTTCCTATGGTATTTTCATAACGCATCTCCAAGCAAATCCCTACAAAAGGGACAAAGACGCCCTTGTTTCGAGATTCCACGGCCGTTTATCCATCCAACATCCTGGAAACATAAAATTTGTTTCGGAGGATCCTGTAAATCCGTAGTTATCCTTGGATTTACTTTTAGTTTATTCCGTAAAACCCCATTTATATTGCCACCTCTCTTACAGCTCTGGCTTCTATAAGAAACACTAGCTATACATTTGCTGTATTAAACTGTTACTTTTTATATAATGATCATTGTTGAGTGGTATAACATCTATAATTTTGTGTGCTTACTGCATCACATACTGTACGTTGGAATGTTGCATTCAACAATGCACTCACACAAGCTGTAATTCATACAATACTGTTGCCAAAAATATCTACGCTGTTAACATCTGAAGTTTCTACCGGAAACCACAGAAACGGCAAGTAAAAATGGCAACACGGCGTTGTTTTTGTGGCGCACGGATTAATGTTGCTATAGCAACGTTATCCTTGTGATACTGCGCAGGCACTCAAGAACACATTTTCAGCGCTAATGGACTTCACTATAAATGATCCGTGACCTTAATTTGACGCGAAGCCAAGTAAGCGGGACAACCTTACATTTGTGGTCCGGTGATACGAGATGCCTAGTTTGTGTGTTAGCTGTTCCCATGTATTGGTAACACATCACATGCAACAGTCTCCTAAAAGTTTGCTTTATTCGGAGGTCTTGTTGTCATTCGGATACATCATTCATGGTATTATGAAGCATATTACATCACTGCCCCTGTGCACGCCTGCAGCAGCCTTTTTTACATAACATCAAAGCGTTGGTAATACAAAAAGATTGGAAGATGATTTGGGATGGTGACACAAAGTACAGTCTAATTATGGAAATTCTTCATTAATGTTTATTGGTTTTGAGATGCAGATCTTTAATCTGGTCTTCATTATGACTTCGGTAACAAAGGGTGGGGTTCAGTCTACTCTCTGGTTCCCTTTGTAGTCAGATTTTGCGAACACTTATTCCTTGATGTGCGTAGCATGCCATTGGAACCTGATCTGCCAGAAAAACTTAACTCTTTGATATGGCGGCAATTTTAAATACATTTTTGAGATTGGAATCATGCAAGACATGCGGGGTGAAAGCAGACCATACAAAAATGTACGAATTATATTATAGGAATACATACAGGTTAGCCACCAGTTTGCTATAACATTCAATAGTCACTGGGTTATTTTCAACCATGCGTTGGGTCAAAAAGCATAGAGGCCAGACGTTGGATTAAATTTACCCAGAAAATGTTTAAATTTGACCCAATTATGGGTTAAAACAACCCAGCATTTTGGATTGAAACAACCCAGCATACTGTAGGATAAATTACAACCCAACAGGTTGAGTTCATTCCTTTTTAGCTTGGATGAAAAAAACCCAGCATTTTTAGAGGTTGTGTTGACCAAATCGAATGAATTGATATGAACCCAAAGTTTCATTCAGTGGAGAGTGGATGTCTAAAAATACACTGAAATTATTCAACAGTACCATATGCCATCGATTAACAACCTCGGAGCTGGCGGTAGGTCTGCCTTTAAAGGTTTATAAGTTATCATTTAAAATCTGTTTACGTATAATGAATGAGATTTTTACGTTCGGAACCCAACTGTGTGGTCAATTTCCTATCCAAGTGTCAGTGCCTGCTTATACACGCACACACAGAGGACTATGACTCCAGGGCATTGAATTACTGAGGTGCGAGAGCTGTCTTTTAAAGATCAAAGCTTTGGCGCTCATAGTGACGAGAATTTGATGCCAGAAAGAAAGAGAGAGAGAGAAGGAGGGAGAGTGACATAGATGGTGAGAGACAGAGCGAGAGAAAAAACTGAAAGGGAGGGTTGATATGTGAAATCAAGCAGAAGGTTGAAGAAAATAGAGCTGGCATCTTCTCTGAAGCAGTCAGTATCTTCTCTTGTAGAACGCTTGTTTGGTTGACGGTTCTGGTTTCTAGTCCGCTTTTCTCGAGTGTCGGCCTATTTTGGGATTCACACAGATTCTGCCGATTCTCACAGATTTTATTGTTGCAACTAAATAATCTCAGAAGATACAAATGTCAAAACATTGTGTTTCTTGGTTAACTTTAATGTGTGAACTGCATGAGCATGACCACATTTTTTAACATTCAGCAAAGCTTAATTATATGATCTTGGTTGGTAACGCATACTGTAGCAAAAAGCATCAAAGAAAATTGTACTCTTATGGCGCTTTCCATTGCATAGTACCCCACGGTTTGGTTTGGGTCAGTTCACTTCACTTTGGTTTGGTTAGCTTTTCCATCGAGTGGGAGGGATTATAGGTGTGTCGTTATATTTGCGCTGCCAACTGCTGTGACATCATACAAGTAAGAGCGTCGCTGTACATTCCCATACATTTATTTATTTCTCAGTCTGCCACAATATTAAAATTGGCCACCACAAATAGATTTTGCACAATGCGTTTATCACTACCTCTGTATCACATGACAGTTTCTGTACAAACACCGTGGTGCAGTCGATGCGTCTCATTTAAGTTATATGCGGACGTGCGCGTCGCGAATGTGCCGGTACAGACTGCAAGTCTGGAAAAAAACTGTTATGGCGTGCCTGTTTCTCAACCTGTGATTAGGGCTGGGCGATATGGCCAAAAAATTATCAAAAAAATGTTTTCCATATCAGTCGATATGGATAATTATCATGATAAATAACAAATCTTTATTATTTTTTGATCCTGAATGAAAATTGTAAAAACCAGACAGTTAATAATGGTTTTAAACTACTTTTTATTCAGAAATTTTTTTTTTATTGACAAATACAAATACTAAAATCTTGTTTTAATGTTCAGGCATTTGTATTCAATGTAAATATATTTGTTATGAAATCAACACATTTCTGACACAGAAAGCAGCAGGCTACTATAGCTTTCAGACCCAAGACAGACTGCTTTAAGTTTTTATATACTGAGTAACATCCAGCTGATTATGTTCGCTTAAACAAGAAAGAAAACTTAGTTCAGTGATCACGCGTGTGCTATACACACTGATAAATGGATGTCAAGAGCGTCACGTTGCTGTGGGAGCGCAGCACACTCATACAGTATATGCACTGCAGTGGTAGATCTGCTGTTTTTACTCAGTTTCCTGAATTTGTGAATGTCCTGTAAATATACTTTTAAAGCTGTGCGGGCATGTGCGTGTGAAAGGCAGACGCTAAAAGAAAGTACAGTATACTGTGCCTATTTTGTCTGCTGTGTTCCGAGCTTTGGCGAACCCTGTTTGCGCGTCCAACATTACACAAAAGGAAAATGTTTACGCGCATTTGGATTCTGTGATTCCGTCCACGTTATCCGCATCGTGAAAATCAAACTTGCCTCGTGTTACTCCACTCCTTCAAGTCTAATTGACACTGTGGTTGTAAACCAAGAGCACGTGCCACATCCAGAAGTGCTTGTGCAACATTACGCACAGTGCTTAAACATTATCGATCACTTATCGAACGGTCGTTATCGTTTTATCCGGAAAATTGAATCTGGTAAAATTATCGTTATCACCCAGCACTACGTGTGATTTTCATCGCTAAAAGGCAGTTTGGACAACAGGTTTACTCGAGTCAGCGCAAGCTTGAGGGTAAAGCTAATCTTTTACATTATAGCGATGACACTGGTAGTGATAATTCTCTCAGACCAATCAGTGATCTACAGTGTTTTCGTGTCACGTTTTGGTGTCAGCTCGGGAACCCCAATCGCAGGCACGTACAGAGGGGGGGGGGGGTCGGCGGGTGCCCAAGGACCTGCCCCTTCACCCCTGGATGACCAAAGTGCCCTTTTTGTCAAGGCATTTTTTTGTAATTAAATGCCCGTTTGTGAAGGCCGGCCCAATGTAACTATTAGTAAAATTAATAAAAAATAATTTAGCCGTAAATAAAATTAGTCACATGATGAAGTATTGACCTTTCATTGGACAATCTCTTTAGGGACGATCACTAGTTCACAGCGCTAGCGGCGCGCCCACACATACACGACAAGGTGCGCAGAACAGGGAGGATCCCCCTCCAGCCGGCATTGAACCGAAGCGGTATGCTTAATGTTAACCTTACTTATTATAATTATTTTATTAGAACGACGTGAGGAGAGCATGCACAGCTTTTGTGTGTGTATTAACATCTCTAGAACGTTAGATGCAAACAGGGCTCTCAAGTCTCATGCTTTCGGCGTGAGACACACGCATTTCAGCCAGTTCACACGCCACACCTTGTATTTCTCACACTGAAAATAAAACATTCTTCCCATATAAAAACAATGGATGAGGCAAAGGCAGGGACGTTCTCTCAACTTCACGCAGCAATGCAAGAACCGAAACGCACATGACATCAAAGTACCGCGAGAAATATTCGGGAAATCATATGGAGGAGTTTGATTTCAAAACGCTCTCGCGCTGTTCTAATGTCATCCACCTATCACGCGGAGTTTGTTGGAAGAGCAAGATCCGATAAATACGGTAAAAAACACTTAATTTTTGTATCATATTGAATTTACTATTCCTGGACTCGCCTTTGATAATAGACAATGTGAGCTGATGTTGGGTAATATAGCCATACTCGTGCTAAATTATTAACTCAGTCAAAAACTCTCCAGCTTTGCAACCAGTTAGTTTACCTGAAAATAAAGTAAAGTACTAGAGGCTTCATGAAATGAATAAAAGGAGAGATGAATGTCATTATTTTATTTCCCTGTCATCAAGGCATCAAAGTGTGCAAAAACACAACACAAACACGATTCAAAAGCTAAAATATGTAGGCTACTCTCTTTGTATACAAATTTCGAACAGGATTAGAATTGAATTATATTTTAAATATGACAACAAAAACACAAGCCTGTAAACGTAATAATATCCTAACTGCATATGTTGACACACACAAACACAAAAAGTAATGCACTGTAAGTCGCTTTGGATAAAAGCGGTTGCCAAATGCATAAACATATAAAACTCTGCATATATAGATTTTCTATTCTGTATTACTTTATTATTTGTTTCAGTTGTGTGCTTGCGTGTCAGCGAGCAAAGTGCCCTTTTTATTCTTTGAGCACCTGCCCCTCCAATGGTCTCTGCACGGCCCTGCCCAATTGGGTACTACTTACTTCGGAAAAGCTTCCAAAAGTAAGCTGACCCAAACCGTGGGGTACTATGCAATGGAAAACCGCCATTATAAAGGTGCTGTAAGAGTTCTTTGTAGCCATGCCGTTGAAAAACAACTCATGGTTCTTTAAGGCCTGGGACGATTTTTACATCTTAAATTATTTTAATCCATGGAAGACCACAGACATGGGGAAAGTGTTAAATGATTTTTAACAACATAATACTCAGAACGCGAACATTAAATTATTCGACCACACAGTTAACTCGTCAATTAAGAGAAAACACTTTCCTGCCAATGAGGAGTTTTTCCGGAAATCCGTGTTTCTGCTATTATCTACCAGGTGGCGGTCTTACCCAACTTATAAAAACTGGACCTATTCCCCTAGAGCAATGTTTCTCAAACTTTTTCAGCCCAAGGACCACTTTATCTTCCGATTTTTTTCTGAGGACCACCTAACAGAATCCCACTCTAACACGCCCCCCAAAAACAACAAAATAGGAAGGATAAGCTAAATTTAAGTTTAATATGCAACTGTTTCAAGTCAAAAAAAAATTTTTTAAACACAAATGCAATGCTATGTTCAGAAATTATTATATGAATTTTATTTCATTTGAAAAAGTAAATGTGAAATGAGTTGCAGCTTAATATGAACAACAAACTGCACATGTGAGGAAAAAAAACTGCAATTAAACCTACTGTAACAGCCTAGGTTCAACTTAATGTCATTCCAAAGAGCCAGTTTAAAACTGAGGTGGTGGGTATATGAAGTCTATGGTTGTGACTATGGAAACAATAAAATACTGAAAAAAATTTCCCCTTAATGTCCAAAATCACTGAAACTACAGGGATTTCACACATGAAACAAAAACTAGTACATTACAAAACGAATAGATATGTGGATTTTAGCTGCTTTCAGTTGACGCTTGATCTTTTCTTTTGACTCCTCTTTGGTTTAGCCACAGATCCATTTTTCGTTATTAAAACTAGGGATGCACCGAATCCAGATTTTTTAGGTTCGGCCGAATCCCGAATCCACCGTTTAAGATTCGGCCGAATCCGAATACCGAATCCTACTTGCATCGTTATTCCATTAACACAGTAAAACACATTAATGAATTATACAACGTCCACAGCAGTGTATTTTTCATTTTATTTAAATTTAACTGTACATTATGCCAGGATGACAAGTTGGAAAACTATTTTGACAATTACCATAAGCCTATGCATAATAAAAGCGATGCGTTGCGACACGCTCGTTTTTCCAATAAGCAAGCAGCTCCGCGCTGAAAACTATATTTAACTTTGAGTGAGAAGCTCCGCTCGTCAATGTCAGTTTTCACACGGCCGTCCAATTACAATGGAGGAGGGGCGGGACATTACCACAGCAACCAACCGGCTCACAGCTAAAGCATCACAGCTACCAAGCACTCGGATTAAAAACAGCTGGCATTTGGCGTCCTCAAGGCATTTTCAGACGTGTTTAAAAGTTTTGGTGTGTCCAGCCCCTAAGGCTCACCGAAATAAAAAGCTCATCTCCACGTCAGCACCCGATGTGTGTAATCAACGGCCGCGTGACGTCGACCAGCGTAGCGCAAGCCTAGGGTTCGGTTCGGTGGAAAAAAAATCTAGGATTCGGCCGAACCCGAACCCCGTCAAAAAGCCCAGTATTCGGCCGAATCCGAATCCTGGGTTCGGTGCATCCCTAATTAAAACAGAATGGCAAGATCTGATATCACAGTTTCGCAAGTGCAAAAATCTACTTAAATAAGTGACAATTTTGTATTAACACTTGCCTAGTTTAGGTCATCTTTTGGCGGACCACTAGGGGGCTTTGGTGGACCACACTTTAAGAATTACTGCCCTAGAGCAAACAATTGAAACTCCGTGTATGTTTTGATGATCGCTCTGAATCTGATCTTTATCATAAGTCCTTCACAAAAATCTCAGCTTTTTGCTCAAATTGTGGTATTTTTGAAGAAACCTACCTATATTTAAGAGGTTGAGAACAAATGAAGGTAGAATGAAACTTTTTTGTTTTTGTTTGAAAGCAGAGGGTCTGTTCTTTCATTAGATATATTGTATGTTTATATATTTAAAGAAGATCATTTTCTGGAAGGCATTAAACTTTTCTGAAAATCATAAAAAATGCTGTCGCCGACTGGCAACGTTTTAAAAAGAATGCTGGCGGGGAAAGAGTAAATAATATGTGGTAGTGTGAGCATGTTTAAGAAATTCTGAGGAAAGTCTCTCAGATTCTCCTTATGTGCTGCTATCAGATTTTACAGGATTTTAATAAGCCTGTGGTTTCAGCGTGAGGCATTAGGCAGAAAATAACCCAGAATTTCCTTTCAGCTCTAGAGACAACATGAAACTCATTGATCTTAAAATTGACAAGAACCCAAAGCTGCTTAACCTTTGTTAAACTGTGAAATGATCAGCCTGTCACAATCACCAAAAATACAAATCTTCCCTTTGCCTCATATTACTTACACCCCAGGAGTAGCACACACATCTCTCAGATAACCTTTCAGAAATGAAACAACATTTTGGATTAATCTTTAATGAATTCTCGGTTGACCTCAACAGCACGTTTCTCAGGGTCATTGTATTGAACTGGCTCTTGTGAGGGATATATACATTTCTCGAGGAAGAGACGAGGATTGCTGGGGAAAGACGGACTTGTTTCTTGCTCAGGGGAGACACTGGGGCTCACAGTTACATTCAGTCGGGTTTCAGCTTTATCTCGTAGCTCTTAAGGGCTATAATTAAACTCCCCGTAGGATACCTCAGAGCCTGGAGATAGAGGGGAACAGTTGCCGGGCTTTGGACAAGATATTCTGATTTTCAATAGTTGCCATGATAGGGACATGAATAGAATTTAATGATACCACTCGCTGTTAGGGCTGTCATAGTGTCAGTAATTCACGCAGAATGACAGGTACCCATGCTGAGCGATCACACTGAAATGGTATAGCTGTTCATCTTACTTAAAAATTGTCTTTATTTGAATGTTTATTTCTGTTATTCCCACAAAGCTTTTTGTTACTTCTTAAAGAGACACTTTTTTCAAGACACTTGCGATGTCTTTCAGTAAGCCTGGCTGATTATACTCTCTTTGATATGCAGAGGACAGTGTTTAAAGTTAATTAAATTTCGGGCCGTGGAAAGTGGATGAGTAACCGAAATGAAACTCACCAAGCAATGAGTATAATTTATGAACGTAATCACGCGCACCTGCTTCCTGACGCTTTCGACAGGCTCTCTGGACACAGGCACAACATTTCACACATTATCAATTTGTTTAAATCATGCAGTCTGTTTGGAGAGGGCTTTGGAGGCGATGTAAAGGCTTGGTGCCTTCTCCAATCATTTAACTTTTTAATTGTTTTTTCATGTAAACAAATACAATTGATGAAACACTGAAAGTGATTCAATGGGCAAGTTGTTGCATTGTCAGTTGTTAGCTGTAAAAATTCCTTGTTGCAACTTGAATTTTTAAGTTAAATCAACTTGAAATTACAATTAATTTCAATATTCTTGACTTGTGATGAGTTGCTATAAATAAAAAAATTATGTTGAAATAAGCTAATGTAACTTTTTTTATATCACTTGTCAAGAAACTTGAAATGAAAAGGAAATTCAAGTTGATTAAAGGGACACAACACTTTTTTTCACATCTAGCGCCCCTAGAGGCCACAAGCGCCACAGCACTGTCGCAAAAGAAAAGAAGACAACTCTTTAGGTCACAACTGTGCCTTCCAGCATGTCATATAAATATAATTTCATGGGTTTTATTTTTTTTAAATGGCAAAAGATTGCTCACGTTTACAGACAAGCCTGTTGTAACGGTGGCCGTTTACAGTAGTTTACAGTAGTTAAAGTTTATATAAAAAATATTGCCTTAAAGGAGAATCGAACCCAGATCGCCCATGTCGTTGGGCCACAACGCTACCACGGCACCACAATGTGTCACATGATACAAGTCTCTCTCTATACTCTCCAAGTAGCCTCCAGTAAAATAATAAAATAAAAATAGTGTTCGGGCACCAGATAGGACTTATATATGCAAGCAATATAACATTATTTACTAGTCCAAAAGCATGACGGCCAAGTCAGCATCGGTCAGGAACCCCTCCTCTTCTTTTAGTTCACGCCAGCGAGCGAACTCTGGCCCAATATAATTAATCCTTGTCCTTCTTTTTATTCTGTCACTCCCGTTTTTTCTTTCTGGTCTCATCAGACAAAACCTTAGGTTTCTTTTTCTTAGTTGCTGCTTCGGCCATGACAAAAATATCAGGAAAATAAATAGTCCGAATTTGAGGGAGTGGAGGAAGTGACGTATGCCGTAAAGCAGATTTTTGTAGTTCTTTTTTTGTGCTTGGGTTATTATCCGAAACCCCAATCTAAAAGTATGAGTAAAAGCGATAGGCTATGGTAGACATGTCATTCAACCTATTTTAAGTCGTTGTACCATCACAAGGGTCTTGAAAATATATTATGAAAGTTGAAAAACTACAAAGTGTCACTTTAAACTTAAAAATGTAAAAGTGCAACAAGGAATATTTCTACAGTGTCTTTTTTTGGGGGAAGGAAAACTACGGATGCCTAATTCATACATACAGTTTTTTTTATATATAAACAGAGTTAATATATCATGTTTGTATCATGTCACTTTACATTTTGAAAAACTTTTCTTAACTTTCTTGTATTGCCCATGGTTGCTGTTTCTTATGTCATGTCCTATCAAAATAAATAACTTCTGGTTCTGCTTTGTTGATGCAAACATTTATAAACAGCATTAATAGGAATGCCATAAGCCTTTCTTGCGTTTAAACCTGTTAAATGTTTACAACATCAACATGGTTACGATCAAAGAATACATTTAATCACACGTTTTCCTACACCTTATCTGCTATCTGCATTTATTCTGAATGCCATGAAAGTAATAACCTCAGTGACGTTTGGCCTTCGAGCAAACTTTTATGAGAATCTGAAAGATTTATTTCCACCTTTAAAATCTAGAATTCAGAACGAATTAAAAATGAATGTTGATTTGCATTTCCTGAAGGAAATATCAGTGTTTGCAGGCAGATGTATCTGGTGGGTTTATTTGGGCGCACATGAGATACATCGACACATATCCTGTATCCAAATATGTTTGCTTTCTTAAGGTATAATATGCCAGAAGCAGTATGTTGCATTAGTATGTCAGAATGCGAAGTGTTTATGAATTAGTATGCAGAAAAATTCTCAACTGAATTACAGAAATACTGAAGTGAATAAAGTGTGCGTGAGTTTGGGAGTTGAATGTATTCATACAGTAACTTTGATTTGCACATTGTTCAGTATGTACTGTACATTAGTATATATAGTATATAGATATATAGTATATCTTTTAATAAATGTATACATTTTACGAATGAATAAAAACTACTCCTATGTTATTAGTGGTGGTTGCATTTGGTTGTATAAACGATGCATCTTTTTTATTTATTGGTTTCTCTTTTTTTCTGTTTGTTTTAAACCATTTTCGCTTGGGTTTAGGGTTAGATTTGAGATTTGCTTAAGGAGGTTATTTAATATACAGGTTTCTCCATGTTTTTGTGGAGCTATCGTCGCTTGGAGTTGGGGTAAGAATTGGGGTTCGGGTTAGGATGTCATTTTTATGTAACAAAAATTTGTTCAAACCCTAACCCAAGCGACAATGGTAAAAAAATTGAACAAAAATTGAGAAACCAATAAATAAAACGACAAAAAAAGATGTGCAATTTAAGTGAATGGGAAGGACTGGTGTATCATATGCAGGCCAAATTGGAATGGCGTATGTATTGCACGATTTTCACACTTCGTGCTATTTATACGCAACTCCGTGAGTCTGGGTTTGAACATACCTCACAATGTGGTGTAAGTTGTACCCCTGGCGTATAAAAGGCACCCGAAATTTTCCATAGACAAACAATGGGGCGAAAATCTTATAGACTGACTTACCATTGCATCTAATTTTTTACGAGTTGTAGCTCAGACCGAGGATTTCGTAGAAACATATGGGTTACTAAATTTGAAGAGGGTGGTAGATTCAAGAACACACCTCACAATGGTGTGTAAAGGGCGATTTATAGTCACGCGTAGGTTCTACGCCGTAGCTACAGCGTAGGCTATCCGTAGCCTGTGCGTAGCCTAACGTGCACCTCGCAAAAACCCCTCCTGTCAGGTAAAAAAAACTGCGTCCATAGGTATTTCCGTTTGTGATGGTGAAAACAAAGAATGGCCAAGTTGAGGAGTGATTTAACTCAAACTGCAACAAAAGTCGCTGTTTATTTACATCCATCATTGCTGTTCTTCTCAAATTATACACAACAAGTTGCTGTTTCTTCTTCGTTTGTGGCTTAACTCGCAAAGCTTCTTCTTCTTTGGCGTTCGCGCTGCTACTGTGGTTACACGCGTGGTTACTGCCTACCAGCAGCCTGCACGCAAAAGTATAAATGAAAACCGACGCGGAACCTACGCCATCGCGGCTGCGCCGTAGGACCTACGCACGACTGTAACGAGCCCTTTAGTTGGATCCCTTAAGTGTAAAAGGCACCCAAAATTTTCCATAGACAAACAATGGGGCGAAAATCCCATAGACTTACTTACCATTGCGACTATTTTTTTGACGGGTCATAGCTCAGAGGGAGGATTTCATAGAAACATATGGG
Source organism: Misgurnus anguillicaudatus (assembly GCF_027580225.2). NCBI lineage: Eukaryota > Metazoa > Chordata > Actinopteri > Cypriniformes > Cobitidae > Misgurnus > Misgurnus anguillicaudatus. The sequence goes on from NC_073350.2 coordinate 13,009,100, forward strand.
TTACTAAATTTTAAGAGGGTGATAAGAACCTCACAATTGGGTAAAAGTTCAACCTAGCAATCATTTTGTGCACCCTAGCAACCTATACCATAGACTGCCGTTTTAAAAGGCCAAGATGGATATCTTTGCAGCACAGTGTCATAGAGACATGGGGGTGGGCTCATTTTATTCAGGCATCCAATCAGTCTCTCAGGGTCCTCACAGAGCTATTAAGCCACGTCCCTAGCAACCACTGTTGTGCACCATAGCAACCAAACCTCAAACAGTTATATCTTCAAATCTGAATGTCATAGAGACATGGCGGTTGGTTTATATAACTCAAACTGTGATGCAAATATCCACAGCTGAATCCCTGTTTCAAACCCTCCCAAGAAAATCAAGAAACAAAGTATAAATAAAATAATAGTGAGACTGCAACCATTTCCTTTACTCCTCACGTGTCTTGCCAGCTCTGTAATTATAATTTGCAGTGGATATAATTACAGTTGTTTCAGGCTGGATTAAGAGCGGACAGCTAAAAAGCTAAAGGTCAAGCACAGACGTTTAGTGGCATTTCAAGTACAGTACAAAGTCACCCTGATGTAAACCTGTAATCACAACTGCTTTGTTTGTAATACCAAAACCACCCATTTCACTCTGATCCTCTATTCTGCATCTGTCTGATTGTGTTTCTGCACGTGCGTGCAAAACCTCATAATAGAAATGCCATCTCTGATTTAGTCCGAACGGTGTGATGACAGCCGAGGCAGCGTCATCAGGCTTATAGCTTCATATAAATAGAAGTGAAACTACTGCTTTGGAATCAATATGCGAGTTGTTGTATAGCTAAAGCTCAGTTTGGCTTTTTAGGTTTAACATTTAAGATCATTTCATCTGGATATGTTTGGCCAGAGTACAGTACCTGTAAAACAAACAAATCACCCAATTCCTGTACAAGGGTAAAGTAATTTACATAGTATACACATAGTATACTAATGTTTTTTTAGGGGTTCCAAAGCTGTCGACACATCTGCATTTAAACCTGACAGTGAAATAATCGTTTTTATTTGGATTTTAATGATATGGTCTTTGATTTCATCACTAAACACACAGTAGTGCACTAAATCTGTAGTCTTAATGCATGTTAAAGAGGTATTGTTAAATATGTTAAAGGATTAGTCCATTTTCCCAAAAAAAAAATCCAGACAATTCACCCACCACCACGCCATCCAAAATGTTGATGTCTTTTTTTGTTCAGTCGAGAAGAAATTATGTTTTTTGAGGAAAACAATGCAGGATTTTTCTAATTTTAATGGACTTTAATAGACCCCAACATTTAATACTTAACTCAACACTTAACAGTTTTTTTCAACAGAGTTTCAAAGGACTATAAACAATCCCAAACGAGGCATAAGGGTCTTATCTAGTAAAACGATTGTCATTTTTGACATGAAAAATAAAAAATATGTACTTTTAAACCACAACTTTTCGTCTAGGTCCGGTGCAGCGCGACCTAACGTAAATGCATAGTGACGTCACGTGTTACATATATAAAACGGACATTTGCGGACCATTTTAAACAATAAACTGACACAAAGACATTAATTAATATCATTCGACATACAACAACGTAGGAACGGTCCTCTTTCCCAACACTTGTAAACACTGCGGGGGAGTTTCGCGTTCGTCTTCTGTGACCTCTTGACGTCATGACGTATTGTGTGGGGTCAGCTGGCGCAACACGACCGGATCTACATGACGAGAAGTTGTGGTTTAAAAGTGTATATTTGTTATTTTTATTGTCAAAAATGAAAATCGTTTTGCTAAATAAGACCCTTAAGCCTCGTTTGGGATTATTTATAATCCTTTGAAACTCCGTTGAAAAAAACTGTTAAGTGTTGAGTTAAGTATTAATTGTTGGTGTCTATTACAGTCCATTAAAATGAGAAAAATCCTGCAATGTTTTCCTCAAAAAACATAATTTCTTCTGGACTGAACAAAGAAAGACATCAACATTTTGGATGACATGGTGTTGAGTAAATTATTTGGATTTTTCTTTTAAGAAAATGGACTAATCCTTTAAATATACAATTAATTGTATGTTCAAGTTAAATAAACTGTAAAAAATGTAAGTGCAACAAGGAATTTTTTACAGTGATAGCCGAACTATATTGGTCTATCGTTAAGCTATAAGTAAAAAAATAACGGCTATTGCTTGTTTGGAAAGAAATCAGTAAACACTAGTTTATCCTGATATTCTGACGCTTTCTTGGAATTTCAGTAAGTCACTTAAACGAATTTGCCGAAAGGTTTCTCCTACAGTATAAAGCTTGTGTCACTGATAGCTTTAATCGTGCTGTCAAAATTATACTGATCTAATTTTTCTCTTCCTCCCCAGGAATCTGTTAGACAGAGACACGTTCTCCAAATCTGATCCACGTGAGTATAGCCGAGGAAATCTGAAACTAAGCTTTGAGTCCTTTCATTTTACAGTCTTTGTGCATTAATTAGACCCCGACTCTTTCTCCCTGTGATCTCACGTCTCTCATCAAACATCAGCGTGAATCTGATTAATTCTCATCTGCGGCTTACCGCTGTTTCCTGAGAACGTGAACTCAAACGTGCAATAGCATCAAGACACTTTGAAAAGACGTGAAACAGACTAAGCTAAAAAAAGACAGAAATTAAGAAAAAGATGAGAAAGGGAGATACAAATGCGTGACACTGTCTTTGAAATCTAATCTAATGATGAGATTAGGAGCATCAAAGTTTGATTTCAATCAATGATTTCACATTAATGTCAATCTTTGACATGGTCTTTTATGCAGAAAACAGCAAATCACCAAAAAAAAAAGACTTTAGCTGGGTGTTCACCATAGATATATACACTAGATGTCGCCTTGGGGCTCTAAGCATGCGTTAAAACCGCCGCCATCTTGGAACAGGGGTCTTGTCATAGGAAGTAGCTAGGTAACGCTGCTATCCCCGCCTGTACTTCGAATTCATGGACGATGCCGGACTTTTGTGCTGCGTATGGATGTGAGGGCTACTAGCACTTTGCATTATAGTTAGAAAAAGTACATTTTCAAAATATCAAAACTTAAAATTTTTTCTGGACTCAATGCTAAATACATATCTGACTGTTGGAATGAACCAAAAGAAAACCTAGAAAATCGCATTCATGACTATTTATGGTGATTTTATTTCCGTTAGACCATTGCCTATAATGACGCTGATGCAGATCTCCACTGTTTCAAGATGGCGGCTCTATCATTCGTTCCAATGAACTGTCGAATCCATTCAGCCAATCTCCAGGTCTGGCGCTAGCACGTTTAGCATAGCTTAGCATAAGCCATTGAATCTGATTAGACCATCAGCATCGTGCTAAAAATAACCAAGAGTTTTGATATTTTTCCTATTTAAAACTTGACTCTTCTGTAGTTACATTGTGTACTAAGACCAATAGAAAATTAAAAGTTGTGATTTTCTAGGCAGATATGGCTAGGAACTATACTCTCATTCCGGCGTAATAATCAAGGACTTTGCTGATGTAACATGGCTGCAGCAGGCGTAGTGATATTACGCACTGCTCGAAAAAAGTCCCCTTGGTTGCTTTCAATAGCAAGGGACTATTTTCGGGCAGTGCGTAATATCACAGTCCTTAATTATTACGCCAGTTTAATACACAGGGCATCATACTGTGTACCTTATGCACAATAAAGTATATAACATAACAAGAATGACAATAAAGATCAATTAGCTTGTAATTTTATATTTTTTTCTATGTACTTAGACATTATGGTTTTAATTCTTTTCTGTTTATTTCCCCTTTTTCACAGTGTGTGTCTTGTATACTCAAGGAGTGGAGACCAAGCAGTGGAGAGAGGTGAGTTTATAAACACACATACGCACGCACTTTCTTCCAGCTCTTACTGTTATGGTTTATCTCTGGCGCTGTTGTCCAATCATGCGTGTCAACCCTCCATGCAGCCACATGCGGTCAAACCGCTGTCTGTTCTACACCATCAAAACACTTCCAGTATCTTATCACTAACAAGCAACACCAAACTCAGTGTCTGTACAACAGCTCTGTGATCTGACTCAAGCCGTCGTACCGGGCGAGTGTTGTTTCTCCAGCGGTGTCCTTATAACGATGAGTCAGTTTTCATTTGAACTATTCATTTAAAAGAGGATTATCATGTTGGGCGTTGCTGCCATATTTTTTTTCCAGTTAAATCTTTGACTTGCTTTAGTGATGAGATCAGATCCTTATTATTATTTTAACCTCTAAAACACCTGGATATATACAAAAAGATGATTTACTTTTATGCATTTGGCAGACGCTTTTATCAGAAGTGACTTACAGTGCAACTGAGCTTCAGGAACACTTTATACATAATGTATACATTTGAATATCATCTGAACATGAATTAACCAAATACAGCATAAACCCCATTGTAGGGTTAAATTTATTCAGAAAATGTTTATATTTGACCCAACAATAGGTTAAAACAACCCATAATAGATTAATTTAGAGGGGTGGGTTTGTCCCTTTTTGACACTGGGTTGAAAGTAACCCAACATTTTTTGAGTGAAAAGCAATTATTGTCAGAATAAAACATTTGATTTTTACTGTTTTAGAATCCATTCAGCTGATCTCCGGGTTTGGCGGTACCACTTTTAGCATAGCTTAGCATAATGCATTAAATCCGATTAGACCATTAGCACCATGCTCAAAAATATAATAAGAGTTTTTATGTTTTTCCTATTTAAAACTTGACTTTTCTGTAGTTACATTGTGTACTAAGACCTACGGAAAATTAAAAGTTGCGATTTTCCAGCCAGTGCCCAAAAATATTTCCCTGCTATTGAGTGTTACCAAGGGGAGTACTATTTTAGGTGCTGTGTAATATCATTGGGCCTGCTGCAGCCATGTTACGCAGCAAAGTCCCTGATTATTACGCCAGAATGAGAGTATAGTTCCTAGCCATATCTGCCTAGAAAATCACAACTTTATACACAATGTAACTACAGAAGAGTCAAGTTTTAAATAGGAAAAATATCAAAACTCTTTGGTCATTTTTAAGCGCAATGCTAATGGTCTAATCAGATTCAATGAATTATGCTAAGCTATGCTAAAAGTGATAGTGCCACACCCGGAAATCAGCTGAATGGATTCCAAAACAGTAAAAATCAAATGTTTAACTCTAGCGGAGCTGGAAAATTAGCCTATTTTGAAAATTATGAGAATTCATATTTGGACCTTTGAATGTAAACTTTGAGAACCCCTGCAATAGAGCACTCGAAATGATCATATGTGACCCTGGACCTCAGTCATAAGGGTCATTTTGAGATTTATAAATCATCTGAAATCTGACTTAAGCCTGTGAAAAACTGGACGATTTTTAAAATTGAGATTTATACATCAACTGAAACATGATCTTTACTTAATATCCAAATGATTTTTGTCATAAAACACAATGTATTGTTGGCTATTGATACAAACATAAGCTACCTGTGTTACTTAAGACTGGATTTTTGGTCCACGGTCACGTATAGATTTTCAAGACTATAACACATAAATAATTGTATAACAGAAATAGTTACAGTATTTTACCGTAACCTTTCCTCCTTTCTGAGCTTCCTAGCCTTAAAAGTGCATTGTGTAACTTATAGAAGGATTTCTTGGCAGAAATGCAATATAATATATACATAACTATATTATCAGTGGTGTATAAAGGCTTTACATAATGAACTGTATTGTTTTTATTACCTTAGAATGAGCCGTTTTTATCTAAATACATCGTGGGTTCCCTTACATGCAAGTCGTCGTCACGTTTCTACGGTAGCCCTAAACAGACAAACTGCTCTACAGAGCGCGTTTCGTCCCCACGTCATCTCAGACGACGAAATGTTTGTCTGTGGTTGCTATCGTATGCGTTATGGTATTGTTGATGTCAGGTTTAATTGTTGGTTAGAAATATGTTGTTTAATTGTGTCTTTCCCTAGATATTACTTTAGTCTTGCATGACTGAAATAACTGCCCAAAGGCGTTGCAAACATGGCCGCCTAGTGGCACGACTTCCCTTAAGGGACTTTGGCATTAAAATTGTTCAAAACGGCTCCTTTTCTGACATTCAGGTACGGAACGACATAAGGCCGCGAATAAATGACAAAATCTATTACATTTAGGTGACCTGAATTTTTCAGAGATGGAAAAATGTCACAACAAATAAAATAAAACACAAAGGCCTTATCTTCTATTAAAGGTAAATAAAAGTGTCTTATCTGGCGGCAGATGTTTTTGCCCTCTTATTGTTTCATATAAGACTGAAAGCCTGGGGCACACTCATACACCTGAACAATATTTGTAGATTTGTGTGTAGGCGCTGACAGCTCGCCACAGCAATACAATCTGGCATGCTTCACTTCTCAGCCGTCTATTTTTATATTCAGTCTGCTCAGATTCAATGTGAACAGAAGAGACATGCTATTAAAGTCAAATTAACTGAATGAAAAGTTGTTGTTTGTGAATTATGGTTGTTGTTTGTAATATATAGTTATTATCCGAATCACATATGTGGAAAGAATTTTCCGTAGTTGTGTTAGAATTCAGTCTTCCGTTCTGAAGAAGGGCACACAGATCGTCCTCCATTTTGTGTAAAGGGATCGTGGCTTTTTATTGCACAGACTTCAACACTTTCATGAAATCCTACCCACTACTCATGCAATCGCTGAGAAAGAGACACTTTCTGACAGAAACCTCATCTCAGGATGACACATGTTAGAAGCAAATTGGAAGAAATGTTTGTATTGCTCAATGGTGATGTGATTTGTCAAAGATACAGTAAGTGTTGTAGTCAGTGTAAAATAACAATGTACTTTTCAATAAAACAACTAAAGATATCTAAAAAATAACCAATTTAAAATAACATAATTTTTTTTAAATAGATGTTGTGTCTTTTATTGATATACGACATATATTTACCCTTACAGACCATCATAATCGTAAGTCTTAAGGATTTTGCTGAAAAACTGTGAGTTCACATTGGCTTATGTGTGCAGGCTGAAGATACGACAGCACTGACCAAGATGGGTCATTGCCTTTCATTGGCAAATGTGTGTGTGCGCTGTCACAGGCAGGTCAATTGAATAATCTGGGTTTGTGTTGTTTACCAGAGAAAGTTGTGGGTCAGGGGTTTCATATCTTTCTGAAACAGATGAGCATGCTGTATTTTTATATTATTTAATACATTAAGTCCAGTTATATTATTAGAAAACTTTATATTGAAGGCCTCAGGGTTTTCATATTTTGCAAAAAAGTACAGTAAGTATTGTGACACTCAAATCATGCGCAAAGCATGCATACTGTACTTAGATAGCATACAGTTACATGTTTCAATGCATTCAAAACCCTACTAAGTTGACTGAACTTATTTGATTGAGTAAACTTGTTCCCTCAATTCAATTGAGTAATGGGTCTTCCGAAAACTTGTTTAAGTTCATTGAACTTGGTGGCCATGTACTGTAGACTGAAATAGTTACGTTTTGAAATCCATTCAGCTGATCTCCGGGTCTGGCGTTACTACTTTTAGCATAGCTTAGCATAATCAATTGAATCTGATTAGACCATTAGCATCGCGCTCAAAAATGACCAAAACGTTTCTTTGGCTGGAGCAGGCACAATGACATTACGCAGTGCCCGAAAATAGTCCCCTTGTTAACTTTTAAGAGCAAGAGACTATTTTTGGGCACTGCGTTATATCACTACGCCTGCTGCAGCCATGTTACATCAGCAAAGTCCTTGATTATTATGCCAGAATGAGAGTATAGTCCTAGACATATCTGCCTAGAAAATCACAACTTTTAATTTTCCATCAGTCTTAGTACATGAAGTGTACAGAAGAGTAACGTTTAAAATAGGAGAAATATCGAAACTCTTTGGTCATTTTTGAGTGCGATGCTAATGGTCTAATCAGATTCAATGGATTGTGCTAAGCTATGCTAAAAGTGGTAGCGCCAGACCCGAAGATCAGCTGAATGGATTCCAAAACTGTAAAATCAAATGTTTAACTCTGAGGGAGTTGGAAAATGTGGAGTGTCCCTTTTATTCTCCACAGAAACACACACCACTGTTCAAACAGATCTTCATTATATTAGAGAGATATACAATGCATTGGTCCATGTATAAAAACTAAAGTAAACACTTTCATTTTCAGGAGCAAAGGCTTATGGGTATTCCTTGTGACGTGTGTACTGATAATTTTAAGTTCATTGCACTTACATTTTTTTAGTTTAGGGTTTTTGTACATTAATAAATTAAATAAACTAAAATGGTTATGGATTCAAAATATTTTTTTAAGTAATGTTTAGTCATGATTACTTGACTTTATAAGTGCGAACTTATGAAATGTCTACTAGAGGAATTTGGTATCTGTCCGTTTTGACGTTTCAGGTTATCATGTACAAAACAAAGGAAATTAAAACATACAGTGTTAATATCTAGCCTACAACGAGTCCTGCCTGCGGTCTGTAGTAGACTAGGAATGAATAAAGCAGCAGCACACATTTACTAATAATAACTGATAATTAAGTCTTTAGCTTTCAGGTTGTTGATTTGAAACTAAGAGCGCAGTTTGAAGAGGTTATTTTCACAAACACTGCAACACACTGCTTGATTTTAATTAAGTTTTATTCATTAAATGCTTGTCTAGTTCTTCTTGAATATTGCAATTAAGGTTGTTAACTTATTTCTGCATAATGCTGCGTTCACATTACCAGTGACTTTGTTGCTGCATGTCGCCAGGGACTGGTGGTTAGGTGGCTAGTGGGTGTTCAAACTACTGGTTGCCTAGTACCATTTAGATTGTTACTGAAAGCGAGTCTGTTTTTTGGTCACTAAATACAAATATTTTGGATGGAAAAGACTATGGATTCAAAGGAAAAAGGAATAAGAAACAAAGCACGATTTTTCGGTTGCAGTGCACATAGCGGTTTGTCTGGGTTCACGAAATCTTGAAGTCAGCATGGCAAGTGTTAATGTATGCAAACATACAGTACGCATTACTAACATACTAAAGACATGCGACAACCCCAACCCCAAGCGACAATGGTAAAAAATTTGGAACAAAAATTGAGTAGTTACCGTCCAGAAGCGGCATGATCCTGTCGATCGTCGCATAACGTGACGGCATCACCTTCCGGGATTCCCTTTCGTCTATATACGACGCTGAGGGATTAGCATGAAAGCAACGGAGTTCCCATTTCGTCGATATGAGACGCATAGGGGGACCCTTCGCGTCTTCATACTGACGCTGAAGGCGTTTGAACATGCTTCAGATTTTGACGCCTTGGGAAGTGAGAATGGGTTGATAATAATTACTGTTAAGGGTGTGTCTTGCGTGTATTTTGTGAACATAAGCATCTCTTTTATCATAAACGGTTTTGACGCGTGTGCAGCAGGCACTTATTTTGACAAAACCTGGATGCACATGGTTCACATGACGCAACAAACACATATTTTGAAAACCCGAGCAACACGCATGACACTCCAAACAAATATTTTGAATTTGCGCCCCTCGGATGAGCCGCCGCCTGCCACTGCTCAAATATCAATAAACTATAAAACTTGCAGTCATTTCAAAGACACGGTGAGATATTTGGAAAGAAAAGATGAGAATTTACATTCCAATAATTTAAATGAATGTGATTGAATGCTATCTACTTTATTTATGTATGCAAACTCTTCTGAATATGTCCAGCATGTAATGCTGTGCTTCAATGTCGAAGGTGACGTCAGTTAGTACATATAGCCTTAGAAGAATAGGAGGGGACCTATTCAATTATTTTGTCTTTTTGTAAGGAGGTTAATGATGGATTGTGCGCTGATATCTGTATTTTAGAAGGATATAGGGTGGCGTTTGGCTCATACCCCCCTTAATTAAACGGATCTAATTGTCACCAATCTTCAGAGCTCTTCAGCTTGTGGCCACTGCTGTAATCACTGCTGGAATGACTCGCAGTTCATCCGAAATGCTCCTTTATCCACAAGAGCCAGACCCCCTCTCAGCTTCACACAAGTTTCTGTAAGATAGCCGGATATACACTGTAAAAAATATGGTGCTGCCTTAAATGTTAAATTGGCTTTTACAAATAATTTAATCTTTCTAAAGTGTACATTTTTTGTGACTTTGATATATTAACATATGTATTTATGATATTTTAAATTAAGTTAAGCCATTAAGTTGGCAAAATTAACTTGGCAGTTGGTTTTAAAACTTTTAAAATTAATTTTTACAGCACATTTTAAATTTTGAACACTGGTTGCAACTTGCAACTTGAAATTGAAGTTAATAAATTGAAATTGCTTAACTTATTTTGAGGAGTTGAAGTCATGTAAAAACATTTAAATATTTAAAAATTTAAATTTGGTAAGTTGAAATGACTTAGTACTTTGTAAAAAATTGCACTTACATTTTTAAGTATAATCAATAAGCTGACTTAATAACTTAAGCTAATTTAACTTTATTTTATAAGTTACACTAAAAAAATGATTCATTCAATTTACTCAATCAATTTATTTAAGCTACATTTAAACAAAAATATTTTTTTGAAAACAAAAACCTTAAAAAATTTAAGTAAGTTGAATGAATCTTTTTTTCAGTGTACAAAAACTCATTATCAGTCAAAATAACAAAAAATGTCCAAATTGAATATAGCCTAATTAAAAATTTAAGTGCAATTTTTTTTACATTTAAGGCAGCCATTTTTTATAGTGTAGATGAGGCAAAAGACAAAGAGATACAATCAGGCAAGATTAAACTTGATCCACACTGAAAAAAATCATTCATTCAATTTACTAATTTTTTTTAAGATAAGTGGTTGCAATCAATTTATTTAAAGCGGAGTGCACGATGTTCGAAAGCCAGTGTTGACATTTGAAATCACCTAAACAAACACAATAGAATCTGGACCTTTTGTTGACAGACCCGCCCCACACATACACAACCCAGCAATGACGTCGGTTAGAAGACACACCCCTTACTGCTGATTGGCTACAAGTGTGTTTTGGTAGTCGGACCACTTTCTTTTCCAAAGTGTTTTTCAGAAATTGTGCACTCCGCTTACATTTAAAAAAAATTGATAAAAAACAACTTTTGTTTAAATGTAGCTTAAATTAATTGATTGCAACCACTTACCTTAAAAAATTTAGTAAATTAAATGAATAATTTTTTTCAGTGCATAAGGAGTTGGGATTTCGTACTTTAAAACTCGACAGCATCAATAAACTTTTTTATTTCACATTTTATGTCCTCCATTACTCTTAAAGTCATTCTTTACCTTGTATCAAATCTTGTTTTTTCCCTTCTCTGTCTATTTCTTCCTCCCTTATTCCTATCCACTTTCTAGTTTGGAAGAACGGAGGTGATCGACAACACACTAAATCCAGACTTTGTCCGGAAATACATCCTGGACTACTTCTTTGAGGAAAAGCAGAGCTTGCGCTTTGATTTGTAAGTTTTATGTTGATGTTGTGAGCAGTGATACGTGACACATTCATTCAAATCATTGTGATTGTTTGGTTATAGCCACCGGAAATTACTCATGTAGTCCAATTGCAAAAGGATCAAGTAGTCCTCCATTTAACAAATTATTGTTAATTTCCCACAATTAAATGATTATGTGTCAAAATGTTCATGATTTGTATTCCATTAGCTTATTTTAATTCATTAAATGGAACAGGAAGCATTTAAGTGGCAACCATTATGCTTGTTGCTCTATTAAAAAATGATTTTTTATGGCTTAGTCTGTTAAAGGGCACATATTATGCCCATTTTTACAAGACGTAATATAAGTCTCAGTCTTTGTGAAGTTTCAGCTCAAAATACCCCACAGATAATTTGTCATAGCATGTCCAAAATCCCCTTATTTGGGTGGCTAAAAAGCAAAAAAGGCGCTGTTTTTATGTCTGCACCTTTAAATGCAAATGAGCTACTGCTCCTTACTCCCTAACAGTCTGTGAGCAATTTTGGTTTGTTCTTTTGGGTAAAATGAACCAGTCAGTCAGTGGTTGTGGGCGGGGCTTTGTTTGTGTGACATCACAATAACAAGAAAATCTAAACAGCATGTCTAATGAGACTGCTTTGGTTTAATGTGGATTAAAAGTTGTGGAAGGTGGATTTTTTTCACCGTTGTGTTGTTGTGTTCACACACTGCCAACAAACACTTACTGTATGTCCAAACAGCTTGTAAAAGTGGATTTTGCATAATATGTGCCCTTTAATTTATATCAAGACATTTTGGGCATTTTCGCACAGACAATGCTTTTAAGATTTTGTTACTTTCTACTTTTAATTCAGATATGATGTTGATTCTAAAAGTCCTGACCTTTCCAAACATGTAAGTAGTATAAACTTCATGTTATCTGAATGAAAACGTTTATATGCAAATCAATTTCTTTAAAAAAGTATCCAAATATATTTTACACTGAGATAAAGTCATTTTTGCATTGTTAAGTGTTATAGTGCCTTAGATATTTCAATTCATCTTTCTTACAGTTGGATCCGGATTCGAGGTAGATGAAACAGACCTCACGTAGATTTTTCTCACAACTTTTTGAATCCACATTCAATACCTACAAAGTTAATAAAGCTAATTCATGATATTTATACCTTAAATACAGTTTCCCTGATATCTTTGGGGGTTTCTCATGTGGAAGCAAAAAGTGAAACCATCCATAGAAGAAATTCGATATGATCACGTGATCATACAATATATTTGGATATTTTTTCCTTGACACGTTTCTCATGTTCCCATGATTTTCATCACACCTCAGTGCATGCAAACGCTCACATACTATAGGTAGCACTATTCAACGCTTCTTGTGTGTTCCCCGGTTCAACCATCTCCACAGTTTGTGACGTCGTCCTTGTGGCTGGTATTGTATTTCTGTCTTGTGCTTTCTGTTACACGCTGTGCTCTGTTGTAAACATGGCCGTCCTACTTGCCAGAAATCCCTTGAACTACACGTACGTCTTTGCCTTCCAATTCATAACAATACTATAACAAGAGTGCCAAATGATGGGATTTGGAGAATATTATAAGCTCTTACTGCATCTTGTACTTGATCCCCCTCCCTTCATCTAGGACTTTCTTGGCCAGATGTTCTGCACATTGGGAGAAATTGTGGGGTCACCGGCCAGTCGACTGGAGAAACCGCTTGGGTGAGTACATAAAGTCATTGATAAATGGCTATTTATTTTTGTCTTGTTTATGTAGGGTGACCATATGTGCCATTCTTCCCGGACGCGTCCTGGCCAGGATTTCGGGTGCATCTTCCGGAAGTCGTATTTGTCGACCGCATACGTCAAGAGGATTACTATTATTATCACAAAAAGCAACCATTAAATTTTAAGGTAAGAATGAAACTACAATTGTATTTCATGTTTTTAAATTAATGGCGTATGCGGTCAACAAATACGACTTCCGGAAGACGCACCAGAAATCCTGGCCAGGACGCATGGAGTCCATCTACAAATACGTGCCATGAATTGAGGATGTTTACATATATAATGCTTAAAGGAATATTCAATTTTCTTAAAAGAAAAATCCAGATATTTTACTCACCACCATGTCATCCAAAATGTTGATGTCTTTCTTTGTTCAGTCGAGAAGAAATTATGTTTTTTGAGGAAAACATTGCAGGATTTTTCTCATTTTAATGGACTTTAATAGACAACAACAATTAACACTTAACTCAACACTTAACAGTTTTTTCAACGGAGTTTCAAAGGTCTATAAACAATCCCAAACGAGGCATAAGGATCTAATCTAGCAAAACGATTTTTATTTCTGACAAGAAAAATAACAAATATACACTTTTAAAGCACAACTTCTCGTCTAGATCCGGACGTGACGCGCAAGCGTGACCCCACGCAATACATCATGACGTCAAGAAGTCACAGAAGATGAACGCGAAACCCCGCCCCAGTGTTTACGAGTGTGTTGAAAGAGGACCGTTCCTACGTTGTTGTATGTCAACTGATACTAATTAATGTCTTTGTGTCAGTTTATTGTTTGCAATGGTCCGCAAATGTAGGTTTTATATATGTAACACGTGACCTCGCTACGTCACTATGCATTTACGTAAGGTCGCGCTGGACCGGATCTAGACAAGAAGTTGTGCTTTAAAAGTGGATATTTTTTATTTTTCTTGCCAAAAATGACAATCGTTTCGCTAGATAAGACCCTTATGCCTCGTTTGGGATCGTTTATAGTCCTTTGAAACTCTGTTACATGTTGAGTTAAGTGTTAATTGTTGGTGTCTATTAAAGTCCATTAAAATGAGAAATATCCTGCAATGTTTTCCTCAAAAAAACATAATTTCTTCTCGACTGAACAAAGAAAGACATCAACATTCTGGATGACATGGTGGTGAGTAAATTATCTGGATTGTTCTTTTAAGGAAATGGAATATTCCTTTAAACTTCATACCAACTACTGTATAAAACTGCACTTTGCTGTGTTTTTGTTTATTTATTCAATTGTATTTTGCTGGCACACTTTGTTAACAGCGTAGGTGACTTATATATCAGCGTGGGTCTAATGGTCTTTTGTATGATTTGTACGATATTAGGTTACTGATAACATTATTTAATTATTTTTCTAATTTTCCTTGCATTTGGTGCTTGGCGAGTTTCATTTGGAACCTGCTTGTTCCTCTTGGCTGGTTCATTGTTGGCACAGGTTAACAAAAGCAGTCATCTGTGGTTCATTTTTTCCAAAAGCATTGTTAGCCTTTTCGGTTCCCTCTCATTGGCCATGGTGGCGTAGGTTCGTCCAGATGGAGTCTGATAGTGAAGCTTAAAATTTCTGGCCGTGAACGTCTTTAATTAGAGATGCACCGTCATGTGTGAGATCAACAGATTTCAAGCCTAAGATGCTCATTATCGTTAGCTATAGCAGTGCATTGTGGGTAGACCTGTCAGAAGATGCTTTCCTTGATGTTGACCAAGCGTGCCGCACAAGCCCTGAAAAGTGAAGCCAAAACGTCTCGATCGCCCCCCCCCCCCCCCAGTGACTGGTCCCAGTATAGGTCATAAACCCCGCCTCCCCCATGTTATTCAATGGGATTTGAGACCAACTAAACAATTGAATTACACTTCAATTATCTTTTTTCCGAAGCTGGTTTCTGTCATTTACTGTAGTTTTTATCACGCTGATGTAAATTCAAGTGTTTGTTTTTAAAATAAGTTTGTTTTAAGTTAGTTATTTAATGCTATAAGAACGGTGGTGTCACGTCATGATTGACAGCTGTGATACGCGCATTCTGCGAGGGCGGGGCCTTGATTTCGCTACTTTACTTCCTGCTCACTTCTGCACATGACTGGTCCCGAAATCGCTACTGCGCAGTCTCAAGACCCAAGATTGTCTGCGCCGTATCAGGACACAGGCGGCTTCACTTTTCACCAATGGAAGAGAGCGAGCGGGTGTCATCCATCTTTTTTTACAGTCTATGATGTTGACACATGCTTTTTTCTTGTTTCCTGTAAGCGTTGTTTGCCATTATGTCTTACAAAAGCAGAATCGTTCAAATCAAGTCTAAAGAGAGTTTGACTTTTTATGAGAGCTGGGAAAACTATAACTCCCATGCGGTTTAATATCGGAATCTTATATGTACATTAAGTTGGGAAATACATTAACATGAGGCTGCATAAATGCAAATGGAAAAATTGGAAAATTGTCCCATTTTGATTCAGGGCCTTCTTACATGAGCTGTATGTTTTCCCCTTGCAATATTTTTCATTTAGAGTTTGTGGAATGCGACACAGCTTATTGAAGTGTGTGGTAAACAGTGTTTGCCATTGATTAATGTAGAATGAAATTGTATGTGTTTCTATTGGAAATAACTCATAAAGCCCAGGCTGAATTGCTTCCTCCAGGCTTGTAGAGGATTTAGCACACTGACTGACATAACACAGTGTCTAAGAGGCTAAGAGAACACCTGTTAGGAAATTCAAATATGTTGACTGTCAGCATGCATGTTTGCATGTAATGTGCAAAGCCTGGATTTCACCTGCAGGCATCCGAGGACATGCTGACCGCTGAAAGCTGTTATGACATTGAAGGGAAAATTCAAGCTGAAAGTTTAATGTCTAGCTCAGGGGTGTCCAAACTCGGTCCTGGAGGGCCAGTGTCCTGCAGGGTTTAGATGAAACTTTCCTCAACACACCTGCCTGAAAGTTTCTAGTATGCCTAGTAAGAATTTGATTAGCTGGATCAGGTGTTTGATTAGGGTTAGAGAAAAATTCTGCAGAGACATTGATCCTCCAGGTACAGGATTGGACACCCCTGGTCTGCCCAGGACATTTTATTGAGGCAACATACTGAATGCTCTTCTAAAGGCCGGGGTATACCTGTTTTCCGCGCCCGCGTCCGGCTCGCGCGCGCACGCGTCCGCGCAGCTTTTCGAGTATACTCCCCGCGGCTACATGCGGATGGCCGCGTTCGACACTATACGCAATACAAATGATTTCTTATTCAAATTATTAGTCTAACAGGTTGTCAGGGCAGCACTGATTTGGCGACATTGACGTCATGCGGACGGCGCGCATACGCGGACGTCCCTAGTATACTTTCGGCTTAAGAACTGAGTTCTTCTTTGAGATCTGGATGAATCTTCCAATAGAATAGGATCAATTTTGGTGTCAAATTACTTTTGTTATGTTTGTTTGTTTGTTTGTATTTATTTCTGTGGCTTTATTCATGGCGAGAATTCGTTAATCTGTACACAAGTTAATTTATACACATACATTGGGGAAGGACAAATTGGAATCTTCAAATTCACCCAACCTGAATGTTTTTGGACTGTCAGGGGAAACTGGAGTACCCTGAGTAAACACACGCTGACACTGTGAAAACATGCAAACTACACACAAAGACCTGAAAAACCTTGAACCAAGGACCTTTTTTGCAAAAAATTTAAATAAATAGAAAAAAAGCATTTTACTATTGGCTACTTTATTTCACAGAAATTTGTGAAATGTTTTACGTCAAGGGCCCTATCATACACCCGGCGCAATGCAGCACAATGTGCGACGCCAGTGTCTTTTGCTAGTTTTAACCCAGCGCATTTATCATGTTCACGTTTAGCGCCACGTTGTTTAAAAAGCAAATGCATTTGCGCCCAATGTTGCGCCCATGGGCGCTCTGGTCTGAAAATGAGGTGTGTGCAGGTGCATTGTTGACGCGTCGCTATTTTGAGGCAACTAAATAGACTACACCATTGACCAACAAAATCCTGGTCTAAAGTCTATGGTGCAATAGTGTTTTTGTTATTTAATGAGCGCGTTATAATATACGCCTATAAACGGGACGACAACGCGGGTTTGCTTATCACACACGTGGATGCGCAGCAGCACAAAAAAGCTTTTAAATATGAAAGATTAAAGGATTGAATGTAAAAGATTATTATTGAATCTCTTGGACATAAATGAGGACTGATTATAAGATGTTAGAAGGCGTAAAGAGCTGCTTACCTGTAGCCTGTAAGTAAATAAATGCTTTGCTTAAAATAAATGCATCTGTTTTTAAATAATTTTTTAAATGGTACCCCACGGATGTATTGTATATGATGACTCTGTACCTGTGGATATGATGAGATGAGAACCTTTCTTAAGTAATGCTTTAAAAAACTCATGGCGCTGTCCGAGTGCTGAAACACTTCGGTTCTCCGCACGTTTGTAAAT
This sequence comes from Misgurnus anguillicaudatus, assembly GCF_027580225.2. Lineage (NCBI taxonomy): Eukaryota > Metazoa > Chordata > Actinopteri > Cypriniformes > Cobitidae > Misgurnus > Misgurnus anguillicaudatus. Next base: position 13,026,826 of record NC_073350.2, read on the forward strand.
TCTTTATCTGTTGTTTGTATTTTTAGAGTAAAAACCTTTTCTTGCATATTTGCAAATTCTTTTATGAGATTACAATGATCATGTAGGATATCAATACATTTACAGCAATTAAAAGCCTGTTATTTGTACGTCTATAACTGAAAAAAAAAGGCTTCTAAAGGTTTTAATAAAAATGTTTAAATACAAATAAAAACAACACAATTTTTTAACATTAATCTTAAACTGGTGGTCTTCCTCCGCCTAGTTTTTCAATTTACAAATTCCGCTTTCTAAATAGGGATTAGGCACGGCTGAGACTCTTATTGGTGTATTGTACGTTACGCCCAAAACACACCCATTACTCATAAGGAGAATAGGAACAACCCTTTTAGGCCGTGGGCTTGACGCATAAACAATTTTTTCCCATCGTTAAATTAGCAAAAGTGGGTTCGGACATGCCCGTTTAGACTGTGCGCTTTAGACAATGTGCTTAGATCGATAAAATTGGGCCCCATGTCTGTTTCACAGTGGGCTGCTGGGTATCCTGCAAGTATTTCGATTAGTGTAATTTACAGTAAATCACTTGCATGAGCACCATTTGCAAATGGCAAGAAGCTAAAGTTTAGGCTGCCTTCCCCATGTTGAGGTCTATTACTGTAATTGTTACAGCAGATGTAAATGTCAGTGTAAAATTTAATAGAGAGGAAGCAAGAGAGATGTTTTTATTCTCCCATTTTACTGGATTCTCCCAATCCTAGTTCTTTCACAAGACATATGCTGGGTCTCATGGGGGAAGAGCTCAAGCCCGGCCGACAATCTGTTTTCAGTGGTTTAATAAGATTTTTGTTTAAGAAGAGCCAAACTTCTCTCCATGAGCCTCTCACCATGGTACATTCTCTGCTTCTTATGCTTAGGAGCTTTTGAGCAAATCACCCTACTATCACCCTTAGTATGCTTAACTCATCCATATGTGCTAAATTGTGAGGCTTACACTGTATTTGCTATAAAATGTCAATATGATTTCTGTTGTGGATGTACAGTATACACAAAAAGTGGGTTAAAATGCTATAAATAATCAATTCTTTTTGCAGCTATATTTTCAACCCAGCTGTTGAGTTAAATGAATAGCACTATAAATAGCACTAAAAGTGGTTCTTGGCTCGTAATCATAGAGGAACCATTTTAAGGTGCCATATAGCACAGATGAAGTACATGTGTAGCACCGGTGTAGAACCATATTGTGCTACGTAGAACCATATGTGGCGCTACAGTGGTGCCATATGACCCCCGTATGATTCTTCATAGGTGCTTCAGGTGCTATAGCACTAAAATGGTTCCTCTATGATTACGAGCCAAGAACCACTTTTAGTGATATTTAGCACTGTTTGTTGCTAGCGCCGTTTGTTATATTACAATCAGGTTCACCTACCCAACCCTAAGGGGCTGGACACACCAAAGCTTTTACTCCCGCGGCCGGCGCATGTTTTCAATTGATTCCAATGGAAACTCTGCGTTTTTCAAATATGCAAGCAGCTAGCGGGTTTTTTCCGCTATGAAAACCGGCGCTCAGGGTTTTTTCACGCCGAGAGTTATATAATATATAAAGTATTCAACTTTGAGTGAAAAGCTCCGCTCGTCAATGTCAGTTCTCACACGGCCGTCCAATTGCAGTGGAGGAGGGACGGGACATTACCACAGCAACCAACCGGCTCACAGCTGAAGTATCACAGCTACCAGTGCTCGGCTGAAAAACAGCTGGCATTCGGCGTCCTCAAGGCGTTTTCAGCCGCGTTTAAAAGTTTTGGTGTGTCCAGCCCCTAACCCTAACCTTTTTAATCAAAGGTTCTTAAAATAATATTTGAAGAGTTTGGTTGCAAAACGCAATAAATCCATTTTGACAAATTTCGGTAAAAACGTGTTTTCTATACCAAGAAAGTGACAAGATGAAACCCCTATTTTCTGTTACAAACTTTCACATAGCATCTTTAGGTAATAAAAACATAAAAAAATCAAATCCATAACTTGATTTTCAAAGATTTATTAAAAAAACTGATTATTTTTTCCACAAAATGCAATAAATCCATGACAAGTTTTTATTCAAAATGCTATAAATCTATTGAATCAATAACCTATATAAATGTGCATTCATCTTTGCCATGTTATATTCATTTAGTTGACTAGTTGTACACACTAATTAAAAATATAAACATTAATGTCATTAATCAAAACACGTACTTTGTCATATTAAGAACACTGTCATTGCTGCAGTTATACTTCACGTCGTCGCTTAACATTTTTCACAGCGATCAGCTGTAAAATGTTTTAGTCCTGCTCGATTTTCGTTGACTTTCAGTAAAATAATGTAAAGTTTATCATAAGATCCCCTGGGGTCAATGTGTTATCATGTCAGAAACTTGATGCTGTCGGCCCGGGCAAACAAGCACCCGTCTCCGAGTGCCTCTTGTGTAAATTATTAGTTGTTGATGGCTTACGTTTCTTTCCCGTCACAGAAAACCATCACAGGTTTATCAATGCTATTAAAGTATTATTTTGGTTTTGTATGTTTGTTGATCACAAAGTACAAAGTAGATGAGGAAAACTAGGATTCCGTGTACTTAGCGCGCCGCCATGTTTGTTTACATTGCGTGGAATGGTGCGCTGTAATCTGTGGAGTGGATTTATGGCATTCTGTAGAAAAGAGGGAGTGGCTTTTATTGCATTTTGGGAAAAAAGGGAGAAAATATGACAGAATAACACGGCGGATATTGGATTTTGCGTAAAATTAAGAATTTACTTTTTAACTACTGACCTGATATAAAACTGATTCTGGCAGTAACTCATTTTTTTTCAAAAATGGCGTTTATTGCGTTTTGGAACCAAACTCTTAATTTATTCTTGTTTTTTTTATAGTTTATTTTTTTAAAAAACGCTACAAAGAACCTTTTGTGCACCAGAAAGGTATTTAAGATGTTAAATGTTTTTATGGAACCATACAGCTTGACAAAAACCTTTTAGGAACCTTTATATTAAAAAATGTAAAAATGGACACAAGCCATATTGAAAGACCAGAATATCACAGACTCTTAAATTGGGCCAGTAAATAAACATAACACCCTACCAACAAACATGCTTAAAACCCAACATAAAATCTGAGCAAACACCAACATCATCCTATAGCATTGTGGAAGTACTGTATGTTCTTCACAAACAATCATCTGTCACATTTTCTTCAAAACCACCTCAGTTCTCCAAACAAGCAAAGAAAGACTCTATCTGTGTTCGTCCTCAATTTCCGTCCCCTGTCTCTTCTGCTTTTAATTGTTTCGCCTTTAATCTTCAGGAAATTCACATTAATTATGAGGCACAGGTTTGGTTTTGATGATGAAAGAGGCATCTGTGAGAGGAAAGGCGAGGAAAACACTGAGCATATTTAGCACGAAAAGCGCCACAGATCAAGTGTGTATGTGTGTGTGTTTGTGTGTGTGTGTCTGGGAGATGAATAATGAGCTAGTGTTAAAGTAAGAAAGCGACAAACCTGGGTTTGTTCTTAGAAAATCAAGTCACTGGGTTTATTTGATGATTTACAGAATTTCATTTGTTTCATCTGTCATCAAATAAATATGACCTAAATGGTTAATATCTTCTTCATAATCTTTTATAATTTATTATAAGGACATCTTTATAATTTTTCAAACCTTTTCACACATCTATTAGAAAAAGTTTAATGAAAGCTACAAGTGGATGGTTTTAATGTACTAAAAAGATTCTATGAAACAAGATTCAGTAAGCGTGTATAGACGCAAAGTGTGTCGATGCTTTTTGATCAACACTAATGAGAAAGATGAAGGCCGTTTGATATGAAGAGAAATTGAGATGTGTACAGTAGATCCACAGGCGTCACACTAGTCTTAATATATAATGCTGAGAGAGAGAGAGAGAGAGAGAGAGAGAGAGAGAGAGAGAGAGAGAGAGAGAGAGAGAGAGAGAGAGAGAGAGATTTGAAAAAGTGTTTTGAAGTAATTGTCGGCAAAACTAGTAAATGGGATAAAGAATTGATGATATATCTAATATTATACACATTTGTGTCCAATATGCTAATAATATTCTAATAATATTCAGATATAGTAAATAAGAACATTTAACATATCTTAACTCTTTCACCGCCAGCGTTTTTAAAAAAAGTTGCCAGCCAGCGCCAGCGTTTTTCATGATTTTCACAAAAGTTTAATGCCTTCCAGAAAATGTTCTTCTTTAAATATGTAAACATACAATATACCAAATGAAAGAACAGACCCTCTGCTTTCAAAAAAAAAAAAAAGGTTTCATCCTACCTTCAGTAGTTCTTTTGTAATCAGCTTTTGAATATGGGTAGGTTTCTGCAAAAACCCCACATTTTGAGCAAAAAGCAGAGATAATTCCATTTTTGTGACGGACTTTTCATAGAGATCCCATTCAGAGCGATCTTTAAAACAGACACGGACATGCAGCCGCTTGCCATAGGGCAATACTTCCGGGTTTAAAAAGTTGTTGAAGGGCGCCACCTGGTGGATAATATTTGTATTGCGGAAAGCCGGAAATACTCGTCATTGGCAGGGAAGCGTTTTCTCTTGATTGACGAGATATCTCGTCAATGGCGGCGAAAGAGTTAACCTGATCTTGCTTAGTGAGTGTTAATGTTCAAATCTTTAATTGAAACCAGGCTAGTGTCTCATCTAAAGAGACAAGTTAGACACATTTAGCTCAATTTTAAAACCTTTACTACAAGAATTCATGTACATTTTGCAATATTGCAATATTCACATGTTTGCTGTGCAGCCTGCTAGACTTTCAGTGTAATAAAATGAGGAAGGAGTCAACAGTGCATTATTGACTTCATAAAGAGAAGTCCACATGAGTGGTTAAAAAATCCACACAGGAGTCATCATGTATGATATTACAGGTGTGCTTACTGTGCAATATGCATCACTTCTATATAAAAAGCAAACACTTTTTTAATAATACCAGACAGGGCCGCTGGAAGTCATTGCTGTGAATTTTTTTTTTACAAAAAACCTATGAGCCTATAAGCCCATTTAAAATACATTTTAAAAATAAATACATTGTGTTTCACGCTACTTTATTGTCATATACACTTTAGTGCACACAGCAGGGTCTGAATCACACAGACATCAGATTAATATATGCGCTATTAATCAGAAACAGAAATACTTAAAACAATTCCAGGGGAAATTACTTTCGTTACAACTTCAGACATACATTACATATATATATTTACAACATATAATATTATAACAACATATAATATTAAATAAACTTCAAAATTTTCAATGTTCAGACGAACATATTTTACTTTCGTTTTTAAGTTAGGATCACACGTCGATTAACAGTGGTAAAATATTCTCACAATTACATACCTTATATAGACCTTTTTTTACTAAATAGTACTATCGCTGGCTTTTTTTAACTTATAAATAATTCATACATTGAACAAAAATAATAATGGGTTTAGTTCTGATATTGTTTACTTTTATAAAGAAATACATGCTGTAATTACATTTTTAGAATATATTAGGCTTTATATAACGTTTGTACTCTAAAAATACTTTATTTGTTACAAACAAGAGATAAAGAATTTACAAACGTTCTCATTTCACCATATCCACAGGTAAAGAGTCATTATATACAATAAATTCGTGGGGAAGCATTTAAAAATAGATGCATTTGTTTAAAAGCAAATCATTTATTTACTTAGCTACAGATGAAGCAGCTCTTTTCGCCTTCTAACGTCTCATAATCGGTCATCATTTATTTCCAAGAGACTCAATAATAATCTTTTACATTTTAATCCTTTAAAAAGGCGTGTTTGTGATGCTTCGCATCCATGTATGTGATAACAAACCCGCGCTGTCATCCCGTTAATATGCGCATATTATCAACGCGCTCTTTACTCTAGCAAAAGACACTCGCGTCGCGCATTGCGCCGGTTGTATAATAAAGTCCAAAGTCTCTCAAGAGGGGACTAATGCCCAAGGAGTTCAGAATTTCTGTATGGGCATGCATCAGCCAAAGGTGTGTGAGTCTTTTCTGGGTCCTGGTGAGTGCGAACCCAGAAAAAGACGCAAGGCGGAGAAGTGCGCTCGGATGAGGCCACGGAGATGGGTAGGCACATGAAATTAAAATCCAAAATACACGTAATAACCTACGTGTGTCAAAAATAATTTCCTAAAATAGTCATAAGTAATATATATACGGGGTTGCCGGTTTACAAACATTACAGGGTGCGCGAGCATCCAGGAGGCAGAAAGCCCGATTTGGTGAGCTGATCCGCTACTGCGACAACCTTAATTATTGAAGCGTTCTTTATTGTTTGTATATAAATAAAACTTGATTTTAGTTGGAACTGTTTTTCTGTCTTTATTTTTGCAGTGTTACTGTGATACATGTATGAATTATAATGTTGGGCTAGTAACGTAATAGTCGCATTTACTGGTATGTTAACATCAGGCACCCAGCACTGACTCTGTTGGTACTATTATCCACACAACAACTCCTTTGCATTTTGACTCACAGACACAGTTAGCCTACAATACAAGGCACGTCTTTTCTTTCTGCTTCTTGCAACCAGTTAATGACGTCGCCGAGCAACCCATCTAAAAAAAAATTAAAATCTTCCTCTCGCCAACAGGGGGTGCTGCAGCACCCGCAGCACCCCCACTTCCCGCGGCCATGATACCAGACATAGATGTGTTGGACCTGCAATTTGTCAAACCATTATTAAGCAGCATTGCTTGGCAATGTTAGCAACTGTTTTGAAACAATGTTTCTTAACCATAAAGTGAAACAGTTCAGAGTCAGACGTGCTATGAGAGATTTCAATGGGATGGAAATAAGTGAAGACCTTTATCTGAAATTAGCCGTCTGATTTGGGTTCTCCAGTGCATGGCAATATCCGCAGAAGCCTTTATCATTTCTGCTTTGCATTTCCAAGCAATCTGAATGAAAGCGTAAAAACAGAAGATCTTGAACGTCCTTTTGTCAAGTGCTCTTAGATGTGCAATTTGCAGGTATTGCCTCTTTCTCTGGTTAATGTAAAAAGGGAGGGAACTTTCATTTTAGCATTTCTTTCAGCACATTGTGCGTGTTTGTCTTATTTCATACATCTAAATCAAACCATCAGCTCATTAGCAGAACCAACCTGGTGTGTCACATAAGCTAGAATGAAGAAGATACAGTATACACAGTGCCATGCAGAGATCTTTGGAGGGGCACTTTCTTAAGATTTTCTAATCGCGTTCATGCACATGACTTTCATACCTTTTCAGGATCACTACATAAAAACAGCATTTCCTTTGAAGATATGCTCGTTTTCCAGCTTCCCTAGAGTTGAGCATTTTGATTTTTGCCGTTTTGGAGTCCATTCGGCTGATCTCCAGGTCTGGTGGTGCCACTTTTGGCATGGCTTGGCACAATCCATTGAATCTGATTGGACCATTAGCATCGCGCTAAAAATAACCAAAGAGTTTCAATATTTTTCCTATTTAAAACTTGACTCTTTTGTAGTTACATTGTGTACTAAGACCTCAGGAGGCACAATGATATTACGCAGTGCCTGAAAATAGTCCCCTACTATTGAAAGTTACTAAGGGTACTATTTTCGGCTGCTGCATAATATCATTGCGCCTCTTGCGGTCTTAGTACACGATGTAACTACAGAAGATTCAAGTGTTAAATAGGAAAAATATCAAAACTCTGCTAAATGGAGCGCAATGCTAATGGTCTAATCAGATTCAATGGATTGTGCTAAGCCATGCTAAATCAGCTCAATCTAAATTAGCTGAATGGATTCCAAAACGGTAAAAATCAAATGTTTAACTCTAGGGGAGCAGGAAAATGAGCATATTTTCAAATAAAGTGGAGTGTCCCTTTAATGCAATTTAAGATTCGTCATCTTTCGAACAATCACACAAATTTTAAATAATCTCATGCGACATCGTACGTCATCTCACTGCCACAAACACTACCTTGCATACCTCATTGTTGGTATGCCGACCAGCTATTTCAGAACCTCACCTAGATGGTGGCACGAGCCCTTTGAGGTTTGTTTTTGTGTAGCTGCAATATGCAGATTTGTATAAAAGCGAATGCATATTAAGTTCCTTTTGGATTTCCCAACAGCCCATTTCAGGCTGGCGTTTGGATTTGATAAGGAGAGTATTTTTAGAGATGGATATTTCTTATGTTTCTGAGTTCTGCTGTTCAAGATCCGACCTCACCTCTGTTATTTGGGGTCGTTTGGGATGCAGTGACGTATGCATTTACTGTACCTAATTTCATTAGATTAAAAATATGTTTTTTTTACACTCCTAATGCATTTTAACAGTTCTGTCATTTGTTTTAATTTTCAGCCAACAAATCTGAGATACTAACTGAAAAGCTGTAATCTCTCTGCCTAGTTAATGTGCAGCATACACAAAAATATGACATTGTTATAATTTTTGCCATGCTTTCATCTGCTGTTTAATGCGATATAAAGCCTCCCAACATCGCAGGGGAGACGGAAACAACAACAGAAGTGACAGGGGTTCTTGCACACCTGCCGAAGCGACAATGCACACCTACAGTATAGATAACAGGCATCTCTCCCGCTGGCTGTTAACAGCTGAGACACAGAGATGCTTTAACATCGCACACTCCCCCCGCTCTATATTCTCATTTCCGCACCCGTCTTACTAGAGTTGAACTGTTTTTCACATAACTGAGTTAACTTCAGTTCCCATTTACTCATCAGCACTTGCTGGAGACTAGATGGGGAGCGAGGAGGGGAGCTATAGTCTGGTATGATGACAGGTTCGATGTGTAGGAAGGAAAGATGCAGGGACACAAAGGCCAAGCGTAATGGTGCTTGTGTCCCTCTGCAGTGCTGGTAAAGAGTAATGACCGTACATGTACAATAATTAGATTTACAGGGCCTTTATTTCTTCTTTTAACGCACACATCCTTATTTTCTCTCTTTTTCCACTAAGTACTCATGTGATAAATGAACACACAGATGGCCAGTGGGTTTGTGTGTAAGGTAAAACAGATCTTATCTGTTGAAAAGGTAAACACTTTAGTTTTATCAGTCTGTGAGATGCCGCTGATGTTGTTGGTGTTCCTGTCGGGTGATGGATGCAGATGGCGTCTCTTCAGATGCAATGCGGATATATTTTCATGTAATGGCAGCAGAAGTGTAATTTTCACATGAATGGGATCGATATCGCATACACAGTATGGGTGAAAATGCTATGGCTATAAAGTAGGTAAAAATATAAATGGGATTTTTAGTCCCTATGAGTAGTGATATTAGTAACTAGGCAATTATAGGCAACTTCTTATAAGTGTGGATAGACTTGAATTTGTATGTGTTTACGCGGAAATGTAACTCATTAATGAATATTTGTCAACAACTTACAGCAGAAGGCATTCACAAAGTCTCATTAGTTATGTTTTTTTTTCTTCCGCACATATGGCCATCATCTGCAAAATAATGATTTAAGTTCTTGAAGCAGCAAATTATTTAGTCATTTCATATTTTGAATAAATGTCAAGGACATTTCTGTTTACGTTTGTACAATAAGCAGTGTTGAATTGCCAGTGTATGTCCAACCCTTCAAGCAGTTTTGCATATAAAAGAGTGTTTAAAGGAATAGTCTACTCATTTTCAATATTAAAATATGTTATTACCTTAACTAAGAATTGTTGATACATCCCACTATCATCTGTGTGCATGCACGTAAGCGCTGGAGCGCGCTGCGTAGGGATGGCTGACGCGAAACAGTCGTTCCGAAGCTTTGCGAGACCCCGAAGCGCAGATGTGTCGAAACACTGATCCGAAGCGCGATTCAAAACACCCATGTCACGTGACTATGACCAAATGAAGCCTCGAAGTGTTTCACCAAGTGTTTCATCAGGTGTGGTCTGCCGAATCAGCGTTTGATTTGCACGGTCGGGAACAGACAACACAATCGCACATCTGTATAAAAGTGAAATAAACGCATATTGACCTTGTGGGTTTTTGTGAGAGGAGTTTTTTAAAGGCTGGAGAAATTATCTGTAAAAAAAGAAGTAGGCTAATTCCTTCCACACACAGCAGATATTTATATGTGACATGGTGGCTTGATATATTTTATTAATTTCTTATTGTTTATGTGGTATTTATCTCTATTCAATTTATTTATTAAATAGACCAGCTTATAGTTATTGACAATGGTGAGCCTAAAAGCTCATGTAGTTGTAAAACAGATGTTAAAACAACAACAAATATGTAACTTCATTGTGACGATGGAAATAGTAACGCGTTTCCAGGGATTCGATCTTAAGTGTTTTTTGCATGAGAGTCGAGTACACTATCCACTGTCCCACCTGATCACTTGTGTTAATCAATCAACATGTGGGATACAATTTGTCAGCGCTCGTCTAAAATCTTGTCAAGGTTGCTCTATGGTAATACGTGCGAATGACCACTAGGTGTCACTGTGGAGGCGGTTCCGAACCATGTTTCGAAGCCTCGACACAATTGATTCAACTGTTTCAGTGTTTCACAAAGCCTCGCTCTGCCCATCACTAGCGCTGCGGCGCTTCGATGGCATTTGGCTTGGCCCCATTCGTTCGGTGGTACCATTTGGAGAGGGTTGGAGGTGACCAAGCACATCGGCGTTTTTCCTATTTGAGACGAGTAGTTATACGAGCAAGTTTGGTGGTACAAATTTAATAGCCATCCAAACACAGCCCAGATGTTAAAGCTAAAGCAAGGCAAAATTTGGGCTGTCAGTGAAAATTGTATAAAAAAAAGGAAATGAAACCAAAAATCTTGTAATCACTGTTGACTTTGCTTACATGGTGGAATATCATTCACCTTACAAGTTATTGTGGCAAAAACAACATGTAAACAAACTAAAGTAGGGCTGTCACAATGATTAAATAATCGTCCTATTGCGATTGTTTGACCTCATCGCAATGATTTCAGATCACCGCAATTATTGCACATCTCTTTAAAAAACACAAGGGGGAGCTGAAGTGCCTGTATAAACAAGATAGTATCAGATTACTTTAAATATGTGTTATGTGTATTAATATTTACTGCCAGCTAAACCTTGCAATATATTGAATTTAAATAATTTCAATAATGTGTGGAAATTATTTCATAAACAAAGAAAAAAATGTATGAGAATTAATTGTCAAAGTAATAAAACATAGAATTAATCCCCATAATCATCAAAGCCCTAAAACAGGCAATTGATCATCATAATCCTCACAATTTCTTAAACAATTAACCGCCAGCCAAATTTCATAACCGTGACAGCCCTAAACTCAAGTTTATTTTGTCTAGAAGTCTCTGGTCTCTGGTCTGTAGTTAACCTAGATAGTGAAAGGATGGCTATTGCTTGCCAGGATGTAAGATCTGGGTCCTGGAGGCAAACCCTTGAGATGCAGCTATTTGGAGACACGCCACTTTCTGTCAAGAACCAGAGAGATGCAAATATTTAAACTGCAGAATAAAAATGTAATTTCTTACTAATAATACAGTCTTTTGATGTTTTTGTACATTTTGCAGAAAGATAAATATTAAACCTTCAGCTGTGAGATTTTTGCAGGAAAGAAATGGATAATCAAGTAAGATGAAACGTGGAAGATGAAAGAGTTTTTCCTCCAGCTGTGCCAGTGAGTCAGCTTGCCATGGGAGCGTTGCAGCCAGAATAGTCTTATAAAAATATTTGTATTGTGCACGAACGCCACTTTATTTATTTCTGTCACACCTTTATTAAAATGTATGTAAGTTTTGAAATTCAAATATAATCGGGAACTTGGGTGCAATTTACGGTAAGCCAACGAATCACTACTGCACATAAACTGGTGACCTACTTGTAGTACTACAATGGGTTGTTTTAACCCAATGCTGGGTTGTTACAACTCGTGGTTAGGTAACAAATACCCATGGGTCATTTTTAACCCAGCGCTGTGTTTTGTCCAATATTTAGCTAGAATGGGTTAAAACAACCCAGCATGTTTAAGCGGGCGTGCACACCAAAGCTTTTTACGCCAGCGGCGGCGCATGTTTTCAATTAATTCCAATGAAAACGTTTTTTAAATAAGCCGGCGCTCTGCGTTTTTTCCGCGCTTGGTGCTGAGCGCCGAGAGTTGAAAGAGATTCAACTTTGGGTGAAAAGCTCCACTCGTCAATGTCAGTTCTCACACGGCCGTCCAATCACAGTGGAGCAACCAACCAGCTTACAGCTCAAGTATCACAGCTAAAAAGCGCTCGGCTGAAAAACAGCTACCATTCTGTGTCCTCCTGTCGTTTCAGCCGCGTTTAAAAGTTTTGGTGTTCACAACCCCTTAAAGCATAACTAAACCCCTGTTTAGAGCCTGACTCCCCCCCCCCGGCAATATTTGAAAAATGCAAAAAAAGTGGGCAGACCCCAACGGAGATAGATGGGATGAACTGAGCTCGTAACAAGGGCGTGGTGAGCTTGAACCTGCTTATGTAGGGTCATACCACTTACATCACGCGGTACCGCAGCACCCAATAGGAAAATTCAACTGCAGTAGCCACCGTTCAACCTGAAGAGGGCAGCCCTCAGACGTTTTTACACCATATATTGTAGCATTGAAACACTTTATACCCAAATGTCAAAAGTTACTTAAATCAATGAACATCACTAATAAAGTCCCATTCTTACAGATCATTAACTAAAAAAGTTGGTTTAGGGTTTAGTTACTTAAAGTGCAGAAATGAAAAACCAAAATGTATACATTATATCAAGAACTATACAGGCCCAACAGTAAGCAAAATCAATAACTTAACATAAGCTGTGTGATCTAGCACATGGAAGAAACATTGGGCTTAATATTGTACTAGCATTAGCCATATTGAAGTCGGCCTAAACTGGAATCGCTTTTAGTCAACCCACCTATTGTTTAAAAAGACATCTGTTAGGCCTAATTTAAACAAGGGCAGACAAACTAAACAATCTGTATTCATTATATATTGTAACTGAATCCAGACAAATTCAAGCTCAATGTAGATTTTTTTAGATACTTTATTGTTAACCAGTAGAAGGTTCGAAAGGTTTGCATGAAAAGTTGGTGATGTGTCGGACGCGCATTCGTTCAGGAAGTAAAGTAACCTGCCGATCAATGACATCATTAGTTTCCACAATGCACGATTGCCATGAGTGGCAGTACTAAAATAACTATATGATGGACTGGAGATGCAAATGTATTGCTTGGCATCAGCTGTCTCCTCTAAAAAATAAAACATTTGCGAGCAGCAAAAAGCCGCCTTCCCCTGGTCAAATGATGAACTGTGCATTGTAATACACATACATGCACCTGTCACTCACTCTGCTGTGCATAATAACAACAAAATAATAAAAAACAAAAATATGGCGAGTCGCGTTGTGTTTAACATTCTTTGGTGCTTGTGTGATGGTGATGACGTAAGATCAACACTGAGGGGGGCACCGGGAACAATCGTACTCGGACCACACCGTGTTCGGTGCAAAAACCACCTCAGTGGGAAATTAAAGGATTTTTTTAATGTTTCCCATACACACTGTGTGCTTTATGTCCTTTATAAATGACGTGGCTGAAGGGACGGGGTCAAAATTTACTTTCGACTTCTTGCTAGCTTTTCTTCATCAGCAAAACGTTTTAGCTGGAAAGCACATTTTCATATTTTGATGGTAAACAGGGTATTTTAGCTAAAGTGACTTTTAAGTGAACGCTGAATCTTTGCCAAAATATAATACTGTACAGTTTAATTGGACACACAACCTTTCATGGCAACCAAAAATATGAAAATAATTTTCTCGTGTTTAAAACTTGATATGCCATTTTTAGTTTTTCTAACAGTTCACAGTTACATAGTTTGCAATTTATTTCAGCTTTGCTTTTCTTCCAATTAAGAAGAACTTTATGGTTGGTCCAGATGAACATGATAGGCCTAAGTGGGACATGCAGGAAAATGTATGATGAGTTATGAGTCCCTTAATAAAAGCACTTACTGTAAGTCAGAAATCTTTTGTGTGTGAACAGAGTGTAATGTAGGTTGAATTTACTGGTGAGATGTGAAGGTGTTTCTTTGACATTGTGGTGTTTATGAGAGCAAGTTTAAGCAGATTCTCTCTACAGCCTAATTTAGTCGCAACTCATTAATCTCAGCGTTTGAACGATGGCACTGCAGCTCTGAGTCCTCCTGTCTTCATTATAGATGACTGCACAGAAACCTGTTCTCCACACCCTGCTAATTGGAAAAGTAAACTTTATCTTTTTAGCGTCATTAAGACATTTGTCACATAACTTTCCCCACCAGCTTTTTTTTTATAAAAGTTGCCAGCCAGCGGCAGCATTCTTTACGATTTGCACAAAAGTTTAATGCCTTCCAGAAAACGTTCTTCTTTAAACATTTAAACATACAATATATTAAATGAAAAAACAGACCATTTACTTTCAAACAAACAATATTTTTTCATCCTATCTTCATTTGTTCTCTTTTTATCACCTCTAAAATATTGGTAGGTTTCTTTTAAAAATACCAAATAATTTTTTTTAAGCAAAAAGTTTTAACAGTTTTTGGCCTTGTGAATGCTTCTGTATTTTATAAGTTGGGTAAGAGTGCCATCTGGTGGATAATAGCGGAAAAATGAATTGCCGTAAAAACGTCATAGGCAGGGAAGCGTTTTTTCTTAATTGTTTAGATAACTTATCAGTGGCGGGGAAAGAGTTAAACATCAGCCACTAATTCAACATATTTGTGTGCGTTTTTAAAGATTATCATATTAACTGCGATCCAAAACTTTTGCTTCTCTATCGCCATCTCTATTTGAAACATAAAATTGCAGGTTCCTACATACATATCTCATGAGAATTCGTACATATTTTTCGAGTTGGCTAATTTGTATAATTTCGTACAAAATTAATTGTGCAAAAACATACGATTGTCATAAAAAACAATAACGATATATTGACTGAATAACTGTTTGACTGACTACATTTTGTATAATTAAAAACTAAAAACGTCCAAGAGACTAAACCTTTAATCATGATTATAAACATTTATAAAACGGGCAGTTCTGGTTCTTCATTCTGATTGGTTGAAACACGTTCTAAGCCGTGATAAAATACACTGGTAACCTCACGGTTCAGACCACATTAAATAAGTATCATTTTTTAAGCTGGTCTAGCTGTGTTTTGTTCACTTGCTGCGTAATGATTTATGAAAATAAACACCACAGTCTTTAATCATATTTTTAATTTGTCTACAATTGCACAATTAATGGCGATATCCAGATAAATGTCAATAAATATTGTTGAGTCATCTCAACGATAAAGAGAAAACGTTGTCTGAGGAGTTTCTAACTCAAGTTCATACACTGTAAAATGTAATAAGTTGAGTTTACTTAAAAAAGTGAGGAAACTGATTGCCTCATAATTTTAAGTAAGTTAGTGTATTGCTTTTAAGTTGGCAAAACTTTATATTATTTGTAGCCTAAACTTATTCATCAAGTATGGTAGAGTATTGATTTTAAGTTGTCAAAACTTAACAGTAGAAGTAGACTAAACTTATCAATCAAGTAAAGTTAAGTACTCTTTACTTAAAATCATTAGTTGAGATAACTTCTTTTTATTGTTCACTTAACTTGTAAATATAAGGAAACCGATTGCCTTACATTTGTAAGTAAGCTGAACTAACAAAAATGAGTAAAGCCAAAAAGCAACAAAATGAGGTTAAAACATTTATTTTAAACATGTTAACAGTGTACAAAGTAAAACATTTTTGTCGCATGCATGCACGCACACCCACACACACACACACACACACACACACACACACACACACACACACACACACACACACACACACACACACACACACACACACACACACACACACACACAATAAAGGGGTTTGTGTCAGACATGGGGACTTGTGACTTGGTGACTTGGACTCGAGTCGACTCGAGTCGCTATTTTTGTGACTTGTGACTTGACTTGACAAAAAATAAAATACTTGAGACTTGACTCGGACTTGGAAGTCTAAGACTCGGGACTTGACTTGACTTGAGACACGATGACTTGAATGACTTGAGTGTTAATCACATCATGTTTTCTGATTGAATATAAAATATATAAATTATTTTAAAAAATAAAGTTGACCCAGCTGGAGCGCAGGCTGAGAATGCTGTTGTCATGACTGAATCACGACACTATGATCAGTCATGCCCTCTCGTATATGCACACCACGCCCACTTAGATCAGATATCAACATGTCAGCCGGAGGGGTACCGATCGTCATCGCTTTCGGCTTCAACAAGATGGCAAAAGACGAACAGTGCGTTGCAAGACATGCAACATTAAAATTATGGGCAGTCAGACGACAACCTCCAATTTCGTCCGTCATTTGAAGAGCCATTCAGTAAGTGCTTGTCAATTTGTTAATATCTGGTTAGTTGGTAGCTAGCTAATGTTCTAATAGCTAAAGTAGCCATTAACCCTCATACCGTGTTGGGGACAAATGTGGGCAAAATAGTTTAGCCTAATTTTTAAAAATACTTCCCTTGATCTGAGTGGTACGAGACTTGGCTACTTTGTCTAAGTTTGTAAGCGTCTTTTGCGCGCTCAAGTTTGTTATCTCAAATGTAGGCGCGCGAACGGAAGAGAAGCGCACGCGGTGTGACGCGCTTGTTTTTTCCGGCCGCATCCTTGAGCAGCCATTCAGGGCATAATACAGGTGTGTGAATGTGTGTGTGTGTGTGTGTGAGAGAGAGAGAGAGTGAGAGAGAGAGAGAGAGAGAGAGAGAGAGAGAGTGTGTGTGTGTGTGTGTGTGTGTGTGTGTGTGTGTGTGTGTGTGTGTGTGTGTGTGTGTGTGTGTGTGTGTGTGTGTGTGTGTGTGTGTGTGTGTGTGTGTATAGTGTATAATGACATGTTAACTATGCTATAACCATGGTTTACGAGGACACAGGAAGTGTCCCCATAAACTGAAACGCTAAAAAACTAAATTTTTCATAGATTAAAGACTGGCAACAGGTTTTTGTGACATTGGGGTTAGGGACTGGGGTAGGTTAGGGGAATAAAATATAACAGTTTGTACAGTATTTATGCATTGCATCTATGGAAATGTCCCCGTAAACCATGTATGCCTGACTGCTGTGTGTGTGTGTGTGTGTGTGTGTGTGTGTGTGTGTGTGCACTTGCGTGTGTGTGTGTGTGTGTGTGTGTGTGTGTGTGTGTGTGTGTGTGTGTGAACTGTGTTTAAAAGAGAGAGGGAGGTGTTCAGAGAGGAGTCTGTTGGATGTTAAGCTGTTATTTGTTTTATGGACTCAATGTTGAAAATTTCAAACATACCAAACAAGGTTGGCAGAAGTGAAAAATAAATAATTTATGAAGTTACAATTTTGTTTGATTGCATGATGTATTTTACTGAATATGAGTATTTACAATGCAAATCCAAATTATTGTAATTTGCTGATAGTTAGTTACTGTATATCTTGTCTTTTCACTTTATTAAGATCAGATTCTGCAGGTAAAATTACAATAATAAGGTGACTTGACTTGGACTTGACTTGACCTACTACAGGACTTGACTTGACTTGACTTGACATAGCCTGTGACTTGACTTGACTTGACTTGCCCAAGAAAAAAAATACTTGGGACTTACTTGAGACTTGAAGGTTCAGACTTGAGACTTACTTGAGACTTGCACATGTGTGACTTGGTCCCATCTCTGGTTTGTGTTCAGTCACCCATCAATCTGGATACCCAAAATGCAACAATAGACCTAAGACAGTCTTGTTTCTGTTATTACAAACACAATGAACACACCTTGACAAACAAATTCAAAACTAGTTTTTTTTTTTAGTGACTGCAGTTTTGGTTTTGTATCCAGGTTGTCATGTGACTGATAAAAAAATCACAAATCGCATCAACAGACGTACAGTAACAATCTTGTTTCTGCTATCAGAAACACGCAAAATACAGCTTAACTAAAACATCAAAGTTTTGCAGCAATTAAAGTTGAGTTTTTCTGGAACTTGTATCGAGGTTGACGAAAAATAAAAACCCCAAAAAGATCTACAGTAACACTTGTTTCACACAAAACACACTACTTCACATTAGTATGTTTTGTAGTGATGGCAGTTTTGACTTTAGTGATTTGTGCCCCAGGGAAAGAAAAACCCTGTGAATCAACTCCAAATAAGCTGTGAAGAGGTACTCCATATTTAAAACAACGATCAGTCCAAAAACTAAACACATGGCATGTGATACTTTCTTAAGTCCATCCATGACTGTGACACCCTACCAAATAATTGCTGTAAACCATGTGGAGAAATGTGTCTGTCCTCCGGCACCAGACTGAGAATTCCTATTGATAGTTGAGGTGGGTCACCATCACAGTCCTAATAAGATAGAAACGCAATATTAATATACATTCTCATAATACAAATGCAAAGTGGATGTGTCATTTAAAAATTTAAACTGTTCAAGGTGATGTTACTAGTTTTTGAAGTGACACTTAAATTTGTAACAGTGCTTCAGTTGGAATTGCCAATAATAATTTGGACATTTCAGCAGAAGCTTCTTTCCTCGTGGTGCAAAAACATCCTTGAAACATATTTAATTAATAATATCACCATAATATCTTGTTAGAAAACTCTTCTATAGGTAAGGTATATTGTATAGGCAGCAGATTGTTTTTCCAGAGATAATACCCAACAGTGTGATCAGGACTCTGTGTCAAGCAGAGGGTCTTGTATCAAACTGAAGGGGCTTATTTCATGATAACAACCTGCTGTCTGTGCATTATCCCACTTGTTATGTGGCTATTTTACTCATAAGGTAAGCAACATTAAATATTTATTTGAACTATTTTATTAGCTTATTTTTAACAAATACAGGAAAACCTGTTTGTTTTAAGACAAGACGTTCAAATGTCACAAACACACTATTTGGTTTAATCATTTGTAACTATAACATCATATGTTATTAAAGGAATAGTCTACTCATTTTTAATATTAAAATATGTTATTACCTCAACCAAGAATTGTTGACACATCCCCCCACCATCTATGCGCGTGCACGCAAGCGCCGGAGCGCGCCGCGACGCCTCGACAGCATCCAGCCTAGCCCCATTCACTCAATGGCACCATCCAGAGACAAAGCCAGAAGCGACCAAACACATCAACGTCCCTCCCATTCAAGACGAGCAGCCACACGAGCAAGTCTGGTGGTACAAAACAAAACACAGCGCCCGTCCAAGCGGATCTAAAAGAGCAACCATATTTTATGGCGCAATAGCACTTCTGGGAGTACTTCGACTCGCCTGAAAAGTCCGCTCCCCTTCTCCCTCTCATAATGGGAGAGGGAGGGTGTTACTGCGCCCAGTCGAAGCACTCCCAAAAGTGCTATTACGTCATAAAATATAGTTCCTCTTTTAAATTCGCTTAGAAAAGCGCTACGTTTTATTTTGTACCACCAAACTTGCTCGTATAACTACTCGTCTTAAATAGGAAAAACTTTGATGTGTTTGGTCACTTCTAACTTTATCTCTAAATGGTACCATTGAATGAATAGGGCTAAGCTAAATGCTATCGAAGCGTCGCAGCGCGCTCCAGCGCTTACGTGCACGCACACAGATGATAGAGGGATGTATCAACAATTCTTAGTTAAGGTAATAACATATTTTAGTGTTGAAAATGAGTGGACTACTCCTTTAAAAGACATTTGATTTAATTTTGTGTATTATTAAACTGTACCTGTCAAATTTATTTCCAGCATACGGGTTACAGCATGTTTAAGCGGTTCTAATCTGTTTTGAATACATCTGAATGAAGTCGAAAGTGGACAGCTCAAAACGGTTTACACACTGTTAACACCGTTATTAAGCTTTGTTCACTCATAATGCGATAAACCAAAACCCATAGTGTCATAGTGTTGATGTATTTCGCTACTGTCAGGTATACATCTCAGACTGATCTTTGAATATTTGATGTTTTGCTTTCTTTATAATGAATTTGAATTGGTTATGTAATTGGCATAAAACCTTTACCTGGCAAATAAATTATGTTTTAATTTATTCACAGCATTTATCAGAAGTTATTGATTCTCTTAATTGATGGAATAACTCAATGGTGGGAAAAGAGTTCAAAACTACAATACAAATTTCTCGCTAGAAATGCAACCAAAAGTGAAAATATTACTTTATTTACACTAAATGTGTGCTCAGTTGCTTTCTTGCCCACCATTTTATTTTATCGAACTCAACCAGGCTCGACCAATCCTGAGCATGCTCACGCATAAAATTGTGGGACAAAAGGATGTGCCTTGGTGCTTTTAATTATCTTCTATTTACACATTATTTCTTTAATAATGCTAATTAAATGCTAACACAAAAATTAGGACATCTCATATTGATTAAACGAGAAGAATACTAACCATGTTTGTTTTCAGGAAGTCTGTAGTGTCTTCCGCAAGAAGGATAGCAAGACCACGGAGAACTACCGTCCACCGAGCAGTGACATCAGTGATGTTCTGACGAATAATACATAAAACATTGAGATCAACAGTGAGAACAGATTACTTAAAAGTTAGCATATGGACTTAAACTATTTAAAACAAACAAACAAAACAAAAATACTTACTATTAGATACTCAAGAGAGCTTTTAAACTTTTCTCTCATTCAAAATCTTCAAAAATAATGTTTAGCAAGGGATGAGAACAATTCTTGCTTGAGGTTTTTGCTTGCGACTTGGTTGTACTCCACAGTAACGTTACTATATGAAAGAAGGATAACAAAAGAAACAACATATCAAGATTTAAAAAGTTTTGACATGCCCTAAATAAAATGTGTGTTAATTACCTGACTTTCCATGAAGGATATGCGCTCTCTTCAAAGAAACAAGCTCCTGCTAAATAATAATAATATACAATTAACATAGTATATTGATTGATAGATACTAAAAACCAATTGTAAAAACAACATTTTTAGCATTCACTCTATAAACTTAAAACTTTTTATACAGCACATCTCTTATTTAACATAACTTGGCATTTTAAGGTATGAAATTATTAATGTTTTTTTCTCCAGAGGTGGGTAGAAACATGCTTACTGCATTACATTGACTTGAGTAACAATTTTGAAAGCACCTACTTTAAATGTGCTATTTTACCTTTTATAAGCAGTTCTAAGCATTTTGATGTAGTTTATTATTATAAACCACACCAACATGAATTATAAACTCACTACTTAAGCAGTTTTTCCATTGCATACTTTTACTCAAGCAGTTATTACTATAAGGCTTAACTTTACCTAACTTTTTATATAATTACATTTTTACTCAATCTACCTCTGCAGATTAGTTACTTATGTCTGTTGAACGAAAATGTTTATCTTTAAACATACATGATTAGCAGTTGTTGGATTGCTAATTGTGATCAAATAGCATGCATCAGTTTTATTATTACCGACAAAATATTACTGTTTACAAACTGTGATTGTAATATTGCGATAAAAACGTAGCAATTAAAAAATAAAAATGATATATAAGCACAAACTTACATCCTCATGCTCTTATCCGACCATGTGCTGTTGTCGTCTTCTTCAGTTAAGCACTCAGTTAAGCCACCACTTACTCCTTGGGAGCAGTACTGCCACCTACTGTGCAGTCATCCTTTTTGAAAATACTTGAAATTTTAAGTTGAGCTAAATTAATCTGTTAAGTTTAATCAAGTTGACTTGAGTTTGCATAGAAAAAAGTTGGGATTACTTAGTTAAACTAAGTAAGGTTAACAAACTTAATTAAATAAGTTTAGTTTACTTAATATTTTTAGTAAGCTGAGCTATTACATTTTACAGTGTACGTCCGCTATTATCCACTGGGTGGCGATCTTACCCAATTTAAACACTGACGCATTCACTCAACACTGAAAACAACGTGTTTTCATCAGGCTCTGAATCTGATCTCTTACAAAAGTTCTTCACAAAAATGGAATTATCTCCGCTTTTAGCTAAAAAATTTGAGAGGTGATAAGAGAACAAATGAAGGTAAGATGAAACGGTTTTTGTTGTTGTTGTTGTTGTTGCTTGAAAGCGGATGGTCTGTTGATATTTTATGTTTATTTAAAGAAGATAATTTTTCTGTAAGGCATTAAACTAAAACTGGGTGGCAACTTAAAAAAAAAAAATGCTGACGGGGAAAGAGTTCAGCATGCTTCCAAGCATATTTGATCATCACTTCAACAGTTGCCCGATATAAATGTTAATGTATAAATTAGATGAATGGTGATTTATAAAATAAACACCACATTCTTAAATCATATTTTCATTGTGTCTTTGCTGCATCTCTGTTGGTTGGGAACTGCGCTCTGTTTCAGTCACACTTGATTCTGAGGAACTACTTTGTTTGGCGGAAGTAATATAAATACAACTTATTTCTGTTTTATTTTATAAAATCCTAACGCATTATGCATATGAAGTAACCGTTTTATAAATGCAATAAACCCCTCGAAGCATTGGGTTACCGTTGCATTTTATAACAGCTCCGCTTCGCGTCCTGCCTAACAACACCCCTTGGCTGTGATAAAATGCACTGGTAACCCACTGCTACTTGGGGCTTATTGCTTTATTATACCATTATGTTGAATGCTTCATTCGGATTGGTTGACAAACTTTCTGGGGGTGTGCATTATTTTTTTTAAAGCTGCCAAAGGAGGCTTAAGCCGTTGATACATTCTAATGCAGTTATTAGAAAGAGAGCGCGAGTGACAGAGACACAGAAAGAAAGAAAGAGAGAGAGAGAGAGCGAGTGAGCGAGCGAGAGATATTGTGTGAACGAGGCTACCTCTTTGCGTCTCTAAACAGCACTGTTATTGCCTCAGAAAATCGTCTGTCATGTTGTTTTTGTTAGTCTGTTATTATAGTTAACTAAGCAAAGTGATATGGAACTGTAATGCAGGCAATAGAGCTGCCTGAAACTACATTCGCCGTGTGTTTCCCAGAAAATAATTGCACACCTCAGAACGTTCATCAGCCAATCAGATTCAAGCATTCAACGGAGCCGTACTATAATCAAAAATAAAACACCCATGGTGTAACATTGTGGCCGCAATCCCATATCATGTATGCATTATTTAAAAAAAATCAATGTGGCATTGTCAGTTTTTGCCTACTTACGTTAAAGTTTTGACTCGCATGTATTGCAACTCAAAACCACTGTACAAGTTTATTTATTAAATACAGATGAAAAGAAACATGACTGTGCAATTGACTCAGCAGAAGTAAGAGATAATATTTGACGTGATATTAATGATATATGGAAGTTTTCAAGCTCGAATCACATGTAAAGGCTGTGGTTTATCTGGCTAATTCGTTTTGAAGAAAGGGATGTTTGTCACTGCGCTCAGCTCAGCAGATAATGGCCATCAATAGAAATGACTGGTGACTATACGACCACTGCCAAGGCATCTCATTATATGTACTGGCTAATCCAATCATGTCAGCGTGAGCAAGACACCCGGCGTTTGCATCTATGCAAATGATTGCCTCAAATACCCGTGAAATTAGGTGCTGCTTCTCCGGCTGGCTTCCTCAATAGATGTCTCTACAATCTCAATACCTTCATTGCACCCTCTCCCATGCAGCTATTGTATTTACAACAAATAAGAGGTCACATTCTTGGTAAGAAGTCGTGCTGACTTAATTGAGTTGGGATGCATTTATAGTTGAAATCACGGATTTGCTATTTGTGTGGGAAGTACCTCTCCACAAACCGTTTTCCTGTCCTTTGTGTCTTCCCATCGGCTGCCAGAACCCACACACATATGCTTGAGTTGCACAGGTGTGCTCGCCGAGAGCGACTTCCTAAAATGAATCTATTCGGATACAGCCGTGAGTGCGTTACAGCGCTCCCTCATCATTTTTCACAGACATTAGTGTCCGACTTGAAGGGCTACAGCACCTGCTGTTCAGAGCATCATCCATCCTTTACATCCATAAAATTTATAACGGCCTCTTCCAGACCTCTGCTGTTTCTTTTTGCCGTTGTGTGGAATGATGCATGATCCACTCCTGTGAGTTTATAAAAGCCATTTTTTACGAGCCTCTCGGTTGGTTGCGGGCCCGCTGTGTAGATGTATCACCGCTGGGGTGCAGTAAGATGCCGGGGCCTTATTTCTCAGACGGAGGACTGCAGAAGTCTTCCTCAAAACCAAGATTACAGCTGTTAACTCTACCACATAACTGCCAACAGAAGTAGCCTTTGGCATTGTTCACTTCATAGCGAGCTAGTCAACAGAGCAGGCACAGCACAACATTAGAAACCCATTACTGTGACTTATTGTACATCTTAATGCCTTGAGAGGCTGCAGCCGCTGCTGAGAAGTCCTAACTGATAAACAGAAGGCAGCTGTTTGTACGATAAAACTCAGTCTACTAAACAGTGAGAAAATGATGATCTAATACTCACTCTGCTGTAAACTTAAACTAGCATTGGATTGGTTAATAGTCTTAGCTGGTCTTTCAGGTCGGCTTTGCAAATTTTAGAGAGGTTTGGGGAATTAACTGGCGTGTACACCAAAGCGTTTTAACGCGGCTGAAAAAGGCAGGCAGATGCCAACTGTGGGCGCTTGCCAGTTTTTCTTTAGCTGAGCGCTTTAGTTGCTTTGATACTTCTTTTTTGTTTATCAGTCTTTGAATTATGTGATGGTTGGTTGTTGTGTTATTTGTCCCGCCCATCCTCTACTGTGATTGGATGGCTGAGTGAAAAGTGAAATTGACGAGAAGAAACAATTAAGAACATACGCCGGTCACAGGCGAAATGCCTTGATGGTCATGCCCCTTTACTGTAATAAGCTGACCAGCTAAATCAGGTGAGTTTAGCCAGACTTGGATATCACATTGTCCATCTTAAACCTGTAAGATTTAAGACCAGCAAACCAGATTAGACCAGTTTAAGTTATTAAGGTATTTCAACAGTGAATACCTTGAAACTAGATTAATGCCCAATCGAAATACAAGCTGTTTTTGTCAATGTTTTCTAGTACATCAGAATGGTAACGCTAAGCTTAAAATTGGTTTTAGCTGGTAAGCAGGTCTTAGCTGGTCTTTCAGGTCTGGTTTGCTGGTTTTAGAAGGGCTTGGGGAATTAATGTAGTAAGCTGACCAGCTATACCAGATGAGTTAAGCAGGACTTGGATATCATTGTCCTTCTTATACCAGTAAGATTTAAGACCAGCAAACCAGATTAGACGAGATAGTATTAAATGGAAAACCGATAGAAAATTAAAAGTTGTGATTTTTGAGAAAATCACACCTTTTAATTTTCCGTCGGTTTTAGTACACGATGTAACTACAGAAGAGTCAAGTTTTAAATAGAAAAAATATCGAAACTCGAAAATCAGATTCAATGGATTGTGCTAAGCTATGCTAAAAGTGCTAGCGCCAGACTCGGAGATCAGCTGAATGAATTCCAAACGGTAAAAATCTAATGTTTAACTCTAGAAGAGCTGGGAAAAAAAGAAAAAGCTTTTTTTGAAAAAGTGGCGTGTCCCTTTAAACCTGTAAGATTTAAGACCAGCAAACCAGATTAGACCAGTTTAGGTTATTAAGGTATTTCAGCAGTGAAGACCTTGAAACTAGATTAATGTCCAACCGAAATACGTTTTTGTCAATGTTTCCTAGTACATCAGAATATAAACCCTAAGCTTAAAATGGGTTACTGGTTTTAGCTGGTAAGCAGGTCTTAGCTGGTCTTTCAGGTCTGGTTTGCTGGTTTTAGGGGGGTTTGGGGAATTACTGTAGTAAGCTGACCAGCTATACCAGATGAGTTAAGCAGGCCTTCGATATCACATTGTCCTTCTTAAACCAGTAAGATTTAAGACAAGCAAACCAGATTAGACCAGTTATTATAAGACGGAAAACCGATGGAAAATTAAAAGTTGTGATTTATAAGAAAATGGCAACTTTTAATGTTCTGTCTGTCTTAGTAAACAATGTAACTACAGAAGAGTCAAGTTTTAAATAGAAAAAACATTGAAACTTATTTTTTAGCGCAATGCTAATTGTCTAATCAGATTCATTGGATTATGCTAAACTATGCTAAAAGTGGTATTGCCAGACTGGAGATCGTCTGAATGGATTCCAAAACAGTAAAAATCAAATGTTTAACTCTAGAAGAGCTGGAAAAGTAGCATATTTTTTTGAAAAAGCTGAGTGTCCCTTTAAACCTGTAAGATTTAAGACCAGCAAACCAGATTAGACCAGTTGAAGTTATTAAGGTATTTCCACAGTGAAGACCTTGAAACTAGATTAATCCCCAATGGATATAATTTTCTAGTGCATCAGAATGGAAACCCTAAGCCTATGGTCTTAGTTGGTCTTGCAGGTCTGGTTTGATGATTTTAGAGGGGTCTTAGAAATTACTGTAGTTAGCTGGCCAGATTAAAGAGGGGAGTCACAGTTTACCAAGAATTGTATTTCACATAGTCTTTCTTAAACCAGCAAACCAGATAAGACCAGTTTAAGACTTTAATTTTTGACGTTTATATTGGCCAATATACCAATGGAAATACAATGGAATGTATTTTATGTAGTACAGCAACATGGAAACCCTACTAGTAATGATTATCGATCAAGACAAGATGGTTACACAGCTACCTGTCTCTACTACAACATTCACTCCCATACGTTGCATCATATGCATATCCAGAGAGAGAAAATCTGATGAAATGCTCAGATAACTGCAGGAAATTCAAATGACCTCTCCCCGTGCCGCCTGGGGAAAGTTTCCACGCGGCGCTTTCACCCCCACACAAATCTCTGCAGTTCCCGAGGCAAATATGAGATGAATATGGAAAGTGCCGCCTCCATTATTACATTTCTCCTTTTGTTAGTTTTCTCTCCGTTGGGTTTGTAATTATGAGCTCTGGTTGCTACAGAGAACAAAGGCAGTAAAGCAGGGAGTCATGATCCAGTCGGAGAGAGTGAACGCTTTGGGGTTTCGGGGAAGTACAGTCCACATCTATTTGATTAGAACTTGCTCCATGTCCCAGAGCACAGCTTAGCGAATATATAAACTCAAGTTTTAATATGGATGGTGTGCACAGAGCATCACAGTTCCTCTGCAAGTCAGGAGCTTTATGCACGAAGCTTGGGCTACATGGTAACTTTGCAATTAAAAGAGTATTTGGTCATTATTTAATCACCCTCATGTTGTCCAAACCGGTGTTCCCGGTGATAAAACTAAAGTAGACACTTTTCTTTTTGTACACCTCATGAGAAGACATGAGAAGTTGTGTGTTGTAGTGATTAAGGTCAATCAAGCTCCAAAACTAAACTACCAAAAATTAACAAAATTAAACGTTCGTATTCCAAAAATAACCGTGTACAACATTGAAATGAGGGTGAGAAAAAATATCACTTGGTGAACTACTCTTCAATTATGTATTTTTGTAAATATGCATGCAGTCAAATGGCAGGGTACTATTATAATAAGACACATTGTTAGCGTATGCAATGGAAAATTTATACAAATCAATCTTTAAAAAGTTCAAGGAGCTTCTGTAGAAGTTCAAGGTGTTCTGCACACAGACAGAATGAACGAGAAACTTGCAATTTGCTTTGCCCTTTAGGTTAAATAACAGTGAAGTAATTGATAGTTCTGAAAGATGACTTGTTATTAGAATAAACAGATGGATGTGAACTAAGTTTCAGGAGAGCTCGCAGTTTCTTTCCATGAATAATAAAGTCATTTGGCATTTATCATGATATGCATCTTTGTCATTTCAAAATGACGAACATCACAAATAAACTACTTTCAACCACATACAAATACTGAATAATGAAATATAAAGTAAATATGTTATTTTAAACAGTGTGTAAAGAGGAATCGGTAACACTTTAGTATTGGGACCAATTCTCACTTTTAACAGTTGCCTATTAGCTTGCATATTACTACATTTGGCTGTTTGTTAATACTTATAAAGTAATGCATTATTTTGTAAGACCATATTTTACACCCCAAACCAACACTTTTAAAATAAAGAAACCACCTTTCTAAATATTAATAAGCAGTTATTAAGGTAATTTAGTAGTTTGTTGAGGCAAAATGAATAGGTAATACAGAATATTTGAAGAGTTTGGTTCCAAAACGCAATAAATCCATTTTGACTTATTTGTCACGGTTTGAAAAAAAAGGGAGAAAAGATGACAGAATAACCTACCCAGTCTCACGAGGTTTCGTAATATAGTCACATCGTTTTTTAATTATTTTTTTTGTGATATTATCAAGAATTTCCGCGTATTTTCGATGTTCGTTTAACGAATTCCTGTTTTTGCGTGATTATCACGTATTGGTTACTCAACTGCTTTTTACTATTTTTAAACCATTGTCGCTTCGGTTTAGGGTTAGATTTGGTGCTTGCATTAGAATGTCACTTTATATATTGGTTTATACAATTTTTTCTGATTTTTTTTATATGTCGCCTGGGGTTAGGGTTAGAGTTGGGTTTGGGTAGGGATGTCATTTTATGTAAATCTAACCCTACACCGAAGCGACAATGGTAAGAAAATAGGACAAAACAGTTGAGTAACCAATACGTGATAATCACACGAAAACGGAAATTCGTGCTAAAATCACGAAAAAAGAATACCAAAATTACGTGACTATATAATGAAATTTCGTGAGACTGGGCTGGAATAACATGGCGGATATCAGATTTTGCGTAAAATTAAGAATTTACTAATTTACTTTTTAATACTTACCAGATGCAATACTGATTTTGGTGGTAACTAGTTTTTTTTAATGCCGTTTATCGCGTTTTGAAACCTTCATGTGTTTCCCATACTAAAAGGTTACAGAGAGGTTGTACCATTCTTCAACTATCAGAACCGTAAAAGTTTGAGATGTGGTTAACATATTTGCAAAATTTTAATTAGGCAAACTCACTGAAAATATATGATCTGCTTGCTCTCTATGTTAGACTGTGGATAATAATACGGTCTATGCATTCAGAAGCACACAGCTGTGCAGATTAGCTTCTCAGCTTTTGTGGAACGTCTTTAGCATTAATATATGTTAATTTAACAATCTTCTTTGTATGAAGCTCAAAAGGTGTATTTCTTTAGATATATTTTATGATTAATTATCTTCCGTAAACATCTGTTTCAAAGATTACCACATCAACAAGGTATAATTTTTAATGAATTAATTAACAAAAGATAATCAAAATGGATAAAGCATATGGGAAAGCAAAAGTAAAGTTTTTCAGAAAAACGTCATTTTAAAAGATAAAGGGCCCTATCATACACCTGGCACAATGCAGCGCAATGCGCAACGCAAGTGTCTTTAGCTAGTTTCAACCTGGCGCAATTATAATTTTCATGTTTAGCGCCATATTATTTAAATAGCAAATGCATTTGCGCCCAATTTTGCGCCCACTGGCGTTCTGGTCTGAAAACGAGGTGTGTTCTGGCGCATTGCTGGCGCGTTGCTATTTTGAGGCAACTAAAATAGACTATGCCATTGACCAACAAAAACCTGGTCTAAAGTCTAAAGTCAATGACGAAATATTATTTTTGTTTTTTAAGGAGCGCGTTCGTAATATGCGCCTATTAATGGGACGACGACGTGCGTTTGTTTATCACATACATGGATGCGCAGCAGAACAAAACCCTTTTTATAATATGAAAAATGAAAGGATTAAAATGTAAACGATTATTATTGAGTCTCTTAGACATAAATAAGGACCGATTATAAAGGTACATTCACATTATAAGCGACTAGCAGTAGCAGAGTGATGCAATCTCATTGATTTCAATGGAAGCTCAGCGGCATCCAGCGACACGAGCGACACTGACCATTGATAATTGGATTTTTTGATAATGTTGGATATCCATACATTAACAGCAATTAAAAGCCTTCTATTTTTACTTCCATGACTAAAAGAAAACGGCTTCTAAAGGTTTTGATAAAAAAATAACAATTTCAATACAAGTGAAAACAACACAATTATTTAACATTAATCTTAAACTGGTGGTCTTCTTCCCCGCTTAGTTTTTCAGTTTACAAAGCCAGTCATCTAAATCGGGATTAGACATAGCATCAGTGCAACTGGCTTTTAAAGGGGATGATAGATAAGACTCTCTTCGGCTTATTGCACGTTATGCCCACCCAAAAAACACCCATTACTCATTACAAGAATAGGAACAACCCTTTTCGACTCTGCGCTCGGCGCATAAACCATTTTTCCCATCGTTAAATTAGCAAAAGTGGATTTGGACAATGCACTGTGTGCTTTAGACCATGCGCTTAGATCGTAAAAGTAGGGCCCAATGTTTTAGACAGATATATATTTTTGGCTATGGTCAATAATGGAAATAATGTAGAAAGACTTTAGAATATTTTTACTCTGAACATAAGTTGCACATTGTTACTTTTGACCCCACCAGCTGGGGTGAAAAACACAACAGTACAAGATGGATTTTTTGTGTCACTTTTTACGTTTTAAATTTCAGTTTCATCAAATGTTTTGAAAAGCAAACCAACAATACAAACTTAAATGGTTAAAAAATAAAAAAAATTTCAACAGTATGTACACTAAATTAAAATGCGGCACAGCAAGAACCGACAGCCGGATGACCTCAAAGTTCCGCGAGAGCGATTTAAAAGCAAACTCCTCCATATGATTTCGCGAATCGCTCTCGCGGTACTTTGACGTAATCCAGCGCTGCATGAAGTCGAACAATCCTATTGATTGTTATACACGCAGCTCCATAAAACATAACGCGGCAGCACACACAGGATCGATGAAGAGCATTTTGCTGGTATGTACGGCTTTTATTTGTATTAAATTAAACAAAGTACTGTTTTAATGGGAAGTAAGGAGACGTTGCACAGTAGTGCTTAGCATTAATACTTCAATGAGCAGTATAGTCTTGTGAAACTGACTAATACTGTCACGCCTGCATGAAGATGCTTAAAACAATAAAGAAACATGTCGTAATCAAATGTTCAGCAACAATCACAGACATTAGGTGGGCTTATTCATATTGGCACGTGAAATGCAGCATATTGAACTTAATAAAACGACCATGGATAAAGTACAGGGATGTAAACAGCGCGCTTTTCGGCGCCTCACGCTTTTTTCACGTCAGTTTGGGTGACTTGGGTCTGAGGGTTGGATTATAATTTCACAAAGTCATCTGAAGCCATTCCATAGCTTAATGTGAAGGACAGAAGTCTATTTACATCATTACATTAAAGTTTACGAAAACCCGTTCCCTCCTCCCTAAACATAAAATGTCTAGACGTCTTTAAGCAATTTTCCTTATGTTGTCAAATAGGCTAGACCTCAATATACTCAGATGCTGTTGTAATGTATTACTTTAGTATTTGTATTATTTGTAACAGTGTACTTATGGTAAATAATAACAAGCACATTGTTCAAAATTTTGGTTTCTTCATGAGGTGTGTAACCAAGTTTTCCTTTGTAGGGACAGCAGAATGAAAAGAAAAAGCGATATTACCAACTTCTTTCTAAAGAAGCAAAAGTCAGATCAGGGCCAAACAGATCCCAGTTGTTCTATTTTTGCTGTATACTTAATACATATATAATTTTGTAAAATTATATTTTTATATTATATTTTGGAAAAATAAACAACTTTAATTTAATCTATATACATTTTGTGGAAAATAATTTATTTTTAGTGTAATTGAACACTTTGTATATTGACCCCCCTAAAATAATACCTTGCCACCCCTGGTTTAAAAGTCTAGCTCCGCCACTGAATCTCGCTCAAATACGCATCATTCAGAAATAAATAACTACTTATATAGAAAGTTTGTCATTTGCATGTTCTAAATTTTGCAATGTTAACATTCAAGCCATTTTAAACAATTTGAGTGCAAGAAGATATTAAAAAATGAGTTTTATGTGCGCACAGACAAGCATACATATTTATAAGCTAAGCGCACACACAGATATGCACATTTCAAAAAGCACACAAACACAGAATCTCTCTGCGCTTGTCAGAGACACAAAATGATCTCTCAAATACCGAAGTCTTGGCAATTATTCTCATAAAAACACCCACTTATGTCTTAAAGTGAATGTGTGTCAGTATATGGATTTGTGCTTATACAGTCTTAAAGGAATAGTTCGCTCAAAAATGAAAATTCTGCTATAATTTTCACACTCTTTGTTGTTACAAACCGTATAAATTTCTTTGTTCTGATGAACACGCATGAAGATATTTTGAGGAATGTTTGTAACCAAACTGATCAGATGCCCCATTGACTTCCATAGTATTCTTTTTTCCTGCTCTGATCGGTTTGGTGGCAGTACCCTAAAAACATCTGCTTATGTTTGTGTCGTTATTTTAATCAAACAACAGAAGAAAAAAGGAAAATCACTTTTGTAGCTTTAAAAAAAATAAATAAATTGTTTATGTAGAAAACAGAAAATCACAAAAAAATTCATGTGCTGGGTTTTTACAGGCAGGGTCACAAATAGGGTTTGTTGGCTTTGTCAGATCTAAGTCATGTTTAGACTGGTTTAAAGCTAAAATTCTGTTTTTCATTTGGGAGATTCTTTAAATCTTCACATCTGGTTATCTCAATAAGATAAACAATAGTGAAAAAAAGTCTGGAGCACACCCGTGTGGAGCCCTGAGGCCGTCTGTGCTGCGAGAATTCAATTTGCCAGCGGAAAAAATCTTTCACATTAAAAATACAACTTTTAGTTCACTAGATCATATCAACAAGACAGACGGTCCTGTTTGTTTCTTCCACCAAACCATTGTTGCTGTTTGTACAGGTTTCTTTTGTAATCATACAACAATGTAAAGCGAGACTTTGGTAGTTCCAGAGGGAGGATTACGACCGAGTAATGAACCAATTAGCAAACACTTGAGCGTGAGCAAGCACCTGTGGGACCTCTGTCCAAACAGAGGCGGTGAAATGACATTTTCTTACCTCGTGCAGTTTGGAGTTAATAAGGCTAATAAATCCCAGTGTGGTTTGCTCAGTAAGCACAATATTTTTTTTGATCAGAGGATATTGAAGTTAAAAGTTTTAGCGATATTGCCAAATAAATCTTGGTCATTGAGGTATTAGAGGATACATTTTTCTTTATTTGTTTATCTTTGTTAAAATATTTAGATTGTTTTCACTAACACTGGATAATACTAAATTAGTTACAATATATTTTAATTGAAATACATTCAAGTCTTTTTTCACAAACAAATTTTTAATGCCTGCAAAATATTATTATCGGACAAAATCACATATATATTTGTCATCTAATTGTTTTGCCAGTATTGCACCTCCTTATTTTTCCGAATTGTTTCATCTTGCACTCATCACGGCGTAATTCCCAGCCGTTGAGACAAAACAGAGACTGTCCATCTGGTGTAACCAGAACTTTGTTGTACAACAATTCTGTCCCAGTGTGCTGGATGTTTGTCGACTGTCATGTGGAGCCATTATGGTTTTCAGCTAGAAAAACATGTCAACAAAATGCGTTTCAATTGTGAACACATGTCCAATGCTCTAACACAGACTGAGTACATCTGTCTCTATTGCAAATGAAAAATCCTACAGGAAAACTTAGCCATATGGACAACACTAATGCTAATGAAACACGTTATGCCATTTCAAGAAGTGTGTTTGTGATTTCATGTTTAATGGGAAACGGCCTGAAGTGGATGTGCATGATGGATCTTTGCAGCTATTATTCTCTTTTACAGAGCTGATTTTATGTGTGCCAGCCAGCTAATAATAGTAAGGATTTATTTAATAGGGCAAGCCTTTTTTGTTGTTAAATAAAAATATAATTATGACTGTAAGATGGATTTAAACTGCTTTCAAACTACTGGCTTCTCATGATTTAAGTTAGTTAAATTCCAAGTCGTCATGACATCATGTTTTTTATAACTTTAAGTCATCATAATCAATATTTATAAATATTATGTTTAAATAACCAATTTGATGATCCTTAAAAATTGAAGTCAGCAATACCTAATAATTTAATTTTTATCTTCAGACATATGCTTTGTTGGCACCAGAAACAATAAGACTTTTGTAATTTGCTCAATAGCAAGGCCATGGATTCGATTAGCTGGAAATGCATGGACTGATCAAATAAATGTGCTGTAAATCGCTTTTAATAAAAGTATCTTATAACGATGTTTGCCTAATGGATCAATGTAAATGTAATTACTGTGGGCTCAACATCTAATGGTGTGATGTCATCTGTGTCTTGTATTTTAGGGGGATTCAAGGGAAGAACTGCGGTATTATCATCTTAAGTGCTGAGGAACTTGGGAACTGCAGGGTGAGTCTATCTACAGTGTATATTGAAACATGCAATACTAGTAATGTGTTTATTCTCATAAAGAGGAAGTCAAAAAGCCAAAAAAGTGCTAAGAACATGTTAGCAATTTATTCTATGAACTTCGATTAAAACCTCAACATGTGCTGCTTTGAGAGTCAATCCTAGTTTATTCATTTTATCCATGCAAGCAAAAGTGAGACACTCTTCTCTTGTTCTGGAGTTTTTTTAAACCCTTACTTACAGTAAATCACAAATAAATATTTGTTTGTATAACGTTGTTTGAATTGGCAAATTGTTTGGAAACACTTTTTTACAGTGTTTTTGTTACTTACATGTAATTACTATAATAACAGTAAATAATTCATAATTACATGCACCTAACCCTAAGCCAAACCTAACCTATATTAAGTACACATTGTTAATTAGTTCTGCCTTACGATTAGTCATGACTAATAGTTTGCAGAATAAAAGTTTTTGTTTACATAATATATGTGTGTGTACTGTGTATAATAGTTATGTATATATAAATACACAAACACAGACATACATGTATAATTTTAAGATTTTTTTTAAATGAATATTTATATTTATATGTAATATAAATTATTATATATATAAACATATAGACATGCAAAAGTTTCTGTGTGTATTTATACATAATTATTATACACAGTACATGCACATTATGTAAACAAAAACTTTTATTCTGCAAATGCTTAGTCGCGACTAATCGTGAGGCAGCACTATTGTTAATCTTTAGTACTCAGTGATTAAATGTATTATTATGCTGCGTTCAGACAAGCCACGGTAGAGGCGTCAATTGTGAGTGATTTAAATGTAAAGTCAATGTAAAGACGCGCTGACACGCATCTGGAGGTCTCGAGGCAATAATGAGTTGTTTAGCGCGGTAGACGCGATTCCGCCTCATCCGGACGTCTAGTTTGCGCGAACAGGAAAAGCGCAAGTTGAAAATTTTGAATGTTAACCAATCAGGAGCTTGTTCTAGTAGTGACGTGATTATAGGAAGAAGCCTCTCCCATGACGCGAATTTCCACGTAAATGTCTCGATGACTAGAATTTCACGCGTGAATGAAGCGAGTAAACTCAAAATGTTCAAGCGACAAACTAGACATGGTAGCTGTGAATTTGACGTCTCAAACCAGGCTGGTGTGAACCCACAGTTATGCTACGTACACAACGCGGGGCATCGCGTTACTCGCTCTAGATTACATGCGGGATTTAACTTCGTGCCATTCGAATTTTCCACTCAAGTTGAATATTTTCAACTTGGACGAAGACACGTTTGAGGCAAATAGCGCATGTTTTTGCAGCAAACCTGACGCCCATATTGCGTCATTCGCATCGCCCCATGCGAGGACGCGTCTCGAGCAAATCGTAGAACACTGAAAAAAATTATTCATTGAATTTGGTCGGTTTTTTTGGGGTGGGTGGTTGCAATCAATTTTTTTAAGCTACATTTAAACAAATGTTTTATATTTTATTTTACGTTACTAATCTTTTTTGTTTAAATGTAGCTTAAATAAATTGATTGCAACCACTTACCTTAAAAAAATTGATTAAATTCAATGAATCATTTTTTTCAGTGAACTCGTGTCTGGTGTAAACCCACAGTTACACTTCATTACACGGCTTGTTCAAATGCTTGATTCTGATTGGCCAGTCACGACATTTGCAAGTTTGTTATTCCCAGATAACAACCACTCAAAACTAATAACACACAGTTATACGGATGCTGCAAATCATTTTGACAGATACAGTTTAATATTACACAAAATTAAATATAAATAACATATATCACATTATATTCACAAATGAGTAAACTTAAAAGCGTGTTTGTGACATTTGAACGTCTTATGAGGTAAATAGCCGTGTATTATACAGGATAATGTACAGGCAGCTGGTTGTTATAGCGAAATAAGCCCCTTCAGTGTGATACAAGACCCTCTGCTTCACATTGGGTCCTGAATACACTGTCGGGGCTTATTTCTGCAAAAACAACCTGCTTGCATATACAGTACATTATCCCTTACGTAACAGTGATACTGTAAAATAAAGCTTCTTTATTATCTTTATTTATAAAGTACAATGTATTCACCAGTCAGACCTCATGGTAATGTATATGTATTTTATGAGTTTGTACAAAGTGAATCATACAAAAACTTACTATTATTAAAAAAAATGAAAACACATGTCACAGGGACGAAATAAAATCAGACAAAACGGTACAAATGTGGAATTATTACAAATTAATCACCTCGTAAAATTGCCATTATAAAACGGCTCGTTCTGGTTCTTCATTCTGATTGGTTGAAACGCGTTCTAAGCCGTGATAAAATACCCCGGTAAACCCACGGTTCAGACCGCATCACAAGTATCACTGCGCCACTGTTGCTGCGTATTGATTTATGAAAATAAACACCACAGTCTTTAATCATTTTTTAATTTTTCTACCTTTGCACAATTATGGCGATATCCAGATAAATGTCAATAAATAAAACATTTCATCAATAAAGAGAAAACGTTCTCTGAAGTTTTGTCTTATTGATATTTCCGCTATTATCCACTAGAGGGCAATCTTACCCAACTTAAACACTGAGGCATTCACTCGACACAACAGCGTTGTGGTGGATTTAGCGTGTGTTTTGATCAGGCTCTGAATCTGATCTCTTACAAAGTTCCTCACAAAAATGGAATTATCTCCGCATTTAGCTGAAAATTTGAGAGGTGATAACTGATAAGACAACAAATGAAGGTAGGATGAAACGTTTTTTGATGTTGTTGGAAAGCGGATGGACTGTTCTTTCATTTGATATCTTATGTTTATTTAAAGAAGATCATTTTTCTGTAAGGCATTCAACTAAAACTGGGTGGCAACTTAAAAAAAAAACGCTGACGGGGAAAAAGTTAAGCATGCTTACAAACATATTTGATCATCACTTCAACAGTTGCACGATATAAATGTTAATGTATAAATTAGATGAATGTTGATTTATAAAATAAACACCACAGTCTTTAATCATATTTTCATTGTGCTTTTGCTGCGTCTCTGTTGTTTGTGAACTGCGCTCTGTTGCAGCCACACTTGATTCTGAGGAACTACTTTGTTTGGCGGAAGAGTAATATTTATACTAATATAATTACAACTTATTTGTGTTTTATTTTATAAAATCCCGCTAACGTTATGCATATGAAGTAACCGTTTTATAAACGCAATAAACCCCTCGAAGCGCCGGGCTACCAGTGCATTTTATAACAGCCAAGGGGGCTTAGGCACTCCGCTTCGCGTCGTGCCTAACAACGCCCCTTAGCTGTTATAAAATGCACCGGCAACCCACTGCCTCTTGGGGTTTATTGCTTTATTAGACTGTGTTGTATGTATTGTACAAGTCAGTGAAATTAAATATATTAAATATAAATATAGCAAGATAGTATTTTTATCAGTTTTACTGTCCTGTGCATAACTGGTAAGAATAATTATTTTATCATAGTATGTACCGTATGTCTATGGCACTCTTGCTGTGTCTTCGGTTCCCATTGGAAACCTTTGAACTAGACAACCAGACTACCGTGATCCTACATCAGGCTGATTTTACAGAGCATGGCATATTGTCAATAAGAGTCAGTGTATTTCCTCTCATTATAATAGAACCATTGGAGCAGTAAGTGTCTACCAATACAGGCAATATGAGAGTTCATTGTAAAGCGTTTGCGAAAGCGAAGCGTTCCACATCATACGCACTGCTCTCTTGTTAGGACTGTGACCGGACGATGGTCTGTGAAGCACCTTCATTACAATTTCAAAAGGATTTTTTACCGCTGTCCTGCTCTCTGGATCAATGCAAGGGTTCATTTGTAGCTCTTTTCACTCCGCTGCCCGTATTTTACACACCAAAGCTTTTATTTGAACTCAAGGTAACGTGATCACTACAGGGTGGACTCTTGTTGTCATGCTTCGATCCCTCCTGTGTGCTCTAAGTCAGGAGCGTTTCAAGACCATGTGCTCCTAATCCAGTGATGCTTTCTCCATCCAAAATGCACATTCAAATTGGTGGATTGAACCTATATAGCTATATGAATCTAACACATTACTTTTGCAATGCATTCCTTTTTTATATCTTCATGTTACCCCCAACACTCTCTTGATGTACTGTCCCATGTGAAAACAGGAAAAAGTTCTTGTAATGAATCATCATAAGTTGAACAATCTTTGGAAAATCTATTTTGTATTTCTTGGCCTACTAATGCTTCTTGCTAATTCCCCTGCAGGCTCGGTAAAATCATTATAGAAAACAAGCAAGATTACACAACCTGAACTGATGCCAATTTGATCATTTGTGCTTGTAATGTTGAGGCAACGGGATAACATCCACAGCATTCCATATCAGTACTATTTTTTAATGTGTGCTGCTGCAAACCAAGAGAGCAGGCTAGCACATCCATATGTGTAACTATGCATATTTCCCTTTAAGTCGTATTGCACATTATTCGGTGTTAAATGATGTGTTAAATAGAGGAAGCAATTGGATGATAGTGATAATATTTCTCTTCCTCTGTTGGCTTTAAACATAAGGAGAATTAAGTGGGCCTCTGCTGAGAATCAGTAAAATTAAAGGATTTAAGGATTTTCGGCAATATAACCTACTTCTCTGATGGACCCTTTAAAGCCACCTGCTGACACTTGATAACTGAGTTCATCTGGACATCGTTTGCTTATGAATTATTATCACTTTTATTATCCAAACTGAGCCAGTGTTTGAGCCTTGAATTTGTGTTTTGAACTTAGTGTGCTTTAGAGCCGATTATGTACTTTGGTATCATTTCTGACAGAAAATCCTGTCGTTTGGAGATATTAGTACTGTTCGTTGATTTTCAGACCCTAAAACCACAGGGTGTTTTGCACACTGTGAAAACTGATGTTATGTCACATCCACTGCACATCACCTCTTGCAGAAACACCCTTGTTGGTCCTGAAAAGCATTACTATCAATCAGTCATATTATAGAGTTAGGCTGAGGATTATGATTGGAGTTTGAACTACTGGGCTGGGTTTCCCGATAACTATTGAACTTAGCACTTAAGAGCGCTTTCTATGAGCTGCTTAAAGAAGATTCGTTGTTCTTTTACGTGCGTTTCCCAAAGATGCACGTAAAACGATCGCTTTAGTTAGGACTCGTCCCACTGCAAAATGCCTTTTGCATTTTATATTAGTTTAGGTTATCATTTTTATTTGTTTTTCATTATCTTTGTTTATTTATTTATTTATTCTGCATTGTACCGTATATATTTATATTGAGCACAACCTTTTGTCATATGAACCGTCAGAGAATAAATTAAGGTTTAGAGCTAAAAAAAATAGGCTACATTTTCTCTATAAATCAGGTGTTTCTTCAAGTATTGCCTTCTGAATTTAGTGGAATAGATGAAAGGCAGTGTGGGATGTGTGAATATTATAAAAGCCTAAAAACCGTAAATTGTCTGGTTTCTTTAATCAGATGCCATTTTCCTTTAAAAAATGTTTATTCTTGATGAAATATAGCAGCAATTGGTAGGAACCACTTATCAGTTTGCTAGTACCAACTTTTACCAAAATTGTATCAAATACATTTTCCTTTTTTATTAATTTGTGTTTAGTCATTTATATTTGATTTCTCATTTGAATTTATATTAAAGTAATTTAAACAAATAAACAAAGAAGAACCCAATAAATAAATATACATTTAAAACATTACATTATTGTCATTGCAGGAGTGTAATTTGCTGGTTGTCCTGCAGGTGACCTTGTAACTTTGTTGTCTTATGACGCACTTATGAATTAACGATTACTCCAGCGCACTCGTAGATCTACGATGATTTTCTAAGTTACAAAGGTTTTGGGAAACGGTCCGTAAGTCTAAGATGATTCGTACGATCGTTTATACGATCAACTTAGGCTTACGACAAACACAGCCCTGTACATTTTTGTCAGTCTATTGTTTTCTTCTAAATGTGTAGATGAAAGTTTTTCTGCCAATTTTAAATAAATTAATTAAATGATTAAATGAAAATTCAAACTCAACTCATAGAAAACAGTTCATAATTTCATTTTAAAAAGGTGATAATGCATTCTTTTTCTCTGTCAAATTGAAAAATAAAATGCAATTGATTATTTGACAATTCATTTTTTCTATAATTTCAAGGCAATATTAAAATTATAATGCAAACGTGAAAATAAAACTGAAAATAAAATTTTAAAGATGTTTTTATTAATCCTCACGCAAATCAAATTAAAATGTAAAATTCACTTTTCATCTTATGTTCTCTTCATGGTTCTCATTTTCAAAGTCAGTTTCTATGCAAATTCTATGTTAATCTGCGGGTGAGGTTACTTGTTCTAGAAAGTGTCTTCAACTTACTGACTTTATTGCTAAATTTAGTGACTTTTAGACCCTTTTAGTGATGATTTCTTACAAAACTGCAACTAGCGACAAATCTAGCAACTGTTTGGATTAACCTTAGCTTTACATCTCTACACACTCTGGGTCTATTTTAATGATCTAAGCGCAAGTGCACAGCTAAAAAAAGGACGCGTCCACTTTTGCTAATTTAACGATGGGAAAAATGTGTTGTTCTATTCTCGTAGTGGGTGTGATTTGGTCATAACGTGCAATAAACCAATGAGAGTCTCAGCTTTCATCCCCTTTAAAAGACAGTTGCTCATTCAGGTTGTCAGCTCCGTTACGGCCTATGCTTAAAGTCACAATGAAACAAAGGTAGCGATTGTCTTATTTTCTCCATCGTAACATATATCCGAGTAAAACGACTTCTGAAATGAGGAAAAACTTATTTTTCCATCGAGAATTGATTCGATCGTTGGGTCATGTTGCTATTCGCTTAACGCTGCAATCTTTTTTCGGGCCATGCCCTGCCGCCATTCCTCGTGACCGGAAGAGAAGAGGGATTGTTTCGAGGAGGGGAGGAGATTTGCATTTTTGATTAAAGATTATGAGGCCAATGCACATTAATTTTTAATGGCCGATGGGGCCAGTGCTTCACCCTTAGTCACTAAAATATATTTTCATCAATGTATATTATTTAACATCTTGAAAGTAGACATTTACTTGGGTAAAAAATGACGAAACTGCTGTCAGTTTACAGGTAAAGCAGAAAAGTTGGGAGCCTTTTTTTGTGGGAACATGTCTGTTGTATACTGTATGTATACAATTATATTTGACTTTTGAATCATTATTTTTTAATATGTGACACTGACATTTTTTTATTGCTTGAGCCCTCTAACTGTTGTAATGATTATTTATTAGATGATAAACATATTGTAACATTCATAAGGCATTATACATACATACATGGATTTAAAGTTCCACATTTGAAAAGTTACATATTTAAAGTAAAAAAAATATATAAAAAATGATTTCTACTTGTGCACATGCAAATAATTAAAGCCATTTTTTGCCAAACAAATGCCAAACAACTGAAAGTTCCCTGCACATAAAAAATGACCCTGAAGGGAAAACACCTGAGCGTCAAAATGTGACACTAAAGGAGGGATACACTGTCTTCATAGTGTCACAAAGGCATGTCACAATAGTTTTTTATGCCTTGGGAGTGAGAATGTTTTACAATAAAGCAACATTAGTATCATGCCTTGTTAGAATTGCAAAATAAATGGGTTTATCACTTTCCATATCTTAACATACGTTTGCTGACATCAAAACGATGTGTGTCCAATCAAACTTTATGGTATTTTGATGCAAATTCATTCACTTGAATCTATAACCCAGCCAAATTTGGTTGTAGGTTTCCAATTTGCAAACATTTTGGTTTTGTGTTGGTTTGCACTTGATGCGCAGTGTAAACTCATTAGACCAATGAACGCTCAGTCATGTCAATTCGACCGAAACCTGTATTTTTGCGCAAAGCATTGATATCCAATAAAGAAAGGAAACAAATGCGTAAAAGAGGACAGTATGAATAACTATATGTGAGCTAGGGATTTTCAGTATACCACCAGGACCACAATTAACGGGTTTAACTTTTTATAAGTTTATTCAATTTCTGATTTTAAAATAGAACTCTCTTTTTTAGTTATTTTCTTTTTCACTGTATGTGAACAGATTTACATTTGTTTCAAATAAATCACACAAAAACAAAAGGTTCAAAAACAAAAAAAAAGGAAAACACAGAAATATCACTCAAAGAGTAATAATTTTGAGAATACACTTCACTTTCAAATTTGGTAGTTCACGATGTGAAATTTGCACAAAATCTGTGACCTCAATTTGTCAGTACACAAAAACTATGACCCAATTTGCAAAAAAAACAAACAAATAAAACAAAATATAAAGACTACTGGGCCAAAAGAATGCACATATACTTCAGAACAATAAACCTTAATACCCCAAATACGGCAGTGGAAATACTATACACTAAATAGACAAAATAACATGAGTACATAATATTACCCACTAAATGCAACTAGAAAGTAAGAAAAGTAAATCACTTACAGTATGATGAGCTTCCAGAAAATCATCCACACTCACTTCACAAAAGTTGCAATTCCCATCATGTTCTAAACCGTGCAAACAGTTACATTTCAAATCACATGAACTAATTAACAAGATTTAATGCATAACATTTGGTATAACATCCTAAATTAGTGGCTTACACCGCATGGTGTGACTTAAAATGGACATAAACATTGCACAAAATGAAATGAAACAACCATTTTAAATGAAACTATAAAATGCACATCTCCCTTAAGTATTTTATAGAATGTTATCAAGAAATATCACATTTACCTTAGGATTGTGTTCTAAAACATTGCAACTTTCCCGAGAGTGCATCTCTCTCGCTCTGCTTGCTGATCACGTATCAAAAACGTTTTTTTTACAAGAGCACATGTGCACTTCCTCGTCTGCACCACACACACATACACACACACGAATACTGCCCCCTATCGCCAGCTTTATGAATTACAGGTGTATACATGCAAAATAAATGTTAAATACCATTTTCCACTTGGTTACATCCTCCCCTGCAATTAAGTCAGCGTCCGCGATGACTCACTCACCCATAAGTTTAGGCATTCATAGCACCCTGTAAGGCCTTCTCAAACAAAGCAGTGCCAATACTGGCCAGCACCTGAGACATCATCTCTGTACTGACACTTACAGCATGGCACGCAGACCTAGGGGTATGAAAAGGATTTGTGTGAACACCAGCAGTTGTTCGCTTACTTCTACGCACAGCAGGAACTGGTACCTCTCTCTTTGCTGCGTCACACATTTCCCCAACATCTAACTTCTGTGACGGTGCATGCTCATCTGTGGCCTCTGGAGTCAGAACTACAATTTCAGGTTCAACAAAGTTTCTATCAGCTTCTATGGAGATTTGAATCTGGCCACCTTCAGAGCTGA
The DNA here is from genome assembly GCF_027580225.2 of Misgurnus anguillicaudatus. NCBI lineage: Eukaryota > Metazoa > Chordata > Actinopteri > Cypriniformes > Cobitidae > Misgurnus > Misgurnus anguillicaudatus. Next base: position 13,070,603 of record NC_073350.2, read on the forward strand.
CACTTTCAGACTCCGAAAGACTTAGTGCCTCTGAGTCCATTATATTGTCTGTGCCCAATCTCACACAGGGTTGCAAAACCTCCTCTACAACCACAAAACCTGGTTCAGAAACCTCGTTATGATCCACACGGCCCGGCTGCGTAACCGTCTGTGCATCTGGCTCAAGTCTTTTACCCCTAGGTCTAGGGGTAGGCACAGCACCTGGACGCAACTCCGACCGATGGACCCTTTTGACTGGCCCTCCCTCCAGTGGCTCAACAGTGTAAGTTGTGCCCACTATTTCTACTACTTGGTACACGACCGGGCTCCAGGCATCTTGAATTTTGTTCCTGCCTGGAGGCCGTTGACGCAGATACACCAACTCACCCACACTAACCTGGGGACAAAACATCTTTTCATTCAAACGAGTCACTCTCTCTCGAGCTTTCTCCTCTGAATACTCCCTTGCCTTCTCATGGGCAAATCTCAGTCTCTCTTGATGAACAGACAACCAGTCTTGCTTCCCCTCAATGACCTCCTCACTACCCAACAATGCATCAATTTGCAGATATGGCTGTACCCCAAAAAGTAGGTAGTAAGGGGAAAACCCTGTAGTAGAGTGCGGAGTAACGTTATAAGCATGGACTAACTCCGGCAAGTACTCCGGCCAACGGCGTTTCTTTTCGGGCGGCAACGTCCGTAACAGATTATGAAGTGTGCGGTTGTACCGTTCACATTGAGCATTTCCTTGTGGCCGATACGGGGTCGTGCGGGTCTTCTTCACCCCATAAAGCCTGCACAGCTCTGCGATTACCTCACTCTCAAATGTTCTACCCTGATCGGAGTGCAACCTCTCAGGAACACCGTACTTCATGAACCACTCTCTTAACAAGATTTTTGCTGTGGTATCGGCCTTTTGGTCTTTTGTAGGAAATGCTTGTGTGAACTTTGTGAAAACATCGGTAACAACCAAAACATTTTCACGTCCGTCGGAAGCTGGCTCTAGAAGCGTAAAGTCTACTGCAATCACTTCCAATGGTCTGGAAGCCAGAAATGCTCTCATTGGGGCACGGACTTTAGGCTGAGGCATCTTGGTCAGAATACAACGCTGGCACTTCTTTACCCATTCCTCCACGTCCTCATGCATACCTGACCAAAAACACCTCTGTTTCAACAAACCCAGTGTCCGTTCAATGCCCTGGTGCCCTAAATCATCATGCACACTCTGCAACACTCGTTCCTTCAAACAACTTGGCAACAACAGCTGCCAACAGCCTTTTTCATTCGGGTTGTCTACAACTCGATATAACAATCCATTCCTCTCTCGTATGAGGCTCCACTGCTTCAGGAGACACTTCACTGGCTTGGACAAAGACTTTCTTTCCAAATGAACTGGCCTCTTTTCCTTGTCCCAAAACTCTCTGAATTCCTGTATAACCGGGTCATTCTTCTGAAAATCGGCTAACTGCTCTTTAGTGTAACCAGGAAGAGTATGAGTGTTCCCTTGGAGACTGGTGACAGCCTCTTCACCGGCCTCTAACGCACGGATCTGCCTTAACCTGCCACACTCTAGCCCTTTCAAAGCGAGCTCGGTGTCCAAGGCTGTCCCTCGACTAATTACACTACAGATTGCTACACCCTGATCCCAATCAGCATCAGGATCAGGGCCAGGCTCCCCTGCAAACTCCTGTCTGGACAAAGCATCAGCTGCAGCGTTATTCCTTCCTGGCCTATACTTCACCTCAAAGTTAAACACAGAGAGCTGTGACACCCATCTCTGCTCGATCGCTCCTAACTTAGCAGTCTGCAAGTGACATAACGGATTATTGTCCGTTATCACCTCGAACCACGACCCAAGTAGGTAGCCACGAAACTTTTCGACCACAGCCCACTTAAGGGCCAGTAGCTCGAGCTTCATGCTGCTGTAATTGCGATCGTTCCGCTCAGCATTGCGTAACCTTCTGCTCGCATATGCAATGACTCTTTTTTTTGTCACCTTGCTTCTGATAAAGAATGGCTCCTAAGCCATTCTGACTGGCATCGGTTTCAAGAATGAAAGGACAGGTGAAGTCTGCAAAACCAAGCACAGGTGCTGTTGTCAGTTTCTCCTTCAAATGATTAAATGCCTGCTCACACTCATTAGAACACTGAGTATTAAAGTAGCGACTGCCCTTTGCATACCTGCCCTCACGCAAGCAAGCATTCACCAAGTCATGTAAGGGTCCAGCTATTTTTGAGAAGCCTTCGATAAACTTTCGATAATAGCTGCAAAACCCGAGAAACGATCTTAGCTCTTTTACAGTTTCTGGAGTCTTCCAGTTACTGACTGCAGCAACCTTGTCTGGGTCAGGAGAAATCCCCTGCGCTGACACCTGGTGACCAAGGAAACGTACAGAGTCTTGGAGGAAACGGCACTTTGTCAACTTGACCTTTAAACCGGTTTCCAACAACCGCTTCAGTACCACCTCTAACCTCTCTAGGTGTTCCTCAAATGTCTGTGAAAACAACAAGATGTCGTCCAAGTACACGATCAACACCTGAAAAATCAGATCGCTCATAACTGCCTGCATAAGCCGTTGAAAAGTTGAAGGCCCATTGCAGACCCCAAACGGCATCCTTCGGTATTCAAATAAACCAAAGGGCGTGGTAAATGCCGTCTTAGCCCTATCCCTGTCACTCACAGCAATCTGATGGTACCCTGACGCCAAGTCCACAGTTGAGAAAAACTGAGCTCCCCTGAGGGCATCGAAGCTCTCGTCAATTCTGGGTAATGGAAATGCATCACGCCTTGTCTTGGCGTTGAGCTTCCGGTAATCTACGCATAACCTTAGCGAACCATCAGTTTTGCGCACCAGCACAACAGGAGAGGCGTACGCACTCATGCTCTCTTGAATGACACCATTTTTCAACAGTCTAGTAATGTGCTCTCGAACCTCCTGATACTGATTTGGTGGAATTCGACGGTAAGGCTGATTTACTGGCACGTCATCAGTCAGATGTATCTCATGCTGAACCTTATCTGTATAACCCAACTCATCATCCTCCATGGCAAATACACTTGAATACTTGTTCAGTACAGCTTTCAAGCGAACCTGTTGTTCAGGCGTGCCACCCAGGTCAACATGATCCAAGAATGACTGAGCTGGGGGCTTCAAATCCTTATCTACACCTATAGTTACCTGTTCTGTATCTGCAGAGATTCGTTGGAACCTCACTTCACAGGACGAACCTACACTGTAACTATCTACCGGTGACAACATACCCAGCCGGGCTCTAGGTTGAAGCCAAAGATCTTCCTGAGACAGGTTAAGTATTCTCACTGGACACACTGGTACTTCTGCTGGGACCAGGGTAGGTACTACGACCAATCCATCTGGTAAGGGTGTATTTGCTGATTCTACTAACCATGCCGAACCATCCTTTTTACAGGATTCTTTGCTCTTAATTAGGACGGTAGTTGCTGACCAAGCAGGCACATGTGTAGGAGTCTTACCCACGACCCGAGCAAACGATACTCGTTCAACTACATCAACTGACTGTGCTTGCTGAAAGGCCACCCTCCAGTTAGAATCAAGGCTACCCCCCAACGTGGTATCGAATTCAGCATGAACAATTTGTCGGCACTTACTAATGATATTCATTCCAATAAGCACAGGCACGGAGGCTGGACAAGGAGTTTCTTTGATGATCAAAAACCCACACTCGGGCAGGACCATTCCCATAACCTCCACATCCAGCTCCATGTAACCCAAATAGGGGATCTCTAAACCATTGGCTGCAGTGATCTTCAGCCAGTTTGAGGTGGCCAACACATCACTGTCATCCCCAAATGAATGCTCACGAAAGAACCCCTCAGTAATAGTGCTGACCTGACTTCCAGTGTCTAACAGGCATGACACTGGCACACCCTTGATCATCAAATCCACCATAGGGCATGTCCCCACCGCCCGTTCAAGAAACCTGTCCTTACAAGTTCCCTTGGGCGTCGGACCAGAAATTTTCCCTATTGCAGCCCGACTCTGTGCGACAGAGGGGTCTTGTTTTTCTTGCCCTTCGGTAGTTCTGGTAGCACTATTTGGTCTCCCACCCCGTCTCCCGGTGCAACGCCTAGCAATATGCCCAACCCCATTGCATCTGAAACAGATAGGTTCACCCTCCTCAGTAAACCTGGGAGGAGACTTTGTCTGAGGTACAACATTCTGAGAAATAGACAATGACCGTTGCGCAGTCAACTCCTTGACTGCCTTAGTGAGCTCCGAAATCGTCTGATCTTGCTCACTTATTCGCTTCTCTTGTCGGGTAATCACCTGCAAAATATCATTTAACACAGCAGAGGTTTGATTCGCAGTTGCAACAGAATCACTGTCTTTTCCCTGCAACACTTCTGAATGAACGGGTCGACTAGTTGCTACTCTGGTTGGTCTGCTCTCTTCCATGGACCAAAGAATGGCCTCATTTCGAATCTCAAGCAGGGTCAAACGGGGCCTTTCTCTGATTTGTTTACGCAGCTCCCGCCTTAAAGCAGTATCTCGCACACCCTCCACACATTGATCACGCAAAACTACCTGTTCGTTGGCCAAGCCATCTGGCAACTGCTTTGCGGCAGAGCTTAAAAGGCGAGACAGAGCATGAGAAAAACTGCGAAGATCTTCACTGTCCAGTTGTTTGCGGTTATAAAACATTTGCAATAACTGAGTCCCACTACGTCGCTCCCCAAATGCTTCTTGCAGAAAAGTAAACAAATCCTCAACCCGTCTAGACTGGTTTCCCACGCATAAGCGCACCTCTTCCAGTGCGGGCCCCCTCAAAAGTGAGATAACAAAATCCAATTGTTCTTCCTGTGTCTGGTTTCTAGCACGTAAAACCCTTTCCGCCTCCTCAATGAACTCTTCTACAGAGCGGCCATCTTTGTTATACTCCCCGCTAAAAGGCTGAACCTGACGTTCGCGAGGAACATAAATGTAAGAACGAGTTGGGTTGCCCTCCCCGGCGGCCCTATTGGCCAAAGTATTATCTCTCCAATCTGTTAGTTCTTTAATTTGACCTCTCAGTTGCTCTATGACATCACCCCCAACAGCCCCATCAGCCCCATCGGCAGGGTTTTCATCAGGATCTGACATTTTTACATCAGTAGTTCAAATAGCATTAACTCACAATTAGTTAAGTTCAGTTCAGTTCAGAATAATTGTCCTTAGGGCAAAACCCATCCAACCTTTTTAATCCTCTTCAGTACCTTCAACACACCCTCGCATTGATTCACAGTTCCTGGGTGTGGAGGAGAAATTCTGAAAGCTAATACGTCGACAGAAGGAAGCACTTCAATAAGGACCAGTCTCTTCCGCAGCGTTCACGCCTGTCCCACAGGCTCAGTCCCACAATGACCACCTCCGAATAAGATCCTCCACACTGCGGACGTCCTCCACCTCTGCAAAAGTATTCACCACTGCCGTATTTGTCTATCCCCACTATGTCGCTTGTCGCAAATGAATCAGATTGAATAAACTACCCCACTCCTGGTACCAAAATGTGTGAGCTAGGGATTTTCAGTATACCACCAGGACCACAATTAACGGGTTTAACTTTTTATAAGTTTATTCAATTTCTGATTTTAAAATAGAACTCTCTTTTTTAGTTATTTTCTTTTTCACTGTATGTGAACAGATTTACATTTGTTTCAAATAAATCACACAAAAACAAAAGGTTCAAAAACAAAAAAAAAAAAGGAAAACACAGAAATATCACTCAAAGAGTAATAACTTTAAGAATACACTTCACTTTCAAATTTGGTAGTTCACGATGTGAAATTTGCACAAAATCTGTGACCTCAATTTGTCAGTACACAAAAACTATGACCCAATTTGCAAAAAAAAAAAAACAAATAAAACAAAATATAAAGACTACTGGGCCAAAAGAATGCACATATACTTCAGAACAATAAACCTTAATACCCAAAATACGGCAGTGGAAATACTAAACACAAAATAGACAAAATAACATGAGTACATAATATTAACCAATAAATGCAACTAGAAAGAAAGAAAATTATATCACTTACATTATGATGAGCTTCAAGAAAATCATCCACACTCACTTCACAAAAGTTGCAATTCTCATCATGTTCTAAACCGTGCAAACAGTTACATTTCAAATCACATGAACTAATTAACAAGATTTAATGCATAACATTTGGTATAACATCCTAAATTAGTGGCATCCACCGCATGGTGTGACTTATAATGGACATAAACATTGCACAAAATGAAATGAAACAACCATTTTAAATGAAACTATAAAATGCACATCTCCCTTAAGTATTTTATAGAATGTTATCAAGAAATATCACATTTACCTTAGGATTGTGTTCTAAAACATTGCAACTTTCCCGAGATTGCATCTCTCTCGCTCTGCTTGCTGATCACGTATCAAAAACGTTTATTTACAAGAGAACATGTGCACTTCCTTGTCTTCACCACACACACATACACACACACGAATACTGCCCCCTATCGCCAGCTTTATGAATTACAGGTGTATACATGCAAAATAAATGTTAAATACCATTTTCCACTTGGTTACATATACATAATATTTTTGTAAGACTATTACCAGGTCCAGGCTGATTTTTGTTGCTAAACTGGAAAAGCATTGCATTACCAATGCAAAGGTCATGAGTTTGATTCCCATGGAGCACACATGCTGATAAATATGTCTAGCTTGAATGCACTGTAAATGTCTGCCAAATCCAAAAACGTAAATGATTTTCACCCCTATTAGGAACCATTATGAAAGACAAGGCACCTCGCATGGTGTTTGTTGTTTATCAGGATATGCTGTAGTTGTTTGTAATGACGCAGTCCATGCCTGAGGTAGAGGGAGGCTTTTGTTTCTCATATTGTGGAACACAGCATGTATTTACGAGGCTTTGGGGCATTGCAAAGATTGAGTGCTGTTATTTTGCAGCTGCAGCGTTGAGTGTGGGTGAAGATTTTGCATTTTAATTCACGTGCATCTTGAACTTTCCACCCTTATTGCGCATCCCGTAAAGGGACCATGCCCTTCAGGCGGATATTCAAGCACCTCATTTCATCTGGTGTTGGTGATGATTTCGAGTAAGCCGCACAGCAGAGGACCCTGCAGCTCTCATTATCTTCGAGCCGTCACGTGAAGAGGAACCAGGGCATCGTTTGCCAGCAGGCTTTTTATGGTAGGGTGTTATAGATAGCTCTCGTCTGCTGTGGCAGATGCAACAGCTGGATGAATGAGTTGGGGCTACGGTAAAAGTATCAGGAAAATAGATTGGGAAAAGATTTGTTTATACAGTATTTATAGTAATTAATTGCATGAAGCACATTATTGTTGCTATAAAAAGCTATAAAGTAGATGTGTATTTAAATGTCATCAAAATTCTGCAGGTGAAGAACAACAAAGTGTACTAAGATATATCTGTACTTACTGTGCCTGATCCATCAGCTCATAATGTAATGTTCTGAAGAATAAAGCAATGTCTGCTTAATAATCCTTTATCAAAATATAATAACTTACTTTATCTCTGAAATGACTTTCCTGTGGATGTAACAAACTCGATAGGCAGAAGAAAATAATATTAACCAAAAATAATAAGTTTAATCCAATCAAATCTTAATAGGTAAAATAAAGCCCATCCCACTTGATATGTAAATACATTGCAAACTTTGTTTCAACAATATGACTTTTAAAAGCAGTTGCCTTATTGGCTGCTGCCTGTCTCCCTTGAGTTGATTCGCTGTGGGCGTCCAGGAGCTGTTTGTCTCATTTGTGAGTGTGCATGAAGCTCACGTAATATGATGTTGGTCTCTTCCATGGCTTTGAAAACATTTCAAGCTAATCCACCCTCTAGTCACGGTGTTTAATAAAACTGGCATGAAACAATGACAAATTACGTTCTTAAATCGACACTATGAAGTTTTCTTAAGAGAGACGAGCAAGAAAATTAGAAGGAAGGCTGCTGGAGCATATCTGTACCAGGGGACTGAGAAAATTGATTTCCAGGGAGCTCTTTGAACGCAGAGCAGGGGAGTAAGAGAATTTAGACATTTTCATTGGAGCAATGTCAATCATCACAGGTAGAACAGAGGGGCTTAACGTTCCTGACAAACTGAGAGGCTTTACTCCGTTATTTTAAATGGAAACTCGATTGCTATTGGCTGAAATATAGACAGAATCGATCAAAGAGGCGGTTGTTTGCTTAAAATGAAGACGTGGTGCTGTACAGCTATTGTTGTAAAGAACGACAACAAATAAGAAAAGCTATCTTGAGCTGTCATATGCGTTGAGTATTTCATATGAATTTGTATTTGAATCTCGTACGTTTTAGTACGATCTGCTATCCGTGCAACCCACATGAAAATATGCAATCACTGTAATATTTACTATTGTAGCGTAAGAAACACTATGGTAAACCATAGTATACTATAGTATTTTATATTATTATTGTTCTAATATTACTTTATTATACTGTAGTATTTACTATAGAAAGATTAAAAACAATATAGTAAACTGTAGTATATTATTAAAGCAATAAGCCCCAAGAAGCACGACGCGAAGCGGAGTGCCTATAACCCCCTTAGTCGTTATAAAATGCACTGTAACACCACTGCTTCGCGGGGCTTATTGCTTTTATAAAACGGTTACTTCATATGCATAGCAGGATATCATAAAATAAAATACAAATAGGTTGTAATTATATTAGTACAAATATTACTCTTTCGCCAAACAAAGTAGTTCCTCCGAATCAAGTGTGGCTGCAACAGAGCGCAGTTCTCAAGCAACACAGACGCAGCAAAGACACAATGAAAATATGATTAAAGACTGTGGTGTTTATTTTTATAAATCAACATTCATCTAGTTTATACATTAACATTTATATTGTGCAACTGTTGAAGTAATGATCAAATATGCTTGGAAGTATGCTTAACTCTTTCCCCGTAAAGTTGCCACCTAGTTTTAGTCAAATGCCTTACGGAAAATGATTTTTAATTAAACATAAAATATCAAATGAAAGAACAGACACTCGTGCTTAAAGAAAACCTGTTTCATCCTACCTCAATTTGTTCTCTTATCATCCCTCAAACTTTCAGCTAAAAGTGGAGATAATTCCATTTTTGTGAATAACTTTTGTAAGAGATCAGATTCAGGGCACAAAGTGTTTTTGGTGTTGAGTGAATGCGTCAGTGTTTAAGTTGGGTAAGATCGCCACCCAGTGGATAGCGGAAATATGAATTTGAGGTAGAAACTCCTCAGGGAACGTTTTCTCTTTACTGACGAGATGACTCAACAATATTTATTGACATTTATCTGGATATCGTCATTAATTGTGCAATTGTAGACAAATTAAAAATATGTTTAAAGACTGTGGTGTTTATTTTCATAAATCAGTACGCAGCAACAGTGGCGCAGTGATACTTATGTAATGCGGTCTGAACCGGATTTTATCAAAGCTTGACGTGTCGCCATAAACAAGTCCATTAAAAATTGTCGTTAGTGTTATGTAGTATAGTATAATTACTTTAGTGCACTGTTTTGTAGTATTTACTAAGTAAAGTTTAAAAAACACTACAGTACGGTGTTTCTCATCTCCAGTCCTCATGTCTCAGTGTTTAAAGTATGCAGTCAGATAACACAGACTCTCAGTGAGTAACATTTAACTGCATTGCCACACCTCTGGGGCACAAGTGGCAACAGCACTGTCATGAAGAGAAGGGGCAGCAATTATATCAGGAATGTGTTGTACCCGTGGGGATATTCAGATACTGAACTGTTTTACTTGCAGCTTTTACTGCTGAGCCCAAACAGTAGCCTTTAGATATTTAGTGTGTGTACGACTGACATTGATAAATATCTCTGTAATGTTAATAAATGACTTTAAATCTATTCAAAAAGATTTTATAACCTGATAGGTGAATTTGCTGTTTCCTGATTGTAGTCACCACATCTTCCACACTGCTTGTGCTTTACAATTTAATCTCAGGGGCCACTCTGAAATTACAAGCCTGAATTGATACACATCTATATGAACATCCTGAAACTGTTGATCTAGAATTGCTGCTTCTGGACACGCTCAGATGCTTTGTGACAGGTGAAGCAGAAGCTGATCTCAGACCAGCATGAGTGATTTGATAGATACTCTTCAGACTGTTTTTTGACATTTTCCTGCATCTTTTGAACAGAGCTCTAATCCTCGAGTCTGTGCGCAGACTTCATTACTTGTTTTTCCTGCTTGTTTGTATCTACAGCATCTAGCTTTAATGAGCCTCCTGTTCTCCCCGACGAATTAGATGAAAGTTTTTGGATCTCTGCTCCCGCTACATTGTTATCATTAAAATGCACAATACATTGCACTTTTTGTGTTTACTCTGTCAGAACATAGAAAAAGAAAATAAAAAGACAGTTTGAGTGATGACTTTTGCTGTTGTTGTTTTTCGTAGGACAGTGCGACCATGCAGTTTTGTGCCAATAAATTGGACAAGAAGGACTTCTTTGGGAAATCCGATCCATTCATGGTCTTCTACAGAAGTAATGAAGACGGCACGTAAGTGTCTCACCAAAGTTATTTTAGTTTAATTGAAGTTTTATTAACTCATTTCCCGCCAGCTTTTTTTTAAAAGTTGCCCGCCAGCATTTTTTTCAGAAGTTTCAAAAAATGCCTTCCAGGAAAATTTTTATCTAAAAATATATGAACATACAAATATATCAAATTAAAGAACAGACTCTCTGCTTTTAAACAAACAACAAACAAACAAAAAACGTTTCATCCTATCTGTATTTTTTCTCTGCTTATAAACTTTTAAATATGGGTATTTTTCTTCAAAAAATATTTTTTCAGCAAAAAGCTGAAATAACTGCATTTTTGTGAAGGAATTTTGTTAGACATCAGGGGCCAGTTGCACCAGCTGTGCGTAAGTTACAACGTAGCTTAGTTACGATGTAAATGGGCACTAAGTTACAACTTACGCACTACTAAATGTTTTTGCGTTGTACCATTAAACTTAGATTAAACATAACAATACGTTGTAACTAAATATTTACGGAAGCCCCTGTCCATGAATAACGATTGGAATAAGATGTCAGACAGATTATATTACATCGATGAGCTCGTATAAATTATGAAGAGCCGCAAGTTCGTCAATGACTTTTCAAGAACAGATACATTTTCTGTGTATCCATCAATTAAAACAAGATTTAAAATTTCTTCCTGTTTATTTTCTCCTCCATGTGTGGGATAGAGATTTTCAATTAAAAGTGTAATGTTTTGAGTTCGATAACGTTTGCTTTAACGTCTTTTTAACTTTCAGTTTGGGCGAGTCAACAATGAGTTTGAAATTACGTAGTGTTCAGACTATTTCCTGTTTACCCATTATAAGGGTTGTGATTGGGTTAAGAAAAATAGACGTCATTCTATGCGACAACGCATTACTTTACGGAGAGCTTACGATCTACTAGCTACGTTCTGCCTTAAGAACAAATGGTGCAACCGAATAAAGTACAGATTTAGTTATAAACTAGCTAGTAGTTACTAAGCCTCTAGTTTGGACTTTACGTCCCAGTTTAAGTAAGAACTTACGAACGACTGGTGCAACCCTAACCAGATTCAGAACAATTATCAAAACATACATGGAGTGTAAATTTAATAAATCATTTTTTGCTTCAGTTTTTTTATAAACTGGGCATTTAGTGGATAATCGCGGTATTACAGATAACTATAAAAACTCATTAGGAACACGTTTTTTCATGCAAATGTTTTCTCTTATTTGACGAGATAACTCGTCAACGGCGGGGAAAAAGTTTATATTTTTAATTAGCATACATTTTTATATTTTTGTTTATATTTTTGCATTAAAAAAAAATATATATATATATATATATATATATATATATATATATATATTTATCATTAACAAAAAGTTAAATAACAAAACCATTACCAAATATTAACATCTGAGACTAAATATACGTAACCGAGATGTTTAGAACCATAGTAACGTGAATGGCGTCTCAATATCACTGTGGTTAAACGTATACTTGGGGACGTGCGTCATCTACGGTGAGCATAGCGGCGTCTGGTCGTACTTTCAGATTCACAACGTCGGACATTCCGGCTTACACCCAACTTTTTTTACGTCCGGCTGGTGCAACCGGCACCTGGGCTTTGTGTTAGCCACCATTTATAAACAGTGAAAACAATATTTCCCATGATTCAAAGCGCCCACCCTCAACTGAGTATGACCAAACATCTGTCCACTCTGTGGAAAATATATGGGCTTAGAACGGGAAAGGGTGGTTACCCCGAATTCCCCATCAAAGCTTCATTACTTAAGTGACCATGGATTCATGCTTTGAAGAGTACCTCCTATTTAGTCTTTAAGAGTATAAACACAGAGCAACAAAAAGTCTCCGCAAAAGAATTTGGATGAGTCAGATGGTGCTTACAAACAGGTTTAGAGAGTTTTAATGATGCTCTTAGGCTCTGATGAAGGGTTTAATTATCAAATGTTAAATAATTTGTGTTTATAGAACGGTAGGATGTTCTTGTTTGTAGTCAGATAATTAACCTAAAACGCTATTTTAAACTAGAAACGTTTATAGACGTTTGCTCTACCGTGGGTTATGCACTGTTGGTTTTATTTTGTTTTTTTAAATGTTTTCACACCTCAAGATGAAGTTTAGAGAAATATGTGCATATCTATATATAGGGCTAGTATATAAACAGAGTACCAGCACCTACTTGGTGACAGTTTAGCAATGATCTCATTGAATACTTATTTAACTAGGCAGGTAATGAAACTGTTGTGAATCTGCAGTCCATATGGTTTGTCATATTTGACCATCATGAGATGCAGAGCAGGTGGCTGATGTCAGTTGCGTTTTGGGTTTCCTCGGGAGTTACGTCTCATCTCAAAAGTCTTCTCTGTCTGTCTTCTTTCTCTCATAATGAAGGTTTACAATCTGCCATAAGACAGAAGTGGTGAAGAACACATTAAACCCAGTTTGGCAGCCATTTACAATCCCAGTCAGAGCTCTCTGCAACGGCGACTACGACAGAACACACACAAACCATAAGACAGTGACTTTCGTAAGGGTTGTGTACACATTTCTGCCAATACAAGCACTTAAATGTCCCAGGAGCATATTCTTATTAAAACTAACAGATTTCAGCGCCTTCTATTTGTTTCTGAAGGTCACATTAGAACAGTTTTGCCATCTTCATCAGTTATTTTTGCTTTTTTATCCTTTATTGAATATCCAGCTAAAAGTCCTTTTTATTTTATGAATAAAACTTTATATCCTAGATAATTTAAAGGAACATTTTATGAAAAATAACCTTGATATCTTTAATATTGACTGAGTAAGATCATGCCAAAGATCATACTTTGATGTTCCTATTCTCATTATTAGATAATGAGACTTCAGCCTGAATTTCACAGATAGAGTCACATATCGTTTCACCCTTTTCCAGTCCCACTTTCAATACAGAAATATATAAATTCATCTTAAAATGTTATTTCATTACTTCAAGTCAATTGCATATAAACTATTTCAAGTTGTATTGTAAACACACTTCAGATTCAACATTAAAGTTGTGTTATAGTCACAAAAAATTTGATTAATTTATTCGTGTCCGTGGCACGAAATTCAGCTTTTTTACATGCCTTGAGCATGAATGCCTTTTTTTGTGTCGTTTTTATAGTTTTTCATGGCTGTGGCACGACTTAGTTTTTTTGCGTGTCATTTTATGTATTGTTTTTTAAAATCATTGTCGGTTGGGGTTAGATTTGGGGTTTGGGTTTAGGATGTATTTGTTTTTACATGTTTTTCTTCCTCTTTTAAAACTATTCTCACCTGGAGTTGGGGTTTGGGTTTGGGTTAGGATGTCTAAAAAGTGATCCTAACCCCAACCCCAAGCGACAATGGTAAGAAAATAGGAAAAACAGTGAGAAAACAATACATAAAATGACTTAAAAAAGAAAGTCGTGGCACGTACACGAATAACTATTTATAGAAATTTGTGCGAGGGACACGAAAAAGACATTCATGCTCAAGGCACGTAAAAAAGCTGAATTTCTTGCTATGGACACGAATAAATGAATCACATTTTTTGTGACTATAACAAGACTTTCCGTGAGATCAGTCTGGTCAGATTGTACAGAAATTACATCCGTCCCCCAGTCTTGGCTTCTTTGTTTTATTTTAGTGCTGGGCAAAGATTAATCGCGGTTAATCGCATACAAAATAAAAGTGATTTTGTCCATAATATATCTACGTGTACTGTGTGTAATTATTATGTATATTTAACCACAAACACATACATACTACACTGCAAAAAATGACTTTCTTACTTAGTATTTTTGTCTTGTTTTCAGTAGAAATATCTAAAAATTCTTAAATCAAGATGTATTTTCTTGATGAGCAAAATTACCTAAGAAAATAATACTAGTTTTTAGACAAAAAATATGCCAATAGAGTGAGAAAAATTTACTTGAATTAAGTGTTTAAGAAAAAATAAATCTTATTTCACAATTTTTTTTCTCACCCCATTGGTAGATAATTTTGCTTGTTTTAAGGACAATTTCACTTAAATTGTATATTATTTGTCTTAAAACTAGACTTATTTACTTAGGTCATTTTGCTCATCAAGAAAAAGTATCTTAATTTAAGAATTTTTAGATATTTCTACTGAAAACAAGACAAAAATACTAAGTGAGAAAGTCATTTTTTGCAGTGTATTAATTTCAGATTTTTTTTTTATATAAATTTTTTAAAATGTATATATAATATATAATATATAAAAATAGAAATAAATATATATACATATTTAAATGTTTCCTAAATACATACATGAATGAGTGTATATTTATATATACATAATAATTACACACAGCACACACTCATATATTATGCCAAAAATCACTTTTATTTTGTATCTAATTAATCGCGATTAATCTTTTCCCAGCACTATTTTATTTTGTTGAATAATCGATACAATATGCGTTGCACATCTCAAATCTAAAACAAATAAGCGTTTTAGCATGCAAAATGGTTTTCGATTGAATAACCGACTCCTGGATGCAACGGTCAGAGAACACCTTTATGAAAATTAACCGTGTTTTTTGTGGTAAAAGTGTAGTAACCATGTTTTTTTGGTGTATTGATTACTATTAGCAAAACATTGTATTGTGTAATGTTTACTATTTTTCAAAACCGTGGCTATTTAGTGACAACAATGGTTTTACTACAGTAAGCATGTTTTTTGTTGTTTGTTTGTTTGAACTGTAGTAAAACCATGGTTAATTTTCGTAAGAGCAATTACGGGAGAATTGTGCGACCGATCAGCTTTTAGTATTGCAACAGATCTACAGGTATTTCTAAGGAACTGTATGGATCGGCCTCCCTTTGAAACATCTGACAGGGCACACAAGTCCCACCCTGTCGTAACCCATCAGCTTGGGGAAGCAGAACCGCGTGTCAAAAAAATAAGTTCTTGGAAAGCTCGTGCTCCCACTGCTCTCCGGGGTTAATCTCTCATGACAGGCACCACGCTGCAATACGCTACAGAAATGCGGTGCATGCCATGCAAAATCGGGAAGCATGAAGCCTTCTGACAACATTTCATGGTGCCCGTATTCGGTAAATTTACAATTGCATTAAATTTATCCATTTCATCCATTCCATGTGTCATTTTTTTTGTATGGTTAAATATATTCCAGTTGAACTGTACTGTAGGTAAGCCATTCATCTGCTGATTAAAGTGTAAATATAAGTATAATATATATATCTCTCTGCACTACAAGTGACATGCTTTACATTTAAAATAGATTAGTGAGCTGAAACGCTAAGCTACAAGCTATTACGTTTATAAACCAACACTTTGAGCTCTTCTCATTCGGCATCTGGCAGTTTTACTCTCTGGCTCGATTTACTTGGAACTGCATCTGTCAGATGGGACAATATTTTTGACAGGCCAAGCACTTTATGAAGGATTGTTATCAGCAGGGTATAAAAATATATTATCCTATATGTTATACATCCTAAGAGTACTCCCTCGATTCATCGCCTGTGTCATTTATTTAGTGGTAACAAATTACAGCTACCAAGCCCATTAAAAAAGATGTCAGCGTGCATTCATTTAATTCCAAGTCTAAATAGGAAAGAAAGGCAACCTCCCCCATGCATCTCTGCGGTTTTATTTTCATCTCAATTAATACGAGAGACTAATGAAATGAATCACAGATGTTCTTCGGTAGGGAAGCAACATGCCTCATTTTATCTCAGTAACACGTAAAAGTCGTAAAAATTTGACGGTTTTAAATATTCACTTGAAACCTTTCTCCAGCATACGTGGACTGTCATGCGACTTTTGAAAGTGCAACTCAAAAATATATGAATACCAAGAGATTGCAACAGTTTCGCAATAAACGGCGATGTTGACATTTGGAGCAGATTTCCAATCCCACACAGCGGGCTTTCGCATCCTCAAATGTTAGCGCCCGCAGCCACCAGAAACTCAAAATCAACATTCGGGTTTGAGGTCAGTGCATGGGAATTAAAAAACAGCCCAGGCTTCAAACCCTTCTCCGCAGCTCCGTCCCCGCCCCCCCATCCATGTCTCCTTACTGTTTGGGCTCAGAGCACAATCTATTTTCTTCTCCTCTGTTGTGAGTGTTGATAGACAGATGCCTAGGGATCTGGTGTGGCAGCTGCACTCCCTTACTGTCAAAGAACATGACACACATGTTATAGACGCTCAGAGAGGTGCTGACTCACTGCTTTGAAGATAACAAACGTCAAAGGACGCAACCGCCCACAATTCAGCGGAGGGAGCACGTTTTTGATGCTTTACTTCTTCGACTACAGGAGTTGGTGTGATATTTTGTATTCGCTTTGGAACGGTGTGCATTTTAACCAGTGAGGTGGGCAAAACTTTTTGCCTAAGAGTCAAAAGGAATCGAAAGTTGTTCGAGCTGGGGAAACAACTGGCACTTTTTGAATCACTTTTAAGCCTTTAAAATAGGTCATGTTGCTGTATCAATGTAGTGCTTAAATTTATTGCATGCTTTATCAAATGTTTAACCCGAAAATGGGATGTTTCCAAGCCATGATTGGTCAACAAATATGGACAAATGGAAACATTGGGTTTTAATTAACCTGCGTTGTTTTTTTTAACACAAAATACTGTGTCGTTTCATCACATGTATGGGTTAAATATGGGCATTTTTAGGTTATTTTAAACCCAACAGTTGGCTTTTCTATATTGTACCCAAACATGGGTTGAAACCACCTAGTTTTTTTTAGAGTTTAGCTATTAATGGACATTCAATTCAATTCAATTTTATTTCTATAGCGCTTTTCACAATTGTTAATTGTTTCAAAGCAGCTTTACATGAGTAGATGTAGGGGAGAACACAGAAAATCAATAGATAATATAAGAAGTAGAATATTGCGGCTAAGGATAATCCGTACAAGCGAGCGTAGTAATAATGTAACGTATACAGTAAAGTGCTAAGTCAATGTTGGCTGACTCTCCCGGGAACGAAAAAACCCCTAGGAGAAAACCCAATGGGAAAAACTCCTAGAAGGACAAAAACCCTTGGGAGAAATTAATATATATTTATATATATATATAAACACGGTAGGGATAGGAAGGGGGTAAGCGGATTAAACTGGTTCAGCCGGTGGTCGTTGGTCGCACATCGGCTGGGCATCATGTTAAAGGACAGCCAGTAGATCAGTGGTGTGATGACCTTCACAGCACTGATCTTCACATATAAGTATTAAAAGTAAAAATATTAGCAGACTTAGGCCCTGTTTACAGGAGAACGCTCAAGGGTGAAAACATAAAAATATTTTATTGTATGTGCCTTTCGTTTACACGGCGATGGCGTTTTTGGGGCTTAAAAACGCAAAAAAGTTAAACCACCCTCCAGAGTGGAAATCTTAAAAAACCGTCGCGTTGCCGCCTAAAAAGTTAAACCACCCTCCAGATTGGAAATCTTAAAAAACCGTCGTGTTGCCGCCTAAAAAGTTAAACCACCCTCCAGAGTGGAAATCTTAAAAAACCGTCGCGTTGCGGCCTAAAGGGTAAAAATGCAAAAGTCTGTTCTCGGTGGCTCTCGTCGGTTACATGTTTACGTCACAGGCATGCGCCATTTCAGGAAAATAACAACAAACATGTCGGATTATTTCCGTACGTCAGACTTTCAAGTTGCCATAGCAGCTCTGATAAATATACAAGAGTCTTTCCAGCAGTTGTACAAAATAGTCACAGCTAATATTACCAATCAGAGAAGGTGCATTAATTACCTTTATCAATTGTTGATGTGCCAATTCGTCGGACGAGACCCGGGAGAACAAGGAAGAAGTTGTACGCAGGCACGTGGACTTGGTGCTGTTGTGTGTTAGTGCTTTATATTCAAAAAAATAGAAACAAACGCACTCCGTCCGAGGTGCGAGCCAAAAAGAATCAATCCAAATATTTAACACAAAATAGTGACTGCACACTCACTTGCAAAAGAATTTTATTGACACCAACGTTTCGGCATATAGCCTTCGTCAAGGTATGTGTTCGCTCAGAGTGAAGCGAGCTTAAATACAGCCATACACAGGTGCATACAATTATTCTCAATTAGTTACACAATCAGTTAATCAAGCTAAAAAACACAGGATCTTTTTCAAAGACATGATAAGAATAAATACAAGAACAACAACAGTGTATAAACATCACCAAATATAAAATACAAAGTACATTCATAAAAAACATCTCAGATCAAAGTCAATGTACTTTGTATTTCATATTTGCTGATGTTTACACACTGTTGTTGTTTTTGTATTTATTCTTATCATGTCTTTGAAAAAGATCCTGTGTTTTTTAGCTTGATTAACTGATTGTTTCTAATTGAGAATAATTGTATGCACCTGACCTGTGTATGGTTGTATTTAAGCTCAGTGCTTTATATTGCCACCTAGCTGCCTTGAATGCATACTACATCGAATATTACTCACTTTTGACTCACCATATGCACGCAATCCCCCCCCCAAAAAAACGCTCGTATAAACGCTGAATAAAAAGTGATAAAGCAACCACACTTTCGCGTTTTCTCTTCAGATCGTTTTCGTGTAAACGTAGCCTTATAAGCTTCCAAAGCAGTTTTTCTTTCTCCAGAACACAAAATCTTTAAATACAATGAACCAGGGGTTGTCATGCTTTAACAATAAAAAAACACATACCGTTAAAGTCGATTTGACTATTTGATGCCAAAGATTAGGCACTGCTGTTGCTATAAATAAGAGACAATGCAACACTCAATATGGCCGCTTTGATGACTGAAGTCCCGCCTTTCAGTTAAAAGAACCAATAATCAATTGATAAAGACTGATGACTCTTTGGGAAAGGGGCTTTACACAGTCACATGTATACACACTTACCATGTACATACAGTTTGTAAGTACAGTATTGTTTGTTATTAGTTATCATAGATGTACACTATAAATACCTGCCGTTAACCCACACTTGCCTGTAAGTACTAAATACTTATATTGTACATTCATTTGTAAGTACAGTAGTGTTTCTTATTAGTTACCTACACTATAAGTGTGTATCTGGTATTATCCAGTACTTATCTAGAGTTACATAATAACTACCAAGTATGTACCAATGGTAAGTACAGTAGTGATACCCATTTACAGTAATAACCATGTAGATACTCAAAAGTATAAGTAAAAGTAAGTAGCAAATTTGTTTGTAAGTAAAACATATTTACAATATATGTACACGGTAATTACATTTACTGTAAAATAAAGTGCTACCGACTTTGGCCACAATCACAGAGACCTTTGCAGCACTTCGACCTCGGCATGCAGTAACATCATCACTCCTAACTGCTCCCCATTTCGCTCAAGCTTATATTAATATTACTGCGTGCTCTTCCGCCATATTGTTCTCATTTTTATCTGCTTAAAAATCACCACGTTTTATTTTGTGCGACCCTACTTACTCGTGTAACTACTCATGTAACAGTCTTTAAATCGGGAAAACATGGAATTGTTTGGTGGCTTCTGGATTCATCCCTGTTTGGATCCTAAGGAATGAATAGGGCTAGGCTAAATGCTAACACATCCGCGACGCACTGTACAAAGATTAAGTAGACGCATTAAAAAAAAGATAGGTATGTATTAATTTGTCTATGTTGAGGTAAGAACATAGTAAAATATTGAAAAACAGTGGTGCTTTCCTTTAAAGAAAGCTCAGCAAAACCAGCACACCAGGACATTAATTTGTGCTTTTATTGTGCTTGCATTGACTTTATCTGTGTAATCATTCAGGTTTTCTAATAAATGATTTTTGTGGATAGCATTTATTCATGAGCAGCGTTTATTCGCCAGCAGAGCCGTAGAGCTTTTCTGAAACTCTGTCTCAGGTCACAAACATAAGTCGTGTTAATGAGTTAGCTTTATCCCCATTATTAGGGGAGACTGCTTGCATTTTTCCCTCAGTGTTTTTTATGTAAGCTGCTGAGCAAACACCTGCCGCAGGATGCCTTCAACATCTTGTTTCAATTGTTTTAATTGTGACTGATGACTCAATTTAGGCACTAACAGCAAGAGACCAATCAAAGAGCTGAACTTAACTTCAACGAAAGCACAAGTTTTTAAGCGGTTAGGCTTTGAATACCTCTGACTAAACAAAATATGCTGTTCATTATTTCCCCATAAAACCCAACTGATTTTCTTTAACTGTTGTGATTGAAAGTGCTGAATGTTACAACATTGTAAATTGATTTGTCAAGCACATTTGGGAGTTTTGTGCCTTCTTCTGTTTTGCAGAACAATAAAAGTGGAGGTGTACGATTGGGATCGTGATGGCAGGTAAGCCGACGTCTGGCTTTTGATGGATCTAAATGTGAATGCTGGAAGAAAAAGAAAAATGTATTTATAAAGGAGCAGTGTTGGATGTAGTGAATGTGTGAATCTTCTCACCTTTTAGCCACGATTTCATCGGTGAATTCACCACCAGCTACAGAGAATTAGCCCGAGGACAGAGCCAGTTCAACATATACGAGGTGAGATGTCGATAACGCTGCATGTTTGCCAACCACTTCACTACACCCTTTAAAATAAATCTGCTATAAAGCATTCTTCACTGTGATATTGAAGACGCATGTTTGATTCCCTATAGAGCCTACAAACATTTCTTTCCTTTCTTTTTTACTGTGCAACAGAAATATTCTTTATGAAACCATACAGCTCGACAAAGAACCTTTAAGGAACATTTATTTTATTTTTATTTGTATAAATCATAAATAAGTTATTTTACAGAATCTCAGCTGCTTTTATATATAATAAACGTATAAATGAGCTAAAGCTGTCGAGCTCCAAACATAACAAAACAGCATCATGAAGTGGTTCATATGACAGGTGTGATATATTTTTAAATATATTTAAAGTATTTTAAAGCCATTGTGAGAAGAAATACATGAAGGCATATTCCCAGACAAATCATAGCTCTAATGTAACCACTGGTGGCTTGCTAATTCAAGATAAATGTTTGTTTCTTGCGTTTTTAAAATATGTGTTTGTTGTGTCATGTAAACCATGTGCATCACGTGTTTTGTTAAAATAAGTGCCTGCTGCACACGTGTCAAAATCGTTTTTATAAAAGAGATGCTCAAGTTCACAAAATACATGCAAGACACTCCCTTAACAGTGAATTACGCATGAGATTATGTGAGTATCTGGCAAACGCGAGCGTCTCTTTTATCGTCAACCCTTTAGACGCGTCTGCAGCAGGCACTTATTTTGACAAGACACGTGATGCACATATGATCTCTCGACGCGCAGAACACATATTTTGATATTACGAACCACACACATGATGGGCTACATACATGTTGCGACAAAGTCGCATCAAGCGCCCTCGAAAAAAAGAAGTCACCGGGCGCCAGTGAATGTAACTCTAATGTATACATTTACATTTTTATCTAAATGTAATGTAAACTCTTTATCTAAAGAGACTTACAGTGCAAGGTATACAGTTTTATTAGCATGTGTGTTTCCTTACAGTTTGAAATGATGCAAGAGTAAACTATGAGAATAGTTTAAAGGTCCTAATATTGGGCTTGAGCACCCAACGAAATGGCCACGGAAAATGCCAGATATGCTCAATTAATTTGAATCAAATACGCTTTAGACATTTGGGAGCCTCTGTGATTGGTGGATCTCGTGAGCTGTAATATCTACAATATTTTGATGAATAAGCTGAAAAAGGAGAGCTTCACATTATGCATCTAAAACCATGGGGAAACACAACCTCCTCCTTCTTTCCAAAGTGCTTAGGTGCTCCCGTAGCGTCTGCCGTTGCTAAGCAACCTAAGCGTTGCATGATGCTGTGCCGAGACCCTATCTGCGAAAAAAGAAATAATGTCACCTATGTACAGATACAGTATGTATACATTTGGTACCAATATTTACCTCAGAGGTAAATAAAAAAGCATAATTTTTTGAAATATATAAGCAGTATAGGATACAAAGTTACTCATGTCTATATGGTACTGTACATCATTAGATGCGGTACATCTAGTTTAATTTGCTGTACATTTATTTATTCATTCGTTTTTAATTTATATAGGCTACATTTATCAAATCTATATAAATGTTTGTTTTTTAAGAAAAGACTGTTATTTATATTAAAGGCTATTTTTGCGTTCTAACCTAGAGTTTTCATTTGATGGTAATGCTGTTGGTTTTCTTTTGAGGATTTTAAGTTTGCTGCATATTTATCCTAGATTTAACAAAAATATTCACAATTTCGTTTTTAAAGAAAAGACTGCTGTATATGTTAGGCTATTTTAGAATGTTGCGTCTGACAGCTCCGCCTCAGAGATCTTATTTAATTAAGGTTCTGCACATCATGAATATTAATCATGAACCATGGACGATAGAGACAGAGCGCCGTTATGCAAATTTGAAAACCACGCCCACCGGGGGGGAAATCAATCCAACCGTCTCCATTGAGTTTGTATTGCGAGAAGCCGCCTCCTTGTCATTTCTGGCTTATAACAAAAAACTGAATAATGCCTAAAAGCTGCTGTGTGACAATATGTACAGCTAACAAGCCAAAGAACCCAGAAATAAGTTTTTATAAGCTGTCGAGCCGTAAAACCCAGCCTTTAAGGACAATAAAGTGGATCGCCGACTACGTTTCCCCCTAGTGGACGCAGTTCTACTAATAGAAGTACTATGAAAAGTTGCCTGTATCCATTTTTGTGTCTTTAAACGCTCGTTTTTTGGGGTCGACAGCTTATAAAAACTTATTTACAGATTAAACTTAAAAACAGAATAATACCTAAAAGCTGCTGTGTGACAAGGTTTACATCTAACACGCCAAAAAAATAAATAAATAAATTTTTATAAGCTGTCGACTTCAAAAAACGAGCGTTTAGACACAGAAATGGAAACAGGCAACTTTTCATAGTACTCCTATTAGTAAAACTGCGTCCAATAGGGGGAAACGTAATCGGCGATCCACTTTATTCTCCTTAAAGACTGGGTTTTACGGCTCGACAGCTTATAAAAACTTATTTCTGTGTTCTTTGGCTTGTTAGCTGTACATATTGTCCCAAAGCAGCTTTTAGGCATTATTCAGTTTTTTGTTATAAGCCAGAAATGACAAGGAGGCGGCCTTTTGCAATACAAAGTCAATGGAGACTGTTGGATTGCTTTCCCCCCCCGGTGGGCGTGGTTTTCAGGTTGTGACGCGCTGCGCTCTGTCTCTATTAGAGAATGATTAGACGTTTAAAAGCTGAAAAATATAGCAAATCCCCCAATTGCACAAGGAAAGCCATAAAAGAGGAGGAGGGATGCGTCTCTGTAATCTCATAAGTATAGGCCTACACTCTAAAAAAACAAACGATGCTATATAGAACCAAAACTGCTGCCCTGGATCGCAATCATAGAAGAACCGCCTCCAGCGCCACACAGCACCGGCGAAGCACCAGCGAAGCACCTGCCCAGAACCACATAGGGGCCATATAGAACCACTATAGCACCAAATATGGTTCTACATAGCACCGTATGGTTCTACACAGGTGCTTCACAGGTGCTTCACCGGTGCTATATGGCACTAAAAACGGTTCTTCTATGATTACGAGCAAAGAACCACTTTTGGTGCTATATAGCACTCCTCAGCACACAAACAGAGAAAAATAAAAAGATAAAAAGCAGCACAGGTAAAGAATTTGAAAAATGATATGCGAACCAGCCAAATTACAGAGATGCCGAATTCACATAGTACTTAAATAATCAATGGACCTTGGGTTTGGCAAAATATGGTAGGTAATTTGCAGGAGAATTTTTACTTTAAAAATTACAGACATGGCCTTTTCGCATAGGATTAAGAACACAGACAACCGCAATTTTAACAAATGACTAGAGGTCACCAGGTAATACTAATTCTGTTTGAATAGAGCGTAAGCTGTACATTGTAACTGATGTTTACTTTGCATTTATAAAATTATTTAAATCGTCGGGACTTCTGAGTGCTTAATTTATTTTTTAAAGTAAGGCTGTCAAAAGATTAATTGTGATTAATCGCATAAAAAATAAAAGGTTGTTTTTGCATATTATATTTGTGTGTATTGTGTGTAAATATTATTTAAATATAAATACACACATACATGGATACATTTAAGAAAAAAATATGTATGTTTTTATTTTTATTTATTTATAAATAATACAAAATATTTCAAAATCTAAATAAATATACATGTAAATGTTTTATAAAAACATGCGTGTTTGTGTATTTTTATAAACAAAATATTACACACAGTGCACACTAGGGCTGCACGATTTGGGTAATTTTTCCCATTGCGGTTATTGATGCTAATATTGCGATGTGCGGTTGCGATTATAATAAATGGTATCATGAGTCAACTTGATGGGTTTTTAGGAAAATCCACACACAGTTTAGTGATAATGCTAAAATGTGTATTTGTAAAACTAGAAATGTTTTCGTATAGCCACGTGATGTAGCAACTGCTCAGTGTCAGTAATCCTAAATCCAAAATACCGCCATACAACAGACGTAGAGGTTTTTTTAGCTACCAGATCACTGTCAACCTCCTCTGCATCCATCTTCGCTCTGGTATTTCCGCGCTGCGCACACACAAGTGACGACGCACACCACACACGTGCATGCCACACATGCACTGGCTTTTTTGTTCGTTTTTCCTTCTTTTTTTAAACAGCAAGGAAAATCATCAAACTTTTATCAGAAAGTTTGTGTTAACAAGTCCACACACTTATTTATTTAATATAATGCAACATTTTGCTGTCATATAATTGCACAGGCTGACAACGCAATTGCGATTGCGATGCGATTAATTGTGCAGCACTAGTGCACACATATATTATGAAAAAACAAACTTTTATTTTGTATCCGATGCATCATGATTAATCTTTTGACATCCCTATTTTAAAGACTTATTTTTATGGTTCAGTATGCCTCTGTAACATAACTTTTTTTTAGAAATGTTACACATAATGTTCTTTCTTGTCCGCAAAACTCAAACCATTATCAGATGCCCCTCCACCATATATATATATATATATATATATATATATATATATATATATATATATATATATATATATATATATATATATATATATATATATATATATATATATATATATATATATATATATATATATATATATATATATATATATATATATATATATATATATTTAAAGAATAAATTAATATAAAAGTGTGCGACTACAGTCAAATAATAAAGAAAATGAATGACTACTAGTTGACTAGGAAAATTTTTCGTCAAGGCCAGCCCTACTCTAAGTTGCTTTGTATTAACATCTGCCAAATACTACATAAATGTAAATGATTGTGTGGACACAAAATGGAAGGACCAAGATCTTCTCCACCCTCAGTGTTTTCATTCTACATATTAAAACTGTTCATCATTCAGCACATAATACACCCAGTGGCGACCGGTGACTACGTTTTTCGAGGGCGCACGATGCGAAGTTCGTCACAACATGTATGTAGCCCGAACGTGTGTGGTTCGTAATTTCAAAATATGTGTTCTGTGCGTCGAGCGATCCTATGTGCATCACGTGTCTTGTCAAAATAAGTGCCTGCTGCAGACGCGTCTAAAGGGTTTATTATAAAAGAGACGCTCGCGTTTACCAGATACTCGCATAATCTCATGTGTAATCTCAGAGTTAACTGTTAAGGGAGTGTCTTGTGTGTTTTTTGTGAACGTGAGCGTCTCTTTTATCATAAACCCTTTAGACGCATGTGCAGCAGGCACTTATTTTGACAAAACACGTGATGCACATGGTTCACATGACGCAACAAACACATATTTTGAAAACACGAGCAAAAAACATGACACTCTGAACACATAATTTAAATTTGTGCCCCTGGGATGAGGAGTCACGAGCCGCCATTGAATATACCTAAAAAAATTATATTTCAAGCTATTTCATGCATTCTGTCTTTTAAACGCTGTTTACACCAACCGCGTTTCAGGCGTCAAAATCGCGTCTACCGCGCCTAGTTTGTCGCTTGAAAAGTTTGAATGCATTCGCGCGTGTAGAGCAGAGTAGACGCGCGGAAAAAGCAAGCATTTGATGTGCGTCAGAGGCAAACTCCGCTTCTTGTGGGAGGAGCAAGTGCTATGCGGTTGTCTGTTTGCAAGATGACTGATTTTGATTGTGCATTTATCGAGAGAGTTACCGGTTTGTATTTGGTAACCTTACTATAGGGGGAAAATAAACAACGCGGGTCGATAAACGTCACGAAATGTGTATTACACACTGATCTATATAAATAACTGGATTGCGCATGACGTCACAACTGTGAAGCCACCGCGCCGCCATGTTGGTATACCCAAACGTTCTATTAAATCAATGGACGCGATCAGATTTTAATGATAAAACATCACTTTACTAGTCTTTGTTTTTATATCTGAAGTTACCCTATACATTATTACAACACAAACGTCCTAAGCATGTACATAGTTATTTACTGAAAGTTGTACATTTTAGTTTTTAATCAGTTATTATACATTCATCTTCATTATAGTATCAGATCAGCAGACAGACAGCAACATAAGTATTAATGACAAACGTGCTCATTCTGAAATCTAAATAAATGATCATACTTTGTACCGTATGTGCATGCAATAATTTGCTGGTTTTATGTTATCTAAACTTACAAGTTACCTAAACTTATTTAAAGAAATAACGCTGACCGTGTAGCTGAATGCCAAAAAAACTTTATTTATACCCGTGTCATTAACAGAACGCAGCAGACACACTCACCTTAACGTTTTTTTATAAATCCATTTCGTGCTCGATTAAAGCATAAACATTGCAAATAACACCAGAATTAACAGTTAATTTACGTACACATATCCTAAAAATAATCTTGCGTGACTGGTACGCTGTAAAGCGGGTGAATTTAAAACATGATTTTGAATGGAAGTCAATGACGCCGTCTGCTGGTTGGGTATACCAAGATGGCGGCTCGAACTCTGCGCTGGCTTCACCTCACGCTGTTACGTTAAGCGTTCTATGCGCAATCCAGTCATTTTTATAGATCAGTGGTATTACAACATAGGCCTACCAGGTTGCCCGATGTCCTCACTGACACTCTTCCAAGCGAGGTCCTGTCTCTATATAAATAAGAACTTGTGTCGTATAGCTCTGGGTGACTGCTCACGCTTGACAATATCAAGCGTTCCTTCAGGTTGAATAAGTGACTCCGGGCAGGGC
This sequence comes from Misgurnus anguillicaudatus, assembly GCF_027580225.2. Lineage (NCBI taxonomy): Eukaryota > Metazoa > Chordata > Actinopteri > Cypriniformes > Cobitidae > Misgurnus > Misgurnus anguillicaudatus. The sequence goes on from NC_073350.2 coordinate 13,098,407, forward strand.
TGCCTCCACAGCAGCTAGACGCGCGAATGGCGCAAATGTTTTTTCTAACATAAAATATTTATACGTAACAATCTTGCTTTATTTCTTTTATGGGCAATTTCAGTGCAGGAAGTACAGTGGAAGTCCTTATATGGGCACTTTAACCGGAATAGCGCATGCGCACACCAACCCAGAGCTGACACGAAATCAACGTCACCAGAAAAGTGTGTTGTTGTTGTTTGTGAGGCAAATTTAAGCTTGTCAAGCTTCGCAAAGAACCCAGCCTTATAAAAACAATGGATATAGTTTGTTTATCCAGGTAGCAGTGGAGTTGTGCGTGTTGTTGTTTAACGCTGGATTTTGTTGAAATGGAGCGGTCTCAGTCAGGTCATGAGTTGCAGGCGATAAATAAAACTGCATCAAATGTCTGCTTTGTTGGCAATTGGCGCGTAAGTGCATATGATGTAAACAACACAAACATGTAGTAAATCATACGTTTTCCAGAGATAGTGGGATAATGTTTTGTGTGTGTTGCTTGCCTGTGACTCGCTCCTCTCATGGTGCGCATCAAGGGGGTCGGGTTTATTAGGAAAGAATCGCTAGAACTGATCTGTCTTTTATAAATCTGATGAAACTAAAGACTCTGTGGATAAATAAAGGATGCATACTACTCTATAGGCACTCAACATGAGAGATAAGCAGAGACAGTGTGTGTTATGTGAGCTTTAAAAACTTTGTTTCTTCTTTTTTTTAACTTTTAATCTTAATTTTTTATGTAAAACTCCCACTTTATTATTTTCCTGCCAACACCTCCCCCCGACTCCATACAATGTAGGTGTACAAACACATCTCTTTGTTTTCCTCTAATAACAATTCTCTTGAAGGTGCAGCGCATATGCAAATGGTGAATAATTGCACTGATTTTTTTATCCCCTCTCCAGCGTATGGTTTGTTCCCTGAGCTCTTATTATGAATGTGTTGATATTCACCAACACATAAAAAAATCTTGTGTCACGAAAAGCTGCAGCCTGAACAATTTGTGTTTTTTAAAGGCTGTCCATTGAGGGCTGATGAAACATTCATAGTGTTTGTTTGGGAGGCTACAGCTTAAAACGCACCTGTTTAGTGACCTTCAATGAGATCTGGTTTATGAGTCTGGAAAAGTAGCCGTTTTAATAGATGCTTAGAGCGTTTGTCAAAAATGGTGTGATTACAGTGTAATAGATGTTTTATTTCAGTACATGACCTTTATATACATTAAACAGCTTTGACATTTACATCTTAAACATCCTATTCTGTATCAAGGGTTCATTTTCTGCAAACCTGAAGGGGTGACGGGTCATAAACGAATACACTGAACACTTTCATCTCCAGATCTCTACAGTACATCCTCAGCAGATAGAGTCTGTTTGAGCCATTGATTGCTTTGTGTTTGGAGATGAATGGAGGGCGATCGGGGGTCTGCTGGTCCTTTCTTCTGCACTTCAGCAGAACTAAGAGGTCATCTGCATGGTTCCACTTTCATTTGTATGGATCTCAGCATCATTATCTGTTGTATTCTTCCTCGCTGTCTTCCTCTTTCTTACTGCCGTTCTGCCTTTAAGAGATAACAATCTTGAGCGCAACTATCTTTCCAAACTGCAATCAGTCAATAATAGGATATAGTTAATATCTAACATTACTTGTCTTATTTACTTGTCTTGTTTTATTTAACCCAAAGAATGGTTTCATTTTTATTTAAACATTGGGTTAATTTTACTTCATAGATGGGTTAATATTATTCATCTTTTTACCAAAAAGTGTGTTGTTGTTGTTTGTGAGGGAAATTTAAGCTAGTTTAGCTTCCCAAAGAACCCTTCATTATGGAAACAATGGATATAGTTTGTTTATCCGGGGTAGCAGTCGAGTTGTGCGCGCGCGCGTGTGTGTTTAAAGCAGGATTTACTTGAAATGGGGCGGCCACAACCGTGTCATGAGTTGCAGGCGGTAAGTAAAACTGCATCAAATGTCTCTTTTGTTGGCAATCTGCGCGTATGTGCATATAATGTAATATAATGCATATAATAATAATAATTATAAAATTATTATTAATTTTATTTTTTTATTTTGTTTATTGCAGATGTCAATTACACCCAGTGTTGGGGAAAGTTACTTTTAAAAGTACTGCATTTCAATATTAAGTTTCTCCCTAAAAAAGTAACTAATTGTGTTACAGGCCTAGTCCACACCAACACGGGTATTTTATAACGGTGACTTTTTTTACGCGGCTCGGCTGTTCGTCCACACGAAAACGCAGTATCAGGGCACTAAAACCGAACATTTTGAAATAACCCTGGCAGGCTGAGGATTTTAAGAAATGCCGGTTGCAGTGTTATCATGTGGACAGTAAAACCAGGGTTTTGGCCATGCGACGTCAGAGTGTGTGCCGTTATCCGCTTTGTTTGATGTCAGACCGGAACCGGTAGTTACTTAGTTACTTTTCATGGAAAGTAATGATTACGTTACTTTTAAGTTACTTTCGCGTTACTTTTCAACCCATTCTCACCCCATGGCGTCAATATTTGACGCACCTGACCATGCGTCAATATGTGACGCGGAGGGTTACCTTTCGCGTCATTTTTTGACGAACTGGGGACTTCAATACTATTATGTCCGTTGCATTCTCTTTCCTATTTTCTTACCATTTTCGCGTCGGTTTAGGGTTAGATTTACATAATGACATCCCTACCCAAACCTAACTCTAACCCCAACACCAGGTGACAACTGTCGTACCTAACTCTAACCCCAACGCCAGGTGACAACTGTTTAATTTCGCGTAATCTAACCCTAAACCGACGCGAAAATGGTAAGAAAATAGGAAAGAGAATGCAACGGACGTAATAGTATTGAAGTCCCCAGTTCGTCAAAAAATGACGCGAAATGTAACCCTCCGCGTCAAATATTGACGCATGGTCAAGTGCGTCAAATATTGACGCCATGGGGTGAGAATGTGTTGTACTTTTTCTTAGTTAGCTGAGGCTTGTTTTTATGACTGAGAAGTTCTACATTAAATGGACACAAGATGTTCAAAAAAATATTATTCTGACACATTTTTACAGCAGTTTAATTTAGTGGCCATTTTTGGCCACTAACAACACATAAGGGTAGTAAATTTGCCCAAGGTATATTGTTATGTTTTTGAAAAATGTCAAAGCATTTTCCAAAAATATGTGTAAATATAAGATTTGTCACCAAAAAGCATTCCATTTGCTGAAACACAGAAAAAGTTGTGGCCAAATTCAGACTAAAAATAACAAAAATGGCCAAAAATGGCCCCAACAACACATAAGGGTTAAAAGTGCTGACTGGAGTCATGTCCTGATGATGGTCCAAAAAGCCAGCGACAGGTAACTTAACAGTGGGGTTGATTTGACTCAGCAGTGCCGTATGGACACTTGAGGTGGAGGATAAGCAACTTAACCCTTTACCTGGACACAAGATGTGAAAAAATGTATTGAGAGGGCTGCTCAAACAGTTTATCCAACTTTCTTTTTAATGATCTGAAAAGGCAGATGTGTGTTTTGTTTACATGGCATTAATCGCGTCACACGTAAAATCAGTCTCTTTCTTTATTACAACATGTTATTTGCTACAGGTTTCTATAAGCTATGGAGTAAAAACCTCATGTAAGTCATATATTTAAGTCGAAAATGTCGTATTTTATTAAAGAAGTCGTTTTAAACATCCAAAAAATGAGTAATCAACTTATTTACTATACTGTGAGCGTAACAAACAAGCTAACCGCTAATGATAGCGATGCATGTAATAACGTTTCACGTCATGGAAACTACGCTGTTTCACACATATTTGCTTTTTCTAGTAAACAGTAATGCTTTTACGGAGAAATATATTGAAACCTTGTTTATCCAAATCAATCTGTCCGTGTAAAAACTGCAGCCTCTCCACACCTGAAGTGAATTCAGCACCACACACCGAATTTTAACCCAACATTTGGGTTGATGCGTCGTGTGGTGGGGTGCATTCATTCAACTGTCAGTAAAAACGACCCAAATATTAACCCAATGATTGGGTTACACTAAACTACCCAAAAATGTACCAAGAGAAACATATTTTAGGTTATGTAGAAACGTAGTAGAGGTAAATCCAATGAGTCTGTGTAGGGCTCCCAGCATCCATAGAGTATTCAAATATGTTATTTTGGTATACGGTTCAGATCTGAACTGTCAGATCAGATTTTATCCATCATTTCTGACGCCACGTACGCATACATGTGCAGTATTGTGTGGAGCTGTCCAAATACCCTTATTTCTACTTACTCTTTCCTTAAATAGTGAACTGTGTGACATTCACTCTGTAGTGAGTAGTGAATGAGAGACAGTGATTTTTGACACAATATACGCATGAATGCATGACATGCCTCCATGGTTTTATGTTCTCTCATGCGTCTTGTGAGTTTGGCACAGCGAGATGTCATGATAGACATGAGCAGAGGTAAAATTCCCAGTTTTCTGTCCTCCCTTTCCATACAGACTGTATGAGAAAGTCTCTTAACATTGTACAGATGCTCACATTATTATTACAGTATAACGCAGAAGATCCGACTTCTGAATCACATTTATGTGCAGTGTGAACAACGCTATAAAGTTTGACTTCATTTTTTTAATGTAATGCATTTTTGTGTTTTATGTTTAACCGGAAAATTTTACCTGACATCACATTTAATACCGAGCTTCTGCATGCAGTGGATTTTTACAAGGAAATCCTTCACCGTTTTCCTTAAAGACACCATGCCTTGAGGAAATGCTTTTATCTGTATAATGAATCCAAAACCGTGTTCCCCACCAATCTAACCTATCTGAGCCAAGTTAATCTGGTTTCTCCCTTGATGTTTTTAGGTGGTGAATCCGAAGAAAAAGATGAAGAAGAAAAAATATGTAAATTCGGGCACGGTGAGTGGAGGCGAGATTAGGTTTTTACAAATATAAGCGTGCATTTACATGTATATCACACAGGCTCGCAAACAAAACCTGTAATTACAGTGGTTTTGTGTTTAATTATGTGATGAGAAAAGCAAAGACATGCACAGTTACTTTTAAATGTCTTTCTGCATTAATGACTATCTCCTCTCATACCCTTGCTAATTAAAACAAGTGCTAAAAACACAAGAGCGTGCTTTTCTTGGGGGCTGCACTGACACACTGTTTGCGCATTGACAGGTCTTTATAAAATATTGTGCTTAAGCTGATTTGCGTGCGGCTGATTGTAATCAACAAATAGTCAAGCTTGATGTTTAAATTGGGCAAACAGCTTAGCCAAGACACAAACATTAAACCAAAAGCTCATTTTGCTTCTCAGATATTTATTTTGTGAAACAAACCTTAAAAATTATGTCTGCTGTTGAGTTTTGGAAAAGATCTCAAACTGTGCTTAGATTTGCTCACTGTCAAAGTCAGTTATCAAAAGTGTTTTTTAAAATTACTGAATCCTAGAAATTGTTCATTATCTCGTTGTATTAGGGGCTGTTTACACTTGGTATTAAGATGTGTTTTCATCGATCGGATCACAAGTGGACGAGAGAGTTTACACCTGGTATTTAAATCCGTCTCTTTTGTCCACTTTCGACCGCTTCTGTGCTGAATACTATGAGGGGGTGGTCTGTGAGACGGTGGGCGAGTCTCTCTGCTGTCATTCAAACCCGAGCGGGAGTAATTATGAGTTTATATGGACGCAAACTAATATTATGTCGCAGTGCACTGCTTGTTTAGCAAGTAAACATGCTGCACAGTGTTTTGTACATGTGTATGTAAGAGCTTTCTCTGAATTTTCAGCGCAATTGATGAAATAGGATCGCGCAACTTTCACACGCTTTCAAAATGAAACTACAGGGAGCAGCCGCTTAGTTTTATCAATGAAAGGCTAAAAATAGCGCTGTTCACCGAATGTTCATGCCAGAAGTCAAAAAAGACGTAAAACTTGTGTTTAATACTGTACCTCAGATTAGATAAATAGGCGGAGAGAAGGCGGTCGCGTGTGGCTGTTCGAACGCATTCAACCACATGTGCGTTCCGCAACTCCAAAGCGATCCGATCGAAAGTGGTTTCGACCACCTCTGGATGTGGTTGAAAGTAGTCGAAAGTGGATGAGCTCAAAACGTTTTGAACACCATTTACACCTGGCATTAACGTCGTCCACTTGTGATCCGATCGACGAAAACACATGTTAATGCCAAGTGTAAACAGCCTCATAGAAACTTTCAGAGGACATCTCAACAATGTCTCAAACTGTGCTCAGATTTGCTCACATTCCAAGGTCTGCTACCAAAAGTTTTTTTTTTAATTGACTAAAACCTGCAGTATGTTAATCATTATCTAATTTTATTAGAAGCATTGCTAAAAAAGTTTCAAAAGAGTTCTCACCAATGTCTCAAACTCTGCTCAGATTTGCTCAAATTCAAAAGTCTGCAATCTAAAGTTTATATTTAAATAATCAAAACCTATAATATGTTGACAATTATCACATTTTATTAGAAACATGCTAAAAAGGTCTCAAGGAAATTTCAACAATGTCTCAAACTATGCTCAGATTTGCTCACATTCAAAAGTCTGCAATCAAAAGTTTATTTTTAAATGACCAAAACCTATAATATGTTTACAACTATCTCATTTTATTAGAAACATGCTAAAAAGGTTTCGAGGAAATTTCAACAATGTCTCAAACTATGCTCAGATTTGCTCTAAAGTCTGCTATTAAAAGTTGTTTATAACCAAAACCTACAGTATGTTAATAATTATCACATTTTATTAGAAACATGCTAAAAAGGTTTCAAGCAAATTTCAACAATGTCTCAAACTATGCTCAGATTTGCTCACATACCAAAGTCTGCTATCAAAAGTATATTTTTACATGACCAAAACCTATAATATGTTGTCAACTATCTCATTTTATTAGAAACATGCTAAAAAAGTGTCAACGAAATTTTAACAATGTCTCAAACTACACTCAGATTTGCTCACACACTAAAGTCAGCTATCAAAAGTATTTTTGGATGACCAAAACCTACATTATGTTAATGATTATCTAATTTTATTAGAAGCACACTAAAAAAAGTTTCAGAAGAGTTCTTAACAATGTCTCAAACTCTGCTCAGATTTGCTCACATCCCAAAGTCTGCAATCAAAAGTATTTTTAAATAACCAAACCCTGCAGTATGTAACCAGTTGTCTAATTTTTTTTTAAACCATGCTAAAAGTTTTGAGGAAATTTCAAAAATGTCTCAAACTGTGCTCATATTTGCTCACATCCAAAAGTCTGCAATCAAATGAAATTTTAACAATGTCTCAAACTCTGCTCAGATTTGCTCACATCCCAAAATCTGCAATCAAAAGTATTTTTTAAATGACCAAAACCTGCAGTAACTTATCAGTTGTTAAATTTTTTTAGAAACATGCAAATACGTTTCAATTAAATTTTAACAATGTCTCAAACTGTGCTCAGATTTGCTCACATCCAAAAGGCTGCAATCAAAAGTTTATTTTTAAATGACCAAAACCTATAAAATGTTAACAATTATCTCATTTTATTAGAAACATGCTAAAAACGTTTCAAGGAAATTTTAACAATGTCTCAAACTGTGCTCAGATTTGCTCACATCCCAAAATATGCAATCAAAAGTATTTTTTTAAATGACTAAAACTTGCAGTAAGTTATCAGTTGTCACATTTTTTAGAAACATGCTAAAACGTTTCAAGGAAATTTTAACAATGTCTCAAACTCTGCTCAGATTTCACCAACGCTGCTATGAAGTCTTTTTCAAATGACTGAACAATCGTCTCACTTGATGAAAAACATGCGACACAAAGTTGATGCTATTTGAGCAATACAAATTACCTCTACATTTGTATTCGTGCATGCAAATGAGATGCAAGTTGTGTGGGAAGTGAACGTGAAAGTGAATATGTAAGCAGGAATTTGTAGTTCAGCAGAGATAATGTGATATCGGCATCCTGCTTGATTGATGGCTATGCCAGAGTTGTCTTATTGCACTGTAATACGAGATCAGGCTGAAAACATTGCCTCCCTGAGGGCCCAGCACTCACATCATTCACAACCTCAACCGTACAACCCGAACCAGAGACTTATATTAAGACAATTTCTGACATTACCAAATTGTCGACTGCAAGCATTGTATGAGATATGCAATAAAAAATGTGTTCAAATGTTTGTGTCGTGGTAAATCTGTTGTCTCTTTTGATCTGCTTTTGATGCAGGTGACACTGCTGTCATTTTCTGTGGAATCAGAGTCGACTTTCCTCGATTACATCAAAGGCGGGTGAGTAGAGAGTTGACATTCTTGTGGTTTGAACCACACATCACTCGTATTTTGGTTATTTTATATTTTGAATGTGGCATGAAAATTCCAATAGAAATGCATGAAAAGCCATTAAGATAAGGTGGGAATTTTTGTGTTGAGGATGCTGTGCATTGATTGGCTGTTCAGTTAAACCATCTGACATTTCACTGAAAGAACATCGTCCTCTTTTTGCATCAATCTCCTCGAAACTCTCCAAGGTTGCTTGACTGTATGTCGCACTTTAAATCAAAATCTTATATCTGAAAAAAAAGCTTTCAACCTTGGAAGTTGTATGTTTGAAATTGTGGTGGGCTTTTTTAAGAATTACCTATGTTGTCAGTCACCACAGTGAGAAATCTCACTTCTACTTGACTTTAACCTTGAAAATAATGTTTTTGTAATATTACGCTAGGGTATGGGAACATCCTTCTGTTTTGCTTTAAATACACTCACCTAAAGGATTATTAGGAACACCATACTAATACTGTGTTTTACCCCCTTTCGCCTTCAGAACTGCCTTAATTATATGTGACATTGATTCAACAACGTGCTGAAAGCATTCTTTAGAAATGTTGGCTCATATTGATAAGATAGCATCTTGCAGTTGATGGAGATTTGTGGGATGCACATCCAGGGTACGAAGCTCCCGTTCCACCACATCCCAAAGATGCTCTATTGGGTTGAGATCTGGTGACTGTGGGGGCCATTTTAGTACAGTGAACTCATTGTCATGTTCAAGAAACCAATTTGAAATTATTCGGGCTTTGTGACATGGTGTATTATCTTGCTGGAAGTAGCCATCAGAGGATGGGTACATGGTGGTCATAAAGGGATGGACATGGTCAGAAACAATGCTCAGGTAGGCTGTGTCATTTATACGATGCCCAATTGGCACTAAGGGGCCTAAAGTGTGCCAAGAAAACATCCTCCACACCATTACACCACCACCACCAGCCTGCACAGTGGTAACAAGGCATGATGAATCCATGTTCTCATTCTGTTTACGCCAAATTCTGACTCTACCATTTAAATGTCACAACAGAAATCGAGACTCATCAGACCAGGCAACATTTTTACAGTCATCAACTGTCCAAATTTGCAAATTGTAGCCTCTTTTTCCTATTTGTAGTGGAGATGAGTGTTACCCGGTGGGATCTTCTGCTGTTGTAGCCCATCCGCCTCAAGGTTGTGCGTGTTGTGGCTTCACAAATGCTTTGCTGCATACCTCGGTTGTAAGTGGTTATTTCAGTCAAAGTCTCTTCTATCAGCTTGAATCAGTCGGCCCATTCTCCTCTGACCTCTAACATCAACAAGGACTGCTGCATACTGGATGTTTTTCCCTTTTCACACCATTGTTTGTAAACCATAGAAATGGTTGTGCGTGAAAATCCCAGTAACTGAGCAGATTGTGAAATATTCAGACCGGCCCGTCTGGCACCAACAACCATGCCACGCTCAAAATTGCTTTCCCATTCTGACATTCAGTTTGGAGGTCAGGAGATTGTCTTGAATGTATTGAAGCAACTGCCATGTGATTGGTTGATTAGATAATTGCATTAATGAGAAACTGAACAGGTGTTCCTAATAATCCTTTAGGTAAGTGTATATTTTATAGCAATATATACCGCAGGCAATTCCTTGTAATGTTTTCCTGGTCGATGCTTAACTCATTTCCGGACAGCCTTTTCACAAAACGCCTACCAGGAAAATTTTCTTTTATAAATATATAAACATACAAATATATCAATTGAAAGAACAAACCCTCAGCTTTCAAACAAACAAACAAAATGGGAAAAAAAGTTTCATCCTATCTGCATTTGTTCTCTTTTTATAACCTCTTAAATATGGGTAGGTTAAAAAATTTCATTTTTGTATAGATCAGATTCAGAACCAGAATTTAGAAACATACACAGAGTTTAACTCTTTCCCCGCCATTGACAAGTTGTCTTGTCAGTTAAGAGAAAACATTAGCATGAAAAAAAAATGTTCCTGATGAGTTTTTATGGCAATCTGTAATACTGCGATTATCCACTTGATCCACACTCTTACCCAATTTATAAAAAAAAACTGAAGCAAAAATGTATTTATCAATTTTACACTCCGTGTGTCTTTTGATAATAGTTCTGAATCTGATTATTTGCAATTATTTCAGCTTTTATTTTATTTTTTAAAGAAAAATACCCATATTTAAGAGTTAAATATATAATTTTTTCCAGTTTTGTTCATTTGTTTGTTTGAAAGCAGAGGGTCTGTTTTTTCTTTTGATATACTTGTATGTTTATATATTTTTAGAAGAAAATTTTCCTGGAAGGCATTTTGTGAAACTTTTGTGAAAATCACAAAAAATTGTGGGCAACTTTAAAAAAAAAGGCTGACGGGGAATGAGTTAAAATGTTGTTAAATCAGTTTTTGCTTCAGTTTTGTATAAATTGGCCATCTAGTGGATAATATCTGAATTACAGATTGGCGTAAAAACTCGTCAGCAAAGCATCATTGTCAGGAAAATGTTTTCTCTAAATTGATGTGATAACTTGTCAATGGCGGGGAAAGATTTAACATTAAATTGATTAGTTGTTTTGCTTTTGTAAAAATGCTGGGTTGGTTGGTTATATGGCACAAAGTTGATAAGACTTTGGCATAACTTGGATTTACATACATACAGTAGTATTTTATTAAAACTGTGTATGAGAAAAATAAAAAAAAATTCTTTTTCAAGGACTTTCCTTCTTTCACAAGACAGTAAATCATCAAGTTTGACTGACAACAATGCTTGTTGTTCTTTAAAACATCTCATTTCACGGCTTCGTGCCTGATGCTTCTCCAGATGGCTTTGATTTCTTTTTATCCACCTCATGGAACGGCAATTATTGCATTTTTAAAGAGAAGCGAATGGCACATTTAAATGAGTATTAGCGTCTGCTAAATAAATAAATGTGAAATTACAATAATACGTGTTTTGAGAGATGCTCTGTTCTGGACATTAAAAATCAAACAGTGTTTTGTTCAGCATAAATAAACCAACATTTTTGACTTATTCTGGTAAGCCAGGACCTGTAATATGTAAAGTTTACCTGTGGTTTACTTCAGGTAAAGATGTATTATGAAGGGACATTTTGAACCAAACACAAAGAGACATTCAGGTGAATCACTGTCATTTTCGTCCGAGTGCCCAAACATGCTCAGTCCTAACAGGGTTAGAGGGTTTAGCGCCGTTGGGTTGCATAAACATCAAGAGACCGCCCACAGGTTCATGCTCACAGAGTACGCAGTTGAATTTCAAGTAAACAAGCATGCATGGGGGCGTATTTGTGTGTGCATGTGTATTCATTGAGCTACAGCGTTGTGTTTCGGCGAGTACACGCAGCATGTGGTATTCTTCAGTGATCCGACAGACTATAAATTGATTAATCCTTCACTTAAATGAAAACAGGAAATTGCCACTTAGAAAAAGCAGCCCTCCGCATTATTGACAAATATTACTCCCTAAGTGAGGGTGCATGAAGCGGCAATAGAGATGAAGTGTAGAACATCAAATCCAATCGAGCAGCTCAGGTCTGATATTAGATCAGTTGCCAAGAGAGCCAATCAAATTAAAGCTTCATAGCATTTCATTATAAATCAAATAACATCTTCAGTAACCAAGCAGAATATACGAAAATGTTAGAGTAGTGCCCTAAAAATAGGATCGTTGAGTGTGCTTTGATCCCGTCTGATAATATGGCTTCATTGCAGAAGGTGTGCATACTTATTAAGCACTAACCTTTACCTAGGTGGAAGTTCTTATGGTTGAGTGTCAGATAACCTGTTATAATGTGTTTCAAGTCTCCGGCCAGCCTGAGCATCCCACGCAGAGCCGGTTTTGGCAGTTCTATTAAAGCAGATGAGATTGCGCCCGGCCAGGGTGAGAGTCGACTGTGTATGTGTGAAAGAGAAAATGACAGAAAGCTGCTTTTATTGGAAGTTTGGTCAACATGCTATTTCTTGAGTAATATATTTGTAACTGCATGTTGAAGCATTTGAATAAATGCAATATATAATGAACTGTAATAGGTCATACTGTACAGGAAGATGACACTTCCCGGCGCCCCCTGCAGAGTTGGTCTGGTTTTACACTCACTCGATTCTATTAAACCCTGTTTAATCTCACGTTATCATTAATGTGCATGTACAAGATGATGTAAAACACAATGCTTTTTGGGGAGGGGGAGGTTGCTGCCCATATATGCTTTGGAATGTGGAATTGATCAGTTGTCTTGGTAACCGTGCACTGTGGAAACAAATGATCATCGTCATTGGCTAAAATGCATGCGCATGTTACTTTGCTTCCTGCACCCGAATCTGAGGTACTTTCTCAGGACGTCTCTGGTTCGGTATCCCTGTGTGTTCCTGGCTCCGCATGACAGCTGTACCTTACAAGTTTTTTAAGCAAACTGTGCGCTGTGTTTTGTTTTATTTGTTACCTTTTGCTTGCTCACTGGCTGATGGCTGACATTAGGTTTATGGTTGGGTTTTATACTTCACTGTAAAAAATCCAACTCCAAATGTTCCCCAACAAAAGTAAAAGGTAACCTGAACAAAGATCTTTTAGTACGGAGAGTACATTTATTATTTTGTGTTTAGTGAATAAGATTTGTCCTCAACAATATGTTGTTGACTGGACTTAGACACTCCAAACAATCCAATATGGACAAACCCAAATGCTGAGTTGTTCCAACCCATAGTTGGGTAACAACAACCCACCAATGGGTTTGTCCATATTTGACTCAGCTATGAGTTGAAACAACCCAACATTTTTTAGAGTGTATGTGCGAGCTTTCAGATGAAATGATGGGTAGTTCTGACCCGTGTCCAATTCTTGAGATGGTTTAAATTTGCCAAACATTGGGTCTCATTCATTAAGCATGTGTACGCACAAATTTATGCGTGAGATGTGCGTATGGATGTTTTCACTAAGAAATTGTGATTTAACAAAAACTTTTGTATCAAAATTTATTCTAAATGTACGCAAAAAAAAAAACAAAAAACGAAAACCATTTGTACGCAATAATCAGGTACGCTATAATCAAATACTAGGCTATAATTCTAATGTTTATAATAATGTTGATGTATAAAATGTACATGATTATATTTTATATTATACACTGAAAAAAATGATTTATTCAATTTACTCCATTTTTTTAAGGTAAGCGGTTGCAATCAATTTATTAAACTACATTTAAACAATAGTTTTTTGTTTTGTTTTGTATTTCTTTTTTTTTTTATGTAGCTTAAATAAATTGATTGCAACCACTTACCTTAAAAAATTTAATAAATTGAATGAATCATTTTTCTCAGTGTAATATTTTCTGTGTTATATATTAGTATACATGATATTATTATTATATACATTATATTATACATCATTATTACACGGCTTGATTCTGATTGGTCAGTTGAGACATTTGCAGGTTCGTTCTTTTCAAATAATAACCGCTCCAAAGTAATAACGCATAGCCGGTACTACTTGTATGTTTTAAATCCCTCCGCGCCAACAAAGATTACTGTTTGGCGCCATCTTGTGACAAACACTGGAATTAAGAATGGAAAATTTTGACATTCATTTTAACATGTACAGAAAAAACAAAACATTTAAACAGTGGATAGAAGAACGAACAACGACAAGACACAGAGAGCTTACTGAGACTGAACTTGACAAAAAAAAGCATGACAGCTACGAAATCAAAATATCAAAATATGTGTTTGTTGCATCATGTGAACCATGTGCATCACGTGTTTTGTCAAAATAAGTGCCTGCTGCACACGCGTCAAAACCGTTTATGATAAAATACACACAAGACACTCCCTTAACAGTAAACTGTGATTACGCATGAGATTATGCGAGTATCTGGCAAACGCGAGCGTCTCTTTTATCATAAACCCTTTAGACGCGTCTGCAGCAGGCACTTATTTTGACAAGACACGTGATGCACATAGGACCTCTCGATGAGCATAACACATATTTTGAAAAAAAGGAACCACACACGACGGCCTACATACATGTTGTGACGAACTTCGCATCGAGTGCCCTTGAAAAAAGAAGTCACCGGCTGCCACTGGTTAACGTCATGTAAATGTAATGAGAAGTCCAAATGTCAATCACTTGATCTCCTGTCTGTTTTATTTTAGATACAGATGCGCATCTCTGTCATATTTATTTAATGTCATATTTGTTAACGCATCCAATACTTCTTTAATGTTACTCTGGTCGGTGGACAACACTTGCTTCATCCAGCGACAGCAAAACCTGGCAAATAAAAAATGTGAAGCAAAACAGAACTTTACCGATAATAAATATGATCATGGATTTTTTTTTTTTTTGAGCTCTTTTGCTTCTTTGACAAACTGCGCTAAAACTTTCTGTGGACTTGCGCTTCAGAAAACCCTTATATGGAGCTGGTTTGGGTGTGTTTTATGCAAATTACCAACCTCGTGCACTCGGCGCTCATGTAGAACACTTCAAATTTACTAACGTAAGAACAAACTCATGTGCGTACGCACGTGTTATGAAATAGGCGAAGCGTTTTCGTGCGTTCAAGTGTGCGTATAAATACGAAAAACGTACGCAGTTATAAGTGAATGACACCCATTATTGGCAAGGAATACCTCTTAAATTTTGGAGCAGACAAGTATTTAGATGTTTCTGGAAGGTTTTAGTACATACAGCGTCATCTTCAAATAATGATTATGTGACTTACTTGCATCAAGGTGACCTGAAAATGCGAATAAACTGTTTCCATCACTTTTTTGCGATACTTATGTGTTTCCATTGGCCGTATTTTCAATTCGCAATATCAAATTGCGCAATTTAAAGGGTAATGGAGACGCAGCATAGAAATTATAGAAATTAACTTATTGTTAGCAGTGAAGCCTTTTCTGTAAAGCCACATTAAGTAGGCTAAGGTCAAACAATATGTGAGGATACAAATGTTTATGAACTAGTAAGTAGATCAAAGCAGAAAACATAATGCATATACAGACTGAACATCACCTATTATTGTCAAATCCATTTTAGGAAAGTGCTTCGAATGAATGTACCGCATTAGCATAAACCACAGTCTATGAAAAACACAGACACTCTGACAAATACACAAAGCCAAGTAATTAAGATGCTGGAATGCTTCAATAGGAATATATCATGCGTGTGTGAGACATACAATTTTAATTCATATTATTGTGTATGTGGTTGCATTCAGAAGTAAATGTAAAAGCATTACCACAAAAATAAGATCCTGAGTCATCCTGAAGGGTTACATTTTACAATATTGACCGGCTGACTTTAGATGCTACTTATTACACAGACTCTTAACAAATAGATAGATAAATAAATAAATAAATACTATTTTATATTGTATCGATGTTGTTATGTAAAATAAACCAAATAGTGCTACAAGAGACATAAACCAGCACAGTATAGGAGATCCAATATTTCACCACACTGACTAGCAATGAATTCTGGGATTGAGCAATCAGAATGTAGTATAAATAAATAATAGATTTTCAGCTCTATCTGTGCCGTCCAGCACCAAGTTTTCTGTCAGTATGCAGGGCTTTCCTGCCTCCCATATCACCGCAGAGCTGTCAGCACTACACCTGACAAACAAGACAGTGACACATAGTGACACGGACATCTCCGAAGATCGATTTTCGTCCATGTGTTTACTTCATCCCAAGAGACCTCACACTAACCCCTAATACAGGGGATCCTTTCCACAGCCCATTAGGTTTCTAGGCCATGGAAATGCCCGAGTGCCACAGCAGCTGAAGTAGCTCATGATTCGCTACAGTAGATTTGATATAGTATGCTGTAATTGGTAACGGCATGCTTTTAAAAACCAAACAAATCGAAATAAAAATTGTGCGGTTTAATTTAGCTCCCGATAGATGTAAAATTAAACAGTGATAATGAAATATAATCCGATAGTGTGCTCATGGGGAATTTATTTGATTTAGAAGGTCGCATCCAGACATAGCTTTATGCCCTTTCTGGTCAGGTGACTCATTGTCAAATAGCTAGATTCCTAAAATGAGTGAATTGTTTTTATTAATGCGGAGATGCATAATGGGAGCCGAGAGTAAATGGCTTGTAATGAATTAATAAAGATGATAATTACTCTCTGTGCATGAGTCACATATTAGCCTGGGATTTTAAAGGTTAATGTAATTTTCTCTTCTTTTCATTATAGTTTTTAATTTTTTCTCTTTATTTCTTCCTGTCGGCTAAATCCCTAATGGCACTCTGTCTTTCACATAAGGCTGGATGTGGCCTGACGCACACATTTTTTTATCATTAAGGAAATTGAGTTATTATTTGTTTTTAAGTGCTCCATTATATAAATGATTTAGCTTTTGTGCATGTCTGAGTTTGAGATTGTGTTTTATGCAAATGTCATTGTACGTTAATGCAGAGGGGACAGATCAGACAATAAGAGCTTGTGTTCGGTCAATCGGTTATATATGTGGCTGTTATCTGTATTTATTAGATGATAAATGTTTAAAGTCCAATGTAATACTAAATACTAAAGTATGACTCAAAGCTACACGATCCCATGGATCCCAGTTTATCATTTTTCTCCATTTATTTTACCTTTGAAGTGATCTCCATACTATTCTACTTGTGTTGAAAAAGTGCATTGCACAATAGATGCTTTGTAGTATTTTGCTTTGGGACAAAGACCAGCAACTCGCTTCACGATCCAATTAAGTTTTTTACATCTAGGAAAGAGAAAATTCCAAGGTATAAAAACAATACAGTTCATTATGTAAGGTTTTATACACCACTGATAATATACACTCACCCAAAGGATTATTAGAAACACCTGTTCAGTTTCTCATAAATGCAATTATCTAATCAACCAATCACATGGCAGTTGCTTCAATGCATTTAGGGGTGTGGTCCTGGTCAAGACAATCTCCTGAAATCCAAACTGAATGTCAGAATGGGAAAGAAAGACGATTTAAGCAATTTTGAGCACGGCATGGTTGTTGGTGCCAGACGGGCCGGTCTGAGTATTTCACAATCTGCTCAGTAACTGGGATTTTCACACACAACCATTTCTAGGGTTTACAAAGAATGGTGTGAAAAGAGAAAAACATCCAGTATGTGGCAGTCCTGTGGGCAAAAATGTCTTTTTGATGCTAGAGGTCAGAGGAGAATGGGCCGACTGATTCAAGCTGATAGAAGTGCAACTTTGACTGAAATAACCACTCGTTACAACCGAAGTATGCAGCAAAGCATTTGTGAAGCCACAACACGCACAACCTTGAGGTGGATGGGCTACAACAGCAGACCCCACCGGGTACCACTCATCTCCACTACAAATAAGAAAAAGAGGCTACAATTTGCACGAGCTCACCAAAATTGAACAGTTGAAGACTGGAAAAATGTTTCCTCGTCTGATGAGGCTCGATTTCTGTTGAGACATTCAGATGGTAGAGTCAGAATTTGGCGTAAACAGAATGAGAACATGGATCCATCATGCCTTGTTACCACTGTGCAGGCTAGTGGTGGTGGTGTAATGGTGTGGGGGATGTTTTCTTGGCACACTTCAGGCCCCTTAGTGCCAATTGGTCATCGTTTAAATGCCACAGCCTACCTGAGCATTGTTTCTGACCATGTCCATTCCTTTATGACCACCGTGTACACATCCTCTGATGGCTACTTCCAAAAGGATAATGCACCATGTCACAAAGCTCAAATCATTTCAAATTGGTTTCTTGAACATGAAAATGAGTTCACTGTACTAAAATGGCCAATCCTGGCAGCATGCACTGAAATATATACGCCATTATTGTTTAGTATTGTCTGCTTTGTAACCTTGAATGGACCCGCATCAAAACATAGACACCTCTCCGGTGCCTCTAGTGGACACTCCAACGATTCAGTGATGTGTACTACCAAAAGAAATGTATTTCAGGTTGTAATATGCAAAGATGTAGGCAGAGGGACATAAATCAAATGAGCCGAGCAGATGTAAATATCCTTCTCCTTATAGCACCCGCAAGTGACTAGCAAGCAAATTACAGTTCATGGCTGTGATGTTATTAAATTCCATTGGGCTTGCCCAAACTTAGTATTTAAACACAAAACATGATGAGATAGGCAAGACTGTACTCTAATTTCATACTTTTTCCAGACTTCCACAAAAATGGTGCGGCATGGTCTATGGGCAGCATGGGACTTGTTTAGCTACATAGTTTCGGTGTGTGTTTAAAATAATGTTCAGATGGCAGAGACCTGCAGAGATCTTGGACCTCCAGACAGACCTGTGGAGACTACAGCAGCTTGATAATGGGAACTCGACGCAATATCTCAATTTGTTTAAATGCCAATTAGACTGTGCAGCTGGGGTTCACTACGCACACCAGCCATCATTTACCTGCATTTACAGATTTAAAGCATGTACCTGTCTCCTCAATTGCTATGAAATAGCTGTGGAGATCGTTTTTGCTTACTCTTTTGTTTCCCATTTCTGTTTCTCTTCCCAGGACCCAGATCAATTTCACAGTGGCCATTGATTTCACCGCTTCTAACGGTAAGTAATTAAGTGGGGAGAACGCAGTGTGCCCTTTAAAAAGGTTGGGGAATCCGAACCAAATCATCGGTCATTCACTGAGATTGGGGCTTGACTGTTTAGGACCATTGGCTTTGTCGCTCAATACATCCCTATTAGTGGTCAATGGGTGGCCCCCTGTACTGCAGGGCTGAACGGAGAACTGTGCAGGGGTTCAAGGTGAATAAAATGGCCTGGCTAATCCAAATGCCTTTGAATGAGACGCCTTGTTGATTTCAACACCTCACTTGCTGTAATAGCTCAAATAATTACAGTTCTTTCACGAATAACAGCTTGCAAACATCTTTGCATTATTCAGCACATTAATAAGATTTGTTCGGGAACAGTGTAGCGAGAGGTTGGAAATAGACATGGACTTTACCTCAGAGAGATTTATTGAAGGTGTCTAAACGCCTGCCTGCAGTGAAAGAGAACCGAATTGCATAGTTAGTTTAGTAACAATTCAACCATCGCTCAAAGACTGTTGAGATCTTGACTGTTCTAAGGCCTAAAATGCATCAATACGCTCATTTGTCTTTCTTATATATACTTTTTCTGGCATGCTTTGGCGGACACAATGAGTTCCAGGTGAAGAATATAAAGACATTCAGCATGCATAACAATAGACTTCGTGCATTAGAGCCATAATGCCATCTGATTTAAAGGGACGTTTAACAAAAAATGACAATTCTCTCAGACATTTCGAACAATGTTAATTGATTTTTATTTTGAATGGGGTAATGGCTGTCAATCACTTAAAGTTTGCCTTACCTGTCCTTTTGTGATCTATTATAGAAAGAAAGTCAGGTTTGAAACAAAATCGGGTTGAATAAATGATGAACTTTCCTTTTTTCTCCAAAAAGCATTTGTGGCACAATGTTGAAACAGGAAAATCATTTTGACACCACTGTCATTAAATGACAATGAACGTAAACCGGGCAGAGTGTTCAAAAGCGAAACGTGAAGCTCATGTGAAAGCACTTTAATTATTCATTTTCAGTATGGAAACTTTTCGTGTTTGACCTGTAAAGTTGTCTATATAATCCTTTTTGAAGTGCCAATACTTTGCTACACTGTAAAAAACAAGTTGGTTCAACTTAAAATGAGCAAGTTACCTGGTTACCTTAATTTCAAGTTAATTTAACTTCAAAATATTAGTTGACACAAACTTTTTTTGAGTCAACTAATATTTTTAAGTTGAATGATCAAAAATTGAAGGGCAACCCGGTGACTTACTTTTTTAAAGGAACATGCCGACGTTTTGGGACTTTAGCTTATTCACCATATCCCCAGAGTTAGATAAGTCCATACATACCTTTTTCATTTCTGTGCGTCCCAAGTAGCAGTGCTTTGGCTTCTGAGAATATAGTTCCCAGTATGTATACAGTTAAAAGATAGCTGTGTCTCATATGATCTTGTTATTTGTACATGCTGTGGCTGTACAAATCACAAAATATAAATAGGAAAATGTTGGCGTAATTTTTTCACTTATTGGCAGCAGTATGCTAGCTGAAGCCATTCACTTCCAGTCTTTGTGCTAAGCTAGGCTAGCGGTGGGTGTGTCAGACAGAGTTACGGCATGCACGGAGATGAAAAAGGTATGTAAGGGCTTATCTAACTCTGGGGGATATGGTGAATAAGCTAAAGTCCCCAAAGCCGACGGGTTCCTTAAAGTTGAACCAACAATTTTTTACAGTTTATGTAAATACTTTGATTATACAACATTCCATTAAATTCATATCCATAAAATCTGTGCTACAATCTATAAAATCATTAACCACTTTTAACTCATTCCCCGCCGGCTTTATTTTTTTAAAGTTGCCCGCCAGCATTTTTTTTAGCATTTTCATCCTATCTTTATTTTTTTCTCTTAAAGGTGCCGTGTGTAAATTTTAGTGGCATCTAGTGGTGAGGTTGCAAACTGCAACCAACGGCTCAGTCCACTGCTCACCTATCGCTTTTGAAACACGTAGAAAAGCTAGGGTAGCCGCCACCGGACAAACATGTCATCGTTGGAGACAACTTAGTAAAAAAAGTTTGTCCATTAAGGGCTTCTGTAGAAACATGGCCCCACAAAATGGCAGCTTACATGTAAGGGGACCCTCTGTGTATGTAGATAAAAACGTCTCATTCTAAGGTAATAAACACATAACGGTTCATTATGAAAGGTCTTTATACACCCCTGAAAATATAGTTTTATATATTATTTTGCATTTCTGTCAAGGGATCCTTCTAAAAATTACACACTGCACCTTTAAATATGGGTATTTTTCTTTAAAAATAAAATTTTAGAGATCAGCTTTAGAACAATTATCAAAACATACACAGAGTTTTAAATTTGTAAATAACGTAAGTGCGTCTAGTGGATAATCACGATATTACAGATTAACATAAAAATTAATTAATTAGGAACACTTTATTTATGCAAATGTTTTCTCTTAATTGACGAGATAACTCGTCAACGGCAGGGAAAGAGTTAAACAGTGTGTTGATCGCAAAAATTACCATAAAATTGCCAGAGTGCCTTCTGTAAACACAAACGCATGATTGAATTGATCGCTGGATTGCTCTCGGGATGGGGACCTAGTGACATTGCCGGAACATTCCTTAAATGCATCCTTTGTACAATAGGCAGGAATAATGGCATAAAGGGTGTATTGTTGTAAAGACGCATGTCTTATACAGGATACAGATCACTGCTAGTGTAAATGAACCAAAATTAAACGATCCTAGGACAAATAATGGACACATTGTGTGTAAAAAGGGCTTATTTGTGGTCTTGTCTGTTAAATCCATCTAAAGTCAATTATTTGTGATTTACTGTTTTCACATAAAATAATCATACATACATAATGTAAAGAGAACATTCTCTGAAAATATTACCTTTACATAAGATATCTAAGATCGAAATGCAAAATCAATAATTGAAATCAAACTTTTATTAATTCATAATTCGATTATGAGACTTTAGCCTGGATTTCTTAGACAGGTCACATTTTGTGTAGATATTCAAATGTCTGCAGAAGTGTGGTATGACTACTGCATCATCCATTGCTCTTTAATTTCCAGGTAACCCATCTCAGTCCACATCTCTTCATTACATGAACCCATACCAGATGAATGCCTACGCTCTGGCACTGAAGGCTGTGGGTGAAATCATCCAGGACTATGACAGTGACAAGATGTTTCCAGCACTGGGCTTTGGAGCCAAACTTCCCCCTGATGGACGAGTGTCTCATGAGTTTCCCCTCGTGAGTCAGTCTGCTATTTCACCAGAAGAGTTTGTTAATGCATGAGCCTCATTCCTTCTCCGTTTTCTTTTTCCAAACAGAAAAATGTGTTTTAACTATTTTGTATGATTCCCTGTGACAACATTATAGCCTCCACATGCCTTGATGGATCTTAATTTGTTCGCTACAGCTGGGTTGGAAATTTCAAAAGTCGACTGCATGCTGTTGTGCTTATGATTCGCTGGGCTTTTGTTTCATTGGTGTGAAAGCCGTTCAGTGTTGCTGAGCAGAGACTATAGAAGAGTTTAATTAGCAATGCCCGCTGTTGTATCCTATTGATTGACATAATCCATGTTTTCTCACGGCATTGTCTTTCGATGTACTGCTGTTGGCTTAAATGCATACGTATGTGTAACCATTGATTCCTGTCTTTCAGAACGGCAATATTGAAAATCCCTACTGTAATGGCATTGAGGGGATATTGGAGGCGTACCACCAGAGTTTAAAGACCGTCCAGCTGTATGGGCCCACAAACTTTGCACCTGTTGTTAATCATGTGGCCAGGTGGGTTTTAGAAAGATGAGCTTTGCGTAGAACTTGCCATGAAATTGTGTTAAAACATTGCAATTTACTACATAAATGTTCACAATATTGACATTTATTTTTTCTAGTTTACCTTCATTAAATTGGAATTTAAAGCGACTTCACTTGTTTTATGTTTCCATGTAAAATGTCAGCATAGTTTTGTTTTGCATACAAATGATAGATTGCCTAGATTGGTTACGGCGTGCTACGTAAATGTCATTTTCTGCATGAATAGCAAAATGTATCCTTGTTTTGATTTGTTTCGCATATATGAGCAACAGACACTTTCTGAATTAGTATTATATATAACTTGTTTTGTTCTGCATGCATGTGATTTAAAATACTTCAGCGTTTGAAGATACCCGAGGCGATTACCTCAGCTTCAGATTACATGACTTTCAGAGTTTTCATCAAAGCTCATCTTTGTCTGTCCGTGTAAGTTTAAAGCTCAAGTTTGAACGCAAAGTTCGGTAGACAAAGCTGCTGACGTGCACTGCTGACATAAAACAAGCTTGTTATCTGGCTGTAAAGCTCACATCATACAGCAGGTGTCATAACAGACTGGCACAATACTGACTGCAGCAAGTTTTAAATTGTCATCGTCTGAAAAGATAGTGGGTGTGTTTCCATAAAAGACGAGTAGTCGTGATCTCCACCCCTTTCCTTATATCTCAACATCACACAACCAAATCATTTTCCATCTGATTGCACTGCATTCACTGTAATTAAAAATGTCATCTGCACAGATTTGAATTAGACTTTTTAAATTGAAGCACGATACACCTCCTCGGGCTCTGTAACTCACAGCTGAAGCAGACAGAGACTTATTAAACAAACAAAGACAAACATGGGATAGAATATCACGATAGAAATTTGAGACATCTATAACGTAAAATATAATGAAAATCAGCTAGAGATTTAGACTACAGTATAGTCTTTAAGCCCGTCTGTATTAGACTACATGACTGACTGTATGTTCATGTAGCTCAATTGCATCAAAGCAGCATCTGGTTTAAAGAGCACCTATTTCATTGTTATTTTGTGTATTTGGCATAATGTGTTTGCGTGCTTTGGTTAAAAACACATTATTTACCACATACTGATTTCACTCTCTTCCTGAAACGCACAGATTTTGTACAAAACTCATTGAATTGAAAAGCGCTGTTTCCCTGATTGGCCAGCTAATCTGTACGTTGTGATTGGCCTGAAATACCTCTGACGTCAGCAGGAAATGTGACGCTTCTTACCATGTTTGAAAGATTCGCTCACAATGCAATGCTAACTTACATGCTGAGTCCGAAGCATGAGGAATTATGATAATGTCGGTTTTGTCTACATCACCAATCCCAGGAAATAAACTGTTGCCTACAATCCGTGTGTTTGTTGTAGTCCAAGAAAAGAGATTTAGGTTGGAGACGATATGTACTAACATGTACTAATACACACTTACACACCAAAGGAAATGTAAACGCGTGAATGGGACCATAGGTGCCCTTTTAAGGTGCAGTGTGTAATTTTTAGAAGGATCTTTTGACAGAAATGCAAAATAATATACAAAACTATATTATCAGAGGTGTATAAATACCTTTTTATAATGAACCGTTATGTGTTTATTGCCTTAGAATGAGACTTTTTATCTACATACAAAGAGGGTCCCCTTACATGGAAGCCGCCATTTTTTGTAGCCATGTTTCTACAGAAGCTCTTAACAAACAAACTTTTTTAACCAAGTTGTCTCCAACGATGACATGTTTGTCCGGTGGCGGCTACCGTAGCTTCTCTATTTGTTTCAAAAGCAAGAGGTGAGCAGTGGACTGAGCCGATGGTTGCAATTCACAACCTCACCACTAGATGCCGCTAAAATTTACACACTGCACCTTTAATGGGAATTATAAAGGAGGAGTGGTTGGATTTTTTTCATTGTAGGGTGGTTGTGTTCACACACTGCCAACATACAATTACGTCCAAACATCTTGTAAAAATGGATTTTGCATAATATATGGTCCATTTAATGGCCATCCATTTTTATTTTTCACTCTCTGACTATATTAAACAGGAACATGCAGGAAATACGCACACACAAAAATTCAGAGCAGAATAGTTTCTTTAGGCAAACTCAGTATTTAGTGTGACCCATCTTGGCACTAAGCACATCTTGACTCATCTTGAATTAGATTTGAATTTAAATTTTCATTTCGTAGGTTTAAGAGAGCCTGCAGGTTCCTGCTATTGCCCAAGTGTAAGGGGAGGTCAAACTAAATATTTGATACTTTAGTAGCTTATAATTTTATTCAGTTTTTATTTAATACTGCATACAAATGACCTGTTTAACATATTCTAATAAAAAGACAAATGTACACAAAGGTAATGGTGGAATGGTGGCCTAATGTGCCATTCACACCAGACGCGGAAGAGGCAGCAAGCGCGAGTGATTTACATGTTAAGTCAATGCAAAGACGCGAATAGGCATCCTGCGGCGCGGTGCGAATGGTGCGTAATTGACATTTGCCGCGGGAAACGTGCAAGTCGAAAAATCTAAACTTTGGCGGATATTCGCGCTGCCATAACCAATCAGGAGCTTGCTCTAGTAGTGACGTGATTACATGAAGCGAGCGGGGTCACAGAAGCCCCTCCCATGACCCGCATTTCCGCTTGAATGTCTCGAATGACTAGAATTTCACGTGTGACTTTCACGCGCCAATGAAGCGAGTAAACTCAAAATGTTCAAGCATCCAACTACTCGCAAATAGCGCTGTTTTGCCGCCTCTACCGCATTTTGTGTGAATCCTGCATAACTGTGGGTTTACACCAGACGCGTTTGAGACGTCAAATTCACGTCTACCGTGCGTAATTTTGAGTGTACTTGCTTCTAGGGATGCTCATATCAGTTAATTTTCCCGACCGACAACCGTAGCTTCTAAACCGGACATTAACCGTTAACTTATAAGATTTTAATATGAAATTGTCATTGAGTAAAAATACAGTTGACGGTTGTCTGTGAACTAGTAAAAACAAAACATTTAATTTGAACGTGCAAACAGCAGCGACAGATCAACATCAGAACCAGGATTCATACATTATCAGATATTCACGCAACATTACCTTATTAAAAAGCACGCGATCAGTCCAGTGGATTAATATCCAAAAAGGGCAGATTGTCTCCATTTCATCTACCACAGTGGTCATTTCTAAAGCAGGACGCTTTTCAGAAAGTTTTGGTTTTGCGTCGTCTTTCTCCGTTTGTGCAAAAAGAGAAATGTTCATGGACAGGGTCAGAGGCCATCAGCGAACGTCTGTCTGGATGTGCGCGAGACGGACCGCGTCATCTTGCGCGGACATGCTCGCGTCTCCGTTCAGCTTCCAAACACGCATACAAATGATTTCTCATACAAATGATTACTTTATCAGACAGTCAGGGCAGCAATAATTTGTGTCATTTACAGGACATTCACAAATTAAAGATAGAAAAAGTGGCGAAATGTCTGTCGGCTCATGGCGACACACACCATGTATTAACAAATATTTTTTTTTACTGATAATGTTAATCGGTCATAAATTCTTACCTTCGGTTAACGGTTAAACGGTCAATGTGAGCATCCCTACTTGCTTCATTCGTGAAGTCGCGCGTGAAATTCTAGTCATCGAGACATTCACACAGAAATTCGCGTCATGAGAGGGGCTTCTACCACTCCGCTTGCTTCCTGTAATCACGTCACTACTAAAGCAAGCTCCTGATTGGTTAACGTGCCGTGTTTTTCTGCCAAAATTCAAATTTTTCACCTTGCGCGTTTCCCACGGAAACGCTCAATTCACGTCATTTCCGCGAAACTAGACAGGCAAATGAGGCAGAATCGCGTCTACCGCAGCACGCTAAACGCCTCATTCGTGCCGTGAGACCCCAGACGCGAGTCAACATGTCTTTACATTGACTCTCTGCAGCTGGTCTGTATACTGTATACTGTGCCATCATTTAAATTTTTTTAATTTAAAAATAAATTTTTCCTCAGTTTTTGTTTTTAAATGGATACCTTTGATGAAGTAAAAGCAATCCATGAGTGAGAGCCCAGAATAAATGTAATTGCCTTCAATATTGTTTCTAAAGCTTTGAAGAATAGGACCTCAAGAACAGGGGCGTTGCTAGGGTCAGATGGGATGGAGGCTTACCCAAAACAATATTGTTTGTACTAGGAAAACACATTAGAAATAATAACAACAAAATCAATTACAATTGTGAACTAAAATGTTTTCAGTCTTCAAAAGATCGGGGACTTCTGACAAAACATAATACAATTTTTTTAGAAGCTGTTTGATAAAACGCCATGAGTACTGTATGATTTTCTAGACAAAGGACTGAAGATGCTAAAATATAACTGTTTGGATTTACTTTGCATGCCTTTAGTTACAACATGATTCCCATATAACATTTTTATATTCTGTAGTTTTTTTTAGCTTACTATTATTCTAAAATTTTGAAAAAAATATAAATAAAGAATGAATGGTTTCAAACTTCTGAACAGTAGTGTAGCAAGTAGTGAATTACAATTAAAAATACTATTCAACATTCTGTGTGGCAAGGCCAATTCAATTTTCAACTCGTGAACTGAGAAGAACGTGTACGTTTTTATGATCCGTTCATTAACTGTCTGTATTGTGTTTTTCTTCTATCTGAAGTTACGCAGCTGCTGTCCAGGATGGCTCACAGTACTTTGTCCTCCTCATTATCACAGATGGGGTCATATCAGACATGTCACAGACCAAAGAGGCCATTGTGAATGTGAGTATATTTCACACACACGGCGAGCGTCATCATATTTAAAGCCGGTTCTGTCAACTTCACCTGCTTCCTTTGCTATTATAAATGATTGATTAGAGGTTTTCAAAGTTAAAGAACAGTCACGAAGAGACCACGAATAAAGACGTCTGTCTCATTAGGACAAGATAGAAAGGACATACAGGTAGACGGTTTCTCTAGTTTAACATCTTGTCAACTGCCTTTAAGACTGCATGATAACTGAAACAGAAACTTTTAAGGGTCTAAGGCCCGGTCCACACGTACACGGGTATTTTCAAAACTCTGGAGGTTGCATATGTTGCTGCATACATAATTAAGCCTAGTTAAATTTAAGTTAACTGAGCATTACATTCACAAGTCATAAGCATATTTAAACAATTTACGATTAACTAAGAATAATAGTCAACTTTATGATTGTTAACATTCTGAAATAATGTCTTAAGGACATTTGTAGCCTACAAATGTGACCACCGGAGGTTGCAGCGGTTTGGCCAGGTGACTGAAACCAAACTTTTATGAAAACTCATGCTCATGATGATTTTCAGAAACTCCGGTTGCAGTGTTGTCGTGTAGCCAGTGACATTTTTGTGTACTTCGTGTGAAAGCCGGGGTTTTGGCCTGTAACGTTGTTGTTTGTGTAGAGGCGAGACTCTGCAATGGCTTTTGATTGGCCAACTAGCTTTACGGTTAGGGATATATCGCCTGTTGGTTTGGCATGCACTTGCTCGTGTGGACACAGAGATTTATTTAACTCTTTCCCCGCCATTGACCAGTTATTGCGGCAATTAACTCATTCACCGCCAGCCTTTGTGAGAAAAGTTGCCCACCTGCATTTTTGTGATTTTAACAAAATTTTCACAAAATTCCTTGCAGGAAAAATAATTTTCTATAAATATAAAAAAACCATACAAATTATATCAAATTAAAGAACACACCCTCTGCTTTCAAACAAACAATAAACAAACAAACAAACAAACAAACATAATGGGGAAAAACGTTTCATTATATATTTACTTTTTCTACTTAATTTAACCACTGAAATATGGATATTTCTCTTCAAAGATACAACATTTTGAGCAAAAAGCTTAAAAAATTACGTTTTTGTAAAGGAATTTATGTTAGAGATCAAACTCAGAATGACTATCAAACATAAAGGCAGTTAAAATAAATCATTAAATCTTTTTAACTTCCGTTTTTGATAGATTCGATTTGGCGCCATCTGGTGGATAACAGCGGTATTACACTTTCACTTTGAAATTCGTCCAGAAAGGCATATTCATTAGTTAAATATGAACTCATAAATGACGAGATAACTCGTCAATGGCGGTGAATGAGTTAAAAGAAAACATTTGCCTGAAAAAAAAACTCCTGATGAGTTTTTATGGTAATCTGTAATACCGCCATTATCCACTAAACGTTCTTACCCAATTTATAAAAAATAAGCAAATTTTTTTAATTAATTTTACACTCCGTGTATGTTTTGATAATAGTTCTGAATCTGATCTCTTACTAAATCCCTTCACAAAAATGCAATTATTTCACTTTTTTGCTCAAATGTTTTTATTTTTTAAGAAAAATACCCATATTTAAGAGTTTATAAACAGTGAAAAAATCAACAAAGTCTCACGGAGTTGCGAATAAATAGCACAAAGTGTAAAAATCGTGCAGTACATACGCCAAATTCCACTTTGGCGTGCATATGATACGCCAGTCCTTCACTTAAACGGTGCATCTTTTTTTGTCGTTTTATTTATTGGTTTCTCTTTTTTTGCTATTTTTTACCATTTTCGCTTGAGTTTAGGGTTAGAACAACTTTTTGTTATATAAAAATGACATCCTAACCCAAACCCCAACTCTAACCCCAACTTCAAGCGACCATGGCTTAAATAAAGACAAAAACATGGAGAAACCTGTATATTAAATAACCTGCTTAAGCAAATCTAAAATCTAACCCTAAACCCAAGCGAAAATGGTTTAAAAAACAGAAACAAATTGAGAAACTAATAAATAAAACGACAAAAAAGAGGCACCGTTTAAGTGAATGGGAAGGACTGGCGTATCATATGCACGCCAAAGTGGAATTTGGCGTATGTATTGCACGAGTTTTACACTTCGTGCTATTTATACGCATCTACATGAGACTGGGTAGGAAAAAATATAGATAGGATGAAACTTTTTTTCTGTTTTGTTTGTCTGTTTATTTGAAAGCAGAGTGTCTGTACTTTCATTTAATATTTGTATATATTTTTAGAAGAAAATTTTCCTGGAAGGCATTTTGTGAAACTTTTGTTAAAATCACAAAAAAATGCTGGCAGTCAACTTAAAAAAGAAAGGGTGGTGGGGAATGAGTTAAAGGAACAGTCTACTCATTTTCAATATTAAAATATGTTATTACCTTAACTAAGAATTGTTGATACATCCCTCTATCATCTGTGTGCGTGCACATAAGCGCTGGAGCGCGCTGCGACGCTTCGATAGCATTTAGCTTAGCCCCATTCATTCAATGGTACCATTTAGAGATAAAGTTAGAAGTGACCAAACACATCAACGTTTTTCCTATTTAAGACGAGTAGTTATACGAGCAAGTTTGGTGGTACAAAATAAAATGTAGCGCTTTTCTAAGCGGATTTAAAAGAAGAACTATATTTTATGGCGTAATAGCACTTTTGGTAGTACTTCGACTAGCCTGAAAAGTCCGCTCCCCTTCTCACTCTCATAATGGGAGAGGGAGGGTGTTACTGCGCCGAGTCGAAGTACTCCCAAAAGTGCTATTACGCCATAAAATATAGTTCCTCTTTCTAACTACTCGTCTTAAATAGGAAAAACGTTGATGTGTTTGGTCACTTCTAACTTTATCTCTAAATGGTACCATTGAATGAATGGGGCTAAGCTAAATGCTATCGAAGCGTTGCAGCGCGCTCCAGCGCTTACGTGCACGCACACAGATGATAGAGGGATGTATCATCAATTCTTAGTTAAGGTAATAACATATTTTAATATTGAAAATGAGTAGACTATTCCTTTAATAAAGGAGGGGAAGACTACGTTTATAAAAATACCCATGTATGTGTGGACCAGGCCTGATATGGAGACTCTACACAATGGGTGCCCAATTCTGCTCTAGGCCATCGACTGTCCTGCAGAGTTCAAATTTAATCAAACACACCTGCCTTAAATTTTCAAGTGATCCTGAAGACTTTGATTAGTTGCTGTAGGTGTATTGCATTTGGGAGCTGAACTGTAAAGGACAGTCACTGGCCAGGAGTAGGATTGGGCACCCCTGCTTTACACTTTAGTAGAAAATGTGACACGCGCACTCAAAAAATAGTCAAACACAAGAGAAATAAATGCTTAATAAGTGACAAAGTTTGTAGTGTAAATGTGAGAAAGCGATTTTATGATCAACATTTGTCTTTCTTATTAACACTATGTTTTAACTGAGCTAAAGCAGAGCATTCTGGGATAGCCTTCACAGTGAGCAATACATGTTTTATAATTTAGCCAAAATGAGGTATCATAAGAGGAAGCATAATTATAATTAGCCTTTTCATCAGACGTACGCCTACGACGCTTTAAAATACAGCCTACCGGGGGCAGCTTACTATTTTATGGAGCAGTGTTTATGTTCCGCATAATATTCTTGATCTCTCTAGCATGTTTTGAATCATGGGCTCTAAATGAACTCCTTTAGTCTTTTATAGATAATATATTATTAACATATTATATGGACGAGTATGAAATGAATGACTTGCAGTGTTTTGAGGTCACCATTTACACTTGAAAGGTAAATTTTGTCTCCAGCGAAGCATGTCATGCATCTAGCCAGGCCCCGACTTCCCAGCAGACTGGATTTAAAGGGAATTTGCGACTGTTAATCATACTTGTAGAACAGCCACACCTTCCTTTTAAGATCTTGCCTGCTGCTCTATCCACACGGCCTGCACCTGCTAAGAAGATCCAACACATTTCTGACACATTGCCAATGCATGACATTGTACAAAAGGTAAAAACAGAGTTTTTGTTGATCTGTTTTTTATTGGTAAACATATAAGTCATTTCAGTATTCAGTATTTGAATCTGATTAAATCTGATTAAGATAAGATTTAATAGCTGCACAAGTCTGATGAAAGATTTCTGAAAATGTTGAATCTAAAACAGAAGATCACTGTTATCATATGGGGACCTATTTTAACGATCTAAGCGCATTGTCTAAAGCGCACAGCGCAACGTCTAAATGGGCATGTCCGAATCCACTTTTGCTAATTTAACGACGGGAAAAATGGTTTGTGCGTCGAGCGCATGTCTGAAAAGGGTTGGTCCTATTTTTTTAATGAGTAATGGGAGTATTTTGGGCGTACCGTGCAATAAACCAACGAGAGTCTCAGCTCTCATCCCCTTTAAAAGCCTGTTGCGCTGGTGCTATGTCTAATCCCTATTTAGATGACGGACTTTGTAAACTGAAAAACTAAGCGGAGGAAGAAGATCCCCAGTTTAAGATTAATGTTAAATAATTGTGTTGTTTTTCACTTTTCACTATTAAAACCTTTAAAACCCGTTTGGAAGTAAAAAAGCAGACTTGTAATTGCTTTAAATGTATGGCTATCCAATATCATCAAAAAATTATTTACAAGTATGTAAGAAAATTTGTACTCTAAAAATACTTTACTTGTTTCAAACAGGAGATTTGAATTTACAATCGGCTCTCCGAACGTTTCAGCACGTGGACTGCGTTTTTTAAGCAAAGAATTTTTTTTAAGCATTACTTAAAAATGTTTCTCAACTCACCATATCCACAGGTACAGAGTTATTATATTCAATAAATCCGTGAGGTAGCATTTTTAAAAACATTTAAAAACAGATGCATTTGTTTAAAGCAAAGCTCTTTGCGCCTTCTAACGTCTCCTAATTAGTCCTCATTTATGTCCAAGAGACTCAATAATAATCTTTTACATTCAATCCTTTAATCTTTTTATATTTGAAGTGTTTTTGTGCTGCTGAGCATTCATATGTGTTAAGCAAACCTGCGCTTTTGTCCTGTTTATATAGCGCATATTTGTAACGCGCTCTTTAAATAACAAAAAACATATTGCGCCATTGACTTTAGACTTTAGACCAGGTTTTTTTTGGTCAATGACGTAGTCTATTTTAGTTGCCTCAAAATAGCAACAATGCGCCTGAACACACCATGTTTTTAGATCAGAATGCCCATGGGAGCAAACATGGGCGCAAATGCATTTTCTATTTAAACAACGTGGCGCTAAACGTGAAAATTACAATTGCGCCGGGTCGAAACTAGCAAAATACACTTGCGTCACGCTGTGCGCTGCATTGCGCTGGGTGTAAGATAGAGCCCATGAGGTATTTGTGGGAGGTTATAGTGGGCGATTTCGCATCTTTAAAGAATGAATAATTTGCACGTCATATAATCTGTAAAAGTGATAAATATTCCACCTCATGCAAGCATTAAACTTTTTGTGATATAGGAATGTTTTAGAAAATTGATGTGTTTACAATTGGCACATTTTCAAATCCTAATATAAAGGGTAATGGAAACGCAACTATTATATACACCGTGCTACTTTAACCTGTTATTAAGCTTCCCCTGCTTTTGATAAAACTCAAGAAATGTTATATCCAAAGTAAAATATGTACAATTCATGAAGCGTTTGCCCTAAAAGCAAAAGTTTAGTCTAATTCATTTGAAACACTTTGAAAAATGTTTTTTGTAAAGTGTCTTGACTCATTTATCATTTGAGGCCTGCCCACGTCCAACATTTAACCGACCCAGGTCATTTTTGAACAGTGAAGGACGTTGTAAGTCCTGGGGTGAAAGCCCTTTCAACTTATCTGAAAACTGCTCAAAGATGGCATTGATTAAGCTGACAGCCTGTGCTTTTACAGCCAACTCTTGTCCTGAACAGTAGATGGGGGTTGCTGCAATCAGCTGGCAAACAGCTGTTGTTCAGAAAATAACCCATATCCACAAATGTCAAAACCAGTTAGTTTTTTAAAATGTACTTCATCTGAATGCCTTATAGTACTAAAACTGTTGCTACAAACATAAAATATTTTCATTATTTAAAAAAACAAACAAATGTGATTGCGACTTGAAATTATGGAGGCCACCATTACTGTTTACCCACAGTGCATTATGGGTCGAGGATGTCATATGGCCAGGCAGACAAAAGTTGTTTAGTTCCAATGCCACATTGCGTTGCCTCTGGC
The DNA here is from genome assembly GCF_027580225.2 of Misgurnus anguillicaudatus. NCBI lineage: Eukaryota > Metazoa > Chordata > Actinopteri > Cypriniformes > Cobitidae > Misgurnus > Misgurnus anguillicaudatus. The sequence continues at coordinate 13,132,157 of NC_073350.2, forward strand.
TGTTATGTAGAACTTTTACTACAGTTTACTATAAAAACATTTCATGTGGGATATCTAAGAGTCTTTGTTTCTGCTGTAATGTTTTTAAAATAAGACGGTAGTTTAATGAATATTCTTACACTGAACAGATGTTGTTAGAAAGCACACGCACGTGCGCACACACACACATACACACTGTCAGTTGCCATACAAGAACAGCTGCTGCAGAGACAACACTTATTTTGGCCCGATTGTCTTCGATTTCAGCTTGATATTCTGTGTTTTCTGTATTGTCCTCATCGTTCATGTAAGCTCCGGTTTTGTTAGCTCTGGTTCTTCTTCCTTAATTTAAAGGATTAGTCCATTTTCTAAAAAATCCAGATTATTTACTCACTACCATGTCATCTAAAATGTTGATGTCTTTCTTTGTTCAATCGAGAAGAAATAATGTTTTCTGAGGAAAACATTCCAGCATTCTTCTAATTTTAATGGACTTTAATGGACACCAACACATAACACTTAACTCAACACTTAACAGTTTTTTTCAACAGAGTTTCAGAGGACTCTAAACGATCCCAAATGAGGCATAAGGGTCTTATCTAGCAAAACGATTGTAATTTTTGACAAGAAAAATAAAAAATATGCACTTTTAAACCACAACCTCTCGTCTTCCTCCGGTCCTATGATGCAGCAGCGCGACCTCACGTAATGCGTCATCACGCCGAAAGGCCAGGAAACATGTGGAATGATACTAATTATACAACAGTTCTTTCTGGTTCTCGAATCTGATTGGCTAAGAGCTATGCGATATTGTGCTGATAACGGCACTGTAACCGCTTCACCTTTCATATCATTCCGCCACCTAGTGAATGGAGGTCCTAAACAGGCTCATCTCTGAATGGAAAAACACAGACGCGCTGTTTTTAAACACTCTCCGTGTGTCTCATTAGTTCACTAGCTCATAAATCAGTCTGTGAATCGGAAGTTATAATTCCGTCAAAGATCAGCGCTCGTGGATGTTACGTTAAAGTTAATGGGATTAATGTCTTGTCACATCGTTTGGACACTTGGAAAGAGGAATGTAAACACTCGGTTTTTTCTGGAGCTATATCCCCCCCCCCGCCTAGGAAGAAGTAAACATTTCGCGCCCCCCCAACTCTCCGCCGCGACTGTAAATAGTATAATTTGTCTATAAAATTACACATCTGCTAACATTGTATCCTTATTAACATTAAAGAAAACACAAAAAAAGAAATATCGATCAACTTACAACAAAGAATAACTTTATTAACATTGTTTTTTAGTCTGTAACAGAAAAGACTTAAAATGCATCAATTTGCCTGAAATAAAAAAATCAATCCTTATTTAAAGTATAATATTTTTTGACCATTTGATACTGAAAAATTAAATTAAATATAATCAATAAATAATAATAAAAAACTCAAGCGGCTTATCAGTGTGATTGGGGTGTAATGTCTTTAAAGTACTATTCGGACGGGATTAGTTTTACATAGGGATGTGGGGTAAAGCAAGGTTTTATCAGAGCTTCTCAGTGATTTTAGTCCAGTCCGAATGCTCCATGTCAGTAATCATTACGGACAATGTCAGTAAAGATTACGGCGACTTTTACCTTCTGTAAAAAGGTCCGGAGAAATTACCTCAGGTAGGCCTAATACTAATCCAGTGCGAATAGACCAGCTGTAAATATACACGTAAATCGCGTCATTTCCTTTTAATTTGCGGGTTTCTTTTAAATATAAAAGCGCTTAAAGAAGCATTTACTTGCGTTCTAGACGGAGAAACAAGTCAGTTACAAGTCAGTTTCTGAATAAAACACGACACAAACTTAAAAAAAAGTCAAATTTACTTCTCAGATTCGCGGAACTGTTTATGAAACTGACGTTCTACCCAAACTGAAATTAATCACAGTGTTTCGCGTTTTCCTCGTCTGTTTCATGTTGTTTGCACATTTGATATCAAGAAGCAAGGTAACGTGCACGTGAAGACGAGAGGTGACGCGCTGCGCAAACGAGTTACCCCTCCCACTTCTGAATGTTTTACAGAGATTTCTAATCCCGTCCGAATTGACCATTAATATTAACGACGTCCTGTGGTAAAATTACATTACGCCATCTACCCCTGTAAAACTAATCCCGTCCGAGTGACGGTGCAAAAAAATCACTTCCTGAAAAAGTATTTTCCCTGGGGTCTCGTGCGCCCCCCTGGTGTCGCTTCGAGCCCCCCCTGGGGGTCCTGCCCCACTATTTGAGAAGCACTGCTTTATCGTGACGTGACTATTAAAACATGTTATGAGAATATCGCCACTGGTATATTTATAAGCAGCATGCAAAAACATCTCTCTGACACTTATAAAAAACAGTTTTATATAGTACTGACAAGAACAGAGTTTAATAATAATCGAGTGCTCGTATCGTGTTAAGAGTAAATGGGAAACCAATAGTAACATTATATAAGTATAGTTTTATTAACTTTTACCTCGCGCCAAAACAATAACAACACAAAAGACACTAAATATGAATAAGAATACAAATACACCAAATACTGCTGATTTGATCTCAGTTTGACCATTAAAAACAAACAAGGCGAATATCAGAGCCAGGGAATCCCTGTCAGAGATGTAGCCCAGAGAGGGCGGTGGTCAGCGGGGTGAGTAAACACTGACGTCCGCTCATGCTTTGGTTCTCATACGTACCGAATCTCACTAAGCAAACGTTCAAACAGGCGTTCTCTTTACTAATCGACTGTAGATTTAAATATAATAAATATATATTCTCGACTGAACTAATCTTAAAACTACACTTTGTGACCAAGAAATGTTAATATAAAGAAACGCCTATCCGTCCATTGAGTTATTATGAGATTCAAAGCAGGCGAATGTGTTACCTGTCATTTACGATCTCGTGCCTCTGGCCTAATCACAGCCATGATGATATAGAGCTATATCACACTCCTACTCGAGCGATATTGCTTAATTAATGTCTTTGTGTCAGTTTATTGTTTAAAATGGTCCGCAAATGTGCGTTTCATATATGTAACACGTGACCTTTCCACGTCATTATGCAATTACGTGAGGTCGCACTGGCGCATCACAGGACCGGATCTAGACGAGAAGTTGTGGTTAAAAAGTGCATATTTTTTGTTTTTCTTGTCAAAAATGACAATCGTTTTGCTAGATAAGACCCTTATGCCTCATTTGGGATCGTTTATAGTCCCTTGAAACCCCGTTGAAAAAAACTGTGTTGAGTTAAGTGTTATGTGTTGGTGTCCAATTAAAGTCCATTAAAATTAGAAAAATCCTGGAATGTTTTCCTCAAAAAAAAAAAAAACATTAATTCTTTTCGACTGAAAAACATCAACATTTTGGATTACATGGTGGTGAGAAAATTATCTGGAATTTTTTCAAGAAATTGACTAATCCTTCAATGGCAGGCTGGTGACCTTTTTATTATGTATTGTTTGTCATAGTATATAATTCTTTTTACATTAACAGTCCTTCCAGAAAAACACAGTTTTTTTTGTTGCGGGCAAAAATCTTTGATCTTGCGGCGGCATGTTTTCTTAAAAATGTGATAGAATGTGCGGGATGTTTATGCAATTTTATGCGCTGAAATTGCGGGAACTTGCAAAAACTGTTTGCAGTCACTTCATAACGTTCCCATGGCATGTGTTAAGTAAATGCAATATTTTTCAACTTTCTGCTAAGATATATGTGACTTTTTGCTACGAAAATGTGGGGATTATGAAATCATGCAAGCCCCACATATTTTGCGCACAGAAATCTGCAGTTTATGCTGCAAAAGTTTGGCGTATTTGAAAAAATGCGACCCCCGCATAAATATGCAGACTTTGGCTGATTATGCGTTGAATCATGCGATCGCAATAATCGCGTTTTCTGGAGTGACTGATTAAATTAATCAAGCAATGAATATAAACAACAACGATCAGGCTGCTGTCGCAAGGCCGCCAGGGATCTTTGACTAGTAACCGGTTAATCCGCACTACAATCATTTAAGCACAGTATGCTGGAATTTTTTTAACAATAACAATGTTCCTGGCGCTAGCAGAGGTTCCATTCCCAGGGAACATCCAGTGCATTCAGGGTGTATGTTTTATTCGTAAGTCGATTTGAATAAAAGCTTCTGGCAAATGCATACATGTATAAAACTTAAGCGTATAACACTTATTATAATGTAACATTTAGTGTAGAAAGTCTGTAAACATGTCAAGATGAACCACTAACCAAAGTCCTTCACATTGGCCGGTCCTGAGGGGCGCATGCATTATGTTCAAATGCTGTTTCGTAACAACATTAAGCGTTCACAGTAAACCTTAGAGGAACGCTGACCTACTTCTCTGATTCAGTCGGACAGAAGCATGTATCATTCATGAAGAAACATGTTCCTTCAAACAGCTGTTTTCAACTCATCCTCCTCATTATTGATTCTGTCGTTTAAAAACAAGTCACGGAGGAATGGACACTCGCCCACGGAAGGCCATTTTAATCCAAGGCTGTTTCGACAACATCCCTTCACTTCCCACAACCGCTGACAACATCCTACCGGCCACCGCTTAGCTGTCTCATTACGCTTCAACAGATATGTGAGTGTAGACATGCGGCGTGGCATATGTGTATATAGAAATATATATACAAAGAAGCTGCTGAGGCAGAAAGTACATTGCTTTCACTTTTTATTTGCCAATTATGTGTCAAACAGCAGCTCTCTCTTTTCTGGGGTTTGACTAGATGTCTTTATAAACTATATATTGGGTGTGTCCAACTATGCGTTTTCCTTAAAGAAACAGTTCACCCGAAATAAACATGCTGTCATGTAATTTCAAATAACAGCATGTGGGTTTGGAACGACACGAGAGTTCATTTTTTGGGTTTTAAATCGAATTAAATGCGGTTGTCTCTGACAGACTCTAATGAAGCGTGCATATTAGTTTTCTGTCTTCGATAATTAGCACTGAAGGCTAGAATCCTCCCATCCGTCACAAAACGACACGCAGCCTTTTTTATTTGACATGGTAATTACGAATAACAATAGTCACGGGTAAGGGCAAATCGGAGGATGATAATGAGAAACAACAACATTAGGAGCGCATTCATTTGTCGCGTTGGACGTGGGCAGGCCTCAAATGATAAACCAGTCAGGACAGTTGAATGTTCGTTGAGGTCCGTCATCAGCCAATCAGAGATGACATGCGATGTAAAAGACAGTGGGATTAATCAATCAGACAGCTCTTTGTCATATGAACCGCCTGCTTGCTGCGTGACTGATGGCAGCCTTAATAGAAGTTCCTGTCCTCTGTCGTAACCTGACAGTGTTGCGTGCAATTTCCGCCTCCATTCTGCTGAAACCCGAGTACAAATATGCAACCCTATCTGTGAAAACTATTTTTATTTATTTATTGTTTTTACATATATGCATCTTAAATAATGTAAATGACATTCTTTGAAAATATAACCTTGATATCTTTAATATTGACTGAGTAAGGTCATGTCACAGATTGAAATTAAACTGAAATCGAACTTTGATGCTCATAATCTCCTAATTTATGGACAAAGAAACCAGAAGCACTGCTAATTGACCAAAAGTCGTTTCCGACAACAGCTGGGTACTGAAGACATTGTACTAATGTTCTCCTCAGACAAAATAATGATGTTGCCGGCGTGTGAGCTTACAGCATTTGTAATAAAGAAGAATCATGGTGAAGATAATTTTTGTGTTCTCAGAATAGTTTTCAAGTTTATGTGTCCGAGTTTGTGTGTGCTTGATTATTGAGTTATTTTCAACTGTTGTCAAGGAAACTATGGTGAACTAACAGTCAGTCTTGTTTTCTTATTACTTTAGATCTGTGCTGTCTATCATAACGGCACATGATGGTACAAATAGGGCAACCAGCGTCAATTATTCATGGTGCCCTGCGCCTCTTTCCCTCGTGACATGTAGGCGTGACAGGACTGTCATAAACTTGTGCCGTGCACTGATAATTTAAGATTGCCGAAGGTGGAAATGACTTGTGCTCCCTCCCAGTGGAAGTCTTTTTGTCGTTATGTTCTCGGACCAAAAGATTAAAGAGCCACTAAGATGCAAATTTTAAGCATCCTATCACTGTTTATAAGTCCCGACAATAGGTTAAAATGCATGCAAGGTCAAAAAACACTGTCATTTTCTCAAAATATAAATTTAAAATTACCCCATTTCTCAGAGATTTCCAAACGATTCGTGTGAAGCAGTTCAACGACTCAGTCTGCTTAAACCCCACCTTTCAGTAGCCTACCCTGCTCTGATTGGACAACTGACATAGTCTCCGCACAGACCAACAATAGTGCAACATGTATTGACCTAGTGCTAACATGATTTACTGAGAAGACATTATCGACATCAATACACATCATTTATCATTAATCCAAGCAATCAAAATGACGACAGACACTAACATTTTTACACTCATTTAAGTATTTTTGTAAGCTAACCGGGTCATAGGAAATCGTAAGTACAGCATGCGTTAGCCGTTTGCTAACGTGACTCTCTGACAGTATATTAAGAGTTTAAACAACACTATAAATAAACATCATTCATCATTAGTCCAAGCAATAAAAACGACGACAGACACTAACATTTTTACACTCATTTAAGTATTTATGTAAGCTAACCGGGTCATAGCAAAACCGTAAGTACAGCATGCGTTAGCCGTTTGCTAACGTGACTCTCTGACAGTATATTAAGAGTTTAAACAACAACATAAATACACATTATTCATCATTAGTCCAAGCAATAAAAATGACGACAGACACTAACGTTTTTACACTCATTTAAGTATTTATGTAAACTAACCGGGTCATAGCAAAACCGTAAGTGCAGCATGCATTAGCCGCTTGCTAACGTGACTCTCTGACAGTATATTAAGAGTTTAAACAACAACATAAATACACATTATTCATCATTAGTCCAAGCAATAAAAACGACGACAGACACTAACGTTTTTACACTCATTTAAGTATTTATGTAAGCTAACTGGGCCATAGCAAAAATGTAAGTGCAGCATGCTTTAGCCGCTTGCTAACGTGAATCTCTGACAGTATATTAAGAGTTTAAACAACAACATAAATACACATTATTCATCATTAGTCCAAGCTATAAAAATGACGACATACATTAAAATGTCACACTCATACATTTCACACTCATTTAAACAAGTATGTAGCTATAATCATACTTACAGGTTGTGGTTAGGAGACGCATGTTGTTCCAAATAAAGTGGGTATTGAACCATCTTTCATTGCCAAACATCTTGTAAATCCCTCCATGAAAAAGTAATTTTACCGACAGTTTCTTCATATATCTTCATTCTTTGGTAGTAAAAAAACAGCACAAACTGAAACACAGCATGACATGATGTTTACACACTAACTAGCTGTGGGCAGGTCATAGTTTTCGTTTCTCCCGGGCAAGGCTGTAGGCGGAGAATATTATGCAAAGTGTTCGTATTACGTGGATAAAGACAGACAGGATGACGACTCGTTTAAGCGATTCAGAGTCGACTCCCAACTTTAGAAGCCAATAACTTTATTAATCGTGCACTTTTTGGTTTAACTGCTTTGCACATTGTTTACATTGATGGACAGCTACATGAAACATTGCAATACAGGTCATTTTCGAGTTTGGATCTGTGTGGCTCTTTAATATTTGCTTTCTGTTAGTTTGAAGTGGAGTTGCTTAGTTGGATTAAAATGTTGGTCACGTATGTGGAAATCTATTTTACGCTACTAGTGTATATATCTGTGCTGTGTGGCCATGCAATTTGTACCGTACGTGTGCCTAAAACCATTACCTTATAATTGAACAGATAGCATTAATGATGTAAAGTGCCTATTTGCGGTAAATAAGGGTGCTGTGTAAAATGTTTAGTAATTTGAAATTTCTCAGATATCTGTGGTGAAGTGCCTGGAGGGTAAATTGCTTGATGGGTGCTAAAGAAACAGGTGCTGTGGTAATTATACTGGCCTTGTCTCTTTCTCCCTCTGCATACCCTCTAGAAATGTCTAAATTGTGTGTTCGACCATTGTGAAACAGCTAAACACCTGGACAAGAGTGACGTGTTACTTTCTCAACACAATCTGAATTTGTACAATTTGTACAAACGCATTTGTAGGTTTTCATACTTTTGCCCCAGTGAGGCCGGGGTTAGGGATGTACATTCATGCTTGCTTTTCTTTAGACCCGTTTGTAGTTGTTGGATTCACTGACATTACTATTTAGATGAAACAACAATTTTTATAATGTTTTTCTTTTAGCATAGTTACAGGATCTTGGAAACTTAAGATACATTGCCTTGGATAACTTGCTGATTGTTTTAAATAAATAATTTTTTAACGCTGTTTCTTTCCCATCAGGCTGCCAAGCTTCCCATGTCCATCATTATCGTTGGAGTTGGCCAGGCTGAGTTTGACGGTAAGTGTTTCCACACAGATGTTTCTTGTTTCCGGATGTCAATCGCTAGTTCAGTGGTGGCATTCCTGGTCCTGGAGGGCCAGTGTCCTGCAAAGTGTGTTTGATAATGGTTGGAGCTAAACTTTGCAGGACCAGGAATGCCCACCCCTGCGCTAGTTCCACTTAACGCATGTCGTTAAAGACGTAAGCGATGAGTGGTTGGGAAGCACTATGTAAAGGGGCGGCAGTGGTTGAGTGGTTCATGTAGGTTGTCTACAAATCGAAAGGTTGGTGGTTCAATCCCCGGCTCCACCTGACCAAGTGTCGAGGTGTCCTTGAGCAAGACACCTAACCCCAGCTGCTCCCGACGAGCTGGATGGCGCCTTGCATGGCTGACACCGCCGTCGGTGTATGAATGTGTGAGTGAATGGGTGAATGTGAGGCAAAATTGTAAAGCGCTTTGGATGGCCATTGGTCTATGAAAGCGCTATATAAATGCAGTCCATTTACCATTTTTACCATTTAATCTGAATTTAGTAGTCAAAGAGCGAATACCAATCAGATGTGATCATCCCTATGCCCTATTCCCTTCGAAGATCCTAAGGGGTGTGCACACCAAAGCATTTATGCCGGGCGTATGTTTTCAGTTGTTTCCAATAGAAGTGCCACGCTTTTCAAAAACTGCAGCAGCTGGCGTGTTTTGTCCGTGCTGAGCACCAGCACTCAGAAGTTTTTGAGCGCCGAGAGTTGAAAAATGTTCAACTTTCGGTGAAACGCTCAGCTTGTCAATGTCACTTCTCACTTGGCCGTCCAATCACAATAAAGGAGGGGCGGGACAAATATTACAACAACCAACCAACGCATCGTTCTACGACTGATAAACAAAGGAGAAGTATCATAGCAATCAAAGAGCTCAACTGAAAAAAAGCTGGCAAGCATCTGCCTGGCATTTTCAGCCATGTTTAAACACTTTGGTGTACATGCCCCTTAACTCTTTATGTGTAAACTCTAGAGGGAGATGCGCAATTGTGTCTCATACTGCGGCAGATTAAAATACACTTGGCGTACAAGGCAACTTTCTCTTTATCTGGAGTGACTGTTTATGTGGCGTCCCCTTCACGAAGGGCCTTTCAAAGCTGCATAAATGCTATTTGGAAAATCATCAAATTACAGAATCTGACTATCAGTGATTATCGTAACAGACGGAAATGCCAGCATAAAGGTACATTCACATTATAAGCGACTAGCAGTAGCAGAGCGACGCAATCTCATTGAAGCTTGGCGACATCCGGCGACACAAGCGACAGTGACCGTTGATGGCTGGATGGGCGTGTCCAGTCGCGCGACAAAGTTGAGAAATGTTTAACTTTATGCAAATTAAGAGCGACATTCGGGAGCGACTACCAATGAGAATGAAGCAGGGGAGTTCACGTCATCTGTCTCTTATCAGTTACTGAAGTGGACGTTATTTGTTTATGACAACTAGATATAGAAACCCCTCTTTTGAAAGAGACGGGCGACACACAGCGACAAGGTCGCTTATAATGTGCATGTACCTTAACAGACAGACACCAAAATTGTTTTAACAATGAAAAACAAATCAACCTATTTATTAACTCTTTCCCCGCCATTGACGATTTATCTCATCAATTAAAAGAAAACGCTTCCCCGCCAATGACATGTTTTTACGGCAATCCATATTTACGCTATTATCCACTAGGTGGTGCTTATATCCACTGATCCAAAAACAGTAAAAACTCTATGTTTGCTAAAAATTTTGGTGCTGGCAACTTTTTTTGAAAAACGCCAGCGGAGATAGAGTTAATAAACTGGCAGTAGTATTAACAATTAGTCAAATAAATACTTTTCTTGGTCATGACGTTTATGTAGTACATGTACTGAGTTCGGACTAATCACAGAGCGAGATGTAATTATCAGCCATATTGTGTTAGTTAAGTACATACCATCATGTCATGACATGAACTGTAGTAAGCAGTCAGTCTACTCAAGAAGTCGAGAGAGACCTTAATCAATATTAAAATAGACCGTCCAAGAATCACAACAGACCGTATAGACACGCAGAGGTGGAAGATGAGCTCCTGTTGGATGAGGTTAACAGGTCATGTGGAGAGAGTCTGGTGTTTGAGGAGTCTGTAATGAAATTCTCTGTGTGTGCACTCCTGATACAGAGACCAATTACTTACAGCTGCTGCCAATGCTCTGAGAGATGATTAGAGAAATAATGGCCTTGGGTAGATACTTGATGACTTTTTAAAATGACTTTATCACAATGAATACAATTAAAGCAGTGTGTATGAAAGAGTAATATTTAATTAACACACACTGAATTGTATGGGGTCACAAGGAAGTTTGTTAAAGGAACAGTATGTAGGATTGTGGCCAAAACTGGTATTGCAATCACAAAACTTGTGGCTAAAACTGGTATTGCAATCACAAAACTTGTGGCTAAAACTGGTACTGCAATCATACTGTTAACTGGTGGCCAATACACAACATGACAACATCAACATCAGTTGTCAGTGATATAAGTATTTGAAATGAAAATGATTTCTTAATGTCTAGTGACATATCAGGGCCATTTTATGATTAATTGATATAAATTTCTTACATACTATTCCTTTAAAAGCAGAGTTTGCTTCGAAAATTGAAATTTAAGAATGACATTTCAAATATCTCAATAGTTTCACTATAGATGGGACTAAATGGAGAGCAAATGCTTTTCAGATATTTTGAGGAAAAAATGAGCATTTGGAACTGGAACACACATAATAATAATAATAATGTATACTCTAATGCACTGTAAGTCGCTCGAGTGTTTGCCAAATGCATAAATGTAAATGTAATGGCTGAACTGTCTTTTCTCACAGCTATGGTTGAGTTGGATGGCGATGACATAAGAATCTCTTCACGAGGGAAACTAGCAGAGCGAGACATTGTCCAGGTGACAACAGCGTCTTCTTTTCTTTACAAGCAATACTCAATGAAAGCTTGTTTAAAATACATGCATGTTATGTTAACCATTAAGTTTTAAATAGCTGTGACTTGTGGCCAGTGTCTCTTTTATAAGCAATCAAATCCACACGGCATGAACATTTTAATTACTCATTTAGTCACTGTGGAACTGGGATCTCATACCGGCTTCACACCATAACCCGCATTATACTAAATAAATTCATTATGTAGGTCCTCCAGGAATGCAACCTGTCATTAGTAATAATAAGAATATCTCAGGCTTCTAGTCACAGCCTTGGGTAAAACTGAGAGTCTTTAACCTATTTTGTGCTAGAAAATACTGAGAGATTATTTATGTCAGAAATATGATTAATGAATGAATGAATTACATTCAAATTCATAATTTCAAATGTATTTATGTAGCACTTTTACAATGTTGCATTGTCTCAAAGCTTTACATGAAAAAGAATACAGAAAACAGGACAATAGAATAGATATTCAATTCTATTGAAATGCTCGTAAAAGATTGTAATCTGGATCAGTAAGTAATCTGGATGGTAAAACTAAAAGGGTAAACTGAACAAATTATGTGTTGGGAACAAATCAGTGATGTGGTAGGAAGGAAAGAATAAATTAGGGTAGCTTGATGGATAATCAGGGTAAGAGTGAAAGGATTGATTGAATAAATATATGAATGAATGAATGAACACTGAATGATATGGTGAAAGGGTTAATTCAAAGAATGAATTTATGAATGAATGGATGAAAGCATTAATAATATGGTATATATGAATGAATGAATGAATGAGGGTGTGGTAGAAACGAAAGAATAATTGAGGGTAGATTGATGGATAATCATGGTAAAAGTGAAATGAATGAATGAATGAATGAATGAATATATGAATGAAAACTAAATTATATGGTAAAAGGGTTTATTCAAAGAATGAATTAATTAATGAATAAATGAATGAATGAATGAGGGTGGCTTCATGTGTGTGAGAGTGAAAGGGTTGATTCAAAGAAAGAAAGAAAGAAAGAGCGAATGAATGAATGAATGAATGAATGAATGAATGAATGAATGATGTGGTAGGAAGGAAAGAATTATTGAGGTCAGCTTGATGGATAATTATAGTAAAAGTGAAAAGATTAAATGAATGAATGAACGAACGAATGAATGAACTAATGAATGAATGAGGGTGGCTGGATGATTATGGTGAGAGTTAAAATTTTGATTCAAAGAAAAAAGAAAGAAATAATGGATTAATGATTAATGAATAGATGACCGCATGAATTATATGGTATGAATGAATGAATGAATGGGTGTGGCTGGATGAGTACGGTGAGAGTTAAAAGTTTGATGCAAAGAAAGAAAGAAAGAAAGAAAAAAGAATGTATGAAAGAATGAATCAATGATGTGGTAGGAAGGAAAAAATAATTGAGGGTAGATTGATGGATAATCATGGTAAAAGTGAAATGATTGAATGAATGAATGAATGAATATATGAATGAACACTAAATGATATGGTAAAAGGGTTTATTCAAAGAATGAATGAATGAATGAATAAATGAATGAATGAGGGTGGCTGGATGAGTATTGTGAGAGTGAAAGGGTTGATTCAAAGAAAGAAAGAAAGAAATAATGGATAAATTGATGGATGGAAGGATGGATGGATTAATGAATAGATGACCGCATGAATTATATGGTAGGAATGAATGAATGAATAGACGAATGAATGAATTATATGGTATGAATGAATGAATGAATTATATGGTATGAATGAATGAATTAATTATATGGTATGAATGAATGAATTAATGAATGATATGGTATGAATGAATGAATGAATGAATGAATGATATGGTATGAATGAATGAATGAATGATATGGTATGAATGAATGAATGAATTATATGGTATGAATAAATGAATTAATGATATGGTATGAATGAATGAATGAATTATATGGAATGAATGAATGAATGAATGAATGAATGAATGAATGAATGAATGAATGGGTGTGGCTGGATGAGTACGGTGAGAGTTAAAAGTTTGATTTAAAGAAAGAAAAAAGAATGTATGAATGAATGAATCAATGATGTGGAAGGAAGGAAAAAATAATTGAGGGTGGATAATCATGGTAAGAGTGAAATGATTGAATGAATGAATGAATGAATGAATAAATGAGGGTGCCTGGATAAGTATGGTGAGAGTGAAAGTGTTGATTCAAAGAAAGAAAGAATGAATGAATGAATAATGTGGTAGGAATGAAAGAATAATTGAGGGTAGCTTGATAGATAATTATGATAAAAGTGAAAGGATTGAATGAATTAATGAATAAATGAGGATGGCTGGATGAGTATAGTGAGAGTGAAAAAGTTGATTCAAAGAATGAATGAACAAATGATGTAGTAGGAAGGAAAGAATAATTGAGGTTAGCTTCATGGATAATTATAAGAGTGAAAAGGGTTGATTCAAAGAAAGAAAGAAACGAAGAATGAATGGATGGATGGATTAATGAATAGATGTCCGCATAAATGACATGGTATGAACGAATGAATGAATGGGTGTGGCTGGTGAAAGTTAAAAGTTTTATTCAAAGAAAGAAAAATAGAAAGAAAAAAGAATGAATGATGTGGTAGGAAGAAAAGAATAAATGTGGGTAACTTGATGGATAATTATGGTAAGAGTGAAAGGATTGAATTCATGAATTCATAAATAAATGAGGGTGGCTGGATAAATATGGTGAGAGTGAAAGGGTTGATTCAAAGAAAGAAGGAAAGAAAGAATGAATGAATGAATGAGGGATGTGATAGGAAGGAAATGGGTGGCGTGATAGAAAATTATGATAAGATTAAAATGATTATTTGAATAAATGAATGAATGGATGGCTGGACAGATTCATTATGAATGAATGACTATAAAGTGAATCAGTCAGTAACTGACACAGGTTTTCCCCTCCTCACAGTTTGTGCCATTTCGGGATTACATGGACCGGACGGGAAACCACGTGTTGAGTATGGCGCGGCTGGCCAAAGACGTTTTGGCTGAGATTCCCGACCAGTTCATCTCCTACATGAAGACCCGGGGAATCAAACCCAATCCAGCACCGCCCCCTTATACACCTCCAGGACACACACACCACACACAGATCTGATCCCATTCCTGTGCTCTAAAAGTTAGTTTGAGACGCGGCCCTTTCCCTGAGGGATAGCTACACTGGAGCTCTAAAGGTTTATCTCCTGAGGTTACCATGTGTTTGAACCCTCCGAGACACTTCGAGGTACAGTGGCGTTTTTGTTTGTGATCTTCAAATTCCTGCCCGTTTTCCTTGGGTAGGACAGTGTGATTCAAGAATCTGACCCAAAGGCAGCATTTTTCTTTTGTTCAAATATAAATATATATATAAATAAATAGGCCTGTGACTGTTCCTTATTTTGTGGATGAACTGATGAGAGCGGACAAGGACCTGGAGGATCACGTAAGGAGGTGATGTTTGTGGTTTCAACTCGTGCCTGTCTGTGGCTGTCTCGCTGTACCAGGACAAACATGCCCTATTCTGACATTTGACCTTATTTTACATCCGTATACAAGTGTGTGCGTGCGTGCGTGTGTGTGTGTTTTACGGTGAAGTTTTTTAGATCTGTATCGCTTTATTTTGTAAGTCATGCACGTGTGAATTTGATTTGTGGAAAAACTTTGTCATTTGATTCTTTGTCCACATCCAATATGGTTTATGAATGCGTGGAGAGAAATAATATACATGAAAAGTATGATTAGTGCAATTTTTCAAGCTACGGTAATTGCGGAAAGCATGTGCTTGGTCTTTGATGCGTCACAAAATAAGCATGCGTGATATGACAACCAAAACCATTGCAACCCGACTGCCTGATTTCTAATTTTATCACACATGTATAAAATTGCTGGACTGCAAATGGATGCACATGCACGATAGACAGTATGAAATCTCTCAGAGGCAGAAAAGGAGCGTGCTTCGGCTGTAGTTCATTCACCGATTCAATTTTCTCAAGAGGCTTTTAATCAAATTAGAGTATCTGATGTATCTGCACACTGCCAGTACAGGACTGAATGGAGGAGTTCTTGTAATGGAGCACATTACGGTCCTGAGCATAATAACCATGAGCATTTATCCCTGGGATTGTGCATGCGGCATTAATTACCTGCAGGCTGCTAAAAGGTGAGATGTATCGCTGCCAACCCATAATGCTTTGTAACACAAAGCGTTCACTTAAGTCACAGCAAAATCGAAAGCATCGCAGTCCTATCTTTACCTCCCATGTGTCATTAATGCATTTCATTTCCTGTGTTTAGAAGCCAAAAATTCTATTACATTTTTTTATTTCTTGTGGTTGTTGTATAAAGTGTTAAACATTTTACTCGCCTACACACAATACATTTTTATTTCTTTATTAAAGGTGTAGTTCACCCAAAAATGAGAATTCGGTCATCATTTATTCACCCTCAGGTTGATTCAAACACAAATGATATTTTTGAGCAATGTTTGTAACCCATAGACCGTAAAAAATATAAACGTAGTGTTTGTGAAGAGCTTTTTTGAAGCCAGTAGTGGGCGGGGCCTGCCATCGCCATCTTGGCGGCGCATCACTCGCGGATAACAGAAAATGAGTAAAGAGGCGGGACGTGGGTGGAGCTGAGGTGGCTGGTTGCTGAAACCACGCCTGCCTAGCTTGACTAGTGACAGCAGTGGCTGTTCACCCGTCAGTCAAGTGGCCACGTCCTTAATTATGCAAATTCGGAAAACCACGCCCACCAGGGGGGAAACAGTCCGGCCGTCTCCATTGGCTTTGTGTTGCGGGGGGCCGCCTCCTTGTCACTTCTGGCTTCCAACAAAAAAACAGAACAATGCCCAAAGGCTGCTGCGTGACAAGACGCACAGCCAACAAGCCAAAAAAACCCAGAAATACGCCTTCTATAAGCTGTCGAACCATAAAACCCAGCCTTTAAGGAGAAAAAAAGTGTATCGCTGACTATGTTTCCCCCTAGTGGGTGCAGTTCTACTATTAGGAGTACTATGAAAAGTTGCCTGTTTCCACTTTTGTGTCTTTAAACGCGTGTTTTTTTGGGGTCGACAGCTTATAAAAACTTATTTCTGTTTTTTTTTTGGCTTGTTGGCTGTACATCCTGTCACGCAGCAGCTTTCGGGCATTGTTCTGTTTTTGTTATAAGGTAGAAATGACAAGGAGGCGGCCTCTCGCAATACAAAGTCAATGGAGACGGGTGGATTGTTTTCCCCCCGGTGGGCGTGGTTTTGAGATTATGATGCGCTGCGCTCGGTCTCTAAATAATTTAAACGGATGAGTTACAAAAAAATCACCCTCACAGTTGTCATGAAGGACAAAATTAGCTATATAGACCAATGTACCAGGCTGTAAATATATTATTTTCTACTGTAAAGTTGGGCATGGGGGTCTATGGGAATTGACTCCCTTTTGAAGCCAGCCTCTAGTGGCCAGTTAATGAATTGCAGTTTAAGTTACTTCCGTATTGGCTTCATCAGAGAGATCGGAAGGTTGCCCCTTGTTGTAACCAAACAGTTTTGGAGCACCATTGACTTCCATTGTATTTTTTCCTATTATGGAAGTCAGTGGTGCTCCTGCTTCATTACAAATAGCTCCTGAGTTGGTGAGTGAATGATGACAAAATGTTAATTTTTGGGTGAACTATCCCTTTAAGTTTTTGTAATTTTGTTTTGTGTTAGAATGACAACATCATTATGTTATTGATAATGAATTTGCTATTACACATTCATGTCTAGATGTGAGTCAAAATTTAATTCCTTTTCATTTATTTTAAACAAACATTGGATCGTTTACTTTTATGAATATCTTGCCGTTAAAATAATCATTGAAAACTCGTACTTTTAATGAAAAACAAAAGAGTTTAAAGCCGGCTGCTAAACCTTAATCCCAAATTATTAAATGTAAATGCCAGTGAGATAAAATCAATTTAACTATGCATATCATTTAATAATTTTAATACAAAAAAGCTTTCATAGAAATAAAGCAGGTGAGATCACAAAAACAAATTTTGTAATTACAACAGCCTATGCTGATTTTTACTTGTTTAAAATGCACAACCTGACCTACAATCAAAAAACTTCATTGTTTACACAGACGAAAAGGGTCCACAGATAATCTTGGGAGGCGTTGATATGCACTGAATGGCATGTTTCTCTGATCCCGTCACCAGTTGAGACAGTAATTGTATTCGTCCATTTCAAAGCCTTCAAATTAATAACCTTTATTCAGTAACAACCCCACGCTATTCAAACTGTTCATCTGTTCTTTGTAATTTACCAGTCAGAGACATCAATAGCTCCTACTAGCAGGGAAGCCATTGTTTGTAATATCTGATGAAAAAGCTTGGCTGTAAAGAACTAGAGGAGATTTGCTCTGTGGGTTTATCTAGCAAAGCACACAGGGAAAAACAAGTATTTTGCATAATTCTCCCGGACATCAATGTGAGCATCATCACTCTGCTTATAGGGCCATAAAAAGTTCCTTACCAATACTTTGAATAAAAACCTGGCCAATGCACCCATTCATTTTAGTATCTGGAAATATACTAGTATGATGTCGTTCATCTTTTATTCCCCATGCAGCACAGACCTGCAAGAGTTTACAGTCACGACAAATTTTATGGGAGCACTTTATTATACTTTAAATAATACGCATATGTATGTTTCCCCTTTTTTTAGATGATGTTATATGAAAATATATTTATTTTTGTTCCTGTCTGGAATGTACAATAAGCCATGAATTACAGTCCTCAGCAAAGACAAAAGACAATGACCAGCATCCATGAGGACTTCATGAGAATAATGTATGTATGTATACCTGCACTACAGGAAGTGTATGACACACATACATTGGCACTGTCCACTGTAACATACTGTAGAGAATGATTTCACTGGAATACATGTGCATGTACGGCCTGATGTTTTGTGGATTGAGTTTTTCTCTTGCTACAGTATTTCTGTAGTTATGTTGGGACCTTTTTCCACATTTATTTAATTATTATTTATGTTCACTTGAGGAATCTGCAACCAACCAGCATATCATGGCCATTGCTTTTATTATCATTATTATTATTATTATTTTATTATTATTATTTCACATGTATTATTATTTCAAAAATAACAAAAGCTTGTAACATGTAATTTACAATATTTTTCTTTTTTGTTATTGTTATCTTTATCTTTATTATTATTATTATTTCGCATATATTATTATTATTTCAAAAATAACAAAAGCTTGTAATATATAATTTACAATATTTTTCTTATTTTTTTGTTATTATTATCTTTATAATTATTATTATTTCACATATATTATTATTATTTTAAAAATAACAAAAGCTTGTAATATATAATTAACAATATTTTTCTTTTTTTGATATTATTATCTTTATAATTATTATTATTTCATATGGATTTTTATTTCAAAAGTAACAAAATCTTGTAATATATAATTTACAATTTACTAATATTTTTTATTTTTAAAAAAATAATAATTAGTTTGTTTCTTATGTTTTTTTATATTTTATATTTTATTGGTTATTATTCTTACTATTTTTATAATTAATATTATTTTACATGCATTATTATTTAACTCGTTAATTGGCGCTGTCCTGTGAGCGGGACACCTACATTTATTTCAATATTTTCTATGTAAATGTTAATCTATCATGACAAACTATATATTGTTGGAAAGGTCTAAGAATGTAGTTTTCATATTTCAAAACCTTTTAGCAGTAATAATAATGCAGTAACTGTAATTTATTCATTTGTGATACAAGTTTGCAGCAAACCTCACAGCAAACCAGCACAAACTTCAGTTTTTTGACAATTTTATGTATTAAAAATAATACTATATTGCATTTTTATTTATTACAAATAAATGTAAACTGCTTTAAAAAAAAATGAATATTTTTACCTCCAGACACTTCCCTAAAAAACGTTGAAGTGTCTTCTTTAAAACAAAAAATTACCAAAATTAAAACCAAAATTAGGCTTCTAGACCAAAAAAAAGGCCAGAGTTATACTAATTTAAAGGTGTATATCACCTTTTCACCAACTCCCCACTCAAAAAGGGCTGCGCCAGTTAAAGGATTAAAGAATAATAAAGCTTCTAAAAAATAATTTACAATATTTTTCTTATAATTAGTTTTTTCTTATTTTTTATTTTGGTTATTATATTTATAATTATTATTATTTCATATGGATAATTATTTCAAAAATAACAAAAGCTTGTTATTTATAATTTACAAATAGTTTTTTCTTAATCATTTTATAATAAATTCCTTTTTATTTGTTTTAATATTTTTTATTTTGTTTACCATTATTATTATTATTATTATTTGAATTTCTTTTGCATGTTTGCTCCCAACAATTTCTATTGTACATGATCTTTGTCATACAGTGGGTTGTGAAATGCTTTGAACTGCCTTAACTGAATATTAATAAATGAAGTCTTTTACAAACTGTTGTCTAGTTACATAGTGTGCATTTATATGTATATAATACTGGTGAAGTATGCAGTGGGTTGTGTGTTGAATAGGTCAACAGCAGGTTCACACCATTACCACATGGATCCTTATGTGAAGACCTGTTGTTCTGCACCGCTGTTGAGTCATGCAGGAAACCTGTGACATATTCACCACCTCATTACAAATGACCAGAATAAAGTCAATTTGACTTTTTATGAGGCAACAAAAGCTTAATTCAGGAGTGCTGATACACTATCAGACTCTATTTTGAGGGAATAATTAGTGCATAATATTTTCATCGTACTTTTTTATTCTGTGAGTCGTTTTAATTAAAGTAAAGATATTGACTAAATTGAAAATGTGGAGAAACAAAAGATAGAGACAACAATATACTGGATTAATTGAAATAGATAATTTTTTAAGTGACTCAACCTATGCTAATACAGAAAAACATTTCTGGCATTAAAGTGACATAACTTTATAACACAACAACTTGTGTAACACAACAAGTTTTATGAGTCTATAATTATTATTAATCCACCAAATGCATTTACGCTGTACATCACTGTATTACATTTTTATCTGATCATGTGTTTCCTGGGACTTGATCCTATGACCTTTGGATTACTATGGGCATATTTATTGAGTTGAGGACATAATATGAACTCACATGCAAAAGCCGCTAAAACAGGGGTCTCCAACTTTTTTGTGAGCAAGGGCTACCACAATAGATAATACAATCCGGAAGGCTACTTTTTGATATAGTCTACTCCAAACGTTTTAGTTTTACTTGTTTATTTTACATTGTTCATAATGTTAACATACATAAAAGAAGTCAAGCTAATATAAAAATATGTAATAGATAAAATTTAAATATTATTATTATTAATATTAAAATTGAGGATGTTAATAAAATGTGCTATTGCACCATTCTGGAGGCCACTGCACTTATACGTCAAAAAGTAGTAATGATATTAAACAAATGTTCTCAGCACGCCACACCTATTATATGTACAGCAAATACTTTCGCTTCAAATCCCCTTAAAGGAAAACACCACAGTTTTTCAATATTTTATATGTTCTTACTTCAACTTAGACAAATTAATGCATACCTCTCTTTTTTCAATGCGTGCACTTAATATTTGTACTGCGCGTCATAAATGTGTTAGCATTTAGCCTAGCCTCATTCATTCCTTAGGATCCAAACAGGGATGAATTTAGAAGCCACCAAACACTTCCATGTTTTTCCTATTTAAAGATGAGTAAGTATGGTGGCACAAAATAAAACTTTTGTTTGGAGCCATAAGAATAAATGGGGCTAGGCTAAATGCTAACACATTCACAACATGCTGTACAAAGATTAAGTGCACGCATTGAAAAAAGATAGGTATGTATTAATTTTATCTAAGTTGAGGCAAAAACATAGTAAAACATTAAAAAACTGTAGTGTTTTCCTTTAATCCCAGCCTCAGGCCATTTAGAAATACCGATTTGTTGGCAGAATCCATTAAATGTCACAATGATTTTTCAGCAAAGTGCACAGAAGAATGAGATGAATGACGGCACGGTGCTTAAAGGGATAGTTCACCCCAAAAAATGACAATTCTGTCATAATTTTCTCACTCTCATGTTGTTACAAACCTGTATCAATAGCCTCTTTCACACAGTAATTCTGGTAAATTACCATGAATTTACCAGAATGAATTTACCAGTAAATACAAAAATGTGCTGTTCACACACGCAGTGGCGTTCCGTTATTTTACCAGTAAGACATCATTCACACATCAGTATAAAAATACCGGTAAATTCGTTGAGAAAGCGGAAGTACCTGTAGCACGCGGCGAGCTCAGTGTTGTATTTGTAAACAATCCACGTCGTTCATATCCACGGTCCGTATTTTGTTGTTTTCATGTCTGTGGTAAACAGTCGCGAAGTTGCTCATGACCAAACAACATTGAATGAGACAACGTCAAACCGAAAATGCGTTTTTAACAACACTACCGTTTGCACGTTAGGCTTCACAGAGGGCGTGCTAAGGACGTCGGCAATTCGGCGGGAAGCTGTTTTAAACAACTTTGGTGAAGAAATGTGGACGTAAACTTCAGGTGTGCTCAACTTTCAAGCAGCATGTGTGTGGAAACGTCAGTAAACAGTGCGGGGGTAAACGTGTCATCTGTATTAAAACGTTATGATTGGCACGAAGGTGTCAGCGCGGTCTGACGTCGTCCGTTCTAAATGCCGGTAATCCTATAATTTTCGTTCACACACAGCGCTTACCGGTAAATTACTGGTAATCTTACAACCTGTTTTACTGGTAAATTGGGAGCACTGATTTACCGGAAAGGTTCTGTTCACACATGATCTGTTAACTGCAATTTACCAGTAAATTACCATTAAAGACTGTATGTGTGAAAGGGACTATTGTCTTTGTTCTGATGAACATGTAGGAAGATATTTTGAGGAATGTTTGTAACCAAACCATTCATGAGCCCCATTCACTTCCATATTGACTAAATATCAACAATTTCATTGCCATTAAATGAAATTACTGAACCTAAATATAAGAGCCTGGTTAAAAAATGCTTAAATACAAAAAGCACTTGGGTTTTGCATCTGAGCTCTTCATATGGCTATACTGAGTGTTCTAAAATGTGATCTAAAAAAATGTATTGTAAAGGAATCGCCCTACAAAATAAGAATTTTATTTGATCTGTTTGTTATTTCCCAATCTGAATGAAGAATTGAACTGTCAGGCCATGTTTGGATCACAGCTTTCAACTTAATTGGCACTGATTAAAGTTAAAGGTCAAACCGTGACCCATTCTCATGCCCAATATCTAATTGACACCTAAATCAATAAGATCTCGAGCTCTCAATGAACCCCCTTGTCATATCTTTTCTCTTTCTTTCTATTTATTGTCCCTAATGAGAGGCTTTGCCTTCGTGCCATCTGTGGGAGTCAAGCACCTGCGTGGTGGCCTCCTCTGCACCCACATAATACACTCCATAAGAACTCAGACTGAAATGATAGTTTAGGGTCATGTCAGAGATGACAGATGTATCCAGACCACTGCAATAACCACACGTTCCCTTTAGATTAGTGCTGTTCATTAATACAGGGCCCACATGAGCCCATGTACCTCAATTTGTACAGCATTGTGTTAGCAGAGCAAAGGTTAAGGGTTTGATTCTCAGTAAACAATCAAATGCACTGTAAGTCACTTTGGATAAAAGCGTAGGCCAAATGTGTTTAATGTAAATGTTCATTGCAGACAATGTTGATCTATTTTTAGTCATTCATTCATTAATCCAGGTCGAGATTAAACGGAGAGAGCTGGGAACCCCTGGGTGATGAAAAAGAGCCGGCAGGCAAAATAAAAGCTATTAAATGTTTTCAGTATGACGTGTGATAAATGATAAATGAAGAGATCAGCTGCATAGTCAACTGAAAGTGGGTGCCTGTGTGCAGATACTTTTAAAGAGATATTGCTGTATTTCAGAAGATGTCAAACTAAATGTGTGTCATCGCTATCACTTTTCTCTGTGTCTGATGGGTTTTAAAGCCCAAATAGGCATTCATTTGGCTGCTATTTATATCTTTGGCTCACATACATCAAAACAAGCAGAGAAATCCAAGGCTTATTTGATTCTGACAGCACAGGTTGGGAAAATCTAGCAACTTGTTTCCTTAATAAGCATTTAATGCTAGAAGAGCATGCAGTGACCTGATAGTGAGACATTGTGGATGCTGGTTATAATTAAATAATTAAAAATAATAATATGTAATCATGTCTTAAAGTCATTTTCTCATCCTCATGTTGTTCTGAACCTGTATGAATTGATTTTTTCTGATAAACACAAAAGAAGATATTTTGATAAATGATGGTTAGCGCACAGCTGATTGTAACCACTTACTTCCATAATAGGAAAACAAATATTATGAAAGTATTGTGATAAATGATGAAGAAGATATTTTGATAAATGATGGTAAGCACACAATTGACAGGAGCCTACCCATTGACTTCCATCATTTGTTTTTGGGAGTGAAACCATATTTTTTTAAAGGTGCAGTGTGTACATTTTAGCAGCATCTAGTGGTGAGGTTGTGAAATGCAACCGGCTCAGTCCACTGCTTACCTCTTGCTTTTGAAACATATAGAGAAACTACGGTAGCCGCCACCGGACAAACATGTCATTGTTGGAGACAACTTAGTAGAAAAGTTTGTCTGTTAAGGGCTTCTGTAAAAACATGGCTGCACAAAATGGCGGCTTCCATGTAAGGGGACCCTCTGTGTATGTAGATAAAACGTCTCATTCTAAGGCAATAAACACGTAACGGTTCATTTTTTAAAAAGGTCTTTATACATCCCTGATAATATAGTTTTGTATATTATTTTGCATTTCTGTCAAGAGATCCTTCTAAAAATTACACACTGCACCTTTAACATAGCCCTTCTTCCCACCTCTTATAATGTAATATTTCCATATTCTTTTCCAGTGTAACTTCATATTCGCCATATACACTGAATATATGCACATATTTCATTCTTATAAATGCAATATGACTTTAAATTGAACAAATGCAAATGCCTTTCAATTGAAATAGAGAGAGAATGTCGTAATGAAATCTATAACATCTTTCCCATCACCCTTTTGGTATGGTGCACATATGCTCATCGCACAGCATATTTTGTTCTGCAGCTGCGCACGCCATTTATTCATCAATTTTTCTTTACATCAGATAAATGGGTGTGGTGGTCTCTGGTAACGCGTAATATATTCTACAGTCTATTTATTATAATACACCACCGCCCTCTGCTGGCCTTAATGTAACGTGACGTCGGCTCGTTTAAAAGACTGCTCGTTCGACTGCAGCCTCCGGAGGTTCCATTTGTAGGCTGCATACGTCATCAAGACTGGCTTATTTTAGAATATTAACAACAATAAGTTGACTATTATTCTTGATTAATCGTTAATTGTTGTAATATGTTTTTGACTTGTGAATATAATGCTCAGTTAATTTAAATAAACCAGGCTTGATGACGTGGGCAGCATGCATATGCGACCTCCGGAGGCTGCAGCCTTCGGATTGAGAAACGCCCGCTGTGCAGGCAGACCTATCGACGTATGACATCCCTCTGTGACATTTATACATATGAGTCTCATTATGTTTCTTTTCCTTGCCTTTTTTAATGATTTTATATAAATGTGAATACTATCTTGGAGACACAGAATCTTTTACTATCTCTAACTGTCGACGTATGACATCAAGCTACCGCGAGGCCAAATCCAAGCTTTTTAGCTTTTAAATAGCTCTCGCAGTATTTTGATGTCATATCCTTATTAGTCTGCGCAGCGCCTCGTGAACACGACCGTTTCTCAATCCGAAGGCTGCAGCATCAGGAGATCGCATATGCAGTTTGCATACGTCATCACGCCTGGTTTATTTCAGTTAAATCATGAGCATACCATTTGCAAGTAATAAACATACAACAATATACGACTAACTAAGAATAAAAGTCAATTTATAATTGTTAATATTTTAAAATAAGACAGTCTTGATGACGTATGCAGCCTACATACGAGACCTCCCGAGGCCGCAGAAACGGCCCACGATTCATTTCCGCGAAGACTGAAACTACAAGAATGAAACTGCTCGTAGCAGCTGTAAAGCAGACGATCGCGTGAATTTGACGGGACGTACCGAGTCACAAGGAAAAACAAGTGTGCGTAAAAGCGGTTGTTTATTATGTCATTGCATCCAAGAAGCCAGTCGCTAAAGATTTGACGTTTATAGTTGACGAGTATAGATCCCCGTCTGTCAAAGGCGCGGCTTCGGCGTTCACGTACGCAACGCCGACACAGCAGCCGAGCTCACCGGTAAACGCGATGGCGAACGCCGACATTCTCAACCAAACGCGCTCTATTGTACACTGCCTTTTACATGATTATGAGTTTGATGATGTGGAGCCCGATGGTCCTGAAGATGGTAAGTGCCTGCTTTCTCTGATCTCATTCACCGTGATTTTACTATAGTAAAGTAAACATAGTTTTACAACGGTTTGTGTAGTGAAAGCATAACTCGTAAATTGGTTTTACCATACTAAATATATTTTAACCATTATATTTGTTGGTTATACAAATTGTAGCTATAAAAGGTTACTACATTTTTATGAGTACTACTAGTTAATTTTCCCAAAGGTTATTATTTAGCACTGTTTTCTAAATCATTTTGTATTTATGTTTTAGGTTGTTTTTGTATTTAATTAGTATCAACACTTGCTTCACAGTAGCGTATTATATCTATTAATATTTGATTATTAATTGATTATTGATTATAATTGTAGTTAGTGCTCGATTATTACATAATTGTATTAAATAAGTAATTTCTGTTGCTTAAAATCAAATTGTTTTCCAGAAAACTCATTTGATCCAGTAAAGATAGCCTCAAAGTTAAAAGAACTGGGTGACGATTATGATGAGAAGTTTATTCAGCCACTTATCCGAAATGTCCAGAGCGCTCAAGGTGATCAGGTGAGTCTAGACTTTCCACAGGCCTGCTTATATGTAAATCAAGTTATCACACTCTTATTTTGTTTCTGAATCATTATTATAAGGAACTGTATAAGGCCACTGTGATTCAGCACTATTGTTATTTGTTTCGTTTTCTAGCAAAAGTGAAACTTCTTGACATTGGCAGAGTATGCACTATTTCCTGTTTCGGTCCAATAGATATTCTTTATATAACTTTCATGTCAAACACGTGATTGTGGGTTGTCTGCAAAAAAATGGGGTCAGAATTTAATCTTTTGCAATCAAAGTTCAAGTGCATACGGCTCATGCCAAACGCATACTTTGTGTATCCTGTAGGTGGTGAGCGTGTTTGCTGAAAGTGTGGAGAGTCTATGTCAGATGTGGGTTTTAGACAGGGCTGAAGTGGCTTCAGAAAAACAACTTCTGAAAGCTGCTGTCACGATCGGACTGGTTATGAAGAAGAATTGCCCTAATATGACCGGTGTGATTGAGACGGCTATGGCGGGATTTTTCAACAGCCGTCTAACCAGCTGGATTTCTCAGCAGGGTGGTTGGGTAAGAGACTGATTTTATCAAATAAACCAGAATTTTTATATCTGTTGCCACCACATATTTAAAGGTGCAGTAGAATGTAAAACTGTATTTACCTAGGCATAGATGAATAATAAACATGATTGTTTCTTTCTTTTAATGTAAACCTTGTGCATACACAAGACCGCTGAAGAACAGGCCAATCTCAACATAACACCGACTGTGATGTTACAGTCGTGATGTATGCCCCAAGATTAAATTACACATTAAAATAAACTGAACAAAATTATAAACGCAACACTTTTGTTTTTGCCCTCATTTTTCATGAGGTGAACTCAAAGATCTAAGAATTTATCTATATACAAAAAATGCCTATTTTCTTAAATATTGTTCACAAATCAGTCTAAATCTTTGTTAGTAAGCACTTATCCTTTGGCGAGAGAACCCATTCACCTCACAGGTGTGGCAATCATATCACATGTTTATTGCACATGTGTGCCTTAGGCTGACCACAATTGAAGGCCACTCTAAAATGTGCAGTTTACTGTATTAGGTGGGTTTGGGGGGTTGCGAAACCAGTCAGTACCGTATTTGGTGTGACCACCATTTGCCTCACGCAGTACAACACATCTCTTTTGCATAGAGTTGATCAGGTTGTTGATTGTGGCTTGTGGAATGTTGGTCCAGTCCTCTTCAAACAGCTGTGGGAAGTTGCTGGATATTGGCAGGAGCTGGAACACGCTGTCGTATACGCCGATCCAGGTGACATGTCCGGTAAATTTTCTGGCCATGCAAGAACTGGGATTTTTTCAGCTTCCGGGAATTGTGTACAGATCCTTACAACATGGGGCTGTGCATCATCATGCTGAAACATGAGGTTATGGTCGTGGATGAATGGAACAACAATGGGCCTCAGAATCTCATCACTGTATTTCTGTGCATTCAAAATGCCATCCATTAAACGCACCTGTGTTCGTTGTCCATTACATATGCCATGACCCCACCACTACCATGGGCCACTCAATCCACAACGTTAGCATCAGCAAACTGGTAACCTACACAATGCCATACACACTGTCTGCCATCTGCCCTGTACAGTGAAAACCGGGATTCATCGTAAAGGGGAAACTTCTCCAAAGCATCAGATGTCATCTAATGTGAGCATTTGCCCACTGAAGTCATTTATGACAACAAACTACAAACTACTAGACAAGCATGCGGATGAGCTTCCCTAAGACGGTTTCTGACAGTTGTCAGAAAGGTAGCAGGTAGCAGCTGTCCAGGTAGCTGGTCTTGATCTTGGAGGTGAAGATGATGGATGTGGAGGTCCTGGGCTGGTGTGGTTACACCGTTGCCGGTTGGATGTACTGCCAAAATCTCTGAAATGCCTTTGGATACGGCTTATGGTAGAGAAATTAACATTCAATTCACAGGCAACAGCTCTGGTGAACATTTCTGCAGTCAGCATGCCAATTGCAAGTTCCCTCAAAACTTGCCACATCTGTGGCGTTGTGCGGTGTGATAAAACTGCACATTTTAGAGTGGCCTTTTATTGTGGCCAGCCTAAGGCAAACCTGTGCAATAATCATGCTGTCTAATCAGCATTTTGATATGCCACACCTGTGAGGTGGATAGAGAAGTATTCACCAACACAGGTTTAATATGAGATTATCTTAACTTAGAACTATGTTACATTACGTTACTTTACACATACGTTACATTATTACTCCGCTCACTAGTACGGTTAAATCTTAGCCGTTGTACTTTGCTTCTTGGTTGTCCTATGATTTTTGTGTTTATCTTGTTTTTATTCATGTAAAGCTGCTTTGGAACAATTAAACAATTGTGAAAAGCGCCATGTAAATAAAATTTAAATCAATTTCATACTAAATGCAAATCTGAGGGTTGTAAATAGACATGTAAAACCTTCTCTAGATAATTTTTGCACTTAAAGGCGGAGTCCACGATGTTTGAAAGCCATGTTGATATTTGAAATCACCCAAACAAACACGCCCCTACCCCAAATAGAATCTGGACCTTCTGTTGATAGACCCGCCCCACACATACGCAACCCGGCATTTGATTTGATTTGATTGGCTATAAGTGTGTTTTGGTAGTCGGCCCGTCTCCTTTTCCAACGCGTTTTTCAAACATCGTGGACTCCGCCTTTAATTAAGCTACAAACCTTCTATGTAGATATTAACGAACAATGTAACATATTATTTTAATTCATTCTTTGGCACTTTTAAATTAATTCACCCAAATAGAAAAAAATCTTTCAAAATCATAATCTTTACTCAACCTCTTGCCACCCCAGATGTATATGACTTCTTTTATCAGTTGAACACTTTTATATTTTATTTAATATTTATAATATTTTATTATTCTGTGCTTAAAATAACAAAGCCCCAGAAAGCTCATACATACATCAAGTAATCCAAACAATTTGGCTGGTTTAACATACAGTATGTCTTCTAAAGCAAAATGTTGATAAATTGATAAGAGCCTTAACTAGTTTTTAACTTGGCCATGAGTTAAAATGACCATGGTATACGCCGGATAATTCCTTACTCTACACTGCTCAAAACGCAGCATTTTGAAAAGTCAATATCAAAAACCTTTGTGAAAGTAATAATAATTTAAAGGACCAGACTGTCTTTGCAAAGTTGGAATTTCCCCACATTTTATAAACATCCATTGTGCACAGCTGGCCTCGTACTTTCCCAGGTTCAGGAAACTGTTCCCCTTAAAATGCGCTGCTCATATTTCGTTTATACTGGAACAGTGTTAAAAAATAAAGACATCATATCTATGACATGGCAGCGGCGGTAACACTTTAGTGATAACTGAAGCCACACCCACTTCTTTGCGTATACATTTGGGCAGCATTATGTAAATATTCCCTCACAGTGACATAGATATGTGGGGATGTGTCTAATCTATACGTTTCTGCCAGGTCTGGATCAGTGATCTCTTATAGATATAATCAATTGTTTGGTTTTAGACTTTTGAGCTTTTTAACTTTGCAGATCTTATACATGTAGTTACATAAAGAAAAAGGAAACCGTATCATGTGATCCTTTTAAATACTAACCAGTAATGTTTTTTAGATTTTGATATTTGCATGTTGCAAATGTTAAACAGATTGGCCTAAATTATGTTTTTCTTTTTCAGGTGTCGGTTTCCAAAGGGAGCAAGTTTTAAGATGAATGTCCTTCTCTGAGACTGTTTATTTGGACTTCTGATTTAAATGTGGGATGAGTTAGAAACGTAATTTCCGGTGCCAGGATGATCTTTAAAGGACAATCACACGACCAGCAAACTAAGTGGCCATCTGATCAGCTGACTGTTATACATGTTTCCTCAAAAACAGAAAGTTGTGTTAGAAAATTCACTTGTTTCAGGGATTCACAGCCAAATGTACTGTATGTTTTAAAGTAAATTGTGTCTTTGTAATAGAATAGCAATACAATGTTTCTTGTAAATGATCTGGTGACTGTATTTAATTATAAATTATGCATTATATGTAGATTTGTGATATGCTGGAATGCTATTTAAATCCCTTTAAAATGAAACTTTTTAACAACTTTTACAGTATGTGTGCTATTTCTAAGTCATGCTGTGAACACTAGATATTTGTATGTGCATTTACTACACTAGATCAGATTATGGTTCATTAAAATGTCAACTTCAAAATGCATTAAAGGGAGGAAAAAGCGAATGTTTTGTATTGCCTTTTGTAAGTTATGAAGAAACAGTGTTTTTTAAAGAGGCTAGAAATGATTGACAGATTACCTTTTCATGTTTGAAAATGTTTTATATAACGTCACAAGGGGGCACCACTGTACCACATTACATCAAGTGTCTGCCTTTTATTGGCACTTTCCATGTATAAGGTGAATTTATAGTTTATTTATAGTCAATAAACGGTTTTTACCTTTTAGAAAATATTGATTGTCAACCATTGGAGATCAAATTAAATATTAATAGTGCGTTTATTATTTAGTGTTCTTGTAGCTCAGTGGTAGACTATTGCGTTAGCTGTGCAATAGGTTGTGGGTTCAATCCCATAAATTGAAGAAAAAAAAGATAAAATGTTGTAATGCAGCGTAAGCTGATGACGTCAACTGCAGGTAGATGCATAAATGAAAAGTTTGGTCGAAAACAAGATAACTCCGTTTAAAAAAAATCTAAACATGTTTTATTATGTTGTTGTTTTTTATTGTGCTACTTAGCTGTATTTTTATGAAGGCTTAAACCAAAACAAACCAACTGCAGTTTGCTTAATATTAATTGGAATGCAAAATCAAAAAACGAGATTTAAAAAAAATAAAAACGGAGTTATCTGTTCAAATGGAAATGTTTTTTTGCATGAGGTTTTTTCACCCTGCTATCAGATTTTGGAAATTTGAAAGTTCAACCATTTTAACAAGAACAGGGTATTCAGAAGCATGAAATCCAGAGATTCACGTCGTTAAATGTATAAATATGCTGCTTTTGGTGCATTTTACAGCGGCACCCAGCAGATGTCCTCAACATGCTGCGTTTAGTGTATCTCTAAACAGTGTATAGTTTGTGTAATCTAATATTTTATCTTTGCTGTAGTAGTCAGTGTAGTACAATAAAAACATCACAAAGTCAATTTTACTGCAACAGTGCTGGACACCTGAGGTAATTTTATGTAACGGACCTCAGCGTCTCCACAGTGCCTTTCATTTTAAATGCGCGTGCACTTTAGATTTGATTGGCTGTCTCTTTATCGTTCATCAGTTTAGCTCAGCAAGTGTTCCCAAGAACTCCACTATATATTCTCTTAAAAAAAAAAGATTTTTAAACTATATTTTTATGGTTATAGTTAACGTTATCAGTATAATGTGAACGGCCCTTCAACTTAATTTTTTTTATAAATTATAAAATATAAAATTTCTTGCTTTGAGTGAAAAAATTTAAGGTGAAAAACATTTTTAAAATTACTTCAATAGGTAACACTTAAAATATTCAAACATTTTCATAGTGAGAAACTTCAAATTTTTAGGCATTACTAATTAAAGTGATTTTTTAAGATGATCCAACTTTTACTTTTTACAGTGATACCTCTTAAGTCTCTATGCTAATGTGACATCATTTTTTGTTACATAGTTTCCCCAGACAAGTTGGCACACACTAGGAGGAAATTGAGAAACTGTAGTCAGCTGTACGTCTGCACAATATACCGTTACAGCATCGACATTGCAATGCCTGCATCTGCCATAGTCCCATTGCAGAACATACAGAGCCTTTTATTTCAAAGGAAACACCATTTTCGATCCCTTTGCCAGTAGTACACTAAAAAGATTTCAGATGTTAGAAGAAAATCACAGGTGTCTCTGTGAGAAAACAGTTAGCTACAGCACAAATTCAAGGCAGAAGTTAATTCCTCTAAAAGTTCAGTTTAAGAAGTCATCTGGTGAAGTCTTACATTGCAATGTTAAGGCCCCCCCCCCCCCCAGTATCATGCAGACAGCTGTCAAGACTTCAATGCTATTCATCTTACGGAAATGTGCAGGCCTTATTCGCTTTGATCTCTGCTTTAAGACCTATCCAGGAAGTTTACGAAAGGTCATTTAACAAGAAGTGCCACACAAGACATCCTTTATTTTTTTAAGAAGTATTGTTAATGATTTGGTCTAACTGTCGAAGACTGACAAGTCCTTGCTACTCTGCAAAGGTCAAGCCATTTAATAGATAAAAACAACCTTATTCAGGGCACACATTAAGCGCTACCACTTTCTCCAAGGACAATGAGTCGAGATGACGTGCAGTCAGCAAATCGAAACCGGGTGATTCACAATCAAGCTGTTAGGTGTAATTTCGCAATTTCAGCGAAACTCTGAATGTCTTCCTATATCACAATTCAAAGAAAGGCCTGAATGTAGATGCAGATGTGACAGTCCTCAGAAAAACACATAAGACCTGCAGATGTATCATTCAATCTAGATTTATTGGTGTTTCCTTCTTGTTGATTGTTTAAAGGGACATTCCACTTAAAAAAAATTCTCATTTTACAGCTCCCCTAGAGTTAAACATTTGATTTTTACCGTTTTGGAATCCATTCAGCCGATCTCCGGGTCCGGCGCCACCACCCCCAGCACAGCTCAGCACAATCCATTGAATCCGACCAGACCACCAGCATCGCGCCAAAAAACAACCAAAGAGTTTTGATGTTTTTCCTGTTTAAGACTCGACTCTTCTGTGGTTGCATCGTGTACTAGGACAGACGGAAAATTAAAAGTTGTGATTTTCTAGGCAGATAAGGCTACGAAAATACTCTCATTTTGGTGAATAATCAAGGACTTTGCTGCCATAACATGGCTGTGGCAGACGCAATGATATTATGCAGCAGCCAAAAATAGTCCCCTTTAGTATCTTTCGTAGCAGGGGACTATTTTCAGGCACTACGTAATATCATTGCGCCTCCTGCAGCCATGTTAAGGCAGCAAAGTCCTTGATTATTTCGCTAGAATTAGATTATAGTCCTAGCCATATCTGCCTAGAAAATCGCAACTTTTAATTTTCTGTCTGTCTTAGTACACGACGTAACTACAGAAGAGTTAAGTTTTAAATAGGAAAAATATCCAAACTCTTTGATTTTTTTTACGATGCTAATGGTCTAATCAGATTAAATGCATTATGCTAAGCTATGCTAAAAGTGGTAGCGCCAGACCCGGAGATCAGCCGAATGGATCCCAAAACAGCACGAATCAAATGTTTAACTCCAGGGGAGCTAGAAAATGAGCCTATTTTCAAAAAAGTGGAGTGTGCCTTCAACAACTTTTACCTCATTTGTTAGGCCAAACCATTCAGACAAAAACAAATACGAAAACATTCATCACGTTTTTCATTTGCCTTCCAGTGGATATTGTTACGACTATAATACAGTAGAGATGAGCATTACATCACTGGAACTTCGTTTTATACAAGAAAATTAAAATTGCAAACATCAGAAAGCATCTCCGTCATGTTTCTCATGCTAGACTGTTAAGACAAAGTGGGCATAGCTGCCTGTCTGACAATTTGACAAATTGCGTTTGTCGTGAAACACAACAAATAACATACACAGGACCAACAAGTCGGTCATATCTCATTCCTCTCAAAGGAGTCTCTCACCCCAAAACCATTTCCCCATTTCACAATCTTGTTGTCTCTTTTCAAGCAAAAAAAAGTGCGGTTGAGTTGGTTGGTGTTACCGAAAGCCACTTTCAGTTTATCTTAGCACTTTGATAAATGAAGCCTCTATATGATGGCGGCTTAAGAATGTGAGTCATGGCACAGTGTTAAATATCGATAAATATTTTCCCACACATCAAAATGCCAGTTGAACTGTGTGGCTGTGTGCCTTTACAAGGCAGTGTTTTCATTTATTTAATGGCCCTTCAATGATGGTGCATTACGGTCGATGCAACATCGACTGAGTAAATGTATTCTTCAAGCACTTTACATCCGATCCTTTAACATTTCTGATGGCCAAAAGCACGTATATCCGTCATCCTTTAAAAAAAGTTTATCTAAAATAAAATGTTTAAAAAACTTTTCACACAGGAACCCTGTTAGCATCAGATGTCATTGTGCCTCAGTCTCTTTTCTTTGCTATCTCTGCGGAGGTTCGGCCGATTGGCAAAATGTGTGACGTGCGTACAGCAAACGTACTGTTTCCAGATCTTAACAAAAGCATTCCGGAACTTCGTAATCCGGAAGGCGTAAATGATGGGATTGACGGCGGAGTTGCCGTGACTGAGCAGAATAGCAGTATAGAGCAGATATACTGATTTTTCACAAGTAGGACAGAAAAGAGTGATGCAGTTCATGATGTGCAGCGGCAACCAGCTGATGGCGAACAGTAAAAGCACAAGCGCAAGAGATTTGGCCAGCTTCAGTTCTTTTCCGTAATATCGAGTTGGGTCTCTCTGGTTGGCGGTGACCTTCTTATTAAGCTGCATGTGGATCATGTAGAAGATCTCGGCGTAGATGAGCAACATCACGACCAGGGGTGGCAGCACCCACCCGAAGAAGTTGAAATAGACCATGTAGTCCATACTGATGACGTTCTCAAACTCGCAGGTTATGAGAAGGTCAGGACCCGGAGTCTCGTTGCCCTGCCGAAGCTTCTCCAGGTTGTTCCAGCCCAACATGGGCGTAAGGCCGACTATGATGGCTATCATCCAACACAACAACACTGCGGTGCCTGCACGCCTCGGCGTCACCACTCTTTTATAGCTGTGGGGAAGAAAACTGACAATTAAGAAATGCTGACATAGTAAAAAAATTTAACAAAGGTTGGTGAAGCGCGACTAAAATTATTTTTGAGGAAGTGTCATTTAAAACATTACTCAATACCCTGCTACTTGCCTCCCATGGCAAAAAAAGATCAAAAGGGGGCAGTACCACTTTTAAGGGTCAGAATATGTACCAGTTATGTATAGATCTGGTACCAATATGTACTTCTGAGGTACTGTATGAACACTCTAGGTGCAAAGGTGTACTTTTTCAGAGGGTACCGCACCAG
Organism: Misgurnus anguillicaudatus; assembly: GCF_027580225.2. Lineage (NCBI taxonomy): Eukaryota > Metazoa > Chordata > Actinopteri > Cypriniformes > Cobitidae > Misgurnus > Misgurnus anguillicaudatus. The sequence continues at coordinate 13,167,701 of NC_073350.2, forward strand.
TGACAGCTAAGGACAATTTATTGAACATTTTTTGAGACATTGTGGGTTTTAGTAAAAATCCATTTCATAATTTAAATGCATGTCTGACATCTCCTAATGGGAGTTAAGCTGTGCCTGTGGAGAACAGTATGGAAAAACTAAAGGGCATGTTTGGGAAGGTTTACATTTAGATTCAGTTACAATCTTTACTCCGTAGAGTGCAGCGGGTCTTTTCAGACAACACAAATGAAGCTAGTGATGCATGCCCTTTACTCAGCTGAGAAGAAATTGGCACCAGTCAAACAACTAACTAACTATGCACTTGCTCAATGTAATGACCTCACATAAACATTTTAATTATGTCCTATAGGAATCATTCATATAAATTAAGTTCAGCTGCAATAAATTCTGCCCTTCTTATTATAAAATTAAGTGGTTATGTTAAATTAAGTAAAACATGGTTAATTTAACAACTTTTTTAACTCTTTGAAAATATTTCATACTAGATCTGTAGCATATGCATATAAAACGTGTAAAAACGTAGCTATGTTTACTTTGCTTATTGATGGCTCTTAAGGCAAAATGCTGACTTGCTTTGGTTGTTAGTAGGGCAGGCTGCTTAACGATTATTCGCAACAAATCGCATGCATTGTTTACATCATGTGTGTGCGCTGAGTAATATAATTATGTATATATAAAAACACATGCATGGATATATTTATAATACAAGAAAACGTACAAATATACATTTTTATATATTATATTTCTTAAAATTATACAAATGTGTGTGTATGTGTACTGTGTATATGTATCTACACACACACACACACACACACACACACACACACACACACACACACACACGTAAACAAAAACTTTTATTCTGCAAAAGATTAATCATTATGCAGCCCTATTTGTTAGTCACTTTGGATAAACACATCTGCTTAATGAATAAATGCAAATTGAAAGATATAATGGGCAGGATACGAAATAAGTTTTTTTATGGTTTGAAGGTGACTTTGAAAGTGGCTTCCTTAAGACAGCAATACATTCAGCATCCCAAGACAAACATCATTTTCTTTGTCAGAGATTATGTGAAAAGTCTATCATAAATCACAGTTTACAAAGACAGACCTTAAAATGTCATTAACAAATAAAAGATTTGGTCACTATAAACGATCTTAGTGTGAATTCATGTAGATTGGGACACTTTTGACATTGATGACTGAAAAACTATTCCAATACTTGATTTTTGTGATGTGGTGAGAAATATATTTGTTTATAAAAATTGAAAAAGCCTGTGGCAAAAATATTATATAAAAATTAAATATTAAGTAGCCTACGTTTGTTTTGCAAAGCTTTCCACAATCATTGCTTCAACTTTGAAAACACCTTCACATTCGTGATGACAGAAAAGCACCAGTCATCCATTTATAAAGGTCATTCAAAATAAAACACTGGGATGCATGAAAACCCAAAATGTTGATATTACCTCATCGGTATCTTGACCCTCAGATAGCGGTCGATAGCAATAGCCAGAAGCGCGAGTATTGAACTTTGCGTTAGGACGAGCACCGTGCACGCCACGAACAAACAGCTGTAGAAATGAGTCCTCAGTCCGATGCTTATAGTGATAGCCAGGGGGATAACCAGAGCCCCGACGGCAATGTCTGCAAAAGCCAGACTGACGATGAAATAGATGGTCGTGTCCCGTAGAGATCGGTTAATCCTCACAGCCCAGACCACCATCACATTTCCAATGACAGAGGAAAGGGCGATGAGCACCTCCATCCCAATATAAACTGGCGGCACTTCAGGCATCCTTGAGATTCGTCTGGATAAAAGACCCCCGTGCTTTTTAATGAGACTCCTGAAATATACAAACTGATCCTTGATGTGAAAATTGCTCCTTTATTATGGCAAAGTTACATTACGCAGGACGCAACCATAAGTTGGGATAATGGGAACGCGCGCGTTCTGTCCGAAACGCGTCCTCGACACCATTATCGCGATGTCCGGGTATGTGGTGCTCCACAGAAACCAGTATGAGTCACTTCAAACCCTCCACGAGCACACATCTGATGCCGGTTTATCACAAGCTACAGACGCGACACCTGGGCACGAGGTGATGGACACGGCGTCCGCATCTGGATTACGTCCAAAAATGTCTGTTCGGTAAGTGCAGTGAGGTTTGTCTTTAACTTTGAAACGCCGCCATAACACACCAACAGAAGCTATCACCGAGAACAGTGAGTGTTAAATGAAGACGCGAGCGACGTCTGCCACAGTTTAACCAATCACACGCTGCGCGAGGCAAGATGCGCGTGACACTTGATTAACGCCATAGTCAAGTTGTAATCACACACACAGAGAGGTTCCAGTGGTGGGGGATACTGTAAAATTTGGTATCGATCCGGTACCAAGCTAATACAGGGTCAGTTTTGCCGATACCGATACCAATACGTTTTACTTTTAGAAGCATTCACTTGAACTTACATTTTCCTGTGAGTGTTATTATTTATCAGATGAATGTAGCCTAAATCTGAGTACACAGAGCAGGGAGGAGCAACTTGTGCAAAATTAGGTGCATGGGAAATAGTCTTATATTAATATTACATAATTATTAGCTACAGTAGTAAAAAAAATTAAAATGAATAAATAAAATTTAAAAAACACATTTATCAATTTTTTATATGTCAGGATCGATCCTTTTCGATACAACCTTCCAACATTCGATTCTGAAAGCTGCACTTACTTACCTAACTACGTAAAATAATTTGAAAAAAAAAAGTTTGGGAAAACTTAAACAGGGAGCTTACACTGGTATTTAACCCACCAAATATTGACTATTAAAGGGGGGTTCAATGGTATTTCATGCATTCTGACTTATTAACACAGTTATAGAGTTGTTTCCTCATGCTAAACGTAGGCAAAGTGTCAAAAAAGCAGTTGGGCGTAGTACAGTGTATTTCTGTGCCGAATGCACTTCGCCAGGGTTCGTACAGGTTTCGGAAAGTTTTTTTTCAATTACAGATCCAGCTGACGTTTCAGGAGTTTCTATACGTATCACATCTTTTTATGGGCACTTCCCCCAGAAAACCCTGCCCACCCGTCAATCAGCGGGAGACGCTAGAGCTTACAAACATCACATCACACGACAGCTTTGTTTAATCTCAAAACTCAACAATGGCACGAAAGAAGAAGTGTGTTTTTGGATGTAAGGAGAAGACAATGGATATAGTTTATAATCCGGGGTAGCAGCGGAGTTTGCGTGGGTGTTTAATGCACTGAATTTCATTGAACAGTCCCATCCGAGTTTTGAATTGCGTGGGGTGAGTAAGACTTTTATGTTATGTTGGAAATAGGCGCGTGCATATTATATAAATGACACGAACGTGTAGTGAATCATACGTTAAACAGTGTTGTATAGTGTTGCATGACTCATACTCGCTCCTCCCGCGGTATAACTCCTCCTTCTTCATTTTTCGTACGTATCGGAAAGAATCGGTAAAGCTAATCTTTCTTTTATAAATCTGATTAAACTAAAGACTCTTCGGAGATATAAAGGATATAATACTACTCTATAGGTACTCAAGATCAACATAAGAAATGCAGAAACAGCGTGTGTTATGTGAGCTTTGAAAACTTTTGGTAAAAACAATTTTCATGGTGACATTTACATGGAATTGCTTACACATTAAAATTGTTACCAATGAAATATTAAATTTATATTGATTTAATGCCAATACTGTTTAATTGACTGGCTTAAGGGGGTCACACACCGGACAATTAGCTCAGCGCCGCATCGAGTCGCGTCTAGGACAACTCGGAGGTATCGTTGAACCGGAAGTGCACATTAAATAGCGCAAGCTTAGTCAGGTAGCGTCTACTTCAAAATGCAAAATAAACGTTAGCAGCCAATGTTAATCGTTAATGACTTGGGACAAATATGATGTTATTTAATGTTAAACTATGTGAGTGGCGTGACAGGGATTTGAGCAACTTCCTGAGTCATAGCTGGGCGCCGCGGACAGGCGCCACCTGTCGGCGCCGGTGTGCGTACACTCATAGAAAACCATGTGTTTGATTTTTTTAGAACAGTGCTGGGCGGCGCTGAGCTGCGTGTCCGGTGTACAACCTTCTTTATTTTGGCCATATTCAATTCAATAAAATGTTATTAATAAAGCGATTTTACAGTTGCAGTTTTTATGCAGTTTTACATTAATAAAAACAAGAAAACAGAAAAATCATAGGACAACAAAGTAGCAAAGTACAGCGGCTAAAATTAATCTATAGGCTTGTTCGACTTCATGTGGCGCCGCTAGAACTGACAGGCGTATAACGTCAAAGTACAGCTATTCGTATGATTTCTTAAATCATTCTCGTGGGACTTTGATGTCATCCGGCTATCGTATCTTGCGGCGCCCATTGAAGTCGAACAAGCCTCATAATAGTAAGCAGTTTTATCTGACACATGTGCGTTGTCGCGTTACACATCTGGTCGGAACTTTACTTCCGGTTTCTGTTTGTTTAATGGTCTGACTAGTGGCTAAAATGAATATCTCGTCGAAAATAACAAATGTTTCGGTTTCCTAAAGACAGGGGGAGACGGCGATCATGAATCACCACTACACTGAAAAAAATGATTCATTGAATTTAATCATTTAAGTGGTTGCAATCAATTTATTTAAGCTACATTTAAACAAAAGTTTTATATTTTAGTTTACATTACTAATCTTTTTTGTTTAAATGTAGCTTAAATAAATTGATTGCAACCACTTACCTTAAAAAAAAAAGATTAAATTCAATGAATAATTTTTTCAGTGTATGTGAAGGGAGGTATGGCAGCCGGTTTGTACTTAACATTGTATACGTTAAAGTAAACATTTTAAACAGCAATGTTAGCTCAGTGTCGTTTTTTATACGCTTTAGCTATAAAATATGAAGTTAAACTGCTTGTTGTTTATTTCGCTTGTTATCAGAAATAAAGTACTCTAAAAGGACTTTGTTGTTATTGATACTTAGCGAAGTTTACCGAAAGTTACGTGTGTTCCACAACAGGGGCTAGGTTATGTTGTTACTGCTGAAACCGTCTATAGGTTACTTAACGTAATTCTAAAGTTAGCTAATGTCAGCTGACTCCCAAGGGGTAAAAAAAAACTCCTTGGAAAGTCATTGGGCAAAAAAAACCTTGAAAGAGAGCCAGACATGATTCTTTAGCCGGTTTAATCAGATTTGTCACGTTTACATCTGGATGAAACTTAACTTCCGTGTGTCTGATGGTTTAATGGTCTGACTACTGGCTAAACTGAACAATGGAACAAATACCTTGTCGAAATTAAGACAAAACCTCAGATGAAGACATCAGCAAGAAGAAAGCGAATGTTTGTTTTCCTGTATAAAGACCACAAGAATTGCAGTCATTCCTCATGTATTTATTATCTCTCCAAAAAAAGAAACCAGAATGACGTCTGTTACCGGCACACTATACATTTCATTCACATTTTGAAGAGAATTGTTTGTATGAGCAAAAGTGGTTTTCACAGATGGCAGGAGCTTTTGCCCACACACTGGTCTTTCAATAAAGCCACTATCACAGACAACCAGAGCCTGGTGTGTGCTGACGTCCTTATTGTGCCCACTGAGAATGAGATTGAGACGGTGTTGAGCCAGATTTCTCCTTGCGCAGTCATGAGTAAAGACCCCAAACAGGGTTGTCATCGACCTTTATAGAGAAAGCACAGCGGGGCTGTTTGTAAGCAGACTAACACAGACACACATCATAAATTTGTAACAGGATGTTTTGCCTATAAGAACACATTGCCCCAATGAAATATGACAGTGAGCTACTGGCTTGTTCTTGCGTATCGGCTTTAGGACTTCTTATGTCAGTGCAATCCGTTGTGTGATTTAATTCGATGGGCATTTTAAATCATAGTGTATTAAAAGCATTATAGGTCTCATCAGAAAGGATCTTGAAAGGTCTGATGATTGGTTGCTTCCTCAAGCAGAAATTGAAATGGTCTGAAGGTGAGAAGAGAGAATTTTTGGGGATTAATTTGAAAGGCTTTCCGGGAATGGGAAGATAGCGAATTAGGGCTTTTGACATGCAGGAAATATGTTCATCGAACAAAATGCTTTGAGTCACTTGGTTATCAGCGACAAAAGGAAATCATCCCTACTACAATATATGATGTCTCTGTATCACGTAAATGTCAGAGGGGCTTTGTTTTGATCGTATTGGGGGATGTTAATGACAGAACCTGTGAAGAGGACCAGATATCGACTCTTTGTTTGTCTGACATCATTCAATGTCTTAATAGAGCGGTTGCATTTCATGCAATTTCTATAGATGATAGATGGTGTGCAATTTGAGCTTTTGTGCCTGGAATTTTCAGGTGATGGCCGTAATGGGTTGCAGTAATAGGTGATAATAAGCAGAGACTCTCTCTCACATTATTGAAGAAAACGAAGCCGCCTTTGAACTGAATTAACTGAGTTTATGGTGGATACCACCCTGAGGAAATTTTTATTGCTCGGAGGTTGCTCTTCTATAGCACTAGAGTGTTTTTTACCCAAGTATCAACGTAGTGTCAGATGTTTCTAATTGTTCAGGGAAAATAATAATAAAGCAAAATAGGAGAAAATTTTAAAATGCATTAAAAGTATGAAGACGTAAAATGAATGTAAAATAATATATAAGTAAAATTATCTGATGAGAAATGTTTGAATTCATATTGAATCTTTACTTAGATAGATATATTAAAGAGATCTCATCTGTGATTTCTTACGGACACTCTCAGATGTTTGCCAAGTATATGTTGAAAGTATATCTTAGTTTAAAGTCCCCCTGTAGTCAATAATGTTATCCCCTAATGTTATCATGAAAAACCATGAAAAATGTGGGTGCTGGCTGGCAACTTTAAAAAAAAACGCCAGCGTTTTTAAAAAAAAGTTGCCAGCCAGTGGCAGCATTTTTCATGATTTTCACAAAAGTTTAATGCCTTCCAGAAAATTTTCTTCTTAAATTATATAAACATACAACATAAGGAAGGAATAATTGACGACGACCGTTGAATTATTAGAAAAATAATGGGGCCACCTCGGGTGTGCATTATTTTTCAATAATTTAATGGCCCGCAGTCAATTATTCCGCTTATACTAGGGTTACCACACCTCAAGACATCGATCACATGATATATTTAAAGGAATTCGTCTGATTTTTGTACTTAAAGCGCTATTTTGAGTAGGACTATTTCTTCCGCGTCTCATCCAACGGCTGTTTTCCTTGTTCCAAAACATCATTTTAAAGCTGGCAATGGAGGCCAGAGCCGTTGATAGCATTCTAATGCAGTTATTAATGAAGTTATAGACCATTTCAACAGATGTAAACAACAGTGGTCCAGAAGCACTTCTTGTTTCTGTTTTTTAACACTAGATAAACGTTGGGATAAAATAAACCAACAGAACATATAAACCTGAATTAACTGAAGTTAAACAAACATCTTAAAGATAATAATATATGTGAAATAAAAAAATAACTGTCACAAACTGTAACAGGAAGTGTTTCTGGACCAGTGTTGTTTACATCATTTGAACTGGTCTATAAGAACAAAAGCGAGAGCGACAGAGACACAGAGAGAGAGAGAGAGAAAGAGAGAGTGAGCGAGCGAGAGAGGGCGAGCAAGAGATGGAGGGCGAGCAAGAGAGATTGTGTGAATGAGGCTACCTCTGTGGGTCTCTTAACAGCTGTTATTCCATCGGAAAATCGTCTGTCATGTTGTTTTTGTTAGTCTGTTATTACAGTTGACTATGCAAAGTTATATGGAACTGTAATGCAGTCATGAGAGCTGCCTGGAACTACATTCGCCGTGCATTTCCCAGAGAATAATCGCACAACTCAGAACGTTCATTAGCCAATCAGATTCAAGCATTCAACGGACCCGTAGTGTAAATCAGATGAAAGAACAGACACTCTGCTTTTAATCAAAAAAACTTTCATCCATACCTTCATTTGTTTTCTTTTTTAGGTTTCTTCAAAAACATTACATTTTAAGCAAAAAGCTGAGATAATTGCATTTTTGTGAAGGACTTTTGATTGAGATCAAAAGTGCTGAGCGATCCTCAAAACAGGGCGATACCTGGGGTATAATAGCGGTTTTGCGGAAAGCCGGAAATACTCTTAATTGACGAGTGAACTTGTCAATGGCGGGGAAAGAGTTAAGCATTATAATAGCATATGTAAAAGTTTTTCCTGTGACAGTAATTTCTTCATGCTTTAAAGTCATCATGAAATTAAATTTAAATGAATATGCAAATTAGTCCTGCCTCTATTTAATCGCATAGCTCAGACCATACGAATATGTAAATTACTCCCCACCTCCACTGTTTCGCACCACCTTGGACGATAGATATATATGTAAATAGATGCTACATTCTGCAAGTTCCCACAATGTATAAATAACTTAATAATATTTTAGCGCTGCTGTTATCTGTTAATAGCATTCAAACTGCATGTGTGAGCATCACAGAAGCAGAGCTGAAGAAGCTGTGCTGCGATCGTTTCAGCGTTGAGTATATGTGGCATCCATATATAACATCCATGACTCAACATCTGATCCACTGAACCGGGGCGATTTCAAACCGCGGAAATTTTTCCAAAAACTTTATGGAGAAAATACTCAGCAATGGTGTTGAATGAATTTGCACATGGTTTGTCTTAAAGTGTATGAAAAACACCATATAGACATATAAACAAATAAACAATAATAAAAACTTGATTTTCACCACAGGGGGACTTTAAAGGGTCAAATCATGCAAGTCATGCAAATTCTGATGGGAAAAGACCATTTATTAAAACAAGAATATTTGTAAAGTTATCATAGAAAACTAAATTTAGAAGTTTAACTAAATACCTTAACATTATAAGAAGATGCAAGAGAACAATAACACAAAAAGTGTGATATATTCACAATGTTTTCCACATTGTGTTGGCTATGTCAAGTATATTTTCACACAGCATCCATTCGACCACTTAAGTAACATTTTTATGTGGACTTACATGAAGCACCCACAGCATAACAAATATGTTTTTGAATAGGACCTCTGCAGCTTTTCCTAGATAACATCTTTTCAGTGGACTCTGCCTTCTGTCACAATAAGAGGAACGGTATTAAACCGCAGCCGTGCTTTTGAAATTGTTGTGAGTGCTGCATTTTTACAAAGATATCAGTCAACTATAAAACACAATCTGCATTTGAAATTCTTTGGGTGACCTTTTGAGGAGTATAAAGGTAGAGCGGTTTATTCCCACCTGATGATATGTTAGACATCTCTGTATGAGTGTATGAGTGAGACTATATGTGAACCTGGACCACAAAACCATAATTAAGATTTATACACCACCTAAAAGCTAAATAATAAGCTTTCCGTTAACGTTTGGTCTTTAAAGTTATCCAAATGAAATCTTTAGCAACACACATTATTAATGATAAATACATTTTTGATGTATTTATGGTAGGAAGTAAATATTTTCATGAAACATGATCTTTACTTAACATCATTATTATTTTTGGCATAATATAGTGGAAATATTGATAATTTTGACCCATGCAATGTATTGTTGGCTACTGCTATACCCATGCATTCAACTTATGACTTTTTGGTTTTGTAGTCTAGGGGTCACATATCACACTTTATTTCCTGTCATCTGAAACCCACACAGCATCACTTTGACCCGGTGGACTGCTAAAGAAAATATACTAAACCTGGAGCTGGTTATCCACCATATTATCCAAACGGCAGGCAGTTTATTTGTCTCTGTGCATGACTTCATGCATTCCATGTGGAATCACTCCCACAACAGATTTACTCAAGCAAGACTCAGTGGATGACACCCACACAGTTACACGCTCATGTCTGGAAGTTATGCTTACTTTTCTTTGGAGTTTGAACTCTTTGGGGTTTCCTCATACGCCTGGAATCCAGACATGCATGATTCATAGCATCATTTATTGATATAGGTACCATTGAAGAAAATATCCATAGTTAAAAAGAAATAGTTTTGATTTGATATTATGATCATTACTTTACGCAGGAAACCCGCATGCTGATAAAAGAAGAAGGGGTTGAATGTGTAAGCCACTTTGGATAAAAGCATCTGCCAAGTGCATAAATATAATTGTAGAAGTCCCATCATACGTTTTTTTTTATTAAGTGTTTTGTGCTCTGTTTAGCTTAGCATTGGACTAGCAGTGCAAAAGGTCATGGGTTTGATAAAAAATTCATACCTTGTAATGCACTGTGTCTATTTGGATAAAAGCATCTGCCAAATGTATAAATGTAATGCAATGTTTTATAACACAGTGCAATTTAAAAAAGAAAAATGCTTTGGTTTCTAAAACAAGCTGTTTTATATGTAATCAAGGCAACCAATCTCTTGGCAATTCACAGATGCAACACTTTAAGAAAGGATGTGTTTCGTGTCATCCTATTTAACATGTGTTTTTTTAATGTGTCATTTCATGTTATTTTGTGTTCAAATAAATAAAAGGGACAACACAAGATGTGTTAAAAGTGTGTTGTTCCAAAAATAACACAGAGATCTAGTTAAGGACAACACATTGTTGTCACATTTTATCACATTCGTTTTAAGAGTGAATATCTCCGGTGTTCATTTCCAGTTTGCTAACATGCACGCTATTTTATTCAGATTGTGTTTGCATTTAGGATCATTCGCTAGCATTATAAATTCTCGATTCAACTGATGCATTTTATTGCCTCCATTACTGAGGCTCTCTTAATGGATAATTCAAATGGTGCATTACAGTATAATGCTAACTGGTAAATCGTACACAATAAAAGACAGAGAAATGTTGTGCAGACCCTTAAACAAAAATACCTTAAGTGAGGTACATTTATAGTCTAGACTATGGGACTTTTCATGGTTTCCTTTATCCAGGGTCGCTTGTAGTAATAAACCTACCTCATTTTCTGTCTAAACAAAACTTGATTGTTTGTATTCGTCACCGCCCTTATGAAAATAACCATGGTTTTATTGTGGTAAAAGTGTAGTAACCATGTTTTTTGGTGTATTGATTACTACACTATACTAACCATGGTTTTTGAGTGGTTACCATGGTTTTACTACAGTTTTTTGGTTTTAACTGTAATAAAACCATGATTCATTTTCGCAAGGGTGTGTAGAAGAATGCATATATGTGCAAAGGCTTGTAGTGTTTCTTTACAAAGTAACATCGCCTTCTACTGGCCTGGCACACATAATTCAGCATTTTTAATCATATTCACTGATATGTATACACACACCTAAAGGATTATTAGGAACACCACACTAATATTGTGTTTGACCCCTTTTCACCTTCAGAACTGCCTTAATTCTATGTGGCATTGATTCAATAAGGTGCTGAAAGCATTCTTTAGAAATGTTGGCATTCTTTAGAAATATTGATAGGATAGCATCTTGCAGTTGATGGAGATTTGTGGGATGCACATCCAGGGCACGAAGCTCCCGTTCCACCACATCCCAAAGATGCTCTATTGGGTTGAGATCTGGTGACTGTGGGGGCCATTTTAGTACAGTGAACTCATTGTCATGTTCAAGAAACCAATTTGAAATGATTCGAGCTTTGTGACATGGTGCATTATCCTGCTAACAGTAGCCATCAGAGGATGGGTACATGGTGGTCATTAAGGGATGGACATGGTCAGGTTGGCCGTGGCATTTAAACGATGACCAATTGGCACTATGGGGCCTTAAGTGTGCCAAGAAAACATCCCCCACACCTTTACACCACCACAACCAGCCTGCACAGTGGTAACAAGGCATGATGGATCCACGTTCTCAATCTGTTTATGCCAAATTCTGACTCTACCATCTGAATGTCTCAATAGAAATCGAGACTCATCAGACCAGACAACCTTTTTCAACTGTCCAATTTTGGTGAGCTCGTGCAAATTGTAGCCTCTTTTTCCTATTTGTAGTGGAGATGGACCTGGTGGGGTCTTCTGCTGTTGGAGCCCATCCGCCTCAAGGTTGTGCGTGTTGTGGCTTCACAAATGCTTTGCTGCATACCTCGGTTGTAACGAGTGGTTATTTTAGTTAAAGTTGCTCTTCTATCAGCTTGAATCAGTCGGCCCATTCTCCTCTGACCTCTAGCATCAACAAGGCATTTTCGCCAACAGGACTGCCACATACTGGATGTTTTTTCCTTTTCACACCATTCTTTGTAAACCCTACAAATGGTTGTGCGTGAAAATCCCAGTAACTGAGCAGATTGTGAAATACTCAGACCAGCCCATCTGGCACCAACAACCATGACACGCTCAAAATTGCTCAAATCACCTTTCTTTCCCATTCTGACATTCAGTTTAGAGTTCAGGAGATTGTCTTGACCAGGACCACACCCCTAAATGCATTGAAGCAACTGCCATTTGATTGGTTGATTAGATAATGAGAAATTGAACAGGTGTTCCTAATAATCCTTTAGGTGAGTGTATATGTGGCTCTTTTTGACAGCGTTGTCGTGTGTGTTAATTTCTCACAAAATAACAAATATACATCTTTCTTATTATGTCAAGCTTTAAATGTTGTGGACAATGAGGGAGCTTAAAGTCAAAAAGATGGTGATGTTATAAAGCTACAGTAAAGAACCAGTCTTTTAGGGTCTTCATTACAGTAGTGACCAACTCGATGTCACACTTTTCAAATAAATCACAGATTGCAACAGTCCATCAATCACTGGGTAGTTTTAATTATAATCACGATCAGATGACATTAATCTTGTTGTTATAGAGCTTTAGTTATATTACCTGCACAAATTTCTTCCATTACACTATGCTATTTGTAACCTATGACATTGATCTTTTATTCATTAGCTCTAATAATAAACTGCATTACATGTTTAACTTTTTTTTGGATGGATTAATTAATAGTAGGGTATGAAGCACAGATTAAACGCTTGTATGTTATTCAATCATAAGGGAGTGTATGGGGATTGTGTACGGTTGTGTTTAGGTGTGGACCTTCATGCTTGCTTTTTCATCATACAAAATCACATCTTTTTAACATATTTTAAACAATTAATCATCCTAATAATGTATGCATCAAAATGTATAAAACTGACATTTTTTGTCTGTCAAGATCGAAAGCCCAAAGTTTTGTTTGTGAAGTGAAATCATTGGCATGTTTGAGATGCCAGTTATCATATTTTATATTAAGGTGAACTTCCAACTCAGTTTCAAATTAAAATCTCATCTGTTATTCTCTCTTTCTTTTATACCTTCCTATGGGAAGGCATTGATCTCTTGAGCTGCCGGGTGCTGACTGCTGATATTTGTCGTTGTTTGTTCTTCTCCACACAGTAATGGTTTCACGCATAGGACAGAGGACACTGAATGTAACACACACATATATATTATGGTCGGTCAGCTAATGGCAGCTTTTTATGACATCACAACGTAGTTGGGCCCATTGGTATCAGACATGCATTATTTTTGTCAGCTTTTGAATAGTGACTCACTGTCTTCTGTTCAGATATACATTTGTGAACCACATCATTGTTCAAAGATTATTTATTTTTGCAGGACGTCATGACCAAATTGCTCAAAACTTTTACATTATCTTGAAATTGTCCAATTGCACACTGCAGGTATGCCAGGTATGATCAAAAAACTTGACAGATATGGTCATTTCACATTTTATGTATAATGGCCAGGGGTGTCATGGGGGTTAGGGGTGTGAGGTAGGACAATTTGGACACTAATGGGGCCCCTAAAGTAGTTGTTAAGATAATCTTAAGTGTACTTATCCAGTGTTTAGTGTACTTAAAATTTAGGGTCTGGTCTGGTACATATTTTTAGATGCTTTTTTAGCACACTTTAGTCCATATTCGTCTCAAAACAGCGCAGAGACGTAAACTTAAATGTTCTTAAGATTATCTTATCAACTACCAAAGAAGAAATTTTAGTATATTAAAGGAAAACACCACCGTTTTTCAATATTTTACTATGTTCTTACCTCAACTTAGATGCTGTTTACACTTGGCATAAACATTCGTCTTCGTCGATCGGATCACAAGTGGACGACGTTAATGCCAGGTGTAAAGGTTATTCAAAACATTTTGAGCTCGTCCACTTTTAACCACTTTCAACTACATTCAGAGGTTGTCGAAAACCCTTTTGATAGGATTGCTTTTGTAGTGTAAACACACATGTGGTTGAATGTGTTCGAACAGCCACAGGACACCGCATTCTCTGCCCATTTATCTAATCTGAAATACTGAACACAATGGTTTATGTCTTTTCTGACTTCTGGCGCGAAAACGCGGTGTACAGCGCTATTTTTAGCCTTTCATTGATAAAACTAACCGCAGTTTCATTTTGCAAGCGTGTGAAAGTTGCGCGATCTTATTTCATCAATTGTGCTGAAAATTCAGAGAAAGCTCTTACATATACATGTACAAAACACTGTGCAGCATGTTTACTTACAACACAAGCGGACTCCGACATAATATTAGTTTGCGTCCATATAAACTCATCATTATTCTTGCTCGCGTTTAAATGACAGCAGAGACGCCTACCATCTCGACAGACCGCCCCCTCATAGTATTCGGAACAGAAGCGGGTGAAAGTGGACAAAAGAGAAGGATTTAAATACCCGGGGCCTGATGTATAAACGTTGCGTACGCACAAAATGGGCAATTTTCCACGCACATACTGGAACGTATAAAAAATAAACTTGCCGTAAATAAGTGCGCATCGTACGGATGCTCTCCACTGTGCGTACGCACTCTCTTTGAGCGGAGTGAAAGAACACAAACTCTGTTCTTCTTTTTATACACATTTTGTTTCAATGTTCCTGTTTCATTCATGAAGATCAGCACTCAAATTGCATCTTGCACCTGCCTATGAGTAGCAAATATTTAACAGATGAAAAGTATTGAAAAGACAAAGCCTCTGCGGTGAATGAGTGCCACACACATCTATCATGAACGCATCTGCGTGTTTGAAACGCAAAAGAGCTATATGAATAAGTCTTTTCTTCACTCATCAAACACTAAAGGCTAATGTTTCGTGTATTTGAGGAATGATAAGAAGTTTGTTAGTCTTTATCATCTAATCATAGACAAAACTGTAAAAAATAGTAGTGTTACTTTTATTAGGCCAAATGACAGAAACAAAACCGAGTGCCTACATTGTTACAATAAACTTTATAACCTGTAAGATGATGAAAAATAATGTGATGTACTAGGACATTTAATAATTAAAGTTTAGCGAGTTTATATGAGAAAAACACTTAAAAGTATTTAAACTCATTGTTTTTTATATTCTGGTCTCATTTGCTTACCTGTAAATATGCTTTTTTAAGGTTTGAACTGAACTTTTCGTTTGTAGCTACTGAACTTTTGTTTTTATATATCTTAATGCCTTATGGCTGCGCCACGTAATACATCATTGTCTTTATGTTTTATTATGAGAAACACTTAACGCATAACTTTTATATGCTGGGCTCGTCTACTTGCCTATAGCAGCCTATTCTCTATAAGGTAATATTGCAGTCTTAATGCATTGAGTCGCGTTCAATGGTATAATTGATGCACTTGCCGTCTGAGATAAAGACGAACATGACCCGAAACGATCTCCACCATCCGCTGGTCAAAAAACATTTCATCTCCCTCTGAGTTTGTTTTCTATTAAAAATTGTATGAATATAATGACACCTGTCTGGCCATATATGAAACCAGTATCAACTTTGACAATGCCAGTGTTTAAACAGTGTTTTTATAGTTTCATAAAAACCATATCACTGAAAAAAAACTATTCATTGAATTTAATCAATTTTTTTAAGGTAAGTGGTTGCAATCAATTTATTTAAGCTACATTTAAACAAAAGTTTTATATTTTATTTTACTTAACTAATCTTTTTTGTTTAGATGTAGCTTAAATAAATTGATTGAATCATTTTTTTCAGTGTAAGGCAAAAAATGAATTTCTCTGGCCAAAAGTATATTTTAAATATATGCTAAATAAGTTAATTTTATAAAGTATTTTTTTTTAAGTTGAAACAACTATTTAATTTGAACCTTTTCTGTTTTGTTTACAGGTTCGTAACAAAGTTTTTCTTCTAATGCTTTAAAATGTATTTACATATTTCAAAATATATTTCAGCAAATATATTTTCTTGGCATTTTTTGTATATTTTGAATTTAAAAAAATATTTTTACGATATTTTCCTTGCGTTTTGTAAAGTCAATCCATATTAAAATGATATGCAGACCACATTATAAAACTAAGGGTTGTACGCTCCATATATGGTTGTTTCGGGGAGGAGAGGGGGACGGGATGCACGTACGCACAATCTTTCGCTCACTGGGATTTATGAATGGAATTTTGCGCAGTTTCTGGAGTATGCATGATTTTATAAATCTGAAAACTTTTGTGCGTACGCAAATTTTGCCTTATGTGTGTACGCACACATTAAGGATGGAATATACGCAAAGTTTTATACATGAGGCCCCTGGTGTAAACGTAATGTGTCTCTCTCGTCTACTTATGATCCGATGGACGAAAACACATCTTAATACAAAATGTAAACAGCCTCTTAGATGAATTAATACACACCTTTTTTCAATGCGTGCACTTTTAATCTTTGTACAGTGCTTCTTGAATGTGTTAGCATTTAGCCTAGCCCCATTTATTCCTTAGGATCCAAACAAAAGTTTTATTTTGTGCCACCATACTTACTCATGTAACTACTCATGTAACAATCTTTAAATAGGGAAATCATGAAAGTGTTTGATGGCTTCTAAATTCCTTCCTGTTTGGATCCTAAGGAATGAATGGGGCTAGGCTAAATGCTAACACATTCATGACACGCTGTACAAAGATTAAGTGCACGCATTGAAAAAAGATAGGTATGTATTAATTTGTCGAAGTTTAAGTAAGAATATAGTAAAATATTGAAAAACTGTGGTGTGTTCCTTTAATTACAAAATTAGTGCATGAAAATAGAGCACTTTATGTACATTATGGAAGTGTACTTTTTTGACCTGCAATGTATTTTTATGATGAGTTAAATATCTGTTCTTACTGTTTATCTAGCAGGTGAATCTACCAAAAACATACCCAGGTAATCCCCCCAAGTCTTAATAACTCATAATAATTTCACTGATTTATCCATCCATGCATAGTATCAGATCCCTGTGTTAAAGCAGGGACCAAACCTTCACTATATCTCCAGGTTGTTTACAATACAGTAAATCCTGATATTGCTTTAAAAAAAACATCCAGATTCTTCTCCTACCCTGGGCTTCTGGCCTATCCTAATGTTTATGAGACCTTCATATTAAAAAGGTTTTAAGACCATGAAAAAATATTTCAGTCAAGTGCCCTAAAACTTTTGACGGTTGTTTACTGTAGCCTACTTTTAAACTAAGTTTGGTCATTACAGAAAATTGAGTGCGGCTGTGGTTAAAAATGAATACCATAAAGGGTTTTGCTTTTGATGCATGTGTGTCCAAACAGCATGTGTTATATTTGTGTTTTGATTGATCACTAAAATGTGGAGTTGGTTTATGGAAGCAATAAGCCGGCTGTGTTCTGTCAAGCTTCGGTAATCATTGAGCTCCATTTACTCTCAGATGCAAACTTTTTGGCAGTGTTGACAATGTTATCTATCACAAATTCTGGAGAGCTTTAATGTATCATTAAATTAGCATCAGATAGGCGTGCTAACAGCATATTTTTTAATAAAGTCTGTATGATTAAAATTTCTGTCCTGCAAAATGGTGCCAAAATCATTATCAATGTTAACATCACATTATAGCCATTGTTGGTCTTTGACTAAAAAAATTGAAAATTCTAAAGAATACAAAATTTTTGTAGTTGGCTTCTGACGTTTTAAGGCTCAGCACTTATAGGTACTTCCTTCCCATAGCATACAACCTTGTTTTGGAGGATGATTTTTGTTAATGTCACACCTCGGCAGTCAAGCAACAAAGCCAATACATCACAAATGGCTTTTCGCATAAACCATTATACTCATATGTCCAGTTGGAGAGAAACCAAACTCAACCAATCATCTGTCAGATGGGAAATTGTGCATCGTAATAATCCCTGACGGTATAGGAGCCAGACCTATTGAAAGTGACATTTCCAACCATGTGCTGTGATTTTAGGAAGGGATGCGAAGGAGTCGGTGGAGGACTGATTTATCACCCCGTAAATGAAGAGACTGATGGCACCTGCTTGCCAAAGGCGGACACATCTGCGCTCCATCCGAACGAAAAATGCCGAAAAGGTCATGATATGAGTGTCAGCTGATGGGTTGGGAACCAAATATGGATCGGAGGTTTGTTGTAATAGGATCACAGAGAGTAGGGGAAAAAAGCATAGAAAGAAACAAAGGAGGTGGAAAGCCTTGCCGTAGTTTTAGTTGTAAACATCAGACTCTGCCGTTTTTGTCTACCACATAGTGGCAGCTATAGCCAAATTTGGCCGAATGTCATATGCCATCATCATTAAACTCCAAGAATAGAGCTATATAAGGTGAAAGAAAATACGACCCAGAGTAACATTCAATTCTTGTTTACATGTGAAAATAATAGCAAGCTACAATCTGTTTTATGTTATGAAAAATTGGCTGCTGAAAGCTTGAAACTTTAAAATTAGCTGACATTCAGACTGTAGTCTTATTTCTGGTGCTGTTTATGCACTTACAAAAGTTTCGTTTTGTATGAGAAACTATTTTGAAAATGTGTTTGGTCTGCACTTGACGTCCAGTAATATGGAGGACCACAAGAGTCATGCAAAATGTAATAAAGAACTTCGATATTTGGTAACTACCTGGACAATAAAAATGGCAGTGAATAGATTTGTTTAAAAATTGATTAATTAGTCTATGGATAAATAGACAAAGTTACAAAAAAGTCATTATGTAACATTTTATTAGGCAATAAAAGTGAGACTATAAAAATAACATAGAAATGAAATATGAATCCATTAATAAATAGTTCAAAGTAATATAACAATTTACAAAAACAAGATAAAACACTCAATAAGTTCATCATTCCAAATTGCATTTATAAATTCTTAACTAAATAATGGAATTTCAAAATGTATTTCAAAAAGCGATTTAAGAAGAGAGATAAATAGCTGGATTTATAAATTGAACTACAAATACAGGTTTAAATTAGGCATTTGAAGGGGCGTTTCTGTTTAACATTTCTGTTTTCATTTCCCGACGATTCTCCTTGTTCTTTTCGCTATTCGATTTGCTTTTTGTTTTAGCCTCATTTAGCTTTTCCGTGACTCCCTGGGTCCTTGCAAATGGTCAAATGAGAAATGCAAATTAGCTATGGCCAGGTGGATGTAACAAGCTCGCTGATTGGCTCTGATTGTACGTCATGCACAGATTTAAAGATCTCGGATAAGGACCCAAGGAGTCACGGAAAAGCTAAATAGAGAGGCCAAAACGAAAAGCAAATCGAACATTAAAACTTCTAAAACAACAAGTCTGGTGGTGGTGGCCTAACTGTGTGCTTTACACCAGATGCAAGTTCAACGATTTGCGTGAGTAGATTACATACAAAGTCAATGCGTCCTTGCGTGGGGTGATGCGAATGGCGGGATATGGGCGGCGCAAAATACGCGCTATTCGCCTCAAACGCATCTTCACCCAAGTTGAAAATATTCAACTCGAGTGAAAAATCTGCATGACACGAAGTAAAATCCCGTGAGTAATTTAGAGCAATTTTACTTTAGGTGAAAAAAAAATGTTTTGAGTGTTACCAATTCAATAATTTTTTTAAGTTGATCAAACTTTTCACTTTTTACAGTGTACATATTTTACAAGTTGGCTAATTGATATGAATAGTGAATTGTAAAAAAGTTAAAAAAAAATGTAATAAACAATACACTGTATAGAAAAAGTTGGTTAAACTTAAAGGTGTAGCGGAGGATTTTCTCGAATTTTAGAAAATAACCGCCTTCACCACTTTTTTAAAAAATGCAATTGCACAACACTCCTAGGAGGACCAATAGTCTTGATGATCCACCCGGAAAAAGAAAATCCTCCGCAATACCTTTAAAAATGTAAGTTATCTGGTTGCCTAAAAAATTTGAGTTTTTTTCTATTTTTAAGTTAAATTAATTAAAAATTTTAACGCAACCAGGTAACTTACTTTTATAAGTTGAACCAACAAATCTTTTTTACAGTGTAACAATACCCCCTAATCCTGCCCCTAAACCAAACACCACTGTTTCTTCGGCAAATAAAATGCGAGAATTACGTGCTGGGTTATATGAAACAGAAACTGCTTTGCTGCTCCAGGGTTGCGACAACAAAACAACAACTAAATTGCATTATCACCAATGTATTGTTCCCTGATCATGAAAGCGTCTTGCATTTAAAAGAGTTTCAAGGGTTAACTCATAGGTTCTGTGTATTCTCATTGTGATTCAAATCAGGCTAAAGGCGCAGAAGAGACCCTGTTACCCATGTTTATCTTGAATCTCCCTTGAGACATCAGCATCAGTTAGATGAGAATGAAATGAGATGTCTTCCATTCACATATCTATTATTTTGATTAACCGGACTCCCAGGATAGAAGCCGTATCCGAACAAAAACAGTGTCGTTTCTTGGCCTCCTGCACCTGTGTTTTAGTCATGGAAAACCTGTTATGAGTAAACACATGATGCCGAAAACAAGCCCAATTTTAATTTGAGATATAATGTATTGTTCAAACATAGATATTCCCTTGAGTTTGTATTCACTGCATGGTTGTCAAACTGTCAACTCTTCATGCTTATTAATATGCTTAAGCCATCTTGGAAAAAACTTGCAGCTTTTTCGTTGTTTTTGGTTTGGGCCATTGCCTCCACAAATGTCGATCCTGCATTGCAATACACATTTATTTGATTTTTTTGGACAAAGCAGTACACTGGGGCAGTACCCTTTGAAAATATCCTAATATGTAACATTTAGGTACATTTGAGGTACTAATATGCACTCTTTGAAGAACTAATATGAACGCTTTAGATGCAAATATGTAACTTACTTTTAGAAAAAGTATCACCCCAGTGACAGCTATAGGGGCCATTTTTGACCACTTTTTCTGACAGAGTAGTAACGCTACTGTATAAGGTCAAGGGTTCAATTCCCAGGTGCAGACCTATATATCTTTAATGCACTGGATCTGCTAAATGCAGAAATGCAATCATAGTTTGCTCTGAAAGGCAGCACGGGCCAACATAAATGTATCTAATAGCTTTAAAAATCCATTAGTGTTGGATTGCTGAGGCAGTACTGTATGTTCATTGCGCAGAGGCATATTTGATCCAAAACAATGTCATTATGAAGATTAAATCTGAAGATGAGACCAGACCAAAAGTTTGTAACAAAATATTTTTATTAAATAGAGACTGGGGCAGTTTCCCAAACAAGGTTTAGATTAATCCAGGACTATTTTAGTAAAATGTATTTAAGGAGTCCTTGCTTTTTCAAGCTTTATAATGATAGAAAACAGGGATCAGGGAACAACTTTTGACTTTGAAGCCCAAAAAAGTGCACTCATCCTTCACAGAAGTAATCCACATGGCTCCAAGGGGTTATTAAAGGGATAGTTTGGCCAAAAATGATATTAAACCCATGATTTACTCACCCCAAGCTGTCCGAGTTGCATATGTCCATCGTTTTTCAGACAAACACATTTTCGGATATTTTAGAAAATATTTTAGATCTTTCAGTTGATTAAATGTAATATTACGGGGTTCAGCCATAGTCCACGACCTTCAAGTCCAAAAAAAGTGCGTCCATCCTTCACAAATTAAATCCAAACGGCTCCAGGATGATAAACAAAGGTCTTCTGAGGGTAATTCGTGCGGTGTTGTTGTAGAAATATCCATATTCAAAACTGCATCAACGCAACTAACCACCCTCCGGTAGCGCCGCCATCTTAGACTCAGGAGAGAGTATGAGCGTAGTGTACGCACTTTTCTTAGTGACGTATGACAAATTCGGAGGGCGGGGGGACAGAGCAGCAGCAGAGAAACCTCTGTACGCTGCGTAAGCGCTCATCCTGAATGCGGATGAGACTAAGATGGCGGCGCTACCGGAAGGTAGTTAATTACGTTAATAAATTTTAAATATGGATATTTCTACAACAACACCGCACGGATTCCCCTCATGAAGACCTTTGTTTATCATCCTGGAGCCGTTTGGATTTAATTTGTGAAGGATGGACGCACTTTTTTTGGACTTGAAGGTCGTGGACTATGGCTGGACCCCGTAATATTACATTTAATCAACTGAAAGATCTAAAATATTTTCTAAAATATCCGAAAATGTGTTTGTCTGAAAAACGATGGACATATCCAACTCGGACAGCTTGGGGGTGAGTAAATCATGGGTTTAATATCGTTTTTGGCCGAACTATCCCTTTAAAGGTCCTTTGTGGGTAATCAATGTGACATTGTAAGAAAATATATATTTAAACTTTATAAACTATAATAACTAGGTTCTGGTAACAACGCCATCTTGGACTCACACAATTAAGACTGAGTAAATCATGGGGGAATTTCGATATTTGGCTAAACCATCCCTTTAAGCCCTGTCCGGGAAACTGCCCCTAAATGCTCACTTTAATTTCAATCGTTGACTTGACTTAAAGATATCAAGGATATGTTTTCACAGAAAGTTCTTTATGTGTAGGCTGCTTATATGTAGAAAACCACTAAATCAAAGAAAATCACTAAAATATGACTTTTAATAGAGTGGGTTATGAATGGTCAGTTTCATACGTTGTTATGAAGCAAGACAACACAATCGCACAAGAAAAACTCAAGTGCTTATTCTTATTGACGCATTTGGACATTCCGCATGATGGTAACAGTCAGTTCATCCTGGCTTGACATGAAAGGATTATTTCATCATAAATGATAAAGCAGCTGTTTAGACTTCCTGTAGACTCAGTCCTCCAGAGAACATCATATCCAATAAAAAAGCACAATAATTTACTGTCTGCTCACAGTGCACATATTTACATGACATTTACATAATTATAATTTTTTTTTCAGAACAGAACAAATGTGCCACACGGGAAGAAGATGCAGATGTTGTGTTTGTCATTGTGTGTGTGTGTGTGTCTGCATGCGTGTGAAATTAGAAGTACTGTATATGGTAAAGAATAATGCATAATATCTGCAGGTGTTAAAGAAATAATGTTAAACACACAACACTTTTGAAAATAAAGGTTCCTAAAGCATCGGTCTTCAGCCCAGTGCCAACCCCAATCAAACCTGCTAATCAACGGTGTTGGTGAACAGTTATAAAAGTAATGCATTACAATATTAAGTTACTTACAAAAAAAGTAACTAATTGTGTTACTTAGTTACTTTTCATGGAAGGTAATGCTTACGTTACTTTTTAGCAAGGCTTTGAACCGGTTCACGAAAATGAAACCAGAAACGTTTGATGTTTTGCAAGGAACAGAAACGAAACCAGAAACTTTCAAAAAATATATGTTTCAGAACAGAATCGTTGGTTACCGGTTAATACCGTAATTTTGTTTTCGTTCTTTGACAAGATTTCTGTGCAATACTCGGTGAAGTTAAATTCCGGTCGTCGTTGACTCATCGGAAAAATGAGAAGCTTGCCACCAGCAAGTAGCCTACTCAAGCCCAAGTCTCTAATGCTCAATCATAAGAGGTAAATATTGTAGGCTACCAAGCATCTCAAAATGTTTGGTTTTTTAATACTAATTAGCGGTGTAACGGATCGCAGTTGATCGGTACGGATCACGACCCACAGTTCGCCTCGCATGCCATTCGTGGATTAATACGCAAATTTAAATAGGGTGAAAGTTGATAATTTGCACATGTTTCAAAGGCTTGCAAATGTTAACACTTAAAGGAGCATTTCACCCGTAGAAACATTAATCTTTATTGAAAGTGCGTCATATTTGTAGTCGAAATGTAACATTTAGATTAGATTTACAATTTGGTGCCTATTTGACCGAGAAAAGGGGTGCATAGTCTCACCCCCTCAACAAAGATATAGCACTTCCTTCTTTCAATGATGCAAAATGATGCTTTTTACATCAATGAAAGAAGGAAGTGCAACACTGAAATCTGTATTTCTCCTGTCTCAGCGGAAACTGAGGAAGTGATGCATGACCATTCAAAAACATGACTGGGGATCTAACTATACAAAGCTTAATGCAAATGGGTGAAGTGTCCCTTTAAGTGATTTTAAACAATTTAACCACAAAAATGCGCTAAAGTGAGCAATTTTCTGTATGCACAGATGCCCAGAAATGTGTCCGGTCCAACTCCAATCAAACGGGATTATCCCTATACCCTTCAAAGATCAGAACTCTTGATGTATAAACTTGAGAGAGAGTTGCGCTACTGTGTCTCATACCGTAGTCCATTAAAATACATTTGGTGAATAATGCACTGAAAAACAACGTAATTTTCACTTTATGTGGAGCGACGGTTTATGCTGCATTTTCTTCCCGAAGCGTGTTTGAAATTCATCCTCTGTCTGTGTGTGCGTGCGTGTTTAAGTGCACTCAAAAGTGCATACACGGAGAGATGCGTTTCAAAAAGCAAGCGAACAATCTTTCTGTTCTTGACCGGACACATACAAACAAAATGATCTCAAAATACCACAGTATTCTTTTTTTTAATACATTTGTTTAAGTTGTTGTCCAATAAACGACATGGAAGAAATAGTCCTTGTCTGAATTCATGTATAATGCTGAGACAAATGTAGGCATGTCAGAATTACAGTTATGCCGCTTAGCCTTTTTAGATGTTTGATGACAAGATAGAGACTTAAGGAAGATTATGTAGATTAATAATTTAAGTTTAATGTCCTAATGATGAGCCTACTTATTTGTATGTCCCACAGCGTTATTAACCAGTTTGGGAACTTTATTTTTTTATTATAACCGGTTCAGGAACGTCAATTTTAGGGTTGAACCGGAAACGTTAAAATATTGTTTCTGTTCGGAACAAACCAATTGGGAAAAAATCTGGTTCAAAGTCCTGCTTTTTAGTTACTTTTAGAAAAAGGTACGGTTTAGAAAATACCTGTGTATGTGTGACAGGGCCTAAAATAGTTGTCCTTTAGGAAACCTATTCCTGGAGGGCACCTATCCTGCAGATTTCAGTTCCAACCCCAATCAAACACAACTAAACTGGCTAATCAAGTTGTTCAGGGCTGTACAGCCTTTATTGTATTACAGTGTATGACATTTATAGGATGGGTGGGGTGGTAACTTTTTAAATTTAAATTAATTTGTGTAAAAATAGTGTTTGTTGTTTTGCTTGTATATTTTGTCCATATGTGCAATGGAAGAAATAAGCTAGATGCATGCACAGTTTAATGCAATAATCAACATGCATTTGTGTACCTAACCTGTTTAATTTTCAGCAAAATAATTAAGGCTGCAATAATGTTAATTCTGCTATTATTGCATCAAATCTGAATGTTTATCACTTAAGGACTACTTCTTACTTAATAATGCCTCTCTTGTGACATCGTGACTATTAATAAAAAATCATTATTATGCAATGCAATGACCATTCCAGTAAACATTGCGTCAAACAGAGCCAAATCATTTCTTGTTGAAACAAACAATGCATGCCGTTAAAATGATGTGGTCTGATATCAGACACGACGGGTAGTAATTTCTAAAACAAACACATTATATTCAAACAGCAGACAAGCCTATGCCCCTAACATACACTGAAGGCTGAGGTGAGACATTGCCCGAGCTATCAGGTTGCAGTGGCATCACATCAATGGGCTTTGACAGCTCTGTGAAAGGACGGCCCTGACAAAATGTCTTGCCAGTTCATCCATTTGTGTGCTGCACAAGAGCCTCTGTGCCTTACGTGCCCAGAATTCTCTGTGACTGTGCCGGACTGCACGTCTCTCCACTACTACTACTGTCCGAATCATCCTAAACAAAACTTTGTCAGTATTGGCAGTATTTTTTCTTATTAACTTTCAGGGGAAATATCTCAAATGGTAATATCAGTTTTATCAATCATAATAACGAAGGTGAATAATGAGCTCATTAAATATGTAAATAACAATTTCGTCCAAATCGTTTGGCAGCTTTGGTGCTGCATAGATCACAATCAAAAATGCACATTTTGTCTTTCCAAATACAAATTGTGATCATGTGCTCAGTTGGTTGAGCATTTCATTAGCAGAACAAAAGGTCAAGGGTTTGAACCCAGGCGACACACATACACATACACATAAAATGCATAGTTTGAAAGCACTGTGAGATAAAAGAATCAGCAAAACCAGGGTTGCCCAAACTCGTTCCTGGAGTACACTGGGAAGTTTCTAGTATGCTTACAGGGCTGGAGCTAAACTCTGCAGGACGCCGGCCCTCCAGGAATGAGTTTGGGCACCCCTGCATTAAATGCATAAATGTAATGTTGTTGAAATACAAAGTAAGCCCTAGACACCATTGCTGTGTCAGAAACTGTTCACTTGTTCACTTCTTAACTATTCCCAATAGCAAATGACATTAAAGTCCACTATATAAGGAAGAAGTGAATGAAAATGAATGATAGTTACAGTGATGGAAATATTGTGCTGAAGGGATTCGCTATAAACCTAAAACTTACTAAACTTGTGAGGCTTTATAGAAAATTAATTTTGTACTATTTTTCACATTTGCTGTTTGTACTATTTAATAGTTGAAAATAAAGAAGTCAAAAACCACATCTTATTATGTTTATTTACTATTATATGTGTTTATTGATGGTATATGTAAAAAAAATTTATTATATTTAAAATAAAAGTTACTGTCTATAACATTTATTTACTCTTTATATTTCAAAGGGGATATTTCACAAGACTTTTTTTAAGATGTAAAATAAATCTTTGGTGTACCCAGTGAATGTAAGTGCGGTATTTTGAACTAAAAATTCATAGATAATTTATAATAACATGTTAAAATTGCAAAAATGTGCCGTTTTGGGGTGTGTCCTTTAAAATGCAAATGAACTGATGAAATGCAAACACTGATCAACATAATGTTGAAATAGAAACTCAATTGTGCTGTCAACTATTCTCTCTCTCTTTATTTCTCTCTCTCTGTCTGTCTTTCTCTCTCTCTTTATTTCTCTCTCTCTCTCTGCACTAAATAGCAGTGCCGTGGTTGGATAGTGCAGATTGGTATTATTATAGACGGTTTCAGGAGTAACAGCATAAACAAGCGGCTTTCGTGGTCAACATGTAACTTCCGGTGAACTCCCCTAAGAATAAATAACAACAAAGTCCTTTTAAAGTAGTTTATTTATATAACACGCAAAATAAACAACACGTAGATTACCTAGGAAGCCAAAACATTTGTTATTTTTGACAAGGTATTTGTTTAAGATTTCAGTTTAGCAACTAGTCAGACCATTAAAAAAACAGAAACCAAAAATAAAGTTCGGACCACGCACCTGCGTCCAATTAAACAGTCTATAAAAGATCCCCTTTTGACATCATAAGGGGAGCCAAATATCAATGACCTATTTTTTTCACATGCTTACAGAGAATGGTTTATCAAAACTAAGTTACTGGGTTGATCTTTTTCACATTTTCTAGGTTGATAGAAGCTTTGGGGACCTAATTACACTGAAAAAAATTATTCATTGAATTTTATCAATTTTTTAAGGTAAGTGGTTGCAATCAATTTATTTAAGCTACATTTAAACAAAAGTTTTATATTTTATTTGACTTTACTAATCTTTTTTGTTTAAATGTAGCTTAAATAAATTGATTGAAACCACTTACCTTAAAAAAATTGATTACATTTAATGAATAATTTTTTTCAGTGTATAGCACGGACATGAAAAAGTCAGATTTGTGTCCCCTTTAAAAGTAAGTATATATAAATAATTAATTGTGTTTACTGTGAGTATTCTTTAGCTGATACCAATCACCCATGTGTTTTATCACTGGTAATAGTGAGTTATGGTCTGGGAAAACCCAGACAACTTCCGGCAAATTTTGATTTGCTTTGCAAGTAGTCTGGCAAAGAGGCCATTCAAGCGCATTTCTAATGCCGAGAAATCGCGGCACCAATCAGAAACGTTGGGGCGGGCTTTACACAATGACGACAGCGCAGTGACGGTGAAGCAGATTTTGTACAATACAAACATGGATGCCACCGTAGAACATCACTCGTTCGAATCAGCTATCGCGTATTTTTTAAGCGATTTAAACTTTTCCTTTTCGTTAAAACTCGAGCAAAGAACAACACTCAAAGCCTTTATATCTAAAAAAAGATGTTATCGCTGTCTTACCGACTGGATCCTGCATACGTCATCTCCTGTGATTGGTTTTAGGTCTATCCAATTGGACACAGAGGCATTTGAGAGACATCCATTGATGACGCCCTTTTGGATATGATTTGTCTATGAAGCTTTGCCAGACCATAACTCAATTACTACTGAGAATGGTCTGGTTTTAGCCAGGCTTAGTGAGTTAGTGAGTGAACATTAAATTAGTAGTGAACAAATGTAGAATTTGGAACACTACCGCACTACAAAATGGCCGACACCCTACATAATGCACTAGGAGATGGGACAAATTTAATGGCTAATGCATATTAAGTTTATACATACACATGTTGAGGAAGGGGTACTTTGGCTTCTCCAATTCACCTAAACTGCATGTTTTTCAACTGTGGGAGGAAACCGGAGTACCCGAAGTAAACCCACGCTAACACAGGGAGAACAAACTCCACTCAGATGCCACCTGACCTAGTAGCCGGGGCTCAAACCGGGGATCTTTTTGTTGTGAGGCAACCCACTGAGCCACCTCCTTTTTAGAGCTTTACAGCCCTTAGTCACAATCAGCCCCGCCGCTCCCCGCCGTGCGTAGGGCACCACGTGCTGAGGGGGCACCAAAAATAATAGCCTAATGAAAAAAATTATAATGCTGAAATTATTTCATTAGCCTATATAAATAATATTAGGCACTTTTTATCCATGTATATGTTACAAAAAAGGGGGAACGAGATAATTTAATAACTCTGGTATAGAAAGTATGCCCCCCAGCCTTTGATGGTCCGTGCCGGTTTATCGCGCGGGCGCATGACGAAGTTTGACAGAGGCCGTTTCTCAAGCCGAAGGCTGCAGCCTCCAGAGGTCGCATTTCCAGGCTGCATACGTCATCAAAACCTTCTTATTTCGTAAAATTAAAGGGCGTTTTGCAGGTAAAATTTTTCAACGAATTTGTGCAATTTGCTTGTTGATAATAGACATTTAAACTGTTATTCATTGTATTTTATGTTGTTGGGTATCACAAAACCCGAAAAAGTATGAAAAAGTACAGTGGTTTGCAATGATTCTCCTTTACCCCACAACGCACTGTATGACGTCACGCTGGGGAGAGAATTTACCAAAGCCGCCTTGAGAGCATTGAGAATGACTATAGAAAGACGAGTAAAGTACAGTTCTGATAGCGCAGATAATAGATAAATACATAGATAGATAGATAGATAGATAGACAGACAGATAGATAGATAGACAGACAGATAGACAGACAGATAGACAGATAGATAGACAGACAGATGGATAGGCTAGTATAGAGAGATAGGCAGACAGCCAGATAGCATAAGGTTAGCATATCTTCGTGTAGAAAGTAAACAAACAATTAACATACTCGTGCATGCTGGCTTGAGGGGGTCCATGATCCTGCCTGAAATGGGTGTAACTTTATGCGATCTTCAGCACAAACGGTTTTGGCAGCATGTCTCTAATCCTGGAAGGTGAGTGAAGCACGTCACGTCTGTTCGCGGGGACCAGCGACCCAAACGCACTCACTTTCTTACAGCCAGTAGCGGAATGGCTATCGGGAGAGTCGGGACTTTCCCGGGCCGATCTGATAATAGTTATACATTTCGAGTTATATTAGCAACACCGTCTGGCGGCGTGATGTGCGGCCGGTTCCCGCAGACCGCTGGTCAAACTGTGCAGCCTCTGCTCAACAAAGTATATAAAAGTGCTTAACCTGTTCGGCAGGTCCAAACATGTACAGGATTTATAAAAATACGGTGATCAATGAGCGGTTCCTCCTCAAATGGCATAGCCTGTCGTGATGTAAAAAGCCGCCGAACGCCTGTTTATTACAGTATGTATGCGGTCGGATCCGAGTATGCTGCAGCTGCTGACTGCTGCTGCATATAAAATGATCGTGTGATTCGTTATAATCGCATAAACAATATAACAAAGCATCCTTTTATTTCACAAAACAATATATTTGAGATATTATTTGATAGACTAGTAAGTGTGGATTAAGGATGTTTAAAAATCTCTAGCCTGGTGGTCAGGACATGAATGGATCAAATCAGCAGATTTGCGAAGTTTTATTTATCTCCACATATATCATAAATAATAATTAGCAAGGTAACTTTGCAGTATAACACATTATATATTTCCTACTATGTATATATGATTTCCAAATTATATACGTAAGTATTAAACAGCAATAAATGTCTCATCTATCTCTATGGCTCTGGCTGAGTCTGTCTCCACTTCTCCCCAACGTGACGTCATCGCAGAATTGCGTTAAAAAAACCGTTAATACCAAAAACTTAAAAAAGTGGTCTTTAAGACCATTTTTGAGACATTTTAAAAATTATACACATATCTTGAGTGATTTATGTACCGATTAATCGACAGTGGTGGTTAACCTGCAACACGCACTTTAACGATTATAAAGTTGACTATTATTCTTAGTTAATCGAAAACTGTTGTAATATACTCATGACTTGCTAATGTAATGTTCAGTTAACTGAAATAAACCATGCTCGATGACGTATGCAGCCTGCATTTGCGACCTCGCGCAGGCTGCATCGTTCGGATTGAGAAACGGCCAGTCAGTAGGCAACTTTTGGAAATGGCCCCGAAAAGACAGCAGGAGTCAGTATCGGAAAAAAGAAAAAAATAGAAACTGCGGGATGATGCCCGTGCATCACTTGCAGGTAAGTCCATCATGTTTAATCAATCCTAAATAAGGGAAATGTCCATGGGCTGCAGCTGCTGCTAATCGTAATGCGCCTCGAACTTAAAGGTGCAATTTGTAAGATATTTGCAGTAAAATCTCCAAAAACCACTAGGCCAGTGTTATATATTTTGTCCAGCTGATTACTATCAATATCTGTAATGTTTTCTACTACTTGTAAATCGTGAGAAAATTTTCATTCAAAACATTGACACGGGGCAGTGCAGTCTCCTGTCAATGACGTCAATATCCATGTGACCCTTTGTCACCGCCTTTACTGACGTAACCCACATGAGAACACTGGTCTAGCTCGAAAAAATAAAATGGCGGCCAAGGAAGCGGCTGGAGCACAAATTTAGTGAAAATAAACGTATATTTTCACTTTTTAAGCATTTTAATTGCATTTCTATCGAGAAATTAGTATTGTAGTTTTCAAATATGTGATTAGTTATCACAAAGGCGCTCTCTGTTTTTATTTCAAACACGCTGCCTTTGAAGTGCGTCGGAAAGCCTTTCTCTGAGTGGCCTTCAGGCCTCCGAGTCCGAAGTCATGTCCTCATGAGGCAGCGAGGCCACAAGTCCTCACAGTCCTCACAGTCTTGAGTTTTCGGACGCAGCCAGTGTCGTGGACAAATGTGGAACTATGCGCTTGCTTATGGACTTATGGATAACTCTGTACCGTCTGCCGCTGGTTGTGTCAGCTCCTGTAAGCGTACGGGCCAACCAAACGACCCAAGAAGAGTTTGGAACAAAACGAGGGAGGATCAATTTGGTGTTGCATTATCTGGATAGAGAGAGCTTCACGACAACATTTAACTAGACCGAGATTCTGATCCTGCTTGTGTTTTACGCGATGGGTAAGTTGTTTTGATTCGTAACCCTTCAAAAAACGTATGCTATTATATTGATGACAACATTACTGTAATCAGCGCGTCTTCCCGCGGACGATATGCACATCAAAGGTATTGTGAGATTCTGATCCTGCTTGTGTTTTACGCGATGGGTGAGTTGTTTTGATTCGTAACCCTTCAAAAAACGTATGCTATTATATTGATCACAACATTAGTGTGTAGACTGTAATCAGCGTCTACCCGCGGACGACATGCACATCAAAAGGTATTGTACAGCAATATAAATGGTCATATTAAGACACTTCACAATAAGTACTGTCAATACATTATGTGAAAAATCATTGTAAGTTGAAAACTTAATTCTGAGCTGTGTTTACCATCGAATTTGGACTAATACTGTAATATCTATGACTAACAATTTCGTTTTGAACATCACATATAGACTTACATAATGAAATAAACGATGTCATCAAACGCAACATTTATAAGACTTGATTACCTTATCCATCAACGTGATTTCTCGTTCTCGTCTGATTGATGGCTAAAGTTAACTTCTTCCACCCTGAAGCTATTTTGGGGATTTTCGCCTGGATTTGGCCTACCCAATTTCAAAAGCTTCCCATACCCACATGCAGAGGTTTACATACAAAAGTTTGGTATCATTTTACAGGAAACCCTTTGAAATTACATAAAACACTGTTGAAAGTGCTAAACATGGTTGTATGTGATTTCAGTCCTCTAATAAACACAAAAATAAATAGGCGCTTTTTGATGTTTTTTTTCTAATGTTTTTATTTAAAAGTGTATAACTCTGGCCCTGAGTGCCTCAGCTCCCTGCAGACAGTTTTGTTTGATTCCAGCAATTGCCAGCTTACAGAGGAAAAAATTTTTTCTCTATCATAATCTATCCAAAAGTTCTTTTACTCCAACTGATGGGAGGAATAATACCCTTTTTGTATACAATTTCTGCCTAAAAACATTTGAAGTGCTCCCATAACCACATACAGTGGAATAAATGCAATTTCTTTATATCATTTTAAAGAAAACCCTTTGAAGTTACATAAAAAGCTGCTGTTTGTGACAAATAGTGTTATTTATGTTGTTTTTCATATGATGAAACACCAAATTTTCTTTTTTTATGTTGTAAATACTGCCTTTGATAGTGTATAACTCTGGTTCTGTGTGCTCTAGCAGACTGCAAACAGTTCTGGTTGTTACCACCAGCAGACAGTAACCACCCAAAAAAAGAATGATCTCTTTAGCATGTCGCATTCAAAAGTTATTTTCATTTTACTGAAGTGTCCGAAAATACATTTTTCATATAAATATTAATTTTTTGTTTTGGACATATAATAAATAGCAAGGGATTATTCATGCACACAACCTAAGAAAATGCTGTGAATGGACTCATTTTTTAGAGTAGGACCTAAGAGAAAAGATGGTGTATTATTTGTGGCTATCTGTGCTATCTGAGGCAGTCCACACTCAATTTTCCCATATGTTTACAAAAGACCATTTTTTACCTCATTATTCATTCAACTATTGTTGGATATGTGTTAATAATAGAACAAAAATAACGCTGTAGCCTTATTCCTGAGAGTGAGAGCTTTCATTTGATATAAGACTTGCCCATGTTTGTCATACTTGAAAAATATGAAATATGTGAATATTAAATCATATACAAAATTATGGGGGGGGGTGATAGTGTAAATTAAGTGTAAATAACTTTCTTACAGTAAAAGATTTCTCAAAGTGATGCATATCTGGAGAAAGTAGAGAGTCTAAGCTTTCAAACAGTATCTCATATGTGTTACTGGGGTCCATGATGGACCATTAAAGATTAAAAGAATATTTTATTTGAGTCAAAATACGAAATTTTGTACCCGGGACTGGGTCCTCAGGGTTTAAGAGGTTAAAGACTACAAATCCCATAATTCCACGCTGCTTCAGAGCGTCAGTAAACAACATCATTGTTTTTGTTTGATCTGGCGCCATCTTTCGGCACATAAATACAAATTGTATCTTTAAAGTGCTGACATTAATGTTAGCAAAAATGTTGTTATAATTTATAACTTCAGTGCAAGCTGAATTGAGATTTTACTGTAAAACATTACCTATGCATATGCAGTTTACAAATAACTGACGCTGCTGTTACTTTCTTTACTACGTTTCTTTAGATATTGAGCAGTAACGTTAGTTTATTTTGTGGTTTATTTTGACGTGACGGTGGTTAATACTTTCTCAGTAAAAGTTAACGTTAGAAGTCAGTGCACATGGTAGGCTAACAATTCCTCTTAAATATATATAAATATAAAACGTCATTATGAAGCAAACATTACTGTGACACTTAGTTCTCTGAATCTTTGTTTTATTTAAGAATACTGAGTATTCTTGTTTACTTATTGATGTTTATTTAATGTAATTTATTTAAAGTGACATTGTACTTGGGATAAACATGTCTGTATTATTTTGATAATTTAAGTTTGGTAATTTTTTTCTATTTTGCTATTCTATAAAAGTTTGCACTTTCAAATGTGTAGTGTGTTGGCTAAAGCTGTGAAGATTTTACTTTCTGCTTTTAAGTTATATGTTTGGTAATAAAAAATTAAACTGGCAAAAACAGACTTTTTTTTCTCAGGGTCGGGGTGGGGGGCATTATAAAGGAATTATGCTTAGGGCACCAAAATGGCCAGCAGCGGCACTGGTCACAATAAACTGTCAGCGTAAGGAAAAGCTTTGTTTAGATTTTTGTATTTGGCAGACACTTTTATCCAAAGCAACTTACAATGCATTCAGCCCACATATTTATTTTATCAGTATATTCCCTGGAATTCCCAGTGTTCTCTGGAATCAAATCCATGATCTTTAAGATTGTAATGCAGTGCCCTGCCAACTGAGATGCAGGAACAATTCTTTGAGAAGCAAATCGTGTTCAGTTTAAAAAAAAAACGACTAAAGACAATAAACACTTCAGGTACATGCAGTTCTGTTGGGACATGAAAGCAATTTATGCAGGCACAAAAAATTACCACCCAGTAATTCTGGCCCGAGCGTAGAACGCCATCTAATCACCGTATTCATCGTGAGCATGGACTGATGGTAAATTTGACATTTAATGACTTTGAGAAACTCGTCTGATTGCTTTCATCTGCAAGTCTCTGGTGTGCAGTAGATCATTTCCACACCGTCGACCACGGCCGGGCGTCAACAACGCTGTGTGAGAAGAAAGATTTTGATTTTTACACTTTACTGTTCCAAGCGACCAAAGTTTACACTGCATTTTACACAAAGCCTAACAAAAGCATGTGCTAGTTTGCATCCGAGGACTCAAAAGCAGAGAGCAAATGAATGAAGTGTTGTGACTTAATGGTCACATTGGAGATATGAATGTGGTCATTCAGTCTGTTCACGGTCAGCCTTTCAAATGTTTACCCAACGCTTGCCGCTTCATTTGCATCAAAGCTTTACACTGGCCTGCTTCAATCTCAAGCGATAATGAGGCCGATCTAAAAAGGCTGCATGCTCAGTCCAATTCTACCACATTCTTTTATTTTGGTGAATTAATTTACATCTTTTGAATGTCCCTGTAGCCCTTTTCATTCGTGTATCCTTTATTGCTTCCTCTGGCTGGCCTGAGGGCAGTGTATTTGTGCGGATAGGATTCATTGTGTCTGGCCACGGCGCGCTGTACAGAAGAACATTTACACAGATGGATATGTTATGAATACGGTGTTGTCGGAAAATACCATTACTATTTTAAAAGAGAATTTCAGGCTGAGTGTAACCATGGCGTGTTTTGAAGTGTTTTCGGGAAGAGATTTTTAGAAATGTTGCCAAAACTGTAAACTACATTTATCTCAGCCTATTTTAGGCCAGATATCACTTTTATAATGGAGCAATTAAAATGACTCAATGCATCATTATTTGGCCATGTGTCAAGAGGCTGCCAGCAATCTTACTTTGAAAAAATAACTGGAAAAGGGGAAACAAATCTCAGCTTTGGAATTGTAAACATTTTGGAAGTTTATGGAACGACAAGTTTAGTTTGCGAGAAAAGAATGTTTGATAAGATGTTCTGCATGGTTGTTAACATGCAGCAAAAACTGTGGGAAGTTAAATGTGGCAGACACTTTCATACAAAGCCACCTACATTGCTTGCAAACTATACTATTTTACATCAGAATAGAATAGAATAGAATAGAATAGAATAGAATAGAATAGAATAGAATAGAATAGAATAGAATAGAATAGAATAGAATATTTATTGTCATTGCACATAGTACAGTGACATTGGGTGCAATCTTAATGGCGGAGTGCACAATGTTGGAAAGCCAATGTTGATATTTGAAATCACCTAACAAACACACCCCTACTCCAATAGAATCTGGACCTTCTTTTGATAGAGCCGTCCCACACATACGCAACCCCAGCAAGGATGTCGGTTAGTAGACACACCCCTTACTGCTGATTGGCTACAAGTGTATTTTGGTAGTCGGCCCGACTCCCTTTTCCAAAGCGTTTTTTTAAACATTGTGCACACTTTAAAAGTGTGATCAGGACAAACACTTAACATTTGAAAACAAAAATGAATTTTATAAATATAAAAACACAACAATATTTTCCCTAGCTGTTCTGGGTTGGTACAATTTTAAAAAGTACACCTTTACACCTAAATAGTGTATATTAGTACCTCAGAAGTACATACAGGTACAAAGGAGTGCATATTAATACCTCAGATGTACATACTGATACCAAAGTGTGCATATTAGTACCTCAGAGGTACCAACAGGAACCAAAGTGAACATATTAGTACCTCAGAGGTACGTACTGGTACCAAAGTGTGCATATTGGTACCTCAGAGGTATGTACTGGTACCAAAGTGTGCATATTGGTACCTCAGAGGTACGTACTGGTACCAAAGTGTGCATATTGGTACCACAGAGGTACGTACTGGTACCAAAGTGTGCATATTGGTACCTCAGAGGTACATAGGTACCATAGAGTGCATATTGGTACCTCAGAGGTAAGTACTGGTACCAAAGTGTGCATATTGGTACCTCAGAGGTACATAGGTACCATAGAGTGCATATTGGTACCTCAGAGGTATGTACTGGTACCAAAATGTGTATATTGGTACCTCGGAGTTAAGTACTGGTACCAAAGTGTGCATATTGGTACCTCAGAGGTAAGTACTGATACCAAAGTGTGCATATTGGTACCTCAAAGTTTAGTACTGGTACCAAAGTGTGCATATTGGTACCTCAGAGGTAAGTACTGGTACCATAGAGTGCATATTGGTACCTCAGAGGTAAGTACTGGTACCAAAGTGTGCATATTGGTACCTCAGAGGTAAGTACTGGTACCAAAGTGTGCATATTGGTACCTCAGAGGTACGTACTGGTACCAAAGTGTGCATATTGGTACCTCAGAGGTAAGTACTGGTACCAAAATGTGCATATTGGTACCTCAGAGTTAAGTACTGGTACCAAAGTTTGCATATTGGTACCTCAGAGGTAAGTACTGGTACCAAAGTGTGCATATTGGTACCTTAGAGTTAAGTACTGGTACAAAAGTGTGCAAATTGGTACCTCAGAGGTAAGTACTGGTACCAAAGTGTGCATATTGGTACCTTAGAGTTAAGTACTGGTACCAAAGTGTGCATATTGGTACCTCAGAGGTAAGTACTGGTACCAAAGTGTGCATATTGGTACCTCAGAGGTACGTACTGGTACCAAAGTGTGCATATTGGTACCTCAGAGGTACGTACTGGTACCAAAGTGTGCATATTGGTACCTCAGAGGTACGTACTGGTACCAAAGTGTGCATATTGGTACCACAGAGGTACGTACTGGTACCATAGAGTGCATATTGGTACCTCAGAGGTAAGTACTGGTACCAAAGTGTGCATATTGGTACCTCAGAGGTAAGTACTGATACCAAAGTGTGCATATTGGTACCTCAAAGTTTAGTACTGGTACCAAAGTGTGCATATTGGTACCTCAGAGGTACATAGGTACCATAGAGGGCATATTGGTACCTCAGAGGTAAGTACTGGTACCAAAGTGTGCATATTGGTACCTCAGAGTTAAGTACTGGTACCAAAGTGTGCATATTGGTACCTCAGAGGTACGTACTGGTACCAAAGTGTGCATATTGGTACCTCAGAGGTACGTACTGGTACCAAAGTGTGCATATTGGTACCACAGAGGTATGTACTGGTACCAAAATGTGTATATTGGTACCTCAGAGGTAAGTACTGGTACCAAAGTGTGCATATTGGTACCTCAGAGGTAAGTACTGATACCAAAGTGTGCATATTGGTACCTCAGAGGTAAGTACTGATACCAAAGTGTGCATATTGGTACCTCAAAGTTTAGTACTGGTACCAAAGTGTGCATATTGGTACCTCAGAGGTACATAGGTACCATAGAGTGCATATTGGTACCTCAGAGGTAAGTACTGGTACCAAAGTGTGCATATTGGTACCTCAGAGTTAAGTACTGGTACCAAAGTTTGCATATTGGTACCTCAGAGGTAAGTACTGGTACCAAAGTGTGCATATTGGTACCTTAGAGTTAAGTACTGGTACCAAAGTGTGCATATTGGTACCTCAGAGGTAAGTACTGGTACCAAAGTGTGCATATTGGTACCTCAGAGGTAAGTACTGGTACCAAAGTGTGCATATTGGTACCTCAGAGGTACGTACTGGTACCAAAGTGTGCATATTGGTATCTCAGAGGTAAGTACTGGTACCAAAGTGTGCATATTGTTATCTCAGAGGTAAGTACTGGTACCAAAGTGTGCATATTGGTACCTCAGAGGTAAGTACTGGTACCAAAATGTGCATATTGGTACCTCAGAGTTAAGTACTGGTACCAAAGTGTGCATATTGGTACCTCAGAGTTAAGTACTGGTACCAAAGTGTGCATATTGATACCTCAGAGTTAAGTACTGGTACCAAAGTGTGCATATTGGTACCTCAGAGTTAAGTACTGGTACCAAAGTGTGCATATTGGTACCTCTGAGATAAGTACTGGTACCAAAGTGTGCATATTGGTACCTCAGAGGTAAGTACTGGTACCAAAGTGTGCATATTGGTACCTCAGAGGTACGTACTGGTACCAAAGTGTGCATATTGGTATCTCAGAGGTAAGTACTGGTACCAAAGTGTGCATATTGTTATCTCAGAGGTAAGTACTGGTACCAAAGTGTGCATATTGGTACCTCAGAGGTAAGTACTGGTACCAAAATGTGCATATTGGTACCTCAGAGTTAAGTACTGGTACCAAAGTGTGCATATTGGTACCTCAGAGTTAAGTACTGGTACCAAAGTGTGCATATTGATACCTCAGAGTTAAGTACTGGTACCAAAGTGTGCATATTGGTACCTCAGAGTTAAGTACTGGTACCAAAGTGTGCATATTGGTACCTCTGAGATAAGTACTGGTACCAAAGTGTGCATATTGGTACCTCAGAGTTAAGTACTGGTACCAAAGTGTGCATATTGGTACCTCTGAGGTAAGTACTGGTACGAAAGAGTGCATATTGGTCTCTCAGAGGTACATATTGGTACCAAATGTACCTCATACCAGTGCCAAAATGGCATATGTAGGACCTTTTTAAAGGGCACTCACTTCCCCATAGACAGCTTGGGACCATTTTCTCTTTCAGTGTGTGTGTTTTCCCTGGTAATCAAACCCACAGCATTTTGTGATGCTTCACCAACTTAGCTACAGGAACACCATAACACTTAGAGTAAAAGTAGAGTAAAAGCATCTGCTAAATAAATAGTAACCATCATTTCAAGAACCGAACTGTCAGCAAGCAGCAATAGTTTTACAATGACCAAGAGTCTGTTGTGACCTTTTTGAGCTTGGCAAAGCTGTTGGTTTCACCAGTAACCATTTCTGAAACCAGCTGGAATGCTAAACTTGGCGCCAGTCCCAGTTCACTGATCCATTGAGTGAACCACCATCTAAAGCCGAAATGGACCTTTCTTATAGCACCATAAAAGACCAAAGAGAGACTTTCCTCCTGGGTGTTCTCTGAAGACAAGGGAGGTGATAGGTCATAGAGATCAGCTCTTTCAATTTCAGTAATAAATATAAACAGTATTAAGATTAAAGCTATAAACACAGGCCAAAACTTTTAAACATACAGGACTGTTTAGTCATGCATTTGTTTTCATGCCGAGATAAATAGTGCAGGGTTAAATGTTCACCTACATTTAAAAGCTACTCAAGCTTTGCAGCCAACAAAGGGCACAAAAACAAGCAAATTAAGCGCAGAACATGACTTTATGTAAAACAGCCTGATCTGTTTAACACAGTGCTCTTCAGAGTACATCATTAATAAATGATTAAGATCAAGGAGCTTGGTTTTGGCCTCATTTCTGTAGAGTGCATCTAGTGCCCACTTCCATCTCGTGCCAGAGAGCTTTAGTGGATAATGGGCAATTTTAGTGAACAACAGGAACGGCATATTTTTTAAATGTATTGCTTGCTGGATCCTCAGGCTTTTAGTGCTTTTAGCGACCGGATCATTGGATTCAGGTTAAAGTGTTTGTCACCTTTTGAGAAAATTACTCCTTTTGTCTAGAATAGACTACGTAAAAGGTTTGTCATCGTTGGCTATTTTGATTCAAATGAATGGTAATTCATCATTTTTACAAGTGGGAGATGTCAATAATAGAGCTCACCAAATGCAGATGGCATGATGTAATAATGTATCAAAACAAATCATTTCTAATGTAACGGTCATCATTTGGATTACAGTTGCTGTACACTACTGTTTAAAAGTTTAGGTTCACTTGACTGAAATGTTTCTTATGATCTTTTAAATGTTTGGTAACACTTTACTTGAAGGGGTGTTCATAAGTCTGACATGACACCTTCATAATCATGACACGTGTCATGAACATAAAGGAGATTAAAATGCACATTTATGACAACTGTCATTAAGTTTTTTTTTTCTTCAATTATGTCACTTTTAATGCAAAGATGGCATTGTATGAGATGTCTTTATTATGACAACTTTCATAAATCAATACATCATAACTTCTTATAAATCTGTCATAAACATGATATAGCAGAATAATTTTAACTTAAGATAACTTAAGAAACTACCTAGCTATGGGTTATTACATTAAACTGTCATTTAAATGTCATTTAGTGTTAATACTCTGTCAAATTGTTTTATAACAGCATCATGAATATTTTTCTTGACCTCAACTACAGTGGTATAAACTTAACTTGTCATTAAAATGTTAATTAGTGTTGAGTGTTAATACTATATTAAATAATTGTAAATAACTTAAAAAGCAACTGACACGTCAAAAGATTATACTTAACATTATGTACTGTAAGTCAGGATCCTGCCAAAAGTCTTGTTTCAAGTCTAGTTCTTTTGGCAGGGTTCTGACAGCCTCATGTTCTATGTGGAGGCTCATGGCCTTGTATATCGGGTCATGTGCCTCTGGTGTCTCGTCTCTAGTCTCCGCCCCCTTGTTCTCCCTATTAATCATTCATTATTTAATACCCTTGTGTTCTTAGTCCTGTGCAGGTTCGTTTTGTACTGTTTGTGTGTATTCCAGTCGTGTGTTATTCAAGTCAAGTATCTAGTCTAGTTTTTATGTCAAGTTGTTAGTCAAGTGTATAGTCTCTGTCATGCGTTGTTTTATGCTGTTTGCCCCCATGTGGGCTTTGTTTTGTCTTGTTTTTTATTAAAGTCTTTTGTTTAACCCCTTAATTGTCTGCGCTTGGGTTCATCTGTCCATTCCTGACACTGTATATGCACAATCCATGAAAAAAAGACGACAACTAACAGAACTTGTTCTTCCTCACATTTAATGAATTTAATGTAATTAACATGTTTTTCCAGTGATATGGACTCAACGTTGCATGGCTTAACCCATCATTGTACTGTCTTCATTTAATTTAAGGTCTCCAAATGCAATAAAATAGAATTTTATCAATTAATATTTTTATTATTATTGGATTATTCATTTTATTTATCTAACACATGGAAACTTTAAAACACATTATGAACTGAAGAATATTCATAACACTGTTATAAAACAGTATTAACACTTAATGACATTTAAATGAAAAATTATATTTATACCACTGTAGTTGGGGTCAAGAAAAATATTCATGACGCTGTTATAAAACTATTTGACAGAGTATTAACACTAAATGACATTTAAATGATAAATTAAATTTGTATCACTGGTAAAAAGTGGTCAGTTATGTTGTCTTGGTAATGTCAAGTTGTCATGACAAGTTATAATGTATTGGTTAACAAAGACATTTTCATTTGGTAAGCTGTCCCTGCAAAGTGGCTTTTAAAACACCATGACACACCACATGAACAGGCAATGAAATCACAGGTCGGGATTTGTGGTGGTGTTTCAGGTCTCATGGATGACACTAAACATGGTAGTTTAAAAAATATGTTCAGTAGATGGTAGTAAGTCTGCCAAAATGCATTTAGTATAACAATAAATTGTGCACCCAAAGGACCTTTAAAATGGTCTATAAAAGACTTTCATAATGGTTATGAAATAACAACAATAAATCTCTACCCAATGTTGTTTCCATGTTTAGTTTAATATGTTTTATAGTTTAACTTGTTTTAACTATTTAAAGTTAATAAGGTTTTTCTTAATGACTTGAAATATATCTATATGTGTACCATCATCATCATGAGTTAAAAGCCAAATGCAAAACCATTTATGTTAAAACATGAAATGAGGTTTTGTGATACAGTGAACATAAGCATTAAATCTAAAATAACCCATACTGAATTGGCTCCCCGACAAAGCTTTTCTCCTCTTGAGACACTGACAGCTTTTGCAATTTTAGCTCAGACAAATCAATTAATTAAGCCAAACAGACCGATTTTGGTGTTCATTTATTACAACTAATCAACCTTGAAAGGAACCACACAATAAATCGACCTCAAAGAGAGAACTGGAGTCACAAGAGAGGATGGGGAATTGCTCTTGTGGGAGACAAATTAAACTCAAGAGACGTCTGCATTTTTCAAACATTTGAGTCAAAGTGGTGACGTTAATCATAGTATTTTCTTAGTGTGCATTAAAGCACACAAGATGCTCTTTTAAATATTCTCAGATCATGCTGGATTAACACGAACCATGGTTTTGCAGAAACTTAAATGCATAATGCCATCAAACAAAAGGAGGAGTATTAAAAATGGTTCTTTAAAATAGAAATACATAATCGCTCATCTGCCCAATCTGTTTTTTTAGGTAAGTGTATTTATGTTCTAGCTTTTGTGTCATGTTAAGGTTATAAAATAATTTAAGCCCATATAAATATTTAATATCCATTTATTTGGCAAGCAGCAATGCAACAAGCAAGATAATGCAGTTATCTGCCAAAGCAAACCCATTGTTGTGATACAAGATACAGTACTACTGCATAAAATCTTGATCACCCAGTCAGTTTTTTGCATTTTTATTGAAAACGTGATATGTTAGAATTAGTGGAGATCATTGAAAGATCATGCAATGTTAGTGTCTACAGAAATCAATTTATTGAAAACAGCTCAGGCCTGATTATTGGGTGCTATTGCTATGCCTTAAAATTGATCTGTGGTCAAATCAATTCAAGTCAAACTGGTGTAATTATTCAACCTTTTCAATTCACACCATTAACTGGTATTTAAAGAGATAATTCACCCAAAAATGAAAATTCTGTCATTTACTCACCCTCGATTTGTGTTTTGGACAGATCATTTACTTTCACAGTATTTATTTCCTACTATGAAAATCAATAGTGCTCCAAATCTGCTTACAAACATTGCTCAAAATACTTAAAGGTGCCATAGAATTGAAAGCTATTTATCTAGGCATAGATGAATAACCAAGTTCTGTACATTAGAATGA
Source organism: Misgurnus anguillicaudatus (assembly GCF_027580225.2). NCBI lineage: Eukaryota > Metazoa > Chordata > Actinopteri > Cypriniformes > Cobitidae > Misgurnus > Misgurnus anguillicaudatus. Next base: position 13,211,482 of record NC_073350.2, read on the forward strand.
CATTTCGTGAGCCTCAAACACGATTGTTTCCTCCTTCTTATGTAAACCTTGTGCATGCACAAGACCACTGGAAAACAGACCAATCTCAAAAATTAACTTGACACATTAAATGAATTACAATGTTGTTACAATGCTATAAACAATATTGTGACTGCTGAGTTAGCGCTATATGCTATTTAATGTTTCTGTATAGTTCAATGGTAGAACAATGTGTTTGCATCGCAAAACATCATGGGTTCGAACCCAGGGAACACAAATACTGACAATACTGAAAATTAAAGGTGGCTTGTAATGCACTGTAAGTCGCTTTGGATAAAAGCGTCTGCCAAATCCATAAATATAAATGTAATGCTATATGCTAGCGTTTAGGTTTAAGTTCTATTATTGATGTTACAATTACTTTTGCAAGTCTATACTGAAAAAAAAAACGTATTCCTTAAAATCTGTATCTTCGTCTGATATAGACTGAAACATGAAGGGCCCTATTTTAAAGATCTAAGCGCATGGTCTAAAGCACACGGCCCACAGGGTGTGTCCGAATCCACTTTTGCTAATTTAACGACAGGTACTAAACTGAACTGCTCTGAGAAACAGCCAATCAGAGCAGAGCTATTTATGACCCTTTCAAATAAAGTAATAATAGACCATTTCATTCTAGGGACAAATTCCTAGGTTTGTAAATGGACAAGTAAAAACGTTTTTGAATATTTTTTGCACTTAATAAAGTGCAAAAAATATACCTTCTCTATACCTTCTATAGAGATATCGGAGGACAATGTAACATATTGGGCCCTATTTTAACGATCCAAGCGCATTGTCTAAAGCGCACAGGACAAAGTCTAAATGGGCGTGTCCGAATGCACTTTTGCTAATTTAACGACGGGAAAATGGTTTGTGCGCCATGCGCGTGGTCGAAAAGGGTTGGTCCTATTTCTTTTATGAGTAATAGGAATATTTTGGGCGTAACATGCAATAAACCAATGAGAGTCTCAGCTCTCATCCCCTTTAAAAGCCTGTTGCGCTCGCGCTATGTCTAATCCCTATTTAGATGACGGACTTTGTAAACTGAAAAACTAAGCGAAGGAAGAAGATCCCCAGTTTAAGATTAATGTTAAATAATTGTGTTGTTTTTCACTTGTATCGAAATTATTTTTTATTAAAACCTTTAAAACACGTTTTATTTTAGTCATGGAAGTAAAAAAGCAAGCCTTTAATTGCTTTAAATGTATGGCTATACAATATCATCAAAAATTATTTTCAAGTATGTAAGAAAAGGTTTGTACTCTAAAAATACTTTATTTGTAACAAACAGGTGATAAAGAATTTACAAACGGCTCTCCGCTCGTTTCAGCACTTGGACAGCGTCATAAGTTTGTTTTAAGCATTACTTAAAAATGTTTCTCACCTCACCATATCCGCAGGTACAGAGTCGTCATATACAATAAATACATGAGGTAGCATTTAAAAACATTTTAAAATAGATGCATTTGTTTAAAGCAAAGCATTTATTTACTTACCAGGCTACAGGTGAAGCAGCTCTTTGCGCCTTCTAACGTCACATAAGTCTCCAGGAGACTCAATAATAATCTTTTACATTCAATCCTTTAATCTTTCATATTTAAAAGCGTTTTTGTGCTGCTGCGCATTCATGTACGTGATAAGCAAACCCATTTTTAGGCGCATACTAATACGCTCTTTAAAAAACAAAAAAACTTATTGCGCCATTGACTTTAGACCAGGTTTTTGTTGGTCAATGGCGTAGTCTATTTTAGTTGCCTAAAAATAGCAATGCGCCAACAATGCGCCTGAACACACCTCGTTTTCAGACCAAAACGCCGATGGGCGCAAAAGGGGGTGCAAATGAATTTGCTATTTAAACAACGTGGCGCTAAACGTGAAAATTGCGCAGGGTGGAAACTAGCAAAAGACACTTGCATCGCGCATTGTGCCAGGTGTAAGATAGAGCCCATTGTGTCAATGCATTCTTTGGCACCTTTAATGAAATGTACACAGGATTGGAACAACTTGAGAGTGAGTAAATTATTAAATAAATAAAAATCTTTTTGGCTGAAATATTCCTTTAAGAAAAGGCTCAAAAACATCCAACATGAGTTTAGTAACATCTCTATACTGTCAGAAAAAAGGTATACAAAAGCTTTCACTGGGACAGTATCCTTTATAAAGGTCCTAATTTGTATCATTTAGGTACAGATATTTTCCTCTGATGAATTAATATGCACCTTTCAGGTACTGTCAAGCTGTCAGACAGATTTTTTTCTGAAAGTATACATACCAAGGATGGAGCTTTCCTGTGTTGTAACATCTCACTTATTGATATTTCCAGCCTAACTTATATTTATAGAAAAAATATGTCAGTATAGTCAGTCTAGGAGCTTGCAAATTGATTAATAATAAGAAAAAGTATATCACCGTCTCGCTGCGAAAAGCACACATCACTCATTTATTCTGCGTCGCACTTCAAGTCACACTTGATTTATTTCTGTTACCGAAAGAACTGAGAGTGAGTGCAAGTGTAGCATTGGTTTGTATTTCTGGTGGCTGTAAATAATGAGATTGACATATCAAAGATCTTTGTGCATAAAGGGTATGGAGGGATTTATTAAGGGTGAAAGACAACCATGGGAAAACAAACTTGAGAAACTAAAAAGAAGAAATCTTTTTGTGGCAGAACTTAAAACTCACAGGAAATGTTTCTTGTGAAGGCCACAGAAAAGCTGCGAGCTGCGACACATAAAAACACTTTGCTGTCGTTATCAACCTTGTACGAGCACTGTGAGGATGATAAACATCTCAAAAAGAATGCACGCCTCCCACAAATTATTGGATTCCATTACTCTGTGGATCCAGGAGATGAGGCTGTCAGAAAGATTAGGAACAGTAATGCCAGCTCCACCGTGGCTGGACTTTTGTATGAGAGATGCTTAAAATCACACGTGGAGGCTGAGGATAATGCTGTTTTTATGGCATGTTATGTTAAAGTAGTCCATAGAAACACCTACAGTGTGTGGCTGGAATTTTGTTTGCATAGCCCGATGAGGTATTTTACAGGAAATGTGTCATTGAAAAGCTGATATGTAACTGAGGAATAGCTTTTGTATCACCATAATGTAATAAATTTGTTTTTTATATGCAAATGGTTTTATTCTTTTCTTTAACTGTCTGTGTGCTCTGAAAATCTATCACTTATGTCAGCTATGCTCAATCATGAAACTGAATGGGGACTGAAGGTCAAAAACACAGCTTAAATGTGCAGGGTTGTGTGTGATTTCCACATCATTTGAAGCCCATACATGGGTATTTGTAAGGAAAAAAGTTTGTTTTGCACACAAACAGCATCATTTTTTTCCTCCTGGGACATTGCGAAATTTGGATGTTCTGATTAAGATCATTTTGTATTGCAAGGAAAATGATATGGGTCTGGAATTACCTGCGTTTTCCCATTGATATGAATTCCATTTACTTTTAAGTGAGCTGTTCCTTTAAATCAAATGATGCCTTTTTAACCATGTTAAGAGAACTGTAATAGAAACAGTGTCTATAGCCCTTGCCTTTTTCAGTATTATGTGCTTTACCGAGAGCAAGCAATCACAAAACAAATGGGCCTTCTCTCAGCAAATGGTGCACATGAATGAGCAATGACAAGACTTATGCTGTGTTATGTAAGAACGTACAGACAGGATTTCTATATGAAACTCAAATATTTATGTGCTCATGAGGTAACACTTTAAAGCGCTTAATGTGAAAATGTGAAGAAAATTGCTTTTGAATAAGGATGATAAAAGGTGTATTTACTTTGTGTTTTAAATGGGATGTTTATAAAAAATGTGTGATCTAGTTTCTAAAAGTTACATTTAGAGTATAATGAAACACAATTCATATGAATAACATTAATAATTAAAATGCATGATAAAATTAATTACATTTGACAAAACTATATATTAAATACATTTAAAAAACTTCCAAAGGTAAAAATGTGCTGCCCTCTAGTGCTAACTTTAAAAACTAACATGTGCTGATACAGTTAAACAGTAAATGGATGAGGAGCATTTGTTTTGTAATTTCTAGCTTTCTGTGAAACACACAAAAAGGGCACTGACACTGTGTTTCTATTACAGTATTTTTGGATCTAGGTCTGTCAGGATTATGAAATTTGTCTGACAGTTAATTGTCTAATAAATTGTGAAGATTATGACAATTAATTGCCTGTTTTATTGCTTTGACATTTAATTCTCATTAGGGCTGGGCAAAAAAATTGATTTTTCGATTAATCAATTTTTTTTTTTTTACGTGGTCGATTCAGAATCGATTCTGCTCCTTGAGAATCGATTCTGAATCGACCACGTTTTAAAAAACGATTAATCGGAAAAAAAAAATTTCATATTTTTTCTGCAAACATTGAACGTAAGATTAACAAGATTAACATTAATCAAATTACTAGTCTTTTTCACTAGATGTCACCCTCTTTTTTGCCTTGCGCGATGTTACAAATGAGCGAGGGGTGAGCCTGTCATTCTTTCATTTAGTCCTTAAAATGGCGGTTTTGGGTGCTTCATCGACGTTGATGCCACCTTCTTCACATAAAAAGTAAGAGGTATGGAGGCATTTTAGATTTCGCTAGCAAGACGACGACGATAGTGTTGTGGCTTTTAATTTCTTTTTATTAATTACCCACTTGTAAGCTTATGTTCACTGTTCTTTTTATTAATATAGTATTTGTATTAAATCTATATTCATTGAGTTGAATTGAGAATTGAGTATAAAAACCGGCCCGAGATCCGAAATCGAAAATTGAATCGAGAATCGAATCGATTTGATAGCTTGTTTGTTCATAAATTAATTTTCACACATTGTTGCGATTATTTAAATTAAATATTTTGCAAGGTTTACCTGGCAGTAAATATTAATAAACATAACACATATTTAAAAGTCATTATTTATTAAATATATCTTTCAAAAACTGAAAATTCTTCATAAGAAATAAACAGAATAAAGTGTCTGAAAAATAACCGAAAATAAAAATGCAATCAAAATAAACTGATTATACCAGAACAGGCTTAAAGTCATTTTAAAGTAGAGCCAATCCTACAAAGTTCGTATTAGTACTGAACCCGTCTGTAGTAGCTGCAAAAAAAATACATTCCTGCAGCTCCCCCTTGTGTTTTTTAGAGAGATGTGCAATCATTGCGGTGATCTGAAATCATCGCAATGAGGTCAAACAATCACGATGAGAAAAAAGTTGATGTTAAAGGGCACATTCTTTCTGGTCCCATTTTCAAACTTTAGTTAGTGTGGAATGTTGCTATAATACCATAAATAATAGCTGTAAAATGATAAAGCTCAAAATTCACTGCCAGGCGATAGATTTTCTTTTACAGAATTCGTCTTTCAAAGCCTACAGCGAACGTCTGGTTTGGACTACAGCCCTCTACTTCCTGCTTTAATGACGTCAATACAGTTTTTGACTAAACTCGCCCACAGGAATACGTCAACCATCCAGAACATCACAGCAATATTAATCAGCTTAGACCATAACAATCAGCTTGAACACCCTAGCAACAGAATGCCCTAGCTAGAATGCCCTAGCAACACCTGGTAGCCTGTTAATAGACCTTAAAAATGCCTAGCAACCAGCAAGAACATCCTAGCTAAAGCTAAAGGTATTAACCAGCTTATAGACCTTAAAGATCGACCAGCTACCAGCTAGAACACCCTAGCAACACCTAGCGACCAGCTTATAGACCTTTACATCGCTTAGCAACTAGCTAAAACGCCCTAGCAACACCTGGTAGCCTGTTTATAGACCTTAAAGATCACACAGCAAACAGCTAGAATGCCCTAGCAACACATCATAACCAGCTTACAGCTTCTTGACAACACCTGTAAATAGGTACGCAACTATCTCCGCTGTCGCAGCTGCCGTCTTGGTTCTGCTCAACGCAACTTCGGATTTCCTCAGGCGACGTGCGGAGTAAAAACATTCTTAAAATTGTAATAGACATTTAGTTTAATTGCTAAACTAGTGAACGACTTTCAATGAATTTGAACGACGTCAACGGGAGTTTTACCACCCGCAAAATGGAACACAAGGGACAAAATAAAGTAATGACTTTGTTTCAAATGGCCAGTATTTTGTTATTCTTGAACCCATAAACATGGTATTGGTGTCATTTTAAATGATTTTTCAAGCTCTTTCTATCTGAACAACTAGTTTTAGCATTTAATCATGTTGAATTTTACTCACATACCTACTGTAAACCAACTACAACACCCTAACAACACCTGGTAACCAGCTTATAGACCTTAACAATGCCTATAAACCAGCTAGAACGCCCTAACATTATTTGGTAACTACCTTATTGACCCTAACAATGCCTAGCAACCAGCCAGAACATCCTAGCAACACCTAATTTAAATAAATTAACAAATGCCTAGCAACCAGCCAGAACATCCTAGCAACACCTAATTTAAATAAATTAACAAATGCCTAGCAACCAGCCAGAACATCCTAGCAACACCTAATTTAAATAAATTAACAAATGCCTAGCAACCAGCCAGAACATCCTAGCAGCAATGCTGAATTTGCGGGCACGCACTTCAAACTTCTGTCGAATCTGTTTCCGCCTGCGTTGGACTCTAATGCAGCGTTCAGACCAGCTGCAGTAGAGGCGTCAAGTGCGAGTGATTTCAATGTTAAGTCAATGTAAAGACGAGTTGACGGGCGAATGAGGCGTTTAGTGCGGCGTGTGAAACGAGAGAGTTGAAAAATTTGAACTTTGCCGGAAAAATGTGCCACGTTAACCAATCAGGAGCTTGCCCTAGTAGTGACGTGATTACAAAAAGCAAGCGGAGTTGCGGAAGCCCCTCCCATGATGCAAATTTCTGTGTGAATGTCTTGATAACTAGAATTTCACCCGTGAATTAAGCGAGTAAACTCAAAATGTTCAAGCGGCAAACTACACGCAGGAGACACGAATTTGATGCCTCAAATGCGGCAGGTGTGAACCCACAGTTATGCTGCGTTCACACCACCCGCAATAGAGGCGTCAAGCACAAGGAATTTCAATGTTAAGTCAATGTGAAGACGCGTTGATGTGCGTCTGGAGGTCTCGCGGCACGAATGGAGGCGTGACGCGATAGACGCGATTCCGACTCATTCGTGCATCTGGAGGTCTCGCTGCGCGTATTGAGCGTTGCCGCGGGAAACACCAGAGTTGAAAAATTTGAACTTTGGCAGAAAAACGCCCCGCTTTAACCAATCAGGAGCTTGCTCTAGTAATGACGTGATTAGAGAAAGCGAGCAGAGTCGCAGAAGCCCCTCCCATGACCCGAATTTCCGCATGAATGTCTCGATGACTAGAATTTCACGCACAGATAAAGCAAGTAAACTCAAAATGTTGAAGCGGCAAACTAGACGCGGTAAATGCAAATTTGACGCCTCAAACGCGGCTAAGGGTGAACCCACAGTTACAATGGGTGTCATGCAATATACACTCCTCGCCGCATGCTTGTAGTATGTTTTTACTAAATACGTCAATAAATACATCAAGTAGAAGCAACTGAAGCGTTTGATGTTTTGAGCTTTCAGCCCTGAGGTGTTTTTAGTTCACAGCAACTGTTTGAAAATGTGTGTCACTTTCAACCACTCGGTGTGCTTTCAGTAAACTCTGGGCACTGAGGAAATTTCATCGAAATCTATGGTGGAGAAAATATTTAAATAAATCAAGGAAATTTTGTAGTCACATTTGTGGTTGTGGATTAGCAAACGTCCTGTCAGAACATCAGAACTGCAGGCATCATTCTAACAACCATGGTTACCATGGGTCTGATGCCCATTCCAACTAAAACAGTAAATGTTCATGATTTAATTTGAAAGAACTAACAAAATTCCACCTTCTGTTCAAATTTCAAGCAAATATCTGATCAAATGAGAACGTTACAAGCAAAAACATGTAATTAAGCACCATTTTCAGTCAAACACCTTCCATAGACATTCATATAACTTTTTCCTCTGATTTCTAATATTAATATCATAACTTTATCAATCCTCAACTGATTTTTACAATCCAGGTATCTTTGTAAAGAGCAATGTCTGCTGACAACACATGTAAACAAGCTACAACACCCTAGCAACATTTGGTAACTAGCTTATAACGTTAGACCCAGAGTCGTATAATAAGAGAGTTACGACACTCACATAGACGTCCGTTGTAAGAATGGAATGCGGAAGTAACAGCGTGTCATGGAGTGACGCATAGTTACAAACGCCGCACTGAAGCCCATTCATTTCAATGGCACCTGCTGGTAATTCGATGAAATTACCGTTTCTCTTTACATTTTCAGGCATTTTATGAATATAGTCAACAGTGATATTTTATGAACTCTGCTGTAGGAAATGATTATCGTTAATAATAACTAGTAAAATGTTTATATTTTAATGAGTTGTGTATAATGTGTGAATAATATAGATTTAATGGTTTAATATTTTATTACTGGTGGCCATCTACTTTACACTTATCTTTTTTTATATATTACGAGTAACAATAGGGGGCAACAGCGACAAGCTAAATGCCTAATGGTGCGTGTACACCAACCGCGGGAGAGGCGTGAAGCGCGAGTGATTTCAATGTTAAGTCAATGTGCAGACGCGTTGACGCGTGTCAGGAGGTCCCGCGGCGCGGAAGAGGCGTTCGGCGCGGAGCGTAAGACGCGTTTCCGCCTCATTCGCGCGTGAAAGGCGTGAATTGAGCGTTGTGCGCGGTACGCGCGAATGGTGCTTTTGTGAATTTTTTGGTTCACGCGAATTTGCGGCTGACGCTCGAGTTGAAAAATTGAACTTTGGCGAAATTTCGCGCCGCGTTAACCAATCAGGAGCCTGCCTGCTGCTGTGGTGGCAGCCCCGCCCGGAGTCACTCACTCAAGCAGTCACTCGAAGCTATATGACACAAGTTGTTATTTCTATAGAGGAGACAGAATAAAAAGGACCTCGCTTGGAAGAGTGTCAGTAAGGACTTTGGGCAACCTGGTAAGTTGTAATACAACTTTTGAGTCACGTGACGTTTATCGACCCGGCCGCGCCTTTTATTTTCCCCCTATAGTAAGGTTACCCAATAACTGGTAACTCTCTTGATAAATGCATAAGTAACATCAGTCATCTTGCAAACAGACACTCGCCCAGCAGTTGCCCCTCCCACAAGAAGCGGATTTTGCTTCGGACGCGTGTCAAATGCTTGCTTTTTCTGCGCGTCTACTCCGCTCTACACGCGCGAATGCATTCAAAGTGTTCAAGCGGCAAACTAGGCGCGGTATACGCGATTTTGACGCCCAAAACGCGTTTGGTGTAAACTCAGCATTATAAGAAAGTCACACATTTACTGTGTTTCCATCACTCCCTAGTAAAAAAACATTATACACATAGTAGTATAGTGATCAATTCACATTACAAGCTAATATTTACCTAAAATAGCTGAAAACCTATTCAAACAGATTGACAGCACTGCTTGGTTTGGAACTGTAGAACGTTACATGAATCACGTGACCGCGCGGCGGCGAGATCAAAGAGTTTCGTAACTCTCTTATTATACGACTCTGGTTAAGCCCAACGCCTAGAAACCAGCTAAAACACCCTACCAAGACATAGCAACCAACTTAAACACACGTGCAACAACTAGTTTTGAACTAAACTTGACTAAATTTTGTTAACGTTTTAGGCCAGGCATATGCGATATGCAACCCCGGGTTGAGTATTTACCCAATTCATGACGTCATGCCCTTTACGGCACGCGGTTGCGCGCGCACACGATTCGTCATCAGTACTGCTCAGAAATCATTGAGTGGAGACAACTGGTGAGTGTGAAACTAGAAAATAATCTATTATTCATTCAGTACAACCAAGTAACACCACGCATAGTTGTAGAGTAAATGGCTGAATTGCAGCGCAATCTGTGTTTAGTCTTCCGTGGCGTTTTAATCTTCAAACAGACGAGCGAACTGAAGCTAATGCTAACACAATTAGCCCACACGTTGTAAATCAATGGTCACTGTTAGCAGAAGCTAACAGCTAATAGTATGTGCTAGAATATTCTGTCTGTCATGAATAACTTCTGTTGTTGGCTTTTGAGAATATTCAGCTGTACAGTTTCTCATTTGTCCACAGCATTGCTTACACTACAGGTAGTTAATTTGTAATTGTGTTACAGTGTCGTTCAGCTTTTAAACCTTGTAGTGTGAGTAGTGTGTAAATGGGTATTAATCATTAATTTGTGTAAATAGCAGAAAGAGATAAGGGTGAAAGTTTTAATAAACCGGAAACTATGTTTCTCATGTAATGTAGTATAACAATACTAATGTCTGACTTTTAGGTTTCCTTCACTTTTTTATTTGGTGAGGTTTAAGCCTCAGGACAGAATGGCAGACACAAAGCGCCTCGCATTCTCTATAATCCAGTTTCTCAATGATCAGCTGTCATCTGGAGGTCTGTCATCAGATGCTCAGGAAAGCTTAGAAGGTAAAATCTAACTTCTAGAGTAATTTTTGTACTTTTTTGTGTTATTGTTTTGTAATGAAAAGTTCTAATTCATCCCTTTTCTAGTCGCCGTCCAGTGCCTGGAGACGGCGTTCGGTGTCTCTGTGGAAGACCAGAGCTTAGCAGTCAACCAAACTCTGCCAGAGATATTTGCATCAGCAACAAAACAGGTAAAAGCGGTTTTTACAATAGCGAACATGTGTTATTTATACCATGTTGTTTAGGAATGTTTCTTCTTATGTTTTGTAGACAGGTGCGTCGCAAGTTAAGACCAATTCATCCAATGGTTCACCTACAGAGGAGCAGTTAGCAGAGGCAGAACGTCTTAAAACCGACGGTAAAACCACAACTAATCTGCGGATTGATTTTAGTGTTCAAGGTGATTCACAAGGTCCTCTTGATCATAGCATATGTGTTTCCACAGGCAATGATCAGATGAAAGTAGAAAACTTTAGTGCAGCCGTCGAGTTTTACTCTAAAGCCATTCAGCTAAATCCTCAAAATGCTGTCTACTATTGCAACAGGTAAACACAATTTTAATGCCCTGACTTGGAGTGTTCGATAAAATTGACAGATGCATTAATGTCTGTTTTGATTTGCTGGATTTAGAGCTGCAGCTTACAGCAAACTGGGAAACTATGCTGGAGCTGTTCAAGATTGTGAATGCGCCATTGGAATTGATGCAAACTACAGTAAAGCATACGGACGAATGGGGTAATTAACCATAATAATAATAATAATATATTTCCTGAGCAAAGATGAATAGTTAATGACATGGCATGGCATTTTTTGTTTATTTTATTAAAGAAATACATTTATGCAGGAGTGAACCCCCTAAATAATCGTGACGTGTGTACGGAACAACATTCGCACTGCATCCGAAACCGCCTACTTACATACTATAAAGTAAGGCGAAAAGCAGTAGGCGAGGCGAGTAGTATGTACGAATTCATAGTATTCAAAAAATGGAAAGGACCTGGATAGGCGGAAAGTACCTGGATGACTTAGAACTTCCGGCAAGATCCTGAAGTGTTCATTTGATAGACACTTTACTATCCCGTGAACCCCGGTAGAGGAGTTGTCCAACGAAGAAGAAGGAGAGGCGTTGTTTTATTCAAAAATGTGTGAATGCGATAAACACGGCTCTATTTTAGTGCAAATGCATATATTAAAGCTCCCGTTCTGTATGTGATTTTGAAGCTTTGATTGTGTTTATTGTGGGCAATATAACATGTGTTCATGTTTCACGTGTAAAAAAATGCTGTATTTTTTACACAATTTACTTATCTGTATAGCGCTGTTTTCACTGTCCTCAAAACAGTCTGATGTCTTCCTTGTTATGTGAAGTCCCTCCTTCAGAAATACGTACCGAGTTCTGATTGTGTAGTTTGTTTAGTGTGCTGTGATTCGATAGCAGCTTAGCTTAGCAGAGCCGTTTGAGCCAAAGCTGGTGACTGACGTATTCCTGTGGGCGGAGTTTAGTCGGAGTTTACTGACGTCAGTAAAGCAGGAAATAGAGGGCTGTAGTCCAAACCGGCCGTTCTTTGTAGGCTTTTAAAGAGGAATTCTATTGAAGAAAATATATCGCCTGGCAGTGAACTTTGAGCTTTAACATTTTACAGGTATTATTTATGCTATTATAGCAACATTACACACTAACTAGGGTTTAAAAATGGTATCAGGAAAAACGTGACCTTTAAATAACTGTCCCTTGTGGTTAAATTGAGCTTGTTTAAGGTCATTCCAGTTAACGACTAACTTGGATTGACCACATATGTCACGAGAAGGGCTGTGACGGTTGTCATAACCACAGACAGCACAACCACAGTGGTGAAGTGCGACCTGCGGTGGTTTGCACGTCACAAACTGATACAAAAACAAAAAATGGCACACTGCTGGTACTGCTCTCAAAATGTAAGAATTAAAAGACAACTTTTCGACCAAACAGGTCTTCGTCAGGTAAGACAAATGTCACAATCTGAAAAAAATTACAGTCTCGCCCAGCAAGATTTCTTCAAGTTCGTGTGAACGCAAACGGCCAGCAGACTAGTGCCCTATTTGCAAAGAGGCAACTGATATCAGCGATGACCCGCTGGCTTGGGGGCAGAACAGTGAGGCAAGATTGATCACTCAAGGAAAAAAGTCTCAATCTGCGCTACCAGTACACCATCAGAACGCATTTTTGGCGTGGCTGGAAACATCATAACCCCAAAAAGATTTCTCACTCGAACCGGATGTTGTTTTACGGTTGGAAGTGCTACAGCGCACATACAGACGTCGATCCTGTAGGTGCACCTGGGCTGGGTTTGAGCACCCACTGAAATGGCCAAGCACATATGCTCATTTGCTTTACATTTCGTGTCTAAAACCACACAGAAAGTGATTGTGACGCTTTCCCACTTATCAAAACAAGTGGGCGCTCCAGATTGTTTTTCTTTGCTAAGTAACCTAAGCATTGCTTGACGTTGTGACAGAAAAAGTGTTTCCATGACACGGCTTTCCTTCCGTTGTCTCTGTAGGAGCATAAACTTGTATTGTAAAGCTCCGTGATTTCCCAGTATAAGGTTTTCATCCATTTTGATTTTGGCGCTTGTTTGGATGCCCGTTTCCATTGGCCGCGCGGGTAATCGTCACAGAGCGCAGTGCAAAAAGTTAAACTATTTTAAACAACAACAAACCGCCCTCGCGCTGCGCAAGCCATTGAAACGAATAGGTTTCATAGTGCAACGCACACCGCGTCCTATGAGAAAGCAGCATTAGTCACGTGATGTATCAACATGGCGGATGTAGTACGTCTGAATTCATTCATACTATCCATATTCATACTATATAGTACCCACCGTTTAAACGGTTGACGAGTATGTACTTCATCTAATTCAGTACCTACTGTCACAGTATGCAATTTCGAACGCAGGGTCACTTCAAAAAATGTGAGACTTGACAAAGGAAACCGTAGCAGCGCTCCACCGTCTTGTGTTTAGCATTTTGACAAAAGTGATATTACAGCTTTATACTTTGCAATTTTATTAAACTACTGTCTTGGCATTGCATGATGTATGTGTTTATGAGACTGCTTCATCGCTGTCTTGCAGTGTTGCCATGTCTACGCATTTTGGGCTTAACCATACCATTGTGCCGCAAACCGTTGTTGGCTATGCCTCATGAAGCGATCAAGTTTTTGGCATTATTAAAGTAAAAACGTGCCGGTTGCGATATTGTGGTCTTTTAAGGTAAAGAATTTGGATTTATTTCTGTTTATTATGGGTTTTTCTTGTTTGACTGTTTTTTTTTGCAAGATCTGGCAACACGCATAAGTAAAACGGAAGGTAGACCTGACCATGATGCACATTTAAATACTTCATCAACGACTATTTGTTCGGTTCTGTAAATCTGGTTGTCACACTACATGAATTTTGTGGGAGTTAATTGGGTTGTAGAATGCGTTTATCACTGCCCATAAATCACTAAACTGTGTGTGTACAGAACAGGATCAAGCACCAAAACGTGAAGTGACAACCGAATTTAGTAGGGGTGTCACGATTCTCCAAATCCTCGATTCAATTACATTTTCGATTCTAAGGTCTCGTTTCGATTCTCGATTTTAACTTTTTTTTTTTAAAGACAAAAATGTATTTATTATTATTATAGTTTCACATTATCATGCACATTGACACACGTTTTCCTCGCATGGGGGTTTGTGGGCTTCACTTTAGGCGAGAGAGCTTGTAGAGAGAGGATTCCTTCTTGCACGCACATGGACTTAATGCGCGCTTCTTGGACTCCTAGCATCTGAAATAAATCCAGCGCGTCAAAAGCAGCTGCGCTTCTCTTTGTCTCATGTGTCATCTGTCTGAAGTCTAAACATAAACTAAAGTAGTAATCCTTACGTATTTGTTCAGTTCTTTTGTTTCAAATATAACCCGCTGCACAAAAATCCTCTCTCTCGCGCAACTTAGGTGCAGAGAGCTGCGCTCTGTCCAAAGTCAGATCACTAGGTAGTAAATAATCCTGTTTATGATATGCATTTCAAGGAGTTGTAGCAATACATCCCTCGTGTTTAAAATATAAATTGCGTTCCGCTGGACTGATGTTTTTAAAGGCACCTCTGAGAGTTTTTTTCCCCCGAGAGTTTTTTCGACTGGACGTGACATGGGGGCGTGGCAGCATCGACGATCCCATTTTTTTATTCGAAGTTCGAGGTTGTGACTTAATTTCGATCGAGTTCGATTTAAAATCGAAATCGTGAGACCCTTAGAATTTAACTCTAGAGTGTAGGGAGCTTTTAATTTATTTAAAGTAGCAGGAAATGTGTTTAAGGTCACTACCCTATCAGTACTCTATCACAAATAATTTGAGGACAGTGTCATGTCAGTGGAAAGTTGGAGCCCGCATCAGTTTATAAGTTATCTTGATCTTGCATAAAGTTGTGTTGACATCTACTGACTTTTTCCAATTGTTGTTGAAGGCTGGCGCTTTCAAGTTTAAACAAGCACTCGGAGGCTGTGAGCTACTACAAAAAAGCATTGGAGCTGGATCCTGACAATGACACTTACAAAGTCAACCTGCAAATAGCAGAACAGAAAATAAAGGAGGCACAGTCCAGCCCAGTAAGTTACAGAATCGTCCCGATGACACATTTTTGTCACGTTGAAAATAATGAAGCTGATTGAGTCTTATCTTTGTCAGGCAGGGGCTATGGGTGGAGTTGACCTGGCAGGTTTGCTGAGTAATCCTGGTTTTATGAACATGGTGAGCGAAAGCTAGAAATCATCTCGCGTTCAGCTATGCAAAACATGCAACAGTCGTACTTACTCGCTTTCACTTTCTTTAGGCATCTTCTTTAATGACCAACCCACAAGTACAACAACTGTAAGTAAACATGGTTCAAACATTACCTACATTTATGCATTTGTTTTTAAAAGATGATTTTTGAGCAGCAATCTTTGTGTTGACATCCCACAGTTTAAAGTATTTAATATTTTCTGTCTGCCTGTGTAGGATGTCAGGTATGATGTCTGGTGCCTACAGTCCTATGGGTGGAGCCACCTCCCCAGCAGCAGCTGCTGGAGCAGGGCCAGGAGCGGGAGTAGGAGCAGGAATAGGAGCAGGAATGGGACCTGGAATGGGAGCAGGAGGTCCCAGTGATCTCTCTGGCCTCATACAGGCGTAAGTACACCCACTTGATACACTGACGTCTCATACTGGCTAACACAGTCTTTCGTACTGATCTGTTTCTATGGTTGCCCACTAAAGCTAAAGCCCGTTGCACACTGAGATTTCAGCCACGGTTTAGCTGTCTAAGACTAATTTTGAAATCCTAAAAGATTCCTGGAATCCTAGGTTAAAATGTGCCGTCTTTGATCGCTAGTTTGACATGTTCACAGACAGTAAAACTTGCCCGTTGGCCTACTAATAATCCCCTCATACACTAATTGGCTATATCAATGTCTCCTCTCTACTAATAAGCTTGTGTGTGTTGGGCGTTCTGGTGCAATATTGTTGCCGTCACATCATCCTGTTGGTAGGGTTCCCACGGGTCCTTGAAGTCATTGAAAGTTTTTGAATCTGGGGGGGAAATTCAAGCCCCTGGGAAGTTTTTGAAAATATGCATACATAGATACATGTCATTGAAAGTGCTGGAATCTATTTTATGCAAACTGTTTTCATGCAGTGTCTCATTCCCTTCTCAGGGAACAACAGTTAAATACGTAACCCGAGACGTTTTCATGTGTCAAACACAACTATGCAATAGAGACAGAGCGTAACGCGTCATAACCTGAAAACCACGCCCACTGGGGGGGAACAATCCAACCGTCTCCATTGACTTTGTATTGCGAAAGGCCGCTTCCTTGTCATTTCTGGTTTTAAACAAAAACAGAATAATGCCCAAAAACTGCAGTGCGACAAGGTGTACAGCTAACAAGCCAAAAAACCCAGAAATAAGTTTTTATAAGCTGTCGAGCCGCAAAACCCAGTCTTTTAGGAGAAAAAAAGTGAATCGCCGACTGCGTTTCCCTCTAGTGGGCGCAGTTCTACTATTAGGAGTACTATGAAAATTTGCCTGTTTCCACTTTTGTGTCTTTAAACGCTTGTTTTTTGGGGTCGACAGCTTAAAAAACGTATTTCTGGGTTTTATGCCTTGTTAGCTGTACATCCTGTCACACAGCAGCTTTTAGGCATTATTCTGTTTTTTGTTATAAGACAGAAATGACAAGGAGGCAGTCTATCGCAATACAAAGTGGAGCCGGATAGATTGTTTTTCCACTGGTGGGCGTGGTTTTCAGGTTATGACGCGTTACGCTCTGTCTATTGCAAAGTTGTGTTTGACACATGAAAACGTCTCGGGTTACGTATTTAAAGGTGCTCTAAGCTTGAATCACGCGTTTTAGACCATAAAACATTTTTTGTTACATACAGCAAACATCTCCTCACTATCTGCTTGCTGCCTGTCCGCTGATCAAACTGTAAAAAAGTGATCTCTGTAGACAGCCCAGGCTCCGCAAACTGCAAAAACAACAAAGTGGGAAAACCTACCACCCGAAACCGTAACAAAGTGTTCCAGCCAATAAACGACAAGAAGGATTTGGGGGTGGGGGTTGGGTGCGTTCATGAAAGCATGAAAGGGAGGGGGGGAGTTAGCTACGCCCGGTTTGTTTAAAAACAGTTCAAACATCAATAAAAAGTGACGTCACTCGGATTCGCTTAGAGCGCCTTTAACTGTTGTTCCCTGAGAAGGGAACGAGACGCTGCGTCTTCCTTGCCATACTTCCTGCGTCCCTGTAACGCAATATTTCAGATAGCGATATACTTCCTGGCTCCCGCGTCACCCTGTCATTGTCGTTAAGCCTCACCATTGGTTGAATTTGATATACACATTCAGACACACCCCTGAAGGCATCACCACAGTGACGCAGTGCAAGTTCCTTCGAAAGGGAACTGTAACAATGTATCTTAAAAGGTAACACAATGTAACCTTGCTCTCACTGAAAGAGCCGTTTGAAATGTGTCCCAACATTTAGTCCTTGAATTTGAAGGTATTGGACCTGGAAAGTCCTTGAAAGGTTCTTGAATTTGAAGTTAACTAAGGTGTTATTGTTGTTTTTCTGTCGTGTGGCAGCGGTCAACAGTTCGCACAACAAATGCAACAGCAGAACCCAGAGCTCATTGAGCAGCTAAGGAGCCAAATGCGCAGTCGACCTCCAAGTAGCGCTGGCAGCGAGGAACCCTGACCACTCCCGTGGTACCACACATCATCCAGTACAAGTAAAAGTTTAAACATAATACAATATGTAAAAATTGGTGCGTTAACATGGGTCTTATTTAGATTATGCTTAAATTATTAAAAATTGCATTAAAATATACAAAATATATAGTAGTAAAGATATCAGATACAGAATATTAGTTTGGAACTTAACACATCTTCTTTTTTCTTTTCCTTAGGATTTGACTTGTTGGACCTTTGGAAGATGGGCTACTTTTTATTTTTTAAGATATATCTTGTTCCTACGTCTCCAGGGATAAGACAGTTTATTCATAACAATAAAAACTGCATGTGTGCCCACTGCCCCCCGTCGCCCCAACTGTTGGGAGATGTCATCAGCACACATTTACGCATCTTAATATGAGCTCTGGACAGATGTCTGATCAATTGCACTGAAATGTCTCACTGGGTTAACACGATATTCCTAAATAATGCTCCACTTGGATTGTGATTGTAACCGAATCACTGCTACATGGACATATGTGCAGATTTGCTCTGGTAACACTTCAGTGATTCACCTGTCCAGCTGAAACCGAGAGGAACGTGTGCAATCTCAACATTGACAATTAAATGTCAAATTTCAAATAGGACTTAATATGTACCTCTGTTCATTTAAGTTTCATGTTTATGCATATGCCTGCAACTATTAAACAACTGAGACTTGTTTAAATTGCCATTCATTTACTTAACTGTGATGCGTTTGAATTAAAGGGAGTGGATGTGTTTTTCACTGTTGGTTTGATTGAATTTTAATGTGTAATAGGAAGTTGCAGGGATTTGGCTCAAAACAAACAATGTCCATCCGGCATTATGGTGCGCATTTGTGTGATGCACAGTAGTGCTGCTGTCTATGTAGGGAGCTCGTTTGGTTTTGACACGCGCACATTGAACAGTCGCTTCAGCTGCAGGAAGTATCGACACAAACACGGGTAAAATGTTTTAATAGCTGTATCAACGTTAATTCTTATTAAACTAATGTTTTATTGTTTAATAAAGCTTTAGAAACGCGCATTTATATGCTGCTGAAGTGTTTGCATATACGTGCGTTTGATGTGTTAGCTTAGCATTTGAGCTAATAAACACATTTCCGCCAAAGGCTCCTATTAAAGATAAAATTGCGCTACAGCGTTTACAGAATTGAATTAATATTGATTTCTGTAATAAATTGTATTATTATTTTATGTATGCATTATATATGTATATAAAAGTCGATTTAAAAAACAGATGATCGATGTTAGCATACAGACAAGTGTGTATCAATAAAGCGTTACACGTCACGTGTAATTGTGAAACTTAAGTTTAATACATACAATGAACTGTTACAGGGATGTTGCACATCATCTAACCTCAGACTGGCTTCAGAGAGGACGAAGGGGTGCAGATATGTTTCAGTGTTTCTTTCAGATACACATGGTTTTCTGAACTGGGATCAGAGCCCGACGACTCACTATGGAGATAGCTGTAGCCAAAATACTGTGCCTGTTGGGGATCTTTGCCCTCATGTTAGGTGGGATCCTCATCCCCGTGAGGATGATGCAGACAGAGTTTGATAAAGTTACAAGGTACAGAAGAGCGGTTGCATTCAGCAATTCATTTGGAGGAGGTGTATTCCTGGCCACCTGCTTTAATGCTCTTTTACCAGCAGTAAGAGATAAGGTAAGTTGTAAAAAGATTTTGGTTAAGACCTTAATATTATGTTTGTGTGTATATATACACTCACAGTTTTATATGGATTAAAACACAATATATACATTTCAACTGAAGTGCACATGTTATATTTTGATATGCAAGGATTTCCTTGTACCATTTACTATAAGGAAATTCCCAAATGTTAAAGGGCATCTATTATGGCCTTTTACAATATGTAATATGAGTCTCAGCTGGGCCCATCTGTGAAGCTTCAGGTAAAAATACCTCACAGATCATTTATTATATGTCCAAAATGGCCCTTTTTGTGTTGGTGCAAAAAAAATGCTGTTTTAATGTCTGTACCTTTAAAGACAAGTTCGGTATTTTACACTTAAAGCATTGTTTTCAGATTGTTTATGATGAAATAGAACGGTTTTGACTGAAATTTCGACATATGCGCTGCCCCAAGTATTTTCGGGTATTTGTTGTTTCACCTCCCACCTCTACAATGTGTGTATATGTGCACTGGAACAATCTTTTCTAAAATGCATTAAACTTTCGTTTACAAAGACGTGAAACTCACCGAGTGGTCAGGGGGGTTCACTGATATGCTCACACAAAAATCGCTGCAAAAGATGCTTTCCAACAGCTGTTTTAGCATTCGTTGTAAACTTGTGGACCTATTTTTCCAAACGCCTCTCACACCCGTATATTCTTCCGCTGAGAGCTTGAATAATAGACACTCCAGCCCAGTTGGTGGCGCTAATCCGCCATTGCCAATTGCAAGAACACAAACAAGGTTCCCGGCGCAGAGTAATACCGTACCTCACAGCACATCTAATACAAGTCAATAGAGTTGGCAAAAACTACAATAAAACCTGTTGGAATGCGTATCTTGCAGCGATTTTTGTGTGAGCATATCAGTGAACACCCCTGACCACTCGGTGAGTTTCACGTCTTTGTAAACGAAAGTTTAATGCATTTTAGGAAGGATTGTTCCAGTGCACCTATACACCCATTGTAGAGATGGGAGGTGAAACAACAAATTCCCGCAAATTCTCGGGGCAGCCGCATATGTCGAAATTTCAGTCAAAACTGTTCTATTTCATCAAACAATCTAAAAACAGGGCTTTAAGTGTAAAATACCGAACTTGACCTTTAAATGCAAATGAGCTACAGCTCCTCACTTCCTTACAAACAGACAGTGAGTGCTTTTAGTTAAAATAAATCTGAATTATTTAGTCAATAATATCTAGTGGACAGAGTACAACTGGCTGAGGGTGGAAACTATGATAATGCAGGAATGAAAGTGGGTGGGGCTTTATCAATGTGACCTCACATTGATAAGAGAATCAAAACAACATGTCTAATGAGACTGTTTTGGTTTAATGGGGATTAGGGCTGTGACGATTAATCGTGCAAATGCGCTTTTTCTTAATGAATTAACTTTAATGAATTACGGTGTAATGCCGCCACATCCAAAAGCCAAAGGGCGCTCCTGTGCAGAAACGGCATTTTTGCCACAAAAGAAGTGCCATTACAAACGCTATAGAGGGTATGCATTGACGTCACTTTTCCACGTGACCACTCGAGAGCTCGCCCAGTTGAGTGGCAAACGTTCAACAATATGGCTGGTTTTCATAGCGGATGCTGCAAAAAACGCCCGTGAAACTGACTATTATCAGCTTAAATTAAATTTAGTTGGACTTGATAGCAGAGGTGGACAATATTTAGTTACATTAGATACATTTTCCAAGCATCTGTGCTTTATTAGGGTTTGTATTGGGAAAAATGTTACTTCACTACATTCTAAAGCATATAATCATACTGTGTATTCTTTAATATTGCATATTAAAATGTATTTAATACCAAATTACATTAAAATTGTGTAATTTTACTTGAGTAAAAATACCTTAATGTTCTTAAATATTAAATGTTAAACAAAAACTTGTATAATGAAATGTACTAGGGTAAAAATTATGAAATATGCTTTGGAATGTATGTTTTCCAAATAAAAACACGGATAAAATACAAATACTTAAAAATGTTTGCATGAACGATCAATTTACTTCTCCTTTCGGTGTTTTTTTGGCAGTCTGTAAAACGAAAGCTCCGAATTCTTGTTAATCTGTTAGTACAGTCTATCCCACAACAGCTTTTTCCCATTTCGACGCGTTTTCAACATGTTTTCGCTGATTTTACACTGTACACTCATTCTGCCGCTCTGTCTGTTGCCACTCAGTGGGCATAACCGCAGTCACTTTCGCCGAAGGTGACGTCACGTGCATACCCTCTATTCCAGGAAATATCTAGAGGCATATTTATATCGCTTTTCTTCATATTGTTTCAGGTATTTTGATGATAATAAAGAATATTTTGAATGACTGTGTTTGACGAGTGTTGCTTTTTTAAATGCACGTTATAAATGACTCAAACTCATAGTGATTTTAGATTGATAAGGACTTCCTACTGATCACAGAGCCGGGAACGCAATACATCGTCAGAGCCCTAATGGGGATTAAAAACCAAGGAGCAGGTCCATTTTTTTCCATTGTAGGGTGGTTGTGTTCACACAGTGCCAACACACATTTATGTCTAAACACGTTGTAAAAGTGGATTTTGCATAGTAAGTGTCCTTTAAGGAGTGTGACATTTCCTTTTTGTTTGCATTCAGGTAGAGGAAGTCTTAAAATCGCTAAAAGTCACCACCGAATACCCGCTGGCAGAGACGATGATGATGCTTGGCTTTTTCCTCACAGTGTTTGTCGAACAAGCCGTGCTTACTTTCCGTAAGGAGAAGCCATCGTTCATCGACATGGAGACGTTTAACGCCGGGGGCTCGGAGGCGGGGAGCGACTCCGAGTATGATACTCCATTCATTGCCACCCCTCGGGGTTCGCCCGGAGCCCACCACCATCATTCTCATCACCACGGACACTTCAGCCCCTCAGAGCTGACGCGTGCCGGGCCGTTAAGATTAGCCAGCCTGGTGCTGGCACTTTCGGCTCACTCGGTCTTTGAGGGGCTCGCACTGGGCCTCCAGGAAGATGGCGCTAAGCTCGGAAGCCTCTTCATTGGAGTGGCCATCCATGAGACGTTGGCTGCCGTGGCTCTGGGGGTTAGCGTAGCAAAGGCAGGAGTGCCCTTAAGGGATGCCGTTAAGCTGGGCCTGACAGTGAGTCTTATGATCCCTCTGGGCATCGGGATCGGGATGGCCATTGACACGGCCCAGAACTTGGCAGGTAGTATCGTCTCTGTAGTGCTGCAGGGCCTGGCAGCCGGTACTTTCCTTTTCATTACGTTTTTTGAGATTCTTTCTCGAGAGCTGGAGGATAAACACGACAGGCTGCTGAAGGTTCTGTTTCTGGTTGTTGGTTATGGTGTACTAGCTGGGCTTGTATTTATCAAATGGTAGATGGACTAAGTCTTTTATTATTATTTATTTCCAAACTTTATCACTCTCTCTTTCTGTCTTACACTGGGAATTTATATTGTTTTATCAGATTCAAAATGTCTTCTGGTAAAGTTTAAGATTTATTTTGGATAACTAAATGAATCCATATTATGATTTAAACTGCAGTAGAGGTCAGATTCTGAAAGTATCTGACGTTTCTTATGACCCAGAACATGTTCCCACTCCATTTTAAACCCCTTTTTATGCAATTGTCATTTGTGTGGTTCACTTTAGTAAATATTTATTTATTTTAATTTCTAGCAATGACAAATGTTCTGTTTTGAATTATTTGCTTTGGGATATAAGTACAAGAGAGGATGCATGAATCTAAAAAGATGCTGTCAAGTACCATGAAGGTGATTGTTTTTGACATTGAAAATTTCTCTGTAAGAAGCCAACAGTTGTATACAGATCTGAGAACTGCTGAAAACTCAGGTTTGTGTACAATAAATTCACTGGAGTTCCCTAAATTCTGTAAAACTATCCGAATTTTGAGTTGAATCTCAAGAAGAGCTTTAGTACTTTGGTAAAGGAAGCTTCCTTTACGCTACATGCAGTAGTTTTGACTGCTTTTTTGGATCATATGGTTTTGAGTTGGGCCTTTATTGTGTTTCAGAGGCTTGTGTTTTGTGGGTAACTTATAGTGTTGTGCACTCTTGCACTTATAATTTATAATTTTAATTCAGTTTGATTATTTGTCCATTGAGGCTATGTTATGTTTTGTGTTGCCATCTTAGATTTTTCATTCAAATAAACCATGCTAAGCCCCCATAAATAAGTGAATTTAATTACTGGAAAGTCCATACGATTTATGACACTTTGATACTGAAATTAACCACAGCGAATCTCAGGAAATTTACTTAAAGGCAGAGTGCACGATTTCTGAAAAAGGCTTTGGAAAAGGGAGTCGGGCCAGTGGCGGCTCGTGAGGGGCGCAAATTCAAAATATGTGTCGTGTGTCGTTCGTGTTTTCAAAATATGTGTTTGTTGCGTCATGTGAAACATGTGCATTACGTGTTTGTCAAAATAAGTAGTGATGGGAGAAACGAAGCTTTGAACCAATTGCTTGGCAAAATGATTCAGTTTTTCGAAGCGTTCGAAACACCATACACGCTGGCGACAACTGCTGGTCAAAATAGTGTAAAAGCAGCAAGATCTGTCCAAACATTTTACACTTAATAGCAAGATTGTTCTAAAAATATGTTTTTAAGAAAAATACATTATTTAACTCTTTCCTCGCCATTGACGAGATATCTCGTCAATCAAGAGAAAACGCTTCCCCGCCAATGACGAGTATTTCCGTCTTTCCGCAATACCGCTATTATCAACCAGGTGGCGCCCTTCCGCAACTTTTTAAACCCGGAAGTATTGCCCTATGGCAAACAGCTGCATGTCCGTGTCTGTTTTAAAGATCGCTCTGAATGGGATCTCTATGAAAAGTCCGTCACAAAAATTGAATTATCTCTGCTTTTTGCTCAAAATGTGGTGTTTCTGCAGAAACCTACCCATATTCAAAAGCTGATTACAAAAGAACTACTGAAGGTAGGATGAAACGTTTTTTTTGTTTGAAAGCAGAGGGTCTGTTCTTTCATTTGATATATTGTATGTTTATATATTTAAAGAAGAACATTTTCTGGAAGGCATTAAACTTGTGAAAATCATGAAAAACGCTGGCGCTGGCTGGCAACTTTTTTTTAAAACGCTGGCGGGGATAGAGTTAATTTAATTGAGACATAATTAAATGTGTATTCTGTGATTTTAGTTTTATTTATGGCAAACAAATTATTAACACAAAGTCCCTTTTTAATTATGCACATTTTTGACATTAAATCTGTCTATAAACAAAAAGTAGACAAAATAGTGTTATTAGTCATAAGGATGAATGTTTTATGAACTTTTATAATAAAACTAACCTGAGTTCACCTACACTGGTCATTTGTGATCAACTCCCCCTAGTGGGGAGTCGTCGGATTTTCGAAACAGTTATGACCTAATGAAGCCTCGTTTGCTAAAATCACGTGACTTTGGCCAGATTGAAACAAGCTCCAAACCAATGATTCGAAACCAAAGTTTCGTAAATGTTTCGAAGCCTCATGAAGCGTGCTTCGAAATCGCCCATCACTAAAAATAAGTGCCTGCTGCACACGCGTCAAACCATTCACAAAATACACGCAAGACACTCCCTTAACATTAAACTCTGATTACGCATGAGATTATGTGAGTATCTGGCAAACGCGAGCGTCTCTTTTATCATAAGCCCTTTAGACGCATCTGCAGCAGGCACTTATTTTGAAAAGACACGTGATGCACATAGGTTCACTTGACGCACCGTACACATATTATGAAATTACGAACTACACACATGACGGGCTACATACATGTTGTGACGAACTTTGCATGGTGCACCCTCAAAAAAGAAGTCATCGGCCGCCACTGCAACCAGCAGTAAGGGGCGTGTCTACTAACCGACTTCGTTGCCTGGGTTGCGCATGTGTTGGGGGGTCCAGATTCTATTGGGGTAGGGGCGTGTTTGTTTAGGTGATTTCAAATGTAAACATTGGCTTTCCGAGATCATGCATCCTGCTTTTAATAACCTTTGACTGTTTATGAATCTATTGTTGTTTTTTATTTGTTTTATCAAGCCACCTCTTATCAGTTGGCTGAAATGTTTTTTTAGGACATTTTTATGCTTTACAATGTAAAACTGTTATAAATGATCAATATCAGTGAAATCTTTGATAGCCTTTCCAGTGTTCAAATTTTTCTAAAACTGTCAAAAGAAAATGAAGGAATTTTCTGTCGTTTTTATTTTCAGTGCATATAAACATGTGACAAATATACTGTGCTGCAAACACTTTTCTTTTAGAAAAGTGCATTATTAAAACAGCTTCTGATTTAATAAAGTCATATTCAATCATGATGCTGGATTTTAGATTGGTGAATAGTTGCTCTATACTATAGCCTGGGTGGAAATGTTCCAGATTACCATATAACCAGTCTGATCCTTTATCCTATAGTGTGCTATAATCTTACACACACAGTTCCTCTTGAGCTATCAGACCCATTAATACACACCAAGTACAGATGATTCTCACTATTAACTGACTTTAGTCATTACAGGATTAAGGTTGGATTGGATTGCTCCTATATACATGGTTTCATTAAACCAACTAGTACACTGTGATCACATAATCAGGCCTTGTTTACAAGCACAAAATAAACCAAATGTATTTGGACATTAAAGGGATAGTTCACCCAAAAATTTACATTTTGTCACCATTTACTCCCTCTCATGTTGTAACAAACCTGTATTAATTTCTTTGTTCTGATAAACATGAAGGAAGATGTTTAGAGGAATGTTTGAAAAATTGCCTCCTTATGATGTCATAAGGAGCTCTTATTATAATAATACCACCCTTAATCTGCACTATCCAACCACAGCACTGCCAATTAGTGCAGAGAAAAGCACAATTGAGTTTTAATTGCAACAAACCACCATCATTGTGATCAGTGTTTGAATTTCATCAGCTCATTTGCATGTCAAAGGACACACCCAAAACGGCACATTTTTGCACACACCTACAAAGTGTCAATTTTAACATGTAATAATAAATTATTTATATGGTATTTTGAGCTAAAACTTCACATATATGCTCTGGGGACACCAAAGATTTATTTGACATCTTAAAAAAGTCTTGTGCCATGGCCCCTTTAAAATAGAAATTAATGTCTCTTCCAAGTGAGGTCCTTTTTATTCCTGTCTCTTTAGAAATAAGAACTTGTGTTGTATAGCTCTGTGTGACTGCTCACAGACAATATCAAGCGTTCCTTCATGTTGAATGAGAGACTCCGGGCGGGGCTGCCGCCACAGCAGCAAGCCGGCTCCTGATTGGTTAACGCGGCGCGAAAATCTGCCAAAGTTCACATTTTTCAACTTGGGCGTCATCCACAAATTCGCGTCAAACGCAAAATCCAACAAAAGGCACCATTCGCGCATACAGCAGCAGATGATCAGTTTGCGCGAACTAGACACTTGAATGAGGCGGAATCGCGTCTACCGGGTCGTGCTAAACGCCTCATTCGTGCCGTGAGACTTTCAGACGCACGCGTCTTCACATTGACTAAACATTGAAATCACTCGCGTTGACACCTCTAACGCGGCTGGTGTAAACCAGTGGTTCCCAAACTTTTTCAGCGTGCGGCCCCCCTTATGTACAGTGCATTTTTCGTGGCCCCCCGAAAGAAAATTTATGACAAAAACAGTTTTAAAATGTAATATTTTAATTAAACAAAACATATAAAATTATGCCTAGTAGTGCTGTTGGTTAGTTGGCTTATTATTTTTTAGGTTTAATTACACAGAATTCATGATAAATGAATGTATTTTATAAAATGTCATAAAACTGGGGCCCCCTTGGCACCATCTCATGGCCCCCAGTTTAAAAACCACTGGTGTAAACGCAGACTGACAGTTTGAGGGGGTGGGGTTAACTTTGCTCCGCCTAAACCATCTAGCTGACATCATCAGGGGAAGATCGCAGCAACAGGAAGTACTTTTTTTAATTTTGATTCAAATTTATGAGGGTACATACATTTTTTAAAAAGATAAATTGTTTATAATGAGCACTCATATATTCCATTCCAAGATAAGAATTCTCAGTTTGGATTTTATGGGCACTTTAAAAATAAAAAGATACTTTTATTTAAATTATTTAGTTTGTGCATAATGACTTTCCCTTCAGCTTTAAACATTTACATCAGTTCACATCATGGCAAACATCCAGTGTTATGGCACAGAGCCACTATCAACAGAGAAGTGTTAGATTTTATTACTGCACGCAAATCCTCTTAGTATACTAATTCCCCCCGCTCGTGATCTTGACTTGTTGGATGGATACACGATGGCCTAATCCCTCGTAAGAAAAGGTAACAACTACTTTGGCCCCTTGCGTTACTCACATCGTCTCGCCATGGAAGAGTACCTGATACCGACAGAAAGCGAGCCTGTCGGTTTTTTCTGTCCGGCGGGACCTGCTAAAAGTCCTCTGGAGCGTATAAATGACTTCATGAAGAGCACGTTCACGTTGAATGTCCGAGAGTACGTGAAGGAGTACATAAAGAGAAACGGACTTCTGACGCTGTCTATACTGGCTGTCATCACCGGTTGTGTCCTGGGCTTTTTGCTGAGGGGTCTGACTCTCTCCACACAGGTATTTCACTACACTTGATTTAAATGAATGGTGATGGTATTGATATGTATACAAGGCAGGAATGATATATTTTAGGGAATAATGACGCAGTAGGTTTATTTATATTTCATTCTTTGTGGGTCCACATTTGCTGTCTTTTTAAGATGTGTTGCTCATTACTTCTGTTTAGTCATCACAATGGTGCTCAATGAGAATGTTTTGTCAGATAGAGAAGTTTGTTGCAGCGTATTCATATGTGGCTATTTATATTCTACACAAACACAGTCTATATTTTTATTATGTGCCAATCAGGTTGTGTATGTAGGTTAACTACAGTATAGTTAAGAAAAAATATTGTTGATGTTTATTGTGATGGCTGTAGGCGTGCGAGGAAGTGAGTTCAACTTAATCCCAGACAAACAGCAATCCATTAAGTCAAATAGAGTTTGACATATGA
This sequence comes from Misgurnus anguillicaudatus, assembly GCF_027580225.2. Lineage (NCBI taxonomy): Eukaryota > Metazoa > Chordata > Actinopteri > Cypriniformes > Cobitidae > Misgurnus > Misgurnus anguillicaudatus. Next base: position 13,240,015 of record NC_073350.2, read on the forward strand.
GACACACAAAATCCCATCGTGCATGACGCGTGACTTTGCTAAACAGTTGTTGACAACAGAAGCTAGAGATGAAAAAAGACACTGAAAGTTTTCAGTCCCTGCTTTTTCCAAAAATGTATATGAGATCTAACGGCCTATTAGATATGTGCAATATTACATTCAGTAATTAAAATTATACATCCAATATATAAATAAAATGTATTGTTAAATGTATGGTTAAATAAGAAATGCTTCATGTTTAAATATAGGCAAAAAAAGTTTTCCAGGACCCCACAGAAATGTGAAGTCCTCTTTGTATACTTACCAAAAATTTAAAGGCACAATATGTAAGACTTTTGTAATAAAACATCCAAAAACCACTTGCACAGTGTGATTTATTTATTTGTCATTTATTAATTTGTACTTGCATTTTCCCAAAAATATCCAAGGAACTTTTAATACTGTTTAAATAGTGGCTCCTTCCTTGTAATTGTCGCCCTTTAAGTCAATTTTCTTAAAAAAAAAAAAAAATGCAGATAATTTACTCACCACCATGTCATCCAAAATTTTGTTGTCTTTCTTTGTTCAGTCGAGAAAAAATTATGTTTTTTGAAGAAAACACTCCAGGATTTTTCTCATTTTAATGGACTTCAATGGACCCCAACACTTAACAGTTTTAATGCAGTTTAAAATTGCAGTTTCAAAGGACTATAAACGACCACAAACGAGGCATTAGGGTCTTATCTAGCGAAACGATTGTCATTTTTGGCAAGACAATTAAAAATATGCACTTTTAAACCACAACTTCTCATCTTCCTCCAGTCATGTGACGAGCCAGCGGGACCTCACGTAATACGTCGTCACGTCAAGAGGTCACGGAGGATGTGTGCGAAACTACGCCCCAGTGTTTACGAGTGTTGAGAAAGAGGACCATTCTGACGTTGTTGTATGTGGAATGATACTAATTAATGTCTTTGTGTCAGTTTATTGTTTTAAATGGTCCACAAATGTGCGTTTCATATATGTAACACGTGACCTTTCCACGTCATTGCGCAATTATCTGAGGTCGCGCTGGCTCGTCACACAGCTGGAGAAAGAAGAGAAAGTGCCTAGTTTTTATTTTTTTGCCCCAAGTTTTTTTTTTTTGCTAGATAAGACCCTTATGCCTCATTTGGGATCATTTAGAGTCCTTTAAAACTGCAATTTTAAACTGCATTAAAACGGTTAAGTGTTGGGGTCCATTAAAGTGAGAAAAATCCTTGGATGTTTTCCTCAAAAAACATAATTTTTCTCGACTGAACAAAGAAAGACATCAACATTTTGGATGACATGGTGGTGAGTAAATTACCTGGATTTTTTTTTAAGAAAATGCACTAATCCTTTAATATCCGTGCTATCCTCAGTTTTCGGTTGTATAAACGATGGCAACATGAGTTGACAAATGCGAAAGTGACAGTTAAACGGCATTTAACCATAGACTGTGAAGTATATGGACATAGTGTCCTTGACGTCACCTATATGTTTGTGAAGAGCCTTTTTGAAGCCTATAGTTGGCGGAGCATGCCGTCCCCACCTTGGCCATGCGTCACCGCGCATCACTCACGGATAACTGAAAATGGGTAAAGAGGCGGGACGTGGGTAAAGCTGAGGTGGCTGGTTGCTAAAACAACACCAGCCTAGATCGACGATAGTGACAGCAGTAGCAGTTCACCCATCACTCAAGTGGCCACGCCCTTAATTATGCAGGATGATGTACAAACAAATTTTTTGTCATGAAAGAGAAAAATTAGCAATATAAAAACACTTTTTGTACCAGGCTGTAAACATTATTTTCTGTTGTAAAGTTGGACATTTAAAAACTTGGGGGTCTATAGGAATTCACTTCCGTTTGGAGCCAGCCTCTAGCGGCTAGTAAATGAATTGCAGTTTAAGTCACTTCCATATTGGCTTCATCAGAGAGAAGGTTGCCCTCGCATATAACATGCAGCTGTTGTGTCTTGCAGCTATTTCATTAGAATGGCAGAAAATAATGTGATCAAATGTACAGGTAATAAAACATTCAAACTAAAAAATCATCATGTGTAATTGCGACCACTAGTAAAAAAAAAAACACATATTGTGCCTTTAATGGAGAGTAAATAGACAGAGATTATTTTGCAAGTCTGCGTAACCTCTGAATTTTTATGTTGTGTTTTTTTTGTGACAAGGCAAAAATCTATTTCTCCTTTCCTGGTGAGCTGCTAATGCGAATACTTAAAATGCTTATTCTCCCCCTGATCACTTCCAGGTAACATTTTTTTAGATTTTATACACTTCCATATAAAGAATTTGTGAGCAAATTCGCTTATTACCTGTTACTGTTTGTCTGCAGTTTAATGTCTGGACTATCGTCTATGGAGTCGAAGGCCTGCTGCAGGATAGGAGTACTGACGGTCACATACTACCTTTGGACCACATTCATCGCCGTAGTGGTCGGCATTGTTCTTGTCCTGATCATTAAACCGGGCTATGGAACAGAGATGGAGAGCAACAGACTAGGAGGTGGACAAGTCATAACATCTGCAGATGCACTGCTGGATCTGGTCAGGTAGGACTGTCTGTCTGTAAAGATCTGAGAAAAACATCATGTATCCTGTTATGGTTAGCGTTTGAGCTATGTTTCTTTAACATATTGGTTGTACCCAGTGTTCGAATTAAGGGGGGACAGGGGAGGTCCCGGACCTCCTATAAGCATTGAGGGACTCCCTATAATGTACAAAAGCATAAATTAGGGGTACCCCTGGTTTTTAACCAAATTAAAATACTACATTTTAAATTCTTGTGCTTCGCTGCCACAAAGCGATACTTTCCATTATTTGTCCCAATTTTGCAATAAACTAATTCAAAAGATTTCTGTCTGAAATAAATGTTAAAGTGCGCCGTGTGACAGATTGTTAGATTTAGGATTGGGTTCTGGACTTTTAAAAAATCTTCTCTAACTATTATTTCACACTAATTTAAGGGTTAAAAATTGGTATGGTGTCTTTGATTAAAACGTTGATCCACGATCACATCTCACTTTGTGAAATTACTGCGACCTTATTAATGATGGGGGGGGCTTGACCAGGGGAAGGAAAAATCTTTGACATAATTCGAAATGGGTTGTACTTATGAAATATAGGTAATAAATTCACTTTACTATCATTACCTTACTGAAATATTTATTTGCCAGGTTAATAGACACCCTGTTGACTCCATTTAAGGAAAGAGTTGCCTGAGAGTCTGGAGAGTTTAGGCCATCCCAGTGTGCAATCCAATTAAAAAAATCAGCTGAGGGCTGATTAGGGTATTTTTAGTAATCTGTACAAAGGGCCATGTAGGTGGTGAAGAAGGACCCTCCCACTTGTTGTTGCCCCTCCTTCTACCCATGTGGGACATAGTGAGCTACCATCAGTGTGCCATTCTTTTATACTTTAAATTCTTACACATTTATCATATCTCTAGGAATATGATTCCCTCCAATCTTATCGAAGCCACATTTCAGCAGGTGAGTAAAATGACTATATATGAATACAGTAAGCGATGATCTAGTCATAGCTTAGCAGCCAAAATACATACGATTTGATTTTTCGTTTGTAGGTGATTAGCAGGAAAATTATGCTTTTGTATATTTTTATGTCTTCAGTACCAGACAGACCATGTTCCCATCATAAAAGCAATAGTTAACACGGGACGCCCAAATTTTGTTTACCTGATGCCCGATGAGGAACATCCAAGAGGTCGAATGGTGTTGTTGGAGGTCACGCCACCACCAGACATCGAGTACAAGATTCGTCCCGGCACCAGCCAGCAGATGAACGTGCTGGGCATTGTTATTTTCTCAGCCACGATGGGTAAAGCATCTGCTCACTTTGAGTGCAAATATACTAAAATAATAAACATGGCTGAGTGTAATAAAAGCGTTCTCATTTAGGTCTCTTACTGGGTAAAATGGGTGAACGTGGAGCTCCTCTGGTAAATGTCTGCCAGTGCATCAATGAGTGTGTGATGAAGATCATTAATGCAGCTGTATGGTAAGAAAAGCATTCATAATAATTCATTAAGGTTTTGAACCCCTTCAGACCTGATTTTTTTAATCAGTCTGCCTTATTTTGACTGGTTGATCAGCATTTTTATTGTTCAATTTTATACAAATAGCTGAGGAGATGTAAAGCTGGGTATTATCCGCAAAAATTATCTTATGTTTCCTGATAATGTCTCTTAGAGGTAACATATATAACGAGAACAGGATAGGACCTAAAACGGATCCCTGTGGTACACCGTATTTAACCGGGGAGTGATATGATTATTCCTCATTTACATAAACAAAATGATAGTGATTGGAAACTTAAATACGATCTAAACCAAACTAACACCTGACCACTGATGCCAACATAGTTTTCTAGTCTATTGAGTAAGATTGTGTGAAAGGCTGCACTAAGGTCTAGTTTAAGAATAGAGATCGGATGTTAAAAGGAGGTCATTTGTAACTCTAAGCAGTGCTGTCTCTGTGCTATGGAGGGGCCTGAATTGTGATGTGATGTCCATTCCAGTGGACGTAGAGTCTGAAGGAGTTAAAGGACAACAAGACCAATCTCATAATATACCTAAAACATTTAAATGACTTTTTTTCATACCCAGTCAGCACGTGTGTTAACATCTGACTGTATGACAGTAGGGTTTTAAAGCCATGCACTCGTTCAGTACATGCAGCTAGGGATTATTGATCACCTGCACTTAAAAGCACTCATATACTTTACTCATGTCCAGTAAGACTAACAGGGTTGTCAAGACATGATGTACGGCATGGGTCTGGGGATCCTTATGGGTCTATGGTGGTATTACTGGGGGTCCTCCAATTTTTTTTGTGAAACGTGAATGCATTAATATGTTGATTAAAACTTAAAATGAAGATCATAATGTTCCCAAACTATTCAATTAAATAAAAATGTTATGTAGTTTTGCAATTTTTTTTTTTAAATATCTTTTCTAACATAACCATTATAACAAAGTACGTGTTATAAATAACTATAAACACAGTCATACTGGGGGTCCCTGCTCCTTCTCTATCGATCGAGGGGTCCTTGGCCTGAAAAAGGTTGAAGACCTCTGATAGGGCATTGCAAAATTTCCAATTTCAGCAGACTGTAGATGATAGTCGTATAAAATTAGCATAAATATAATAGTATACTCTTTGTGTAATTGTATAACAGTACAAAAGTTGTCACAGGGACGGTACACTTTGGAAGAAGTGCACCTTTGTACCTTATATTGGTACGTCAAATGTATAGTATACGTATCTGTACCTCCTATAAGTAATGTCAAAGGGCAGTGTCCCTGTGACTGCTTTTGTACCTTTATTTCTGACAGGGTACAGCTTAAGAATCATACCAGACACCTTACCTTGTCATCTCTGCTTTTTACAGGTATTTTCCTTTTGGGATCATTTTCCTTGTGGCCGGAAAAATCCTGGATATGAGCGATCCCTTCACACTTGGGAAGAAGCTGGGCTGGTACGGTGTGACGGTTCTGGCAGGTCTGTTTGTGCACGGCCTCATTTTGCTTCCGTTCTTTTATTTCATTTTGACACGGAAAAATCCTTTTACATATATCAGAGGGCTTCTGCAGGCCATGGTTATTGCTTTAGCTACATCATCCAGGTAAGGAAAAATCAAAATGAATGCAGAAACATGCTTACATGCTTGTAGTCCTAAAACGCATTTTTTACAGTTCAGCAACGTTGCCCATCACAATGAAATGTTTGCTGGAGAACTGCAATGTGGACCGGCAGATCGCCCGCTTTGTGCTGCCGGTGGGAGCCACCATTAACATGGATGGAACGGCCCTTTATGAAGCAGTGGCTGCTATTTTCATCGCCCAGGTCAATGAGTACGAGCTGGATTTTGGACAATTGGTCACAATCAGGTACTACAAATTAACTTTATCTAAAGGTTAGCAGAGACTTTGTAATACTAACAGTGATCTAAATGTCCATCAATGTATCGTTAATGTATGTATGCTCATGCCTCTTGGGACACCTGTGATCTTTCCCTGTTGACTATGCTTATTCTAGCGATTTTTAAACACAATGTGAGTGGTCCCTGATGATCAATAACATTAGCAGCTCTATCTAAACTCATTGGATGCGTGATCATATGAATGTTATTGTTCTGGTTTTTCTCCAGTATAACAGCAACTGCTGCCAGTATAGGTGCTGCCGGAATCCCACAGGCAGGCCTTGTAACCATGGTGATAGTGCTGACATCCGTAGGGCTGCCACCAGATGACATCACACTGATCGTGGCCATTGATTGGATTCTGTAAGTTAGTGATAAATGCCATTATCGATGTAAACATATAAGTAAAAATCTAAATAATTTTACTGCTGGAAAATTAATGCAGAAAATGTGATAATAGGAATGTTACATTTTTCCTCATAGAGATCGGTTTCGAACAATGATCAATGTACTTGGAGATGCTCTGGCAGCTGGGATCATTGGACACTTGTGTCGGAAAGACTTTCCCCCAGACGGAGAAGTAAGTTAACCTTTATTATACAGCGATTATGCTATATCAGTCAATGACTTTTAAAAGCGCAATTTTAAAGTGTTTTTTACTTTCAGGCAAAAGCAAACGGAGCGTCACAAGAGAGTCAGGCAGCTACTAAGATGGAGAACGTGCCTTTGACTGAAGTACCACTGCTGGCCAGTAAAGACAGCATATTTCAAGTGGTTGGAGACAGGGTTTATGAAAGGCCCATAGTCTACTACAACATATGTCAAGTTTGAGTCAGCAGACAGTGTACTTTATTACTATTGTGCCAAAAGAAGTGAATTAACATTTGACTGGTATATCAGTATTTGATATGGACTTTATATTTGCTGTTTGTACAGCTGAATACATTTTGGGGAGTGTTTCCCTATTTAAAGGGACTTTTTTGCAGATTTATGTAGCCATGGCTGTTTTAAAGGTGCTGTAAATTGATGTTAATTGATACTGCACAAAACATCCACCCCATATATATATATATATATATATATATATATATATATATATATATATATATATATATATATATATATTCAAACATAATTTTAAATCTATTTTAATATATATATGCAATAAAAAAATATATGCTCTAAAATATATTTTGAAATTTTTTTACAAATGTATTTTTCACCAATATATACATTTTTAAAATAAATATATTTTAAAGCATTTATATTCACGTTGCATTGGAAGAAACGTTGTACTTTTGGACGTTGTATGTTACAAACCTGTAAACATAACAGGTTTGAAAAGATTTTAATTAAATATATTTTCAACTGCAAAAAATATATATTTTATACATACTTTAATATTTTTATTATTTTTTACTAAAAAAATTCTTAAGCTTTATTTTCTACAAAATGTATTTCCCATAAATTTAAAACATATTTTTGGCCAAACAAATTTCTTTTCTTAAGGTGAGGGAAGCATTTGCTGTGCAAATGCTCATCCAAAAGCCAATTACTGTCACGTGCAAGAAAAAGGATTAATAAGTTGTAAATGTTTGTGTGTTTTTTTTATCTTTGTTGTACATTTGTATGAACAATAAAAATATCGCAAAATCTCTGTTTGCTCATTTAAATATGAAAGTGCGCGTGCATTTAGCTTCGGGAAAATAAGCAAAGAGCTTAACGTTACGCCTGAGACAGAACTGCTTGACTCGGGTTTAAAAGCTCAGGTTGATCATTCCAAGTAAAGCTGACAGAGGTTATGACCACTGAAACATGAAGTTGATCTCAAGAGTGACAAAACAGCAGAGTTGAGGAACTGTGACAATTTATATTACTACAGTAACTGTTCATGAAAATTCGGCTACAGAACTTTTGCAATTTATATAATGGCATATTAAAATATTTTTAGTCCCTACAATAATTCTCTACTAAAGAACATCTAACATCTAATGTAAACGGTTAATAACAAGTGAAAAAATTCAAAATGATTAACAAGTGGAATACTACTGGCAGAAAGAAACAATTCCAGCACAATGCTTTTGTAAACCGCAATATCATGAATAATCACTAAAAAATAAATTCTCTCGGTTTACTCACCCTTATTCCATTCAAGATGTTTACGACTTACTTCCTTAATTTTAACACGTTATTTTGTCTTGTGGTATAATACAATGTTTGTGTGGTTTATGGTTAAAAACACATTATTTTCCACATACCGTACATTTTTGTAGATCTAGATTTCACGCTCTTCCTGAAACGCACGGATTTGAAAAGCTCTGTGTCCGTGATTGGCCAGCTAATCTGTACGTTGTGATTGGCCTGAATACCTCTGACGTCAGCAGGAAATGTGACGCTCCTTCTCATGTTTAAAAGATTGCTCACAATGCAATGATAACAACTTACAGGCTGTCAGTCCGAAGCAGGAGGAATTATGATAATGTCGGTCTTGTCTACATCACAATTCCCAGGAAGTAAACTGTTGCCTACAATCGGTGTGTTTGTAGATTTACGTTGGAGACGATAACTCGCGTCGTCGTTTCCTTTGGGGTTTGTACCTTTTGCATATGGTTAACATAATACACACTTACACGCCAAAGAAAATTTAAAAACATAAATCGGACAATAGATGCTCTTTAAAGGGACAATTCACCCAAAAATGAAGATTGTGTCATCTTTACTTTCTCTCATGTTGTTACAAACCTGTAAAAATGTATTTGTTCTGATGAACACAACAAAAGATATTTTGAGGAATGTTTGTACCAATCATGAGCCACATTCACATCAAAAGTATAATTTTTCCTACTATGGAAGTCAATTTGGCCTCTAATAGTTACAAACATTCCTCAAAATATCTTCCTTCGCAGTGGCGGAACTAGAATTTTTTTAATGGGGTGGCCAGGGGGTGGCCAAAACTACTTTAGGGGGTCCATAGTCCATAAAAGAAAATGGCATGTAACCATGTATCAAGAAAGCATAAATGAATCTTTTTATCGCATTAGATAAACATAATAAGGGTGAATTTTAAATCTTTCTACTGTATTTCTTATATCTGATTTACTGTCTGTAGGGATTCACCCAAAAATGAAAATTCTGTCATCATTTACTCACCCTTATGTTGTTCTAAACCTGTATTTTATTTTAATAAAAACAAAAGAAGATATTTTGATAAATGATGGTAAGCACACAATTAATGGTATATCCATTGAATTCCATTATGTTGTTTTTATTCCTACTATGGAAGTCAATGGTTAACAGCTGTGTGCATACCATCGTTTATCAAAATATCTTCTTTTGTGTTCATAAGAAAAAAAAAATTGTACAGGTTTAGAAAAACATAAGGATGTAAAAATGATGACAGGATTTTCATTTTGTGAACTATCCCTTTAATGAAGCAAAAGATCAGGAAATCTAAACTCCATGATAAACCTTAAACTTACTTCAAACAGCAGAGCTCAACACAAAGGATGTTTCGATTAATCTTTATTTACGAAGATACAGAAGATGCAAAAGTTTTCTTTTTTCTTTTGATATTTAATTAACTTTAATGACAGAGAGACTTCAACAGGTAAGGCTAAGACCGAATGCAATAAAATGTTTATTCGTTTAAGACGTACAGTAACAAAATGTTTAGTATGAAAATCACCAAGACAGCTATTTTGACATATGAGCATTTGTCCGTTTAAACAAAAAAGACGCGAATATGAAGTCGTTTAAGCTCTGGCTGTGCACGCGCACTATCGGATATGCGCGTCGCGCTTTCAAGTTCAATGTGGCAATCCAGTCGAATTAACAATCATACAGTAGCCTATAAAGATCACGTCAAGAATGAAAACATGGTGCTGGGTTTTGTTGTAAAAAGAACTGACAATCTTAGACTTTATTCAGTCCACAAGACAATTACCACACTTCCAGCATATACGGTGAAACTAAATCATGTAGTATTTGCAAAATGTACGACTTCACTTACATCATTTTGAAGATTCCAAGCATTATGTAGGCATGACATTTATCTTCTGATGATATGAAAAGTATTCGTTACAGTAATTTTCTGACGCGTTTTTGAAAAGACGTCACTGATGGAGAGATAACAGAACGCGCATTATGTATATTTTCTTAATTTTGTGAAAAGCACAACATTCAGTTTTATAGACACACAAAAAATGACACTTGAACGTTTTAAATGATGTATAAATCATATCTGTATGTCCAAGAGTAATCCAAGTCTCTTTGCGCAGTGATTGAAAAATAAAGAGTTTGCGCCGCGACCGCAGGGAGGGTTAATATTCATAATGTTTGTTTTTAACAATGTGCTGCGCTGCCGCACGTCGAAAATAAACATAGCGATTAAGTGAAAGTAGCGCATTAAATTTGGGGTGGCACACGGGGTGGCCAGTGACATGCCAAGGGTGTCCAGTGCCACCCTGGACACCCCTCTGGCTCCGCCACTGTTCCTTCGTGTTCATCAGATTTATATTTTTTTACAGTTTAAAAACACTGTATTTTACACAAAATAAGATTATTAAACACCAAAAGAGACACTCAAACATGAAATTTAAACATGGTGACTCGCCAATAACTTCTAATCTCATTGGTGCTTTTGAAACACAACAAAATGTAGGTATACATTTTTATGACAAAACAATGGCATTTATTTGAAGGAAATACATGGAAATTTTCGCTACAGGTCACACTATCAATAAAGACCCAAGTGACGTACAGTTACACTGATGTTAAATCTATCGACATAAACATGCACACTAGCATAGTGTTGACCAGATATATGCTAGCTCTGTGTGATACCTTAATCAATTAAACAACGTTGCACCTATACATGTCTTTAAGGTTAAAATTACACAATGTACAAAGCTGCTTTTAGGGAGTGATACATCAAACATGTAAAAACACTACAGTAAACTGGATTCCTACTGGTAATTATGATGGAAAATGTTGAATACTGAACTAAATAAAACTAGGATTTATAAGTTGTATCCATGGCCCTACAACCTTGTCCCTATTACTGACCCCATTTAAAAAGAAACTTACTAAACCTTTAAGGCGGCGTAAACTTCATTCAATGCTGGTTGTTTAAAACAAAAAACCATACTTGTTAAAACAAAGTTGAAACAACCTTTTACATAAAATCAGACAAATTATAAAAATAACATACTGTTAAATGCAAAACAAACTTTTAATGTCCACACAATATAAAACGCAAAAAAACAACATGCTTATTTCTTAACATCTTAGATGTGACAATACTTGCCGTTTCAGACTCAAACTTATAAATCTGCAAAACTAAACACCCGAAGGGCTCAAGCGTTACACTCCAAGATCTTTGGTCCTTCAAACTTTTCTTTCCCCTTACAGATTGTTTTTATATTTACAAACGTCTTTAAGAGGTGAGGATATGTAGTTTGAACTGACAGACAATTTCTAAACTCTTCATGTCTTAATGAAACAGAAAACTGGACATTTGAATCCTGTGTAATTAAAAGAAAGGTTGCAAGGTAAGAGCAACAACGCCATGACATCTTTAAGGCATCCCAACAGTGCACACAAAAAAACCTTTGAACTCCTGGATATATATTTGTGACTTACATCATCCAGGGCTGAAGAAATGACGATCAAACAGTCATCGGGGGATAAATCTTTACATATTATGCTCAACCTTAGAGTAAAACACTAGCACAACTATTCACCCCAACAAAGTTGCATGAATACGTTTATGTAGACGGTCAACAACAACTGAAATCTTGAGAACAAACCTTACTAAACTTCCAGATTTTCTTATAACACAAAAAAAGTGCCTTTACTTGTGAGACTTGCTGGTTTTAAATGACACTTGCAGGACTTTGTCCCCCAGGCGGTATCCGTTCAGGCTAGCGATAGCCATTGCTGCTTCCTCGTAATTTGTCATCGTAACGAACCCAAACCCTTTGCATTTGTTGGTATTAAAGTCACGAATGACCTTGACGTTTGTGACGGCACCGAAAGGACCAAACATCTGCCACAGGATGCCTTCATCTGCATCCTGACCCAAATTATAGATGAAGATACACCAGCCAGAGGTAGAGCCACTTGCCACGTTCATGCCAGAGACGCCACCCATGTGGTCAACACTCATGGGTGAAAACCTGTAAGAGCACGAGAACAATTCATTAGAAGAGCAACTACAGGATATGTAGGAAAACTAAGCACTTAAGGCTGAAGTATGGTCCATTTTTTACACGTACGCAATTTCGTCATCAGAAGAGTGCGGGCATACTGTATGGGCACGGACAGATTTTTGTACATTGTACGCATAAGTCGCACAATGGCCCTACAGAAGAATGTAGTATGTAGCACAGGAGATTAGAGCCCGACCGATTTATTCTTTTGACGATTTTATCGGCCGATATGAGCATGTCGCAGATATATCTGTATCGGTGTATAAGCCGCAGATATGCAGCCGATATGAATGTTTTTCACAGAACACATTAAATGCTTTTGAAAGATGTAAGTACTTGTTTGTCCAGCAGAGCGCGCCCTACTGGTTGCTAATGTCGACCCAGGTCATTCACTGTAGTGACAGCAGCCAACCTCCCACCCCCTTCACTTCAGTCAGTCTCTCAGTTCAGGTGGCGGCAGTCACGCGATTTCTTCACAACATTTTAACACCTGGTGTTAAGATGCGCTTGGTCGATTGAATTATAAGAGGACGAGAGAGACACACATTCCTGTTTACAGTTGTTGTTTTTAATCAGTCTCTTTTGCCCACTTGTGAGTTGTTAACGCAAGCGGAAGAAATGACGCGAGGCAGAGAAAAGACACGTTTAAACTGGCGTGCAGTAGGGCTGGGTATTGTTAGGAATTTCACAATTCAATTCGATTTCGATTCTTGAGGCTTCGATTCAATTCGGTTCGATTCAATTCTAAATTGATTTACATACTTCGGTATCGATTCAATAATAAGTAAATACACAAGCAATTAAGTACCCGAGTTAGGGATGGGCGATATGCCCTAAAATCCATTTTGCGATATACATTGCAGCCTCTTGCGATAGCGATATGTATTGCGGAATGATGCTTTTAATAGACTCGTTTCAGAACACGTTATAAAGACCCTTAGAAAAAGTGTTTAAGTCCATAATGCCAATTGCGCGTGAAACAGCAGTTAACTTATGTGTGATCTACCGGCATTGCCTTTGCAATTGACTGGTCGCTGACGCTTTCAGCCATGTTTATTCAAAATGACGAATATGATTATGCGTTGCAGCCGGCAGCAGCTCGTGGCTCTAAATTTCACGGGTTGATAGCGTCATCAACATGCATTATCGCGATAGTGCAATAGAATAAAAATCTCTATCGTATGCCAATTTTGTATCGTTTATATTGCATATTGTTTATATTGCCCATCCCTAACCTGAGTATATTTTTTAATAATGTGTGTAGTATTACTAATGTTTGATCACGTTGATGGTGAAGGCTTGAAAGAAGTGCTGCTGTTTGCCATCTTTGATCTTTCTGTTTTGATAAAGCACGTCTTGTACAGTGCTGAACGCTCTCACTAGAGTGTTGCCCACAGCGGCGCTACTTGAATATATTGAATTGAGAAACAAATAATTGCAATGCATTGATGAATCGATATTTTTACCCAGCCCTAGCGCGCAGTCTGTGGGAGTTCAGCTGCTTGTGTTTTTACTGAACATGCTCATTTAAAAGCAATTGATTAAATAAGCTCACACAACTTTACATACTCGCTAAATAAAAGAGGCGGAGAGAAGACGCTTTAGTTTTATAAAAGTTTAAAGCAACACTATGTAGTTTCCATGTAAAAATGACTTACAGCTCCCCCATGTGGTTGAAAAGCGCAACAGTGCCTGGTATCAGACCCTCTTCTGCAGGCAGGGGGAGGGGCGGGGCTGTGTGCTCTACCCTCCACTGCCACTTTCAGAGTGTGCTTGCAGCAGCTAGGAGGTTGCTCAGGGTGCAGCAACAGTACAATTTGTCCAGTTAAAAGTTGTTCTATCACTGAAATAATTTTAGAGACATGATTTAAAGATAAAAAACTACATAATGTTGCTTTAAAGTCCCGGCAGAACACTGTGAGCTCGCTTCATAAAAACGTTGTGCAGTACATTAAAAATAAGCCTACATCAGTATGTTGTCAGTCAAGCATTGTCGTCTTAACAGTAAGTTTTTAATTTGTGAAGTACATAACTTACTGTAAAGCAAATAAACAAATGACTATAAAGCACTATTCGGACAGGATTAGTTTTCCAAACAACGTTTGAGTTTCAGCGTGTCCCCCCAGGACGTCTGTGATTTTATGTACCGATTCGGACGGGATTAAAATGATGCGGGCTATTCCAGAGATGGGAGTGTCTGTTTCATGCATTTGGGCGTTGCAGTAGAACGTGCTCTGGATACGCGTGTTTGTAATGTTTAATATCTTGCTTTAAATGTAAAATTATGACAGAACATGTAATTTATTAATTTAATTTTAACAAATCAAAATAAAATATACAAATCCTACTAAAGTAACGTTAGCCTACGTGTTTTATATAATTGTCTGCTTATAACAAACACAAAGAAATGAAGAAATAATGATTACTAAAAATGTATTATCTTTATTAATTAACATTAACATTCCGGAATTGAACAACTTTAAACTGAGTTTCTTATAATGTTAATGATATTACAGTGTTTATTCTTAACAGTGCATGATATTCAGCTCGTCTTGATTTAATTACTTAGTTTTTTTGCATTCAGCAAAATATTCATATCTGAATGAATGGGACTCAGGAAATACAATAAACGCACATTAGTAAGACCTTATGGCAGATCACATTGGCCAAAACACGAAATGAACCAGCGTTTTCAAAAGATATTGTGGGCAAACACAGACATTTGCATCCGGACGGGATTAAAAACACAGAGGATCCCCCTGTAAAACTAATCCCGTCCGAATAGGACTTAAGTTTCCGTTTTCAAAATAAGCTCAATATAACATTATTCTCAACAAAACTGACAATGATTTAAGTTATATTTTTTTCTGTTTGTGTTTTTTAGTTATTTATAATAAGTCAAGTTTACAGTTTTATATCAGAATCATTTTGAATAATAAAGTTTGTTAACTTATTGTTAACACACCTGCCTATATACATATCTTTGTCACGTTATTTTAAGTGTCTGATCACCACATTTGTGAGTGATCATTGCAAAAACGTATTTATATATAGTATATAGTGTATTATATGTACAGTAGCCTACTGTAGTATAATATACTGTAGTATATGTGTACTGTACTATAATAAACACAAAGAATATCGGCCGATATATCGTTATCAGTCTTTTTTACTCCCTAATATCGGTATCGCCCCCCCAAAAAATGCATATTGGTCGGGCTCTACAGGAGATGATGATGCATTTTTTTCGCAGCACATTTCCGTCAAACGTCTGTGTACACGTACAAGTTACATAAACCATGTGTTGATTTTTATAGTTTTGGAATCCATTCAGCTAATCTCCGGGTCTGGCCCTAGCACTTTTAGCATAGCTTAGCATAATCCATTGAATCGGATTAGACCATTAGCATTGCGCTTAAAAATAACCAAAGAGTTTCAATATTTTTCCTATTTTAAAACTGGACTCTTCTGTAGGTTTATCGTGTACTAAGACTGACAGAAAATTAAGAGTTAGCAATTTTCTAGGTCGATATGCTATGAACTATACTCTCATTCTAGCGTAATAATCAAGGACTTTGCTGATGTAACATGACTGCAGAAGGCGTAGTGATATTACGCACTGCACGAAAATATGCCCCTGCTATTGAAAGTAACCAAGGGGGCTATTTTCGGGAAGTGCATAATATCACTACGCCTCCTATAGCTATGTTACATCAGCAAAGTCCTTGATTATTACGCCAGAATGAGAGTATAATTCATAGCCATATCTGCCTAGAAAATCACAACTTTTAATTTTCAGTCGGTCTTAGTACACGATAAGAGTCAAGTTTTAAATAGGAAAAATATCAAAACTCTTTGGTTATTTTTTAACCAAAAAGCAATGCTAACGCTAATGATCTAATCAGATTCAATGGATTGTGCTAAGGTATGCTAAAAGTGGTTGCGCCAGACTCGGGGATAAGCTGAATGGATTCCAAAACGGTAATGTTAAACTCTAGGGGAGCTGGAAAATGAGCCTATTATTATACATAACATGTATACATAATTTAAACTAAAATCTAGATTTTCACCAAATGACACAAATGCAATATACAGTTCTCACCTAAAGCGTTGTGCCTGATGGTGAACGGGTCCTCCGAAGCGACGGGACTGAGTATGATACAGCTGAGAGAGCATCTGGGTATTCTTGGTCTGGTTAGGATTAGCAGCAAACTTCACTGTGATTGGTTCAGAGGCACCGGGTGGTTTGGAGCCGTTCAGATTTTTGATAGCTTCATCTGCTTCAGACCTCTTATCAAACCGAATGAAAGCTACTCCACGTGACAGGCCTAACAAAGATGAGAAACATCTTATAACCTTTTGTTCTTACCTATATGAAGGTTAAAGAAATGTGTGCCATGCATTAAAAATCATCATTACCTGAAGCCTGATCGACCAGCACACGAGAGTTTATGATGCGTCCATAACGGGTAAACATGTCCTCGACATCCTTCTGTGTCATCGTCTTGGGTAAACCACTGATGTACAGATTGGCATCTTTGATGCTGTCAGAACTCGGCCGGGCGTAAGAGACCTAATTTAACGGAGATAAAATCTCATGAAAGACCGTTCGATTCATTATATAAAAAAACAGCTATAAAATGTCTCACTTTTGATCCCATTACTGGTAAAACAGTGTGGTTCCATTGTGTAACCAAAAAGTAATCTTACCTCTTAAACAAAAAGTAAATTAAATAAAATCACAATGATATTCTACATGTCATGGTATAACACAGTTATATATTATATGCCTACAAAAAGAAAAGGGACAACTTTCAGTTTGAATTAAAACTTTAAAAAGATCAAAAATAAGTAAATAAAAAAAAATGTGGGACTTAGGTGCAGGGCTTGTGTTCGGCACAATTTCATACTCAAGCAAATGACTGCTAACGTTCACCCCCTTGATGTTATACTAAAACTTCCTAATTGCAAGACTTTGTCTTTGGTCACTAACTTCAGTATAATCCTGTACCGAAATAAAACCATGCCAAGTCATCAAGTGCAGCCAATCATACATATTGTAATCTAAATACGTCAAACATCATAAAAATAAATAAAGCAAATAAAAAAAGACTGGAAAAGAACTTAAAAAAAAATTACTCATAAAGATGAAGTTCATTGCTTACAGAGAGCAGGCAGGACTGGAAACACTGCCCTTTACTGCTTGATGTCTAGTTGAACAACATGGCACATCTATAATTTAACACATGGATACAGAAACACCTCTTTTGCACGTTACCTTGATAGTTTTAGACTGTAGTCTCAGGCCATTGAGTGTATTGATTGCCCTTTCTGCATCACTAGGGTTAACATAGTTAACAAATCCGTACCCTAAACTGTGGCCTAGAGAAAACAAAAGGAAAAACAAAACAAAATAAAAATAACAAACGTTTGTCCACATCCTGCAGTCTAGTCTCTCCGCACAAAAGAAAACAACCGTACAAGCTTATCTTAAAAAAAAAATAATTACATTCTTAAAGGAAAAACAGTCCGTGTCCAAAACAACTAAACGAATTTGACATTCGGAAAGAAATGGTTGTAATACAGAAAAAACACAAATAACAACAAATAGTAGTTTTAAGGAAAACAAACACCTTTCATCACCTCCTTAAAATAAAACAAAAACATTAGTAGGCATTTATAAACATTTTCAGTAAATAAAATACAGAGTGAAATTTTCAAATCCACTATACATGACAATTCTACGTAAAGAGAAATGAACCCATTTATGGCATAGATGCATGAAGACGACACAACAGTGACATCATTTGGTCACTCCAGGTACTACACATTTGAAATTTGTCAATAGTCCTCAAATCCTCAAAAAAAGTAACACAAGAGCACTTGCTTCTGTATCTGGCACACTGATTGTTAGTGGAAGCACTCAAGTTGGCATTGTCCAAAAAAATATATAAACGAATTGTACCGAAAATAAATAGTATCCAGTTTTTTCAACAGTGTTTAGTTTTGTAATACTTTACAGAAAAAAAAAACATTCCCAGTCTTTAGCTTAAGACTAACCAAAACTAAACTATTGTAGGACGACAAAAATAAAAATCGGACAAAACCATCTTTACACCTTCTGTAATAGGAAAATAAATAAAGTGAGCAAAGCATTTATTGCCACATTTACAAGACAACAGTGGACAGCGTGAAATACAACACTGACCCATGCTTCAATAAACTATTGAAAAGAAAACTAAAGCTCACCTTAATATCAAATAAAGACATTTAAAAAAGAAAAAGTACTGGAAAATGCGTATTTTTAACCCTGAAAATAAAAAACCAAATCAACAACAACAAAAAAATCACTTGTACTGTTGCTTTAAAGTGCTGAAATGAGACCTCAACAAAAGAAGGTGTGTTTGTGAGTGTAAGAAAGTAAAAAGAATAAAAAAAGGCTATTCACCATTCTGTTGAGCTTGGGGAGACCTACCCGCCATCTTGTCCCTTATGAGTTTGGCGGACTCAACCTCGCCAATGCTGCTAAACAGACTGCGAAGCTCCTCCTGACTCATGTTCTGGGGCAGGTAGTTCACGATCAGGTTGGTTTTGGCATCACTTGCCTTATCACCCATGTGGTCCTCATACCCGTTTGGCATGTCGTAAATGTCTTGCTGTATAAATATGAACATGCAGAAGCAAGCCATCAGATTTTGAAAACCGTTATATAGACAAAAACAAATATAATCTAACTGCTATTAAATGGGACATTTCACAAGACTTTTTTAAGATGTCAAATAAATCTTTTGTGTCATTAGAGTGAGTATGTGAAGTTCTAGCTAAAAAAAATACCATATAGATAATTTATTATAGCGTGTTAAAATTGCCACTTTGTAGATGTGAGCAAAAATGTGCCGTTTTTGGGTGTGTCCTTTAAAATGCAAATGAGCCAATCTCTGCACTAAATGGCAGTGCTGTGTTTGGATAGTGCAGATTAAGGTGCGGTATTATCCCCTTCTGGCATCACAAAGGGAGCCAAATTTCATGACCTATTTTTTACATGCTTGCAGTAGGGCTGTGTATCGCCAACAATTTCACGATACGATATGTATCCCGATACAATGGTCCCGATACGATGCGCATCACGATACAAGACTATTTTGAATTACATTTTTTGTTCAGAATTAAGTAACATTATTATTATTATTATTATCTGTTTATTGTACATTGAATAAGCAGTGTTGTAACAGTTGTGTTTTTGGCTTTCATTTATTAGGTTTTGGGGTAACATAGAAATGCTTAAAATCCAAGAGTTAGTACTTATGTTTTTTTTTAAGCAGTTTTACAAAGATAGTGCCTTACTCTAGGCATTATATGTGTCTCTCATTATTCTATATCTATGAATATATCTATAAACATGCAGTCAGAGTTAATACTATTTAGTAGAAATCAGATTATTAATGTGACAGCTATAGTTTGAAGTAGTTCTGTATCTCTTCTCTAGACGTACAGTTTTCACATGCAAATCTGTGTCGTATTTCTTCTCTAATGCATTAGTACTGTTTTATAAGAGAGTGTCTAATAAAGCCCTTTGCAGTAGTATAGGCTAAGACATCAGCGTTTTCATACTGAACTCATTGATTTTAAATACCCGCGCGCTATGCAGACACATGCGCCAGCGAGACAGACATGCAAAGTGAAAGTATACTCCGCTACCTTTAACTCTACGTACTCCACGGGACACAAGCGTCCTTTCCATATGGATCACGGATCAACAGCGATTCGTCACGTTACTTTCAAAAGTGCATCCAAATCGATACGGAAAGTGCTGTATGACAATGTATCGTTGTATCGCTATTTTGAACACAGCACTAGCTTGCAGAGTAAGTTACTGGGTTTATCTTTTTTACATTTTCTAGGTTGATAGAAGCACTGGAGACCCAATTATAGCACTTAAACATGAAAAAGTCATTTTCAGGATATGTCTCCTTTAAGTGTGAGCTTAATGATTCAAACCTCAAAATAGTTGGTATGCAAACCTGCTGCTGGAGACTCTCAATGGTAAAACTAGACCATTCAGGTATTTCTCACCAAATTTTGTATTACAGAATTAGGTTAGTATAGAAGTAGGTGATTTCGGACGCTGGGATGATCTTACCTTTACGACAGGTGCATTCTTTTCTCTTTCATTTCCCTGGCTTTGAACCTCACAAACCTGCGGCAAAAAAACAGTGTTACAACATCATTGAAATATAGTCCTAATAACTTCAGGTTCACTAAACAAAAGCATCTTGCGGTTTTAAGGATAATGTAAAAAGTTGTTAAAATCATTTTGCTACGTCTACTAATCGTGTGAAAAGTTAATTACACAAAATAATTAAAGATGCACCGACATATCGGCCAATAAAAGCAATTTTTTCACACTATGGTGTTGTTTTTAGTGTTAAGAACAGCCAAAAGTCATGGCCGATATATCCTGTCATTCAAAAGAGAACAGGAAAATGCAATGAATTTGAGCTCTGTGTAGAAAAAAACTGTAAAGAAACATTACTAACTTAATGTTTAAATATTAATGGTCATCATTATATGAATAACATCAGAAAATGTTATCTCTAAAAAAAATTCATGCAAGTTAAATATCCACAAAGCTAGAGGTATCGTTATATATGAGTATGAATAATCTGTAACTGTAATTTGTGGAAAAATGTCATATCGGTGCATCTCTAAAAAAATAATACATTTACATGTATTATCCATAGTGACTTACAAAAAAACCATTTAACATTTTTTGACATATTTTGTCCAAACAGTCAACAATAAGCATAGTCTACAACGTTAAGTTACGAGAAGTAAAGTAGTACTCACTTTCAAATATCTTATGTGTCCTCTTCTGACGGCCATGTAGACAATTTAAAGGTCCAAAATGCAAACTGAAAGATACATTAAAAACATTATAAAAGACGCAGCTTCCAAACGTGGCACTTATCAGTATTTTACAATCACACGTATATCCTAGAAGTTACCACATTTAAACATTATGGTGAAATGAAAACCCATTCACAAAGTACTCACCGCCACAAACATTCATTCAATACAATTCGCCTACAGAACCTGGCATTGTTAAACTGCACAATGTGGCCGGCCTAATATTAAATCACTTGTGAGCCGCAATCTTTAATATGCAAAAGCATGACTGTTGTGATAGAGTACGTGATTTAAATGTTTATTCGAGTGGTTTAAATGTGAGTTTAGCTCGCTTTTTGAGGCCTACTAACGTTAGCGTCCGAGCTAACGGTTGGGCCTTATGGGCGCGTGAAGCCCGCACACTCCTGCAAGAGCGTATTTACTTTAAAATGCACGTACAACACGAGTGTAGTTTTCATATCGATGAACGACTTACCTTAGTTTCCTTAATTCCCGAGCTGCGTTCGAGTTAAGCAAGTCAGCAGTCGTTAGGTTCTCAAAGCGATGGTCAAGTCTACCTGTCTCACGCCCTCATGCACAACAACGAGACTGCGCTGCGCAGAACGTAACGCGCAGGAGCGGAAGTTAACCCCGCCTCCTCCTGTGTCATTTCCGAAATGGTGCACATGCAATGCAAATAAAACATTTACAAAATAAATAAATAAATAAAACATTTACAAAATAAATAAATAAATAAAACATTTACAAATACACGAACCAAAGGTTACATAGTATAGTTATGAAGCCTATTATAGAATCGTATATGTACTACACCATACATGCAACTAAATTTTTAGATTTTCTTATTGAATTTACATATGTGCCAACATCTTTTACAAAAATAATAAAAGAAGGATTTTTTGTTTAAAATTTACATTTATAAATGTAATGTCAAGAAAGAGTAATAGATTAATAAATGTACAATTTAAAGGGTTTAATTTCTGAGAGTCACCAAAAATAACATTGTCTGGGTAATACAGAATTTTGACTAAATTTGTATACAAAATTTGAAAAATCAACCCAAAATACTTTAGTCAATTTCAAATAAAATGAAAAATTGTTTCATCAGCCTCATACCATATTACCATCATAAAAACCGTTATTAAGCTTATAGCAAGTTTATGATTTACTGTGTATATGAATAATTTTAAGAGTAACTAAAAGAAAATTTTTTAAAGAAGCCCAATATTTAAAATTTTCCCACACCATAAAAAAAGAGATTTGTTTATTTTATAATTTTGTTTTTACAGGCCAAATTATTAAATGCTGTTTATGGAAATTAGATACATATAAGATTAATTTAGAAGTGTCATAAATACAATGGAATGAAAAGTGTAAAACACTAACAAAATAAAAAATATAATTTGGAATAAAATTCCAAAAAGATGCAGGGTCTTTCAGAAATAATTGTATCCATTTCATTTTGAAAGAGTTAAGAGTAGAAAAATCTACTAGCTTAAATCCCCATTGATGCGCAGCTTTCAATAAGTCCAATGTCAAACACCAAAATTAACTGTTTGGAATAAAAAACTAAATAAAACACTAACAAAAATGTCTTATTTGTTTAATCTGCATGTCATGTTACCATTACACAACATTACAATATATCAGAAACCTCATGCAAAATGGACAGATGGCCTACATTTTATATACCAAATCAAAGAAAATGACCAGAAGGTTTAATAACAGGTAATAATTGTCAAATACTATTGATAAAAACTCTAAAATAGATCTTAAATAAATCTTAAATATTTTTGAAGTTAAACATGCAAATGTGCTATTAAATTATTGAAGTATTTACTTAAATCTCAGTGGCTACTTCAGATAAATAATAGGTCTAGGGGTTTCAGCTAACAAAAATGTTTAAAAACCCCTGCCATACATCAGTCGATCTGTGCAGCGTAACATGAACTCGAACACAACTAGCTTCAGTTTCGCATTAGCCTATGTAATTTTGTGAATTATCCATATCTTCTATAGTTGTATCATGCACTTACAAAACGATGGGCCGTTTTTATCCCATGCTGGGTAAATATTGGAGAGAACACACCGGTGGGCTAAAAATTACCCAAACAACCCAGCATTGGGTAATTTTTAACCCAGCGATGTGCTCTGTCCAATATTCAGCATGATTTAAAACAACCCAGAATGGTAAAATTATAGTATTGGAGGGAATTGTCATTTAATACAATGGTATGGCTGCGTAACCATATAGACATTGACCAATATCCATTAGTTGATTTGTGTTTTCACTGGTTGAGTATTGAATTTGTATATTTAAAATACCATTTGTAAAAGAAATTTGGGCCAATAACAAACAAACAAAAAAATATTGATTAAAACCTGTTTTAGAATCCTATAGACTATTGACAGATTCTCTTGATGTAGTGCGTCCCATGCTTATAAACATTGATATAAACTCACTTAGGGATAATTCACCCAAAAATGAAAATTCTGTCATAATTGACTCATCCTCATGTTGCTCCAGACCTGCATGAATTCCTCTCTTGATGAACACAAAAGAAAAAAAAATTGATAAATGATGATAAGCACACAGCTGGCAGAAACCATTCACTTAGTAGGACATAAATTAACAAAAGTATTGTAATAAATAATGATGAAGAAATTTGGATAAAATATGGTAAGCGGACAGTTGACGGTTACCATTGAATAGGCTTTATGCCCAGCTGCACCACCCCCCGAACCTCAGCCAGCTCCCCGCCTCCCGTCTGCCATTATTGGACAAACTGATTAACCTCAGTAGTCACAAACAAACTGATTAATCCAGGTGTGCCTGACCTCAGTAGTCACAACAACAATAATCAGACACACCTGGACCAATCAGCCCGTCCAACAATGGCAGACAGGAAACAAGGAGCCGGCCGAAGTCCAGGAAGTGCAGCTGGGCATAAAGTTATTCCATAGGAATGCTACTATGGAAGTCAATGGTTTCCACCAGCTGTGTGCTATTTATCAACATTTCTTTTGTGTTCATCAGAAAAAAAGAAATCCATACAGGGCCAAAACAACATGAGGATAAGAAAATTATAAAATAACATTTTTGTGCGAATTATCCAACAGAAAAGGTCTGATAACAAAATTGATTTGCTTTTGGAAATGTTCAAACATAAACAGCATCTATAGACCATTTCAAAAGATGCAAACAACACTGGTCCAGAAGCACTTCCTGTTTTCGTTTTTTAATACTAGATAAGCGTTGGGATAAAATAAACCAACAGAACAAATAAACCTGAATTAACTGAAGTTAAACAAAGATCTTAAAGATAATAATATATGTGAAATAAAAAAATAACTGTCACAAACTGTAACAGGAAGTGTTTCTGGACCAGTGTTGTTTACATCATTTGAACTGGTCTATACTGGCTTGCAACTGAAAACATAAATAGATTTTTAATAACTGCAAAATATTACTGATACTTAATCATAATGTTCCAAGGATTTCTAATTAGGCTATACTGTTTATGCAAGTAGTATATACAAAGCATTTTTGTTTGGCAGAGAATAAAACAAAGTAGTTAAACAAAAACAACTGTTTTATATTATATATTGTTGCTGTTACACGTTCATGAAGGCAGAGAAATTCAGCCTACATAAATAAGTTCACAAAACAGCCCTTTGACATTGAAAAATCTTTCATTCCTTCTATCCTAAGAGATTTCTATATAATTTTCTATTTGATACATTGGAAGCCCCTGTACAGTAAAAGAGGTAGACAGTGTGGCTAAAACTTACTCTTATGTAAATTCCACCTCAAAGAGCTTTTTTTTATAGTACAGTGGCAAACTAAGTGTGAGTTTCATTAAATGTTAGATATTTAATCTTACTATTGACTTAGGGCAAAGTCTTTTTAAAGATGTTGCATCACTGCAACACCTCCAGGTTTTGCTATAGTAAAACATGCACAAAGTTCCTCCCCCAGAGGATGTCATTCTTTAACAATTGACGATTGGCCCTTTTTACTGGAATGCGGGAGAGTGGCCACGCTGATCCCCCCATTCATATCAATACGAGTAAAACATCTTGGTAATATTAAATATATTTGCTTGGGGGGCACTGTAGCTCAATTGGTAGCACATTACATTAGCAATGCAACGGTCAGATGTGTAGGTTCAATCCCGAACAAATACTAAATAATTTTATAGACTGATGCACTGTAAGTCGCTTTGGATAAAACCATCTGCCAAATATAAATGTACCTAATGTATCATTTTTAGCATGAAATAAGAACTAGATTAGTGTGGCAACCTTGAATGACATCACTTCGGTTTGATGGACTATAAAATGCCAAAGATGAGCTCGGGGGAATAATCCTCATCTCCTATATGATGTTGGATCCTGATGGTGCATTGAATTATTAGAAACCATTTTAATCAATTTACTCTTTTATGTGCAAATACAAAAAGGGGTTATTAGAATATGAGAAAAGACATATAAAGATACATTTTATATATTGTTTTCTATATGCATTTATGTATAGTGTATACAATAGAAATTTAAGGGTCTTGTAGCAATCATTCCTAAAACAAATAAATACGATCACATCACAGACACACGATCCCTACTACCTCTATAGAGAGAACAGGATTGTATGATCATGATAGCAAAAAGAATAAAGAGCCAAATTAATTTCAGTTCAGATGAAAAACATTTTTCTTATTCACAATGCTTGTGCAAGCAGAAATTAAACAATGTTTCTTGTGTCGCTAACTTAAAACAAAAGCCACGTGCATCCAGGTGAAGAGCATGTAAAAAGAGACAGCTCATCACGTGCTGGTCCAGTATCAAAAGATCCCAAACTGGAAGAGGAGAATAAATTCTCTGTGAATTTTTAAAGCATCTCCATTGTCCTCTTGTATGTGAATGTTACAGACCCAAGCTGTGACATCTTTTGATCTTCCAGTCTTACTGACATTCAGCTGTACTCCCACCTGCTTCTAGACCCATAGTGAAACCATTACTGAGGCTCTTGGGACTGGGTGGGGTGGTGCTCAATGGTGAAGACTCGCATTTGCCTCCAGGCTCCACTGAGAAGCTCTTCTGGGGCACTCTGGGCCGAACCACAGGAGCTTTTGGGATGACGGAGGTCTGCCTGTGTCCCTCTGCTATGAGAGGCGGACGGGTGGGCATGGTTGCAGGTTTGGATTTATGGGGAGGATGGAGGGGAGGACTTGGGGACGATTGGACGTGAACAGCTCCGTCTTCAACCTGCTCAGAGTCTTCTTTGATGGGAACGGGCCCATTTTGAGAACCCAAGTTGTCTTCCTTCTTTATGTTACTCTGGCAACAGGTCTTGTCCGAGTTGGGCATCTCGCAACTGTCGGTCCGCCGCCGCGAGCCCTCGTGCATACGGCTTGTGGCGACCACAGCTTTCATAGCAGCCTAAAATAGAGTGATTCTGATTACTATGCACCAATACATAAGAGTCTAAAACAGAGTGACTCGGGATTGTTATGCACCAGTTCATAGCAGCCTAAAACAGAGTGACTCCGGATTGCTATGCACCAGTCCATAGCAGCCTAAAACAGAGTAACTCCTGATTGCAATGCACCAGTTCATAGCAGCCTAAAACAGAGTGACTCCAGATTGGTATGCACCAGTTTATAGGAGCCTAAAACAGAGTGACTCCGGATTGCTATGCACCAGTTCATAGGAGCCTAAAACAGAGTGACTCCAGATTGCTATGCACCAGTTCATAGCAGCCTAAAACAGAGTGACTCCAGATTGCTATGCACCAGTTCATAGGAGCCTAAAACAGAGTGACTCCAGATTGCTATGCACCAGTTCATTGCAGCCTAAAACAGAGTGACTCCAGATTGCTATGCACCAGTTCATTGCAGCCTAAAACAGAGTGACTCCGGATTGCTATGCACCAGTTCATAGCAACCTAAAACAAAGTGACTCCGAATTGCTTTGCACCAGTTCATAGGAGCCTAAAACAGAGTGACTCCTGATTGCTATGCACAAGTACATAGGAGCCTAAAACAGAGTGACTCCAGATTGGTATGCCCCAGTTTATAGGAGCCTAAAACAGAGTGACTCCGGATTGCTATGCACCAGTTCATAGGAGCCTAAAACAGAGTGACTCTGGATTACTATGCACCAGTTCATAGCAGCCTAAAATAGAGTGATTCCAGATTGTTATGCACCAGTTCATAGCAGCCTAAAACAGAGTGACTCCGGATTACTATGCACCAGTTCACAGGAGCCTAAAACAGAGTGACTCCTGATTGCTATGCACAAGTACATAGGAGCCTAAAACAGAGTGACTCCAGATTGCTATGCACCAGTTCATAGGAGCCTAAAACAGAGTGACTCCTGATTGCTATGCACCAGTTCATAGGAGTCTAAAACAGAGTTACTCCTGATTGCTATGCACCAGTTCATTGCAGCCTAAAACAGAGTGACTCCTGATTGCTATGCACCAGTTCATAGGAGTCTAAAACAGAGTTACTCCTGATTGCTATGCACCAGTTCATTGCAGCCTAAAACAAAGTGACTCCTGATTGCTATGCACCAGTTCATAGGAGTCTAAAACAGAGTTACTCCTGATTGCTATGCACCAGTTCATTGCAGCCTAAAACAGAGTGACTCCTGATTGCTATGCACCAGTTCATAGGAGTCTAAAACAGAGTTACTCCTGATTGCTATGCACCAGTTCATTGCAGCCTAAAACAGAGTGACTCCAGATTGCTATGCACCAGTTCATAGGAGCCTAAAACAGAGTTACTCCTGATTGCTATGCACCAGTTCATAGGAGTCTAAAACAGAGTTACTCCTGATTGCTATGCACCAGTTCATTGCAGCCTAAAACAGAGTGACTCCTGATTGCTATGCACCAGTTCATAGCAACCTAAAACAGAGTTACTCCAGATTGCTATGCACCAGTTCATAGCAACCTAAAACAGAGTTACTCCAGATTGCTATGCACCAGTTCACAGGAGTCTAAAACAGAGTGACTCTGGATTACCTTGTACAAAACAAGGATTCTTCAAATGTATGAAGAACATTATACATTAAATTTCTATCAGATTTACATTTTAGGTACTTATATTTAGCTGGACATCTGTGACAGACCTTCAGTTTGCGTCGAGCATTGAATTCTTGTAGTTTCCTCTGTGTTGTGTCCATGTGAGAGAAACGTGCTGCCTTTCCAAGCACCCATGGGTGCTCCAGGGCCTGCTTCACTGAAAGACGTTTATGAGGGTCCAACACTATGAGCTTACTTACCTACACACAACAGAAAAGAAACATTACTAACAGGTAATGGTAAGCAAGCCAGTTGACTGGACATGAGATGTTAGGAGATATTGTTTTCTCTCATCTGTTTGAAATCAATCTGTGATCCATCAACACCACTGCAAACAGGACAATAAGCAAAGCCTATAACACTGCTTTACCAGATGGATGGCAAAAGGACCCACCAAATCCTTTGCATTGAGGGAGACTTCATCCCACCAGGGGGAGACAAACTCATAGTCGCAGTTCAGAATGCGACTGTACATGTACTGGTCCCCCCTTGGATCGAAAAATGGTTCAAACCCGCACAGTCTAAAGGTGGAGACAATAAAAAAACACTTAATAATGTGGACAATGAGGCAGAGGGAAAACAACCAGAATAAAAAGAAAATTAAATTAAGCTAAGCATTCAAGAAATGTATATTTCATATATTTGTACTGTACATATTCACATATATTTTAATCAGCAATCTTCAATTCCAGATATCTCAGATTTCTGTCATTATATCAAGATGAATTGTTTTTCAATAAGCTAGATATTGTGTATTTTACATATATTGACTACTATACAGATTTAACATCCACTCATTTAAAAACATTCCAGTTTCATCTCTTCTTCTCACCTGGTTTGCACATTGCTGCTATAGCTTGCTTTTTATGATCTACATGGAATAATTTTTTTATTTAATCACTTCTAACACTGTTTTCTTATAATTAATTGCCCGTGTTGCATTTTTCGCAAGTATAATGAAAACGTGTCTGCTAAATAAATAAACATCAATGTAAATGCATTACTCACAGAATGTAAAGGATGACTCCCACCGACCACATGTCGACCTCTGGACCATACGGGTTTCCTCTGAGAATCTCAGGGGCTGAGTGGATACAGTATGCAGGAAATTAATACAAATATATTGACTAAATATATGGTCAGTGTTTGATAACCTGCACTGATTGCTTGCAGACGTCTGAATGACGTCTATTTTAAAAGAACATGTTGTGATCTAAAAATCAAAAATCAAAGGATGCTTAAACCATAATGCAACTATTGTCCTATCAGACTCACCGCAGTAACCAGGGGTCCCACACACTGTCTTCATTGTCACTTGCTCATCAATTATCTTAGACAGGCCAAAGTCCGCTGTGAGTGAATCAATACAATTCCATTAGTTACTGAAAGAGCTTTAGCCATGTCCCTGACACAATCATTTTGCTGCTCATTTGTCTTGCATGCAACATAATGGATACAATGGATTAATATATAAAAATATACCACTCTTACCTATCTTGAGAGGTGCATCTATTGACAAGTCAGCATAAAGAAGATTTTCTGGTTTGAGGTCTCTGTGAACAACTCCATTCTCATGTAAGTACTACATAGACACAAAACAGATGTATAAGGACTACAACACTGTTTGTGCACGTATACACACTTTCATACAAGAACGAACACTCACAATCCAGTTTATCCATTTGGTTTACCTAGAACATTAGATTTATTTAGAAGAATCTGGTGCAATGAACTTCCAACAATACACTGGAATTGAAAGGAATGTTTAAAGAGGTCATTTCACAAGACTTTTTTAAGAAGTAAAATAAATCTTTTGTGCCCCCAGAGTACGTATGTGAAGTTTTAGCTCAAAATATCATATATTTAATTTATTATAACATGTTAAAATTGCCACTTTGTAGGTGTGAGCAAAAATGTGTTGTTTATGGTTGTGTCCCTTTAAATGCAAATGAGCTGATGAAATGCAAACACCTATCGCCATGATGGTAATATGTTTAAATTGAAACTCAATTGTGCTGTCAATTATTTTCTGTCTTTCCCTCTGCACTAAATGGCAGTGCCGTGGTTGAATAGTGCAGATTAGGTAGTGCAGTAATATTATAATAAGATCCCCTTCTGACATCACAAGGGGAGCCAAATTTCAATTACCTATTTTTTCACATGCTTGCAGAGAATGGTTTACCAAAACTAAGTTACTGGGTTGTTCTTTTTCACATTTTATAGGATGATTGAAGCACTGGGGACCCAATTATACAACCCTATATCAGGCAAATACGTGACTATTTCACGTATGGACCAACGTGAAAATGTCACGTTTTGCCGCGTTTGAACGTGAGCATGTCACGCTTTTCTGTTTGTGTCACTGTCACGTATTGGTTACTCAACTTTTTTGTCCTATTTTCAAACCATTGTCTCTTTGGTTTAGGGTTAGATTTGGTGCTTGCGTTATATGTCACTTTAAGTATTTGTCACTTTAAGTATTGGTTTATAAAAAAAAAAGATACAAGACTTATTCTTTTATATTTTCTAAACTTTAACCAATTGTCGCCTGACGTTGGGGTTAGAGTTTGTTTAGGTAAGGATTTCATTTTATGTAAATCTAACCCTAAACCGAAGCGACAATGGTAAGAAATTAGGACAAAAAAGTTGAGTAACCAATACGTGACAGTGACACAAACAGAAAACGTGACATGCTCACGTTCAAACGCGGCAAAACGCGACATCCCCACGCCGGTCCACACGTGAAACAGTCACGTATTTGCGTGATATTGGGTTGAATTATACCACCCACACAAGGTTTCGTGATATAGTCACGTAAATTTTTGATTCTTTTTTCGTGATATTATCACGAATTTCCGCGTTTTTATGAATGAATTCCTGTTTTTGTGTGATTATCACTTATTGGTTACTCAACTGTTTTTTCCTATTTTCAAACCATTGTCGCTTCGGTTTAGGGTTAGATTTGGTGCTTGCATTAGAATGTCACTTTATATATTGGTTTATACTATTTTTTCTGATAAATTTTTTTACATGTCGCCTGGCGTTAGGGTTAAAGGTAGGGATGTCATTTTATGTAAATCTAACACTAAACCGAAGCAACAAGTGTAAGAAAACAGGACAAAACAGTTGAGCAACCAACACGTGACAATCACACGAAAACAGGAATTCGTTATACAATCACAAAAAAATGCGTAAATTCGTGATAATATCACGATAAAAAATATATATATGTACGTGCCTATATAGCAAAATTTCGTGAGACTGGGCTGAATTATAGCACTTAAACATGGAAAAATTCAGATTTTCATGATATGTCCCCTTTAAAACTTTTTAATTTAGTTTAGTAATTCATTAAATAATAAAAAAAAGTTAAAAATATAAAAGTTCATCTAGTATGCTATGTATATGCTTTTTGGAGCTTTAATATATTGACTGGGATGAAATTGGGGTTCATTAAATTATGGGAATTTTCATATTTGAGTGATCTATTCCTTTAAAACCAAGGTGTCCAGAATGTGTCATATACGCACACTTTAAGGTTAAATTAAGTCTATTTTAAAGATATCAAGGTTATATTATCACAGAATGTTTTTTTACATTAAATATGGGGATTTTATGTCAAAAATTAGAAATGACTTTAGCTGGATATTCACATGCAGGGTCACATTTTTCTTCAGCTCAGACACGACTCAGCACACTATCCCCGATTTACAGTAGCTTCTCTAATAGGTAATTTGTTATGTTGATTTAATTAATTACTCCTTTCATTTGTGAGTTAAGTCTCATTATGTCGCTCTAAGAGTCTGTTAGTGCATAACTGTGTATGACTGAATCAGTCCTGATGGAGTGTAGGTGGGTATGAGTTCATTGAAGCAGTCTGTTCTCTCTACACATTCACTTAAAACAGCCATCATCAAGCCCGAGACACACGCAGCGTTCAGGGTCTTCTCGCTCTTTAGATCAGCTGCCGCATTAATGCATCATCTCTGAGCCCCAGACGGAGTTTTCAGTGCTGCAAATTGCAGACTGTCTCTGGGATTTAAGGATCGATGGTGGAGCCCGAACCTTTCAGACCTGCTGTCGTCCCTGAAGAGGTTTTCTAGCACACAGAGATCACGGGTCGTTCTCCATTATCAAAGCACAGGCGCCTGCGAGCGGCACAGCGCTCTGATAAGTGCGGGGATGACTCATGCCGTGTCAGGCCGTGTTAATTAATTTTGTGTTCGCAGACGCAAGACAGATGTTGTTCCTTTAACACAATTCCAAAAATATACGAGCGCATCACGGTGGGCGGGGAGGGGGGAAGCGATGATTTCCTTTCAAACGTTAACCAGGCCGTTCGCTATGAATCTGAAGAAGTACAGGAAGTGTTTGGCAGATGACGGGGTGTTAATTGAAGGCGGCAGGAGTCACTTTTGTTTTTTAGCACATGACTCGTGTGGGACCTGGAGGTGAGACAACACCTCGTCTGAATAAAGAAGAGCTTCAGGAGATGTCATTCCGTTAATGTTTAATTATACATTCTTTGTAAAAAGATACAAAGCACACATGTTTATTTTAATGTAATAAAACCATAATGTCATTAAATAATTTATCACTTTCCTAAAAAGCTGTCATTTTTGCAATTTATGGAAATGCTTCTCTGAAAGTTGAAGGGATCGTTCACCCAAAAATCAAAATAATGTCATTAATGACTCACCCTCATGTCCGTTCATCTTCGAAACACAGATTAAGATGTTTTATATTTAATCCGAGAGTTTGTTGACCCTTCATTGAAAATCTAAGTACGGTATACTGTCCATGTCCAGAAAGGCCAGAAGGTCAGTTAGAATGTGTTGAAGCATCGAAAATACATTTTGGTCCAAAAATAACAAAAATTAAGGCTTTTTTCAGCATTGTCTTCTCTTCCGGTTCTGTTGGAAATGCATGCACGAGACTAAAGTCACGTGACTGCAGTGACGCGGCTGACGTGTTATCCTCAGACATGTTTGCGAAGGTTTTTTTTTACTTACAGCACACGTCTCCCTCAGACTGTAAACGAAGCTTGGGCACACAAAAAAAAAACAGCTGGGCGCAACACACAACACGTCAGCCGCATCACTACAGCCACGCGACTCCAGTCCCATGCACGCACCTCCAACCGAACCGGATGAGAAGGCAATGCTAAATAAAGTCTTAATTTTGTTATTTTTGGACCAAAATGCACCTTCAATGCCCCAACACACTCCAACTGAACCACTGATGTCACATGGACTACTTTGATGATGTTCAAAATACTTCGAAGATTTTCAATGAAGGGTCAGCAAGCTCTCAAAACACATTAAACCGTGTTCCGAAGATGAACGGAGGTCTTACCAGTTTGGAACGACATGAGGGTGAGCCATTAATGACATTATTTTCATTTTTTGGTGAACTATCCCTTTAAGGGTGCAGTGTGTACATTTTAGTGGCATCTAGTGGTGAGGTTGCGAATTGCAACCAATGGCTCAGTTAACTGCTCACCCATCGCATTTAAAACACATAGAGAAGCTACGGTAGCCACCACCAGACAAACATGTCATCTTCGGAGACAGCTTCGTAAAAGAAGTTTGTCCGTTAAGGGCTGCTGTAGAAATATGGCAGCACAAAATGGCGACTTCCATGTAAGGGGACCCTCGTTGTATGTAGATAAAAACGTCTCATTCTAAAGTAATAAAAACATAACGGTTCATTATTTCATTACATTTTGCATTTGTGTCAAGAGATCCTTTTAAAAATTACACACTGCACCTTTAAAGGTCACCTATTATGCAAAATCTACTTTTACAAAATGCTAGGACATATATGTGTGTTGACAGTGTGTGAACACAACTACCCTACAATGGAAAAAAATCCACCCACTACTTATTTTTAAATCTCCAATAAACCAAAGCAGTCTCATTCGACATGCTGTTTAAATGTGATGTCACGCTGATAAAGCTCCGCCCACTGACTGAGAGTCCTGTATTACCATAGTTTTCTCCCCAAGTGAGTTGTACGCTGTTCACCATATCTCAATAGTGAGATGCTATTCTCTCATACTGTATTCACAGGATCTATTTTAACTGAAAGCGCTCATTGTCTCTTTTGGCTAGGGAGTGAGGAGCAGTAGCTCATTTGCAATTATAGGTACAGCACATTTTTACTCCAACCCATTTGGCTTTAATAAATAATCTACGAGGTATTTTGAGTTGAAACTTCACAGACACATTCTGGGCACACCTTATATCTTGTAAAAAAGGGCATAATAGGTGCCCTTTAAAGGTGAGCTACTTGCAAACATGAAAGTCTTTTTGAACACAGGCTGGAGCATCTCCCAAATTCTAGTGTCCTTCCAAGTTATGAGAAGCCATAGAAAACATGGATTAAATGAATCCAATGTGCACGCCCAAAACAATATTCCTGAGATAAACCAGCGCATGTAGTCTCTGCATTGTTGCTCTATTGTCAGAAAGACGCCGCGGTTGCAGAACTGTTACATAACACAAACCCACACTCCTCCTGCTTAGGCAGATTAGAAAAGCTACAGAAAAAAATGCAATGTTTTTCCAGAGGAGATTATTTTTCACTAGCACACATCAGCTTACTCTACCATTCGCTTTTGAGTGACGACAAGGCTGACCCACATCTCCAAAGCCCTCCACTGTCAGTCCAACACTGGACATGTGTTTAGCCACGCCAATACGCGGACAGTAATCCTCTGGTTGAGGATACACAACTGCTCTGACCCATGGCACGTATCATCATATCCTGGTATTTGGTTATGTTACTTCAATCACAACATTATTTTTCTATATAAAACTTATTTATCCAATGGTATATGTTTGGGGCGGAGCTTTTTTCCTGTCAACCAATCAAAAACAAGGGGAGTGTATAAAAACATTTTAACATAATTTTTCATGATTGAGGAAGAAGCTAAGTGTTGTAAATGTCAGAATTTGTACACACACAGTACATTTTAATTATTTAAAAAGAGCCCTGTTTTCTCTAACATGTCCCCGATCGCCATTATTGCCTTTCAAGCACTTTACGGTAGCTTAAAAGCACAGCCATTTTATATCCCATGATACACTTGGTCTTACCGCCACAGCCTCCAGGATCTGTTTGATGACATGAGCTGCATCTCTCTCGCTGTAGTAACCTCTCTCCACAATTCTGAAACAACACAGACATCGCAAATCAGTTAAAATATCACACATTTAAACATTGCACATACATGGTGTACCATATGTTTAAAACACGAACAGCTGATGTTTAGGCGTGTGTGGGTGTCTGTGTGTATCTGGTAGCGTTTAGAGCTCTGTTTAGCAGTGTGTAGGCAAACACATCCTGCTTCTGCTCTGCACCAAACCCACTTAAACCAATTATCGGGAACTTGTTTATTTAATTATGTCTCGCTGTTGGGCAGAGGAACAGATAGATAGCCCACTGAGTCTTAAGAACTTGAGCTGTAAGACGTAGATGAAGAAGAAAGAATGAGATTCCTGTGCTCGTGTTCACATTATGATCTGAGGTGATAAACGTAAACCTCATTGTGTGTAGAAGAAGCTGTTTTCATTGGTCATTTGAGTTGTTTATTATCTCAGTTATGATTCATTGAAGTGATCACTTTGTCTTAGTTGTCTCCTAAACATACATGAGATACTTGTTGACATACAGCAAAAGTACACTCTTTAAAAAAGAGCAGCGGTACCCTTTTAAATATGTACCTAAAGGGTGCATAATAGTACCTCAAATGTGCGTATTGTTTCCCTTAAGGTACCCCAATGTAGTTATTGATACATCAAATTTATATATTGGTACCTCAAAGGTACAGATTGATACCACAAAAATGCTTATTGATACTTCGGTGGTACATTTCATACCTCAAAGGTTTGTTTTGATACCTCAGGTACAAACTGACACATCAAAAGTACATATTGGTATCTAAAATTTACATATTGATATCTCAAACGTATATATTGGTACTTGAAACTTGCATATTGGTACCTCAAAGGTGCATATTGATACTTCAAAGGTGCATATTGGTACCTCAAAGGGGAATATTGGTACCTCGAAGGTAAATATTGGTACCTCAAAGGGAAATATTGGTACCTCAAAGGGGAATATTGGTACCTCAAAGGGAAATATTGGTTCTTCGAAGGGGAATATTGGTACCTCAAAGGTGAATATTGGTACCTCAAAGGTGAATATTGGTACCTCAAAGGTGAATATTGGTACCTCAAAGGTGAATATTGATACCCCGGTGGCACATTTCATACCTCAAAGGTTTGTTTTGATACCTCAGGTACAAACTGACACATCAAAAGTACATATTGGTATCTAAAATTTACATATTGATATCTAAAACTTATATATTGGTACTTGAAACTTGCATATTGGTACCTCAAAGGTGCATATTGATACTTCAAAGGTGCATATTGGTACCTCAAAGGGGAATATTGGTACCTCGAAGGTAAATATTGGTACCTCAAAGGGAAATATTGGTACCTCAAAGGGGAATATTGGTACCTCAAAGGGAAATATTGGTTCTTCGAAGGGGAATATTGGTACCTCAAAGGTGAATATTGGTACCTCAAAGGTGAATATTGGTACCTCAAAGGTGAATATTGGTACCTCAAAGGTGAATATTGATACCCCGGTGGCACATTTCATACCTCAAAGGTTTGTTTTGATACCTCAGGTACAAACTGACACATCAAAAGTACAT
Source organism: Misgurnus anguillicaudatus (assembly GCF_027580225.2). Taxonomy (NCBI): domain Eukaryota; kingdom Metazoa; phylum Chordata; class Actinopteri; order Cypriniformes; family Cobitidae; genus Misgurnus; species Misgurnus anguillicaudatus. The sequence continues at coordinate 13,276,900 of NC_073350.2, forward strand.
ATTGGTATCTAAAATTTACATATTGATATCTAAAACTTATATATTGGTACTTGAAACTTGCATATTGGTACCTCAAAGGTGCATATTGATACTTCAAAGGTGCATATTGGTACCTCAAAGGGGAATATTGGTACCTCGAAGGTAAATATTGGTACCTCAAAGGGGAATATTGGTACCTCAAAGGGGAATATTGGTACCTCAAAGGGAAATATTGGTTCTTCGAAGGGGAATATTGGTACCTCAAAGGTGAATATTGGTTCCTCAAAGGTGAATATTGGTACCTCAAAGGTGAATATTGGTACCTCAAAGGTGAATATTGATACCCCGGTGGCACATTTCATACCTCAAAGGTTTGTTTTGATACCTCAGGTACAAACTGACACATCAAAAGTACATATTGGTATCTAAAATTTACATATTGATATCTAAAACTTATATATTGGTACTTGAAACTTGCATATTGGTACCTCAAAGGTGCATATTGATACTTCAAAGGTGCATATTGGTACCTCAAAGGGGAATATTGGTACCTCGAAGGTAAATATTGGTACCTCAAAGGGGAATATTGGTACCTCAAAGGGGAATATTGGTACCTCAAAGGGAAATATTGGTTCTTCGAAGGGGAATATTGGTACCTCAAAGGTGAATATTGGTTCCTCAAAGGTGAATATTGGTACCTCAAAGGTGAATATTGATACCTCGGTGGCACATTTCATACCTCAAAGGTTTGTTTTGATACCTCAGGTACAAACTGACACATCAAAAGTACATATTGGTATCTAAAATTTACATATTGATATCTCAAACGTATATATTGGTATTTGAAACTTGCATATTGGTACCTCAAAGGTGCATATTGATACTTCAAAGGTGCATATTGGTACCTCAAAGGGGAATATTGGTACCTCGAAGGTAAATATTGGTACCTCAAAGGGGAATATTGGTACCTCAAAGGGAAATGTTGGTTCTTCGAAGGGGAATATTGGTACCTCAAAGGAGAATATTGGTACCTCAAAGGAGAATATTGGTACCTCAAAGGTGAATATTGATACCTCGGTGGCACATTTCATACCTCAAAGGTTTGTTTTGATACCTCAGGTACAAACTGACACATCAAAAGTACATATTGGTATCTAAAATTTACATATTGATATCTCAAACGTATATATTGGTACTTGAAACTTGCATATTGGTACCTCAAAAGTGCATATTGATACTTCAAAGGTGCATATTGGTACCTCAAAGGTGCATATAGATACTTCAAAAGGTGCATATTGGTACCTCAAAGGGGAATATTGGTACCTCGAAGGTAAATATTGGTACCTAGAAGGGGAATATTGGTACCTCAAAGGTGAATATTGGTACCTCAAAGGTGAATATTGGTACCTCAAAAGTGCATATTTGGTACTTCATAGGGGAATATTGGTACCTCAAAGGAGAATATTGGTACCTCGAAGGGGGATATTGGTACCTCAAAGGTGAATATTGGTAACTCAAAGGAGAATATTGGTACCTCGAAGGGGGATATTGGTACCTCAAAAGTGCATATTGGTACTTCATAGGGGAATATTGGTACCTCAAAGGAGAATATTGGTACCTCAAAGGGGGATATTGGTACCTCAAAAGTGCATATTGGTACTTCAAAGGGGAATATTGGTACCTCAAAGAGAAATATTGGTTCTTTGAAGGGAAATATTGGTACCTCAAAGGAGAATATTGGTACCTAAAAAGTGCATATTGGTACTTCAAAGGAGAATATTGGTACCTCAAAGGAGAATATTGGTACCTCGAAGGGGGATATTGGTACCTCAAAAGTGCATATTGGTACTTCAAAGGAGAATATTGGTACTTTCAAGGAGAATATTGGTACCTCGAAGGTAAATATTGGTACTTCAAAGATGAATATTGGTACCTCAAAAGTGCATATTGGTACTTCAAAAGGGAATATTGGTACCTTAAAGGAGAATATTGGTACATAGAAGGTAAATATTGGTACCTCAACGAGGAATATTGGTTCCCCGAAGGTAAATATTGGGACCTCGAAGGGGGATATTGGTACCTCGAAGGGGGAAAATGGTACCTCAAAGGGAGAGGAATATTGGTACCTTGAAGGTAAATATTGCTAGCCTGGGTGCCAGCCGATCTTAGCCCCGCACACAACATTTTGAGAAACGGGAAGATCGGTCTGTGGTTTCACCGTTGAGGAGCTACTATGCGAGTCCCAAAACTGGCCGACGAATCAAATTGTCAGGGCGGGGTTTATACGATGATGGACAGATGATCAGTAACGTAAATCAACCACATCACCAAAGAGCGTGTGTGTTGAATCTGTTGTTTACAACGAAATGGCTGCCGCGGTAGAAATCAGATGTGTGGATTCTGACATTGAGTCTGTTCTAAAAGATATCGACAGAGCATTGATTTTAAAAGAAGAACAGAGAAACGCGAGCAAAGCATTTGTTGATGTTTTTGCCGTCCTTCCTACGGGATTCGACAAAAGTTGTCGCACTTATCAAGTTAAAGAAGCAACTGAAATGGGTATCACGGCGATGCAACTCGGTGTGCACGACGAGATGGATATAATTAGCGGTCGTGGCCAGCTTCTTTTCGGAAGCCGGGAATCGTGGAGGGACATGCTAGGCTCCGATATTTTTCAAGCAAACGTAATGGGTATCGTCGTGGATGAAATTCAACTAATGTACAAATGGTAAGATATAGTCTTATTGTATGACTTAATGTGATATAAATTAAATGTTGTAAACATAGTAGGTGTTGATGTACGTTCGCTAACTCAGACTTGTAGTGTGTGTCAATGTAGCGAAAATAACTAGCAGTTCGGTCAAGCTGCAAATACGTAATTTCAACAAACGTCTCACACCCCGTTGCTCTGATTGGTTGTAGGTCTATCCAATTGAGTGCAGAGGCATTTTTCGGTTGAGACACGCCTCATAATTATAGCTCAATGGAGCGGTATCAGACTCAAATTCTGACTAGAATTGAGTATGACAACGTCCGGCTAAAATATTGGTACCTCGAAGGAGAAAATTGGTACCTCAAAGGGAAATATTGGTACCTTGAAGGGGAATATTGGTACCTTGAAGGTAAATATTGGTACCTCAAAGAGGAATATTAGTATGGGGTTCTTTTGAGCCAAAATTAAGTCGACATGCTATCTGTGTATGCTATGTGTTGTCTTCCATGTCTATGTGTCTGTTTACTGTCTGTATCCATGTCTGTCTGTCTATGCTATGTGTCGTCTTCCATGTCTATGTGATTGCCCACATGACTCAACCCTTGTCCGTGTCAACTCAACCCACTCCCGTCATCCTTCCCTGCTGTTCGACTGTGTCATCTTGCTGTGTCAATGCGGCATGCGTCATGACTATGTGACGTTTTCCTCTGTCGTTACCATGTGTTGTTACTATGCGTTGTTTCCCTCTGTCGTTACCATGCGCTGTTTCCCTCTGTCGTTACCATGCGTCTTTTCCCTCTATCATTACCATGTGTTGTTACTATGCGTTGTTTCCCTCTGTCGTTACCATGCGTTGTTTCCCTCTGTCGTTACCATGCGTCGTTTCCCTCTGTCGTTACCATGCGTTGTTTCCCTCTATCATTACCATGTGTTGTTACTATGCGTTGTTTCCCTCTGTCGTTACCATGTGTCATTACTATGCGTTGTTTTCCTCTGTCGTTGCCATGTGTCATTACTATGCGTTGTTTCCCTCTGTCGTTACCATGTGACGTTACTATGCGCTGTTTCCCTCTATCGTTACCATGTGTTGTTACTATGCGTTTTTTCCCTCTGTCGTTACCATGTGTCGTTACTATGCGTTGTCTCCCTCTGTCGTTACCATGTGTCGTTACTATGCGTTGTTTCCCTCTGTCGTTACCATGTGGCGTTACTATGCGTCGTTTTTGCTTTTGCTAAATGACGTGCAATTCTGGTTGAAAAGTGATGTCTTTCCAAGGGTTTAACCTCATTTTAAGAATGTACTATATCATATATTAATTATACTATTATTATTAGGCTAACGCATAGTAACGTCACATGGTAACGACAGAGGGAAACAACGCATAGTAACAACACATGGTAACGACAGAGGGAAACAACACATAGAAACAACACATGGTAACGACAGGGGGAAACTACGCATTGTAACGACAGAGGGAAACAACGCATAGTCATGACGCATGCCGCATTGACACAGCAAGACGACACAGTCAAACAGCAAGGAAAGACGACAGGAGACATGCATAGCATAGACAGACAGACATGGACACAGACAGTAAACAGACACATAGACAAGGAAGACGACACATAGCATACACAGATAGCATGTCGACTTAATTTTGGCACAAAAGGAACCCCATATATTGGTACCTCAAAGGGGAATATTGGTACCACGAAGGGCAATATTGGTACCTCAAAGGGGAATATTGGTACATCGAAGGTTTTCTGAAGCTCTCCGACCGAAAATCGTGCAAGCCAACTTAATAAACTTCATTAAATGCGACAGAACTCTTGTAAAGACAAATGTTTAAATATAAACACACATCACTAGACAGTAAGGGAACACAATCTACTCAATATTTAAAATAATAATATTTATATAAAATTGTAAAAAAATATATATATTTAAAATTTAATTATATTCCTCCAATTTTATGCTCAGATATGTAAGAAAATAATGACAGCATTTTTCACAATGTACTGCTTAAAAAATAAGTCAGAAAGATGTTGATTTTGCCCGTTGTTGAGTAACAGCTGTGAATGATCACAACGCGCTTAACAGCAACGTCACAGGAAAATAAGTGAACAGTTCCCCAATGTGAAGTGAGCTAAAATCCTTACCAGTGCCCGAACCTGCATACACGATATACTAATTCACAAACGCGGGAGCTAGGGAACGAATTAAAACACAGGGAAAATGTGCAGAGCAGTGGGTCCCCAGAAACAGATTTGAAAGCCACTGGCTAAGATAATTTTGTCTATGAAAATTTTTTATAAGAAATTTTCAAGTTCATATTGAAACATTTGATTTTTAAATGCAGATTTTTATATCATGACAAATCCGAGAACAATTATAAAAGAGAGAAACAAAGAAAAAAAAAACTGATAAGCATTACACTAAAGAGATAAAGTCTTGGTTTGCTTTTCCATAATCTTATTAAGATCTCATTTGTAATTTTTCTTCCTCATGGAATCAATATTTGAGGGTCAAAAGATTATCTAAGCTGCGATGAAACCATTACTTGATCTGAAAATGAACATCACAAATATTGATTCACATGTGTAACATCTTTTCTTCATTGCCTGTGATTGATGCACATCATACCTGTCAAAGAGTTCACCACCTGTGACCAGCTCAAGTATGAGGAAGATCTCCGTCTCCGTCTCAAAGATTTCTTTTAAACGAATCTGAAACAGACAGAGCAAGAACCCAATAAATATATGAGAGCAACCCTATCCGTATATTTTGCCTCTGACTTCATGGAAAATAACATTAACATGAAACATTTTATAACAGTGTGAATGGCAATTCACAGCGCATTGGAGAGAACATTCATCTTACGATGTTTGGATGAGAAAGACGCAGCAGGACTCCAATCTCTGTCCTCACTATTTTCTTGTCGATCTGAGTTGACAACATGATGAAACACCAGATTAAATTACCATTATGGAGTTTGGGAAATATGAATATGATACTATAAGGGGACAAATTGATTTACCGTTTTTTTCAGGACCTTAACAGCGTAAGGTTTCTCAGTTTGCTTCTCTTCACAGCGAAACACAACTGACGTCGCACCCCTGGTAGCAAATTCAAAAGAAAACTTCTTATTAAAAAAATTAATCCCAAATAATGGCATCAAAACACAAGCACATACAAAGGACAAAATGTGAATCCAGCGCAAGGGTTTAAAGGAACCAACTATTTTGATTAAAAAAAAGGGCCTGGCATTTCACGACTGTGACCTCCACGGTTCACCAAATGATGGAGATCTCAAATGTTTTACCTCCCCCAACATCTCTCTTACTGTATATGGCCATGCATCTCTATAGCAACTCAGTCAGACAACCTTGCAACCGGCATTTTTTATGAGACAGAAACCTAATACCTAATTGAAAGCTAATGATTTAATGACAGTATATAGTAGTCAAATTGTATATAGTAGTAGTGATATGTAATTCTGTTGTTTTCTCTCTGATCTTTCTATGACTCATACGAAGCCCATCATCTGATCATCAGGCAATCACCATCTGCTGCCTTGTTATCCAACTTTAACACTTCACCAGATCTGTGTCTTCACCATCACACACTAACATCGAAGCATACACACACAACCAGTATATGTCAGAGCGGGTTACATTTAATCCTGCCACGCACGCTCCCACATCTGAAACTCCCTGGATGTCCTTCTCAGTGCCGAATTGCACACCAGAACACACAGCCATGATGTGACTGAAGTCAGGTGACAACATTTTGCATCCCACTGTAGCCTACATCCTGGGAGGTAAAGATGACATTTTGAAGCACTTGCTGACATTTACAAAGATTAGGTGCTTACTAAGTGTGCTCAATTAAGTGCATTATAATTAGTTTACTACAGGAAGATTAAATTTGAGCTCAATTAGTTTAGAAATCAGCCATCCTTGCAACAATTACACCCAACAAACAAGCACTTCAACATAAGCTGTTTTACAGCACGAAACCATAAACAAACACGTTTTTACAATTTAAAAACTTTAAAAACAAAAAGTTGCGCTTACTCATGCATTAACACTACAACAACAACATAACCATGGTAAAGTGGGACCATACTGACCTGCCCAATTCTGGGCCCATGTTGTAGAAATCCTCTACTGTCGCGTCTCGGCGCGAGCCATCGACCCAGTACTCCACCGAGCACGCGCCGGACCGAGAGGTGGGCATGATGAAGGCTCTTCTGCTGTAACAATGAATGCAATTAACCCCTTAGATTAGGGAAGAACATAAAAGACGACCACAGTGCCAGCTTGAGCTGGGTTATGGTTGATGTTTATTAGTCCGTTCCTCTGTGGTTTAAAATGTCCAGGCTTTCATTTCCGTCTGAGCGCGCGTATTACAAGTCAGACCAAACACCGAAGCATCACTGCGGGTTCAAGTTGATCTCCAAATATGAGCTGTTCGTAAGCGATCTAGTATGTTGACAAAATGTAGTCAATCTGTTGGGGTGGTCTTGATCAAAACAATAAGCAAAAGTGGATCTTCAGCTTCCAAAGGGCCTCGTAGGGTGAATCAGGACAAAATCCATCGCCAAACCTCCCATGTAACGTTCATAATCCTGCAAACACAACCAGAGGCTTGAGTATCACACGCGTGATAAGCGACGCTTTGCTTGTCAGGTCCACGAATGGACGCAAACAATAAAATCAAAAGATCTGCTCCTTATTTATCAGATGATTCCCATATAGCAGATGGGATTTGTGAATTAGCAGGGTGAAGAGGAAGTACATGTCGTTTCTGATGTAAATCTCGCTGCTGTTTGCGCTGGTGAGAGCATGAGGAGGAAAGGAGGGAGGGAGGGGGTCTGGCACAAATACACACCCATCAGCCTTCTCCCAATCACTATGGGTTGAAACTAGGAAACCGGAATATTCAATTGCAGTAACGAATGTGCATCTGATACAACGATTGAATCATCTTACATATAAAACGTATTATTTGCTTCCTGTCAGTACGTATATACGCACGTGAACGTCTAGACGTGGTCGTTTCAGCACCTCGGACAGCTCTGCTCGTGTCAGGAATTATCATTTATAATAAAATAAATACACAAGAGGGATTTTATCCTAGCAAAAGATAGTTTGTTGGTGTTAACATATTTAATAGCAATCATTAAACAATTTTTTTTGGCTAATTGTGATAATTTGGTTTTGTTGTAAACGTAAAGCTTTAAGGTATACAGATGTGTTCACGCATAAGAAGAAAAATAAATAATTTCCGTAGCAGCCACAAAAAATAGGACCGCGTGCACGCGACAGAAGGCGTGTCACGAGACACTGTTGTTTTCAGAGACAGAAGGCACGTGATGCACTGTTAGTTAAGTGAAATCTCACTCACACGAATCACGATGATAACACACATTTCGAGCATGACATCAGCGCATACGTGCGAGAAAAGGTGTAAATGATTAAATGTGTCGAATATCACAGGAATATATATTTGTGTAGCTGCTTACAATAGAAAGTTAATAATTGTTTATACGTCAGATGCTTTTTAAAAAGGGAAAACATTGTATTATTTTTTATTCATCAAATTCCCATGTGTATGGCTAAATTAAGATGTACAGTACAGTGTTGTCAGATGGGCATGTTGGGGCTATTCTCTAAGGTTGCTAAGCAGTGCAATATCTAAAAACACTACAAACAGTTCAGCCCAAAATTATATATTTTTCTCACATTCACGCTTTTCCAAAAAGTACAGATTGCTGTCTAGCTCTAAAATTAGTAATTTTAAATATAAGAAGGAAAAAGGAGTGGTGGTGAAAGAAACAAGAAAAGAAAGTCATTTATACCGAAATTATATCATAAACTTTGATAAAACAATGCTCGCATACATTATCTTTGCATTATCTTACGTTGCATTGTGTTATGTATTATGTAGACAAATATTTGGTTGCTGTCTAGCTATAAAATTACAAAATGCAACATATAAAGTATCATTAATGTAGCTCAAATGTCAACTACACAGTGAGGAAAAAATAAGTATTTGAAAACCCTGCTGTTTTGCAAATTCTCTCACTTAGAAATCATGGAGGGGTCTGAAATTGTCATCGTAGGTGCATGTCCACTGTGAGAGACATAATCTAAAAACAAAACAGAAATCACAACATATGATTTTTTTACTACCTATTTGTATGATACAACTGCAAATAAGTATGTGAACCCCTGTCTATCAGCTAGAATTCTGAACCTCAAAGACCTGTTAGTCTGACTTTAAAATGTTCACCTCCACTCCATTTATTATCCTAAATTAGATGCACCTGTTTGAGGTCGTAAGCTGCATAAAGACACCTGTCCACCCCATACAATCAGTAAGAATCCAACTACTTACATGGCCAAGACCAAAGAGCTGTCCAAAGACGCTAGAGACAAAATTGTACACCTCCACAAGGCTGGAAAGGGCTACGGGGAAATTGTCAAGTAGCTTGGTGAAAAAAGGTCCACCGTTGGAGCAATCATTAGAAAATGGAAGAAGCTAAACATGAGCCCAGAACTACACAGGAGGAGCTGGTCAATGACCTGAAAAGAGCTGGGACCACCGTTTCCAAAGTTACTGTTGGTAATACACTAAGACGTCATGGTGTGAAATCATGCATGGCACGGAAGGTTCCCCTGCTTAAACCAGCACATGTCCAGGCCCGTCTTAAGTTTGCCAATGACCATTTGGATGATCCAGAGGAGTCATGGGAAAAAGTCATGTGGTCAGATGAAAACAAAATAGAACTTTTTGGTAATAATTCCACTAAATGTGTTTGGATGAAGAAGAATGATGAGTAACATCCCAAGAACAACATCCCTACTGTGAAGCATGGGGGTGGTGACATCATGCTTTGGGGGTGTTTTTCTGCACATGGGACAGGGTGACTGCACTGTATTAAGGAGAGGATGACCAGGGCCATGTATTGCAAGATTTTGGGGAACAACCTCCTTCCCTCAGTTAGAGCATTGAAGATGGGTCGAGGCTGGGTCTTTCAACATGACAATGACCCGAAGCACACAGCCAGGATAACCAAGGAGTGGGTCTGTAAGAAGCATATCAAAGTTCTGGCGTTCAAGGTCTCCAGACCTAAACCCAATAGAGAATCTTTGGAGGGAGCTCAAACTCTGTGTTTCTCAGAGACAGGTCAGAAACCTGAATGATCTAGAGAAGATCTGTTTGGAGGAGTGAGCCAAAATCCCTCCTGCAGTGTGTGCAAACCTGGTGAAAAACTACAGGAAACGTTTGCAAACAATTGTAAACAAAGGCTACTGTACCAAATATTATCATTGACTTTCTCAGGTGTTCAAATACTTATTTGCAGCTGTATCATACAGATAAATAGTTAAAAAAATCATATATTGTGATTTCTGGATTTTTTTTTAGATCATGTCTCTCACAGTGGACATGCACCTACGATGACAATTTCAGACCCCTCCATGATTTCTAAGTGGGAGAACTTGCAAGATAGCAGGGTGTTCAAATACTTATTTTCCTTTGTGTTAGCTTTGTGTTAAGAGTAAAGCAACATTTGAAAAGTTATTAGCTAAACATTATTGTATCCTATTAAAGAGATAGTTCACTCAAAAATAAAAAATAAAATGTCAAAATTTTCTCACTCTCATTTTGTTACAAAACTGTATAATTTTCTTTGTTCTGATGAACACGAAGGAAGGTATTTTAAGGAATGTTTTTAACGAAACAAATTATTAGTCCCATTCACTTTCATAGTAGGAAAAAGAATACTATGGAAGGGAATGGGTCTTATGAAACATTCCTCAAATTGTTCATCAGAACAAAAAAAATGTATACTTGTCCAGTAACAACATGAGAGTGAGAAAATAATGACATAATTTTCATTGTTGCATGAACTATCCCTTTAACAAAATATTTCTGAAAGTTCACTGAAAACCAAAAGTCAGTCTTTTAAAACCTAAGATGATAAATATTGCAGAAATGAATGACATCTTTACAGATTGTAAAGTGTCCTGAGTTGGGCTCCATCAGACTTTTAGGCCAACATGATAAACATAGTGATCTATTATATAGTTGTATATCATATACATTTCTACCCTTTTCTTTTTTCTGTATACCCATGTCTAAAAAAGCATGGTTGACATGTGACAGATGTGCTTGTACACACAGAAAAAGGGTACAAAAAGGTAAAAAAGTTGTCACTGGGGCGGTACCTTTCAAAAAGTACACTTTTGTGCATACTGGTACCTCAAAGATACATATCCAAAATGCTACATATTAGGACTTTTTGAAAAGGTACCGTCCCAGTGACAACTTTGTACCTTTTTCTGAGAGTGTGTAGTCGATTTCAGACCCTGTTGTCAACTGACAACAAATATTTGTGTCACTTGGTTAATTAACATAATAGTTTGCTAAAATACACAACGTTTAGAATGCCAAAACATATATTGCAAATAAATATTACATAACGATTCCTCTTTTTCAATGCTTTAGACTATTTTGATTAGACCTCTATTTTGGTTGTCCCATTCTTTCCCAGAGGCGGCACCCTTTCAAAAAGTACATCTAGACCTAAAAAAGTTCCTTTTAGTACTTCAGAGTTACATATTTGTACCCAAGAAGTGCATATATTAATACCCCAAAGCTACATACTGGTACCAAAAGTACACAGATCTGTACCGACATGATACATATATCTATTTGAAAGAAACATGATGTGATTGTTTAGATGGTGACTTTGGTCAAGATGACTGGAGTGGTCTCCTTTCAAAGAGTACACCTTTTCAACTAAAGAGTTCATATTAGTACCCGAGAGGTACATGCTGGTACCTACACATACATGTATAATGCATGTACCTACACTAAATAGCACTAAAAGCTCGTAATCATAGGGCAACCATTTTTAGTGATATACAGCATCTATAAAAACCTATAAAGAACTATCCAGGGGTGATATAGTACAACTATAGCACAATATGGTACTACACAGGTGCTACATAGGTGCTATATATGGCACTTAAAATGGTTCCCCTATGATTACGAGCCTGTGAACCACTTTTAGTGCTATTTAGCACCGTTTGTTTTTAAAGTGTACATGGTACACATTAGGACCTTTCATAAGGGCACTGACTGTGACAGCTTGGGACAATTGTTTCTGACAGTGTATATAATATAATATATAATTATTGTCTGTAAAGAATTTGTATATTTACCCTCATGCGCAATCTGTACTTCAACCACTAGATGGAAGCAAACATCAAGGCATGAAGAAGCCGGAACGGCTCCTCTTCAAGTTCAGACTCTGGTGGGCTGTGAAATATCCATGCGTGAGTAAAGCCACATGCGAGAGATTTGCTGTGTTTACAAGCCTCCATTAACCCTAAACCAACAAAGCCGCAAATGACATCATCTTTTGAATTAAGCAAACCACTCATCCTCTTGCAGCCAAAACCTGAAATGGCTACAACTGTGTTTGGTTGACGGAAGCCTTTAAAATCTCCCACTAACTGGCAGATGTTGAGGATATTGCTTGTGTACTGTGAGAAGTCAGGGTCTTAATTAGGACCCGCGTTCCTCCTTTACCTCCGAATATGTTTTGCTTAACAAGATTCCTGCTTACAGACGGCAGGCTGCAAGGACCTTTAAATGACTGCAGTGTGTTATTAAAAACATTACCCACTGTAAGTTCACTGCCTCTAAAGGCCCATCGCACTCCGTGATTCATCTGTTTGGGATTCGTGGAAGTAAATGACCACATTTTCAGGCCACTGTAAGTGCCTGAAATTGCGCGGGCTAATTTGATGCAGAAAATCCCCCTAGAGGTTTTACAAGCTTTGTAAATGAGTGTGAGGTCCATTAGAGGCGATTCATGTGTGCTTTGAGGAGAGCCGTAGCTGTTTTTGAGCTTTTAAATTGGCGTAGTTTTGATGTCAGCCTATTTGCCATGATGGAAGTGGGAAGGCAGAATAAAGACTGTACAGATACTGCTTCTGTTGACAAAGATGTGCACAATAAAGTTTTGCTTAAAAAAGACGGTTTACAAAAAATCAATATCCATGCGTTTTTTTGGAATGACTGCACTTTATTTAAAAGAAACATGACGTGATTGTTCAGATGGTGCTATTTGGCTTTTTAAGGTAACAAAAGCTGTCATTGGGTAGGTACACTTTCATAAAATGCAACTAAAGAGTTGGAAAAAGGTATCAAATGTATACATATTTGTACCTATATTAGGGCCTTTTTAAAGGTACTGCCTCAGTGACAGCTTAGGGACCAAATTTTTTTCTGTCAGTGCAGGATAAAATTGTAAAGGTGTCACCATATATATGACGCTGTGGGGATGTTGAGTTTAATGGCACTTCTGATGGCTAATTTACAGAAATAATGTTTTATATAATAGCATGTCAAAGAGGGTAGGCGATCTGATCTACAATAGTCATTTTAGGGTAACTACTGTAATTAAAATCACATTTACATACATCGAATATTAGATTCAAATTTTCAGAGGAAAATGAAAAGGCTTAAAGGGGATATTTCATAAGACTTTTTTTAAAGATGTCAAATAAAGTTTTGGTGTCCTCAGAGTACATATGTGAAGTTTTAGCTCAAAATATCATATAGATAATTTATTATAGCATGTTAAAATGTACACTTTGTAGGTGTAAGCAAACATTGTGTGTCCTGTTAAATGCAAATGAGCTGATTTTTGCACTAAATGGGAGTGACGTGGTAGTGCAGAGTAAGTGGCTGTATTATCTCCTTCTGACATCACAAGGGGAGCCAAATTTAAATGAGCTATTTTTTCACATGCTTGCAGAGAATGGTTTACCAAAACTAAGTTACTGGGTTGATTTTTTATATTTTTTAGCTTGATAAAAGCACTGGGGACCCATTTATAGCACTTAAACATAGAAAAATCTTTTCATAATATGTCCCCTTTAAACAGGCACAAAAGTTCAAATTCAGTTTATGGGTATTTCTCAGATTAAGGGCCAAATTGGGTTGCTGCAATTTTAAAATTTTAATTCCAAATTTGACTACCTGGTATACATCAAATTATCAGTCCCCAAGTCAGGAGCGACGTTATGAGCTTGGTTGAGACCATAAGATAAGGGAATTTATGATTTTTTGCCATTTTCTTAACTATGTCAAGTAAATGTGTCTTAACCATCACATGATCAAATATATGTAAAAAATAAAACTTAAATGATAAATCAGTGCTTTTAAAACATTTTGTGGTTTCACGTGTAATCTAATTTATCTTGAACTTAATATGATTTTTACTTGAAAGATGAATTATAGTCATTTCCGTATCTAAATTTCTGATTCATCAATCTACCCTGCTAAGCTTATTTTAAGTGAATGCCATATATCAAAACTTTTTAATACATTGTCAGAAATGTATAATTGTAAGATGCTTTTGTTATTTATACATTATTTATTGGCAAAATGATGTGTTGTGCTAGTAATGACTATGACATTTTTTTTTTTTTAAACTAGCCCTACTAGCTAAGATGATGACTAAGCAAGTGTAGCTAGCTTTCTACATGTATGTACACCATTTTAACTATTAAAGATATAAAAATATTTCAAAAATGTTTAAAAATACAGAAATACAACACATATGGTAATGACGCATAATAAGTGTACATGCCCAACACAAAGAATAAAGAGTAGATTTACTTACTTTTCTGGACATCAAGGCATCAGTCTTGCAGGTTACCATGACAACCAAATAAACTTTTGATGAAATGAAAAAACAGTGGGAAAGTCCCTTTATGCAGAGCGTGTTGGTAATGACAGCTAAACCATGGGAAAGGTAGAAATTACGCAAAATAAAGTACAAAATGCATATATATGCTTAATCTTTGCATGCAGTTTATTAGTTCAAGTAACATTCAAGTAACACATTTTTTTTAATTAATTTGTGATAAATAATGTTTGCGATATGGCACGACATGTGAAAACTCTGGTGAAGGACAACACCAAAACACATGTACCACAAAACACCAATAAAATGTGATAAAATTATTAGTAAGAGCAGCCATAAAAAAGTCTTGTTTTTGTTTATACTAATTAATGGTGCTCAAATTTATTAGATTTGATTAGTTTTTAATAGAATTACACCATGGGGACATAAATAGGTCCGGATTCTGGAAAATACCCTTATACACTCTTAGAAATATAGATACAACAGCTGTCACTGAGTACCCTTAAAAAGGTCCTATATATGTACCATTTAGGTACATTTGGTGTACATTTGAGATACATATATGCACTCTTTGGGTACAACTTTTTGAAAGGGTACCACCCAAGTGACAGCATTTTTATTGCTCACAGTTTACAGTTTTTGTTTTAAACTGAAGTCTCCAAATATACACAACTTATGTTCATTGAGACATTTAAGTTTATTATTTGACAATTTCTGTAAACTTGTCTATATACAAAAAAATCTCCCGTCCTGTATTTCTCTTTTCACCTCTCACCTCATCTCCTCTCGTCTCTTCTCCTCTAACAGCGAGCTAATTGAACTCCACAAGTGTTTCATGTTTTATTTCAGCACATTTAGACTCATTGGCTGGTGAATAATGAACAGTGCAAAGCAAGGAAATCAATTTTCCAGCTACGGGAGCAGAATAAATAGATACGGAGTGGTAAACTAAATTAAACACTGGCACCTGAGGCTGACTGCAAACAGATGCTGCAATAGAAATGCATTGAGATTTCCGATCAGCAATAGAGGCATATATGTATGAGGGTATTTATTTTACCATCACATCTATTACAAGTACCTTTCAAGGTTTGTGTATTAAATATGAAATAATAATTATAACATCAATGAGATTAAAAGAATGTTAAACTTTATGTTAATTATATCAATTTAAATCAGTTATTAAAAAGTTAATATCTGCCCCCTAGAGGTAGAGCCGTGTAATGTCAGGTGCATCTGCAAACATTTGCAACTTGCCTTTATCTTGTGAATGGCTTTTAACTTATTATAGCTCATATAATTTACAAATACATTAAAGGCTTATACAATATTTGATCCGCTTGAAATATTTCCTCAAGGGCCAACACATCGAAATTTCAGGCTCTTCCGGGAACTCTCGGGAATATCGGACGTTTCTGCTTCTGGAAAAGTGTTTGGCTGGCATTTAAAAGGAGAAGGAAATGAAATAATCAATTTGGTTGTTCAAATTGTTTACGGATCTCGCCGCGGCGGGCAGACAGACAGAAAAGTGATGTTCAGACAGAGGGGAAACACCCATTGGACCCTGCGCCCATTTGCATTTATATAGTTTCACTATCAGAATCACACAACACATTTTTATTTTCATTTGGACACTAATATGGACGTGCCATCAGTGCATATCCTGAATATAAAAAAAACACCCACCGAGCACTCAGATAGCTCCCTTGTGTGTACAGAGTAGGTGCTCTTGTACCTTTAATGAAGGAAAATAGGCTTAAATGCTAGATGCTTTTCCATTAGACTGTAAGATAACATACATTGTTATAACTTCCAGAAAACAGTTGAGATTGGGAGATTATTTTGTTTATATGTATTTAGACTGTTCTTCATCTGAAACAATTAGTATTATGCGGTCCCCTTGACATCTGCTTGCCATTGAACCGCAACCTTCAACAAATAAAGGACATTTAAAATTGCTTGGCTTCGCTTTAAAGGGTTTCGTAATTACCGCATCCTAAAATTAGTAACAGCGAGAAGCTCAATGGGAACTGCTTTTATAAATTCCTCTCTTTTTGAGCACATGTTGAGATCACAGGTCTGTCAAAAAAATAGCCAGCTGGTGGACAGGTATCAGACTTTTTCTTTACATGAAACATTACTTTGCATGATATGCTTAGGATGAGAAGTGACAGACAATATAAATCTTGCTTGAATTGTTTGTACTGGAGCCACCATATGATAATAATGACAATAAAAAAGTTTATTTTTTTGTTTGGCATCGTTCGCGTCATACATAGAAATATTCAGATTAGAGTTTGTGCCGAGAAACAGCAACAGATAAATGAACGAATAAAAATATAATCTTACTGTATATTGAAAAGTTGGCTATCGTTATTTGGCCAAGAAGAATTTTATCACCACCCATATCTGGAATAGTAATTCAGCGAGGACATATAACTGCACACGCAGCTCTCTTTGAGGGCCTCTTGGTATTTTTTTGACAGCTCCTGAATCTCATTGTCTTGGCCCCCAGGGGCCCACCACAGGCCAAAACTTCACTAATAGTTTTGGCAGCACACAGTCTGTAAAAACAGTTACAGAGCCCAATTTTGATCCATCACCAACCACAAATATAAATATTATATAAATATTAGTTATGTCTGTGAAAGAAGTCTGGTTTTTCTCTTCATAATAATTAAAGTCTACTGTATAAGATGACAAATTACATAAACATTGTTTTTTGTGTTTTAATAATTATTATTATATTTATTTATTTATTTATTTATTTTTAAACAAACAACTTTCAATTTAGTCTTTCATTATATACACTCCATAAAATAAAATATTCTGTTCTTTTCAACCCGTGGGTCAAAAAGGGATGAACCAACTCGCTGGGTTGTAATTTAACCTATGCTAGGATGTTTCTACCCCAAAATGCTGGGTTGTTTTAACCCATTGTTTGGTCAAATAAAACAATTAGAATGGATGTGTTAAAAACAACACATTAGTGTTGATTCTGGGACAACAAATTAAATGCGTTGTCACAGAATCCACCCATCTCTGTGTTATTATTGAAACAACACATTTTGTGTTACTTTTAACACAAAATAAACACAAAATTACACATAATGTCTTTAAAGCATAACACAAAAAGATGTGTAAAAAATTAACACATCCTTTCTTGGAGTGTGGTGTAATTTAACCCAGTGGTTCTCAAACTGGGGGCGTGGCCTAAAAATATATTAATTTATCATAAATTATGCATAATTAAACTTCAGAAAAATGTATAATTTAATGTCAATTGTATAATTTATTATATGCTATTTAATAAAAATTTTGAGTTTTATGTCATACATTTTTATGGGGGGGGCATGAAGGGATGCATCGCACACAGAGGGCTGCATGCCGAAAAGTGTAATAACAATGATTTAACCCAATAGCCAGGTTTGGCCCATTTTGACCCAATGCTGGGTTGAAAATAACCCAGAGAGCATTTATAAACTCTAGTTATTTAAAAATAGATGTTGTAAATGTTGATTAAAACTGTGTGAAATAAATGTTACACAACAGGAAACTCAACATGCCATCTCAGCAACACACGTATCTAATTTTCTAAGCATTTCTTAGTAATAAATCAATAGTTTAGTCTTGTGTAATTTAACTGTCTAAACATACCAAGACTGCAGATTTATCTAATCAAAGATTCATCTTGTCACCAACGCAGACACTTTCTTCTTTGTTTAGAAAACATTTCACGCAAAAATGATACAATTGTAAATTACAGACATTAATCATACTGACACCTGACTATTCAGTATTGAGAAGTAATAATCCAAATATAATTTTGCTCTGGATTACAAATACATTTCGCCAGCTCTGCGTGCTTTTCCACAGTCGTCCTCTCTCAGGACACTTTGTGAATTTGTTAACCGAGTCTTTGTGGTGTCTATTGAGATCTGACAGTGTCAGGAGCACATCAAGATCTTTTGCAGCTTAGTCTATTGATTTGAACCTGATGGTTTGTGCAAGTGTGTGTATGCACAGGTACTGACAAGATATCTAACAGGATCATGAATGCTTAGCGTAACATGCATCTGTCACCACTCAGCTGGCAGTAATCGGATTTGGAGTTTATCCACTTGTTAATTTATTATTTATGTACTGTAAGTGCTGTCTTGTCTGCTACTAGGACAGTCATGGGATAACACAATGTGTGTGTGTGTGTGTGTGTGTGTGTGTGTGTGTGTGTGTGTGTGTGTGTGTGTGTGTGTGTGTGTGTGTGTGTGTGTGTGTGTGTGTGAGACACAGGAACTGTACAGTAGTCACACTCATTAAACAAGGCAAACTGGCAAATTAGATCATTTTAACAATTCACACTTGTTGAAATGAACTGACATTTAAAGGATGTAGAAGATTTAAAGGAAAACACCACCATTTTACAATATTTTACTATGTTCTTACCTCCACTTAGACAAATTAATACATACCTATGTTTTATCAATACATGCACTTAATCTGTGTGCAGCACGTTGTGAATGTGTTAGCATTTAGCCTAGCCCCATTCATTCCTTAGGATCCAAACAGGGATGAATTTAGAAGCCACCAATCACTTCCATGTTTTCCCTAGTTAAATACTATTACATGAGTAGTTACACGGGTAAGTATGGTGGCACAAAATAAAATGTGGCGATTTTTTTAAGGGGAAAAAAATGATATAAAACTATATTGTATGGCGGAGGAGCACTTAGTTTGCAGCATTTCGACCTGGGGTGCTGTAACATCATCACTTCTGACTCCTCCCCCTCTCGCTCAAACTTCTGTTAATATTACTGCACCCCAGGTCGAAATGCTGCAAACTAAGTGCTCCTCCGCCATACAATATAGTTTTATATCATTTTTATCCCCTTAAAAAAAATCGCCACATTTTATTTTGTGCCACCATACTTACTCATGTAACTACTCATGTAACAGTCTTTAAATTGTGAAAACATGGAAGTGTTTGGTGGCTTCTAAATTCATCCTTATTTGGATCCTAAGGACTGAATGGGGATAAGCCAAATGCTAACACATTCACAACATGCTGCACAGAGACCAAGTGCATGCACCGAAAAACACAGGTATGCATCAATTCATCAAGTTGAGGTTAGAACATAGTAAAATATTGAAAAACCGGTGGTGTTTTCCTTTAAATGAGCCAAGAAGCCATGTATATCCTCAAATGTTTATGAAAGTATGTAACAGCTAAATAGTCAATTATGTAATAAGCATATTTTGTTTATGTTTGGAACTATAATTTGAGTTAAAATTGTTAATAAAACTTTGACATAACCTACACTCACCTAAAGGATTATTAGGAACACCTGTTTACTTTCTCATTAATGAGATAATAACAAGTAAAAAACATGAAAGTCGAAAATCCACCTGTTCCAGGATAAACTAACGTTATCTCATGGCAATTCGTACATATTTTTTGAGTTGGCTAATTCATATTAATTCATATGAAACACATTCATGCATTTTTGTACGATTTGCCTTGACACCTGTGATGATGGGGGGTAGAGTTTCAATATTTTTTTATGATAATCATACATTTTTGCATGTTTAACTTCGTACCAATTCATACAAATTAGCCAACTCATAAAATAGGTAAGGATTTTTGTGAGATCAGGCTGGATAGATATGTTTTTTATTTTTGATCAATTAATTCTACTTGATAAATTTAAATATACAATAAGTTACTAGCAAACAGCTGCCAGTAATACTGTAATTTCTACAGATATTTTTTACAGTGTAGATATAATTAAGCTGAGAAGTACATAAAAAGTTGACTAAAAGTGTAATTTTTGGCAAGCGATAATAGCACCCTTACATGAATTTAAGTCCGTATACTGTACCCATTTGTATCATACTTAAAAAGCAGAGAAGATCCTCCAAACTGTGTGTCAAGGTCAATAAGTTTCTTAAAAATATCGCATTATTTGACTTTTCTATGTTTAGGTCGATAATTTTTTTTACCAGTAATATGTTTTTAAAGAATTATTCAGATCATTACAGAAAATGTTTTTACATGTATAACGCTTTTGACCGTTGAAATAGTGCAAAAAGTTTCTCATCATGTACATCTTCATTTGTCAATGACCCAAATACAAATGCTTTCTGTCAGTTAATTCCTATCGACTGTTCTGAAGTCTCAAATGCATGAAAAAATGTATATTTCCAGCAAGAAAGGTCGAAAGGCCGTTTACCGCTCAGGCTGAAGAATTTATGAGGAGCAGTGTAAAGATTGTTTCAGATGTGCCTTTGTAATGCAATCAGCGGACATATAATCATTCCCGCTCCGCGTGAGCACTTTTGGGAAAACATTGAATCAAAGGAAGAGCTCTGGACTGTAGAGCAGTTAGGTCACGTCCCTCTTTTCTGCACGCCACCTCTCTCTCCATGAACAGCGCTGTATTGATTGCTGCATTTAGCTGAGTTTTAGCCTGCTTTTAAAATCACTCCTAACTCTCTGGCACAGCAGATGCTTCACTCTTCTAACACCATCACATTTATTCCTGCCACATCCATCTTTATGTACAGGCATACTGATTTTGAAGACAGCACTAATAATAGGAGCGTTTGGACTAGAAGAACCTTTTTTTTCAATAAATCAATGACTTCACTGGAACTAAAGCGCTTTTGCATTGTTTACTAAATGTGAGAGGCCTGAATGTTTTTCTTTACTTTAGGGAGAATAGGTTTGATTTAACTGGGGCTGAAAACAGCAAATCCAGCAACTTAAGGGATTTTGTGAAGAAAATACGTTAGAGAGTAGTTTGGACTCTTTCTCATGCGCATATCAATACAACAAGAAGCCTTGCAGTAATATTCTTTACACACTGCACTGTAAAAAATATTTAAGTTTTTATCAAATTACATTTTCTCACTTTAATTGAAACATTTTAAGTGATTTTTTTTATTACTGCAGTGTGTAACACATAATTTTTTTATGTTTTATAATTAACATTTTTCACTTAACATCAGTGGCGGTCGGTGACTTCTTTTTCATTTCATTTTATTTTCATTTATTCATTAATGAAATTTTCATTTTCGATGGCGCACGATGCGAAGCTCATTACATGTATGTAGCTCGTAATGTGTTTGGTTC
Source organism: Misgurnus anguillicaudatus (assembly GCF_027580225.2). Lineage (NCBI taxonomy): Eukaryota > Metazoa > Chordata > Actinopteri > Cypriniformes > Cobitidae > Misgurnus > Misgurnus anguillicaudatus. The sequence goes on from NC_073350.2 coordinate 13,298,456, forward strand.
GTCATGTCAAAATATGTGTTTGGCGCATCATGTGAACCATGTGCATCATGTGTCTTGTCAAAATAAGTGCCTGCTGCAGACGTCTCTAAAGGGTTTATGATAAAAGATACGCTCGCGTTTGCCAGATACTCGCATAATCTCATGTGTTTAGTTTTAAGTGAGTGTCTTGCGAGTATTTTGTGAACGTGAGCGTCTCTTTTATCATAAACCCATTTTACTTGTGTGCAGCAGGCAGGTATTTTGACATGAGGCATGATGCACATAGGTTCACATGATGCAAAAAACACATATTTTGAAAACACGAGCAACACACTTGACACTAAGAACACATATTTTGAATTTGCGCCCCCTTGGAAGAGAAGTCACCAGCGCCACTGCTTAAAATCAGAAAATGTAAGTTTAAAATGGAAAAATGTTCAGGTGTTACCAATTAAAGTAAATTTTTGAATGAATCCAACTTTCACTTTTTACAATGTGTGAGAAAAAAAACTACACAATCTTACGGCATTTCATACGTATTATACAAGGTGGCTAATTCGCATTACAATTCACTTCTCGTAGTAATAACTCATATACAAATACTCGTAAAATGCGTTTGAATTCCTGTGAGATCAGACTGGAAAAAAATGGTTAAAAAATGGTCCCAAGCTGCTGGGCAGTACCCTTTAAAAAATCCTAATATATACCATTTACCTACAGATATGTATTCATTTGGAACCAGTGCCGGTCCTAGATGCTGGGGGGCCCTAAGCAAACCTTTGTGAGGGGCCCTCTGTCAGTGGATTCATAAAACCCATTCAATATTGCTGTTAGTTAGTTGTTAACTAACTACATAGTGTATTATCTTACAGCTGTATATGAAGAGTTTGGTTCCAAAACGCAATAAATCCATTTTGACAAATTTTGGTAAAAACGTGTTTTCTATACCAAGAAAGTGACAAGATGAAAACAACTATTTTCTGTTACAAACTTTCACATATCATCTTTAGGTTAAAAAAAAAAACAAAAATTCAAATCCATAAGTTGATTTTCAAAGATTTATTATAAAAACAGATAATTTTTTCCACAAAATGCAATAAATCCATGACAAGTTTTTATTCAAAATGCTATAAATCTATTGAATCAATAGCCTATATAAATGTGCATTCATCTTTGCCATGTTATATTCATTTAGTTGACTAGTTGTACACAATAATTAAAAATATAAACATTAATGTTATTAATCAAAACACTTACTTTGTCATATTAAGAACCCTGTCATTGCGGTTACTTGACGTCTTCGCTTAACGTCTTTCACAGCGATCAGCTGTAAAATGTTTTTGGTCCTGCTCGATTTTCGTTGACTTTGAGTAAAATTCTGTAAAGTTTTTCATAAGATCCTCTGGGGTCAATGTGTTAGCATGAGAAGCTTGATGCTGTCGGGAGAACAAGCACCCGTCTCTCGAGTGCCTCTCAGGGAAATTATTAGATGTTGATGGCTTACGTTTCTTTCCCATCACAGAAAACCATCACAGGTTTATCAATGCTATTAAAGTATTATTTTGTTTTGTTTGTTGATCACAAAGTACAAAGTAGATGAGGAAAACTAGGACTCCATGTACTCAGCGCGCCGCCATGTTTGTTTACATTGCGTGAATGGTGCGCTGTGGGATTTATTGCGTTCTGTAAAAAAGGGGGAGTGGCGTTTATCGCATTTTGGGAAAAAAGGGAGAAAAGATGACAGAATAACACGGCGGATATTGGATTTTGCGTAAAATTAAGAATTTACTTTTAACTACTGACCTGATATAATGCTGATTTTGGCAGTAACTCATTTTTTTCAAAAATGGCGTTTATCGCGTTTTGGAACCAAACTCTTCATATTATTCCCATATGCACATAACCCTGACTGATAAACTTGTTGATTATAACATGTAAAATTATAAAATTTGCTATAAAGTTGTTTTGATTTAAAATGTGTTGTAAGAAGCACTAAAAATAAACCTATATAATTTAAATTTATTTAACGAATCAAATTAAATATAAATACATACTGTTAATACAGTAAAAAAAATTAACCATTTAAAATGTTACCCATTTTCTAAATCTAACCAAACTGAAAGACAAACACATTAAAGTGCATAAATGTGGTTAACTTTATTTACTGACACTGCTTTGTTTGGCAAAACTAACAAGACTTTAAAATATTACAAACACATACCTTCCTCTTGTTCCATTGCTTCAAAGTTTTTTCCTTTTTTCTACTCCAGACGGATAGCTTCATTGTAAAGCATTGGTGTACATATAATATGCGCATTGTTAGTACATCAGTCTCCTGCGTCATGCACGCGTCCGTTTCTAAATGTGAAGGCTGTAACCTCCGGAGGTCGCATATGTGCGCTGCATACGTCATCAAGCTTGGTTTATTTAAGATAAATAAGCATTTCATTTGCACGTCATGAGCATATTATAACAATTAACCATTAACTAAGAATTATAGTCAACTTTATAATTGTTAAAATTCTGAAATATGTTTTTATGACGTTTTTATGCATCCTACAGGTGTCACCTCTGAAGGGTGCAGCCTTCGGATTGAGAAACGGCCTGCATGTTGTCCGAGTACATATTAATGATTAAAGAAATCAGTTTTTTTTAAACTCGCATAAATCTGCATGTTTGCATATTATTTAAATTATAGAGTCTTGTTTTCATTAAACATAATAATTTTGATTTGATATAATGGTTTAAAATTATTTTGAGATCAAGGGGGCCCCCTAGTGGTGCGGGGCCCTATGCAAATTGCGTAATTTGCGTATAGGAAAGACCGGCACTGTTTGGAACCAATATGTACCTTTGAGGAACAAAAATGAACTCTTTGGGTACGAAAAGGGTATTGTCCCAGTGACAGCATTTTTTTGACAGCATTTTTAGTGCTGCACAATTAATCGCATCGCAATCGCAATCGCGATGTCATCCTGTGCGATTATATGACAGCAAAATGTTGCAATTATATTAAATAAATAAATGTGTGGACTTGTTAACACAAACTTTCTGATAACAGTTTGATAATTTTCCTTGCTGTTTAAAAAAAGAAAAACGAACAAAAAAAGGCAGTGCACGTGTGGCATCCACGTGTGTGGTGTGCGTCGTCACTTATACCAGAGAGAAGATGGATGCAGAGGAGATTGAAAGTGATCTGGTAGCTAAAAAAACTCTATGTCTGTTGTATGGCGGTATTTTGGATTTAGGATTACTGACACTGAGCAGTTGCTACATCACGTGGCAATACGAAAACATTTCTAGTTTTACAAATACACATTTTAGCTAAACTGTGTGTGGATTTTCCTTAAAACCCATCAAGTTGACTCATGATACCATTTAGTATAAATCGCACATCGCAATATTAGCATCAATAACCGCAATGGGAAAAATTACCCAAATCGTGCAACCCTAATATGGAGTTTTGGTAATATATGCAATAGTTTTCTATAGATTAGATAATTCCAATGGTCGTAAATCATAACCAAATCATCCACATTATTTAAAGGGGACATATCATAAATATCTGACTTTTTCAATTTTTAAGTGCTATAATTGAGTGCCCCATTTAAACTGACACACCCCAAAATATATTATTTATATGGTATTTTGAGCTAAATCTTCACACATGTACTCTGGGAACACAAAAGATTTATTTGACATCTTAAAAAAGTCTTGTAAAATGTAGTTTTTAATAAAAGACTACACTTTAAAAATGCTAGGTTGTATTGGGTAAAATATGCAGCTGTTGGGTTGAAATTACTCCAAATTCTGGGTTGTTTCAACTCACGGTTGCATGGGTCAACTGTAGACATTGTCTTTCTGTCCATATATTACTCAACCATGGATTAAAAGAACCCAGCAGGTATGTCAATTTGTGAAATTTGTGAATGATAGACGTTCCAGTTCATGCATAAATCCACGCAGCTGCACAGGTGCGGGTCCCATGTGGTCTATGAGTAAAAAGATGGAGAATATTTAATGATCGAATGATTTTAACAGCAGTCAGGAGTACTGACATTTACAATTTTTCCCTCCCCAAACTTTATTTACAACATCTGTCTAAAAAAAATCATTATGCGCTTTCTAAGAGAAATCTCTTCATGCCTCTAATTACCTGAACTGCAGCCAGGACATTATCATCACCTTAACAATTAGGACAAATGGTGCTAAAAAAAGAAAAAAAAAAACGTTTTGGCTGTGGCTTCAGCTATTGGAGAAAATGGCCTTTGGAAATGATCCAAACCGGTTTGGCAGCAGATTTTATTGTAAAGGCGCAACTTCCTCTTAATGCCTTTGAACTTCTTATGCATTCGTTAGACAGTCTGCCATCCCAGAATGATCTAAGGCAAGTGAATAAAGCTGACGCAACCGCAGATTCAGCTATACTGAGGAAAAGGTGACATAGAATAAGATCACATGGATGTAGAGCATCTGCTTTCAGTCAGAGAAGCTGTCAGTTATATACAGAGGGAATCTGCTCGGAGTGAGAAACCAGCAGGATGTTGGGACACATACTTTCAGGATCAATGAAAATGTGATATAGTGACAACTGCTGTTCTCAGATGAACTCAAACATTCAGAAATATCAGTAAATGTTAGAGGAGAACCTAAATCTCAAGTAAGAAGACTCCACAAAGTCTCCATTTGTTCTCTAGTCAATCCCATTAGTGTGTAGGAGACACAAGTGAAATCTCAATTGTCATTTTTTTTCCATGGGAAAACACTTGAGCATTGGTGTTTATCCTCCAGCTATTAACCATGGTCTGGTACACAGCATTGCCGGCAATCTCTCCATCAGCAATGCATGGTTTGTATGAGAAGAGATAAATGACTTTTCTTCACACTCATAATTGAACTTTGCTGCCAGGCAACCGACACATTCATACGGTTCTGCTTTTGTTTTAGTAACTTTTTCACCTCTGTCCTATCTACTGTCTTCCATCAGATATCCCTCCTCCAATAATAACACAGTCCGGATTAAAGGCTTCGCTTCGAAATGGGTGAAGGTGCAGTTTCTGTTCCCTCCCTGTTCTTCATGGTGTTTTATGTTCTCATCCTGTCCTGTAGGAGCCAGAAGGACCTGACCTAGAAAGAGGGCGACAGGTTTAAACGATTCTTCCAGCTATTCCGGTAAAGTCAGGAGAGCATTGCATCCGGAGGATGAGATGTCACCCGGTCAGGGCTGGATGTAGACACCCTGTTAGAAGAAACCAGAACTTCGGTTGTTCCAGAGGCGTTGGCATTCACTCCTGCTACGGTGTCCAGGGATGCTGGCGAAAAGCAGGAGCTAAAATTGTATTCTATTGTGATGCGTTCCATCAAGCGAAACGGGACACTCTCTCGCTGAAACGTATCGACCAGGAGGGCTTGTTTTCCCCCTGAAGGCATCATCTTTTTTATTACATTCAGTCCCTAATGAGTGCATGGCTCTCTGCTGCCGTGTGCCATTCCTGTACTACAATTCAATACAACCGTGTGTTTAATCAGGTCTTAGCAGGAAGACAAATGAAAGAACTTTAGTTCATTTCTCTTTAGCTGAATCAAAAAAAAAAACTTTCTTTGTTTTCATACTTCTTTTTATTAGGTCAGGACTCTTCTGCAAATACTGGATACATCCTGGAATAATCGAAAAGCTCAGATGCAAAAGTACGTCTGACATGATTTTTTTTTGTGAATTATCTTTTTTACTTAAAGGGGACAGAGAATGAAAAACCATTTTTACCTTGTCTTTGTGAATGTGGGTAGACTACCATTATTCAACAAACATACAAAAAGTGCTAAAGATGATAAACATCTCAGTCTCATAGAAATTCCTCTTTTAGAAATGTCAGCCAGAAAACAGCCCAATCTGAAAAACTGATGCTTATGACATCACAGGCATCTCACTGCCCTTCCACTTTAAAATAATTGGCTACATTTTTTAAGTGGCAGCAAAGTCAGCCAATCAGTAATGAGATTGCAAGTTAAGCCAGTAGGGGGAGCCAAATAGGTGCAAAACCACTTGTTTAAAATCTCCCACCCTAATAGAGCTACAGTATCTGAGAGAGGTTTTTAGGAAGCTTCTAAGGCATTACAGACCCAAACAAAAAAAATGTTGTCTACATGTCACATCACAGAACAAGGATACATACCCCGTTCAATCATTTTATGTCACCTTTAATAGATTTAGCCAACAAAAGGCAAAATTAGGCTGGGATTAAGCAGATTTATAACGAAAGTATTTGATGAACTTATAATACGTGCCGAGAGCATTCAGTTAATATCATTATCGTATTTTTGACGGAGGTGCCATTTAGCGGCCTTTGCATTTGAGCTGCTCAATTATTACGTATACATTTATGCATTTGGTAGATGATTTAATCCAAAGCAATTTACAGTGCATTCAATGTACATTTTATCAGTATGTGGGTTCTTTGGGAATCTAACCCATGAGACACTGCCAACCTGACCAGGAAAATGCCTGGTCCACCCATTCCACGTTTTAGCAATTTCGCACAATCGTACAAAATCTTGTTTGAAAAAACACAAATAAAATCCCGCCCCATACCTGATACCAGCAAGCAATTTTACGTGTGAAAGATGTTTAATAGCCATCCAAACACAACCCAGACGTCAAGGGCTGTCAGTGAAAATGTAATAAACGTCTAAACGTAGGCCAAAAATAAATAAATAAATAAATGAAACAAAACAAAACACCTTGATTAAAATTATTTTGGCAAAAACTATACATTCTAAAAAAATAATCCATAAAAAAACGGATAATGTCCTGGCAGAAAATTACCGGCACTTTGTCCGTTATGTTTACAGAATTTCCGTTTATTCAAAAACTGAACATTCTGTAGATTTATAGAACACTGTCCGTAACCTTTAGGGACACTTCAATCTGCCTATGAAACGCAACAATGATGACAATCAACAACAAAGCTTCATGCCGCAATGCATGCTGGGTACCAGGATTGTAGAAAACTCTCTTAAAGGAATAGTCTACTCATTTTCAATATTAAAATATGTTATTACCTTAACTAAGAATTGTTGATACATCCCTCTATCATCTGTGTGCGTGCACGTAAGCGCTGGAGCGCGCTGCGACGCTTCGATAGCATTTAGCTTAGCCCCATTCATTCAATGCTACCATTTAGAGATAAAGTTAGAAGTGACCAAACACATCAACGTTTTTCCTATTTAAGACGAGTAGTTATACGAGCAAGTTTGGTGGTACAAAATAAAACGTAGTGCTTTTCTAAGCGGATTTAAAAGAGGAACTATATTTTATGGCGCAATAGCACTTTTGGGAGTACTTCGACTCGCCTGAAAAGTCCGCTCCCCTTCTCCCTCTCATAATGCGCCGAATCGAAGTACTCCCAAAAGTGCTATTACGCCATACAATGTAGCTCCTCTTTTAAATCCGCTTAGAAAAGCGCTACGTTTTATTTTGTACCACCAAACTTGCTCGTATAACTACTCGTCTTAAATAGGAAAAACGTTGATGTGTTTGGTCACTTCTAACTTTATCTCTAAATGGTACCATTGAATGAATGGTGCTAAGCTAAATGCTATCGAAGCGTCGCAGCGCGCTCCAGCGCTTACGTGCACGCACACAGATGATAGAGGGATGTATCAACAATTCTTAGTCAAGGTAATAACATATTTTAATATTGAAAATGAGTAGAATATTCCTTTAAGGCAATATTATCTCCTGTTGGGAGCTGATATTCTAACTATGGTAAGGAGCCTTACATTTTTTATCACACGCTTGAGGTATTTGGCCAATCACAACGCACTGGATAGCTGACCAATCAGAGCACGCGCATTTCAGAACAATGAACTTCGTACAATTAGACGCATTTCAGAAAGGCAAGGCATAGAAAAATATGTTTTTTTACCATAAATCATGTGAACACATTGTATTACAATTTTTTGTAAAAAAAAAACATATTTTTTTAGCAACGTAATAGGGGCTCTTTAATATTTTGCTATCCTAAAAATATATTGTGTGATATAAATTGTTGATATGCTTAATAGGTTTGAATAGAAATTAATGAGGATATATGGTGTATTTCATATCCGTTCAGTGGGTTGTGCTGTTATATGTCTGGTTTTGATTGTTCAGCCTAATAAAAATCTGTTTTTACAAAACGATTGCTAAAATAAAATGTGAAATGTCTTAAAGCTGTAGAGCCCATGAGAACTCTATATGTAGTGTATATCACTCACAGTCTGTTTTCATTCACATCAAAAACCCACAACGCTCATGTTTTGACTTTATGACAAAACACTGAGATGTTTGCAAATGTACATTCAGAGCTGTATTATGATCCACTGCTATTTTCTAAAGTCAAACAAATGGATTTTGATGACGAACCAGATGGTTCTTCAAAGTCATATGCAAGTTTCATATGCAACATCACGGGATATTTCCTGCTCTTAACACATCTCACATATGTGACCCTGTCTGTGAAATCTAGGCTAAAGTTTCATGATCAGATTTTGAGATTAGGATCATCAAAGTTTGTGATCATTGATTTTAATCTTTGAATGGCCATAGTCAATATTAAAAATATCAAGGTTATTTTTCACAGAATATTCTTTACATTATGTAGGATGATAAAGTGTCTCAAAAATGACTTTAGCTGGTTTCCACAGGCAGGGTCATATATATGCATCTAAAGCAGAAAAATCTTCAATAAAGAGAGAGAGCATCTTCAATAAATGCATATCCTGTCGTTTGAAGTGAAAATGCCTCACTTTAAGCAAAGTCTTTGGATGTGGAGATCCTACCCTTCTGCACTGTTTTTCTGACCTTGGGCGCTGTAACTTTATGTCTTCATAAGGTAAACATATTTGCTTTCATGATACACAATCAAAGTGCTGGCGTCTGGTGGAGGGGAGAGAAAGGATAGATGGTCTCGTTGTCTGTCTGCATTCGTGTGCATTTCAATGAAGAGGGTCAACGGAAGTTCACAGACGGTTCTGGGTTTGAATAAATACCGTCTATGCGGGCCTGCACCCTGTGTGGTTGACATGACTTTCTCGCTTTCCAGGGTTTTCCTACGCAGTCATCATCAAAACCTGTGTGGTTTTTGTTCTCATTGCTGCTTATGATGGATTAAATTATATTAAAAAGCAGCAGCCAAAATCTGAGCATGTCCTTAATAACAAAATTATGCATAAAGGGGCCCAAAAGCGTATTGCTGGTTATGTGGATGGTTGCCAGGGTGTTGCTATGTGATTGTTGAGGGTCTGGGTGGTGCCTTAGTGGGCCAAGTCTAAAGCCCACCCATAACTTTTTATAATAAAGTCACACTTACGGCCTGGGACCCTCCTGTAGTGTATTTCTGTAGGATTTTTCGCCCCTCTGTGTGCTTGCAAAAGTAATAGCACATTTCTCCGCAATACGCGACTCAATTTATCATTCATGTCCATAGCACAAACAGTACAGGACAAATATACGTGCTTCGAGAGTTTGTTAAAATCTCTAAGTATGAGAAATAGTTGAATGCTTGAAACATCAATAAAAACTTCAGTGAAATAAAGTCTGGATGCATTTTTAAACAGCCGTTCCGCCAAGTTTCCTTCTTATTGAGTTTTCCCGATAGACAATAAAGCAGCCAATGACAGGAAACAAAAGATCTGAATAAAACAAATGCAACAGAATAACCTGGTGTTTCATTTCTTCATTAAATTATTGCCGTCGAGAAGCAATAAGTCATACGTACTGAAATATCCATTTCTTCAATCTTGAATCACAAAAGCCTCTAACAGATTTTTTTTTAAGCTATTAAAATTCAGACGATCGGATCGCCTGCTAAAATTTATGTATATCCAAAGCTTTGTGTATTAAGCAGTAGTGGGCATAAAAAACCTCTCCGCTGCACGATGAGCTGCGCTCACTTCAGTACAGCCAAACCTGTCAGGTGAGGCTTCTAAACTGGGATCTAGTGCCCATTTTGGTTGGGCTCAGAACAGCCTTCCTGCCTGCCTCCAAAGCACTGCCCCAGGTCTCCACAGCACATGTATTTTGCATTATGCATAGTCTACATTGCATCAATAATTCAAAAAGTACATCCAGATTTCCTTGAGCCTTTGGGAGCAGAGCTCCTGCTTCCATACCTGTCTGAACATCCAGAGCTCAACCTTGATCACACCTTTGCAGTGTGTGTGTTTTATGAGCTGTCTGTCAACATGTATGTGTCAGACTGTCACTGTATGTACTAGGTTTGGCACGGTACCTACATTTTGGGTTTGGTGTGATAGCAACACATTCATATGATACCAAAATCGATACTTTGATACAAACGCATAAACCACTGAATATGCATGATAGCTTTCAAATCTTGCAGTGGGAGTATTTATTAGACTGTTAATTTTTCCCCGGTGGCACACATGATGCATCTGTTGTAAAAGCAAGTACCTGTATAACAATTGATGCAGATTCTGTAACGTTGAATGTTATTAATAAAGCTGCAAATAGTTTTTTTTTAATAAAAATAAAAATCTGTTATCAAAACATTATGCGTTATGTTATACATACTAAATTTGAAATGTCAGGTTGGATTTCGGGGGAAATGTCAGGTGTTCTTCAACAAACCGTTAAGGAACACTCACTTTTTTAAAATATGCTCATTTTTCAGCTCCCCTATAGTAAAACATTTGATTTTTACCGTTTTGGAATCCATTCAGTTGATCTCCTGGTCTGGCGGTACTACTTTTAGCATAGCTTAGCGTAATCCATTGAATCTGATTAGACCATTAGCATCACGCTTAAAGAGTTTTGATATTTTCTTATTTAAAACTCGACTCTTCTGTAGTTACATCGTGTACTAAGACCGACGGAAAATTAAATAATAATCAAGGACTTTGCTGCCATACTATGGTTGCAGGAGGTGCAATGATATTACGCAGCATCTGAAAGTAGTCCCCTTGGTAACTTTCAATAGCAGGGGACTATTTTCCGGCACTGCGTAATATCATTGCGCCTCCTGTAGCCACTATGTTACGGCAGCAAAGTCCTTTATTATTATGCCAGAATGAGAGGGTGGTTCCTGGCCATATCTGCTTAGAAAATTGCAACTTTTAATTTTTCGTCAGTCTTAGAACACGATGTAACTACAGAAGAGTCACGTTTTAAATAGGAAAAATATTGAAACTCTTTGTTAATTTTTGATGGTTTAATCAGATTCAATGGATTATGCTAAGCTATGCTAAAAGTGGTACCGCCAGACCTGGAGATCAGCTGAAGTGATTTCAAAACGGTAAAAATCAAATGTTTCACTCTAGGGGAGCTGAAAAATGAGCATATTTTCAAAAAAGTGGAGTGTCCTTTAAGTATGAAATTTAACCTGCAATTTTATGTTTCAAACAGAGATGGCGATAGTGAGGCAAAACCTACAGATTGCAGATGTAAAGGTGCAATGTGTCACTTTTAATAATTTCTTATGCAATATACATAACTATATTATCAGTGGTGCATAAAGACCTTACATAATGAACTGTATTGTTTTAATTCCCTTAGATTGAGCCGTTTTTATCTACATACACCGCGGGTCCCGTTACATGAAAGTCGCTGTCCTAAACGGACAAACTGCGATACAGAGGGCATTATTGAGAGGTGCACAACGTAGCTTCTCATTGCGTTTCGAAATTGAGGTTGGTTGCAGTTCGCAATCTCACCACTAGGTGTTCCCGTAAAAAAACACATTTAAAGAAATGATAATTGATCATTAAACTCTGCATTCGGGGGAATACATTTATTCCTAAAATATGCTTGCATTTTTATACAAAAAAAATTTAAACTTTGCTTTTATGCTTCAAGCTTTTGGTACTGTACTGTATGCGATTTCAGCTTTGTATTGCTATTTTACATTTTTGGTACGGTGTATTAAACATTATTCTCTGGCTCATAACAGCAACCAAGCAGTGTGCATTTTGATTTATGAGCAAGATTGTGCCAGGGGGGCCCTAATTCTATGACATTTTATAAAATACATGAATTTTTCTTAAATTCTTCAATTAAAACCTCAGAAAAATAAGGATACTAACCAACAGTACTACATAGTAGAGGTCTTCTCGGGTCCAAAGAAATGTACCCGACCCGAAATGACCCGAATCACTTCATACCCGAACCCGACGTGCATAAATACAAATTTTTAAAAGAAATACCCGACCCGAGACAAACCCGAGAAAATTAGACCCGAGTCCGCCCCGAACTAGTGAATTTTTTTTTTAACTCGACTGGAACCGAATGTAAACGGCACTGACATGTGTGCATTCTGCAGACCCACACGCAGCAGTCAGACAGAAAGAAACTCCGGTGGCCTTGCAACCAATTTGGCGAGCTGCTCCATTCGTTTTACTTTGTTATATGACGATGACACCAACGTAATCGCTAAAATGTACATTTATAATTGACTGACATGTCTGTCTCAACGAAAATGAACCTTCCGACAACCACACAATGTCGCAAGCGCTCCTGGCAAACAGATGAGGGGTTTGAAAAGGACATTGACGCACACAGGCGAGAGAGTTCGGGTCTTCTCGGGTCCGTTCAGAAAAAACACATTCATTTTTAAATTACCCGAGACCTGATGCCGCTATTATTGTACCCGACCCGTGGCCGAGGCACATGTGAAACTTTTAGACCCGAACCTGATCGGGTCTCGGGTCGGACCTCGGGTTTTCGGATCTAAGTGGACCCGTGAAGACCTCTACTACATAGTATAAGTTAATATGTTTTGTTTAATTCAAATTTTTAGTTTTAGAAGGTTTTATGTCATACATTTCTTTCAGGGGGCCACAAAGGGATTCACCGTACAGAAGGGGGGCACATGCCGAAAAAGTTTGAGAACCACTGGTCTAATGCAGTGTTTCCACAGAGGGCTCAGGATGACTTAAACTTATACAAAACAAGAACTACAACATCTAAAAATCTCTATATTTCTTAATATTTACACATAACATTATGTACTTTGCCAACACCTTGATATCTTATTAACGTGTGTGCTCCCTGGGAATCAAACCTACGACCTTTTGCACTGCCAACACGATACTCTACCAACAAAGCAACAGGAATACTTGTTATTCAGTGTTTGGTTATTTTTATAACAAATACACATCATTCTAGTTATGCCAAGCTCTACAATATTTTATTGGGTGGAAACTGTGAGCGATGGCTTCAAATGTTGTTGTGAACAATGGGGGGCCTTGAAGTCAAAAAAGGTTGAGATCCACTGGTTTAAAGTTTTATTATTCTAGAAGCTGTTCAACTCAGGCTTTTGTGAGTCATGCATTTTCACAATCAGCAATGCCATAATCAAAGAATCTATCTGGATGTACATAAATCAGATCTTCAGCCAATTAGCAGAACAAAGAAAACAGAACAAAAAGCCACGAAACGCGGAGATAAATCGCGAGTCCATTATAAAAGCAAAGAATGAGCAACTGACAAACAAAAACCTCGCCATGCGCAAGAGTGCGCATACTCGCTAAATGCTAATGCGCTTTTCAGAACAGATAAACCAATTAAACACAGAACCGCCTCATAACGGGAGACAAAACTAGTTTGTGAATACACGGCTCACCCTGCTTTCTGACACGCGCTATGGAGGCAGGTGTAGCAACCTGACATCCGCACAGAACCATGCGGGTGGGTGGGATTAGCAATGCAGGTCGAGATGCAGGCTGTTCTGTTTGACCGCTGCTCTGGAGATGTGACCTGATTATCAATGAGCAGAGCTCTACTCCTCTCCTGCCCTGCAGGCTCACTCCTGTGCTCAATGCCGCATGTCAGAGCTTGTTAGGCCAGCCGGAGCCCAGAAAGCAGTGTGGGACAAGTCCGAAGAGCATGAGTGTTTGGGAGGGGGTTAATCACAGTCAGTATCCCCCATCCCAGCCCACATGTACATTTACCAGTGCTGATATTTGGGGCTGCCCTGGAGCTGAGCTCTAATTGACAGGTTAATGGAAAGGAAACACTCTAGCGGGACATAAGGATCATTAGCAGGTTTGTGCGTAACCGAGTATTGCAGCAGGTCTTGGCACTTGGCACCTGAGTTAGTGTTGAGTTAGTCCTAAAAAATACCATATTGGAAGGGGGTCGAAGGTGGCTGCCTCTGCTGACAGGGTTTTATGGGATATCAGACAACAGTGCCGGCGGGAAAATTCAGGCAGGTTTGGCACATCGGCACGCTTACACTCGAGTGCGCATACAAATGCAGGGAAAACCGGCGTAAAACTTTTCAAAAGTTTCTCCAGTATGGGTGGGAACAACTAAGTCACATGATATTAACATGTATATGAGCACAGTGCAATACCATAGTGCATGGTAGATGGTAATCATTTATTTTGCAATTGAATACATCACTGTATCGTCGTACTTCCACAGTAGCCTACATTGAGCGGTTAAGCGTGTGCTGGAGTATTTCTGTGCCAAACTCTTGCCTCCTCTTTCCTACAAGTTTCTGAAAGTTTTTTTGAACATGGGTACCCATTACATATCATTTACCCCATATTCCGTTTATGGGCACTTCCCCTGCAAAAGCATATATTTTAAATATATACTAAATACATTTGGTAAAATGTCATGTTCAATTAAATATATTTTTGAATTTAGAAATATATTTACTTTTAACCTTCATATATCAGCATTATTTTAAAATGTATTTCAAGGGTGTACAAATACATTTCTAATTTTACATCCCATATATTTATATATTTTTTTGCTTAAATATATTTTAAATATATGCTAAATACAAGATAATTTTATAAAGTATATTTTCATAGTTGAAAATATATTTATTTGTAACTTTTTAAACCTGTTATGTTTACAGGTTTGTAACATAAACAAAGTTTTTCTTTCAATGCGACATTATATCTCCTTGGATTGAAATATATAGAGGGCTAAATAAATTTATCAATGCTTTCAAATTTATTTACTTAAAATATATTTCAAAATATATAAAAAATGTCCAAAAAATATATCATTGAAAAAAATATTTTTGTAAACATATTTCAAAATATATTTCGGCAAATATATTTTTTGGGCATTTTTTGTATATTTTGAAATATATTTAAAAATATATATTTTTGCTGTATAGGAATCGCAAGAGCTACACTGTCTTTTCATAAATCTGATAAAACTAAAGACTTTTCGGAGATATGAAGGATGTAATACTACTATATGTACTCAAGATTAACATGAGATGAGCAGAAACAGCATGGGCTCTATCTTACACCCGGCGCACTGCAGCGCAATGCGCGACGCAAGTGTCTTTCGCTAGTTTACACCCTAATTTTCACGTTTAGCGGCGCGTTGTTTAAATAGCAAATGCATTTGCGCCCCCTTTGCGCCCATGGGCGTTCTGGTCTGAAAAACGAGGTGTGTTCAGGCGCATTGTTGGCGCATTGCTATTTTGAGGCAACTAAAATAGACTACGCCATTGACCAACAAAAACCTGGTCTAAAGTCTAAAGACAATGGCGCAAGGTGTTTTATGTTATTTAAAGAGCGCATTAGTAATATGCGCCTATAAACGGGAGGACAACGCGGGTTTGCTTATCACAAAGTACATAAATGCGCAGCAGCACAAAAATGCTTTTAAATATGAAAGATTAAAGGATTGAATTTAAGAGATTATTATTGAGTCTCTTGGACATATTTATAAATGAGGAGTAATTATGAGACGTTAGAAGGCGCAAAGAGCTGCTTTACCTGCAGCCTGATAAGTAAATAAATTCTTTGCTTTAAACAAATGCGTCTGTTTTTAAATGTTTTTTTTTAATGCTACCTCACGGATTTATTGTATATGATGTACCTGTGGATATGGCGAGATGAGAAACATTTGTAAGTAATGCTTAAAAAAACTCTTTGCTAAAAAAACCGCTGTCCAAAGTGCTGAAACGTGCGGAGAGCCGTTTGTAAATTCTTTATCTCCTGTTTGTTACAAATAAAGTATTTTTAGAGTACAAACCTTATCTTACATACTTGTAAATTATTTTTTGATGATATTGGATAGCCATACATTTAAAGCAATTGCTTTTTACTTCCATGACTAATAGAAAACGGGTTTTAAAGGTTTTAATAAAAAAATAACAATTTAAATATAAGGGAAAAACAACACAATTATTTAACATTAATCTTAAACTGGGGATCTTCTACCTCCGTTTAGTTTTTCAGTTTACAAAGTCCGTCATCTAAATAGGGATTAGACATAGCGCCAGCGCAACTTGCTTTTAAAGGGAATGAGAGCTGTGACTCTCATTGGTTTACTGCACGTTACGCCCAAAATACTCCCATTACAATAGGACCTACCCTTTTCGACGATTTTTCCCGTCGTTAAATTAGCAAAAGTGGATTCGGACACGCCCATTTAGACGTTGCGCTGTGCGCTTTAGACAATGCGCTTAGATCGTTAAAATAGGGCCCCATATGTTATGTGAGCTTTAAGCTAGCATATTTTAGTATAAAAAAATTAAACATTTGAAGCATGAAGCTAACATGTTTCAGCATGAAGCTATGTTTGAACATGCTGTTAATATGATTTAACATGAAGTTACCATGATTGACAATGAAGCTAACATGTTTTAATATGACCCTGATTAAGCTAGCATTTTTAGCATGTAGTTAGCATGCTTTAGCATGAGGTTAGCGTGCTTTAGCATAAAGTTATCGTGCTTTAGCATGAAACTAGCATGTTTTAACATGAAGTTAGCATGTTTCAATATAATGCGTGCATTAAGATAGCATGATGTTAGCATAATTTAACATGATTTCACTTTTTTATTAAATTAATTTTATCCAGAGTTTAGGACACTAAGGCCCAATCCCATTTATAAATATTGCAACTACTTTGACCTAGGACGTATGATGGTGTAGCCCATACGGAAATGTAATATATGACATATATGTCCCTATATCAAAACCGATCTTGGCATATATGTTACATATATATGCAATATATTAATATCACATATATAGATCCTCTGGATATATGAATATATAGGTTTAAAACATATATGAAATACTCATATTAAAATGTATATTAATACATATATTAATATCACATATATAGATAGTCTTGGTATATGAAGATATATGTTTTAAACCTATATGAAATACTCATATTAAAATGTATATAAATACATATATGAATATCACATATATAAATAATCTTGATATATGAGATATATGTTTTAAACCTATATGAAATACTCATATTAAAATGTATATAAATACATATATTAATATCACATATATAGATACTCTTGATATATGAAGATATATGTTTTAAACCTATATGAAATACTCATATTAAAATGTATTTAAATACATATATTTAAAATATGTATATGTATGAATTCTTATATGGGTTTGTATTTTACAACCATATAAGATGGATTTTTACATGATACTGTATGCTCCAACCATATGATATCAATATGTTTTATGTCTAGATTTCTAAAACAACATAGCCTATATAGGTCTGTAAATATATTGTTTAAAAATGATTAGGGTCATAACATTATAACCCTGCCTAGTTTCAAACTGCATGCATTTGGCACAATACTATACTTTTATTATGGAGTTATACTCCATGGGGGCGGTTTCCCGGACAGGGATTAGACTAGTCCTAGACTAAAACATTTTTAAGAGCTGTCCAAACTGAAAACAACTTGCACTGACATATCTTAAAATACATCAGGGCCCTTTGTTTTGCCTCAAAATGCATACAGGTAATGTTTTTAGTAAGGCATGTTTGTTAAAACTAGCTATATTTCCTAATTAAACTAAGGCCTAGTCCTGGATTAAGATAATCCCTGTCCGGGAAACCACCCCCATATTACTCAATGTTCAAGCTAGAAATTAAGCTCTTCACAGCACAGGTCTACTAAAGGGTTAATGGTGCCACATGGTGATCAACAGTAAAAATGACAAATTTGACCTCTTTGCAAAAGGAAAAACCACCAACATTCAAAAATGCATGATAACAAGGTGTCATTGCTCTGCAATTAAAAAATGTGGTTATAATGGAAGTCAATGGGGCAAAAACAGCCACTAACAATAAATGAGGAAGAAAACAATAATCAAAAGCCAATGTTTTTACTTTATATTTGACATGCCCAAGACTGCGAAAAATGTTAAAAAAAATCCAGTCTACAATCACTTTTTGTATTGAAAATTTGTCATTTAGATTTTCCCCAAATCCACTTATGAACTTGGCAATTAAAGAGTTAAAATCATGGAATTTTTGTAAAAATTTTGTAGTTTTGATCAGTACTGACTAACAAATTTATGCAAAAAAAGTGAAAAAATAATCTGATACATTTTTACAGATGTTTAATTTAGTGGATGTATTAAATTTGAACAATGCACAAGACAAGCTAAACAGCGCCTACTTCATCCAACGGCTGGGTGGATCAGTGGATAGTGGAGGTGACTTTCAACGTGAGGACCCGGGTTCGAGGCCCGACTGGACTCATCAGGTACATTACAAATAATAAAATGTGTTTGTGTGTTTAGTTGTGTGAATGGGTTGTACGTCCTACCTGTGGTCTGAAACATGCAAAAAGTAGATAAAAACCACTGTCAAATTTAATTATTTTATGATATATGATAAGTATATGTATGCAACATATATTAGACATATATGTGACGTCATGTATGTCACATATATAAATAATTATATAGATGACATGTATGTCTATGTATGTTTTTTGCACACATAGACATATATTTGTATGGGATAGACATATATGTCAATATATGAAATTGTTCCATTTTCGAATGGGTGTCATATATAGTTGTACATATATGTACATATATGTTTCTACTTTATATTACCATATATTTCATATAGGGATATTTCATATATTCACATATATTACATTTCCGTATGGGAGTGGTTGTGTCCCATTTGTTAGGGAAATAATTTTTAACCCTTCCTATTTCCACTTTGTTTCAAGGCGAAGGGGTGTGGTAGGGGTATAAAATAGAATTGGGATTGGGCCTTAATCACACTAGTTTAAACGATATTAAAGAAATGTCTGGAAAAAAGCTAAATAAACAACAATTTAAGGGAAAAAGAAAAGACTGGGAACTATAACTAGCAAGGAAAGCAGAATGGGGTCAGGTGGACATTATAGGAACTTCCTCAAGTTTAGCTCTATAGGCACATTGGGTTTTTTAGGCGGGTCTAATGCTGCTGAGAGAAAGGTCGATGGTGTGCTCGCCGGGTGTGAAGACATGAAAAGCAGGCCGAGGAATTCTGCATTCCAATAATGACACACACGGCTGCCTCCACCTTACGCGATCAATGGCTGCTGAGCGGTCCGCTGCTCCCTGGAGCCGCCCGATGGCTCCCATTGTCGGGGAGAAAGTGGAGAGGTGACAGAGGCCATGAGGAGCCCTGGCATCAGTCCTCACACCTGCCCAATGGGCCACAGATCCAGGACTTGCCTTTATCTCTTAAAGACCGGCTTTATTTTAACTAAATCTGGACTTTTTGTTAATGCATCCTAATAGGAGGTGAGAGTTGGTGTAATGAGAAGCCTCTGGAGTGTCCCGCTGAGGTAAAGGTATCGGTAAGTGATAATGATTTCAGAGGGTTCATGAGTTTCTTTTCAGGAACATCGAAAGGCAACAGTGTGTCACCATGGTAACAGATGTACGTACCGAACATGATTTTTTGTTAAACCAAGCAAAAACAAGAGATCAAGGAGACATAATGGGCACTGTCACTGCATAAACTTGCTGGATAAAAAATAGTTGTGGAATACAGAATGAGCTCATTAAAGTATATGAACTCCAGTGATAAACATAATGGTAAGGCTATTGTAAAATAAACATTTTTAGTTGAAAAAAAATCAGATTTGAATGATATTTAAGCATGAATAATCTGTACTTGATTTATCTGGCACCTTAAAATTGATTTTTACTGAACTAGGTGCAATGCATTATGGGATTGTCTTCATGATGCTTTATGCTGCCTTCAAGTGCAGTCATAAATATCATTACACAGATGACCAGAGAAAGTTATGTTTATGAGTGGGAAACTCAGAATTTTGATAATACATAAGTTCAAGTGCATGTTGATTTGGTAATAAATAATTTGGTAATAAAAAGTAATTGTAATTTACATGCTGTATACTTTCAAAAGCGTGAAATGGCTTATTAAAACTAAATATTGATATTAAATCACAATGTATATCACAAAGTTTTTGCTACATGTTCCAATGTTTTGTTTGGTTTATATTACTTTCCTACTGAGCCCCTAAGGGGACATGGAGCAAAAATTAAATAAAGTTTAGTTTTGCGTGCATGTGAAACTATCGCGTGCTCACCTGAAACTATCACATGCTCACGTGAAACTATCGCGTGTTCACGTGAAACCTTTGCATGCGCACGTGAAACTACCGCATTTAGTTTCGCGTGCACACATGAAACTTTCACATGCGCACATGAAACTTTTGCTTTACATGCACGTGCGATAGTTTTACGTGCGTGCAATAGTTTCACGTGTGCCCAATAGTTTCACGTGTGCGCACGAAAGTTTCACATGAGCACATGAAACTAAACTTTAGATTTGTTTACACCAATGTCACCTTAGGGGCTTGGTACGTTCCTGATTTTCCCAGGATAAAAAAAATTAAAATATTTGTAAAAAAGATATTAGCACACAAGCAATTTGCACAAACCATTTCAAATTGGTATAAAAATAATGAGATGACTGTAAGATGGTGGTGCTGTTAATATATTTGAATCATGCTGAATGTGACAGTATGCTATATCTATAAAACATCTATAAATCTACACACACACACAATACAATGCAATAGTGAAGTCCCGGTAGGAGATAGAGTACTGTGGGTCCATGTGAAGTATATGGGCCTGTCTGAAGTATTGTCTACAACCAGGCAGGTCATATAAAATATAAAAGCCCCAACAAAAATGTCTTTGGTCAAATAGATGCTGGCACACTATGGGCCTATGGCCCTCAGTACATTACAATGGTAGAACAGGAGGAAAAACTTCCTTGCTGTCCCATATCTTCCCATTGTCAAAATTTATTTTCAATAAAAAGTTTTTAATTAACTTCCATTTTCCCCCAAGTTACAAAAACATAAATCGAAGTTAGCATTGGAGTATACTGTTACACTTGTAGTTGGGTTATGAAAGTACTGTGCTATTTTTTTCTTTTGGATTGTGAACACTGTGCCTGAATTTTCCAAACTTTCTTCTTATTTGTGTATATCTCACACTATTAAAATAGCAGTGGTGTTCAATTGCATAAACATGCACATTTTCTAGAGTGTATTTGTTAGACAATCCATTAAGTTTGAAAGAGGACAAACAAATATCACTGCATCCGATTTCACTGTTGGCTATACAGAAAATAACAAGCCAATGGGTTTCCTTTGTTTTAACATTAGCATTAGGATTAGCACTACACACAAATCCTGGGGGACAGGAAGCGACCTGTGGGGCGAAACAGACAGTTGATTGACAGCTGGAAGCATCTGAGAGCGAAGGGGGCCTTCCAGCTGTCAGTCAAATTTGGGGAATAGACAGCGGTGGGGAACTGGCACATTCCACGGCCTGTTTTAATAGGATCACTTCGCAATGCCTGCGGATCTAATATTCAACCGGCAGAAGCCAAGCCACTGTTCACCTGAACAAGCAGCAGTAGTGCTGTTTGAAGAACAGCCACACGAGAGAATACACAAGCGGTGAGCGAACCTTTATTAAAAAAAAGCACAACACACACATATACACAAACAGCACAGTGGCTCTAGTTTTACTCTATACTTGTTTATAATACATAACTACCATTCAAGTTTATAGTATGTACACTGTTTGCATAGTATTGCGAAGATGGGTAGGTTGCGTACATCTAAGGGTACACAAGCTTGCCTCCTTGGGTTATCTTGTGCTCACCAAAAATTGTTATGCTACACAAAATATGCATATTGCATAGTGCAGGAATTGTATAATAAATGCTGGGTTATTTTCAACCCAGCGTTTGATCAATAAAGGCCAAACCAAACCTCTTTTAACCTGTGCTGGGTTGTTTGGTCAAATACAAAATTTTCGGTGTTTAACCCAATGGCTGCAGGGTTCGTCCTTTTATGGCCCAACGTTGGCTTGAAAATAATACAGCATTTTAGGGTGCATGGTACCTGTAGTACTGTTGTACTCTCTACATAAATGTTGTAAAACACATACTGCAAAAACTGCAGTATGGATGATGGTGATTGGCTGATGGCACCAAATGAAGGCACACAGTTCCTTCAACCTGTTGGTCAAAGTTGGTTGAAATTTCTTTCTTGATGTGTTGTTTGTAAAACTTTTTGGAAAATGGAGAAAAGTAAGCAATTTATTTTTTAAATATGATAACTGAACCCTATTTACTGTATTAATAATGCATTAGATACAATACAATAGTCCCTTTCACACATACGCTCTTTACTGGTAATTTACTGGTAAATTAGAGTTAACAGGTCATGTGTGAACCTTTCTGGTAAATCAGTGCTGCCAATTTACCAGTAAGAGAGGTTGTAAGATTACCAAAAATTAACCAGTAAGATTACCGGCATTTCGAACGGACGACGTCAGGCCGCGCTGAGAGCTTCGGGCCAATCATAACGTTTTGATACAGATGACGCATTTACCTCAGCACTGTTTACGGATGTTTCCACACACAAGCTGTTTAAAAGTCGAGCGTACCTGAATTTAACATCCACATTTCCTCACCAAAGTTGTTTAAAACAGCTTACAAACTATTTGCCGAAATGCCGACATCCTTAGCACACCCTCTGTGAAGCCTAATGTGCAAACAGTACTGTTGTTTAAGACGCAGGTTTCGTTTGGCGTCGTCTAATGCAATGTTGTTTGGTCACAAGCAACTTTGCGACCGTCAGCATTTGCCACAGATGTAAAAACAACACAATTGTTTACAAATACAACACTGAGCTTATGCGCGGCACAGTTAACTTCCGCTTTCTCTCTGAGTTTACTGGTTTTTTGGTACTGATGTGTGAATGATGTCTCACTGGTAAAAAGACAGACTTCATTGTGGTAAATTAATGGTAATTTAAGAAAATTACTGTGAAAGAGGCTAATGTTGAGGTCATGTGACAACAATGTTGCAAAGGCTATTGCGGTGGGAAATTATTTTCAACCCAGCGCTGGGTCAAAAAAGGGTGAACCCAACCTGTAATTTAACTTATTTTGGGTTATTTTAACCCATTGTTGGGTCAAGTGTAAACATTTTCTGTGTTAACCCAACAGCTCAGTTTGTCCCTTTTTGACCGAACACTGGGTTGAAAATAACCCAGTATTTTCTAGAGTGTACAGTGCTTAAAATCTCTTTTATTTACAAAAATAAAATATAATTTGATTATAATGTACAGCATTATAATGTACAGCATTATGACAATTGGTAACACTTTATAATAAGGTTGTATTTGTTAACAATTAGTTAATGCATTAGCTAACATGAACTAACAATGAAAAATACTTCTACAGCATTTATTAATTTCAATTCAATTGTATTTATTTATTTATTTTATTCACAATTGTTTAATTGTTTCAAAGCAGCTTTACATTAATAAATGCAGGAGAAAACACAAAAAATCTTTGGACGACATAAACAGCAGAATACAGCGGCTAAGATTAAACCGTACCAGCGAGCGTAGTATGTAACGTATATAAGAGGGTGCAAAGTTAAGCCAATGTCAGCTGACTCCCTAGGGGTTACAAAACTCATGGGAGAAAAAAACTTCCGTTTAAAAAGTCCTAAGAGGAATAAACCTTGAGAGAGAGAGAGACAGACAGTTATTAATCTTAGTTTATGTTAATTCCAACATTTACTAATACATTTTTAAAATCCCCAGAGTGCATATGTGAAGTTTTAGCTTAAAATATTATATAGATCATTTATTATAAAATATTAAAATTGCCACTTTGTAGGTGTGAGCAAAAAATGTGCCGTTTTGGGTGTTTCCTTTAAAATGCAAATGAGCTGATGAAATGCAAACACTTATCGCCATGATGATGGTTTGATGAAATTTAAACTCAGTTGTGCTATTAATTATTTTTTCTCTCTCTTTCTCTCTTTCGCTTTCCCTCTGCACTAAATGACTAAAAATGAAATGAAAAAAGTGGTGTGGTGCAGATTAAGGGACGGTATTATCCCCTTCTGACATCACAAGGGGAGCCAAATTTTAACAACCTATTTTTTCAAATGCTTGCAGAGAATGGTTTACCAAAACTAAGTTACTGGGTTGATCTTTTTTACATTTTCTATGTTACTGGAAGCACTACCAATTATAGTACTTAAACATGGAAGTCATGGAAATCATTTTCATGATATGTCCCTTTAACATTAGTTAATGCACCATGAACTAAAATGAGTAACTGTATTGACATGAATAAACAATACCGTTTTCAGCATTTATTAATCTTTGCCAATGTTATTTAATGCATTCACTGATGTTTAAATAATACAATCTTATTATAAAGTGACACTTATACTTTGTGTTATACGTGTGTTTAAAATTATTAACAAAAAAGCCACTTGGGAAAAGTTTAAATTAATTTAAAAAACCTGACAAAATAATCAAGCTACTGTTTTAACTACTGCTTGTCTCGCTTTATTAAGCGAAAGCCACACTTTGCTCCACTGGATCTCTTGATCACATATCTCTCTTTATGTTTCCACCTTCTGTCTTTAATTTTTCTCCAAACATATCCATCCTTTTTCCACTGTAACACTGAGTTATTACAACACCTCTGGGAGAGATCGCTGCACGCTTTAATATAAACACATTCGCAGCTGGAAAGAGAGAGAAGGGTCACAGGGAAAAAAACACGGCAGAAAAGATAACATCTACAGAAATGTGCCGCTCCAACCCCTTCCCAAAGCAAAAAAAAAGAGTCGAGAACTGTAGCCAGAGTGGAACAGTTAAAGCCAGGTCCGGTGGGATAACCATGGTGAGAAAGGCGGTAAATGCAATACAAGGTTCCTGTGGTGGAGGCCCAGCAGAGCTAATGGACGAAACAGACTGAGAAGATTCTCAGCGGTGGTCTCGGCGAGAGACGTCCCCTCGCTCGGGAACCCGGGCGTTCACGTCGTCACTGTATTCTGGCCTTGGATTGTTCCGTCCCGGTAGGCCCCCTAAATAATTTAGAACAAAAGACCTCTCTTGAGGTATTATAAAAGCGAGAGGGCTCATTCCCAGATTACAAATAGGGTTAAGGGTGATTGAATACGACATGTTCCAGTGAGTTATAAGTATTTTTTTCCTACTGCCGCATTCCCTCTGAAACTAATCGCGAAAGAGCGACTGCTTACCGGATTGCTTGTTTGAAGAATTGGGTCAAACATGCAGCATTCTTGCTCTGAAATGTTCTTGATAAAGGCAGCCGACCTTGTTTTTAAAGTCGAGGACAGATGTATAAAGAAAGCTGGACTTGAAAGCAAGATCGAATGAACCGAGAGACCTTGACTATGATCCTCAGAAACATGAAGACCTCCGCAAACTATCACATCTGAGAATGGCCTCATGGCATCGTGTTAAATTTAAATTGGGTTATGGACAACCACTAAGAGCTTGGTCTGATTTACAGTTACGGTTCTTTCCGGCGTGGGTCACGTTTCCTGCAATGTGGATTGAAATGACAAAGCTGTTATATGACTTTGTTCTTTTGCTGGTTTAAAAAGCCATTCATGTAGATCATACATGCCACAGAGCGTATGTTTATGGAGTCATATTCTATTGAATAAAATCCAAATCATAACTTTTTATGAGCCCACACGAAGAATCGCTTCTAATGGGAGTCACATACGAACCTCAACTTCGAGAAAATACCGTCCTTTTCCAACGTACTTTTCCATCTCGACCCACGCCACATTATAACCATTATTTATGCCCAACAATCTCGGGACATTTGGAGACTCCACACAGAGTCGAATTTAGATGTCCAGTCTCAACAAAAACGGGGCTGTGTGGGGTAAGAAATTAGGCCCAGAGGAAATGGCTTCACTCAGCACCTGGGCACCACAGGCGCGCTGGTCCACAGCGCGTTGGCCGATCAAAGTGCAGCCGTCACCAGAGACGAAATGAAAATAAATAAATTACGCCCTCAATGAATGGGTGCGGGGTGAGAGCATGGAGGTGTTTGGCTGGAGCGAAAATATGGGGGCTGGGTGGTGTTAGCACGGGGGAAAGGCACAACAGAATCGCTTTTCCCAGCAGTTTGGGGCTGCGGTGACGTGTTGTGGAAGACGATAGCATGTAGGAATGTGCCACAGAGACTTGTGGTCACGACTCAAGGGTGTGGGGAGAGGGGAGCGTGGCCCTGGGGACGCACAAGCTCAGACGGCCAGACGCAAGGTCACGATTGGGTCTCTGACCCAGAAATTTTGTGATAGGGGATGTCGAAGTGATTTTTATAACATATTTTGCTAGCAAATTTGGGAAATGTTCCAGTTAAAGTGATAGTTCACCCAAAAAGTAAAATACTGTCATTCACCTTCCAAACCTGTATTCATTGTTCTGCTGAACACAAATAAAGATATTTAGAAATAAGTTTGTAACCAAACAGATCACAGTCTTTTTTTGATTGTTGCAGGCAAAAATCCTTGATCTTGCGGCACTTTTTCTTAAAACATGCAATGGAATATGTGGGATATTTATGCAATTTTATGCGATGAAATTTGCAAAAATTGTCGGAACTTGCAAAAATTGCGGGAACTTTGCAAAAATTGTGGGAACTTGCAAAAATTTCGGGAACTTGCAAAAATTGCGGGAACTTGCAAAAATTGCGGGAACTTGCAAAAATTGCGGAAACTTGCAGGAACTTGCAGAAATTGCGGGAACTTGCAAAAATTGCTTAAACTGGCAAAAATTGCGGAAACTTGCAAAAATTGCAGGAACTTGCAAAAATTGCAGGAACTTGCAAAAATTGCGGAAACTTGCAGAAATTGCAGGAACTTGCAAAAATTGCGGGAACTTGCAAAAATTGCGGAAACTTGCAGGAACTTGCCGAAATTTGCGGGAACTTGCAAAAATTGCTTAAACTGGCAAAAATTGCGGGAACTTGCAAAAATTGCGGGAACTTGCAAAAATTGCTTAAACTGGCAAAAATTGCGGGAACTTGCAAAAATTGCGGAAACTTGCAGAAATTGTGGTATTTTGCAAAAATTGCAGAAACTTGCAAAAATTGCGGAAACTTGCGGGAACTTGCAAAAATTGCGGAAACTTGCAAAAATTGCAGAGACTTGCAAAAATTGAGGGAACTTGCAAAAACTGTGGGAACTTGCAAAAAAATGTTTGCAGCTTTTGCAGCTTTTCAATGATGTTCACGTCACTTTATACTGTTCCCATGACAACAGGGGACATGGCTGTGCTTGTGAGAAGTAAATGCAACATTTTCAACTATCTGCTAAGATATATGTGATTTTTGCTATGAAAT
The DNA here is from genome assembly GCF_027580225.2 of Misgurnus anguillicaudatus. Taxonomy (NCBI): domain Eukaryota; kingdom Metazoa; phylum Chordata; class Actinopteri; order Cypriniformes; family Cobitidae; genus Misgurnus; species Misgurnus anguillicaudatus. The sequence continues at coordinate 13,325,945 of NC_073350.2, forward strand.
TTGGGAATTATAAAATCATGCAAGTCCCACATATTTTGCGGACTTTGGCTGATTATGCGTTGAATTATGTGATCGCATAATCACATTTTTCTGGAGGGACTGAGATCAGGGGCAACATTGTCTTCCATAGTATTCTTTTTTCCTATTATGAAAGTCAATGGTGGCCCTGATCTGCTTGGTTACAAATATTTCCAGCAGATTTGTGTTCAGAAGAACAAAAATAAAATGTAAGCCTGGAACAACTAAATGGTGACAGAATTTTCATTTTTGTGTGAACTTTCCCTTTAAGCATTATCGAGAGCATTTCAAATGCTTGCCCATTGACATCAATTGTAAGTTCATTACTTTGATGCTTTTGTTTGTTTCAGTAAACTGAAAGATGTCAAACTTATTTTCCGCGGTAATAGACAGCATGTCACAGATGCCGTTGACGGATCTAAACTTGTTTTGAACTCCTAACACTCTTTTAATGTAACGTATTAGCCGAGAGTTTTGGAGAAAAATCTGGTGATGTTCTTGTGGAAACCGTTAAAAAGTTTAGTAGGAATCATTAAAGGATTTCATAATGTTGGATGTGTTCATTTAAGTGTCAAAACATCAGAGAAAGATGGGAAACAAAATGTTTGATGATGCAATTATTTTAATTACTTTCAGAGCAATTTACAGCGACTGTTAGTAAGTGACTAACAAAACATTTTTTTCCTGCCAACAACACTGTTTACAAAGCACATAACAGTCACGTTCAAATGAATGTGAAATCTCAAAGACAGTCTGTGATTAGTGAAGCATGTTCAGTTCAGATTGTGATTGTATATGCACTGTACTGTGATATCTGAAGACATTAAGAATTAATCATTCACAGATGTTCGCCTCATCATTTGCTGAGAAGCACTGACATATTGTTCATGTGTATTTGCAGAGGTATGATTAGCTCGATATTAAATTCTCATTTTCTCTCTTCTTCTAGTTCAGTGCAGTTACTAAATCTGGAGTGTGCATTGTGCCTAATCAACGGTTTCGGACGGTTTTCCATTCTGTGGCAACCCAGTATTTATGAGTTATAAAAATATATGACAAGATGATCAGCAATAAATATTACATTAAATCTTTCTTACAGTATTTAGTTTTGCAGGCCACTAGCTGTGCTAACCGAAATCAAGATCTCCTTTGTTGTTTTAATGTGCTGGAAATCTTCGTCCAAGTCCCAGCACAAAAAAACTGTATTTCAAAAAAAGTACATTTGTCACGATTCCAGTTTGTCTGCCTGCCTGTTTTCCCTTTGTTTTCTCCTGTATTCTCCCTATGGACTCCAGTTCCCAGAATCCCTAACTCTCCCGCACCTGCTCCTCATCTCAATCACCCTCATCAGCTCCAGTATATTTGTTCCTCTGTTTTCCCTGCCCATTGTCTGGTCTGAGTATTGTTATGATGTTTTCTGTTAAGAGTAATTGCGTGTATATTCACTTAGTTCTGTGTTTATTAACGTTTATTTGTTTCTTTGGAATTCCCTGGTGTCTGTCGTCCTTTACAACACAACCGCATTTCAACATTTGTAGTACATAGTAAATAAAATTAAAGTTAACACTACAAATATACTTATTAAAACTAAAACTATAAAGCACAGTACACTTAGATGTTCTTATTTTTATTTTAAGGCGTAGTAAAGACATTATTTTTTGTATATTAAGTACAAGGTAAGTGGATGAAAATAATGCATTTACTCTTTGGGCCAGATTTACTAAACAGGGTGCTCTCTGATTTTTGTGATGCCTCCTTCTATGGCCATTTCAAGCACAAAATGGTTTAAAGGTGCCGTTTTTCTAGTGTTTTCGAGGCCTTGATTGTGTTTCGTGTGTAAAAAACACAGTATTTTTCACACAATTGACTTTTCTATACCGCTGTTTTCACTGTCCAAAAAAATGGGCTGATGTCTTTCTTGTTCTATGAAGTAAATGCGTAACAAGTTCTGATTGTGTAGCTTGTTTAGTGTGTTGTATGTGATGTGATTCGAATTTGATTCGACAACAGCTTACCTTAGCAGAGCCGTTTGAGCTTAGCTGGCAACTGATGTATTCCTGTGGGTGGAGTTTAGTCAAAAAGTTGTATATTGACGTCATTCAACCAGGAAATAGAGGGCTGTAGTCCAAACTGGCAATTCGCTGAAGGCTTTGAAGTTTACACCGCGGTAGAGGCAGCAAAAATGCGCTATTCGCGCGTAAAAGCCGCGTGTGAAATTCTATTCATTCGAGACATTCACTCGGAAATTCGCGTTATGGGAGGGGCTTCTGCGGCTCCGCTGAGACTCCCCCACTCCGCTTGTTTCCTGTAATAACGTCACTACTACAGCAAGGTCCTGATTGGTTAACGCGGTGCAAAAATCCGCCGAAGTTCAGATTTTTCAACGCGCATTTCCCGCCGCAACGCTCAATTCACGCGGAACACGCCATCCGTGCCATCTACGCCGCGCGTTCCGCGCCAACAGCGTCGTCCCAGAATCCACCCATCTCTGTGTAATTATTAAAAAAACACATTTTAACACAACTTGTGTTATATTTTAACACAAAATCAAGACAAAATGACACATAATGTGTTAAAATTAATGCACAAAGATGTGTAAATCCTTTCTAAGAGTGTAATGAACACCCATGGAACATTTCTCAGCCAATCAAAATGAAGCATTCCACAAACCCGTGGTATAATGGCACAAATACCAGTAATATCACACGTGCAAACCTTAGTAAATCGCCTTGCGTGAATCATTCAAATAATCTCCTCCCATAAATCTTGCGTCTGAAAGGGAAACTCCTAGAAATGCATATGCAATAAAGTCAGTCGCAAAAATAACTAGACCACACCTTTTCAGTGCTAATTATCCACTGCGCATCTTTGGTAAATTACGTCAGTCATTGCTTAAAGCCAAAATGATGGTTTGCGCTGGCACAAGCTGAAATCTGGCCCTAGTAAATCTGGCCCTAAGTGTACTAAATAATTTTAAGTAAGAAATAATATGATTTGCTTTCATTTCAATTTTAGTTTGAATGACTTTTAATTTTAACTTCGGGGGATTTTGTTATCTTGGTAAATCTGAACACAGTTTGTGACATTGTAGCGATCTTAATGAAACTCTAGACGAGACACGTCAGAAGATTTGAGCAAAAGTATGCACTTTTTCCATAAAAGTTTTTTTTCGGATAAATGGGCAAGGCCAGGAATATAAAAATCTCTGAAACCAAATCTTCCTAGCAACCTGTGCAATGGAAACATAAAAATCCCAACAACAAATGTGCCTATATAAATATTAATCCCCTGTTAAATATTCATTTTATAGTGAAATTTGCATTTTCTCTTTGATCCCAGTTGCTTGACTTTCCTTTCTGCTATCTGAGCTTCTTGCCTTTACCGCTGAAGTTAATGAAAAATGTATGTGGAGTCTCTCCGGCAGTCTGGCCCACTGCCCTTCTTTGCTGTAGGATGACAGATCTACAACGCATAGCTGCTCATCTGCCCTGGTTTACCAGTAGCACTGACATGGGGCAGGGGTGGCAAATTCAGCGATTTGTCTTCAAGCCTTGCCTGTAAGCATTTGTTGTGTTGATCTCAAGGCCTTATGCGTGTGTGTATCACGGGTCTGGTATAGAGCTGTTTATTTCTGAGGCTTTCTGTTCAGTCAGGATTAACTGGAGATCTGCTCGGTGCTGAGCTAGTGAGATTGAGACCCAGAATACTGGAGTAATTTCTCCCCGTGGACTCGTTCTGTGCCACAAAAAACTGTCAAAGCAGCAGCAACCATCCTCCAGTCATCTGACCATAAAAGCGAACAAACCAGTCACTAGGGAATGCTGATTTTGCTCTGGATAATATGTTTGTCTACTAGTCAGCTGAGCAGCTCCCTTTCTTCCTTTTATGTTCTTGTTTACATCGATTTATCAAATGGTCAACCTCCAAGTAAAACAAGTGCTGTGTCTAAAACCACTCCCTCTCTCCTATAAAGTGCACTATATTGGGCGGCCGCCATTTTGTAGTAGTGTCTGAAACCTAAGTGAACAATACGGTCTTTATATGGTCTGAACTGTATATGTGACCCACCCAAAAGCATCCTACATAATGTAAAGAACATTTTGTGAAATATGACCTTGATATCTTTAATATTGATTGAATAAGATCATGTCAAAGATTAAAATCAATGTTAGTGAAATCAAACTTCTCAGAAAGATTATAAGACTTTAGCTTGGATTTCACAGACATGATCACATATATTCACCTAAAGGATTATTATGAACACCATACTTATACTGTGTTTGACCCCCTTTCGCCTTCAGAACTGCCTTAATTCTACGTGGCATTGATTCAACAAGGTGCTGAAAGCATTCTTTAGAAATGTTGGCTCATATTGATAGGATAGCGTCTTGCAGTTGATGGATATTTGTGGGATGCACTTCCAGGGCACGAAGCTCCCGTTCCACCACATTCCAAAGATGCTCTATTGGGTTGAGATCTGGTGACTGTGGGGGCCATTTTAGTACAGTGAACTCATTGTCATGTTCAAGAAACCAGTTTGTAATGATTCGAGCTTTGAGACATGGTGCATTATCCTGCTGGAAGTAGCCATCAGATGATGGGTACATGGTGGTCATAAAGGGATGGACATGGTCAGAAACAATGCTCAGATAGGCTGTGGCATTTAAACAATGCCCAATTGGCACTAAGGGGCCTAAAGTGTGCCAAGAAAACATCCCCCACACCATTATACCACCACCACCAGCCTGCACAGTGGTAACAAAAGCATGATGGATCCACGTTCTCATTCTGTTTACGCCAAATTCTGACTCTACTATCTGAATGTCTCAACAGAAATCGAGACTCATCAGACTAGGCAACATTTTTCCAGTCTTCAACTGTTTTTTTGTGAGCTTGTGCAAATTGTAGCCTCTTTTTCCTATTTGTAGTGGAGATGAGTGGTACCCGGTGGGGTCTTCTGCTGTTGTAGCCCATCCGCCTCAAGGTTGTGCGTGTTGTGGCTTCACAAATGCTTTGCGGCATACCTCGGTTGTAACGAGTGGTTATTTCAGTCAAAGTTGCTCTTCTATCAGCTTGAATCAGTCGGCCTATTCTCCTCTGACCTCTAGCATCAACAAAGCATTTTCACCCACAGGACTGCTGCATACTGGATGTTTTTCCCTTTTCACACCAATCTTTGTAAACCTTAGAAATGGTTGCGCGTGAAAATTCCAGGAACTGAGCAGGTTGTGAAATACCATGCCACCTTTAAAATTGCTTAAATCTCCTTTCTTTTCCATTCTGACATTTAGTTTGAAGTTCAGGAGATTGACTTGATGAGGACCACACCCCTAAATGCATTGAAGCAACTGTCATGTGATTGGTTGATTAGATAATTGCATTAATTGAACAGGTGTTCCTAATAATACTTTAGGTGAGTGTACATCAAAACATTGGCATTTCTTGTCATTAGTTGGACTAAACTGCTTTTCGGTCATTCACCACAATAGCCAAGTGACCAATCTCATCCCACTGTGTGTTTCAAAACCCCTCCATTAGACCACTAGTATTTATCTTCCTAAAGGTCAATTGTATAAAGACAGAGGAGTTTCACTAATCCACTTCCAGCAATTTGTTGTTGCAACTTGTTGCATTACACCAACTTCATCACGGTCATGCTCACATTCACCAGTGGCCCATCTCCTTACGGACAACATTAAGACTGTGAGCGACAGCCGTGGCTCTCTGTGCCATAAACCTCAATCACTCTAAGAGCGTTCAAAGACGCAAGAAAGAGAAAGACAGAAAGAGAGAGAGATGTGTTTGAATTTGATTTCCTTTGCCACCCCTGAACCCACACTAAAGCTCCAGCAGTATTCATCTCTCACTCAGAGAGGATTACGACGCCCCGCTGCTGTGCTCTCCTCCCAACATAAATTGGATATTTAGCGTTTAACGTCAAGGTTAAACGACCTCGTCTTCCGAGACGTGCTGTCTCAGAAGTAGGATACCTCATTGATTTGAGCCTTTTCACTGCATTTCTAAGAATGCTTTATTTGTGCGCTTTTGGCATCAGATATGATCCACGTGCCTGGTTTAAAGATGCAGAAGTCTGCAAAGTTTGTGCCATACAAAATTTTGCTTCATTAACAAAGAAAGAATAGAGAGAATGTGTGAATCACTTTTTTCTTTAATTGAATCCTATAATTTGATCTGGTCTGGTGTGATCTCATCTGAAATGACCCAGAAACTTTATATGGTGTAATGCAAAAAAACATCTTAACTCTTTCCCCGCCAGCATTTAAAAAAAAAATTGCCAGCCAGCGCCAGCATTTTTTATGATTTTCACAAAGGTTTAATGCCTTCCAGAAAATGTTATTCTTTAAAGGGACACTTCACCGATTTGCATTAAGCTTTGTATCGTTACAACCCCAGTCATAGTTCTGAATGGTTGTGCATCAATCCCTCAGTTTCCCCTGAGACGGGAGAAATACAGATTTCAGTGTTGCACTTCCTTCTTTCAATGATGTAAAAATCGTCATTTTGCGTCATTGAAAGAAGGAAATGCTGTATCTTTGTCGAGGGTGTAAGACTACAAACACTCATTCCTCATTTTTCCAAAGTATGGGCTATGGGTGGGACCCACTCATGCTACAGACCTATTACAGATCAGTGGGTGGGACTTACGAAAATATACGAACACAGAAAAAAAAACGATCAGCCGCCATCTTTATGCTAAGCTAAGCTAACAGACGTTGTGGAGCGAGCCAGACTTCATGTTCCAATAATAGCGCAAGGTAATCAATATGATATGGAAGAGGGTGATTTTGCAAGCGTGATGCTCTAATTCGCAGTTCATTGCACCTTTATGAGCCACAATACAGCAAAGAGCTGAGGCAGATGGAGGAACAGAAGCCCGAGGAGAAGCCGGAGCCTGGCTTCGGCTGCATAGAGGAGCCCAAGGAAGATGCCGCAACCCTCGGCCTCTGCTAATTAGAGAAGCCCGGACTGGCTCGAGCTTGGACGAACTAGTAGTGCCTTTACTCTCGCTGTGTGCTTTCTGTATAACATTTCCGCATCAGATCAGGGTATGGACGTTTGTTTGGTAAATGTTCCCGGGAAAGAAGAGGTACTTTGCGCGTGTTTATTTCGGCTTACTGAGCCAGCCCGTCTGTGGAGTATACATATTGTGTGGTGGACGCGTTTGTGTGCGAGATGCGGCATTTTCTTCTTTGGGAATATACATGTTTGGCCAAGCACTCTCAAAAATAAATAAGAAAATGAATGAAGTTTGCTCCTACCCAAGCTTTGTACCGTATATCGACACCGGCATCCTGGACACAAAATTCTAAATTTATGTTACATTTCGACTACAAATATGACCCACTTTCAATAAAGATTAATGTTTCTATCGATTAAATTTCCCTTTAAATATATAAACATACAATATATCAAATGAAAGAACAGACTCTCTGCTTTCAAACAAAACAAAAAATGTAATAAAGGGCAGGTTTTGTAGGTTCCTACCTTAATTTGTTCTCTTTTATCACCTCTAAAATATGGGTAGGTTTCTTCAAAAATACCAAATTTTGAGCAAAAAGCTGAGATGATTGCGTTTTTGTGAAGGACTTTTGAACAAGATCAGATTGAGAGCGATCCTCAAAACATACAGGGAGTTTGAACTATTTGCCCTAAGGGAATACTTCCGGATTTTACTAATTGGGCAGGAGCACCACCTGGTGGATAATAGCGGAAATTCGGATGGCTGGAAAAACTCGTCATTGGTAGGGAAGCGTTTTCTCTTTATTTACGAGTTAACTCGTCAATAGTGGCGAAATAGTTCATTATCATTGCGCAATGTTAAACTTCTTTTGGATTGGTCTGAACACAAGAGATTCGTACATATTTTAAGAGATGGCTAATTCGTATGTAATCATACAAAGTTAATCGTGCAAAAACCATGGACTGTATAAATATGGATTATTTGTAATGAGCTTTTTTGAAGCCAGTTTGCGGGGCTTGCCGTTGCCATCCTGACATCACGTCACTGAAAACCGAAAATAGGTAGAGGCGGGACGTGGGTGAAGCTGAAGTGGCTGGTGGCTGAAACCGCGCCCGCCTAGCTTGACGATAGTGACAGCAGTGGCAGTTCACCCGTCACTTAAATGGCCACGCCCTTAATTATGCAGAACTTTAAGATTTACTATCATTTAAATGGATAATTTACATAAAAATTCACCCCCTCACAGTTGTCATGAAGGGCAAAATAAGCTATATAGAGCAAAATCACTTTCTGAATACCATAAAAAGATATGACCCGTATGTAGCTTCAGTAGAGCAACGATGATCTTGTTTATCTTGTGTTTAAAGCTTCATTAGACATTTAAGTAAATGAGTCGTGCACATAACAAGCAGCTGATTTAATTGGTTAATGGTGCATTCTGGGACAAGGACAGTTTCACTGAAATCGACCGCAGTGTCCATCAATTAAACCAAGATCATCTGCAGTGTGTGGATTGTGTAGAGGAAATCAGACGAGACCTTTTTAAACAATGCTAAAACTAACTCTGCCGCTCATCTGGCATGAACTGATTTTTCATTCTGACATTCAAAAAGTATTTTTCTCTGCGCCTAAAAATGAATGCTGAAAAAGTACAAAGAATGCATCTCTCAAAACTCCCGAGATGGTGTTTAATCACAACTTCAAAGTGTAATTGACCTTTTCATCTTCCCCTGTAGAGCGGGAATAATAACAAGGAAAGACAGGTCTGTAGACTAATTGGTTTTCTTTAAAGTCCAGGCTTGTCCTTGCTTAGTGCAGCTCTGTACAGCTGTGGGTCATTATTACAGAGACTTTGACAATGAATCTGAGGAGCATTTAAAACACACAGTCACTCTGCTGCCGGATCGGGTGTTATTGTTGAAACGTTTTGTGTAGGTAGCTGTCTTTCGTACTGTGACCTTTGTACTGTAATGTTAACATTCCTGCAAAAACCAAAACTGTTAAAAAAGTTTACCATGTTTACAGATGATGACAACACAATACGTTTTTGGACATGGATCATTTTAAGTACACACTATGTGCATTGCATTAGCAACACAAAGGTCATGGGTTTGATTCCAGTGAACTCACATACTGATAAAATGCATGGCTTCAATGCACTGTAAATCACTATGGATAATAGTGACTGCCAAATGCATACATGTAATGCAAACATAATGCCATTGGTGACAGAAGTGCTATAGGCAAGCCCTTTGAAGTGCAGTGCATACTTCATTCTTGTCAACTGAAGAGTATGATGAACTCATCAGCGATAACTCTGCTGTGATTGGTTCAGAGTAACACTGATAAGACTGAAGCTCATGTGCTTCTGGACTCAGTTCTGTCCTAATCCCGGGTCATTTCTACTCCGGCTCCTCTTTTATTGCATAATCCTCTCACCTTACATTTGTTTAAACCCTTTCTCCAACACACACAGATTCATGTGCTAACATTTACACCCAAATAGCATGAAACAGCCTTCAATAACCCACACTGTTAAACATCAAGGTGACCCTCCTAACTCTAAGGAGAGAAAATGTATGTTAAAAAGCATCTTTCTTAAAGAAAGGGGTTTTAAAGGGCACCTATTTCATTGCTAAAAACAACGTTATTTTGTGTATTTGGTATATTACAATCTCCCGGGCCAGATGGACTACCAGCTGAATTTTACAGACACTTTTGGGACATATTATCACCACTATTTACCAGAGTAATTATAGAAATAAAAAAGTCATCCACTATACCCACACACATGAATACAGCAGCCATGACATTACTACTAAAACCCAACAAAGATCCATCTCATCCCTCAAGTTACCGACCTCTCTCATTATTAAATACTGATTTGAAAATTATCACCAAAGCATTAGCAACCAGAATAGAAACAGTCATCCCCACACTCATTCATCCAGATCAGACAGGTTTCATAAAAAATAGACACGCTACAGATAATGTCCGTAGACTTTTTAATTTATTTAATATATCACAAGAAAGACAACAGAAAACAATTATCATTTCACTTGACGCAGAAAAAGCTTTCGATAAGGTAAACTGGGCATTTTTATTCAATACACTTCACAAGTTTGGTTTTGGAGAGTCGTTCATTCACTGGATTAAAATACTGTACTCATCACCCAGGGCCACCATCACCACCAACGGAATTACTTCACAGAGTTTCATACTACATCAGGGCACCAGACAGGGATGTCCTCTCTCGCCCTCCCTCTTTGCCATTTTTATTGAACCTCTCGCAGCAGCAATACGACAAAACACCATAATCGAAGGAATTCAGGTAGACAATGTACAACACAAAATCAGTTTATATGCAGATGATCTTTTACTATATCTACAGAACCCACGAGTGTCACTTCAAGAAACTTTTAATATTATCAGTAGATTCTCACTTGTCTCACATTACACTATCAATTGGAACAAGTCAATTTTACTACCACTATCAGATGATGCATGGGATTCTGGAGCTCAGGACCCCTCTCTCCAGCTTCACACAGGCAACATCAAGTACCTAGGGATTCAGATTTCCCCCAGGCTGTCAGAGCTTTTCACTCTCAACTACACTCCTCTCCTTAAGAAAATTGAAGACGAATATAAACGCTGGTCTAAACATCCACTAACATTAATCGGAAGAATAGCCGCTGTAAAGATGAAAACCCTACCTCAGATTAACTACCTTTTTTCTATGATCCCTGTCACTCCTACAGATAAATGGTTCAAAACTCTTAATTCTTTAACAACACAATTTTATTGGAAAAATAAAAAACCCAGAATTTCACTCTCAACACTACAAAATAAAAAATCACATGGGGGGCTTGAGGCTCCAAACTTCCATCATTACTTCCTGGCGAATCAATTACAGTATTTAGTTAAATGGATCAATATACACAAGTACAATTACCCATGGCTAGAATTGGAACAAAACCAATGCATAAATATCCCAATTTCAGATCTCCCCTTCCTCTCACAATCAATTAAGAAATCCAACCTCTTCCAAAGCATTACTATACAATCAACTCTGACAGCCTGGTGGAAAACAAATCAAATCACAAAATCATCACTAGAATTAAATAAGTTTACCCCACTTTGGCACAACCCAGAATTCAAGATTCAAAATAAACCTCTTTTTTTCCCGACATGGGCACAAAAAGGAATCACACATCTTCACCATGTATTTGAGAACCACCACTTCATGTCATTTGACACACTCACACAGAAATATGGGGTTGGGAAAGAACAATTTCTTCAATATCAACAACTTAGACTTAGAATTAAACACAAAACCAGACTTATCAACAACACATTACAACCATCTCAACTTATAGAAGAACTTATGAGAATTAATACTTTCAAAAAATTAACCTCCCAACTATACACACTGATTTCCCACCAAAACACAACAATAACACTCCCAACAACCAAATGGGAAGCTGACTTGGCCTTATCTTCCAACCCTGAGTACTGGGAACAAATCTGCAGGAACACATTTTTCATGACCAATAACACAAACCTGCAGCTTATACAATATAAAGTCATTCACAGAACTCACATCACCCAAAGTAAAATGTTTAAAATGGGCCTACACAACACCAATATTTGTTCACAATGCACTTTAGGTAGGATAGATGACTATTTACACGCCATGTGGCAATGCCAACCAGTTCAATTATTTTGGGTTACAGTCACCGAGACATTATCCACCGTCCTGAGTCACAGAATCCCATTATCTCCAACACCCTGTCTCATTGGCGACATTTCTGAAATCCATATCCCCCAAAAATACAGGAATCCATTGCTCGTCTCTCTAGCTGTCGCTAAGAAAGTAGTTCTCCAAAACTGGAAATCAAAGAAATCTTGCAACATCAATCATTGGATAAATTTAATTTCTGAACACATTTCAATAGAGAAATATAATGCACGCAGATGGAAGCAGATATCAGCCTTTGAAGACATCTGGTCCCCATTTCTATCATTTCTTAACACAAAAATATAGCTACAAGCCGTGTACATTACCATTCACACATCTCTCTCTTCTATTATGTAATTTTATTTATTTTATCTCTATAGGCACACACTATTTAAACTCATGCATAACATGTTTTTCCAACCCTTTTTAAACCCATTTCCGCTTAAATACTCTAACTGTGACTAACGAACGTGAACCTCAAGATCATTCTATTCAACCAGCAATAATAATGTCTCACTGCAACTGTATTGTCCTTTTGTAATTTGTCTGTTATTTTGTTGTATGTATGTTATGTGTTACACTTTTACGTGGTGCTTAATCCCCCTCCCCTTATGTGCACTGTAAAGAAGTATTTCTATTTTCCGTACTGTAAAAAAAAATGTACTTTATATAAAAAAAAAAAAAAAAGTTGTCCTCCGAAGAGGGGGGGTGGTGGCGGGCAAAAAAAAAAAAAAAAAAAAAAAAAAAAAAAAAAAAAAAAAAAAAAAAAAAAACAATGTGTTTGCGTGGTTTATGGTTAAAAAACACATTATTTTCCACATACCATACATTTTTGTAGCTCCAGATTTCCCTTTCTTCCTGAAATGCACGGATTTTTGCAAAAGCTCTGTGTCCCTGATTGGCCAGCTAATCTGTACGTTGTGATTGGCCTGAATACCTCTGATGTCAGCCGGAAATGTGATGCTCTATGTTTGAAAGATTTGCTCACAATGCAATGCTAATAGGAGTTAACTTACAGGCTGTGAGACAAAGCGAGAGGAATTATGATAATGTCGGTCTTGTTCACGTCAACAGGTCCAGGAAGTAAACTGATGCCTACAATCCGTGTGTTTGTTGTAGTCCAAGAAATAAGATGCATGTTGGAAACAATACAGTAACTCGCGTCATTGTTTACTTTGTGGTTTGTACCTTTTGCATATCCTTAACATGTACTAATACACACTTAAGCCCGGAATACACTGCAAGATTTTTGTCTTTTATAAGATCATTACCTTATCACACTGTGCGACATGTATCGTTTAAACTCGGGTACGAGAGGCATGTAGACTGTACGATGATGACACGGAAGCTTCGGCGGCTGCGTCACACGTTGCGCAACGTCACCAGCATGCGCTCGTGGTTAACAAATACTGGGGCGCAGGTCGTAGCAGCAAACACACTGTGCGGTGATCATGCCGAATTTCTGACACTGCTAGAAAACTATCGTAGGCTATCTTTGGATGCAAGACCGGGAAAACGGCTGTCTTTGAACCTCTCTCACTGTACGACATAGGACCACCGATGGAGAGCCACGATCACAGAAATCGCGATGATAGTTTCACGATGGCAGTCTTTCGTCTGGGACAGCCAATTATCGTGCAGTGTATCCCGGCCTTTACACGCCAAAGGAAATGTAAAATCGTGAATTGCACCATAGGTGCTCTTTGTGGAGCCCCTAAGGGGACATGGAGCAAAAATTAAATAAAGTTTTGTTTCGCGTGCGCACGTGAAACTATCGAGTTGATTGTTGCGTGTGCATGTGAAACTTTTGCGTGCTCACGTGAAACTTTTGTGTGCGCACGTGAAAGTTACATGTGAGCACGCAAAACTAAACTTAAAAAAATTTCTGCACATGAAGGTTTCGCGTGACCACATGAGAGTTTCACGTGAGCACATGAAACTGAACTTTAGATTTTTTTACTCCAATCTCACCTTAGGGGCTCGGTATCTTTCAGATCAGTATTGTTGAAGTATAAAGTTGGAGTCACGTTTAAGGCAATGCCATCTCATGACAATTCATACGTTTTTATGAGGTGGCTAATTTTTATTAATTTATATGACCACATTCATACAGTTTTGTATGATTTGTCTTGACTCCTGTGATGTTGGGTGTGGGGTTTCATTATTGTTTTTTATGATACTCGCACATTTTTGCACGATAAACTTTGTACGAATTTATTCCAAATAACCAACCCGTAAAATATGTACGAATTCTCAGCCTGGTTTTGGAGGCTGTTTGGCTAAAAACTTTTTTTAACTAAAAACAGAAAACGTTGAAATTCTTTGTATGATGTTCTTTGTTGAATCGATTCTTTTTTCACCTTTATGTTTGTATGGATTAAAGCATCTGCTAAATTCCTAAATGCAATTTGTTTTGGGCATTCATTCACACAACAACAGTGTTGTGTTGGCTTGAAAATGCTTTTAAAAAACTTTTAAAAACGACACTGTTATCGTTTCTGTAAACAGATGGGTAGGCTATTTCATTGTAAGACACTAGACGTTGTAAGAGAATAATACAATGTTTTTACTTGTTCTTGTGGCTATGTGTGAATGGGATCGTTATCTGTACACAAAAATGCAAAGGAAAGACTTTTTGGTTTTTAGTACATTGTTGTAAATGTACCCTTAAAGGAGACATATCATAAAAATCTGACCTTTTCCATGTTTCAGTGCTATAATTGGGTCCCTAGTGCTTCTATCAACCTAGAAAATGTGTAAAAGAACAACCCAGTAACTTAGTTTTGGTAAACCATTTACTGCACGCATGTGAAAAAATAGCTCATTGAAATTTGGCCCCCCCTGTGATGTCAGAAGGGGATAATACCACCCCTTAATCTGCACTATCCAACCACGGCACAACCATTTAGTGCAGAGATAAACTAATTTGCATTTAAAAGGACACACCCCAAAACAGCTAATTTTTGCTCATACCTACAAAGTGGCAATTTTAACATGTTATAATAAATTATCTATATGATATTTTGAGCTAGAACTTCACATATGTACTCGGTGGACACCAAAGATTTATTTGACAACTTAAAAGTGTCTTGTGAAATGTCCCCTTTAATAACTTTTGAGGGCGTTTTATTAATTTCATTATTCTGCTGAAATCTACTTTGGTTAGAGCAAACTTTGCCAATTAAACTTTAGTGATACCTTCATGATCAAACATTCTTTACATTGTAATATTTTTCTGCACATAATAAATAGTCTGAAAGTTGAATTAAAATGTGAACAGAAGTTGGATTTTTCGAAATGAAATGAAGCAGCCAAATCAGTTGCTAGACAAAGGTGATTGTCCTTCACCAAAGTTTCCTATGACCCCCTCCCACTTCAATGTCTGTTTGCATTCAGTTCATTTTAACATCACCCCGAGGCAGCCACGAGCAGAAGGGAGCGTTCATCTCCTGAGCTTTTCGTCAGCCTGTGAAACATGATGGACGTAAACGATTTCCACTGATCGCCATGCGCCCTTTTTGTTTGTTGGATGCTCGGCGCTGGGGATTTCAGTTCCGCTCACCTGAACACCTGCGCAGACGGCGAGCGCACGGCAGATGGGAGGCCGTCGTCCCCCTGCACCATTACAGAATTCACAAACAGAGAGATGATTCCTCACTGGCCTCTTCAAGTGACAAAAGATCCAACTGAAAGTAATGAAAAAAAAATGGACGATCATTTTTTCCTTTCGGCTATTATCCTAACCTCTTCAATCTTCTTTGGCGCACTTGTCACCACTTCAAACGGTCAATCTGAAGCTCCTTTAGATCAGAGAAGACAAATGTCAAAACACTTGATTTAAAAATCCCAGTCTTTCTTGAACCTGTAATGCATTATTAATAAAACTTCCAGCTCATTGGGGAGAAGAAAAGATTGCAAAGGTTACCGTGTATCGGTTTGCGTGTTTCGGGAAACGATGTGACCTGTCGAACTTTGACCTCTTGACTTTGTTTGCCATAATAAGCAGAGAAGTATCGCTCTGTGAGATGAGAATCTCCGCTCGGCAAACTACAGCGAACAATTACAGGAAGAAAAAATAAAAACACAGTAAGTGCAATTACATCCACAAATTGGATTCTAAAGGGGGGAAATATGGGGCTAGCTAATGGACCATTTCTAACAGAGAAAATGGAGAGAGGGAGAGAAAGAGAGAGACATCTTGTTCTGCTGAATAAGAAAAAGAGTTCAGACATGAGGCAGAAACAAAAGCTCATGCATGTTTCATCGTTCCACATTAGCAATTAGTAAGATTACAGCGCTCAGACTCGGACCGCAGACCCATTAGTAGACTCAGTTTGTGGTGGACCAGGCCATAGAGTCGTACATAAAAAACATCTTAAAAAGAGCGAGCAAATGCAGCTGTGACCACGAGGATTAAATTTGAGCCTGGTTCCGGGTGTTAATGAGCCGCTAAATGATTGAAGCGTTTTCAGATATAGAATTCATGCACAACATATGTATTTTATAAATCCACTTTTATGAGCCTTGTGTAGACCGTTTATGAGCCCGTCAACCATTAATCTGAACTAAAGGGAATATTTAGATGTGTTTTATTTCCTTCTTCTTGTACAGTATGAAAGAAGTTTTACTTCGAAAAGGCATTAAGGGTACAATCGTTTTTTGGAATGAAAATATTAAAATGTTTTAGGATAAAAAAACAAAGAAGTGTTCTGACAAAATGGATAATTTTTTTTTACTATTTAAGCCACTAATCAAACTAATTTGTATGCACTGTCAGAAAATATGGTCAAAAAATGGTGCCCTAGTGCCCTAATATACCATTAGAAAATTAAATGTTGTGATTTTCTAGGTCGATATGGCTAGGAACTATACTCTCATGCCGTAATAATCAAGGACTTTGCTGAAGTACCATGGGTGCAGCAGGCGTAGTGATATTACACAGTGCCTGAAAATAGTTCCTAGCTAGGAAGTGCTTTAAGTGGGCCGGTATGCGTCGGTACTTAGTACTGCAACTTCCAAATATAGCTCTTGAGCGTACCACCACCTCTTTGTGTGCTCAGAACGTGCTTTTTGCGTATCTGAATGCTCATTTGCACATCTGTTTAAATCAGAGGTTTAATTTAATCCTTTGGCTGTGCTGCCGCTTTTCAGAGCGCCCTTCACAATGCACGCTTCCTAATTCGTCCCACCGAGAGCAGAGACTACATTACCCATACACCCTTGAGTTTTACAAGTTAAAAGCGCATGTGTCGCTTTTGCTGCTGTCAGTGTCAAAGTGGTCTGGAGAGGTGTGTGTTTGTGTGTGAAACACGCAACCATAGCTGCTCGGTTAAAATAAAAATACAATGAACACTTAATATGCCCTCCTTGTTTTAGACTCGGTAGTAAAAGAACAAGGTCAGAATCAGAGGACTCGCTGGCTGACATCCCACCAAGCCAGAATGATATTGCTGCAGGTCAGACGCAAGCTTTTTCCAATACCCTTAGGTACGTGTCAGTTTGGTTCCCCTCGACGCGATTTTGGATTTCCTCAGGCGATGTGCAGTGTAAAAACATTATTGAAATTGTAATATACATTTAGTTTAATTGCTAAACTACAAGTGAATGAAATTTCAATGAATTTGAAGGACGCGCACAGGAGTTTTACCACCCGCAAAATTGAAAACAATGGGACAAAATAAAGTGATGACTTTCGAGTTTCAAATGGCCAGTATTTTGTTATTCTTGAACCCATAGACATGGTTTTGGTGTCAATTTAAAGTTTTTTTAAGCTCTTTCTATCTGAACAACTTTTACTTTTACTTTTTCTAAGGGCATTTTTTTCAAAATCCTTTTGCACATTTTATTTATGTTCAGTAGCTATTTTTAACTCAAGCAAATCCACAAACTTATAAAAGGATTTATTAATTTTTACAAGGTCTGTTGACTGCTGAATATAAAACCCCTTCAATATAGGAGTCGAGTCAGCAAAAAAAAAAAAAAATAGAGAGTACCGGCACTTCTTTTGGGCCACTTAAAGCACTGCAGCCAGGTAACTTTCAATGTAACTGGCACTAAGTTACATTGAAAGTTACCTAGCTGGGGACTATTTTCAGGCGCTGCATAATATCATTGCGCCTTTTGCACCCATGGTACGGCAGCAAAGTCCTTGATTATTACGCCTTTAAGAGTATAGTTCCTAGCCATATCGGCCTACAAAATTGCAACTTTTAATTTTCCGTTGGTCTTAGTACACGATGTAACTACAGAAGAGTCAAGTTATAAATAGGAAAAAAATTATATATATATATATATTTGCATATTCATAGATCCGTGTATACTAAATAAGGGAAGGGTGTAGAGTTACATTCAAGTTGTTTTAAAGCATCAAGAAATTACTGTGACAGATAAAACTTTTATACATGAAGAGTTTGGTTCCAAAACACAATAAATCCATTTTGAATAATCTCGGTAAAACATGTTTTCTATACCAAAAAAGTGAAAGATGAAAACCACTATTTTCTGTTACAAACTTTCACATAGCTTAGGTTATAAAAACATTAAAAATTCAAATCCATAATTTGATTTTCAAAGATTTATTATAAAAACTGATTATTTTTTACGCAAAATAAAGTTTTTTCCCCAAAATGCTATAAATGATATTATGATGCTCAAAGATGAGTTTAAACTGAAAAATTTTTGAGTACATGAAGACTTTAACAACTTTTTAAACTTTAAAGTTATTATTATAAAAAGTTGTTATTATTATTATCAAAGTAGTACATTATCAATTTATTTACACTAACCTGCTGTGTATTTAATGAAAGAGCAAATTACAACTTTCCTTATTATCCTGGTCTGCCTGTAAAATTCATGGAGCTTAAGGACAAAATTATAAGGTTGGATCATGACCCAGCTTACCTTCCCACAGTGTTTCCATCAGTGGTTATGTACTGGAGAGGTCAGTAAAAACAGATCCAAAATATCACCATGCAGATTACTTTCTTTATTCACACCAGTAGAGCATCGTGCATTGTGTTTTGTACATTGTGTTAGCAAACACAGATAAAGTCCTGGTGTGCTGTCCTCACGGGTAATTACAGCTTTTAAGATGTGTGCACGGGGCCTGTGGTTTGGCTTTTAGGGACACAACATCTTCATCCGGTCGCGCCCGAGCCACCCGCCGCCTACAATGGTGAACGGGTGATATGAAATAATTACAAATCCTGTGACTTTAAAAGCACGGCCAGCTTGCCCTTTTCAAAAAACATAACATAATGCTCTCGAAATATAATCAGATGGAAAAGGTAATTGGATTATTACAAAAGAGAAACAGGCAATTACGGCATCTCTAGAGGACATTTCATGTATTCGCCCCAGTCTGTGCTTGGTGATTGAGGGTCATGATCTTCATTGTGATGTGTTTGTAGAACAATTCCCTCCCACACCCACGCTTTGTTTTTTATATTTTCGTGCCTATTCTCCAGTTGTCCCTTTTATGAGATATTTTTATATATCGCATATTATGCCGTTAACGTGTCACGTAAAATGAGGTATTCTTCTTAACAAACCCTGAAACCGGTATTGGTTTGTGGGGTATTTCCCTATGGATGCCCATAAATGCTCTTCCTGCATTTCCTGCATTTCTAAACTGGGCTCATTAACCGGCGAGCCAACGAGAAATCTTCACACCCGGAGTTGTGCTCCCTCTGAGAGCGTCCATTAGAATGGAAATCAGCTTATTTTCCTGCCCACTTATATCTGCAGGATTTTACTGTACTGTACTGTGGTGACTGTTATAGGGACTTTGACTTGGGCCTGATTGTTATGGAGGATTTTTACAGATCTGCAGTCTGGTATCTGAACTAAATGCGCTTTTACGACTAACAACGGCTGTCGCTGCTATTCCTGCCATTGTTCACTGAAAAAAATAAAGGCTGGATTTACTTAAAAAAAAAAAATAGTGCATAATTTTTGCATTAATTTCTTTAAGTAAGTATTACATGGAATTAAGCAATTTATGCAATTGATTAAAATTTCAAGTAAAACTTCATTAAAAAAGTGGATGCAAAAATGATGCACTATATTTTTTAAGTAAATCCAGGGTATTATTTTTTACAGTGTGGATTCATTTACAATTTATTCACCGTTTTTAAATTTACAAATTTTAAACAGAAGCCCACGATTTCTTAAAATGATTGTGTAAACATTACACTGCAAAAAAAAAAAAGATTTGTTATTTCAACTTAAAAAAGTAAGTGTACGTGTTGCTTTGAGTTAATTTAATTTAAAGGTATTGTGGAGGACTTTCTTTTTCTGGGTGGATCATCAAGACTATTGGTCATCCTAGTTGTCAATCAGGAGTGTTGCGCAATTGCATTTTTTTAAAAAGTGGAGAAGGCGGTTCTTTTCTAAAATTTGAGAAAATCCTCCGCTATACCTCTAAAATATTAGTTAACTAAAAAAAATTGTTGCGTCAACTAATATTTTTAAGTTGAATTAACAAATTTTTTTAAAACAGCACGAACACTTACTTTGTAAAGAGACAGTAAGTAGGGTTTTAAGTGTTTTATTAATCAAAACCATAGTTGCAACACGCATTTGGAAAAGCGAGGCGCTAGAGAGCACTATTTTGAATGCAAAATACAATTTCACTATTAGATGGGGGTAAATCCTACTTATTGTCCCTTTAAGTTGAAACAGCAAATGAATTTAGTTCACGATTCCAGCATGTTTGTTAGATTTTGGTTTGTTTTGTTAGTGCAAAAGCATTTCGAGGGCGACATTTCAGCTGCTTTTTTGCATTTAGATGCATTCTTTGCATCTCTTATGCATCAGCAGCAGACACGACTACACCATTTTGTGGATGTAAACTTTCATGGTTAATCCAAAGAGACAGATATCAAAGGTAAAGTGAAGTTTTCTCTCGAGTCCTTTACTAGTTACTGTGGTAAACAGCTGCTGCTGTTAATCACGATGGTTGAACTAGTAAAACATATTGTAATATTTTTTATAGAAAAGTTTATTGGGTGCTTGTGGTTTTCAATAAAATGCTTCTTAGAAACGTTTATATGTGGGCAGTCCGACCAAATGTGTTTGCATGAGGAATTAATTATTCAGGCAAGAGGGTGACAAAATCAACGGTGGGGTAAAACTCAACACCAGTAGGCCTATATCACATTTATTGCATTAAAATGTAAGTGAGTATTAACAGATGTCTTGTCATTCATCACATAAAGCTATTTGTGTCAAACATACAGTAACAGTAGATTGTAACCTTTTGTACTTGGTTTGAGGTTGAACTGGTTTCATTAACAATGATTAATTCCTCTAGCTGCTGTATATTGATTATAGGTGAATGACAAATACATTTACTGTATGTTAGACCAGCTAACCGTTTTCAATTAATAAAAGAAAGAAGGAGAAAGAGAGAATGGCAGCAGTAATAAATAAGCAAATAACAATGAAAGGGAATAGAGTTTTGATTTATAATAGCTTTCATTAATGCGTCATTAGCATAATGCTCAAGATTTGGCAATCAAATATTAATTTATAAAACAATATATAGATACATTTATATTAAGTTTGACATAAACATAATCTTTTGAACATCAATCTTGAAATATGCAGTGCAAAGATATATTACATTTTATTCCTATCTACTTTAATATAAATTTTTTATTATCACTATCAGCATAACAATTTGTGTGAAAAGCTGAATCGAAATATTATCATTACCAGTTTCAGAATTTGTTAGTAATTTGTCGCATCGGACGGTACACTGTCAGAAAAAAATTATCTTAAGCTGTTACTGGGGCAGTACACTTTAAAAAGTTCCTAATATGTACCATTTAGGGACAGATATGTACATTTGGTACCAATATGTAGGGGTACAAAGTAACGCTTTTTGGCTTGGCTCTATCATTTCAAAAATATTTAAGTTAGATTATTTTTTTACACAATCAACACACACACCTCAACAAATGAACATTTAAAGTTTGTTTGTTAGACCTACTGTTATCGTACAATTACACCGAAAGTGACAAGTGTGCAAACATTACATACAGTCTTTACTGGTAATTTACTGGTAAATTGCTGTTAACATGTCATGTGTGAACAGAACCTTTCCGGTAAATCAGTGCTCCCAATTTACCAGTAAGACAGGTTGTAAGATTACCAGTAATTTACCGGTAAGCGCTGTGTGTGAACGAAAATTATAGGATTACCGGCATTTAGAACGGATGACGTCAGACCGTACTGACAGCTTCGGGCCAATCATAGCGTTTTAATACAGATGACGCGTTTACCCCCGCAGTGTTTACTGACGTTTCCACACACATGCTGCTTGAAAGTTGAGCACACCTGAAGTTAACGTCCACATTTCTTCACCAAAGTTATTTAAAACAGCTTACCGCCGAATTGCCAACGCCCTTAGCACGCCCTCTGTGAAGCCTAAAGTGCAAACTGTTGTTAAAAACGCATTTTCGGTTTGACGTCGTCTCATTCAATGTTGTTTGGTCATGAGCAACTTCACGACTGTTTACCACAGACGTGAAAACAACAAAATACGGACCGTGGTTATGAACGACGTGGATTGTTTACAAATACAACACTGAGCTCGCCGCGTGTTACAGGTACTTCCGCTTTCTCAACAAATTTACCGGTATTTTGATACTGATGTGTGAATGATGTCTTACTGGTAAAATAACGGAACGCTCCTGCTTGTGTGAACAGCACATTTTTGTATTTACTGGTAAATTCATTCTGGTAAATTCATGGTAATTTACCAGAATTACTGTGTGAAAGAGGCTATTGGTTGCAATTTGCAACCTCACCACTAGATGCCGCTAAAATTTACACAGTGCACCTTTAAGACAAAAAAATCATGATTGTGAGTTATTTCTCTGATATTGTATTAACAGTTATCATTTTGATTAAAAGTATTTACATTGTTTTCATTTGATTATCATTGTATACCTGAGGCTTAATTTGTAACATTATGTAACAACTAACCCCGCTGTGTAAAACTGTTTTCAGTCCCAGCTATCTAGGAGTTGCTACCATGTTTCAAAACGATGTTATGTTTTAGGTAACAAGACAGTGATTAAAATAATATAAGGTTGGATTTGGTGACTTACACAACCAACTCAGAGAAAAACAAAAGATTAAGAAATGTAATTCTATACCTCCAAAACACTCTTTGTTCAATATCTTAACCAAAACACATCAAAACTTTTCACAAATTTACAGGAGAGCATCTTCTGACAGTAAGAGAAAAAGACCAAAAGAACAGATTGCTTTGCCCTGTATAAATATTTAAACTAGCTGCGTTACATTTAACACTGCGTTAGTTTGTGCGCCACTCACTCTTACCTTTAAGGTATTAATATGTGAAGAGCTCTGATGCAAAAGCCACTAAACGCCACCTCTGTCAAAAATTAGATAATGATATTAACTGAATGCTCTCGGCACGTATTATACATTTATCAAATACTTTTGCTTCATATTCATTTATTCCCGGCTTCAGGTCATTCAGAATACTGGTTTGTTGACGGAATCCGTTAAAAGTGACGAATCTTCTTCCTCAAAGTGCAAAGAGGAAGAATTGAATAAACGATGGAGCGCTTACATTGAGTTACAAGTGTTTTCTTATCCAGTTACTGGATATTGACCAAATTTCTGAGCCTTTTATCTTTATTCAGAAAGGATAGTAAAGAGTCCCTAAAGACTTTTTAGAGATTTTTGCATGCAAAAGACAGTCAAATTTGTTAAATTCCAATAAAACGACTAAAGTAACATTCGAGAAAATAAGGCATTTCAATTACCACCCCAATAACAGCTAGGAACCATTTATGACCTTGTCTGACAGTGTTAGCACTGTTAAACTGACATTTTTGACTCGACATGTTTGTGTTAAACCTATTGATCCATGTTAACACAGCATGATCTGAGAATGTTTCAGCTTCTTAAATGCTTCAATTAATGCAAATCTAACCCTTTGTTCAAAGAATTATCATGTGGGTTATATTTGCTTGAATTTTCTTACTTTTAATCAGTGACCTTTCAATAATGAAAAAGGTATAAACAAACAAGCAATCAGTGTGGTCTCAGACTTGAGCCTCGTTGATAATTAAACTAATTTAATCAACCCATAAAGCTTACAGTATTTTAAATAAAACGCAAAAATACACTGAAACACCTCCTTAGCAATTTATTCCCAGTTTCTTAATTTATACTAAGAATAGTGAATCTGAACAGTTTGCAGAGTGTTAAAATTTGCACTGGCAGGTGTTAAATATGTGTTCACTGCACCTTTTAAGAGATCACCAAAAAAGGAATATTTTGACATCTGTCATCACTCTCATGTTGTAACAAACCTGTATACATTTCTTTTTTCTGATAAACACAAAGGAAGATATTTTGAGGAATGTTTGTAACCAAACTGATCCGAAGCCCCAATGACATCCATGATATTTTATTTTCCTACAATAAAATACAATGAACACAAAGGAAGATATTTTGAGGAATCGAAACGATCAGAAGCACAATCCGTCAATGGTGCTTCTGATCTGGGCTGCGTTCTCCGATAACGTTGTCTCTTAGCGCGCTATGAAGACTCAAAAGGTACACCTTAACTACAGGTATACCTTTCCTACGTGTGTTCTCCGAACTATACCTTAGGATGTTGCTCAAGGTAAACCTTCTTAAGTTCGACCTTAGTGGGTGCTGTCCATGGTGGAGGTGCTGAATAGATTGATATCGATTGCTCGACAATCAATTATTCACTTTATGTAATAGGTTTCGCTGCGTTATGAGATAGCAGTGTTCTTTATTAAAGAAACATTTTAGAAATAGTTCAAGTTAAATTTATAAGGAATATTTGTTAAAAATATTTCAAATTGCAAACAACTAAATTCAACCTTCTATATTTTATATCAAACCCATGCAAAACCCGCAACTTTTTTCCCAAACGTATCATGTTTAAATTGCTCCAATTCTTCCGCTATGCCTTCACTTGAAAGGATAATTTATATTAGGGGTTCCCAATAAGTGCGTTGCACAGGGGAATAAAGTGGGTCATGCAAGTACTTGGTTGTGCATTACACTTAAAATATATAAAAACAAACTGTTGTTGTTCATTAGTTCACGTGTTTATTGTGCTTGGACAGTGGATGCGCAAGCAGCGTCGTTACAATGCGGATAAAGCTTAATGGACGCATTTCTGGAGCCTGTCTGTCTACCTGTCTGTTTATTTTATAAATAAATATATATTATGATTACTTTAGATTTTAGCTTTGATTGGTTTTAATGTGGAAATTGTGTTGACCTTAGGAGACTATACAAGCAAGTGCGCAGTTTATTTTGAATGTTTATAAAGAATATGGCATGCAGTTGCCTCAAAGTTATAAAACA
Source organism: Misgurnus anguillicaudatus (assembly GCF_027580225.2). NCBI lineage: Eukaryota > Metazoa > Chordata > Actinopteri > Cypriniformes > Cobitidae > Misgurnus > Misgurnus anguillicaudatus. The sequence continues at coordinate 13,351,075 of NC_073350.2, forward strand.
TTAAAAAACTTCGAGGCAAAGTCGAATTAACATTAACAATCCTAATTAGTTTTTTATTTTACCCGATTTATTTATGCAGCTAAAATACTTGCCGGTAGACTAAGATTTAACGGATATGAAATGCACAAATTAAATAGTAGGATTCGCTGTATAGCTGCCAGTTTAACCAACTCCATCACCTAAAATATATTTTTTAAATAGTTTGTAAAGCCTGTAGCATTTAATAGTTCGCAGCTGATGTCCCTTTGGAAAACATAATTACAAATCTAACAACCATCAGTGATGTCTAATTATGTGAATGTTTTATTCTTTAAATATAACAAATATTTGCCTAATTAAACACGGAGTGTATTGCAACTTTTTTTTTTACAAATATTTAGTTATATAGACTGCAATGTAAGCTTTTATGAAAGTGATGGCCCTTAGTGGAGTCATGTGGGATAAGGTATAGCTAACAGCGCTCCAGACCAACCTTCCGAACGAATGACTTACAGAAGTGATACAACTAAGAACGTTTCGGGAAACACGCACTAACTACAAGGTACAGCTTAAGGTTCAACCCAAGAACGACGTAGCGTTGAGGTAGTTTCGGAGAACTCAGCCCTGTTCGATTCCTCAAAATATCTTCCTTTGTGTTTATCCGAACAAAGAATTATAAACAGGTTTGTAACAACATTCATTTTCGGGTGAACTATCCCTTTAAAGGTGCAGTGAACACATGAAGAGTTTGGTTCCAAAACGCTACAAACGCCATAAAAAAATGAGTTACTGCCAAAAACAGTATTTTATCAGGTCAGTATTTAAAAGTAAATTCTTAATTTTACGCAAAATGCAATATTGGCCGTGTTATTCTGTCATCTTTTCTCCCTTTTTTCCCAAAACGCGATAAACGCCACTCCTGCTTTTTACAGAACGAATAAATCCGCTCAACAAATCACAGCGCACCATTCCACGCAATGTAAACAAACAATGGTGGCGCGTTGAGTACACAGACTAGTTTTCCTCATCTTGTACTTCGTGATCAACAAACAAACAAAAACAAAATAATACTTTAATGGCATTGATAAACCTGTGGTGATTTTTTGTGACGGAAAAGAAACCTAAGCCATCAACATCTAATAATTTATGCGAGAGGCACTCGGGAGACGGAAAATGCCCGTTGCTTGTTCTCCTGACAGCATCAAGCTTCTCACATTGACTGCAGGGGATCTTATGAAAAACTTTTCATTATTTTACGTGAAGCCAACAAAAATCGAGCAGGACCAAAACATTTTACAGGTGATCGCTGTGAAAAATGTTAAGCGATGACGTCCCAAGTATAATCGCAGCAATGACAGTGTTATTAATATGACAAAGTAAGTGTTCTGATTAATGCCATTAATGTTTATTTTTTAATCAGTGGATACCACTAGTCAACTTAATGAAAATAACATGGCAAAGATGAATGCACATTTATATATTTATAGCATTTTGGGAAAAAAAACTTGTCATGGATTTATTGCATTTTGTGGAAAAATAATTCGTTTTTATAATAAATCTTTGAAAATCAAATTATGGATTTGAACTTTTTTATGTTAATATAACCTAAGATGCTATATGAAAGTTTGTAACAGAAAATAGGGGTTTTCATCTTGTCACTTTCTTGGTATAGAAAACACGTTTTACCGAAATTAGTCAAAATGGATTTATTCATTTAGGAACCAAATTCTTCACATTTTAGCACGTTACACTTATTTTTTTACTATGAAAGTAAGGTGAAGACTAGACAAGCAAACAGGAATTGCCCAAAGCTGCAGGCGGAGTGTACCAAAACACCAACAGTACATTTAGGTACGCCGCAGCTGCTTTTATCCAAAGTGACTCATTATAAGGGAGTACCACAACTTCACTTTAAGGAGGTGCTAACATGAGAAGTGCTAAGATAGTTTGTTTACACAATTTAAGAGAAACACTTGAAGAAGGAGAGAAAAAGAAACAGAGTAGAGGTTTTTGGATGTGCATTCAACGTGTATGGAAACATCAGTTTAATTACTGAGAAGCACCCATCGTCTCCACAAGTGAACTTTGCTCTCTCCTCTCTTGCTGTAAAAAAATGCAACCATTGAGTGCATGAAGTGTCCAGTGGTCCGCACTTCATTATTCGGTTGAATGAGTGCATCATAGGTGAAGTGCACTTATTTTTCACTTAATTTTTTAGTGTGAATTCAATGTGAATCACATACTTACACACTACTCCATTTTGGTGCGAGTAGTGGGGGCCAACATTAAAAATTCAATAAATACAATGAATGCAACGCACCCATAAAGTAAAAGTATTATCGATAAAGAAACAGATTCACTTCTTATGAGTGGTCACACTTAACAAGGTTTTGATCAGAATCAGTCTATACCCGAAACTCCTCGTCTCTTTCTCTCAGCACTCTCTCTTTATTTCTCTCACTGTGCCTCTGCACAGATGGTCCTCATTAATAAAGCAAGCCAGACATTCAGCCTCTTTCGAGTGTATGCGTTTCTGAGAGGAAGAAAGATAGAGACGAATCAATGAGCAGCAGATTGGCTCACTCCTGTTAATTATGCTAAAATATTGTTAAGCACAGGAAATTAATGTGGCAAACAGGATGCGATGAAACCGAGTACTGCTGAGGCTTCAGCCCTGATGGTGAGACATTAAAACAGACCGGTGGAATTTTTTTAAGAGTTTATTATCTTTCAAGCATATCTTGAGAAAAACAATAACAAAGAACTGCGACTTAAAGCTATGAAAACAAATTGAACAAACATTCCTATTGCGTGTATTCATAGTCCTACCAAAGATGTCAGAAGTCAGGTCAGCCAAACAGTCCTATTAACTGGAATGTCCTGTATTGTTTCAAAATTTCTGTCTTTATTCATTCAAGTAGAAAGGATAAGGTCGCATGCAAAAAAATAATAGCTAGGTATCAAGGAATAGTTACTGTAGCAAGATGGCCCCTGAGTGAACTGACTTCCCCTAAAGGGACTCTAGGAAGTGAAATGATTTAAGAAGTAAAATGACTTTTAATGGAGGAGAGAAGATAACTTTCCCCTTTAAGAACGGAGCGAGGATCTTGTTTCATCCTTGACACATAATTTCAGATCACTAAATTGCTATAATGAAATGATGGCGCATACAGTACGTCATAGCCGTTCTCATGGTTTTCCAAGATTGCTCAGTATCCCAGAGCACTTATGTTTCCTGAATCAAGAAAATCAAATCGATTCAAATCCTTTCAAAAAGAGGAAAAGTACACATTACACATCAGGGGTGAATTCACTTAACAGTTGCGCCACCTTTTTGGTGTGAAAATTGAGCATAATGCAAAGAAACTGTATCTTATTCATTTATCACTTGCAATCCTGCTGACCATATAACTTTTTTTTATCTAATTCAAATGACATGCAATTGCATTTCAATTCAGCAATTGCCACAATTCTATGTAAATGCCACAATTCTATGTAAATTTTTATTGAATACATGAAGATCTCACGCAAAAGCCACTAAATGCCACCAAAAATGAGATCATAGACCAGGGGTCATCAACTACTCTTCTTCGAGGGCCAAATTTTAAAATTGTAAATATGATGCGGACCAAACTTTTTACCTTATTTTTACCTTTTATATAATATACAGTACTATGCAAAATTCTAAATCACCATGCCAGAATTAGATTTTTGCAATTGTATAGTGATCATATATAATTGCTTCTTAGTCTATTGAATAGAATACATCCAGAAAATACAGGAAATGTGTATAGTATTAAAAACTGTATAAAATGTAAACCGATGTGTCAAGTTTTTAGGGTAAACTCCCCTTCCACTTGAGCAATAGCAGGAAACTGCAAGATCTCTTAAACCTAAATAAAATGAAATCCTAATTTTAAAGAAATTAGTTTTTTTTTACTTCGTTCTGCTGAAAAACGCTCAAAATGTGTTTAGTGCCAAGAGAGGTCACACTAAACACCGACGATGCCTAAAGAAAATATTTAGTCCTGAAAATTTTATTTTTTATTTTGTGTAGATATTTCCTGTATTTTTCTGTATCTTAATAAAATTTATTAAAAAATAAATATGGATGGACATTAAAACTTCTAAAACAACAAAGCTGGTGATGGTGGCCTAAGACTTTTGCACAGTACTGTATGGGTCAATGACGTGACATTAATTATTTTGTGTCTGTATGGTTCAATTAAATGTAAAAGGGTTAAAATTTCAAAATAAATTACTTGCACATATTCTCTTTTTTGAGGGCCAAGTCTAAAATTTCTGGTTTTATTTCATTTTGAAAGAATATTTGGGGGATAATTGCAAAAATATCAATGTGGTATAACCAGTTTGTGTCAATTGGTGTAACTATTTTTAATGAAAATATAAAAATATTCATAAAAAATGTGAGAAAAATGTAATCATCTAGTTTAGAGTATTATGCTTTTTTTAACAAACATTTTTACACCATTTGTCAAAAATTAGTTTGAAAACATAGCTGTTTTCAGCATGGACAAATATTACAAAAATGCACAAAAATTTACATTCAGAAATAACTAATAAAATTATATTTTAAAAAGATTTTTTAAACTATTACGCCTACATGCCATCAAAGTGTATAAAATATTTAATATTTCTCATTCTTTGGCACAATTAGCGGTTGCATCATTTGACATTTTCAGGTCCATTCAGTCTTAACTTCATAATTTCATTAAAAATTTCATTAAAAATTTCATAAAAATGGTGCAAACGTAATTTTTTATTCCATAAAATTAACATAATACACTATGTGCATTGAAATAAACTTGATGTGTCTTTTAAAACCAGTTTTTTTATGATTTTTGAATTTCTCATCTTGCCAAACAGTTTTTGTCACTGACCCTGTTATATTATTATTATATGTTATAATTTGTGTTGTTTTTGTCACTTTTTGTTAAAGGTTATATATTAAAAAACATGCATTTTCAAAAAAGATGCACACTTCTTGTATCCAGTATTTTGCCTAGCGTCTTCCCCTGCCGTTTTCTCGAGTGAGCCTCTCTGCTATGAATTTCCCCTGAGTGCGTCACCGGTCTGGCACCTCCCACGCCGAGACCGCTCTCATATGTACGGTTGTCCTATCTATGTTTCGTGCTCCCCCTGCTGTTCCTCTCTCGCTTAGACGAACAAACAGCGGGCCGTGAGACTAAGATAGATGCATAGACTAGCGCACACGGGCTATCCCCCCCCCCCCCCCCCCGTGTTCTGTCACAACGCAAACGTTCATGCTTTACACTCACAGAGTCCCTTGCTCCTCACACAGTCAGCCGCGAGATCTCTGGCACCCTCATATGAATTCCCTGAGTGCATCGCCGAGTGAAGGCCGCTCATACGATGCATGGTTGTCCTATCTGTGTTACATGCTCCCCTCTGCTGTTCCTCTCTTGCTGAGATGAACAAGTGGCGGAGCCGTAGAACTAAGATAGATGCATAGGACAAGCAAACACGGGCGGGTCCGGCCCCTGTTCTCTGTCATAACACAGCCACTCGTGCTCTAGGCTCGCGGAGTCCCTCGCTCCTCCCTCCGCAGTAGCGAGGTCTCTTAGCGGCTTCTTAGAGTTAGTGCGCGGTCTTACGGCTCCTTGCCTCTAAAGTGCAGCTGTCTAGTGTTCAACAATTACAGAGCTTCATGCCCCTCCCCTTATGGAGCGGCGCGATCTCATTCGTCTGCTCGATAGGGCAAACACGCCACTATTGGAGCACCAAGAACACTTATTATAAGAGCCTAACCGGCCTGAGTCTGTCTCACTTCGGTAGAGCTCTCTATGTTTGTCTGCCCTGTCATTTCTCTCTGGCTTAGACGGAATCAGAGGCTGAACGAATTTGTTTGATAATATGCTGAGGCCCGAATACCTCCCCTTATTCAGTCCCGTCCTATATCAGTGCGCTGAATATTGGTACATTTCTTATACCCCGGTTTTTCTGCCCTTTTAATAAACGGCAAAACCGCGGGCCTCACGGCAGACTTCCTCTCTGCGTATGAGTTCTGTCTGACATCAAACCACCTAGAAATACTGCTCTGCTGTGAGCCGCTCTGGTCACCATCACTACAGAGGCTTGTGCACCTGAACGGCCAAGCTCTGGTCTTACTCGTAGCATAGCTGTGTCGACAGAGAACAGACTGTCTGAGAGAGCAAGGGTTAAGTCGCGCCTCGGCTGGACTGCCCTGAATTTTTTTTGTGTGCTCTGTTTGTCCAGAAACATTCACATGTAATACTTGTGCTAACGGACTTCAGTCCGTTGTGTATGCACGGCGTGATGGGATTACGTTCCCCCATAGCGTCAGCAACTGACGCAATGTGAAGTGAACCGTATTGAAAGGGAACGCTTAGGTTACTCACGTAACCCCGGTTCCCTGAAATAACGGGAATGAGCATTGCGTAGTTGGCCGTGCTACAAACGCCTATGCAGCGAGCTTCATTCGGCTACGCTTCAGTCGAATGCAAGTGAGGTATGGCGCTCTTTTTCGGACTATTATAGGGCATAGTCCCGCCACTTTCGTGGGCTCGAACGCCATAGGTCTGTAATTTTTACAGACAGTAACCAATAGGCTTAAATCGCGGAGTAAACAGGAGTTTTCCCCATAGCGTCAGCAACTGACACAATGCTCGTTCCCGTTATTTCAGTGAAAACAAGGTAACGTGAGTTACCTAAGCATTCAGTTTATACTCCAAACATGCAAAAGCATTATGCATATGTTTCATACATCTTTAATAAAATATAAGTTGGACATCACTTTTGGCCACTACTGTACTGTACATTTTCAGGTCACTATTAAAATGCATAGTGCAATTGGGTATTTTGGCATATTAAAGAGCCACTTTAGATATCTGGATCACAATGGTGATGTTATATTGTACAGTCCTAGTAAACTACAGTATGACGGATTGCAGCAGTCTGCTGCATGCTTTACAAACTATCACTCAGGCCTGAATTAAAGGCCAGTTATGCCATGCAAATTGCATTCAAAACTTTTTGGGCGTGTTTGCGTTGAAACTTGATTTGCATAATTCCTCCATGATTTGAGGGCTAAAACAATACACACTTTCATTCCCAGTGAATTCCCCTCATATTATCTTGCCCTCTGGATTCCTTGACATTTTCACATTAAGAGTCCTTCAGGATTCTCGATGTGGATGATGTGGTGCTCTTTTGACATCCTGCAGGAGGCCCGGTTGTCTCCGCTGGGTTTGTTTTACGGTCAAACAAATCCAGCCGGAGGGCCTTTAACTAGTTTTGTTTCTTCTGCTCGTGCACGAGGATCTTGCAGGGTGACACTCAGCAGGTCTACAGCTTTAGTCATGAGATTGCTGGGCTTGATTTGTTAAGAGTAAGACATCTTATTGCCCCTTCTTTATCTTGTTAGGGGGTACCTAGGGTGCAATCTACCGGTTCTTTCCTGCCCAGGCACAAGTGTCTCACACTGAGAGCTTGATAGGACCTCGACTGTTGAGCTTTTGATTGCTAAAAGGTCAAGCTGAGCTTTGTTATCTCGCAAGAGGACAGTAAAGTGGTGGCACATGAGACCGCTACAGGGACACAGTCACCATTCATAACAAATTTACCAGAGATGAGAGATGCTGACAGACACAGCAGAATACCAATAAGCTCATCCAAGCTGCGTAGAACTTAAGTGCCGCGGATACAACGGCTCTCAATGTTAATGAGCAAAGAGAGGATGAGTTTGTTTGTTTGTTTAGAAAACCCCTCACTTTTCTGTCGGTTACACTTGAGTTAGCTGAAGGTTTGTTGCTTTGAATCAACGGTTTGGAACCTGATACCAAAGGGATAATTAATATTTCCTCTCTTCCTCCATACCTGTTTACTCTCGGATGCTTTGACTTTATCAACGCACTTCATTCACAAATGGGCTCTGTTTGAAATGCAACACTACACTCTAAAAAAAATGTTGCTAAATAGCACTAAAAGCTCGTAATCATAGGGGAACCATTTTTAGTGCTATATAGCACCTATAAAGCACCCATGAATAACCATCCGGGGGTGATATAGCACCACTTTAGCACCAGATATGGTTCTGCACAATATGGTTCTACATAAGTGCTATATGGCACTTAAATGGTTCCCCTATGATTAGGAGCCTGTGAACCACTTTTAGTGCTATTTAGCACTGTTTGTTTTTAGACTGTACACTGTCCAAAAATGGGTACAGAACTGTACCTTTTCTGTCACTGAGGAGGTACCCTAAGGTTCCGTTTTGTACCTTTTCCTGTATACCAAACGTAATACAATGTTGTACCTTTTTGGGAACATTAATGTACATTAAGGATTTACAGTTAAAGGTACAGTTAACTGTAACGTTCCCCCTAAAATTTAACTGGTTTAAAATTGTTCCTTAAGGTACACAGTAGGTCCTCATGGTATAATATTGTACCCCAAAAAAGGGACAAAATTTCAATGTCTTAAATACCCATAAAGGTACAAAAATTCTTAAAGGTACCACTTTTGTACCTTTTTCTGACTGTGTAGCATAGTGTTTTTCACCATACTGCGCAGTGTGCACTATACACTCAACTAAAGGATTATTAGGAACACCATACTAATACTGTGTTTGACCCCCTTTCACATTCAGAACTGCATTAAGTCTACGTGGCATTGATTCAACAAGGTGCTGAAAGCATTATTTAGAAATGTTGGCCCATATTGATAAGATAGCATCTTGCACTTGATGGAGATTTGTGGGATGCACATCCAGGGCACGAAGCTCCCATTCCACCACATCCCAAAGATCCTCTATTGGGTTGAGATCTGGTGACTGTGGGGGCCATTTTAGTACAATGAACTCATTGTCATGTTCAAGAGACCAATTTGAAATGATTTGAGCTTTGTGACATGGTGCATTATCTTGCTGGAAGTAGCGATCAGAGGATGGGTACATGGTGGTCATAAAGGGATGGACATGGTCAGAAACAATGCTCAGGTAGGCTGTGGCATTTAAACGAGGCACAATTGTCACTAAGGGGCCTAAAGTGTGCCAAGAAAACATCCCCCCATCCCATTATACCACCACCAGCCTGCACAGTGGTAACAAGGCAAGATGGATCCATGTTCTCATTCCGTTTACGCCAAATTCTGACTCTACCATCGGAATGTCTCAACAGAAATCGAGACTCATCAGACCAGGCAACATTTTTTCAATCTTCAACTGTCCAATTTTGAGCTTGTGCAAATTGTAGCCTCTTTTTCCTATTTGTAGTGGAGATGAGTGGTACCTGGTGGGGTCTTCTGCTGTTGTAGTCCATCCACCTCAAGGTTGTGCGTGTTGTGGCTTCACAAATGCTTTGCTGCATACCTCGGTTGTAACGAGTGGTTATTTCAGTGAAAGATGCTCTTCTATCAGCTTGAATCAGTCGGCCCATTCTCCTCTGACCTCTAGCATCAACAAGACATTTTTGCCCACAGAACTGCCGTATACTGGATGTTTTTCCCTTTTCACACCATTCTTTGTAAACCCTAGAAATGGTTGTGCGTGAAAATCCCAGTAACTGAGCAGATTGTTAAATACTCAGATTGGCCCGTCTGGCACCAACAACCATGCCACGCTCAAAATTGCTTAAATCACCTTTCTTTCCCATTCTGACATTCAGTTTAGAGTTCAGGAGATTGTCTTAACCAGGATCCCACCCCTAAATGCATTGAAACAACTGCCATGCGATTGGTTGATTAGATAATTGCATTGAGAAATTGAACAGGTGTTCCTAATAATCCTTTAGGTGAGTGTATAGTAGTACTTTATGCATTATAGTTAGATCTTATACAGTACACTGTCAGAAAAAAGGTTTGAAACTGTACCTTTTCTGTCACTGGGGTTGTACCCTAAGTTTCCTTTTTGTACCTTTACAGGAATACAAAACAGAATACAATTTTGGATGTTGCATGTTAAAATGTAATCTGTAATGTTTGGAAAACCTCTTAAGAGCCTGACAGGGTAGCATTGTTGCCTCACATCAAGATGGTACCCGTTTCAAGTCCCTAGCTAGGTCAGGTGGCCTTTCTGTGTGGTGTTTGCATGTTCTCCATGTCAGTGTGGGTTAACTTTAGGTACTCCAGGGGCCTCATTTATAAAAGGATGTGTAGAAACCATCCTACATTTGATCTTATGATCATTTATCAAAAATGCATAGGTGTAATTCATAAACCGAATGTACGTGCAGAAAACATGCGTACCCCTTTCTTTCAGATGTGAAATCACATATGATCTTGAACTTGTGTGCAGCGTAGCAGTTTCAGATATCTGCCTTTAAACGATGCATAATGTAATTTACATATAAAATAGCGCTTGTCAATGTTTAAACCATTTTCGAGAAGCAAGAATGCTTTAAATTCCAAAAAAACCTGCAGCAATCAGACAAGCAAAAGTGCGTCAACTACTCAGACTCTGACGTGGCGCTAAACACTTTTCCATGTCAAAGACAGTTTTTATAAATATGGACTTTGCCGTGGATTTTTGCGTACGCACACTTTACGATCAAATTTGTGCATACGGTGCTTTATAAATGAGTCCTGGAATGGTGTGAAGAATAAATAAATAAATAAATAAACTAAGTCCGACACAGGCATGAGCAATAACGACTTATAAATCTTTTTTTAATTGTTTCCATTTTGCAGTATACTATGTCTGCATCCCAATGTAAAGGCTGCATCCTTCAAAGGTTAATGATGTCAAAGTGGCGCGACGAAGGCTGTCCCAATTCGAAGGCGCCATTAAATGTTAGTTTACAAATGCATCCTTAATTTCCGTGACGTGAAGGATCTATCAGATTTATGCATTCACAGCCTCAGTTATCCCAAGATTCATTGCACTCTTGTAACGGCTATATTTAAAAAAGAAACATTCATAACCTTAGTTAAATAAAAGTGTGTATTTTAAGGTCATTGTCAATGTTTTACTGTTATGTTTTGCATTCATATTATTGCTGCAATACTGTGTATGTTGCATTTTTTCTTACTGTATGTTTGTATACAGTAAATTTAATTTACTGTTGGGTAGTTTAATGTATATCAATGTGTCATATTCTCTAAAATAAAAATAAAAATTGTCTGCCTATATATTTGTTAAAAAAAAATAGAAATGTTTTTTTATAAACAGAGAACAGCAGATAAAGAAACAATGGATCCTTCGTAGACTAGCACAGTGCTTCCCAATCCTGGTCCTCAAGGACCCCCTTCAAAAAGTTTTAGATGTGTTCTTGTTTAAAACACCTGATTAAACTAATCAGCCTCCTTCCAAAATGGTAAACATGTCTCCCTAACAAGCTGATGAGTTAAATCAGGTGTGATAACTAAGGAGACATCTAAAACCTTTTGGGAGGGGGTCCTCGAGGACCAGGATTGGGAAGCACTAGGCTCTGTCCCAAGTGGCACACTTCATGTGGACTTTCGGTCTCGTGGCCTTAAATTGCACGTGCTCGCTCAGTCTACGAGTCCGTAGGGTGTCCCATCTGTCATTTTTATGCTTCGAAGTGTGCTCATCAGCGCCCCCTTTGCCCCCTTGATCCAGTCTTCGAGAAGCCCGCACTGCAGCAGGCTTGGCGCACTTTACCAACCCAGAAGTCCTTGTAAAAAGGAAAGAGACCAATCAGACGATGAAAGGGAGGAGTTCACACTGACGGGCCACTTCTCTTACTATTTCCGGTGTGACGCTCGAAAAAAATACGACTTCGGTGCACCCACATAGACTTGCATCAAGGGTCCCTACAGTCTGCACTACATGATGTCATCAAAGTGTGGACTCTGAGGAGGACCACAAGTCCGGAGTGTGCCATTTGGGACAGGGCCTGTTTCATGTCAGTTCACTCTTTGGACCGATTCCTGGTCTTCGAAGTCAGCGTCCTTCAAAGGATCCAGCCTTCGAATTGGGATGCAGCCAATGTTTGTTTTAAAAGAGCACAAAGCAGGTCTTAACCCTATGCAAATAAACACCACATTCAACTGAATAAACCCTATTTTGTTCCCGAAATGGAAGTTAAGGCTAAAGCGTTCTTGCACACAAAGAATGTCAGATAGGTGTCAAATTGTATAGCATTTAATGGTATTGACATTTACTCAAAAAAGTATTTAAATGCAGAATATCAATCTATTCATACACAGCACAATTTATTCATTCAAAAATGCCTACTATTCCATATCAATGAGATGCATTATGGACAACATTCAGAATGCGTCATTTACAGGAGGAGGTCCAGGTGTCATAAAAAAACGTGAATTTGTAGAATCTTCCACCATTTCCTGTTTCAGCTGTCTGGTAGGAAACAGATAATACCAAATTGGGAGAAAATTGTTCAAATCTGTGCACAATCACCCCCATCTCTCCTCAGTAAGACTCCCCTGGCACGGTGGTTTCCATCGCTGCATGAGACCAAGCTCAGCACTCAGTCCTATCAGCATCCATTTCCTGACCCACTCACAAACATTACTGAAAACTACAGTCGTTCAGGTGCATTTACTGCCAGCCCTTCCCATAGAGTAGAGACTCAAAGACCCGTTGTGTCTGGAGGTGAGAAACAGATAAAAGAGAAAGAAAAGGGAAATGTGTTGTCAGGATGAAAAGGAGTTTGGGTGTCCTGGAGGGTCACAAGGCCATAACAGCTAAACTGGTCGCCTTTTTCTAGTTGAAAACCAAAAAAAGAGCTTTCAGATGTGATTGATGTGAACCAGTCTGTGAAAACCCAGCTATGTAACCAAAATATAAGTTTATTATCTTTAATATTGACTAAGTACTGTAAGGTTGTGTCAAAGATTGAAATCAATGTGAAATCAACCTTTAATGCTCCAAATCGAATTATAATGGTGCATTCACACCAGACGCGGTAGAGGCGGCAAAAACGCGCTATTCACGTGTAGTTGGACGCTTGAACATTTGAGTTTACTCGCTTCATTCGCGAGTGAAAGCTGTGCATGAAATCCTAGTCATTCGGAAATTCGCATCATGGGAGGGTCTTCTGCGACTCTCGCTTCCTGTAATCACGTCACTACTACAGCAAGGTCCTGATTGGTTAATGCGGCGTGGAAATCCGCCGTAGTTCAGATTTTTCAGAGAGAGAGTTCCGCACCATTCGTGCTGCAGGATGCCTAATCGCGTCTTTGCATTGACTTAACATGTAAATCACTTGCTCTTGCCGCCTCTACCGCGTCTGGTGTGAACCCTGCATAATGCTACGTACACACCAAACGCGGGGCATCGCGTTACTTGCTCTAGATTACTTGCGGGATTTAACATCGTGTCATACAAATTTTTCGCTCGAATTGAATATTTTGAGGTGAATTGCGCGTGTTTTCGCGGCAAATGTGGCACCCATATCGCGTCATTTGCATGCGAGGATGCGTCTGATCGTGTCTTTGCATTGACTTTGTATCTACTCACGCAAATCGTTGAACTCGCGCCTGGTGTAAACCCACAGTAAGATTGAGACTTTAGTCTGGATTTCACAGAACGGTCACATATTTATACAGTACAAAATCATTAAGAAGTCTCTGAATAAAATTTGTCCTGGTCTGAGTGCCATAGCTTTCATAGGGATATAATCTTGATGAAATAAGTCTATTCTGACATGAAAAATGTTAAATCATCTGTTAAAAGGAATTTTTATCCTGTTAGGTTTTTTGCATATACTATGTAAATCATCTTATCGATTTAAGTTTTCCATTTCTTTGTTTCCATTAATCAGTCCTTTCAAAAAAACTCTGTTTTTTGTGATTGTTGCTGGCAAAAATCCTTAAATCTTGTGGCACGTTTTCTTAAAAAATGAGATGGAATATGCGGGATATTTATGCAGTTTTATGCAATGAAATTGCGGGAACTTGCCAAAATTGTGGGAACTTGCAAAAACTGTTTGCAGCTTTTCATTGATATTCACGTCGTGTACTGTAATTACGTCACTTCCTAACATTCCCATGAGAACAGGAGACATGGCTGCGCATGTGTGAAGTAAATTTCAACATTTTCAACTTTCTGCTAAAACATATATGACTTTTTGCTACGAAAATGCCGGGATTATGAAATCATGCAAGCCCCGCATATTTCGCGAGAAATCTGCAATTTATGCGGCAAAAGTGCGGCGTATTTAAAAAATGCGGCCCCCGCATAAATATGTGGACTTTGGCTGATTATGCATTGAATCGTGTGATCGCATAATCACCCTTTTCTGGAGGGACTGGTTAATACAAGTATTAAAGGAATAGTCTACTCATTTTCAATATTAAAATATGTTATTACCTTAACTAAGAACTGTTGATACATCCCTCTATCATCTGTGTGCGTGCACGTAAGCGCTGGAGCGCGCTGCGACGCTTCGATAGCATTTAGCTTAGCCCCATTCATTCAATGCTACCATTTAGCGATAAAGTTAGAAGTGACCAAACACATCAACGTTTTTCCTATTTAAGACGAGTAGTTATACGAGCAAGTTTGGTGGTACAAAATAAAACGTAGCGCTTTTCTAAGCGGATTTAAAAGAGGAACTATATTTTGTGGCGTGGTGGCACTTTTGGGAGTGCTTCGACTCAGCGCAGTAACACCCTCCCTCTCCCATTATGAGAGTGAGAAGGGGAGCGGACTTTTCAGGCTAGTCGAAGTGCTCCCAAAAGTGCTATTACGCCATAAAATATAGTTCCTCTTTTAAATCCGCTTAGAAAAGCGCTACGTTTTATTTTGTACCACCAAACTTGCTCGCACAACCACTCGTCTTAAATAGGAAAAACGTTGATGTGTTTGGTCACTTCTAACTTTATCTCTAAATGGTACCATTGAATGAATGGGGCTAAGCTAAATGCTATCGAAGCGTCGCAGCGCGCTCCAGCGCTTACGTGCACGCACACAGACGATAGAGGGATGCACCAACAACTCCCAGTCAAGGCAACAACACACTTCAATATTGAAAATGAGTAGACTATTCCCTCAATAAAGCATTTTCTGTAAAGCAGCTTTGAAACAATGTGCATTGTGAAAAGTGCTATACAAATACATTTGAATTGAATATTTGTATTATTAAATAAAAGAAACGATTGTAAACAAAAAAGCTTTATTTCATTGTTTCTTTTTTCGTAGTTGTCCTTTGCCAGAGCATCTGAACATTTTATAGGAACTCAAAATATGTTTTATTCACATGATTAACAAATAAAAATAATTTCATAGTAACACTTGGAGAAAAAAAAATATTTTAGGACTACATGTACCAGAATGCATCGTGATACAAGCGGGAAACAACAACAACAACAACAGCGACATCTGACTTGTCTAGACTGGTTTAACTGCAGTACCATCGTTGCTCTAATAGTTCAAGGGTCTACGTTATAGTTTCATATCACATATGAAGAATTTCTGCTGCTCTTTTGAAAAGTAAAGTTAAAAATAACACAGGAATAAGTAAAATATAAAACTTCCAACAAACATTTCAAAAAAACGTTATTCGAGTGTCGTTCTCCTAGGCGATCCATGACGACTTTCCTTGAAATCTTCAGGACATATATTCTTGCACAGTCACAAAACAATGCACAAATATTCCCACATCTGTATAGGTTCCCCTTTCCTTGTCATTTCTCAATGAAATTGTCACAAAAGCAGAAGTGCTGTGTGGATTTGAAATCCCTCATATATATATATATAGAGTCTTGTTCATAGCGGTCTGTTTGCAGTGCAAGGCCTCGGCCCGTCAGTCTGTACGCCAAAGGCTGTGATGTCACAGGGTTCCGAGGCCTCTAGTTCAGCGGTCCTTCTCAGCACAGATAAAGGGAGAGAGTGCAAGTGTGGGACATCTATGTGTGACGGGGCAGCACATAGAAAAAGACCACATTCAAAAAGGACAGAGAAAGAGAGAGAGGGGAATACAAAGGAGTAACACGGGTCGGGACTAAGGTTAGAAAGCCGAAACACGAAACATTCGACAGACATCCCTCTTCCACTTGGCACTGTATACACTGCAAAAATCCTTTTTTAAAATCAATATTTTTGTTTAGTTTTCCAGTAAAAACAAAACTTAAATATTGTTAGTGCAAGATAAATTTACTTAAGAAGCATAAAAAAAATAAGTTTTGACTTAAAATTATAAGTTGACCTAACTTTTAAAAACAAGTTAAAATTATTTCACTTAATTTGTAAAAATTTTAAATGTTAATTTGACATCATTTTTTACAATGTAAGATATTATTGTGTTACAATAATGATTTTTTATTTTTAAAATTTTAGACGTAACCAAATTAATTGTATAATGGCCAATGGTAAAATGTAGAAAAAATAAGGAAAATAAATTTAATTCAATAAATATTCCCTAAACGACTCATCTAACACAATGTTTGCTCTTAAAAGTAAATTGATCTATCTTTTACTGGAAAAGGTACAAAAATAATGATTCATGTTGCAGTTTGAGACAGACAAATTCATTTCAGATTAAGCACCAGTGAAAAAAGGCAATTTTTAGCTATTGTTTTTATCTACTCAACATTCTTGTATTTTGTATGACAAAAAAGATAAAAAAAATCTACATTGTCGTTTGTCACATCACCTCCCCTCCCATGATTCCAAAATTCTAGTTCCACGATAACATGTGATCTTATACCAATGCCAATATACCAATTTTCCCACCCCTCTTATTAAAAAAGTTTAAGTACTTAGTGTCTTTGGCAGATTCACAGATATACTTTCAATGAGTAATGGAACAAGTTTTTCTAGTAATTTCGTATGTGACTGTGACCGCTCTGTACAGTACATCTGTTTCTAGGCAAACATCAGCGTACTCGCACCCACGCACGGACAAGCACGAACACATGTATGGACGCTCACGCACTCACAATAGGACATCTTGAGCTCGGGTGACAGCGATGGCTCAGGTAGGTGGTTAACAGGGTGGCGTCGGTTGAATCCGGCCGCTTTACATGCTCTCTGTCTTTTACTCACTGCCGTTGCTGCCCATATTTGGGCATTTACAATAAAAGTTGGTTCGCGGACATCCTGCATGGTTGCAGGACGGAGAGAAATCCGTATTAGCAGTGCAAGAAGGCAGGTGAGGAGCAATGTCTGTTGGCTCGAGTCCAGAACTGATAGGGGAAGAGTATGATGTTGTGATGTAATGTGGGGCGGGGCATGTTGGATGGGCGTGGTCAGGGGAAGAGGATTATAATGCTATGAAGGACACAGAAGCAGAAGCAAAGGAAGGATGAGCCACAGGCTGGGTGTTAATGCGCAACCGCCACCACTGGAGTCATCTGTCAGGAACGGCTCTGGAGACTCATAGAGGGAGTCATCTGAAAGAGAGAGAGAGAGAGAGAGAGAGAGAGAGAGAGAGAGAGAGAGAGAGAGAGAGAGAGAGAGAGAGAGATATTAATCATCACATTTGCCATTTTTTTGCATGCTGAATCCTTGCCACTTCCTGTTTGCTCTAAATCACTTACATACAGTATGCAGAAAATCGTGTAATACCAGCGATCAATGTGTCACCTGTCAAGTATCTCATTGAATGCCTGCACAGCTTTTAGTGTTACACAACCTGCATCCCAATTCACATCCTCCACTAAAAGTAGATTTACTGAGGAAATTCGGGCCACTTTTTGACAGTCATTTCAATGTAAAAAGGTGATTTTTTTCGCCCTACTTACTTCTCTAGTACAATTTCATAGTTGTACTTTAAATAATCAGGATTTTAGCCCCCCATATAAAGGATCTGTCTGAAATCGTTGTTTTATTAGTGAAACCTTGACCTTTGACCCATCCTCATACTTTTTCCCAGCCTGCTTTTCACTGGCTGTTTTTACCAGGTTCAAGAGTTCCCATTCCTCAAGTCCTGAAGACAATGAAATGACATTTGGGGTTTAGATTAAACCTCATTCTATAGCAAGATTAAGTTTCTGTGGGGTAATTGAGTAGGAAAAATAATGGCGAGACGGATGCATTAAAGCTCTTTGCTGACAGGAATCTTTTGTTAGATTCCATCCCGGATATGCACGTATAAATATTTCATGATAACCCAAGTCCACACCCCAATAATCAGGCAATTACGACCTTCTACACCTCTGGTTCTTAATGGCGAATAAACGATGAGATCCACTCGTCGTTTCCTTAACAATTTAAACTATCTGATGAACATGTCAATGTGAAATTTTTAAGACTCTAAATTACACATGAGATTAAATTCTTGTGAGCGTATGTTATCTCTCAAGACATGGATGGAGTCTCAGGTGCTACTGTAAACAGATACATGACAGGTGAGATGAGAAGTGGATTGTTTCTTTCATTTGCATGTGGTTTTCTGAACTGCTCTCTGGAACGAAGCACTTGTGTTTGCTAACAATTACATCACGCTAATAGGCTGTCACTTGAGTCACAGCTTCTCAAGTTTAACATGACCCTTAAAAACGATACAACTAGAGCTTTTGAGAAACAACTAATCGCTGGATTTGCACAAGTTTAGATATGTCAAATATGGACACACCTAACTGGTGGTTTTAATCTATACTGGGTTGTTTCAACCTATGGTTGGGAAAAATGTGGACGAACCCCAACGCTGGTTTAAATGAGCATATACTGATTGTTTAAACTCAAAATGCTGGGTTGTTTCAACTCATGGTTGTGTGAAATATGGACAAACCCAAACATTGCTGTGTGGTTTCAACTTAAAATGCTGGGTTGTTTCAACCCATGTTTATGTAAAATATGAAATAACCCAAAACGGTGTGTTTAAATTAGCCTATGCTTGGTTGTTTCAACTCAAAGTGCTGGGTTGATTCAACCTATGGTTGGGTAAAATATGGACAAACCCAAACGCTGAGTTTGAATTAATCTATGCCCATGGTTTAAACTTAAAGTGCTAGGCTGTTTCAACCCATTCTTGGGTAAAATATGTACAAACCCAAACGCTGGGCTAAAATTAATTTATGCCAGGCTGTTTCAACTCAAAATGCTGGGTTGTATCAACCAATGGTTGGGTAAAATATGGATAAACCCAAACGCTGAGTTTGAATTAATCTATGCCCATGGTTTCAACTTAAAGTGCTGGGTTGTTTCAACCCATTCTTGGGTAAAATATGTACAAACCCAAACGCTGGGTTTAAATTAATTCATGCTGGGCTGTTTTAACCCATGGTTGGGTAAAATATGGATGAACCCAAATGCTGGGATTAAATTAACCTATGCTGTGCGGTTTCAACTTAAAATGCTGGGATGTTTCAACCCAAGTTTGTGTAAAATACAAATTAACACAAACACTGTGTTTAAATTAGCCTATGCTTGGTTGTTTCAACTCAAATTGCTGGGTTGTTTCAACCCATTGTTGGGTAAAATATGGACGAACCCAAACACTGAGTTTAGCCTAATCTATGCTGGGTTGTTTTAACCCATATTTGGGTAAAATGTGTAGAAACCCAAATGCTGGGTTTAAATTAATTTATGCTGGGCTGTTTCAACTCAAAACTGGGTTGTTCCAACCCATGGTTGGGTAAAATATGGATGAACCCAAACACTGAGTTTAGCCTATTCTATGCTGGGTTGTTTGAACTCAAAATGCTGGGTTGTTTCAACTCATGGTTAGGTAAAATATGGATAAATCCAAATGCTGGGTTTGAATTAATCCAAGGTGGGTTGTTTTAACTTCAGGTTGAGTAAAATATGCACAAACCTAACTACTGATTTAAATTAATCTGGAAACAATCCATATTTTGGTAAAAACAACCCAGCATCTTTGGTTAAAAACCCAACACATATTAATTTAAACCCAACGTTTGGGTACTTCCATATTTTACCCAAACATGGGTTAAAAATCACTTGCAGAATATATGAACTAAAAATGCTGAGTTGTCTGTGAAACAGTTTGAACAATAACATTTGATGGGCAGAAATGCTGATGCTAGAATATGTATGAAACCTACAATTAAATTTTTTTCTGTAAAACTGGCAGAAACTACCTTGATATAATTAAAAAAACTATTCACCAGCCTTCAAGCTATGCAAAAATGTGGTTCCTCTCCAAGTATATGCCTCTTGATGCAACGTGCCATTAAGTTTAAGAAACCTATCTTTGACACTGCGCAGGTCTACACGGGCTAAACACAAAGACTGGTGTTTATTAAAGGCTGGCTTAACGAGCACATTTTCTGGACATGCTGCCATGGTCTCTGTAGGGAGAGTGATTTAAACAGCATAGCTGTCAGGCCTACCTATCGTGAGAGGTTAAACAAACCGAGGCCTCTGTGTTTAACTGCAGGCTATACCGGTGTCTGTGGCTTGTGTGTGAGAACCCCCCGCAGGTCTATTAGGGTCTGGGTCTGCTTGCCTTGATTAGTTGCAGGTCAAAGTTTTTTGATTGTTATCTGGCTTGTGTGAGATGAATAGCTTCCTACAGCGAATGCCCCCGAGGGGCAACACTATCTCTCCACCGTTTCGGGTATCATGAACGATCGCCCCCATAAAACAAGTTGTCTTGAGTGGAGGTCCACAGGAATTAAGTTCCTGAAAGTAAATTAAGCAACGTCAACCATCGCTGGAGTTAATACAGGTGTTCCCAGAATTCCCATGGTTGACCTGCTGTGTTAAATCAAGCTGGACACGAGGATTGGGATGTGAAATGCCTGGTACGGATTTGTAAGTATCACCAGCTTTGGTACATAAATAACATACTGTTAGAGTCAGAGAACAGAAAGGTCAGATGCATGCTGGGAAATACTCACTCGTGGGTTTGACGTACACTTTCAACTTCAAACATGGTTTCCCAGCGAGGTTGGGGTGTGGTGAGGCTGTGGAGAGACAGAGGGTTCAAGTTTAAAAATGATTGTATTACTAAATCTTCTCACAGACTGATAAATGTATCTGCCTTGACAAGATTTACATAGAAACAGCTTAGCAAATGTAACATACAGTACATGTAGTTTTACAGTTGACCTAAATCACACAGACTGGACAAGCTTATTCAAACTATTGAGTTTGAACCACTCTGAACAACAGCTTAGTAATGATGGTGATTACAATGTGAAACCCTTTTGTCCAATTGTACAGATTTTGGGACTTAAGACTAGTTTATACTGTGTTTGACCCCCTTTCGCCTTCAGAACTGCTTTAATGTTACGTGGCATTGATTCAACAAGGTGCTGAAAGCATTCTTTAGAAATGTTGGCCCATATTGATAGGATACCATCTTGCAGTTGATGGAGATCTGTGTGATGCACATCCAGGACACGAAGCTCCCGTTCCACCACATCCCAAAGATGCTCTATTGAGTTGAGATCTGGTAACTGTGGGGGCCATTTTAGTACAGTGAACTCATTATCATGTTCAAGAAACCAATTTGAAATAATTCGAGCTTTGTGACATGGTGCATTATCTTGCTGGAAGTAGCCATCAGAGGATGGGTACATGGTGGTCATAAAGGGATGGACATGGTCAGAAACAATGCTCAGGTAGGCTGTGGCATTTAAACGATCCCCAATTGGCACTAAGGGGCCTAATAAAGTGTGCCAAGAGAACATCCCCCACACCACCACCAGCAGCCTGCACAGTGGTAACAAGGCATGATGGATCCATGTTCTGATTCTATTTACACCAAATTCTGACTCTACCATCTGAATGTCTCAACAGAAATTGAGACTCATTAGACCAGGCAACATTTTATCAGTCTTCAACTGTCCAATTTTGGTGAGCTTGTGCAAATTGTAGCCTCTTTTTTCTATTTGTAGTGGAGATGAGTGGTACCCGGTGGGGTCTTCTGCTGTTGTTTCCCATCCGCCTTAAAGTTGTGTGTGTTGTGGCTTCACAAATGCTTTGCTGCATCCCTCGGTTGTAACGAGTGGTTATTTCAGTGAAAGTCGGCCCATTCTCCTCTGACCTCTAGCATCAACAAGCCATTTTCACCCACAGGACTGCCGCATATCGGATGTTTTTCCCTTTTCACACCATTCTTTGTAAACCCTAGAAATGGTTGTGCATGAAAATCCCAGTAACTGAGCAGATTGTGAAATACTCAGACAGGCCCATCTGGCACCAACAACCATGCAATGCTCAAATTGCTTAAATCACCTTCCTTTCCATTCTGACATTCAGTTTGGAGTTCAGGAGATTGTCTTGACCAGGACCACACCCCTAAATGCATAGATAATTACATTAATGAGAAATTGAACAGGTGTTCCTAATAATCCTTTAGGTGAAAATTTAAGTAAATTTCCATGCTCTTCCAAGCTTTATAATAGTAGAAAACAGGGATCAGGGAACAACTTCTGACTTAAAAAAGAGCACAAAAAAGTGCATTCATCTTTCACAGATGTAAAACCAGTCTGCTACATCAGTTTAGTCTGGTTTTAGCTGGTCTTTTTAGTATGGTTGTGGGGAGAGTGTATGGAAACCTGTACACACATACACACCCGAGATTCAGTCATCACATCCAAGGGAGAGCAAGAACACGTTTCTATTAATCTGCTACATGACTCTCTATCACACACACACACACACACACACACACACACACACACACACACACACACACACACACACACACACACACACACACACATACTCAAGACATTACTATGAGAAATCACTTTAAGTGTGTTCTCGATTAAAGGTATAACTTCATTCTGGTTCCTGTTACACCCATCACCTTCAAAAGCACACAAATGGATTTTGGGCTAATTTTTTAAGATCACAAATGGAAAACAAATCACCATTTCAGCCATGACACAGATTTCAAGCTGCTCTTCAGATACATAAAAATTCCTCTGGCAATTACGGCAGATCAGTCAGAGGCTCAGCTAATGGGCGGCTAAAGCGCAGAAAGCTTCTTTTGGGTTAGTTCTCCTCTAACAGGTGTGCTTAAGTGTATGGGCGTTAAATTGGCACCGTGTTTTCTCTCGCTCTCCAAAATAAAATCCAGAAATCTGAAAGATTACATTTTCCTTTGGGGGAAAACATCATTCAGTTTATGTTATTCAGACAATTCCTTACTTTACTTTACTGTACTTTATTTTTATGTAAGATTGGAGTTTTTTGCACATGTACCACCATGTAAACACCATGGTATATGAATATGATAACTGTTAAGTACCGTGGTGGTCTTGAAGTACTATGGTAATACTTTTAATGCCTTCAATGTACCATGGTAACACTGCAGCACTTTGTAAAAGAGGGATGGAAATGAGCCAATTTACATTATATATAAAAAGTTAATGTGCCTAAAACATTTTAGGTTTATGTGCCACCAACGTCACTAAATCAGTTTACTTATTTTACACAAATTCAGCCATTTAAAAAAGTTAACCAACAAAAAGCTTTATAGCAGTCTCTGCATATTGCATTATGATAACATAAACATTAACATATACGCATTTAGCAGATCCAAAAGTGACTTACAGTGCATTACAAGGTAAATTTTTATTAGTATTCATGTTCCCCGAGTTCATACCTGAACCTTTTTGCACTGTTAACGCAATGTCTTACCACTAAGCTACTGTATACAGTAGCTATAAAAACACTTTACCTTTAAAATAGCCTTGGCGAAAGGAAATATCCGGATACCTAATTACCACAAAAGCTCACCTAACCTCATACCCTCGAGCTGCAATCTGTACCTGTTTTTTTATGATCATGCATGTGTGTAAAAGTGTATATTTTTGTATGAAGAGAAGCAATATCAAGAGTATGTTTTTATGAAGAGAGATCATATAGCGCATTAAATGTGTGTGTGTTGGGAGGTGTCTGAAATCCCCATTTGCTGTATTCAAGCACACAGCCATGTGAAAATGTCACAGTTGCCATTTACTCAGTTCCTCGCTCTGGCGGGTCAGGGCGGGGTCGACCCAAAGGTGATGGACATTTTCTATTGTTGTGGGATCACCAAACTAAGCTTCGGTCACCCCCTGCAACCCCCTGGCCTTTTCTGCCAGACCCTTTGCCTCATAACCCCAGGGGCCATGACAGCAACAATATTGATAGTAGCCAAACACTTCTCTGGAGGAGGAGACGGTTTTCATGTGATGAATAGCAAGACTAAGTATTTCTCAGCCCAGACCGCTGTCTGGAACAAAGGGAGCACAATAGCGCGTCTCGCACCAAGCGAAAGGGCGGACTGCATTAAAAACAGCTCAGGACTGGCATAAGAAACGCCCAGCTTTGAGTGCAAACTTTGAACCCCGAGATCTTTCTTTTTTCTTTGATTGACCCTGCTTTTGGGCTTCGTCTTCCTTCAAACTGCGGTGACAACATCACATGGTTGAATTTAAGGTCTAGGACGCCCCGTTGGTTGGGGGACATTTTTGTGACGCCCTTCACCACAATTTTTGTAGACAAAAGATGCCCAGCGAGAGTTTGCTTTGTGCCAGACTGGCAGACCATGAGACGTCACCAAATCTACAAAACTTATTGTATTTTGTTTATTCACCTTTAGCTTTGGGTGAACTACCTAAAATTTTGCTGATACTAAAAGTTAGTACTTTTTTATGGTAGTGAAAGTCAAGATTTCTTTTCTGAACACAGAAAGCCCCCTGATTTTCTCAACCTTAAGGCCTGCTCAGCATCTCTGGCCTATAAATCTTTGCATGTTACAGACAACAGATGGCCATGAACCATTAGAAATGACTCCTCAACAGATTATTAGGACAAATGTGCTTTTAGCGTTCAAAAGAGCAATTTGTGCGACTATGCTTTTAGGATCAGGTGTCCTGACATATAAGGGGAGATTTATAGACACGGAGCTACAGGTTGTTTCCCCCTGAGCCGAAGTCCTTTTAAGCCAAATCAGTTCATCCGGTCGTATTAGCAACGCCCCTGGGCAGCGTTTTCCAGTAAGCACATCTCCTATTTACTTAAATGGGAAAAGATCAAAATCTCAACGACTTTTGATCAAGATTAAGTTCAAATGTGGTTTAAAAATCGGGATTCCGAGAATAAAAAAGATCTGGACACAATGTATTAGAAATGTATTGTACTAAGGCCAAATAGAAGTTTTTGGGTGTCGTCACTTCCAGAAAAATTATTAATTAAAAATCAAGAATAAAATAACATTGTTTCTTTATAACATCCTAACTAACATGCATGCATATTCGCGTGTCTCTCCATTCATACAGCCATCATATTTGGGTGATTCTCACGAAACCATTGAAACACCACGGTTCTAATGATTTTAGCTTTAAAATGTGTAATATAGTAACATTAAAAAGCATCAGAATTAACACAATACTGTGTTCTACCTTGCACAATGTGTGATTTCAACATAAGAATTTATAATTGTAAATTTTATCTCATTTTCTGCTGAAATTCTCATTACCGCAATGTGTCCGGCTGTGTTTGAACATGCGTTATGGTGTAATTTAATCAAATTAACACAAAAATATTAAGAAAAAAAATAAATGGATGTTTTGCTAGACTACTTTAGATGACAGAAAAAATATTTACTGAATATTCATGTATAATAATAATGGAGAAAAATTAGGAAAATGATGTGTCCATGCCTGATGTTCTCATCCACCGCAACACTTTTTGAGAACAGTTTAAGCACACATACAGAATTTTAATAAAGTTTGATTTTGAGTGACCAAGCACATGGACCAGTTACTTCAAGATGGCTACCAGGTAAGATCATTTTTTTTACAGTTAATTTGAAATATTGTCTTGTCAGAATGCTTACACAACATTTTGATTATCATTACCGCAATAGATGCTTATTAAATGTTAATTTAATTAATAGAAGCATAATACTTTGATTTAAAATGCATGTGCAGAATCTCCAAATTATGTTCTTTCAGGTTTGTCATGTCATTTTGAAAATATGTCAGTGTTGATGTTTTCTGACTGTTGCGGTAATGAGATTTTTTAGGACTTATTTTTTGAATTATGTTACAAAAAGTGTTAAATGATAAGTAAACGTTTTTAAATTAATGTTCCCATTTACTCCAGATTTTGTTTTTCAATGTCTGGTGGGAAAAAAAGTAAATTTAAGCAATTTTTACATTTTCATGCTTGACATTCTTAAAACCAAGTTTTCGTGAGAATCACCCATTTACAATAGTGTTGCACTGTTTTCATCACAAAAACGATTGGCTCTTTTAATTGTAAGGGCGGGACTTCCATTTCTACAGCCATCATATTTACTGTTTCGGCACTTTAATAAAAAAAGATGTAAGGTGGTATGAACAATCCAACATCCAAATTGAACTCTGTGACCCATGTAATAAGAAGGTTGCCATATTTAACTTCTCCCTTTCACATATATATACATATATTTGATTGATCCGTGCCCTCTATTTCTAACATCTCTGCCCTGAATCCAGAACCTCTGAACTGCTGGTCTCTGAGGGGACGGGGAGGTTCTGAAGCAACCCAGGACACAGTGAAAAGGGCGGGCGGATGCTAAAATTCATGCCATTCTGCTTAATGAGCTGCATTCATTTAAGATGAAAAGCCGCTTTTACACACGCAAACTTTCCTCTCAAAGTCTCTCCCCTCTTCTCAAAGTTGAAATAAACACACACACGCAGAGAAAAAAGCATAAGCAACAGGAAAAAAACGGGGAAAAACAAAAAAGCGGCGCAATTGCCTCATTAATGCATCCTGCGTGCTGCCCGAAGCCTTTCCCTTTTGCCTGCACCCAGCGGGAGTCCTTTTTATCAGGCCAAAGGACACCTTTCACAGGACCATTAGTGAAACAGGGACAGATGCACCCGGCAAATTCCCCCCTGTCATGTAAGTGAGAGAGAGGAGAGACGGATAAAACAGAGGGTAAAACAAAAAAAGAAATCCAAATCGCTCGCTCCGTCCGGTCGTACTAAAATCTGACCTTGAGGCGGTAGGTGGGCCGCCTCTGGACGGCAAGGTGTCAGGCCTGTCATCCGGGCACCATCCCGAGCCAAAACTCCCCCTCCAGGTTAATGGCTTTTAGCTGTTGTTATCTGAAAAATGGTAATGACCGGCACCCCAGAAGCTTTGGATGCAATTACCCCCATCAGGATCCCCCGGTTAAATATGACTTGACCAATAAGCATTATTTGGACAGTTACGCATGATGGCCCCGGTAACTGGTTTTGCACCGATCTCACTCCGAGCGGCAAAGTGCACGGCTAATAGTGCACGCGCCATTCAACAAATTGACATTTTCATCAGGCAGAGAGATCAGACCATGCCAAACCTATGG
Organism: Misgurnus anguillicaudatus; assembly: GCF_027580225.2. Lineage (NCBI taxonomy): Eukaryota > Metazoa > Chordata > Actinopteri > Cypriniformes > Cobitidae > Misgurnus > Misgurnus anguillicaudatus. Next base: position 13,378,227 of record NC_073350.2, read on the forward strand.
GAGTCGGACCCAGGGGAGTTCAGGGGTAGAACCGGACTTTCCGCCCCTCTCCCTCCTGATTAAACTTCTAGACATTCAAATTGCTATAATGAATGTCTCTGGATATCACTGCTCCGAATGTCACTTCAACTAATGCAGTAGAGTAGAGCAGACATTTAAATGACAGTACTTATTGATTTTTCAACTATTTTCATTTGTTTTCAATGTCTGGCATTAGAAAACAGAGTTTTCTGCTTTAGAGAAGAAATTGTTATTTTGTAAAGGCTGCTGTTTCATAACTTAAGAGACTTTGTAGCAGAAATAAAAACATAAATGAGACAATTGCTTGCTTAGAGTAAAAGTACACTGTCAGAAAAAAATGGCCCAAGCTGTCACTGGGGTAGGTCCTAATAAAAAGGTCCTAATATGTACCATTAAGGTACCTTTGAGTTATATGTAAGCACTCTTTGGGGACAAAGAGGGTTTTTCCCCTCCTAGGAGTTTTCCCACAGGGTTTTTCTACTAGGGGTTTTTTCATCAACATTGGCTTAACTTAGCACTTTACTGTATACGTTACATTATTACTACGCTCGCTTGTACAGTTTATTCTTAGCCGCTGAATTCTACTTATATTATCTATCGATTATTCTGTGTTTTCCCCTACATGTATTTATGTAAAGCTGCTTTGAAAGAATTAACAATTGTGGAAAGCGCTTTATAAATAAAATTGAATTGAATTGAAAAGGTGTACTTTTTGAAAGGGTACTGCCCTAGTGAAAGCTAGGGACCATTTTAGCCATTGTGATAGTTTACATAGCTATAAAAATGTGATAAATTCTCTTTTGAGGGTCGGAAAATTTGGTCTTTGAAACTTTTGATAACACACTTAATTTGATATTAAACTTTTACTTGTTTAGATTTTAGTACCTGAGCAAATCTGATCACAGTTAAAGACATTGTTGAGATCCCTTCTGAAAACTCGCAAGTCAGATGTAAGATTTCACAATGTGTTTATGCCGAAAAAATATGAGAAGCAAAGATGACTCCATTTGCCCTCCATCTAGTCTTACTGCTGCCTCCGAGAAACAACTAAAAAATTAAAGACATCTCATGTTTGTCTCATTTTTATTCCTACAGTATGAGTTGGGCTGATGTAATACATATCCTATCTTTACACCGAACAGGAATTTTAGGAGAATGTCAAAACAGATTTTAGAGACCAGTATCCCTTTTGGCAACACACAGTGCAATAAATATCAGCAGAGCGAGTTTCTCAGTAATCTGGTCTTTTGAAATCCTTAAAATGTAACACATACCACTGTATGCTAGTGCAAACAGTAGCTGGAAAATGCAAAGCCATGCATGCCGAATGAAACTGTGAAGCAAAACCTATTAATTAAGCTTAAGCTGACTTGATAAAATCTCATTTTAAAAACAAACACCAGGGAACTAACAACAGCAAACCTGTGAGAAGAAAAAACAGGGTTTTAATCCAAACACAGACTACAAGACTGGAGCTCATTGGCGTTTAATATTTTAAGTCTGCGACTAATCTGTGACAGGTTGTTGCCCGTTTGCAGGACACGCCTGTTGCTGAGGCTCTTTTAGTCTGCACATTTGCTGTGAAGACATCAAACTGTTTCCTATATAACAAAAGTAAGCTTTCTTAGCTGATACTCTCCAATCAGATCCATAAAGCATGTCATAATAACACTAACCTAAGTTTGACTGACACATTTGTGCTTTCAGCCAAATGTCCCTAGAGACCTCATAACAAAATTCAGCCGACTGAACTTGTGTGCACGTTATTGATTAGAGTCTGTTGTGAAATCTGGATGTCCTTATCAAGTCTGCATTTACCCTTTACACCCCAGTTCCTGTAACCCAAGAAGCATCAGTTGAGTGAATGATTGGACCCTGGGGCGATACTGACACCTGGTCGGTCGCAGGCAAAGAGTTTGGGGTTGAAGAACGAGAGTTACGAGAAAGAAAGAGGGGTGGGTACTTACAGATGTAGTAGTATTCATGGCCTGGGCGAAACTCGAAGCCCAAAGAAAAGGGAGTAAACAGCTGGAACTTCTCGGAGAACTTAAGAGGCCCGTTCGGACTCATCGGGCGATTGCATTCCCAGCGCTTGAAGCCTTTCTGGTGGTGGTTGCAGGTGGTGTAGCCATCGTAGTTGACCATGTACAGTATGTAGCGTTCCATGCGCTCCTGAGGAAGTGGATCCTCGTAGTGCGGACAATATATGTCTAGGTAGTCGTTGATGGCCACCTCCACCGTGTATTCTCCGTGCATGAATCTGCGGAAACAAACACAGATAACTTATTGTGCATTTCTTTCGTGTTTGAGTTGGACAAATTCACAAACATTATGAAGATGCCAGTCTGCAGATAGATCTTTTAACACAAAAATCCTTCAAACGGACCCTTTTATCAATGGAAAGAGAAATTGCTAGGCTCCTGTCACTCAGGGAGGAGATATTCGGTGACAGGATGGGATTGGTGGGGGGGTAATCTTGGTGCTAAGGGCCGAACTGACTGGAATGACCAAGTGGAGGTGGATGAGCGGAGATTGACAGCGGGTTAGAGGGAGAAAGTCACTTCATTAAGGGTTTTCACACGGTCTGGCTTCAGCCCAGCTCTCCTGAAATGAGTTTGCTGGCTGGGCCAATTTAGTCACAAATTGTGCACCTGCAGGAAGGTACGAGTTAAGGCGCAGAAACTGCACTCACTTCGCATGGAGCAGAAGAACGGCTGGACACACTAAAGGGTATTTGGACATATTTGGACGTGTAAGACACAGTTAAAAATGTACGTATTATAAACTGATCAACTTGACTTATGAATATTAATTAGGTGATTGCATAGCATAGGTGATTGCATTCATTGGACCAACTCTTTCCAGTGCAAATGTAATGGAGTACCAATTGAGCCCAATGAACAATTGGGTCACTGGAACAAAAATAATTTTTATTAAATGTTTAAAGACAATGTACAACTAATACTGACATTATATAGCTTTCTCATCCTTTCTCGCTATTATTGGGTCAATTTAAAAGAGCTAACCTCACCAAACCATACATGTGGCTTTCACATGGCAAGATGTATTGCAGCAAAGCACACACAAGACCCATGACTTCTTCAGATCTTCTCTTTCGGTCCAGGGCGTGAAGATTACATGAATAAGATCTAACATCTCCAGCAGTGAGACTGTAATGGTGTGTTACCAGTGTGGTTGACACACCTGCTCCATCCTCCATTCACTACGGCATCAAAGCAGCCCCCTTCACTACAAACACTACGAAACACGAGACAGCAAATCCAAATTAAGTGTTCACACACAATGTGAAGCCACACCAGGATGCTTCATCCAATTTAGCAGGATTTCAAAGTGCAACAAGTCAAAGATGAAAACAGAAGAAATGCTCTGGGTTCACAAAGAGCACAACACAAAGACAACCCCCCTGCTTTTTTCTGGGGGTCTTTGAGAGGTGAAAGAGGGCAGGGGGCAGAAAACTGGGGGGCTTTGGAGTGAGATTTGGCATCAGATGACAGCTAATCTAGGTCTGGAATTACTGTCAAAGGGCCAAGCCAGGCCAAGCACCAGCTGTACCAGCAAATGAAGCTTCTGCAGACGTCTCCTTGCCTTATCACCGCGTCCCAGACTACAACCCCGATTCCTTCATTCCCTTCAAGATTTTTCTTTGTTCATCGGCAATACTTTAAACCTCCATGCTTACATTACAGTTGACACGGACCACATCAGTGATGCTTCCCTAGTTCGCCTCGTAGCCAACAAGCTCAATAAAACATCTTGAAAAAACGCCTCGTGTTCATCTTTTACCGCCCCGGCGCAGAGACATTTCTCTCCCTGGCAGCGAAAAACGCTTCGCTCGTTCCGAAGATGTGTTTTTTTCTTGTTCTCCATTTTTTGTAAGGTTCCTGCTAATCCCGGCTTTGCCAGTAAATGATATCAAGAGTGCAAGGAAGAGTAATGGCAGGATAACTTCGCCATAGGACCCGCTTGATGTTTACGGAACTGTAAATTCAATCATCATGCCATAAAAAACACGTGTTAGCGGCCCTTTAATGCGAAGTGCGCTATCATTGCTACGGCGTTCCGCGGGTCAGGCATATCTCTTACAGATTCATACGGTGCATTATGCTTTAATAAATCGATATTGATGCCCCATTCCCCCCCTTTCTCATTCCCAGATGTCATTAAATCCCGAGGAGTCGACCAAATGATCCAACACACTCAGGCAACACGTCGTTCCCTTTGATTCAAAAGTATCTCGGTGTAAAAAATGACCTTACAGCCAATGGCTGGTGGATACGGGGTGGCGGAAGGGGGAGAGATGACAGATGGAAATATCAATAAGTGAGCCCAGAGTGTTTAGAGAGAGCTAATGCATGCAGTTAGGTGAGCTGGCTTCATCAATCACACTGTAGTCAGTTCACTGCTTTACTTCCTCTAGTCCTCCGAGCGCAGACTCGAACAGACCTCCCCGAACTCTCTCTCACTCTTTCTGCCGAACAACTACTGATCTCACATCAGCTCTAAATGAGCTGTATAGCCTCCCTTTCACAGTGTGATGTTTTCATCACTGGCCTACACTCCAGGTTAGACCCAAGAAGGATCTCATGGCCTGATGCTATAAGAGAACTTTCAGTTATTGTACAGTACAACAGAGTTGTTTTAACATCAGTTGGGTAAAATATGTCCAAATACGGACATAATTACGTTATTTAAACCAACAAATTTAATCCATATTTTACCCAGCCATAGGTTACAACAACCCAGCATTTTTAGAGTGTAGGAACTAAAACTGAGATTCATTTCTTTACCTAGCCAAAGAGGTTTTTGCAGACGTCTGATTTTTATATATGAAGTCTGCTATGAAGTCTATAAATGCAATTTATAAAAAAATCCAAGATCAAGCTATCAACATTTATTTGATAACTTTATGCTTTAACCATATGTCAACAACTGTCTTAGTTGTTTATACCTATACTTCTCTTTTAGTGTAAACATTTGATGGCCAAACTACCTATAGACAGGAACCTACAGTACAGTATCATTTAAATATTTGAAATACAAATTAAATGTATAAATGTAATATACAATACTGTGCAAAAGTCTTAGGCCACCATGCCAGAATTAGATTTGTTGTTTTTGCAATGTTATAGTGATCATATATAACTGTTTCTCAGCCTCTTTAATAGAATACATCCAGAAAATACAGGAAATAGTATTTCTAAAAAAAACTGACGTGTCAAGTATTTAGGGTAAACTCCTCTTCCACATGAGCAATAGCAGGAAACTGCAGGATCTCTTAAACCTAAATTAAAATTCATTTTAAAGAAATTCTTTTTACTTTTTTACTTCATTCTGCTCAAAAATGCTCAAGATGTGTTTAGTCCAAGAGCGGTCACACTAAACACAGACGATGCCTAAAAAAGACATTTAGTCCTAAAAATTTTATTTTTTATTTTTGTACACATTTCCTGTATTTTCTGTTTGTATCTTAATAAAATAGATTGAAAAATAAATATGGATGAACATTAAAACTTCTAAAACAAGTCTGGTGGTGGTAGTCTAAGACTTTTGCACAGTATAATATATATATATATATTTATTTATAATTTTATTTCACTGAATTTATTTTTAAAATGTAAAATATTTTTGCATGTAAAACCTAAAAAATCTATAAAATATGTGACCCTGCACAACAAAACCAGTCTTAAGTCGGACAGGTATATATTTGTAGCAATAGCCAACAATGTAAGAGTCAAAATTATCGATTTTTCTTTTATGCCAAATATCATTAGGATATTAAATAAAGATCATGGTCCATGAAGATATTTTGTAAATTTCATGTAAATATATCAAAACTTATGTGAGTGGATGCAGTTGCTAATGACTTCATTTGGAAACTTTAAATGCGATTTTATCAATATTTAGATTTTTTGCACCCTCAGATTCCAGATTTTCAAATAGTTGTATCTCACCCAAATATTGTCCTATCCTAACAAACCATACATAAAATATATAATGGAAAATGTATTTATTCAACTTTCAGATTATGTATAAATCTCAATACAAAAAAAAACAATTATGGTCCAGGGTCACATATAGTATAGTCAAAAACACTACATACCAAATATTAATTTTATATATTCGATTCAATTTTTATTTATATAGCGCTTTTTACAATTGGTAATTGTTTCAAAGCAGCTTTACATTAATAGAAGCTGGGGAAAACACAGAAAAATCGACAGACAACATAAGTAGCAAAATACAGCGGCTATGAATAAACAATACAAGCGAGCATATTAATAATCTAACTTATAGAAGAGGGTGCTAAGTTAAGCCAATGTCGTCTGACTCCCCGGGGTTAAAAAACCCCCTAGGAGAAAAACCTCCCGACTTTTTTAAGCATAGGAGGAAAAAAGTCCTAGGAGGGGAAAAACCCCAATTATATACAGTACATATGTGTGTGTGTGTGTGTATATATATAAATTAAAAAATATAATAAAATAAAATATAATAAAAATATTTTTTGCAGAACCAACACTCTCAGAAGTAAGGTATAAAAGCTTTCATGAGTTCGATACCATTCCAAAAAAAGACATGTTTGTACCTAAAGGGTGCACTAATATGTTTAGCGAAGCAATGAACCTTTAAAGCACACTTGCTGTGGTCATCTATATTTTGTTCATGTATTTTGTTTTGTTGAATACTTCTTTGATGGTGGCTACAAACTGACTGACCGGCCCCCCATTGCAGTCTCTACAGCTGAGGAGAACACATGTGAGCAGAAATCCAACTCTCCATTTTGGGGTCTTTGATTCGTTGTTCGGCCCCTATCATCCCCACAGGACTTCAATTAATCAGAGCGACCGCTTTCGTTCAGTGTGTTTAGAAGGAGGGTAACTCTCGGGGTGAACTTCCCCGGCGGTACGGATGAAGACGGGTTTGAAGTGCTGTGATTTACGCCGATATCTGGTCATCAGAGAGCCTAAATTCCAGATTTTCGAAGGTCTTTTGTAAATGTTTGCCTGTGGAAGAGCATGCTTTCCGAGACCGAAGCAGGAAGTACCTTTAATGCACAAGATTAAAACCAAACAAGCAGATCAGATAAGACACGATTGAAGATTTATTGTTGTATTTAGAGGCTCCTGACCGGTGCAAACAAATGTGAGTAAGACGTATAAGACTACAACGTCAGATTTCTGTTTTCAAACTTGTCTCCATAAGCAATCAGATTTGACCAAATGGAGTGGAAAATTAGTTTTCAGGGTTTTATAAATAAAACATCCATGGCTTGTGTTTCTGTAATCACTGAGGTCATGACAGGGTGACTCGCTCAACCTCTATACTATTGCATATAGACAGTACAGCTGTCTGGTGGTGAGACCAAAAAACAAAACAATCATTCTTCTTCAGAAAGCACTGGGTTTTAAGCCAGATCATTTATAACACTTCATACCAGATCTTTCCACAGAGCAGATGCTGAAGTTGCCAAGCTTTTCCAGGTCAAACATAAATGATGAGCTTGCAAAGGTCTTGTGGAGTTTGGCCCTCATTTAAAACTTCACCAGGCTGTTGGTTGAACCTTTATGTTGTGTTGCAGCCAAAGCAAATATGTGCGTTTATTCTGCAATTAACCAATGACCTGGCCATATTAGTTTAGGGCAAACATGGCCAGATAATAACCTGGCACAAGACTCACACGCTTTCGCATAATTCTCCCTCAAACGCAGCACCATTAGGTTTGGGACTCACTGCCCCTGGCATGCCGCAGGGCTGTGGACTTGTCCCTAGTGAGTTTTGAAATGAAATGATGAGGGCAGCTATGTACAGGTTAGCCCTGTTGTCAGGGGTTTAGCAGCACATTTCACAGCCATGTAAATGAGTGGAAAGGTGAATGCGTTGGGATATGCTGGAATGCGAGTGTTGTTTGTATTTGTGCAATAATGGAGATTCATTTAGTGTTGCACAGCCATGGCTTACTAATAACGCAAGATTTAGAGACCAAAAAATGCTTTCCATTTCAGTGAACTGACAAATTAAAACAAAGCCAAATTACGCTATACATCCTGTGATTACCATTTGGCATTTTGATTGTATATATGGAGGATTGGGCTCTGGGGGTCCCAAATACCGCAAAGGCGGGCTCCGCCCCCCGTCTCTCTGTGTGTGCGTGTGTGTGTTTGTGTGTATACGTGTGTGAGAATGGCCCTTTGTGCCGACGGCTCAGGGTCTGGAACCCATTTCCACATGCTCAGCTTGGGCTTGGTCTGTGCACCACCTCTCCCCATGTGGAACATGTTTATTGTTCTTTGTGTCAGGCAGACGCCGAGACCTCCGTGCCCCCCTCCTCCCTCCACACCTCCCCGCAATCTCTCCTGTTATTCCAACTCTGCTTGAGCAATTTTTCTATCACAGCATTTATGCAAACGTTATCCCAACTGTCGTTCACCCAGTGCTAAAAAACCAAGTCAGGGGGTTGCTGAGAAAAATAAAACAAGCAAAAGAGTTTGGGACAGCTGCCCCAGGGGAAAACCTTGTGTGCTTTGTGTGAAAAGAATAGAAATGCTTATTTTAACCCTTCCTTTGCTTTATTTTAACCCTTCCTTTGTAGTTATAGGCGTTTGGCATATTTATTCGAGCACCGTACGTTCTGTTTCATAGGAAATCTATTGTGTTTCTTTTGGAGACGTAATGTCCTTATTTACTCGGGGCCACTGTGGAGTGGCAGCAGTCACATAAAAGCGTCCCGTCATCACCGGTACATTGCGCCCCCGTGTTTAATTACATTTTTATGTCTCGGTCTACTTTGTAAGACCTTTCAGTGATTGAAAAATGGTGGGTGAGAATAAAAGTGACCAGTGCAGACCGGCAAATGAAAGTACAGCCAACAAATCTGTGTTGTATCATCAAAAGCGTGTTCAGCTGGGATTCTGTCCGTCAATGTACTGCAGCTCTAATGGGCCGCTAATGGAGGATGTTTACACACACACGCACAAATACACACATACAGCGGCTTCAGTATCTCTCCTGTTATTATTCTATAGGGGAGATTCACTGAAAATGAACTGCGTCCGCTGATGGCACAGTTTATTTACACTTGATTCTTTATAACAGCAGATTCACTAAAGGAATTATGCAAATCAGCAAACGGTGCACACCCTAAAAATTTGGTCTGGGTGTATTTCGCATGCCGCAGTTTTTCAGCCCGTGGGTCGGGTCTGAGCAGACTGCTGCGATCTGGCAAATTTTCACACCGTAATTCAGTCAACTAAATCTGTTGTTTAAAATGCCAGAAGTGTGCAAGACTACATGTCACATCTAGATACCGGTTGTAGCACCCACTCCCATCATCTGATCGTAACTAATGAATACCTGCTGCAATGAGCAATGAAAAACAAAGCTGAATGGTTTTAACCAAAAATGTTACACCTCTTGTTCTTTATCTTTTAATGGCAACACTTTACAATACGGTTTTATTTGTTAACATTAGTTAATGTACATATTAGCTAACAACAAACAATACTTACAAAGCATTAATTAATCTTAGTTCATGTTATTTTCAGCATTAACTACTGCATTTTTAACATTTGTTAAAATGATCTAACATAAACAATTGTATCGGCATAAACTAACATTAACAAAGATTAATAAATGCTGGAAAACTATATTGGTTCATCTTAGCTAATGCATTTACTAATGTTAAAGGTGTAGTCCACGATGTTTGAAAAACTCGTTTGAAAATGAGAAGGGCCGACTACCAAAACACACTTATAGCCAATCAAATCAAATCAAATGCCGGGTTGCGTATGTGTGGGGCGGGTATATCAACAGAAGGTCCAGATTCTATTGGGGTAGGGGCGTGTTTGTTTAGGTGATTTCAAATATCAACATTGGCTTTCAAACATCATGGACTCCGCCTTTAACGTATACAAACTTATTGTAAAGTATTACTGGTTTTATTTGTTAACATAAATAAATGTATTAGGGTGAGTCTCACGAAATCCAGACTTAGAAGGTGTCCAGCATCAGATTTTTTAAAAAGCCCTTGAAGCCAATTTTTTTGTGCACATATAATATATAACCATTATTTTTAGAGGATTTAAAAAATATTTCCTATAGAATTATTTAAATTTTTAGATTATTATTATCAAAAATTATCATTACCGCAACATGATATTACATTAAATATATGCACTTACAAACTCATGTTTCGGTAATGAGAACTAAAAAGTTGTCTAGGTACTATGACAAACAAAATTTAAACTGGAGAGAAAAAATAAGAACTGCTTACCTGGTAGCCATCTTGAATGTCACAGTCAATTATGTCCCTTCCAACAATTTTTTTTGAAAATGTTAGTTCATTGAGGGCTTAAACAATGATTGAAAATTGTTGCGGAGGATGAGAAAATTTTTCTTGTACACATTTATATTCCTGATTATTGTCTCTACATTTACCAATGATCACCAAATACCACATGTTTCTTTACTGTAAATGTTTATAGTATAACATGCACTGAAGCTTTTTATTTTTTAGATTTTTTCATTATAAATATTTCCATCAAAGAACCCAAATCCAGTCATGGACACGTTGCGGTAATGAAAATTTTCCCCATTAAATATGGAAAAACAACAAAATTGGTTTGTATGATGTCATTTAAAATCATGTGCAAAATAGTATGTGAAGAGATATTTGTAACTGTATGCTTCTTATTTTGATACTCTTACTTTGCATTTACTTTTTTATAAAAAAAAATCAGGACCCCTCATAAGTCTAATTTCGCGATAATCCTTCATTAGCTAACACGAATTAACAATAATCAGTATAGGTTTTCAGCATTTATTAATCTTTGTTAATGCCAGTACAAGGGTTTTTGTTAGTTAATTGTGCATTAACTAATGTTAACAGTTACAACCTTATTGCAAACTGTTACCTATCCTGTCTGAGATCACACATTTTCAAAAAAAAAAATTCATAACAAAAATGTAAATGATAAGTTACACCGAAATAAACTGAATTTCAGTATGTATTATTGTCTTTTGCTTTAATGATAGCATGTACGCGAGCTGGTTGATGGAGGTAAATCCGGAAATTATCCCAGCATGATTTGAAAATATTCCAAAAAGCATTTTGTGCAAAAGCCAGAAATCCTAAAACTCTGCATCAATTTCAAGGTTTAGTCTCAGACCACATGACCCTTTGTTACTTCAAAATGAACTTTCAGGAACTTTAATGATAAATACATTGTGTTATTAGGAGCTGTCTGGCATTTATTCTGCATGTATGTATTTGGTTCTCGTTGTCACCGGCAGCTCTCACGGCGACTCTAATGAGGCTTCTGGGATTTAATGGCTCGGCTGAGAAACTTTTCGCTCGTACCTGCAGACGCCTGTTGAGAAGCCACCATGCATCCCCGTCTATCCCTCACCGCCCTCAAAAACACACACTTCCTACAAAAATACACACTATGAAGCCTTCAACAACACACACGCTGCTTAAAACAACACGCACACACATGACACACTGCCTAAAACAACCATAAGCAAAATACACAAACTTACAAAACATCACATAAAACAAACCGTTCCCCTAACTTTGCATAAACCTGTTGACATTATATCAAATTATTACACGGCTCGTTGGTATGCTTGATTCTGATTGGCCAGTCGAGACATTTGCAGTCTCAAGACTAATAACACAGTAACCCGAATGCTGCAAATCATTTTGACAGGTACAGTTTAATATTACATATTAAAAATAAATTAAATATATGACATTATATTTAGAAATGATTAAACCAAATAGCGTCTTCGTGACGTGAACATCTTGTCTTATCTTAAAACCGAAAGTAAACTGATTTTCCTTGCTGAAGGTCTGCATTCGACAAAAGTGAGCTAATAAAATATTTTAAATCAATATGTACTGTTCCTTACCTTATTTATGAGGTGTAATAAGCGGGATAATGTATAGGCTTCGCGACAGAATGGACACAAACAGGAAATCATGATTTTTAGCTACATAAGATACTTTTACAGAAAGTATGGTTATGGCCTGTAAGATCTTGTGATTCATGACAAAGAGAACCAAATTACTAAAATAATAAAAGCGAAAGTTTTACGTGCGCACGCAATAGTTTCATGTGCGCATGCGAAAGTTTCATGTGAGCACACGAAACTAAGCACGGTAGTTTCACATGCCCACGCGAAAGTTTTACGTGAGCACACAATAGTTTCACGTGAGCATGCGATAATTTCACGTGAACACGCGATAGTTTCACGTGAGCACGCGATAGTTTCACGTGAGCACGCGATAGTTTCACGTGAGCACGCGATAATTTCACGTGAACACGCGATAATTTCACGAGAACACGCAATAATTTCACGTGAGCACGCGATAGTTTCACGTGCGCACGCGAAACTAAACTTTATTTAATTTTTGCCCCATGTCCCCTTAGGGGCTCCGTATGTTTCACTATAGACTATTTAAAAAAAATTTACCTTTACAAGCATAGCTAAACCTACATACACCAAGTACACACCGGTTCCTTTCACTATAAGACAACTCAAAGACTTCTTTGTTTTCATACTAATGTGATGTTAATGATATTTTATATAAGTTTATAAGTTTTTATCTTGGTGTGGACTTTCCCCTGCGTCCTGCTGATTTTAAAACAGTAAAAATGATATTTTCTATCTCATCTTTCCACCCCTAAAAAAAGTTGCATTTTCATAATAAAAATATAATATAAAATGGTATTCACTTCATGAATCTTTGAAGCCGGCGTTCATGAGAGGTTTTTGTCAGATTAGGTTTAACTTCTTGGAAAGTAAAGCCACATATACACATTTCCCACACCGTTACATCTTGGCAGCTTTCACTCATAAGGTTAATCATACACGACTTTATACTGAGCATAATTCAAACAGCGGCTTAAATCCAAGCCCCTTCGGACGTGTAACTTTCCATACTAAAGCCTTTATCAATACAGAGAGAAATATGAGAGCCTACCGATGTTTGATTCAAAATCAACACTAATTCGAACTAATACTAAAAGTATACGGCGAGCCGAGACATTCGAATCAAGACTCACTACTGAATGGATTTCATAACACGTGTTCAGTTCTTCAGCTCGACTGTATTTGAAAATAAAAACATGTGTGAGGCTGTGATCCAGTCAAATATGTCTGGGGTTTTCTGCTTTGTAATCAACGCTAAACATTTCTGAAGGCTGTTGGCTTTGACTTGCCAATCCTTTACTGCTTATTTGAGCAAGCTTAGTTTGGACGGACAGAACCGGCTTCTGATTAATCGTGCACTTACTGAGGTATTATTTCCAGTCGATTCTCCAAAAAAATGCATTTTTGAAAACATTTAACATGTTGGAGTTATATGTAGAAAATATGCAAGGGCGGTCGAGAGCGACACTAACCTACAGTACACTTCAGGAACATATTAAGTGTCAGCTCCAAGACGCTGCACCACATTACGATTAAAGGGATAGTTCACCCAAAAATGAAAAATCTGTCATCATTTACTCACTCTCATGCATGTTATTACAAACCTGTATACATTTTGTTCTGATGAACACAAAGGGAGATATTTTGAGGAATGTTTGTAGCCAAACCGATCAGAGGCCCCATTGACTTCCATAGTATTCTTTTTTCCTACTGTGGAATAGGGCCTCTGATCGGTTTGGCTACAAACATTCCTCACAATATCTTCCTTCGAGTAAATCAGAATACAGAGTAAGTTATTTTTGGGTGAACTATCCCTTTAACACGGATGAAATCCACCACCCATTACATCCTCTAGGGGGCTGCTGGGACCCGTGCTGTGCGACTGTGAATGTTTTTTCCACAGTGTGATAACATGCTGTTTTTCCCATTATGGGGTATGTAAACACCTGTCTTTGAAAACACACCCCATCCCAAACAAACAAACAAACAAACGTGAGCGTGGTGCGGTGCATAAGCATGCGTACGCATGCATGTACAACTAAACACATACGCAGGAATCCCTGTAATTGTTTCTCTTATTTCGTAAACACACACACACAAATGCCCTCGACTAATTCTCTCCACCTAACACACAAAAGAGTTGCTCTCAGGTTTCTACCTCGGCGTAATAAGGACAGAGTTCGTCAGCGGACATCAAACAGAAAGTGATGGTAATGCCGTGCACTCTACAGCTAAGTGTATCAGACATCCCACTCACTCCGACCCGCCCTCTTTGTCTTTTTTAACACCATTAGCAAAGTGCATGGTAATAGCGTTATAGGACCGCCCCGGTCCGCAGGAGAGGGATTGGGTGACGGACTCTCATCCACTCGGCCGCTCTCATCTCGCCCGGCCTCTTTTAAAAGGGCTTGATGTATTCTTTTCTTTCTTTTTGGTAAGTACGGGGCCATTTTCTCCAGCGTCGCCGCATTCGGTCAAACATCTCGCACAGAATCCTTCCCTCTAAAAGCACTAAACAGCATTTTCTCGATTTCTCCTAAGAGAAGAAAAGATCTTCAACACGCCGTGATTGCCCACAGATGAACCCGTGACTCACTATTTCGGTCAGTGTTGAAGACTTTCTGAACAACAGGAAAAAAGATATGGAGGAAATATACCTAAAAACAAGATCTTACTATAAAGTATGGTACAGGAGATGTGTCTATATTTGCTTTATAAAGACCACATGCATTGATTTTCCACACAAGCTTTCTTGTCAGGGTGTTCGTCACTCTGTGAATGTAACCTTATGCTCTCCACAGATGCGCATAAAGATCTTCTGGTTAAGTTAAGTGTGTTATACTCAAAACCAGTGAAACCCAATAAACACTTTTTATATAGGCCTGCACTACATGTGATGGATTGCGGGATCTATCCCAGATCAAGCTGTAATGCACACTGTTACTCTGGAATAGCATATAACTTTAAATCCATGTTTTTGCATACTTTGAGTTCCTATTTAATCCCTAGTCTGATTTATTGATTTATCAGTTTCTATGCAAGCGTGTAGATGCATTTACTGAATGAATCCCACTGGGCGCAGCTGTTAACAGGCGACATTTCAGACTTTTTTAAGATGTCAAATAAATCTTTGGTGTCCCGAGAGTACATATTTGAAGTTTCAGCTCAAAATATCATATAGATAATTTATTATAACATTGCCACTTTGTAGGTGCGAGCAAAAATGTGCCGTTTTGGGGTGTGTCCTTTAAAATGCAAATGAGTTGATCTCTGCACTAAATGGCAATGTCCTGGTTGGATAGTGCAGATTAAGGGGTGGTATTATCCCCTTCTGACATCACAGGGGGAGCCAAATTTCAATGACTTATTTTTACATGCTTGCAGAGAATGGTTTACCAAAACTAAGTTATTGGGTTGATCTTTTTCACATTTTCTAGGTTGATAGAAGCACTGGGGACCCAATTATAGCACAAAAGTCAGATTTTCATGATATGTCCCCTTTAAGTGATGGACATTTGTTAAACTTTGATGAAGCTCCTTTGTTTGATTCCTGAAAAATCTGCCAAATGTGTGTCTGCATCCCAGGTTTTTCTTTTCCCATTTTCTACATTTTGGATCAGCAGAGAAAAAAGCTAACGGATGCCCAGACCCTGCTGCATTTCCTGTGGGCATGTGGGCACATCAAGCTGGGAGGTGGAGTGAAATCCATATCCATATCCAAACGCTCTTACAACTTTTTCGTAGTAATTACAGGCGGATCATTTTTGAGATACCATCAGCGCTACGCATCAAAACCCACGTGTTTATTTTACCTCCACCCCCTTATACCAATGCCACACCCCCAAACTCAGACCACACCTCCTGTTATGACTAAAAACCATCCCCTGACCATATATGGGTGTGAGCGCAACGGGTCGGTCTCTTAGCTCAGGTGGAGGTCCGCCAGCTCCGCCCGCAACCTGAGCCTTGTAATGACAAGAGCCAAGACAAAGCAGGCAGTGTAGTCACCATCCAGCTCCCAGGCAAGACTCCCAGATGTGAGATAAAAGATACAAGCATAGAGACAAAGTTATCTGCAGCCTGCATCAGCCGGCGGGGGAAATGGAAACCAAAGCCTATTGAGTAGACTGGATCAGTGTGTCTAAAACACCCACAGGAGAAGAAGACAGTGGCGGTGGGGTGCACCCCCCTGGGTGGAGAGGTCCAAAACACAAGTAATCCAAGCCACGACTACCGCCCATTCCCAGGGTCTCCTTCCTTTGCACCCCCACAACCACCCTGACAGGTCCTGCTAGTGTTTTCTTTTCCAAACACTCGTCCATAGTGATGAGATGACAGAGTCGGCCAGGAGATACGTCTGTTGTCACAGGACTCATCTTCATGTTCTTACCCTTTCATGTAGTGGCCATGCATTAGCCGTGTTTTTCTTTGTGAAAGGTGGCAGGTTGAGAATAGATCCCTGCGGAGTCGCATTGGTTTCTGTTTGCGGTCAGATCCCAGTGCGCGACCTTTTCATGCTAAGTAATGAAGTGAGATCAGAGGTCTATCGTATCACGTATCGGCAAAATTACAAGCCTACGAAGGATATCTAAACTATTTAAAGACATTTCATTAAGAAAATCTCATATTATTTTACACAACGCAGAAGCGCTGAAAAGTGCTAAGGCAGAGGTAATGAATTTTTCATGACCTCCTACTGTACACATTTACATATACATTTATGTTCCTTAGCAGATGCTTTTACATCAAACTGTGCGCAAATGATGACAATGGCAATGTATATGAGTCCAAGTTAGGACTACAACTGTATAGATTCCTACATATGGGGTGGATGTATTTAGGAGGGTTTAGTAGTAGGTTAAAATTATGACAGCCTGAAGGTAGTGGGCAAGTCAATGGTGTCAACATAAAAACTATCTTGAGATCTGCTCTTGTGTGCACTAGCTGCCAATACCCGGTAAGTTGTAGCACAAGATAATTTCCTGAGGTTAAAAAAACAAATCGAGCAGGAAGGTTTTAGATGGCTTCTAAGGGACTTGTGTAGCAGATGCTGGACAGCAGGAAAGAGGTTGCGGCAGTCTAGCCGTGAAACAATTAAAGCCTGGAGAATTATCTCAGAAACCATCCAGGAGATGATAAAGATTAAATAAAACCAATTAGCCGTGTAGCATTTTGCCCATTCGAATACAATTTCAACACAGACACAAAAAAAACCAAACTTGTTGGCTCCTAAGACAAAATGCTACATTTTCTAATTTGTTAAATTGCTTTGGATAAACACACACACACACACACATGTTGGCATATGTGGTTTACGGGGACAATTCCTTGGACTCAATATATTTTATACTGTACCAACTGTATATTCTATTCCCATAACCTACCCCAGTCCCTAACCCCAATGTCACAAAAACCTGTTGTCTTTAATCTATGAAAAACTACCTTTTAGTTTACAGGGACATTTTTTGTGTTCCCGTTATTCATGTTTATAGCATAGTAAATATGTCATTATACACAGATATATAAATACATATATTTGCCTCAAGCACAAGCTATTATTTTGATGGTTAGTATGTAAGGAATAACGTACAGACGGTTATCGCAAAATAAATCCTGATAGGATGATCAGGACCCCCGACACTTATTAAAGGACAAGTTTGGTATTTTACACTTAAAGCCTTGTTTTCAGATTGTTTATGATGAAATAGAACGGTTTTGACCGAAACTTCGACATATGCGGGTGCCCCGAGAATTTTCGGGTGCCTGTTGCTTCACCTCCCCCCTCTACAATGTGTGCATAGGTGCACTGGAACAATCGTTCCCAAAATGCATTAAACTTTTGTTTACAAAGACCTGAAACTCACCGAGTGGTCAGGGGTGTTCACTGATATGCTTACACAAAAATCGCTGCATTCCAACAGGTTTTATTGTAGTTTTTGTCCAACTCCATTGACTTGTATTAGATGTGCTGTGAGGTACGTATTACTTCGCGCCGGGAACTTTGTTTGCATTCTTGCAATTGGCAAAGGTGGATTAGCGCCACCACCTGGGCTGGAGTGTCTATTACTCAAGCTCTCAACGGAAGAATATACGGGTGTGAGGCGTTTGGATAAATAGGTCCACAAGTTTACAACGAATGCTAAATCACCTGTTGGAAAGCATCTTTTGCAGCGATTTTTGTGTGAGCATATCAGTGAACATACCCTGACCACTCGGTGAGTTTCACGTCTTTGTAAACGAAAGTTTAATGCATTTTAGAAAGAATTGTACCAGTGCATTGTAGAGGTGGGAGGTGAAACAACAAACACCCAAAAATTCTCGGGGCAGCCGCATATGTCGAAATTTCGGTCAAAACCGTTCTGTTTCATCGTGAACAATCTGAAAGCAGGGCTTTGAGTGTAAAATACCGAACTTGTCCTTTAAGGTGCATTCAGACTAGCAGCAACTAGCAGTAGCACAGCGACGCAATCTCATTGATTTCAATGGAAGCTTGGCGACTGCCGGATACATGAGCGACAGTAACCTTTGGCGACTGAATGGGGCGAGTCCAGTTGCATGACAAAGTTGAGAAATGTTTAACTTTATGCAAATTATGAGCAACATTCGGGAGCTATAAATATTTATTTGCAATGGTCGTTACTGAAAAGCTAGTTATTTTCGTTTGTAACGTTTTAAATATTTATGTTTCTTTTAAAATCAGGCCTTCAGAAGTCTTATATTAACCCCCTGTGAGCCGTGTGGATTACTTATGTGAAAGTTGAAGCACCATTTATTACCATTATAAAGCTTGGAACAGCCAGGATATTTTCTAATATATCTCAGATCGTGTTCGCCTGAAAAAGATCATTACTGTTTATATATCGAGGATGGCTTATGGGTTAATAAGTTAAGGTGACATTTTCATTTTTGGGTGAACTATCCCTTTAAGGCGCCACTGTGGAGACAATTGTGTAGCCTAGTACTACCTTTTCTCAGTGGAAACACATGAAAGAAGGCCAGCACTGTGTGGAAAAGGGGTTAAAGAGGACATAAAAAGAGCCGAGGACTTCTGTCAAAAGCATGCGACTATCAAGTACCTCTACTTGCTCGCTCTGACTTCCATTGTTTGGCCTCACAATACTGGTCTGTAACGGTTTTGAAATCAAAGGTGTGCCAGGATCAAAGCAGAACTTGTGGGCCATTTTAAGCAGGCAGTGAAGTAAACTGACACTGAGGGAGTAGATGAATTTGGAAGGGAGGGATATAAATGTACTTTTAACTTCGAGTCTGGATCAAATCCACTGGATGTCCATTCATTTTTTCTCATCAGCAGCTATCAAATTACCATTACATTAAGAGTATCCCTGTTTGCCATCAGGTTGGTCCACATTAAATACATTTCATCTCTAAACCAAACTTTTCACTCTTATCACTGGAGCAGCTGTCAGCTGTTATTGGTTAAGCCGAGTTAGAGAGGATTGGATGTCAGGGAAATCAAGACAGCCAGATCTGCTCCAGTGTTACTACAGCTCAATGCTGCATGAAACCCAACCACAAAGTCGCACAGTGTCCAGATCTAGTCCAACATTTTCTGAACTTCTCTTGAACCGTGTTTGGTGGAGCGATGACATGTAACCGCAATGCACTTTACGGTTTGAACACGACACTGTCATGTGGTATCATACAGTATCGAATCCAACTAGAATGCATCAACATCCATCGCTTTCAAAACAAAAGCTACGTATTAAAACATTAGCTATGTAAAATAAATGAACCTGTAAATTATTCCTCCACGACCGACTAACAAGATTTTGTTTTAGTGACTCCTATCTAAAGCGGATATGAGCTGCTAGTTGTGGCCCAAAGCTACAACTGAAAACAAGCAGGGGAAGTCGCTCGCTACGGACAAATCTCTCTTTCAGAAGCCTGTGGTAGTCAGCCAAGCTGGGGGGAACGAATCCATCAGAGAGCCAGACGGCAACCAGGCTGACGGATCGATGAGGGCTGTGACCTCCAGCTCTGCAGCCTGTGAAGCTGGTTGAGAAAGTGACAGCTGAGATTTACCCATCGATTCGAGATGACAGAAGTAAGGCGCACGCGGATGAACGAAAGAAAGGAAGCGATACGTTTAGCCTCTATGGTAGTCGAGCCTCCTTTGTGAATTTCAGCTTCTGTGGTAATCGTAGCGAGGTGATCCCAGTGGCCGGCCAGGGGTCTGGGGTCAGGAACGCTGAGGAGCATAATTTCCCTGCCGTGTGGTTATTAGAGAGCGGTTGTAATTCCCAGAGCTCCACGGTTTTCCCCTGGCGTCAACAGCTAACAACAAATTAATGACAAGGGCTGAGGTCCTTCAGCCGCTCGACACCAGGTCTTGAATAAAAACATTTTTCCAAAGCTAAGTGTGTAACCTCACCCTGAAGTAGCCTATGTCCCAGAGGAATGGGAGGGGAGAAGTTTGTGTGCATTGTTTCGGTGCTCTTTACTCTGTAGGAATTACGTATAATTCAGCTTACTGCCTGCTTTCTGTGAATGATAATGCCATGTTTTAATAACGTCTTATATACTTGCACATCAAATAACTTCTATTAGATATTAAGTTTCACTCAACTGGATTTGTTCAGCTGCTCAAACGATCTACTTCCACTTACATTAAAATACATCCTGATTTCAAAGGTAAAAGTTCATTCTCAGTTTTGATAACCCTTGAATAAGTTGTGCAGTAACTCTACAGACAACGTTCATGTGACTCGTGCTTCATCCCTAAAGCGTTTTTACTCGAGTGCTGCTCAGCTGCCGCCCCTCCAGTGATCTTTCAGGCTGGCCCTTGTTTGGCCGGAGCCCCGCAATTGTAAAAGGTTGGGACTGGGTGTCCGCAACAGAAAGCTGGAGCGGGACTGAAATGTGCGTTAATTGAGCCAGCAGCATCCAAACCCTCCATCTGTCCATTTTCTCATCTCTAAGGAAACGTCATTCTGAGCTCAGTGCAAGCTGCTCTTGGCTGCAAAATACTCAATAATAATGGGGAGGTACAGCAGTCCACCAGCACAAAGAAACTTGATGTGTTTGTTGAGCGAGCATTGTAAATTTGATTTTTAAACACTTTTTAATTACAAGCAACTTATAAATTCTTGGAAGTCTGTTACAACGCCTCCTAACTATGCTTTGAGCAACTGCATGTGTGGTTTCTACATCTGCTGTCTTGCATTGAGTAGCCCCGTCCACTTTGAAATCTAATACATTGTAAAAAGTGAAAAGTTGGACTTTAATGCTGCATTCAGACCATCCGCGGTAGAGGCCTCATGCGCGAATGATTTCAATGTTAAGTCAATGTAAAGACACATTGATGTGCGTCTGGAGGTCTCTCGGTGCAAATGAGGCATTTAGCATGTCGCGGTAGACGCAATTCCGCCTCATTCGCACGTCTAGTTCGCGTTGCCACGGGAAATGTGCAAGTTGAAATATGTGTACTTTGGAGGAAAAACGCACCAGGTTAACCAATCAGGAGCTAGTAGTGACGTGATTACAGGACTCGTCACGCCAAGGCATGCGCAGAAGGAATCCCTGTGGAGCCAGAGGCGGAGCCGCAAGATCAAATTTCCGCCCAAACGCTCGCACGCCAAATTCAACCATGCCAATCATAACGACACGTTTCTTCACAGCGTTTTTGTATTCAATTCATATTCAATTAAAATTCGTATCAATCTATGAAACTTCAAGCAAAGGTAAGAAAACATATAAAGACCTATGGCAAAAATGGAATAGTGATATTAACCGAATGCTCTCGGCACGTATACACTTAATCTCGGCCTCGGGTCATTCAGAAATACTGGTTTGTTGGCAGAATCTGTTATATGCCACAACGATTTTTCAGCAAAGTCCTCTTAAGTGCATGGAAGAAGAATCGGATGAACGATGGCATGCAAATGTCAAGATGCAGAGGTTTATTTTGCCCAGTTAAATTGAGGTTTAAAGAATATATTAGGCAGTGTCGCCCGGTGACTTCTCTTCCGGTGGGCACGAATTCAAAATATGTGTCCGGAGTGTCGTGTGTTGCTTGTCACGTCAAAATATGTGTTTGTTGCTTCATGTGAACCATGTGCATCACGTGTTTTGTCAAAATACGTGCCTGCTGCCCACACGTTGAAAGGGTTTCTGATAAAAGAGACGCTTTACAAAATACTCACAAGATACTAATTAAACACTAAACTCTTTTGAAGCTTATGCAGCAGACACATATTTTGACATTACGCATGATGCACATAGGTTCACATGACGTGCCGAAAACATATTTTGGCATGAAAAAAAAGCAAATTTACAAATAACTAGTAAGATGCACTTAGAGCGTTTTGCATCTGAACTCTTCATACATGCGTAATAAATCAAATGTTTCTTAAAAATGTTTTTATTTAAAAACTAATTATACCGTTTGTCTAAGACTGCGCCTGTATGTGTTACCTTGCTTTGATATGACAGTATAGTGTGAAAACCCCAGATCGCTTAAGCAAAAACACTGTGAGTAGTGTGTTGGAAGGGGAAATCCCATAGCGCAGAGTGACATCTTGCTCTGTCCAGGTTTACAGCTCTTTAAAGCGTCCAGCAGAAAGCATGTCTTTGAGTCTCAGCGGTCATTAAGCCAACTGTAGGGCTAATTGTGCATGGTGTTGTGTGTCATCAGTGCATGCAGAGAGCCTGCTGCCCATCGTGTGCTTTCCAAGAATATGTCTCAATCTGCCGGGCAGAAGAGACAATTTTAGCACCACAACAAACCAGAAAATGTGTCTATGGAAAAATGCGACACTAACTACTTCCAAGAAAAATACATGCATGCATAATCGCGACTCTGATTATGACCTTTAACCAACTGCGCATGAGAACTGTTTTGTGGCACCGCTCGTGTTGTTCACGAGCAAAGCAAATACAAAAAACCCTTTTACTTCAGCAAAGTGGTACCCCAAATTTAAAGTGACAAGCTGTCACAATATGTAGAATTTTAAGAGTGCAATATAACCTCAAGAGGCATTGTGGGATATTAAAAAGCGCTATTACTAGCCAGACAGCAGTATGAAAATGTCAAAACCGCTAATACAGGATGAACACAAGTTCTCCGGTTATGGGCACCCATACACGTCTGTTCGGCTGGATATGCAGAAAATAAATAACACACACAGGTAGACACTCATTTCTGAAACAGGGACGCCTTTTTGTCCTTTTTAGTCTCTGCGTGAATCGCGACCCCACGGAAAGATCTGGAAATAGGCATTCGCTCTGGGGAGACAGGCACCAGCTTAGCAGAACCCTAATATTATCTCTCACATTATCCTCCCCCCCTCAGACAATAAGGGTGGTAAGGAAAGCAAGGAGAAAAGGAGAAAAACGTTACTTTGTGAATCTTTTGCATGGAGCAAATCAGAGGTGAGAAAAGATCTGATCGCACCACCTCAAAAACATCTCTGTCCTCGCGCGCCACTCAAGGACAAACACCTGCCGCCACGGGCCCTTTAAACCCCAAGCCCATGGTTTTATTGGAGGGTGCTGAGAGAGGCCATGCGATGGGCATCTAATGGTGAATCAGCGCTGTTCTCAAACAGGTACAGCTGAGGGGTTGATGACCTCAGCAAAGTTTTCCACCAACAATCTCACTGTTTGTGGATGCGGCGCGCAGGTGCAGGTTATCAGATCTCGGTTTTATTACATGATTCTGCTTCAGACCTTCATGACTGGGTTCTCTAAAGCAGTGCTTCTCTACTGAGGGGTTGTGACCCAAAAATAGGTCACAGGTATATTCACGTACGTACTGTAAGGTCATGGAAAGCAGGGGGAAGACCATGACACTGAATTAGTTATTAAAAAGCCCAACTATATAATTAAAAGTCATAAACAAAAGGTCCATACTGTTTTATGTGCTATGTGAATTTACTAATGCAATCCCATGGCAATTTGTACACATTTTACGAGATGGATAATACGTATTCATTCGTCTGACCACACTCGTACGTGACCTTGGAGTTTTATCATTGTTTTTTTACTTTATACGTTAGACCAGGGGGTTTCAAATGGGGTCCAGGGACCCCCAGAAGGTTCCAAGGAAATTTTAAGAGAAAAAGACAAAGTAAAAATTGTGAAATGTCTATGTGTAGCCAATTAATTAAGCTTGTTAACCAACGCAATCTCTTGGTAAACTTGATAAATTGCTCAAATAATGTGACCTTGACGTTTTTATTATTGTTTTTAACGATAATCGTACGGTTAGACCAGAGGTTTTCAAACTGTGCTCCGTCCCTGGAAAAGTTCAAGAGATGAAGACAGAGCGAAAATTGTGAAAACGGCGAATTCACTGATTTGCGTGAGTAGATTTCATACAAAGTCAATGCTAAGACGCGAATAGACGCGATGTGAATAGAGGCAGTGCGAATTGCGCAAATTGGGCGAAGCGAGTGCCGTGAAAACACGCGTTACTGCCTCAAACAAGTCTTCGCGCAAGTTTAAATCCCGCGAGTAATCTACAACGAGGAATGTGGTGCTTTGCGTTTGGAGTCAGTGGCCAAAAATGGTGTCCAACTCTGAACAATTGACATATTTGCAAAGGTGCATTAAAAAAAATGTATGCAAAAAAAATGTATGCATGTATGTTTGGAGTATAAACTGAACCTCAGCTTTGAGAAGTATTTAAAGAGGCTCGGCAAAAAATTGACACAACAAAGTATATAAAGACGTAGCCCAGGACAATTACTTCAAAATACTACTACAACAAATGATAAATAAATATAAATAACAGATCAAGCTTTAGTCCTGTTATATTTTTTATTAAATGGGAACTTTCATCTGTGCATTTTTTTGTGTATATATATATATACCGTTTCATCGGACGCACGTGCGGTGACACAATACGCGTCTGGTCCAAAACTTTACTTCCGGTTTCAGTTTGACTATTTCCTAAACTGAACACTTGAACAAATACCTCGTCGAAGATAACAAATGTTTTGGTTTCCTATGTAATCTACATGTTGTTGTTTTTTTTGCTTGTTATATAAATAAACTACGTTTAAAGTACTTTGTTGTATTTATTTTTTAGCTGAGTTTACCGGAAGTTACGTGTTGACCACGGACGCCACTTGTTTATGTTGTTACTGCTGAAACCGTCAATATATTTTAAAAAAATCTGAAATACGGTTCGGTTTGCGTTTTTTACAATAAATACATTAAAAGTGAAGTGTTTTGTCCATGTTATACCATACACATATATTTTGATGGTTTAATCTAACTTTGGGGGGCATTACAAGCAAAAATTTTGCAAATTTCCTCTCAGACATCACTTTTGGTCACAAATCTATCCAGTAAAAAATTGAAATACGGTCAAATTAATAGATTTCAGTATTTGACCATCTATTTTAATACAGGTTTGGGTCCCCGCAGTTGATGTCTAAAGGACAATTTGAAAGCACAGCTCAAAGGTTTCTTTATTGACAAACCAAACAGAATCATTTGCTAAATTTTGTAATGGCTGCACACAGCTGCCACTACTGTGATTAAAGCAGATTTTCACTAACCAGTTTAATCTGTGTTAGCTGATACTAGTCTCTCCATTCTAATATTATAGTGGCTTTGATTTTAAAGGATTTAAACCCCACTATTCTGGCAACATTCATCTACATCCAAAGCCAATGATGGTAAGCCACAAAGTAATACCAAAGTTCCTTTTGTATATGAATAACAATGAGTCCATTCTTCCTTTGAGCTGTTAAGTGATAGAAATTATGAGCTGAAGTGAAAGATGAAGAATGCTTTACATGAATGAGACTTTAACATGAGGTGTCCGGCTGTGGTGACAGTGAACATCTGAGACACTGTGCGCGCGCCTCAATGAGGTTTGGCAGGAAAGGTAGACTGTACGGCCCTGTAATGAGACAGGGATGAAAGCAGTGGTGGGGGAGATTACAGATGAGCATCGTATCGATTTTTAATTGACTGAGGAAAGTTGTGGAGGCGGTGGAGGGCAGGCCGGTGTGCGGATTATGAAATTAGCTTCAGCTGTCAATCACAGTAAGAGTAGTGGGTGGGGAGTGGCTATATTGTAATAATAATAAAAACTAGTAACTGTTTAAGGTCCAGATCGACTGGTCAAAATATGTACCTCAGGGGCAGTACTCTTTAAAAGGTCCTAATATGTACCTTTTAGGTACAGAAATGTATACCAATATGTACCTTTGAGATACTAATGTTTGAATTTTTAGGTGCAAGGCTGTACTTTTTGAAATAGTAGAGCTCCAATGACAGCTAGGGTACATATTTTGACCATTTCGGTTGATGGTGTGGACTGGTGGGTACAACAGCTGTGAGCAAATACAATACCCACCCACCTTGTGCAGACAACACAGATAAATGGCAAATGTAGGGTCATTAAATGAGCTTGATTTGTCAATGTAGGCGTTGCAAGAATTTTAGACTCTAAAAATGGGTCACACAGCACACAATGTACTATTAGATGATTTCTCTGGGTCACACACGTCCTTATCCTGCCACAACATCCACACACTTCTATTTCCTTCTTGTTACAAACACACATACTCTCTCTTTCTCTCTCTCTCTCTCTCGTGAGGATACATCCTCTTTTTTCTTCCACTGCCCTTCTCTATTTGCATCTTCTCCTTCACAACCCTGTCTCTCGTCCTCTCTCTCTCTCTTTCTCGTTTCTCTCTCATCAGTATCCTGGGGGAAAGAGCAAAAGCCTTTGATCTGGTCTTGCTTTTTTCAGAGGTTGAGAAGTCTTGAAATGGGAAGTGCTCTCCAATTAGCTCGGGTTAAATATTTCAGAGACTACACAGCAATTTTTTCCCTTTTTTCCTCCGATATGGAGAGACTCTACTCTCCTTTACTCGGTCTGTAATGCAAACCTCTGCTTCAGGCTTCATGACAAATATATTGTATTCTATAGGCTTTGAAAAGGCCTGTGGTTAAGGAATCCAGTTTTGGATTGATAGGACGTCCATTTCACACAATTCCTGTTGTGGGTATACCGCTCATCTCACCACATTATGATTGTTGACTTAAGATTTGGGAAGCATACAGGACAGGAATAGTGATTAATTCAAAGAGACAATAGTCTGGCTGGAAAGTTACATTCACGTCCAACTAGATTACTAGTGAATGTTTTGATGATGGACTTCAGACATCAAATAGCGAAATTCCGCAGAAATCATGCGATGCTCACAGCTGGAGCGAGACGCCTCTGACCCTCCTGTCAGGGACGGACAAAAAGCTGGGGAGAGGAACACAGGAGAGGAGGATCAACGGTCAAAGAGGTCAAAGTGACCTACCCTTTCCAGTCTACTAAAACATTGGAGTTCAGACCCTACCCCCCTCTCTCCGACTGTGTGACCGGGGTACGAAATGACAAAACATCAATCACGTATTGAACACACGGGCTCATATCTGTCATGGACCTGTCACAACTAGAGACTCTTGAAAAATGATGTAACTGAATTAAAACATGAAGCAAATGGTTAGTAATAGGGGATGCTTAACCTTAACCAGAAGATATTGATTGTCAGTATCAGGATGTCAAACTAGGTTATGCTATAAGAATGGTCCTTTTAACAACAAGTTACCAAAATTTGAGATGTCTGAATAGTTTAGAAAAACTTTGAAGCATGATAACAAAAAAATACAATTTAAATAGAAAAAAATATATTGATTTTAATAAATAAGCTTAGATTATGTAGATAGGCTTGGGGCACAGCTAAACATTACACCTTTGGTATGCAGTCAAAAAAAAAAAAAAAAATTTCTAACTATTAATGAATCTAAATTTGTAATACATACATCTGAAGCATGCAGTTTATGACATTTTATAAAATACATAACTTTATCATAAATTCTGTCATCTGTCATTAAACTTACAGATACCAACCAATTTAATAAGTTTGATTTAATTCAAATTTCAAGTTTGAAATTGTTTCATGTCATGAATCTTCATTAGTGGGCATGGGAAGGGATGCACCCTACATAAAAGCAGGACACACTCCAAAACGTTTGAGAACCACTGTGTAAGATAATGGTTTATCTAATAGTTATCACAAATTTTTTTTCATTTTTTATTTGTGCTTCTAATGCTTTAAAAAATGAATTGGATAGCAAAGTGTATCATACTCGGAGTGCGCATACAATGTCAATCTCTTAATAAAATAACAATAAACTAAACAAAAAATGTGTGACCCCCAGCCCATAAGTAGACAGCACTGTTCAAGCTCAAAGCTCCATCTGTGGATTTCAGCATTTACAATAAACACTCTGTGTGCTTAAGTCCCAGATGAGCAGTATGGTAATACGGCACCATTCACACATTCACTCCGCTCACCTCCCGTCTGACGTTATGCATCCAAAACATTACAGCCTTCCAACGAAAAACTACAACAACTCACACAAATACAATATGCATGAATCCAAATAACAGAGTGATTTTCTCCTAACGTGCCTTTACGCTTCCTAATGAAATCCTGGGGAATTACGGATAAGCACCTAAATTATTAAATTTTCTCAAACTGTTGCTCGTGCATTATTATTTTTTTTTATAATTCCATTTGAAGTGTGTTAATGAGGTTGGCGAGCCTCGGCCCTTTTTTCCGCGTGGAATAGAAAAGGAAGGTGAAAATAATGTAATGCCAAATTAGCCAGTAAATGGAGAAGAGAAACTGTGACCACAGGGACTTGGTTGGGCTTACTGGCCTGTGTTTCAATTAAAAACGCATATGTGTACAAACGTGTCTGTGCATTTAAACCCTTGCCAATGCAATGAATAAATCTAAACGTTTCTACCTATTCAAAAGCTTGGTATAAAGTGAAACATATCCTATAGGTTACCCTGGACCACAAAACCAGTCAACCAGGGTCAATTTTTTGAAATTGAGATTTATACATCAATATACATATATATCTCCATTGATGTATGGTTTGTTAGGATAGGACAATATTTGGCAGATATACAACTATCTGAAAATCTGGAATCTGAGGGTACAAAAAAATCTAAATATTGAGAAAATCGCCTTTAAAGTCGCCCAAATAAAGATTTACAAATTTAACTAAATATTTTCATGGAACATTTCACAATGATTTTTGGCATAAACAAAAAATCAGTAATTTGTATCAATTTATTGTTGACTATTGCTACAAATAAACCGGTGCGACTTAAAGGGACACTCAACTTTTTTGAAAATATGCTAATTTTTCAGCTCCCCTAGAGTTAAACATTTGATTTTTACCATTTTGTCCAAAAAGTTTCGATATTTTTCCTATTAAAAACTTGACTCTTCTGTACATCGTTTCTAGGCAGATATGGCTGCTGTAACATGCCTGCCGCAGGCGTAGTGATATTATGCACTGCCCGAAAATAGTCCCCTTGGTTACTTTTAATAGCAGGGGACTATTTTCTGGCACTGCATAATATCAAAAATCAAGAGGAGCTGGAAAATTAGCATATTTTCAAAATGAGTGGAGTGTCCCTTTAAGACTGGTTTTGTGGTCCAGGGTCACATATAGTGTAGCACCATTTTAACACATAGGTTATGAAAACTGCTTATAACTAGTAGGGATGCACCAATATATCGGCTTATAATCGGTGTTGGCGGTTATAGCATTTTTTCCAACTTGCAGTTTATATGCTCTGCACTTCTAGGATTTCATGACATAATCATTTGAAACAAAGAGTAAACATCAAAACGGTATATATTGGTATTAGTAGATGTTTTTCTAAGTACTATAAAAATATAATATATATATAAAGTATAAGGGTGTCACGAAATTAAACGAAATTAAGTCACAACTTCGAACTTCAAATTAAAAAATGGGATCGTCGATGCTGCCACGCCCCCATGTCACGTCCGGTCGGCTTGCCAAGCGAGGGAAAAAACTAATTTAGTTTATGTTTAGACTTCGGAGAGATGCGAGAGCGCGTGCACGTGAGACGCGCTGGATTTATTTCAGATGCTAGGAGTCCAAGACGCGCGCATTAAGTGCATGTGCGTGCAAGAAAGAATCCTCTCTCTACAAGTTCTCGCGTAAAGTGAAGCCCACAAACCCCCATGCGAGTTGTGCAATGTGCATCTTAATGTGAAACTATAGTAATAATAATAAATAATGGCATATAATTTTTGTCTTTCAAAACAATATGTAAAAACTAGGGATGCACCGATATGAAAATTTTGGCCGATACCGATAACTCTTTATATTTGGGGGCCGATGGCCGATAACCTATTATATATATATATATATATATATATATATGCCGATAAATATTCATATTAATTTCACAATTAAAAACTCCCAGACCGTGGACATCTTGTCTTTGCGCTAGACTAGCATACTCTTCCTAAGCCCGCAACATGTGTCATCTTCGTGCTCACAGAAAGCACCAATCAAAACTCAACATGGCCAGCAATGAGCAAGTGAAGTGGTTCAACAAACCAAAATAATCCATATTTATCGGCTTTCATTTATCGGCCTAATTTTGCTATCAGACCGATAACCGATAATATTAAAAATAAGCAGTTATCGACCGACATATCGTTATCGTTATATCGTGCATCCCTAACAACAATCGAGAATCGAATCGAACCGTGGCCCTAGAATCGAAAAAAAAAATGAAATCAAATCGAGGATTTGGAGAATCGTGACACCCCTAATAAAGTAATAAATAAATATCGGTATTGGCATAGAAACTGTCGAACCTTCACAGAGGTATCTCTCAAGCTTGTTACAGAGACGTTCTTCGAAGAAATCTTTATAAATAAAATAGGAGGTATAATTTCTTTAGTAAGCGATTTATCAATAATGCGAGAGAGAGAGAGAGAGAGAGAGAGAGAGAGAGAGAGAGAGAGAGAGAAAGAGAGAAAAAGAGATTGATTCAAAAGGTAAAAAAGAAGTAGGGAGTGACCATGGAGTGAAGCTATGCTGACCAATTGAGCAGGTTTGATCCTGTTGAAGTGCATCTCTTGGTTAATGGCTGTATTGATTGGTCTCAGTGCTGCTCTAATGAGTTGCTGTTTCTAAAGGAGGCAATGGGCTGAATTGAGTGGCCGCTCTACACATCTGCTTCACCCAGACTTTCTATTCACAGCAGAGCCAAATACAAGTGACTGTCTTCCTCAAACCATCATCACACTTCTGAACACATCTCACAAACACACATGTAGTACTGTACAAACACCCATGCCACGTTCATTGTAATCGTGTACCTTTAAAAAGGTCCCCCAAAGATCCAAATCCTATTATGCACGCTATGCACTCTGTAGTGAGTTTACTCAAATTTAAACAAATATTTAATATGAAACACTGAGGTACTTGCTATGATTAAAGCTTTGCTGCCTTTAATCCATGCTTGTTATAGCTTAAAAGCCAAATCTATGCTTGTTACCAATAAATAACATTTAGCAGATGTACACATTTTTATTTAACATTCTTCCTCATGAATAAAATCGGAATAAAAGTAATTGATGACTCATCATGTGGGTCAATATCACAATAAAGTGCCTTTGAGACTGCAACCCCCACCCCCCAAAAATCAGAGATTTTCCATTTAAGTTCATATGTTTTGTATTAAGGATACCTTAGGCTGTTAGAAATGCATATTGGTCACTTTTTATAAATTAACTACTGCAAGTAGACACTATACAAACAAACCTATAAAATATGTCCTCCACGTTATGCAAATTCAGTGCAAATTTCAATGTCAGGGTGGACATTTTTAGCTAAAGTTAGCATTTAATGAACACATGATGTAGCTGCTATAGCTAAGAAGTTCACCGTTTAAGCTGACTGTGCACTGTTTAAAATACATATTTTGATTTTCTGCTAAGTTTTATGTTCATTATTATTTCACAATCACAGGGTGGACATTTTAACTTGACAACATGCAACTACAAATGATACAAAATATGATAAAATTAGGAAAAATAAGTGTAGAAAACTACTGTGTGTGAATTATGTTTTCACCTCCACTGAATAAAGACCAAATGGGAGACGGGATGTCACTAACTACATCAGTTTGTTTCTTAAAGGGGCGTTTCCCCGAAAATGACAACAGCAATTTCAGGGACACGTTCAAAATGCTTGATATATTATGAAAACTGAATATAAATTATAAAAATGACTTGTTTTATCAAATAACTTGTTTAGGACAATTAGAAAAATCTAAAAGTTTTTTAATTTTATGTAATTTATTCACTTTTTACACTCACTACAGTTGAGCTGAGCACTGTCTGGTACATGCCAAAATCGAACACATCCAATCAAAGAAAATGGTATAAATGAGAAAACATATTTCAAGAGACTTATCATTATACTTGTGTGTGTAAATGTTTGGTCATTTATAATAAAACTTCATTATAGAATTTCATTATTTTGGATTATATTCATGATGAGTGAGTAATTCTGATGAAGACAGCAAAAGGCACTTTATAATGATATTGACTCATGTCCTAAAGAGTTTTTATCCAATCAAATGCACCCTTAATTTCACATGTTACCAAGTAGTAGGAAAAACAACATTTTAATTATCTCATGATTTACACACCCTCAATCCATCCAGGAAACATATTTTCATAATTTTTCAGACAAACATATATATATATATATATATATATATATATATATATTTAGAAAATACAGCGCAGAGAGCAAAACAACAATGCCAGTCACAAGTTAAACCAATGATTTTAAAAGAAAATGGCGAAGGATTTCGACATAAGAGGATATTGATTTATCCCTATAGATAAAACAACTCACAACTGGATTCTCACTGGATAATATGCATTGGCCTCTAACGGAAGCTAGTTATTTTCATTTGTAAAGTTCGAAATATGGATATTTCTCTTACAAAATCACACCGATTACCCTCAGAAGGCCTTTATTTATCCCCCCTGGAGCCATGTGGATTACTTCTGTGAAGGATGAATACACATTCTTTCGACTTGAAGGAAGTGGACCCGATTTTCAATCGTTATAAAGCTTGGAAGAGATAGAACATTTTCTAGAATTACTGAAAATGTGTTCGTCTGAAAGATGATGGATGACTCAAGGGCGAGTAAATCATGGGGTAATTTTCTTTTTTTGACGAACTATCACGAAAAAAAATCAAGTGGCATCAGTTTCATTGGATCGAGTCCCTGTCAGTATGAACACCCCTACTGAAGTCTCTCATTGAAAATCAGAAATTTTGCACTGTAATGAAAAAAATCATGCCAAAGATACAGTTAAGTACAATGCTGCTCACCACTAGAATGCAGAGTCTAACAAAAAAAAAAAAAAAACAAGAATCTCAATGGGTGATATCAAACACAAGAATTGCCATTGACCCAGCAGACATATAAACAACTCCATGAATCTGACGCAAGGAAGCATTTGCCCAAAGCTACTATTGCTTCCCAACTCTTCCTGTTTATTGGTGGTGAGAATAAGGACTATTTAATGTTGGCCACATCAGCAAACAATTTACTTTTCTTGGTTGTTCCTGGAGGGCAAGAGAGGGTAAACAACAGAGGACCAAGAAACTAGCCTGTAAATTTACAAACCATATATGCAGTCTAAAAAAAAAGAAAAGGTAGCAACTAACACACTTATGTGGCAGACCAAGTCATTTAATTCTAATTTCCAAAGGTGTTTTAACACAAAAACATGAATCTCTAAGCAATAAGCAGTCGGGTTTGCTTTTAAACTGCAATTTTAAAGCTAGTGGCTTCTGACTTCTAAACATAACTGACCTAAGATACTTGAGTTTCTCTGTCAAACCCTATTTCAGTTTGACAGCCTAACCATCAACTGGCCAACACTGACAGCTGGCCGATAAAATGAAATGTATGTGCAGAGACGGGCATGCGACTCAGGGGTCAATCTTCTCAGAGACACAGCGGATGGAGAAACGCCGGTGCTGATTTCTTCATGGCAGAAGCGGCTCAGAAAGGCTTTACATGCATTTAGGAGGTGAAAAGTAATGCGGGCGTGAGGGTCTGAGCTAGGGGGTCCATTACGTACCGTTTTCCCCATGAAGGGTACGCCTAACAGCATCTCCAGCGGAATTAGCGTGGATCAATTTTCCCACGTGTCAGGTTTCGCTCTGAAGATGTTCTCTTATGGCAGATGGTCCGCAGTTTATCACTTCAATTAGCTCTCATGCACAGAGCTGGCACTGGGAAGGGGTATCGGAAGCACTCAGCGGAGTTACCGGCTTTCCAAAGTCCAGCTTTACCGAAAGACCTGCTAAACTCTATCTCTCCCACCTGTGGCTCTGGGCCACATCTTGAATCGCATTTCCACCAACTACCACACGAATTAAAGCATTAGGCTTTCACTACTGTTTCAAATCAGGAGATTAAAATGGCCAGGAATTTGAAATATAACCACCAGGATGGACTTTAATAGTTTTGGATGATGGATTGGTTCCGCTAATGGCCAAGGGATCCCTGTTTCACATAAACAGATTATTTCATTAAGGGCTTTAATTGGTAATAGATTGTATTGATCAAGGCTTTTGTTTTTTGGCCGGCGTGCCTACGACTTTCCTTCTCTCCCCATTGGCCGAAGCTGTCAGGATGACGCCGCGAGGAGCTTTTTACCTGCGTGAGATGATTGGTTCAGCCTTCACATCTCATTTGACTAATGTGACACCCTGGGTTGTCAGGCACCGTGCGCTCACGCTTTTTTGGAGAGCTGCCAACCATTTCTTCCACATT
Organism: Misgurnus anguillicaudatus; assembly: GCF_027580225.2. Taxonomy (NCBI): domain Eukaryota; kingdom Metazoa; phylum Chordata; class Actinopteri; order Cypriniformes; family Cobitidae; genus Misgurnus; species Misgurnus anguillicaudatus. Next base: position 13,412,897 of record NC_073350.2, read on the forward strand.
TGCAATTCAAGACTGTCACGAAATTAAATTCGTCCTGTTCCTCTGCGCGGAGAGGAATGTGGGAGTATTCAATGCCATCATCGCTTTTGGAAGGCTTTTCCAGATTTCATTTCACTCTTCTGTCAGTGAAATGCTCAGTTAATGTCACATGCACATTCATTTTAGGATGGTATAACGTATCACCCACAAAACTTTAGAAACTAACAGTACGTTGAACAAGAGGAAATGAAAATGTAAAAATGTGGTCCTTGCACATGCACAAGTCACCACAGCAATGCTAAGATGCAATGTGTGGTTTCAAATGTGTTGCTATGTGGTTTCTAAGGTGTACCGAGTGGCCTTTAGTGCATTGTTAATATCATTACCTCATTTTTGACAGAGGTGGCGTTTAGTGGCTTTTGCATTTGAGCTCTTCATATCATGGACAAACCCAACCTCATATCTGATCCAACCATGGGTTGAAACAACCAAGCATAGGTTAATTTACACCAAAAGTTATGCTACTTACACACCAAACGATGGGCATTGCAAAAAAAACAAGTTTGAGGCGAATAGAGCGTGTTTTCGTGGCAAACGCTCCACTCATATTGCGTCATTCGCATTGCCCCAGGCGAGGACGCGTCTGATCGCATTTTTGCATGTAATCTACTCGCGCAAATCATTGAACTCGCATCTGGTGTGAACCCACAGTTAAGTTTGTCCATGTTTTACCCAACCATGAGTCTAAACACTAAACATAATAGACATATATCGTATAGTATCGCATATAGTATCGCATGACCAAGAGATTTATTCAATGCTTCTCAGATGCCAACTCCCAAGTTTATAATATAGTGATATTTTCCTTTGGTAAAAAACTACAAATACATAGGGAATGAGAAAATGTATAACACTAGTCAACATCAGGGTACGCTTTTTAAATGAATTAAACAAAAAACATGATCTAAGAGCAGTCTGGGTGAATGTCATCTGGCCAATCTGTATGGAAGACAGCTTTCAAGGTTGCACACCGCCCCCCTCTCCCCGCCCCTCTTCTATCTTTCTATAATTGATCATGTATTCCTGGGCAGGATCTTCTCTAGTGTCTGAGTGCCAGTGGGTAAATGTGGATCAAACATAGAGATCTATTGAGGTCTCTACCAGCGGCACCCGCCAACTGCCACTGTCACAGGCCACCGAGAACACCCGCTACACCTCGTCGTGAAATTTAAAAATAAATCCATTCATTTCCACATCAAAGCCAGCGCTGTCGTCTGTCCTCACTAGCAGAGCTTGGCAGGTTGAAGTTGCCTCTTGGCAAGGTACTCGAGGTTCGCTTCTCCTGTTGGCTTTCACTCAAGGACAGGTAAACCTCTGCTCTTGTTTGTTTAAAAAATTATTTGCGATTGACATTTTAGATGCGCAATGGGACTTCTTTGTAAGTGGAGTCAAAACTTGCTGACCTTTCAAACTTTGCTAATTAGGTCTTTGGTGTTGCTGTATAATTAGTAGTTAGGACCTGCAGAATATTATAAAGAGATGAGGGTGGGCTCTTTTGAGATGGTAAGTAAACAATTAGCAACCAACCAAAAGATCCCAGCAACCACCTACCATCCAGATCATCCCACCAGAACTCAGAACGATTTTTGCATGGTCAAGCACCATCCTTTGGGAAGATCTAGCGCATCTATGTTAGACCACCAGTTGCTGAAAGATCATTCCCCATCGTTAACTTGAGTACTGACAGCTTGCTGCGCTGAAAACCCAAATGTGGACAGCTGTGATCATGTATTAATTCCCAGGAAACCTTTGGATTGTTGATCCCTGAGGCTCTACACTGCCACGATCTATCAGTTCCAAATTCACTGAGGACCTGCTGTGACCCACAGGACCCGATAGTAAAAGAGAGAGGTGAGAATGTAACTAACATACACAAATACAAATCTGTCATGCTATGGAGCAAACATTTATCTGGAACGCACAAACCTTCTAAAACAGTAGTAAGGCTCGTGCAAACATCTGGAAAAGGCGAAAGCTGTCGACACTTACTGGGCTTGTGTGCATGTTTTTTTATTTAGGAAATTGTGGACAAATTCATAAAGTTGCATTAAGTGAAAACCAAGCTAAAGTTATTTCATAATCTTAAGAACATTCATTTAAAATATAATCTTATCTTTAATATTGACTGAGTAAGGTCATTGATATGAGTGACTGATATCAAATTTGATTCTTCAAATCTCGAAATTTTTGTAGACTATCAGCCAGGATTTTAGAGACAGATCTATGCACCTTATTCACAAAACTCTTTAGCTTTATTGGCCCGGTGCAAATATTATATCATGTTATTATATGCTTAAATTATATTTTGTTCATATAAAACTGTGAAAGATTTATTTGCATCCTCCTCAACCTTCTGGCCCACAAGATGGAAAAATGTGATGTGCAAATTACGTTCAGCATGGATTTTATGGGCGATTTGCGCCTTAACCTGATTTGCATAACTCCTTTAGTGAATTGGGCGTTAAGCAATGCAGACAGTGTGTATAAATAAACAGCGCTAAAAGTGGGCGCACATTTTTATAAACTCCCCCCATGTGGCTGTGTGTTTTGTAGAAGAGTGAAGCATGCACGTTCTTGTGTGAACTTATGGGAGGCGCTGCATTGCCGGCATGTGTGTGAAAAACCCCACTACGTGGCAGCAGGGACTGTGGTTAGCCATGTGCAGAGAGCCCCTGATGGCAGAATGGGGTGGTATATCCGTGACTGGCATGTCCTTTGCGAGAGGCTGGAAGGAGGAACCCAGGAGGAGAGTTTGGGCCCGTAACAGGACGGACTGACTGATGTGGCGGGGGGTGGCGAAGCGTTGGTGGATGGCATCTTTGGTGGGTATCCAAGAGTGGCACACCTATCAAGGCAAGTAGGAGGTGGCCGGCACCACATCCGACAATCCTGCGGTTCAACCGCCTATCAAGGCGAAGCAGGTGTACATGTCACGGAGGCTGCCTGTGATTGGACGATCCCAGCATGGGCTCGAAAAAAGAGTGCGCGTGTACGCGGGGAGGAAAGGAAATCTGTCAGAACGCTGCACGGCTCACTCACTTTCTCTCGAGCTGTCACCTCAAATCTGGATCTGTCATACCTGTTTACACACTTGACACCTTATTACTGGGCAGCAATCGAAGCCTCTGAGTGCATCTCTGCTGGTTTAAAATCGCACTTCCTCATTCATCTCAGAGTTATCGACTAAACATTGAGAATGATACTCTAACACGTTTGCTTGATAGTCTGCTTGGGAAATCAAATGAAAGTAGCTTTCCTGCTTTTTGGCACGTGTTGTATAACTGAAAGAGTCTAGAAATAAAAAGGATCCGTTCTAATACAACCGGGACCTCTGATCTCAGCTTGTTTCTATCATACTGAAACATGAATAATGTTGTCTCAGTAAAAAGCTATCTATCTGAGAAACACATGCATCTAATGGAATACAGGCCCTGATGTCATAATGCTTTTACTTTGACACTGACAACACTAAGAACTTCATCAGATCTTATAACACAAACATTATGCATATAATGAATCAAACAGAAAACATAAATACTCCCCATGTCATATGAAAGTGTTTAATCTCCTTTAAGATTCTGTTTCAAACTCTAGTGCGCTCGCACAAAGTATAGGCAAGTGTAATAGTTAAGCTTTTAAAATCAATTATACTCAGATAAGAAGAAAACTACATAGGACTTACAAATATTGGTCTATTTTGTCAATACTTTTCATTTATAAATCAAATATACACTCTTAAAATGAAATATGTTTAAAGGCGAGTACATGATTTTTGAAAAAACGATTTGGAAAAGGAAGTCGGGCCGAGTACCAAAACACACTTGTAGCCAATCAGCAGCAAGGGGCGTGTCTACTAAACAACATCGTTGCCTGGGTTGCGAATGTGGGGGGCGGGTCTTTTAGTAATTATAGTTTTAAACAAAATTGCAGAAGACCTTAATTAACCGCTTGGAGTTGTGTGGAATTCTTCTGTAAAGGATGGATGCACTTTTTTGGGCTTTAAAGGCGCTCTAAGCGAATTTGTGAGCGTAGCTAACTCCTCCACCTCCCCCGTGCTTTTATGAACGCGCCCAATCCTTCCCCACCCCCAAATCCTTCTTGTCGTTTATTGGCTGGAACACTTTGTTATCCTTTCTGGTGGTAGGTTTGGCCATTTTGTTTTTATTGCAGTTTGTAGAGCCTGGGCTGTCTACAGAGATCGCGTTTTTTTACAGTTTGATCAGCGGACAGGCAGCAAGCAGATAGTGAGGAGATGTTTGCTGTATGTAACAAAAAATGTTTTATGTTCTAAAACGTGTGAATTCGCTTAGAGCAGCTTTAAAGTCAGAAATTCCGTAATCCGTTTTCTACACTGCAAAAAAAAGACCTTCTTACTTAGTATTTTTTGTCTTGTTTTCAGTAGAAATATCTACAATTTCTTAAATTGAGATGTATTTTCTTGATGAGCAAAACGACAGAAGAAAATAAGTTTAGTTTTTAGCCCAAAAATATCAAATTTAAGTGATTTTGTGCATAAAACAAGCATCCACAATCTGCACAATGGGGTAAGCAAAACATCTTGAACATTTTCTTAAACACTAAATTCAAGAAAAATCAATTTTGCTTGTTTATTTAATCACTTAAATTTGATATTTTTGATCTAAAAACTAGACTTATTTTATTGGATCATTTTGCTTATCAAGAAAAAGCATCTTACTTTAAGAATTTTTAGATATTTTTACTGAAAACAAGACAAAAATACTAAGACATTTTTTCTTGAAAATATTTTTTTTGCAGTGCAGTCAACAAAATAATATTTGTTAGCTGGATGATTATGCTTTTTTTCATTCAGTGAACACAAAATAACGAATTCACGATCTTCAACAAAACAAGTTACTTAATTATCTTTGTTGAAAGAACATTTTGAAGTTGGATTTTTTAAATTGTATAAAATTAAAGTGAATTTGTGCAAGCAAAAATATCTGCCAATGTGGTGAGAAAATTTAGCTTGAATTAGGTGTTTAAGAAAAAAGAAATCTTATTTCAAGATTTTTTTCTCACCCCATTGGCAGATATTTTTGCTTGTTTTAAGCACAAATTCACTTAAATTGTATGTTTTTTGTCAAAAACTAGACTTATTTTCTCAGGTCATTTTGCTCATAAAGAAAATACATCTTAATTTAAGATTTTTTTTATATTTCTACTGAAAACAAGACAAAAATACTAAGAAAGTAATTTTTTGGAATGTATTGTTTTAAGCTTGGAAAAGCAAGGACATTTACTAAAATAACTTTAAATATGTTCATCTGAAAGATGATGGACATGTATCCTGGTTTGCTTGTGGATGAGTAAATCATGGGGTAATTTTGATATGCCATGGAAGAACCATTTCTTGCGTACCTTTATATAATCTAAACAACCCTTTTCACTACAAACAACCTTTTCTTTACGGAACAATTCAGCCAAAAAATGGTTGCTAGCTACCTTGTAAAATAAGCTTCTTGTCATCTATGTTACACAACTGTGTAACCACAACTGTGCATTATCAGGACATTTAAATATTTATGAGCAGCTGTATAATGTCAGTCTTTACACTTCTGAGTTGGGTTTTAATCTAATATGCTACTAAAGCCCGCAGGTCTGTATGTGTGTGTGCATCGAGACACATTTGGCAAGAGACAGAGTTGATCACTCTGGAGTGTTTGTGGACAGAACGTGTGAGCTCATGACAGGAAGCACCTTGCGGGTAGCTGTGACTGACAGTACAGGTCACCCTATGTCTGGATCAATCACAGTTTGTGGAGCAGACAGGGAGGGGTGGGACCCAGGGGAAGAGGGCGGGGTGCTTCACTCCCCCAATCCGAGGGTCTGTCTGTGGGACCGTGGGCCCAGGATGAGGCCGTTGCCTGCTGCTCGTCAGCTCATGGGCAAAACACGGGCAAGTCGGCAGACATTACCGCCAGTCAGCTCACATTAGCGACCTCTCTTCCCTGAGTAGCTGCAAATATTGGATGTGGTTTTATATGCAACAATAATCTGCAATAGAAAGTCAAATTTTCAAAAACGCTGTAAATTTCATGTCATGCGACTGGTATAGCAAAAGGGGAGAGGCATCATGCTAACCAGTAAGAAAAAAAAATAAACCAGTAAATGAAAGACACAAGGCCTACATGTCTTCCTGGAAATTTTCCGAAGTGCTGAGGGAAGCATGGTAGACGAGCGATAAACCAACCACAAAACGTGGGTGCCAAAATCCTGCAAGCGATACCCCAACCCAGACACATTTTGGAAAGGTGGGGGCCCTCATGCATTACTTGTTCATCAATTTCCATTTCATTAAAAGGGTTTATGAAAATGCTCTAATCTTCGAGGAACACACAAAAAGCTCAGAGGTTCGTAGCCCCAGTTTTTTTCTTCCCCAATTTGGGGAGGGCGCATCGTTTTTGTCAAAAAAAAGCTGTTGTATTCAGTAATGGACGCTGTTCCACAGGTAAAGAGTTTCCATTAGGCATCAAAATAATTGAACTAAACCTTACCGATGCCTTTCATGCAAAGCCTGTTTTGCGTAATAAGGCAGGATGTATTCTGCTTTAATATCCGCCTGTCTCTAATGCTTTAGACTCATGCAGGCTAAAACCATTGTTCACCCGTGGCCAATTAGTAAAACATCAGGTGTCCGTGGAGTCTTGATCCCCATCCTAGTTTTGTTGCCTCCAGAGACGGACACCGGCGCATACGTAGGGTCCCAACATGGTACAGGCCGGCTGTTCAAACATCTCAGCATACATCAGAGCTTCAATCCAACAATGCACCACAGGTCCATCACCCTGCGATCTATCTGAAGACGTTACCCAGGGGTCTCATAAAGAGAGAGACGTTTGAGAAACAAGATCCCTTGTTGCAAACTGTTCCACCCCCTCTCTGCTCGCTACAATGTCACAATAACACAAATGGATACATTACAATAATTAGCGGTGTGTCTCATCACCACACCTGTCTCTGGTGGGTAGAGAGTGTGTGTTTGTTTGCTGTGTGTGTTTATGCCTCCATGTTTATAAGTGTGGGTGTATCTGAATGACACAGCACAAAGCGAAATCAAATCAACTGGCACGGTTCATGAGATGTATATGAAAATAACATGCACACAAATTAAAGTCAATATCGAATGGCCATAATGGAGGGTAATTTCAGTTGGAGGTGGAACGCGAGGAGCCCTGAATAATGAACGTTACATAAACAGCTAAAATTACCTGCGAAGCAATTCGGCCACCCAGCAACAACCCGACGCCCCTCTGATGGTGATTCACTTCGATGGAAAATAAATATTACAATTTCCCATTACTGTAAATGAAGTAAACATTAGAAAACAGCTCCGACCATGAAGTTAATCACCAAAGGTCATGATGTAATGAAAAGATGTCTCATTGAGTGATCGCCTGTGCACAGTGGCCAAAAATCTGCTATTCTTAAAAAAAAAAAATCAACATATCAGGGAAAATCATCATTGTTGTTTTTTTTCCTGCATTATGCAATATAAACTTGTATTTAATAATAATAAACATGTTTGTCACACACACAGACATTGGTTTACCTAATACAAAGTGTACATTTAAACCTAAAGTCTGATGGCTAGACGATGTCAACCTGTTGCCTGGTTGAGCTGTTGTTCCAAAAGCTCAAACTGCATTTTATTATAAAGCTGAGAGAATCACACAACAGAACAGGCTCTGTTGTGCAATCCGTGCTTTGTCCCTGTACCACCTGTATCTGCTGTACACACATCATCCATCCTCTGCTGCAGCTCCATCCAACAGGACACACATGGGATGTGGGACACTGGCACCGAGACACCAATATGGTGCTCTGTTCTCCATCCATGCAGTCTGTTAGTGTATTAGTCACAATATTATTATTAAACAGTTCACTGTTATATTATAATCCACTCTTTTATACTTAGTTCTATTCTGTTCTGCCCATCCATTGCATTTTATCCTATTCTTGTCACATAATTTTTATTCTATTCTATTCTATGTCTATTTTATGTCTATTCTATTCTATGTCTATTCTATTATTCAGCAAAAATCAGCAAAACCAACATCTCTACATTTTTAAATTTGGAAAAATATTACATTTAAATTTTAAGTAGATTGTGGTCCCTTGTCTAGCAATGTGTGTTTATATCTTAACTAGGTCGTCAAAAAAAAATAATAATAATAATAATAATTGCTGCACAAAAAGCCGTCAAGTGCATCTCGGAGAATAGCGCGGACGGCTTCACACTGTGAGCGTGCACGCACGACACACGGCCAAAATGGTCCGTCACTCTCTGGAGGATAGCCAGTTGATAAAACGCGTGTCTGTGAGAACTGTAAGTGGACTTTGGGTTTATTTAATTTGATCCAGAAACATTTTTAGTTATGCTGGTTAAAAGTCTCCTCACATCCTGATAGCGATCACTATGTTAAATTGTTTAAATATATTTGTAGAAATTTATATCATCTGTGAAAGGCGTAGGACCAAAAAATGTTCAACCAATCCTAGATCTCGGTCCGAACGTACGTTTCCTTTTTTGTCCCTCATCGGTAAGTGTAATTTGAATGCCACTGCGCAGCCTGTTCATGCAGACACCATACGTAATCGGCGGGTTCACGTGCGCTCACCTCCCGTCTGTAAACAGAGGGAGAATGGCAAAATTTCTGCTGAACTGACAACCTGCACAGGAGCCACAAAACGGAAGACATCTTTTAAAACAACAACAGCAAAAACTGCCTGGATCAGCAAAGAGCAAAAACACAAATTAATATCTGTAACTTTATTGCTTTACCACACAATGCAAACAGCTGCAGGAGGCAAAGGGTCTGAAAGGGTCGTTGCACTGTTTATTTTGGTAAGTTAGGTATGTTTGTATTGAGATGGATTCAGATATTCTACTTTGATGAAACATTGTGTTTCTTATGAAATTTGTGTTCATTTACGGATTAGCGTAACGATATAGTTACTACTTCTACACAACCGAAAGTGTGCTTTAAGTAATTATGTAAACCAGTTGTTTATGTTGGTTATTTTGGTAATGTTATTCACTTTGTACTGCAAAGTTTTCTCACTGGTGAATGAGACATGAGATGTGACCGTCTGATCTGTGTGTGTTCATGTGTTTTGAAAGAGGCGTGACTTTGGAAGGCGATTTGAATGGAGGGTGGGATCATGATTTCATTGCTAGTCGGCTACCGTTAGCATTTTTCAAAATTAGATACCATACCTTTAAGCCTGTTATTGTATTAGTCTATAGTTCTTGCTAATTTAAAGCAAGTTAGCTGGTGATTTTGTTGTTTGAGCAACCTGCTGGCTAGGTTGCACGTTGATTCGATATAATTGTTGAGCGCACTTGCTCACGTTATTTATGTGCATTATTTAAATGATACAATAGTTACACTCCTTTAAGATAATGTAATTAATAGTGGGAAATAATCAGTTTTTACAATCTTCGCACTATCTATCATCGTTCCCAGATGTTCTACAACATCTGCTTCAGTTTGTGTTTATTAACCCTTTAGTTTCACTTCATCACGCAGCTATTCCCATTAGAGGTATCTGTTAAAAAAACATTTAATTAATTAATAATCTTGTATGTGTTCATTTTCTGTCATAGTTTCTTCAAAATTAAGTTTCATTTGAGTGTTTTAAATAAAACCAAACGAAGGTTCCAGTGCAGTGCTGGAAGGATTTGGTGATTGAAAACCCCCTAAAATGGCAGACTATCTGATCAGTGCCCTGACTACTGAACAAGGGCCCTAATTGAGATCCAGCCTTTGTCAATTCTATGTCTATGTCCATGACTATTTTATTCTATTCTGTTCTGTTCTGTTCTATTCTATTCTATTCTATTCTATTCTATTCTTGTCTATGTCTATGTCTATGTCTATTCTATTCTATATTGTCAGTTCTTGTTTACAGTATATGTTAAGCCAATAATGTACCAGTCTTTTCACATCACTGACAAAAGGTCTTACAGCAAAATAAATTATGAATCTGAATGTGCATTCAGATCACCGTCACACACTGTTCGTCGTAAATAATTGGTAAAACTTACTGGGGTGGTACATATTTATGCTATTCAAATCCCCATTCAAACAAAGCTCACGTCCTCACATGCAGTTACACTGCATCTAAAATTGGATCATACAAAGCACACTTATAGCATTTATTTACTCTTTATCTTATGTAAGGCCTCTGTGATGAATTACACAAACAGAGCACCACGCCGCTCCTCATATCTCACCTACAGGACGCGGTTAAAATTCCACACGTGAACTTCCTCTACAGAGCGAATCATTGGATCGCTGAGACAAAATTAGGCCAGTATGTTAGGCCTGATCTTCATTCCCCTCCGTACATGAGAATGAAGAAAAAAGCATTTGAAAAAGAATGACTGGAGCCCAGGGCAATCGTGGCAGAATGGAAAAAACATACAGCCACCCCGTACACACTCCGCACGCAAACATACACACACATTTCAGGAGACTGACAGGCTCCTTTGCTCGATTCTGTTTGTGTGAGCTCTCTCGCGCCACGCTTCTCCATGAGCAGCAGATGAAAGAGCAGGATGCTCCAGCGCGAGCCTCCCACGGGCCTCCCGAAAACGTCAATACGCTCCCTCAACACATCTAAAGCAAGATGTACACACATACACATGCAGTCTTACACACAAACAAGAGGGTGAGATCTCCAGCAACCACATACCACAAACATGAGACATTTTCATAAGCTTTTTCCATAAACATCTGATCGTGCACAATCATTCCAAGGGGGAGAACATTGTAGTACAGTTTTTTGGTTAATTCACTTCAGATTTACATGTTTTGGGGGTTTGCATGAGAATGTCAGCAAGAAAAATGAAAACAGCCATCTGTTGAGACTGGATGACTGTGACAACACAAATCCAGGGTATATGAAGAATTAATGTTCAAAATGAGGTTTCCCAGGGTATTAAAATTACAGTAGTCATTATTTCTCAAAATTTAGTAGCTGACCTGGACAACAGTGTTCTGCAGTTCAGCAGTGTGAAGAACTATTTTTATTAAAAAAATGAATTTGTCAGCAAAAAAGTGTATGTTATACACTGTAAAAAGTGAAAAGTTGGATCAACTTTAAAAAATATTTAAATTGGTAACACCCAAAATTACCTAACATAAAATGTTAAGTTACCAATAGAAATGGATCATTTTAAATTTTTACAGTGCAATTATTAAAATATTTTTTTAAGTTGATCCATCTTTTCACTTTTTACAGTGTATAACATTATTATGATTTGCAATTAATACTTTTTGGCCAGATCACCCCTGAAAAATAGATTTTTAATCTCAGAGAGTCCATCTGGTTAAATAAAGGTTAAATAAAAATTTTTATTATTTACTTGTATTATTAAAATAAAATAAAATAAAATAAAATAAAATAAACAGGGCTAGGAAAAGATTAATCGCGATTAATCGCATACAAAATAAGAGTGTGTGCTGTGTGTAATTATTATGTATATATAAATACATATTTTAGAAATATATATATATATATATATATATATATATATATATAATTGGTATATTTTTATATATTATATATACATTAAAAAAATGTATATACAAATCGGACATGAATATATGTATGTGTGTGTGTGTATGTGTGTGTGTGTGTGTGTGTGTGTGATCATTTTCAATTTTTACATTATATTTAATTATTTACTTGTATTAATAAAATAAAATAAAATAAAATAAAATAAAATAAAATAAAATAAAATAAAATAAAATAAAATAAAATAAAATAAAATAAAATAAAATAAGAATATACACAGATCAATATTTATGTGCTCATTGGGGTCATTTTTCTTTCATTATTTTAAGGATGCAATGAATTTAATTTAATTATTTTGGGCAAGGTAAGGCCTAGGAGTAGCAATGTATCATTTGCAAGGTAGCAAGAGGCCAAAAATTTGGTATGTAGTCAAACCTATTGTCTATCAGCTCAAAATCTGACGCTGACAAATCTCAATGTGCATTCAAGTTTAGACTATGAAGCTCATAGCGGCCATGTAGAGGGAGGCAGATCTAGTGATCTGGTGATACTGGTGTGTAATGAGTCTGTCTAATGAGATGATGCTGTCTTCCTGGCCCTCTCTGAAGAGAACTCCCATCTGCCCGCTGGAGACTCGACTCCCGCAGGCCTTGTATCTGGCGTTTCCTCAAGTGGATGGTGACACATTGCCTCCTGCCATCTGCCCTGTGTGCCATTCCTTCTCCACACCTTCACACCAAACATGTGTGTATGTGCGTGTGTGAGGGGTTCTTGATATGTAGGTTATTAAAGCCAAACGCTCACCACACGACAGACGCTTGTCGCCCTGCTCACGCCCTGCACAAGACTCTGGTGAATTCATTAAACAGTTGCCTCTGCAGTGTGCGCAAAAACCTGCGCCTTATTGAGGAACCGCGGGCAGAAGGGTCAATCTAAGATCTGATTAGCTTGGTATGCACTTCTTATAGAAAGTACATTTAAAAGTCGGAGTCCTACACCGTCAGAAAGCTGGAAACGGTGCACCACCTTTGGACCTAAAGAGTTCATATTAGTACCTCAGAAGTTCATATTGGTGCCAAATGTATACATATCTATACCTAATGGTATGGTTCATATTAGGACCTCTAAAAAGGTATTGCCCTAATGGCAGCTGAGATACATATTTTGACAATTTTTTCTGACAGTGTTTCAGTTATTCAGAAAGGTTATAGGCATTGATGCAAAGGCAGCTGCATGCATGATTAGTTTTATCTAAAAGATTCTCTCAACAGTACCCAGGATCCTTCTCAAGGCCACTGTGACATTCAGCCCTTTCATTGTAAAAACAAGTGGATCTTATCTGACTCGGAGGGACTCACCACGACAACTAAGATAATATATAACGTATATTAACTGCTGCTGAAAGAGGGTTTTCTTTACATGAATCAAGCTTTAGCGTTGCACCGAAGACCACATGAAGAGAGCCCTGCCGGCTGACCCTAGCACCATCTGTGATTTACAAGCTCCCACCAGACAAGAGGTCCTTCAGGGGGCCTGAAAGGGCCAGGACCTGCCTTTTGTGTGCCTGACAATTAATTATCCTACCGCTAATAATGTAGACTTACCTGCTGGGAGAAAGCCTCCTGCATGAAGGGGGGGCCTAAAAGAGGTCAGCAACATTTTAGACACCAAACAGGTGTCATGGCAACTGCCTTAAATCGCAAATTTAAAAACTAAACGAAACCAGCTTGCATTACAGCAACTTAAATTCCGCAACTGCTGACCTTCATAGCACGGTGTTCGCTCTGTGGTCCAAGCAACATAAGATTGAATTCACGATTAGTTTGTCCGATTTCACACATGGGATCTGAACTTGAGAAAACACTGCTTTACGCCAAGACTGGATAAAGAGTAAAATATTTAATTGGTACTGACGCGGGGACTGATGTGGATGCAAGCGGTGGTTGAGTAACTCTAGCGTGGGGCTTTAGGTTAAATTTAAACTCTTTCCGTTCTTTCTGCAACAGTTTTACCCAGACGCTCTCTCACCAAGGCCTCAGGTTTCATGAAGCATGCACTCTGCACAGCGGATACCACAATTGCTGAAAATTACATGCCTGTTTGATTTGGATGATTTGGAAGCTCTGAGGGGATGGTGGAGATGGCGGGTGCGGGCTAGGAGGTGCCGTTGAGGGGGAAACCGGAGCCATTAACCACAGCCAGATTTGAACAATTACAAGTCTCCATCAAAGACGTTGTTGTTGTGCTGCTGCGTAGCGCGAGCAAAATGGATGATTTACACTTCTTTCCTGTCACCTTATATCAGCTCACAATTAGGCCTCATCTAGGCACACGTTCTACAGATGCATACCCAAAACGCTCAAAACAATCAGTTCCCGAAGGAGATCAAAAACAGCCTTTTACAAAGATCCAGCCTCAAAACAGAAGTTGTGTTATTGACTAAAGGCATGTTTTCCATGGATGCTAATAACTGCTGGAGCTCTCGGCTGCCTTGAATGGAAATAAGAGGATCCATGACCATAAAACAAGTAACTGTGATGGATAGAGAAACAAATGTGTTCTTGTTTCAAACAAATTAGGTTTACTGCATCATTGCCAGGGTGTCCTCAAACTGCCTGTTGTAAATCCAAAAAACATCTACCTACAAGAACTCCCCCAATAAGAAAAAAAAATCACATATGAGATCTCTTTAATATCTCTATTTAATATTTCTTTGAATCTCATTGATGTCTACAAGAAAAGCAAACAGAACTTTTTTTGTGTGCCTCAGGGCCTGTTTACAAGAGAACGCTCGAGGGTGAAAGCGTAAAATTTTTTTATCGGATGTGCCTTTCGTTTACACGGCGACGGCGTTTTGGGGGCTTAAGAACGCAAAAAAAGTGAAACCACCCTCCAGAGTGGAAATCTTAAAAACGATCTATCGTTTCGTTCTCGTCTAAAGAGTAAAAACGCAAAAGTCTGCTCACTGTGGCTCTCGTCGCATACGCGTTTACGTCACATGTATGCGCCAGTTCAGGAAAATAACAACAAACAACATGTTGGATTATTTCCATAAGTTCAAACTTCAAGTTGCCAAAGCAGTTCTGATAAATATACAAGTCTTTCCAGCAGTTCACGAAATATTCACAGCTAGTATTACTGGCGCATTTATTACCTCAGTGAAACTGTTGATGCGCCAATTTGTCGGAGGCAAACCAGACGGCTTTGGACGAGACCTGGGAGAACCAGGAAGAAGGTTGTACGCAGGCATACGGACTTGGTGTTGTTGTGTGTCAGTGCTTCACATTGCCACCTAGCCACCTGGAGTGCATACTACATCAAATATCACACACTTTTGCATCACCATATGCACGCAGATTTCGAGATTTCCCCCTCTCGTATAAACGCGGAATAAAAAGTGATAACGCAACGCCACTTTTGCGGTTTCTTTTCAGATTGTTTCCATGTAAACGTAGCCTCAGATATTTCTCATAAAAAAAACTCACAAATATCTTCATTAGAGTTTCAAATAAAATCTCAACAATTTCACAAACTGAGCTCAGATTCATTGAAGATTCGATACAAACTCAAATATTTCTCGATGTTTACCCAAAACCAGATAATTTGACCTATACATTCTACGTTACCGCTCCAAACTCTGTATTTTAAGATGATAAATATTCAAGAATAAGTTGATACTGACAACTGAAAACTCCTTCAAATCTGGAGCAAAAACTCTGAGCATTAACATCTTCCTCTGGGTCAACTCCATAAAGACCAGAGATGTGAATATAAAGGTCATATCATCACGTATATTAAATATGCTCTCAAAATTCAAAACAAACACTGCATTGTTGGGATACCTATCAGGTCTATGTTACAAGTTTTCACAAAATTACTGGGAAACCAATGGTAAATATTTGGACTGCATCAATGTTATTCTGTCACACAGTTTGACAATTGCGAAAGCAAAGAAGATTTTAATTAGATGAAGAAACAAGCGGAACTGCCTAAGAAAACAACCAAAGAAGCACAACAGGGGTCTGATATCTTAATTTTAGACTCCAGTGGCTCTTTCACATGCAACCTGGGGTGTGGTAAAATAACTGTGCTTATTTCACTTAGCAAGTAACAAAGCCTGATACGAACATGAAACCCTCTTAGCCCTGTGCCCCTAATAATGCCTGACATAGCCACACAAACTCTGTCTCTCATTAAGTAGTGGAGCATTTCAACACAGTCAAATTAGTGGCCCTGCACCTCTGCTGTCAGTCTTTGTTTAACAATGTTTTGTGTTCACATTACACACAGACATGCAACTGAGAGACTCAATTAACGCAGTCAGAGAGCGCGGTCTAGTAACCACAACCCAAGAGAACTTGTGACCCTAACTCGGCTCTGTGCCATTCAGACCCCTGCAAGTCTCCTATCGAATAAAAATTTGTCTGAGCTACGTTGTCGCTGAGTTATCGCAGTTGTGCATCTGTGCCTCAATGGCCGCATCCATTCCCAAGATTCCCAGACATCTGCCAAAGGGGAG
Source organism: Misgurnus anguillicaudatus (assembly GCF_027580225.2). Classification (NCBI taxonomy): domain Eukaryota; kingdom Metazoa; phylum Chordata; class Actinopteri; order Cypriniformes; family Cobitidae; genus Misgurnus; species Misgurnus anguillicaudatus. The sequence continues at coordinate 13,428,999 of NC_073350.2, forward strand.
TCCCACAAGCTGTTTAACCCGACCTATAGCCGTGACCAATCGATTGCACGAAGTGGGTCCGGGCACCGCCTCTTCTTCCACTTGGGGGTGGAGTTAGGAAAGGGGGGTTTGGCAAGGAGGCAACTGCCTTTCAGCATCCCAGCAGGCAGCGAGGAAAGTCCTGGCTTAAACCTCATCCTGGCCTCCCACACCCTCGCCATTTCGTCTGAAAGCCTTCAGCATGGTTTACTTATGGAACGCCTCCCACCGGATCCCCCCTTTCTCCGGTCCATTTGTTTGCGTAAATAAATGAATGGCCAACAACAATCCATTCTCTTTAATTTTTCATCTGTGCTGGTGAATGATGAGGCAGGTTTGAATGGAGCGAAAGACCATAAAAAGATTTTTTAAGACCACCATTGGTTTGGAAGGTTTTGGAGTTTGGACTCCAAAGAGAGGTGCTCTCCCATTGAGTTCTTCGACCCATCTACAGCCAGCATATGTCAGCAATTCAGAAGCGGGGAAAATTGATCCAGTGAACAGAAAGAAGTAGGTTACGAAAATGTCACTTGGTTCTGATTTAGGGACATTTGACACCCAAAAGTAAACGCGTTTGACAAAGAAATGTGATTTGGCGAAAAATAAAACATTTCAGGTTTTTTTCTCTACAGGGAAAAAACGTGGAGCTTGGACGTAAAACACCCTAAAAAATTCAGCTTGCGTTATTGGTCGTGACATTTAATTACTTAAAAAGGTTCCACATGGGCCCTCTCTACTCCCCCATGCTGAATGTGACAAGCCATCGACATGCGTTCTTGGCTCGAATGCATCACCAGTCGTCACAGTCGAACACACAGAGACAAAAACAGTCCTCAGACATTTTACACCCGTCCGTTCTATACAGCTAGAAGGTAGATGTGAATATCTGAATTGCTTCATGGGTTCGAAAACTTTTTATTGGGTTGGGGGAAGGAGCAACCACAAAGAAATCAATACTCGCCTCTTTACCTCAAACTGTTCTGCAGCGGTGAAAAACAAATGTTAAAACTAAACTTCCTAATTTACGCAAAAGAAGAAATGTATAAAAGGCTTACAGAATGTCCTGAATAGAAGAGCGATGGCCCTGCCAACGCTCAGGTGCCTGATCAAACAAGACACTCAGTAAAGACTTGTCTATCAGTTCAGCTCAGCAGGTAATAAAAGTCACAGGTCAATGCCATTGATTTGTAACCCTCTGGCAGCTGAAATTCGATGCCTATAACACCTCTCAAGTGAATGTCACAGTGGAGTGTATTTACCAGACACCCAAATAAAAGAGACAAGGCAAGTTGTTTTAGCCTATTCACGGCAGTAAAAAGACACCTAATGACCAACCTGAAAGCCAGCGCAAGAAACACTGATTTTCTGACAATCTCCAAAGAAAAAGTTGGCCACAAATCAAATATGTTAAACTTAAGGACCTCAATGATGTTTCTTTTTCAAAACTACAGTTTGGATTTTAGGATTTGAAAATAGGCTTCGATCATTTTGCCTTGGACTTGAGGATTTGATGTTTCGATGAATTCCATCGGTACATGTTTGCTCACTCTCGGTCACTCATTTGGAATGTATGAATATTATATCCAAGAATGTGCACCGCAGAGCGAAAGGCTCTTAATGTTCTCAGAAAGCACAGCCTTTCTTCGTTGAGCAGGTAGATTAGCTGATCTGTATGTTAACTCTCAGGAAAAGCTCTTTAGAGATCTAGGACGTGGACCAAGGAAATTCGTCTGTGACCGGTTGAGCTCAGGTAAAACCTTGTCTATCAGTCCGCCTAGGAACAAATTCATGTTTATAAGGAGTGGCACAAAGAGACACAAGATCCTGGTATTAAGGTGCGTTTTGGTTGATCGAATTACAAGTGGACGAGAGAGACACATTCACGTTTACACCTGGTATTTTAATCCGTCTCTTTTGTCCACTTTCGACCGCTTCTGTCCTGATTAATTTAAGGGGATGGTCTGTGGAGACTGTGGGCGAGTCCCTCTTCTTTCATTGAAATGCGAGCGGGAGAAATTACGTGTTGAAATTGACGCAAACTAATATTAGGTCAGAGTCCACTGCTTGTGTTGTAAGTAAACATACTGCACAACGTTTTGTACATGTATATGTAGGAGCTTTTTCTTATATTTCAGATGAAAAAGGTTGGGCAACTTTTACGCCCTAGCAAAATAAAAAAATGAAAAGAGGCGGTAAGCAGCCGCTTCAGTTTTATCAATAAAAGCCTAAAGATCGCACTGAACACTGTGGGCTTGCGCTAGAAGTTATGTCCAATGGAAAAACATTGTGCTCAGTACATTACATTACATTAGATCAATAGGCAAAGAGTAGGCGGTCTCTTGAGTTTGTTCAAACACATTCGACCACATGCGCCCCATATACACCACAAAAGCAATCCGATCTAATGCGTTTTCGACTACCACTGAATGTGGTCGAAAGTGGATGAACTCAAAACCTGCATTTAGCGTCGTCCACTTGTGATCTGATCAACCAAAATGCATATTAGTACCAGGTGTAAACAGCCTCAATGAGTGCTTTTGTGGATGAATTTGCCAAAATTTGCTTGGATAGTCGCATCAAACCTTTAGAGATACAGGCAGAAACTTCTGATCAGATACAATTTTTGTTATCTTTCCATTTTTACTGTACAATTAGTCAAACTAGAGAGATTCTTACTGTTATACAAAATTACTCCAGACTTTTTTTAAATACTCTAAACCTGCTCTAAACTGAGGTAACAAAGAACCATGGCTGGTCACCTATCATGGACAACGTTTGCACCTTCCTTTTTAAGTGGTCCATTTTGGCAAAAATCTGGATGGACAAGACAACGGCGCATCTCAACATGGGTGGTTTTAACCTGTTCCCATGACTGTCTTTTCTTTATGTTCACGGGTGAAATTCACAGCGGGGAACCATTATATGAGAAAAAGTCTAAAAGGGGAAAATGGTTGCATAGTTGTGCCAGTTTTCCATGGGTAATTCAATCTCATCTGGGTTTAAGTGGGAGAAATCGGAGGCACGGAGAGAACTGCCCGTTCAGATGCACACCGCTCAACACATGCCGTGATCTTTATTACATTTCAGGCTCTGGGATGGAACTGTTTAACAGCATTGGGCTCTGGAAATAACATGGTTATGTTTTATTTTTCTGTATCCGTAGGTCATCCTGTTTCTTATAAAAGGGAACAAAGAATGTCTGTCGCCACTGCAGTAGGAAACATTGATCTACAGGCGATACAGAGATGACTAATTCTGCTGACTAGTCAGTATTGTTGTGGGCACCTTTCGGTGTTTCCAGTGCATAGCTCTTCCTCAAAACCGTGAAAAATTTGAATAAAGGGTCTGTGTTCAAACTGACCCCAATTGTGTAACACTATCTCTCTTTTTGCCTTTTTTATGGCACTTTTTTCTACCGAAATGTGAATGCGTGTAGCGGTCAGGTTACTTTTGAAGCGTCTTGAGGTACAGTGCTACGAGAGGGGGACGGAGAGAGGGAAAATTTGTTCTGCTTGAGCGCGTGTATGCTGTATTCACACAACCCCTGAGGTGGCTGCCTGTCAGTCCTGGATATGGAAGGAAAATCAAAGAGGTTGGACGACAATAAACCTTCCCTGAGTTTCTTTATTGTGTTAAGGGCTAAGGATTTCGCCAAGTAGCATTTGCATACTATAGTGGACACCTGGAGATGAGAACGAAAGTTTTGAGAAGTGAGGAAAATTCATGCTTTTGTTGTTGTGTCCAATTCACCGACGTAGTTCGCCAAATAGGGTGATACAAACACGCCTGAAAAATAGCTGGGAACAAATTTCATGGCACAACTATAGATCTTGTGGAAATAACGTAAATTTTGGTACCATTTCTGTAAAATTTGCTATTTTTTATTAATCCTAAATGACTTTCACACTACATTTACCTACGCAGATCAGACTGTGAAATTGGGCCATTTAGTTACATTTTATAAAATGAATTAAAGCCTCAATACAACTGATAAAGAAAGAAAAATGTATTTTTCGTTCCATATTTTTACTCCTTCATACAAAATGACAATGGACTCAGATAATACAGATACTGAACAGAGCTGTACCACAAAACCACTCAAGTGATTTTCAAACAGATTCAAGCGAGCCAATGGAAAGGCTCCAAACTCTGGGTAGGGCCAATCAGAGAAGGGCAAGGCATCCTTGTATCTGGGCGTCTACTCTGCAGTTCTTGGCCGTTCTGGGGTTTTGCTCACAATGGGCCAGTATGTGCCCTTATCGCTAGCCTGACACTACAGGGATTACATGTTACAGGCTGCTGGGAGCACGGCCGTACCCTCTTTAATCCAATCGCTCATTAAAATTCCACGCAAATCCCACAGACAAACAGAGTCGTGGCCAGTGATTGGGACGATTAACCCACCTACGGAGAAGGGGCTGAAAGATGCCCCGAAGAGGGGATGAAAGGTGATCTGTGACAAGCCAATGAAGCACTTTCACGTTTAGCTCTTCACCTTTCTTTAAGATGATGACTCGCACCCAGAAACACCCGCTGCGGGACTCAGCATGGATGTCTTGTGCTGCTTCATGTGATCAAGCATCTCACTGTAGCCTCACTATCCACACATCTTTAGTGTAGACTTGACACGAGCATGCAAGTCCACATGGAAACACTCACGCTTCATTCAAAAACCTAGTAAGCTGCCTGTGTAGACAGGATGTAAGACAACCTTTAAAGTACACAGGCTGTTAGAAGGAATGTAGTAGGTACAGTATGCTATTAGGACGCCCATGCTCTTTAATTTAAAAAATTATCCAAGATTGAAGATGATGTTAATAATTTTTATTATTAATATAATTCTTTTAATGCTGAAAAGTGTCAATAAATATTTTCATAGTAATGCAGCTCACTAGATTTTAAAACAAAGCCTTATTCTCAAAAACCTCAAAGGATTTGGATAAAAAATATGACGCTGCACCACATTAAAAAAAAATATATATATATTTATACATCATCTGAAAGCTGAATTGCGGTATGGTTTGTTAGGATAGCACAATATTTGGCAAAATACAACTATTCTGGAATCTGTGGGTGCCAAAAATCTAAATGTTCATATAATGAACCATCAAAAAATATATGACACTGGACCACTTTTTTTTTTTAGATTTATACATCATCTAAAAGCTGAATCGATGTATGGTTTGTTAGGACAGGACAATATTTGAAAATCTGGAATCTGTGAGTGCCAAAAATCTAAATATTAATATAACAAACCATCAAAAAATATATGACGCTGGACCACTTTTTTTTTTTTTGATTTATACATCATCTAAAAGCTGAATCGATATGTGGTTTGTTAGCACAGGACAAAATTTGAAAATCTGGAATCTGTGAGTGCTAAAAATGTAAATATTGATATAACAAACCATCAAAAAGTATATGACGCTGGACCACTTTTTTTGTAAGATTTATAGATCATCTAAAAGCTGAATTGATGCACGGTTTGTTAGGATACAACAATTTTTGGCCAAGATACAACTATTTGAAAATCTGGAATCTGTGGGTGCCAAAAATTGAAATATTGATATAACAAACCATCAAAAAAATCATCTCTCATCATACTATTAACTCGGGCTGCAAGATATATTATAAAATTTTTGAAATATGGCAAACATTCAAAGTTTTAGGCCGATGGTAAAACTTTAGCATAATTTTTATAAGAATTTAAATAGAATTACAAACTTAAAGCATTATCATATCACATACCATGTCTTATTATTTGGCAAGTTATCGCATATCACATTTTTCTTTACTATACTATATAGTATGCTAATTATGCATAACTGCATACAACATGTTATCTTTTCACGTAAAATCTATTTTTATTATTACAAAATGTATCATTTTTAAATGTCATACCCTAGTGAAATTGTGTGATTTTATCTTCAACAATATTACTTAAATTGAAGGTCTAGGGTAACACATTTTCTAAAACCTTAAATGAATTAAATTGATATAAAGGCAAATGAATAGACAGACAAAAAACTTTTCCTTCCCATTAAACCTCATTTTACATTTGAAAAATTTAATATGGATCCCCACAGTATAAGTGACACACACACACACATAGAGAGAGAGAGAGAGACATAGCATTCAGCCCAGACGATGTTTAAAACATGCACAGATCCTTGAAACTAAAGTGCTATCTCAGGTGTCCTCTGCTTTGTAGCTGTCAACAGTCTTTTCAAAGGGAGGATTTACAACAAAACCGGCTCAATGGGACCTACGTCAGCTGATGAATCTGGTTAAACAATTAGCTAAACCCAGACTGAGCTCTAAACAGAGGCGAGGAATGTGAGAAACCTCTCCAACAGCTGGGTGCCTCTTAAAAACAACCATGAATGGCCTTCGCTAGCCTGCTGCTGTTAGTTTCAGAAGACGAAACCATGGTATCAGTGAAAGCATGTGTTGATGGCCGCTGGTTCCAGATGAGTGGCCATATAGCTTAACCCTTAACCTTTGAGATGACAGAGGGCAGCTGGTAGAGGGAACCTCGCGTCCCTATCCCTGGACAGTAGGACGGTCATGGTGGCCCTGCCCTTTGACCTTACTAGCCAAAATTCTCTTTTCATTGCTTGAACAAACAAAATGTATGTTAATGTTATACTACTTATGTTTTATTAAATATATAAAAACGTATTTATAAATAAATTATTTTCAGCTTCAGATAATAACATCTTTAGCTCAATTTAGCATTTCTCGTATTATTGTCTCCCTAAGATGAACTGCGCTATTGTTTTCCTCACTTTTGTAAGTCACTTAGTGTTCGCCAAATACCAAAATGTAAATGTTACAACCAAGTTAGTCTATTGGTATTAAAATTAATTATATGTCACCCGTGCTGGCAAAATGAGTCACAATGTGCACCGTCTAATTTTGAGCTATTATAAATGTCGTTTTTATATAAAAATAAGTATGTTAAGACCCCATATATGCTCTAAGTAGTCATTAATCATCTAAAATGATCTTTAATTGTACGTTTTCTGAGAGGTGCACCGTCCTAAATGCTTAATCTAATACAAAGATGCCCGTCTATCCATATGTACGTGACATTTTGTTTTCGGTTTTAAAACATGCAGGCATTAGAAAATAGAGTGCAGGACTTGCATGATGATAGTTATTAGGAGAGATTAAGTTCAGTACCTGACTGATGTAAAAAAAATTATAATAAAAATTCCAGTGTACTGTGGGAGTGATACTGCATTATTCGACTAAAAACTTCATCAAATACAACAACTCTAAAACAAAAAGCTAAACATGTCACATATCTTTGGAAAGCTGAAATTATTGTGATTCGGATGATGTAAACCGTTTTAAGATACAATCAGTGCAGCAAGTACAATTTGTGTCCTTTACAGGCATTTTTTTCAGGAATTTTAAGGGTTTTAGAGCAACAAGACCTCTTAAGATCTTCTTTGCACTGACTGACAGATCCAAAGCATGGACAGATGCGTGAGTGCGCGACCCCGATATATACACATATAATTCACATATAATGACAATAATTCACACAGACTCAATGTCTCACATAAAATCTCTAAGTAAATGTTTGATTAACGTTTGGGAAAAATATCTGATGTGTAACATTATTTGATCCTTGCATTACAGCATTTCTTGAAGGATTAGTCCACTTTCTTAAAAAAAATCCAGATAATTTACTCACCACCATGTCATCCAAAATGTTGATGTCTTTCTTTGTTCAGTCGAGAAGAAATTATGTTTTTTTAGGAAAACATTCCAGGATTTTTCTCCTTTTAATGGACCCCAACACTTAACAATTTTAATGCAGTTTAAAATTGCAGTTTCTAAAGACTCTAAACAATCCCAAACGAAGCATAAGGGTCTTATCTAGTGAAACGATTGTCATTTTTGGCAAGAAAAATAAAAAATATGCACTTTTAAACCACAATTTCTTGTCTTCTTCAATTCGTGTGACGCGTCAGCGCGACCTCACGTAATACGTCATCACGGACGGATGATGTATGCAAAACTACGCCCCAGTGTTTACAAGTGTGGAGAAAGAGGACCATTCCGACATTCTTGTATGTGAAATGATACTAATTAATGCCTTTGTGTCATTTTATTGTTTAAAATGGTCCGCAAATGTCCGTTTCATATACGTAACAAGTGACCTTTCGACGTCATTACGCAATTACGTGAGGTCGCGCTGGCGCATCACACAAACGGAGGAAGACGAGAAGTTCTGCTAGATAAGACCCATATGCCTCGTTTGGGATCGTTTAGAATCCTTTAAAACTGCAATTTTAAACTTAATTAAAATTGTTAAGTGTTGGGGTCCATTAAAGTCCATTAAAATTAGAAAAATCCTGGATTGTGTCCTCAAAAAACATAATTTCTTCTCGACAAAACAAAGAAAGACATCAACATTTTGGATGACATGATGGTGAGTAAATTATCTGGATTTTTATTTTTTTTAAGAAAATTGACTAATCCTTTAAAGCTGACTGTCTCAAAGTCAATCAAACAATAAAAAAAGAAATAAAAGAAATAAAAAAAAGTTACATATATTTTTCATATAGTATTGTTTTAAACTTTGTGTGTGCTAAATCAATTGATTTTACCAGTGATTTTAAGGTATGGGTGCGGAGATTTTGCTTTTGAACCCTCAAAACTCGATTTTCCTCAAAACTGACTTTGCCGACTGTCATCTTCAAATCTTGACTTGCAACAAATCATACATCATTTTAAAGTCTTTTTAAAAGAGAATGTCAAAATATCAATAACTCATGTTTGAAAATTTGCTCATTCCGACTCATTTTGCCAGCACGGGTCACATGTGTATATTTTGTATGAAATTATTTATCCTGTAATGATTTAATTTAATTTATAAATATTCATTTATATTTTTATTCTTTAGATTTTCTAGCTTGCAACTTTTACACCAGTCACGGGTTCAGAGAGCAGAGATTTGTAAGAAAATTTGTAAAGCTCTCTCAAAGCTCACTGCAGGTCTATCATTACGGCAACCTCTCACTCGCTGCACTCTCTACGTCACCAGAACAAACTATGGACTTTGACTTGAAGGAATCTAATCTTCTGTCAGGAGAGTTACTTGTTCAGATGTGTAGACCATCTCTCCCAGGGACTTTTCTACTGTCTACTGCTGTCTGCACTAAACCCAGGAAAGATTTACTAAAGGTTCAGATTCTGAGCGAGATTTACTTGTCCATTCTTTAGCAAAACGGATCCAAGTAAGGATATTTTTTGACTTTCTAAGCAATCTCTCCCAACCCTGTTGTTTCGGATGTTGTAAATAAAAATTCCTTCACATGACTAAAACAAAAACCACAAGTTTAAGTCTTACATGTACTTTGTTATGGCCAACTACACAGTAACAAGCCGTACTGCCATTGCACAATCTCATATTACTCCGAAGAGACCAGTGAATAAAGTATGCTTGTCCAAACAGTGTTTGTACATGTGGCCATGACTCCGCAAAGCTTGGCGATGTCAACAGTGATTTAGCGTCATTTGTAGCAGAGCAACTTCGCTCTCGATTTATGAGGAGCGAAGCGTAAACCGTGTTCCCGCACAGACTAAACCAAATCGATATTAATTGAATCATCGGATATCACTGTCGAGAGCCTCTTACTGAACTTATATTAACAGCAAAGCCCACTCGCTTCTCAGCCAGAGATGGCAATTATTTAACAAGAGTGAAACGGCGAATTCCAAATGAAGAAAATTCCGGCACCGACCCCGGGATGATTCCTCCCTTCATGACACGAGGCCATTAGGGATTGTTTTACGCCGGACGCCTGTACAGAAATTCATCATTAGGCCAATAAAGAGCCATTATATTGGAAAACATCTCGAGCTGTCAAAGCGGGTATAAAATATCTCTCCGAGATCATTTGGGCCGCTCCTGAGCGATACCGAGAAGAACCGTACATGACAAGAGCAAAGCTGCCCGAATAAGGGAACAACGGGAGTGTAAGAAAAGTCATTCATCTTCATTTTAGCGCCAAGGAGAAAAATTTTCGGCAGATATTACTCTTTAGCTCACTGAAAATCAGCAGCGGGTAGCATTCGAAGGCCTCTCGTATTGACTTGATAAAAAGTATCTGCGTGGTATTAATTTAGCTGCATATACAAAAAACACCCCCCTACAAACAGAGCCACAGATTGATAAACAGATACTACAAGCTTCTCATGGACCAGACGAGAGCAACGTCGTTTCATTGTGCACCGTTCATAAATAAACAGCACATTTCGGCTAATCCCTTGCCTTATACACACACACATATTCACTCGTCTGCATGACTGCACATGCTCAAACATTTAAATGCAGCTCAGCGCCTCGCTGCTTATCCACTGCGCTCTCTAACTTCTGCTCTATGTTACAGACCTCATGAATGATCTTCAAAAGGAAACAAACAGGCTGGAACCGCATGCTCTTGGTTCTGAGTTAACTGGGCTGGTTAAAGTTATGGGGTGTGGTTGAAGAGACAAATTGCATGTTCTTCTGATTGCTGCATATATTGATGCAACGCTTGAAAGTCCGGCAGTTCTGTACATTGTATCAGTCTAGCTTGGACTAAAATGGTTTCCACTTACATTGCTTGTCCTGCTTTACACAGGAGATTCCCATCTCAAATTAATTCTGTTTCACTCAGAAAAGTGAGACGAGGTACGTTGGGAATACCATTTCAAGTTCATTTTAAATGATAAGGCAAAGCTTTTCATTAGAAATGGAAATACAGGCATAGAAAGGCATTCCAAAAACATAACTAGGATTACATTTTGTAAACGAGGAGATTGGAAATATCTTACCTTTTTCCATGACACCAGGAATGCAGCAAACGGAAAACCATGAAAAGGAGAGAAAAAAGAATTGGAATTAGAAACATTTCAAGGACGTCTGACATAGAAAAACATTTCACTCTCAATTTAATTTAGGTCAGGGAATTCGTCAGTTGAAATATCAAAACAAAGGATTAGCGCTCTTAAACAAAACAATAATAGTTGGATGTTTAGATACATAACTGATAACTGGAAAGGTAAAGTGTTTCTAAGGTCACAGACTTGCATGTTTCTAATGACATGGAAATCAAGTGGGACAAATAATTGGGTTGGTTACATAGAGAATAATCCCTTTAAAGAAATATGCAGATCAGATTTCACTTTCCAAAGGAATGGGATAAAAAGACAAAACAATCAAAAACATGAGAGGGTCATTATGAGAACTCAAAAACTAAGCACTAGTTTAACTAAACAAAAATGAACCAAACCAGGATTACACTTCTCTGTGCATAGCAAGGAATATTAATAGTTTCCAAAGTTGTGGTTCCAAAAAAACCCATAATATCAACAAAAATGTATAAATAATAGTCAATATTTTTATTCCAAGTGTTCTGATGCCGAATAATAGTTTTGTATACAGGCTTCTTGGTCATGTGACGTGTGAACCAATAGTTGTCTTTGACTTCATGCAGCACATGCATGAATGACATCAAAGTACCAGGAGAGCTTTTCGAAAGCAGGCCCCCCGTTATGATTTTTGGGATCACTCTCATTGTACTTTGATGTCATCCGGTTGTTGGTTCTTGTGCTAACGCACCTCATGCCGACTCATAGCGGTTGGTGCCGATTCTGTAGGGGGCAGTGCTCTGAAATATAGTGCGGACGCACTTTCGGACACCCGAGTTCAAATCCCGGCTCAAGGTCCTTTGCCGATCCCATACCCTGTAAGGGTGCGCGGGGCAAAAACTAACGCGGGGTTAGTTGTAACACGGACTGTTTACATTGTTGCACAAAGTTGAGCGTTTTGTTTTTCTGGTATTTTTTTCACGCTGCCAAAAGACAATCTCCTGCAAATTATTGGAAATGTATAATGTTTTTCCAAAGAGTTATTGATGAACGAGTGTTTTGATGGCATGTAAGTACATTTTTTCATCATATGTTTTTTTCGGTTTCTAAGTTGGGTGTGTAAGATACCAAAACTAATGTTGTGTCATATTAATCAGTGTCTTGATAACTAAAACATAGCATCATTTTGAAATATGTCTGCAGCTCTTGGCAACTTTTTTGGTGGGCTTGAAAATAATTTTTGACCCAGCGGGGTTAATTGTAACGCTGTGTCAACTATCCCATCAACACTTAAGAGAAGAAAACCGATAACATTAGCGTAATTCTTGTCGTTGAATTTAGAGATAAAGTTAGAAGTGACCAAACACGAGCAAGATTGGTGGTACAAAATAAAACGTAGCGCTTTTCTAAGCGGATTTAAAAGAGGAACTATATTTTATGGCGTAATAGCACTTTTGGGAGTACTTCGACTCGCCTGAAAAGTCCGCTCCCCTTCTCCCTCTCATAATGGGAGAGGGAGGGTGTTACTGCGCCGAGTCGAAGTACTCCCAAAAGTGCTATTACGCCATAAAATGTAGCTCCTTTTTTAAATCCGCTTAGAAAAGCGCTACATTTTATTTTGTACCACCAAACTTGCTCGTATAACTACTCATCTTAAATAGGAAAAACGTTGATGTGTTTGGTCACTTCTAACTTTATCTCTAAATGGTACCATTGAATGAATGGGGCTAAGCTAAATGCTATCGAAGTGTAGCAGCGCGCTCCAGCGCTTACGTGCACGCACACAGATGATAGAGGGATGTATCAACAATTCTTAGTTAAGGTAATAACATATTTTAATATTGAAAATGAGTAGACTATTCCTTTAATTTTTAGCAAGTGTTAAAACTAACCCCCTGCCTGTTACAATGAACCCCACCTATGGGGTAAGTTGTAACATTTGCACTTCTGTCACGTTTGGTGTAATTGTCCAAGAATGATGACTAGAAACAAACTTCAATGTTCATTTGTAGCAGAGATGTGTGTGTTGCTTGTGTAAAAATATAGTTAATCAAACTCAAATATTTTTTGAATTATTGAGCCAAAACCAAAAAGCGTTAGGTTGTGCCCCGCTCTCCCCTACTTTCCTGTCCTTTCATTTTATACTATATATCAAATAAAGGCAAAAATGGCCGCAAAAATTAAGTTTTAGAGATGTCATACGCCAAAGTTATGATTATCAATTTGAAAAATCGAATAAAATTTTATGTACCACACAAAGCTATCATACAGTATTGGATATCATTATGATATTTCGTTGTTTTTTTAAAAAACAAAAGATTTTTAGTATAAATGTCTATTCACTTTTTTTTCTTAGGTTAACAGAAGCACTTTTGGGGGTTGGAATAACACGATGGTAAGTAGATTTTCTGTTTGAACACATTGACAACATCAGACATGCTCAATCATAAAGTACTGCATCTTTTTCGTCTTGTTTAGAAGCTGTGTTTACAAATGCAACAGGCCTGCGGATTGGATGAGACCACCTACTCCTATTCTTTTCCAGCTTTCTTTTTCATTCTTCAAGAAAAAACAACATGCTTGCTGTTCTTGTAATGAGGTTTGGATAGACAGTGTATCTTCTCTGAATTGAAAAGGAGAGGCCACAGAGTGGGAAGAGCTGAATATTAGGAGGATACATACGACGGAGCCTCTCTTGCTCTCCGCTAACCAATAAAACACTAATTGGTCACAGAACCCATTTCCAGACAGACAAAGGAGAAGAATCCCCTCCAGACTAAAAGAGTCTCTATTCTTCCTCAAAGGAAGCCCCATAACTTTAAGAGCAGCTCGCCAGGGGTGCAAACCTTCACAAGAATCAGGAGTTTGTTTTAGAGGAGAGATGGAGGAATGTAGGTTCTGGGTTAACTATGACATAGAGCTCCACTTATCTGACCGTTTTCTGCTTTTGTCAGGAACAAGCGCAGGTGCTCTTTCTGTTAAACATCGGAGCAATACTGGATACATTTCGGAATTTTGGAGTAATCCGACCGAACAGATGAAAGTGTTTAGAGCTGCTCCTTGGATGGGAGTGAATACGTGATATATTACAGAGAGATGATTTTAAGAGTTATTGCTCACTGATGAACGTTGCCTCGATCTTTATTTTTTCGAGAAAGTGAATGACATGGGATCCTACTCACGTCAGGCTTGTTTTTCACACAAATCGCTTTGAATCATTTGCTGGCTCCGCATCACAGATCTTGCACTTTGGATTGCTCAAACGAACCCTTGCTTTCTTCCCATAAATTAGAGCAATTTTAATAACAGCATGTCAGCCAATATGTACAGCTTAATGACAATAAATACTTCCATTAAACATGGAGCACAATTGGAGAGCCAAATCAAGGAGGATATTAAACACAGATGTGGATCGAGGCCTTGAAAAAAATTCCCTGAACGAATTCTCCCACCGCCCCCCTTCTTCTTCCAGCTATGCTGACTGGAACCCAAAAAATGACCAGTTACACATGCAATTTAGATAAGATATTATTACAAGGAATCACGGAACGTTTGTATAGTTTCAAGTAACATAATGTTGCCGTGAAAAAACCCAGCAATGAAAAATTACGTCTCTGATGGTTGCTGCTATGAAATATCAATCCACGCTGGGCTGCAGTCACAGCTGTCTCGTATCTTTTATCTTCCATGCGTGCAAAATTTCACTCATCTATACGCTGTCTGTCTCTCTCCGTCTCTCCCGTATATGTCTGTTTGAGCATCAACGATGTCGTACACCATGTGACCCTTGGTGTTTTCCTGCAAGTGCTGTGGGGTAGTAGAACAAAGGGCCTTGAGCTTCCTGCCCGCTCGTTTTTCCACAGTCGAAAAGAGACTGCGGGCCAAATGCCCGTGTCATGAATTTACTGTAGCGTGGGCACGGAGCCCAGTTTAGCACTGTGGAAGCAGACTGGGCCCCTTTAGTTGAGGCCTAATGCAAGAGTACCAATAATCTGCTACTTAAAACACACTCTTGGATAAACCCTAGCAAGAATGATTCTGAGATATTTCATGCTTGTTTTCTCAACAAGCTCTCACTTTTTGGTTTTTGAGAACCAAATTGGCTAACCGACCAGCTGAATACCAGACCAGGTGAAACCAAGCAAGCCAATTTAGGCCGGTCTAATCCGTTTCTCTTAACGAGGACTGCGGGTTTTAGAGCGGCTTAATACCTGTGAACCATAACATGAGGATTGATGCTACAAACCCCTCTGAACTATAGCTCTTAAAAGCCTCATTTGCTCCGAGCTACTGAGTGTCTCCAAAGTAGGTGAACAAAAGCTAAAGGATGAGGGATCTCATCCCCCTCTCATGTCGCTGGCTCTCTTTTGGCCAAAACACATCTCAAAGGCTAATCAGATTTGGGGAAAAAATGAAAAGGTTTCCAAAGGACAAGCCTTATAATCCTGAACCCCACCCGGACCCCATTCCTCCCCGTCTGCGCAAAAAAGAGAAAGAAGAAAACCCGGCAGGAGTTTGTGCAGCACTCCTTATAACCTCCAATGACCTCAGCACTGCTGGCTTTGTCAGGTTACCCCAGGCAACGCTGGCCTTACTTTCGAGTAGCAGTTGGCTGCGTGGAAAGGCGACCCTCCTTTTGACAGGAACATGCCCCCTCGGCCCCCTGCAGAAATCTTTAAATGCCACCCTATGGGGTTGGAGCAATTGCTCGGGGTCCCTACCGGTACAAATCTACGCTAAAAAATTTAAGGAATCGGAGATAGCTTACTATCAAATATGATCCATTTTTAGACAATGATTCATTTTAGTAAGTGTTTAGTGTTAATGGTTCCTAATGGTTCAAATCCCAGTGGTACAGTACATAATCTGTATGGTGTATACACCCTTTTACTTTATTAAAGGGAACTTTGTGTCCCTCCCTGTGAAAACCCAGCTAAAGTCATTTATTTGTCATCCTACATAATGTAAAGAGCATTCTCAAGAAATATAAGCTTGGTATCTTTAATGTTGACAGAGTAAGGTCATGTCGAAGATTGAAATTAATGATAGAAATCAAACTTTAATGCTCTAAAGCTCACTATAAAGCCCAGAGCAGTGTTGGGGAAGTTACTTTTAAAAGTAATGCATTACAATATTAAGTTACTCCCCAAAAAAGTAACTAATTGTGTTACTTAGTTACTTTTCATGGAAAGTAATGCTTACGTTACTTTTAACTTACTTTCGCATTACTTTTTCTTACTTCAAGCTCTGGTCTGCCATCTCCGTTTCTGACTCAAACTGTTCCCGCTCAGGTGCACAGAGTGCGTAATTCTATGTTAATATGTTCAGTATATTATTTTATTTTTAAATTAAATAAATTTAACTTTTTTTAAAAAGTAACTCAAATATTAATGTGTACATTTATAAAGTAATGCATTACTTTACTTGTTACTTCAGAAAATTAATATTATTACGTAATGCGCGTTTCTTGTAATGCATTACCGCCAACACTGGCCCAGAGTATAATCCGCTTTTACGTTTACGCAAAAGTACGCATTAGGGGTGTCACGATCCTCCAAATCCTTGATTCGACATTTTTGATTCTAAGGTCGCGACTTGATTCTCGATTTTTACTTTTTTTTTGAAAGATAAAAATGCTATCCCATTATTATTTATTATTATTTTAGTTTAACATTAACATGCACATTGCTTGTTTTTTCTCGCACAGGGGTTTGTGGGATTTACTTTACGCAAGAAAGCTTGTAGGATTTCTTCTTGCACGCACATGGACTTAATGCGTGTGTCTTGGACTCCTAACATCTGAAATAAATCCAGCGCGTTATAAGCAGCTGCGCTTCTCTCTGTCTCAAGTCTAAACATCAACTAAAGTAGTATTCCTTACGTATTTGTTCAGTTTTATGCGTTTCATGCGAGCTGAAGCAAACTATCCCTTTTGTTTAAAATATAACACGCTGCATCTTGGCGCCTCTCTCACTCTCGCGCACGTGCAGAGAGCTGCGCTCTGTCCGAAGTCAGATCACTAGGTAGTAATCCTGTTTATGATATGCATTTCAAGGAGTTGTAGCAATACATCCCTCGTGTTTAAAATATAAATCTCTGAGAGTTTCTTCCCCCGCCTGGCAAGCCGAGAGGACGTGACATGGGGGCGTGGCAGCATCGACGATCCCATTTTTTAAATCGAAGTTCAAGGGTGTGACTTAATTTCGATCGATTTCGATTTAAAATCTAAATCGTGACACCCTTAGTACGCATATAGTTGAATGCACAGCCTTGCAAAGCATAGTTTATTTGACATGTACATGTATGCAGACACTTTTGATCCATGCACATGGATCTCCTGGGCTACATACTACATTCTCCTGTACGCATATGAGCGACCTACACGTACAATTTGCACAGGGTTTCAAAAATGCGTAGTACCTCCGTGTACATCTTTTGATGGCGAAAACTGCATGATGCGCACTGTACGCAGACCCTCGTGTCATGTAAAAATTTACATTACTTCAGCCTTTACATTGCAAGACTTCGCCGTGATTTCACATTTGACAGCAGTTGAATTCACTGTGATGTTTCCCTTTTGATCAGTTTCACCATTTCTTGCTTGACGCTCCCCAGCAGCAGCATCATAGTAACAATGCTGCCATAGCAACAGCATCATGTAAATATGACCTATGCTCATAAACACCAATGCTCTAGTTTTCATTTCAATAGCTATTTAGTTAAATGTGAAACTTTAATCTTAGTTAAATACCCAGAGAGACTATTGCAAGTAATTTATAGATAGGTTGATTTCTTTAAAAAGTTAAAACACTGGGGGCTATCTGTTTGTCTGACCAGAAACAGATGGCGAGAGTATTTAACCCTAACCCCAAGTGAATTTTACAAAAAAGTACGCAATTTCATTTACACGCCTCAACTTTAAAAAAAATAATTTGCAAGGAAAAACTATTGGTTCATTCTTGGAAATCTTTGCAATCCGGTCCTTTAACAATGCAGAAAAAGTATCAATCATGAGAAGTATTAATCATCCGAACCGTCTGCATTTTGTGAATAAAAAATGAAGCAAAGTTCATGTGTCAGCAGTATCGTCTCATGTACCTGAGATGGATTCTACGAGCTTTCCGCTGTCTTTCCAAAACATTTCATATCTTGCCTCATTTGCTTTGTAGATTGATGATGAATGCGCTGAAGAGCATTAAATATGTGCATAACATCCACCGTCATGCTGAATGTTTCACAATAACAATGCGCATAGGAAATATTTACACAACTGGAATGGCCCTACATGGAAAATCTGTATGCTTTTACGATGTCCAATGACAATAATTCTTTTACAAAATAAACACAATACTTATAAATATCTCTCAAACACATATAAAACACATCTCATACCATAAACAGCAAAGTAAAATTTTACTGTAACATCCATTGTTGTGAATAGTTTATATGCTGTATTAGTTCATATGCTGCACAAACATGGTTAAAAATAATTTTGGGTTTTTCTATACCTTTTCTATACAGTGAGTGCATTGGCAGCCAAGGGAACACTCGAAATGTATACCTTGAATGCATTGTAAGTCACTTTGAATGAAAGGGTCTGCCAAATCCATAAATTATATTCCACAGTAAATAACAGCTTGGCGTTTGAAACAACACATGAGTGAGTAAATAATAGCAGAATTTCCTTTCGAATGAACTATTAATTTAACATCCATGACCTAAACTCAACCTTCATAACCGTTCATTTAACAACCACAGTCTGTTCTCAATTCGAACGCCATGCGACTTCCAGCCGAGTTGGGAGAGAGATCCCATCCTGACTTCATCATCCCATTTGTCAATACTCGCAAATAAAGTATTTTTCAGCCTATTGACTGCAGATTGCCGATGCGGGGCGCGTCTTGTGATTGTAGCTCGCTAATGCGCGGAGCACGGCACAGAGTAACCACAGATTGCAGATGTGGGGAGCATGGCGCTCTGTGACCGTACCTCCGCTGAGACAAACAAAGCAGGTGAGTGGGAGGCGGAAAAGGGATGTGGTGAAGGGGAATTCGGCATCCCACTTCATCAGAGTTCTTATCCTTGTTAAAGGATTATTGATTGGAGAAGCTCATTAAGCCCTTTTTCTGACACATCTCTGAGAATCGGCATCAGTTACACGGCTTAATAATTTGTTCCTCACTGGCCTTCTCCTCTGCGCCCTTCCAGCAAAATTTATAAAGCCAGAGATCAGATCAGCAATCTGGTTTTCAAACAAGTTTTTGGTCACATGTACAGCAAATATAAAGGAATATTCCATTTTCTTAAAGGAAAAATCCAGATAATTTACTCACCACAATGTCATCCAAAATGTTGATGTCTATCTTGTTCAGTCCAGAAGAAATTTGGTTTTTTGAGGAAAACATTGCAGGATTTTTCTCATTTTAATGGACTTTAATGGACACCAACACTTAACACTTAACTCAACACATAACAGTTTTTTTCAACAGAGTTTCAAAGGACTATAAACGATCCCAAACGAGGCATAAGGGTCTTATCTAGCGAAACGATTGTCATTTTTGACAAGAAAAATAAAAAATATGCTCTTTTAAACCACAACTTTTCGTCTAGGTCCGGTCCAGCGCGACCTAACGTAAATGCGTACGTAGAAAGGTCGCGTGTTACATATATAAAACGCACATTTGCGGACCATTGTAAACAATAAACTGACACAAAGACATTAATTAGTATCAGTTGACATGCAACAATGTAGGAACGGTCCTCTTTCTCCACACTTGTAAACACTGGGGCGGAGTTTCGCGTTCATCCTCTGTGACCTCTCGACGTCATGACGTATTGCGTGGGGCCACGCTGGCGCACCACGACCGAACCCAGACGAGAAGTTGTGGTTTAAGTGCATATTTTTTCTTTTCAAAAATGACAATCGTTTCGCTAGATAAGACCCTTATGCCTCGTTTGGGATCGTTTAGAGTCCTTTGAAACTCCGTTGAAAAAAACTGTTACGTGTTGAGTTAAGTATTAAATGTTGGGCTTTATTAAAGTCCATTAAAATGAGAAAAATCCTGCAATGTTTTCCTCATAATTTTTTCTCGACTGAACAAAGAAAGACATCAACATTTTGGATGACATGGTGGTGAGTAAATTATCTGGATTTTTTTTTAAGAAAATGGACTATTCCTTTAAGATCTTGTTTGAGGCCTATCAAGACAAATTGGCAGATGTCCTTGAAGTATCATTCTTAATGTTGTTTTATTATCTATTGTATGGCAAGTTTTTTTGGCAAGTTTTTTTTTACCTTTAAAGGTACATAATAGATCCTTAAGGTACAGTAATGTACCCAAAAAGGTACAACCTCGTATTATGTTTAGTACACCTGTAAAAGTACAAAACAGAACCTTAGGGTATCAACCAGTTGACAGAAATGTTTGTACCAATGAAGTTGGAATGAAAACGGTCATTTGTTTTGGAATATTGTGGTATTTTTTACAAATTACTTTATAGCTTCATTTCTTTAAAAAAATTCATTTGCCTTCATAATCTTTAATCAAAAATGCAAATCTCCTCCCCTCCTCGAACCAATCTCTCTTTATTTTCGGTCATATGGTACAGTATAGCAGGTGGGCGGGGTCTGGAAAAAACATGACCCAACATCAAATGATCCAATCAGTTGTCGATAGACAAATTCCAACCCTACCTTTTTTCATTTCAGAAACATTTTCACTCGGATACACGTCACCACAGGAAAAATAAGACAATTCCTACTTTAGTTTAATGGCGACTTAAAGGGGACATACCATGAAAATCAGACTTTAAGTGCTAATTGGGTCCCCAATGCTTCTATCAACCTAGAAAATATGAAAAAAATCAAATTTTTGCCTCCCTAACTGAGCCAAAGATCAGTGACTACCTGTAGGGCTGTCACAATGCTTAAATAATCGTCTCATCGGGATCGTTTGACCTTATCGCGATGATTTCAGATCACCGCAATGATTGCACATCTCTTTAAAAAGCACAAGGGGGAGCTGCAGTGCCTATATAAACGAGACCGTATTAGATGGCGTTCCTTAACTGACAGTGTAACGCGATACATTGCAAAGCCATTCAATACAGTGGAAAATAAATTTAAAGAAATCCTGCAAAACTTTGATAAGCAGTATGAACTGCCAGGTAAAACATACATTTCCAAAACAGCAATTCCAAATTTAGGGAAGTGAAGGATGCTATTCTTAAGGACCATTACAGACATGTGGTCCAGTACTAAAATGACCTTAGTATGATTGGCTACTATTTAAGGTCTGTTCTGGTATAGTCAGTTTATTTTGATAGCACTTTTATTTTCAGTTATTTTTCAGACACTTTATTGTGATTATTTCTTATGAAGAATTTTCAGTTTTTTAAATATATATTCATTGAATAATTACTTTTAAATATGTGTTATGTCATGTGTATTAATATTTACTGCCAGGTAAACCTTGCAAAAGATTTAATTTAAAATAATCACAACTAAAATTATTTCATGAACAAACAAAAAAATGTATGAAAATTAAATGTCAAAACAATAAAACAAACAGGCAATTAATCACCATAATCGTCACAATTTATTAGACAATTAACCGTCAGCCAAATTTCATATTCGTGACAGCCCTAACTACCTGAGGATTTAAAGGAACAGTATGTAAGAAAATTTTATCAATTAATCATAAAATGGCTCTAATATGTCACTAGACATTAAGAAATCATTTTCATTTCAAATACTTATATCACTGACAACAGTGGTCTGGCCAGGATATTGTCATTTAAAAAGTGGAGTTGCAGCCCTCAAATGATGTTTATGTTGTCATTTTGTGTATTGGCCACCAGTTGGGTGATTGCAGTACCAGTTTTAGCCACAAGTTTTGTTATTGCAATACCAGTTTTGGCCACAATCCTACATACTGTTCCTTTAACTAAATATTTTTGTATAAAAAAAACAAAATCCTGCCCACGGCCTCAATACATTTAATCAATAAATGATTAAAATAAATAATAAATTGTTTATTGATTCACTAAAATGAATGGCTAGAGTGCTACACAAGAGTTAGCACAGTTTACGAAAGCGTATCCGACTGTCCAAATAAAAATGTCCTAAATGCTTTAAAATTATGAACCAAAGAAAAGTCGAAATAAAAGTTGGCTAAATGCTATACGTCAGACTGCCAGTTTATAGACGCAACAACAAATAAGCAACAATCGAGAAACAAAACGGAGGCGAGAAGTGCGGTTGTAAGTAGAGCTCTGACAGCTAGTCATCCATATCTGCAAGCCACCATAAACAGAGCTCGGGCTACGCTGAAGACTGAGGGCCCCTTTTATTAGAGCACTTTAGCAGGCCTGGAAAATCTGCCCGGGGTTAAAGAACACCATTTTTCTTGCCATTTTCTTCCTGAGGGAAAAAAATCAGCAGCCAAAGTTAATCTAAAGAGACACCCACAGGAACAGCACAGAATCCAAGAACAACCCTTCAGTTTTGTCTCTGGAGCGACTGCAGCCAGCGCTGAAGAGAAACAGCCGTGTGAAGAGACAGCTACGACGACCCTTGAAAAGGTCTTGAGGCGACGGGGAGTCTGTGAAGTTCGAGTGCGTGCAGTCCGGCAGATTTACTGTAACGCTCGTACTGTAAAGATCGTAAATTCTTGGATGACGAAAATTAACAATTGATCGGTCAATCGTATCGCATATTGGCAGTCAAACATTTTTTGTAGCTTATGCCTCTCCTATTCCTCTTTGCTCTTACATAAAAATATTTGAACTCAAATCAATATTTTACGTCCATTTAGTAAGTAAGTAGCCATGTAATAAGCAGAAAACATACAGTCGGCCAGTGTAATGACTCTTAAATGAATGACTCTCCATTTGAGGCGGATCGATTTGTCTGTTTTATACAACGAGTATGAATGATCTGTTCACAAACTGGTCTGATCCGGTTCAACTCAATGAAGTACAACTCATACACATTGTTTGGCTTACTGAAATACAGCATACTTTTATAAATACCTTCATTTTAGAGCTCGACAGCCACAGTCCATTCACTTTCATTATATGCAAAAGACTCGCCAGGATATTTTTCAATTAGGAATAATTCCAGATCTGGAACGACGTGAAGCGACAGATTTTTCGTTTTTGAATGAACTGTTCCTTTAACTTCTAAACATGGATCAAATGTAATTGTGTAAGGGTTAGGCCCATAAGCTCACTTTTGTTGGAGTGCTTCTGTGTAACATGTAAATATGCTCGGTGGGTAACTTCGGACGAAATGCCGTACCTGTCCGGGTTTTTTTTTCTGAGATGTGTGTCCGTGTTTCTCTAGTCCAGATTAAATCCTCAGGCTCCGAAAACGACAGCCACGCAGAAATCACAGAGTCCGGTGCAGGCTAATCCGCCGTGGGCTGTCAGCCTCTCACATCCGCCTGTGAGTTGATGGAAACGGTTTGAGCTCGATAATAGACATGAGTTCATTAATCACCCACCGATTCTCCCACTGTCACGTCTGACAGACTGAGGAAACGTGTTTGCCGGAGAGCCTGACATCCAAATCATGCAACTTAACACAGCAGGTTGGGGGACGAAAAGCAATAATGAAACAGAAGGGGGGGGCCTGGGGCGGGGGGTCCCGCTTTGCCGATATGGATACGTGCGTTTGAATTCATCAGAATCGTGTGCTCGATTCATAATAAGAGGCTCATCAAGGACACTGTAAGGGACCACGCCGCTTCATAATTGAGATTTTACGTTTCCTTGTCCTTCATCCCTGAGGCCCCGCCCTAAGCCCCGCCCCACCTACGTTTTTATTGTGAGGTCATGTAGTCCTTTAAGCAATGCCCTTTCCTTCCTAGTTTCCTCTCTAGTAAAAAAAAAGGTGTTAATGTCATTAGTGAATTCACTTTAAGGGATTAACTGTGAAGCAGAGCACTGTAATCCCTATAGATCTTGCGCACAACATCATATTTCAGCTTTTCTATAGGATTAGCACTATGCAGTCATCTTCCCCGTGTAGTCAGATGTGACACACACCTTTAGAAAGGAACTGACTCGTGGGATTCTTCAAGGGTGGATAAGGCTGCCCAGCGCATGGATCAATGTGAGCAAACATTTATCGAGTCTAAGATGTTTTTTGTTACCTTAGTCAGCCCATTGTCCACACTCTTAGAACTAAAGGTACAAAAGTTGTCACTAGGACAGTACCCTTTTAAAAAGGTACACCTTTGTACCCCAAAAGTGCATATTAGTACTTCAAAATTTAAAAATTTTCGACTCCCTTTCAACTTACTATTATTTATGTTGACAAGAGATGAGTTGCTACAGCTTGAATGAAGTCAGATGCAGAGGTAGACACTACTTGAGTATTTTAGTTACATTTTCCAAGCATCTGTGCTTTATCAGTGTTTGTCTTGGGAACATTTTTTACTTTACTAAAAAATGTTCACTACATTCTAAAGCACAGATTCATACTGTGTATTCCTTTTATATTGCATATTAAAATTGATTTAATACCTACTTTCATAAAAAATGTGTACTTTTACTTTTCTTGAGTAAAAGTACGAAAGTACTTTTTTTACTAGTGTTGTAGTTCTCGAGACCGGTCTCGGACAAAGATGACTTATTTCAAGACCAGTCAAGACCACAACTGATGGCACATCACACATTTATTTTTTTATCATTAATTTTATGCAGTTTATTCAGGTTTGGCATATGATGTTGGCATTGTTTAGGTATTGTTTAAGTTTCTAATGACACATTTTTCTAATTGTATTACTAAAAACACCTGCATTGTGTTACGTGGATGGCAAGCCATGGAAAGACAGTTCAGAATAAATGGTTTACTTTTATTTGCTTATAGACAAAGATAAATTCCCACATATCTGCAATGCCTTTGATTATTTTATTAACTTTTTCATGGCATACACACACACACACACACACACACACACACACAGACAAGAAGTGCCTATACATATGCATATTCCACATTTTATCATAAGTGTTTTAATGCAGTGACTTGCAATGGTCTTGGTCTTGACTCGGTCTCGACACTTTACAGTCTTGGTCTTGTCTCGGCCTGTCTTGTTCTTGGTCATGACTTGGTCTCGGTTTAGGGGGTCTTGACTACAACACTACTTTTTACTTAAGTAAAAGTAAAAATGTACTAGATGTTTAATGTACTTAAATATTAAATATAAACCCAAAACGTGAAATTATGAAATGTAGTGGACTAAAAATTAAAATAATATGCTTTGGAATGTATGTTTTCCAAAGAAAAAAACTGATAAAACATACATACTTGAAAATGTATGTAAAAAGTAAAATACTTTAGTGTCCACCTCTGGTCAGATGAATTTGACTTATAAAATATAGTTGGAAATGAAATAAGTTAAAATGACTTGTAAATACAAGTTGGTTAAACTAAAAATAATATATTTTTTCAAATAATTTTTTTAAGTGTAAAAAGTGAAAAGTTCGATCAACTTAAAAATGACTTAAAGTTAAAATGAAATTGAATTGAAAATCTGTAATTTTTGTGGGAATATTGTGGTATTTTTATTTTTACAAATGACTTATCTGTGAGCTTCATATTTTGTAAAATTCATGTGCCCTTCTTTAATCAAAAACACAAATCTCCTCCCCTCCTCTAAACAATCTCTCTTTACTTTCGGTCATATGGTATGGCAGGTGGGCAGGGTCAGGGAAACGATTGCCAGCATTAGCAATTAGCAACAAGACCCAACTTTCAAACAATTCAATCAGTTCTCAATGGACAAATTTAAGTGCCCTTCCTACCTTTTATCAATTCATAAGCCATTTCACTCGGATATACATCACCATGGGGAAAATAGGACAATCGCTACTTCCGTTTCAATGACTTTAAATTAGTTTAAAGTTTTTCAAATTAAAATTTTCACCTAAAGTGAAACTAAAGTAAAATTTTAAGTTAAAAAAACTTGAAAGTTGATCCAACTTTTCACTTGTATATTTAAACTTTGATAGAGACAGAGCGCAGCGCGTTATAACCTGAAAACCACGCCCACCGGGGAGGGGGGGACAATCCAACCGTCTCCATTGACTTTGTATTGCGAGAAGCCGCCTCCAACAAGCCAAAAAACCCAGAAATAAGTTTTTATAAGCTGTCGACTCCAAAAGACAAGCGTTTAAAGACACAAAAGAGGAAACAGGCAACTTTTCATAGTACTTCTATTAGTAGAACATGCCCACTAGGGGGAAACTTAGTCGGCGATCGACTTTTTTTTCCTTAAAGGCTGGGTTTTACGTTTCGACAGCTTATAAAAACTTATGTCAGGGTTTTTTGGCTTGTTAGCTGTACATATTGTCACACAGCAGCTTTTAGGCATTATTCTGTTTTTTGTTATAACCCAGAAATGACAAGGAGGCGGCTTCTCGCAATACAAAGTCAATGGAGACAGTTGGATTGTTTCCCCCCCCCGGTGGGCGTGGTTTTCAAATTAGCATAACTGCGCTCTGTCTCTATACTGTAATGCGTTCTTTCCCAGAAATATGTATGTTAGTTATTAAATTTTCAGGATTTAAATATATTGATTATAATATAAAGTGATTTTACAAACCTAAAGCCTTATTGTATCATGAATCGTATATATTCGTGCGCTGACGCGATACACGTCTGGATTCGAACTTTACTTCCGGTTTCGTTTTTTTTTATGGTCTGACTAGTTGCTAAACTGATCTCTTGAACAAATTCCTTGTCGAAAATAACAAATGTTTTGGTTTCCAAGGTAATCTATGTGTTGTTTTTTGCTTGTTATATAAATAAACTACGTTTAAAGAACTTTGTTGTTATTTATTTCTAGCGGAGTTTACTGGAAGTTACGTGCGGACCATGACAGCTGCTTGTTTATGTTGTTACTGCTGAAACCGTCTATACCTTGAAACCGGTAATCGTCCCATGCAACCCAAGCAACAATGTCAGTTAGCAGACACGCCCCTTACTGCTGATTGGCTAAAAGTGTGTTTTGGTACTCGGGCTGACTCCCTTTTCCAAAGTGTTTTTCAAAAATCATGCACCCCACCTTTAAGCAAGTTAGCATATATGGCATTTTCTTAAATATTAAGCAGACAAACTTAAACATTTCTCAATAAATTCATTCAAAGACCAAATTACCCAAGCTGTTCTATCAACATTATTTTTATAGCTCTTTACTTTAACTCCATAGCAACAATTGTCATATTTTACAGTTTTGAGACATATTTGAGACAAAAAAAATGTTCAACAGTAAGTCTACCTACAGTGTGCTGACCTTAGCATATTTCTGCATCCCAGCCTTCAATACCTCTTTCAAATGTGATATATATATTGACAACGATAGCAGATTGATGTTGTAAAAAACACTATACTATAAAAAAGAATCGTCACACTGCGGAAAAAAAACTTGACAAATTGGACTTGACCACTGCTGTCTTGTTAACCATAATCAAACCACAGCCCGAACTGTCAGTCATTTTGCCACTAACTGTTAGCGCTGAAGGCCGCCGGAGCCCGAAGCCACATTCACATAGGAAGTGAGCAAACACGCTTATTCTGCCTTTCAATAAACCTTCACTGTCAGGCCCGCTCACTGTAATAAGGAAACCGTGCAGGAAAATGGAAAGAGATGCTGCCTGGGACACACGAACATTTTGACAAGTTTGCCGTTAAGAATCACATTTGCAAAACAGGCCATTCACAAATAAACAATAATTATGTGCCTCTCACGACCTCAGCGGTTTGTGCTGCTCCCTGGGCGCACGGGAACGAGTCATTAGTGTCATATGAGGTGAGAGAACGCAAAACGCAGAGCGCTCACCCCATGCAAATTAGTCCCGACACGAGGACGGCGCAAAAAAAAAAAAAGAAATTACACGAAATGCAACCTTCTGTAGAGTTCAGCCATCACGGCCGTGTGAGAAAACAAACGGCTTACTGGGAAAACACGAATGAGTACATTTGATCTGCGTTAATCAAGCGGTCATCAAAACCATTAGTTAAACACGCTGCTTAATGAAGGAGAAAGAGAGAGGAGGTTGATTATGATGAAGCTAATATGCAAGTCGTGTGAGCGCCTGGATAGAAAAAATTGATGATTGTAAAAAAGTAGCCAATTTGTCTGATCGTGAAGCATGCGTGTGTTCGGTGCACTGCACAAAATTATCATCTTAATCAGTACTTCTGTCCTGTTTTCCAGTGCAAACATCATCAAAACAAGATAAACGTACATTCTATTAAAATTATGTCTATGGCTTTTTAATTCTCTTGAGCAAACTACTTTTTAGTGAAATGTATGCTATAAACAGGTATATTTTTTTGCGAAAACTATTATCATCATCACGTTTTTGTATTTAATGTATTGTTTAAAGGACATTTACATATTACTAATTAAGAAAAAGATTTTAAACCTAGGCACTTACGTCCACGATCACCATGCGACGATCACATCTTTGCACTTTCTAACCTAAGCACCAGAAATATTTACACCATCCACTATCACACACCCACTCAGGACCATAGCCAGAGAGAGAAACGAAACCGAATTTATCAAGCAGGAACGCGGCTTTCCAGTCACAGCTGTGAATCATTGTGCACGGCGCTGCGAAGAAAAACTGCCTTTTTCTTTAAGCGTTTTCTTGGCTCTATCAGCAAGACGGTGTAATTGCAGTAACTTAGCCTCATTCCTCTGTAACAACAGTCAGTTTTTTGTGTTTGGAAGACATGGCCGGAGTCTGGGTACATTTAAACGCCTGTAATTAATAATTCTCCAGGGAGCGAGCGAAATGACTTCTAATCACCGCGTGTCTCTGCCAGCCGCTGCCCAGCGGCTCACCAAAAAAAGGGCTTAACCAAAATGCACCGGCTTCATCTCAGGCGCAACCTCACTCTCCATTTTGTGTTCTGCTCGCATGAGTAAAAGAAAAAGAGAGGCTTTGGAGAAGAGCCATCCAAAATGGAAGTTTAAGGAAAAATGAAACCCTAAACTATGTGAAAAGTATTTAAGTCAGCTTTCGACTTGTTAACATGGGCAACCTGCTGGTTGATGCAGTAATTACAAAATTCTGCACTGACAGACTTGTCACTTCAGTCCAATTTCTTTAATGCTTTTTTAACACGTTTGTATAGCAATGAAGCTTTAGTAGTAGGGGAGAGCGGGGTAAGTTGTCACACGGGTAAGTTGTCACACTGTTAATAACTCCAACACTAGAGGCTCTATCTCAAAAATCAAATAGCCACTTTATGTGACTTCTTCTTCTATAGTCAACTTCCTGTTCACATGTGGTCAAGATCACTGTAATCTGAGGTTAGCACAATTTTCTTATTTTTCTGCTTAAAAAGTAAAAAAAAATCACTTTACATTTTATGCAATACAACTTTGTTAGGTGTGAATGTTTAAAATGATTATTTTGCACAAAATAGAGGAGACCGTAAAGTGTCTTTTGATACTTTAGCTAAAGTGATATGATGAGCTAAACTTGAGATTTAGACAACATTAGCACACAAGTAAGTATGGGGCAAGTTGTCTCAATGACTTTGGGGCAAGTCGTCACATCTGACAACTTGCCCCTGTACAAACAAACACATCGAACATGCTCAGAAAACATGATATAGAAAAGAATAAGCCTCAATCTAGCAAAAAGCTGTTTCAAAAGAAAGGGAAGCAGAAATCTGGACCTATGAAAAACAAGGCAGCTAAAAGAAGAAAAATCATGCAAGAGTCATCATCAGATGATGAAGAGTGCTTCTGCCTCGTCTGTGTAGAGCCATTTTCAAAGAGTCGTCCAAAGGAGACCTGGGTAAAATGTGTAAAATGCAACAATTGGGCCCATGATGCTTGCACCTCAGGCCAGGCAATTTATGTGTGTCAGAATTGTGATTCTGGAGATGAGTCCTATTAGTCATACAGGGCATCTGTTTTGTTCAGAGGTTAAACATGTTAAGTTAAGCAAGTTATCTGCAGCGTTCCATTCAGTTATCTGGTTTTATGTGAAAGCCATAGAACATTTGAACCAAAGTTCAAAGTAAAGTGGTCTTGCCACTTAATTGAAATTTGCATTATTTGGATTGAAATAATTGTTTTTCCAGATTCTCCAGGCACGGATGTTTATATTTCCAGTTTGGTTTGAGTTTAAAAATTAAAATCAATATTCACAATTAAGTAGTTGTGTTCTTATTTTTAGATAATCTAGTGTGACAACTTACCCGCCCTAGTGTGACAACTTACCCTCCGATGGGGCAAATTGTCACAAGTGCACAGTCACTATTCAACAGTCTACAACTCTGTAATGAGATAAGATATAAAGATGTTATGAATACAACATATGTGCCCAAGACTTCCTTCTTTCATTTGGTATGAGATTTATACCATTTTGATGTATGGTGCTCAGTAAATGTTAGACAGTGTGAAAAGTGTGACAACATACCCCGCTCTCCCCTACAGGTTTATAAAAAAGGGGCTTTTGAAATGTATAGGATATGTGTTATTATTTCAAAATGCACGCACATTAGAAGTGCTAATTGGACAGTTGTGTTCATAACACTATCAAACAACCACGTGCATCAAGTTTTCAAAGCATGTTTATAAAACGGTTAGTTCCAATCCTTGATTCTGATTGGTCAATAGGTGTGCTTTATTCACAATAAAACACTGCTATGACCGCTTCACCCAACGGTTCTATTTAATATCACTGCGCCCTTAGCAACACCCTTAGCAACACATAAACATATAATGAGACAAAGTCTGAGAGCAGTTTGTTGTTTTTATTTGAGCTTTCATGTTGTTGTTCGCAGTCAGGGACTATTTTTTCTAGCGGAAGGAATGCTTTTATTGATTTAACTTCATGAAAGTTGCACTAATATTTTTTTTACTTTAATATTGTGTGGTAAACGTTTTATAAAAGCAATAAGGTACTCGAGGCAATAAGTATTAAGTATAAATAAGTATAAATGTATCGTGAAGTATAAATGTATCGTGAATAAGTAACGGCTGAAGGGGTTGCAGGCACTCCGCTTCGCGTCGTGCCTAACGACGCCCTTCAGCCGTTACTTATTCACGATACAGCACAGCCTCTCGTACCTTATTGCTTACATATATTAGCAGTAGGGGAGAGTGGGGGCGAAAGTACCATTTTTCAGAAAAACTTAATTTTAAAAGATAATGTTATAGACAGAGATATATTTTTGCTGTGGTCAATAACTCACAAGTTTTGAAAAAGCGTAAAACGACTTCAGTATAATTTCACTTTAAACATAAGTAGTGAATTGTTACTTTCGACCCCATCTGCAGTGACGAAAGTAACACAACAAAACAAGATAGATTTGTGTGTTACACTTGTTTTTATTAAATATACATGACTATGACCGTTAATATGTAACTGCAAACATATTTTGTAATTTATCCTTGTAAAAAATAATGAAATTACATTTTAATTTTAAATTTCAGTTTTAATAAATGTTTCAAAATCAACCAACAGTATAAACTTAAATTGTTGAGAATAAAACATGTTTTCAAGAGTTTGAACACTATGAAAATGAAATTAAATCAAATATCAATTTTCAACATAACAGTATTAACAAGTGCTACTCTCGACCCAACAGGATCTCTGTACATTTAAACCAAATTTACTTTTATTTTGAAAAACTCAGAGAGGTCAAACTTCATGATGTGTGTAAAACTGGGGCCCTCAGTTTTATGGCAATTTATGAAATACATTAATTTATCATGAATTCTGTGTAATTAAACCTAAAAAAAATAAGGCTACTAACCAAAAGCACTACTTTTTTGTATAATTAAATTTTTTTTAATACAATCTTGAGTTTTAGAACAGTTTTTTGTCACAAATTTTCTTTGGGGGGCCGCGAAGAAATGCATCGTACACAAGAGGGGCCGTACGCTTAAAAAGTTTGGGAACCACTGTGTTAGAGCACTAAATAACCTGTATATTGATCAGTACTGTAACAAATGAAACCAGAAACACAACGCGTTACAAAAACAAAACGACAGCTTTAGGAATTTACTTATCATGGTTGAAAACACCTTTCTGGATCTACACGCGGAAAATGGTGAGTAAATAACCCGATATTTGTCAGCTCTGTTAGGGGTTGTGTGCCTAAGATGCTGTCGTAGTTTGGGATGCAAATGTTATCAGGGCTCGGAGAAAATCGCTTTGTTACTTTCGTCCCACGTTACTTTTGCCCCGATCTCCCCTACTAACTATAACATTTCTTTGTAGGATTGTAATTGGACGGTCAAATATATAACATATTCTAATAAAATAAAATGTTTAAAACTTTTATTACATTACAGTAAACGCTTTTACCAGAAGCTATCATTTTAAAGTTATAATTTCGGTGAACCTTTTGTAAGGGACCCCCTACCTAAAATATATTTATATATTTTTATGTATAACGAATATATAATTGGCTACACTTTTCAATTTAAATGTATTTTTGTACTGCAGCAACTTTGCAGCAACAAATCTTTTTTCATAGCAGTTTTATAAGGAATCCTGCCTTATAAACCCGAATTAGAGACATAAAAGGGACTGTAATAAGAAAAACACATTAGAAAGAATAAGAAAATATAAGAAAATATAACAATTCTAAATAAATATAAGAAAATCAATGATTATAAAATACATGTGGCAAGAAATGAGAGATAAACACTTAATAAATAAATATAAAAAATTTTGTTTGTTTTTTTCTCTGAAAAAACTAGAACCTCCTAAGGGCTCCTTGGGTGTCCACGGACCACAGTTTGAACCCCCTGCCTTTAAAGGGGCGGTGAATTTGTCCATTTTATTGTTTTATACTGTTGTCTGATGTCTACTTATGATGAGTGGCTCTCTGGAGAAAGCTTCGTTTGAAGGGGCGGGCCGCATTAAAAACCTGAACGTTAACGCCCACTGCTATGATTGGACAGCTTCATTCCCCGTCATTACATGTGGGGAAAAGTTTTAAAAAACATTAATGTGTAAAAATAGCAGCCGAACACAAATATGTTTGAGCCACAAAAGATTCTGGATGCTAAAGATGATACACATAAATGACAATACGTATAGTAAAGTAGAAACAAAACTTGAAACTCAACGTGACTAAATTACCGTATAAAACACAGTAAGCGTGCATCAGAATCTAAACTGCGGCTGATAAGTTCTTATCAATAACTTTGTATATTTCTATTGTGCTTGTGAGGTTGCTCTTCTACACACGTAACGTTACATACCACAATTATATGATAAAAAGGCTTTGTCGAGTGTTTGAGCTTTCAAACCCAAATTGCCTAAATTACCGTATACAACACAGTAAGCGGGCATCAGAACCTAAATTGCGGCTGGTAAGTCCTTCCTTATCACTAACTTTGTATATTTCTATTGTTATATTACAGTCCTATTGTTAAGTGTTGTACCTTTATTAATCGTTTAATGTTTTAAGTAAATTAAAACAATCAAACATACGTGTTAAGACACGGATGTTACAACAGGACATATCAAGCAATCTCTTCTAACAAAGCATTAGTGAATAGCAGTAACTTAAATAAAGTAAAATGTTTTACTTACTGTGTATAAGTTACTGCTGTGTCATTTTTGTCAGATCAAATATTAGTGGTGCTTTTAATCACAGTCTCTCTGCAAATCCAGCATCGACTTCTTGCAAATTTTATCCACGCATTACTAATGTTATGTTCTGAGCCTCCGTTATCCAGTGTCTGTGTTCTTCCCATAGACCTTCCACAACCAAAAACTGCGTTTCCATGGTTACTCTATCATAACAGATCACTGCATTAAAATAAAAGTCTCTCAGAAAAAAATTATTTAAAAGTAATTTTGCTTACATTTGGCAATCTTTAAATACATGTTTACTGATTGTTGAGACACACGTATGTCATGCGAAGCTGTGGGCGGGGCTACAAAAGTGGTCGTTGTATTTGGCTTTGGGGAGATGGTTCAATTCTACTTTGACGTCATATTTCTCCGAATTCCACACTCGGTCTTAATACTGGCTTGGTGCCAAAACTGTTACATTTCAGTAGCACGGAAGTTTTCAGTTCTGAAACTTGCAGGATGTTCATTTAAGTATGATGACCTCTTATATAACAAATTATCAAGTTAAAATTGAGTATTTGATTCACCACTCCTTTAAGGACAAGGTGGGACTTCCTCTCCTCTACTTATAATCTTCATGATAAGCAAAGTGATTTCTTATTTAACTTTTTCCACACTGTCCCAAGCTGTCACTTGGTTAATACCCTTGAAAAAGGTCCTAATATGTACCATTTAGGAACAGATATGTGTACATTTGGAACAAATGTGTACCTTTTAGGTTATTATGAAGTACTAATATAAACTCTGAGTACTTTTAAGAAGGATACTGCCCCAGTGACAGCTAATTTTTTAAACCATTTTTTCTGACAGTGCACCAGTGGCACATCTCCTCCTCTACCCATCTCACTGTACGTAACATAAAAGTTTGATCGATGTTTTATGAAAGCGAGGGTGAGACTTTAGTTGCACTGCACAAGTAAACACAGATAATCTGTCACAAACTGTAATAATAAATAAATAAGATGAAAACAGAGGCGTGAGCTTTATTTAGAAGACGATGAGAAGTGGTTGAGAGTCTGAGCACATGTTAAAGTGTATACTACACTTCTGCTCTTTGATCCTGCATCACTACAGAGAAATAGCATTAAAACATTCATTAATGATTTAGCAGTTTTGCTGAAGCCTGTAAAATATGCTTGCTGTCTTAGTATTTCCATACCACAAGGCTCTTTAATCTATTAATATCTATACATCTAAACTGATCGAGATGGATTGATTTACTTTCATCATACATTTTCTGACTGAATACTGTTATGTGAGATAGTCTGGAATGCCCTTTGATCCCACATCCCTAAAGTTTCTAAAATAGTAAATACCTTTCATATAAAAGCATAATTATCATCCTTGTATATCAAGAAGGCTTGTTTTGTGGACACAAACACACATTAAACTTGAATATTAAGGAAGATAAGATAAGAAAGAGTGCACGCGCAAACAACGCAAGCACAAACCAAACCCAGACAGTGAAGCGAGATAAAATTTGTCCTTTTGCTTCCATTTTGTTTCACAGGAAGGAAGCCCTAGTGAGGCGTAAAATTAAACCCAAGGCAAGACCTTCTTCTCATGATCTCTTAACTAGTTTAGGCCCGGCGGCTGCAAAAATTATTTCGTTACTTGGGAAAAAAAAGCTCCTTTAGGTACAAAAGCACACACAAAGGGAGATAGAGAAAAGAATAAACCGTTCCTCTGAAGGTGCATCTACAATGCTAAACAGGAAGCTTGCTTAGGCCCCGGCTTTCGTTAGCTTTGCCTTTGTGGGCCATCCTTTCACCCACCCCAAATACAAACACACACATTACTAACACACCATATGCAGAAAGAGAGCTGGCGAAGGAAGCATGAATTATTTATGGAGGCCTGTCTTTAAGAATTAAAGCATGCGAGCAGAAAGCTCCACATTGTACCACCTTAAAGAGAGACGAGACACAGAGCGAGGGGGGTACGGTCCGGCCCAGGAGAAGGGCTGGGGGGAGCGTCTCTCCGGAGGGTCTTGAGCACCGATGCTGTCTGGAGTGTGACAGCATGTAGACTGAACGCGAGTCAAACAGGACCTCCGAAACTAGGATGAGTTCCTGTTTTAGTGTGTCCTCATCCAAACCCCACTGACTCTTATTCTTTGCCTGTCTCTGGCAAGGGAGCAGATTCGGCTGGCTTCTCTGTGGACTGTGTCATCATATCATTTTTTTAAGAAAAATTATTTCGTTTGGGAGCTACAAACAAAAAAATGACCTAAATCACAGCACGTACCCCAAATGTGGAGCTCCCCAGCCATTCAGGTAACATCAGACTTTTATTCTTTTAAAAAATGGATGCATGGGGAATAAAGGCAAAAAATGCAGAAAACGTCAACATTGACCTTCAATGGGAATTCCTTGAGTGTTCCTGGCTCCTTTGGTAGAGCATTGTGTAGACTGTGCAAAGGTAATGGGTTCGATTTCCAGGGAAGCACATAATAATAAAATATATAAACTTGATTGAGCGTCTACCAAATGCATAATGTAAATAAGTGTAAATGTTAAACTAACTGCTGAAATATAAACAGTTAACTAGAAGATTAAATGACCACACTGATGTTAAAAGTTTCTGAAACCTGACAGGTTAGAAGGTATGGATGCACTTAGGCACACCTGAAATCCAAAATTTGAATAGCATACTGCCTACTAAGATGTTTTCATTTTCTGTTTTTTTTTAAGGCAGTGTTAATGCATCCTTCTCTGCATGCGATATCCCAAAATCCCATGCGTGTCATGCAGTGGTTAATGGATAGCAAAATGCATTAGATGGATGACTTGAAATAAGCAAATGAATTTACATTCAAGTACACATAAGTAAATTTAATTCCATTTCTTTTATCTTTTTGTCCGAGAAACAAGTACTAAGTATAAGTAGAAATGTAACGTGCTTGGTCGAGTCTAAATCTCACTTGTTTTCAGCTGCCCTCACGTTCTTTCTTTGGGAAAGAGCAAAGCATCCTGGATATTTGGTCCATTAAAGACAAAGGCCAACCACTGACATTGCTTGCAGACACTTTGCCTGTGTTTGTCTCTTTGTGAATGCATGCATGACTATGTGTGGTGTTTCCAAATGTGCGTGCACCATGTGACCAAACATAGCGGGTGGAACAGACAGAAAGAGAACAAAAATTGAACTCCAACCACTGAAAATCTCTGTTTGTGCATTTCCAACCGCGTGCAGCGGGCCTGTGCTGAATATTGTGTTAGTGTAAGTAAGTGTATAATGTGCACAGGCCTCGGAGCAGACTGACTTTTGAGTAGTGTGTGTGTGTGTTTGTGTGAGACAGAGAGAGGTGAATGCTCAGACAGGGTGCCTGATTATATATGCATTGAATAAAAACTATTTCCCCGGCCAGCAAGCCTTCCAGCTCCGCCCAAATACTACCTCTCCCTCCCAATGAGAGGTGAGAAAGAGAGAGAAGCCATCCGAAATGACCCTCAGGAAAAGCGTCACCCTGTGCCGTGAATGACAGCAGAGGCCACTCCAACTGTTTCTCCGATCACTATCCCTAAAAAACGCTTTTCCACACAGTACGACGCTCCGTCCTGCCTTCAGGGCAAACTGAGACGTTCAGGTTTGACAGCACCGCTGCAGAGGGCAGGACATCTCCGCCGAACATCAGCCTTACATTAACGTTCCCGGAAAGAGACATTACGTGTACCGACCGGCGTGAAGGAGAAACACAGAAAATGAATGATAAAACATCACCGTTTTTGACAGCCATCAAACTGAAACAAATCCACAAGAGCAAATTCATTTCAGTTCATCAGCACCAAAGTTATCTTCACATACAAGCTAAACATGTGATGTAATGCGTTATGTTCCCAAACAATACTAACAACACGGCATTCCGAATGTATTTACTCATTATTGTCAGGGGTCTCCTAAATGGCCGCTGTCTCACAAATCTTAGCTACAACCCCCGATCAAACACACCTGCCTGTAATTTTCGGGTAACCCTATAGATCTTGGTAAAGCGGTTCACATGTGTTTGATTAAAGTTGGAGATAAACCCTGTGCCTCTGAAAGCAGAATTGGAGACCCCTGGGCTATGTTCTAGGTCCGCTTCCATTCATACGTGGCACACTTATCCATTTTCCCTTACGCAATGCAACAACCAGTCTGGCACGGTTCCACGGTCTCAAAGCAGTGCGCAACGTTTCAGTCGTTCAACTAAACAAATTCTAAACAAACGAATTACAGATGACTGACAAATCATAAACAAACAAATACGTTTGCAAACAAAGACAATAATGGCTCACATTTGTTTGCAGGCAGCTTAGGCCTTACCACAGGCAGTTACGTCATTGCAAGACGGTGGAAACGCAAATACCCTGGCAAAAACTTTGATTTAAAGTATATAAAAAAATATTTTTACAATGTGTGTCTAATTCATATCGTTCAAGAGCCAATCTTCTGGAGGGCAGAGGTGGTGTAACAATTTCAGGACACTCCGGACGAAAACTAGATCGTGTGAATTGCATTGTGGTTTGGTTAAGAAAAGTTCAAGCAGATATAAAGCGTTGAAGATGGTATTCTTCTCCTAGACAGTTAGGATATGTGGGTTTAAAGGGATTCAAGTTGAGCTCTCAACTACACACTGTACAGTATAAAGAGACGCAAGTGTAATCCCATAATCCTAACCGGTGGACATATACTCCTTATTCCTTCTGTAGATACATCAACATTTAGCTTGCAGGAAGACTTCTGAATGTCTATCGCTCTTTCATCTGTCTCATCTTAGAGTCACAGACACTAGAAATGGTACAAACATACACTCACCTAAAGGATTATTAGGAACACCATACTAATACTGTGTTTGACCCTCTTTTGCCTTCAGAACTGCCTTAATTCTACATGGCATTGATTCAACAAGGTGCTGAAAGCATTCTTTAGAAATGTTGGCCTATATTGAAAGGATAGCATCTTGCAATTGATGGAGATTTGTGGGATGCACATCCAGGGAACGAAGCTCCCATTCCACCACATCCCAAAAATGCTCTATTGGGTTGAGATCTGGCAACTGTGGGGGCCATTTTAGTACAGTGAACTCATTGTCATGTTCAAGAAACCAATTTGAAATGATTCGAGCTTTGTGACATGATGCATTATCCTGCTAAAAGTAGTCATCAGATGATGGGTACATGGTGGTCATAAAGGGATGGACATGGTCAGAAACAATGCTCAGGTAAGCAGTGGCATTTAAACAATGCCCAAGGGGCCTAAATTGTGCCAAGAAAACATCCCCCACATCATTACACCATTGCATTAATGAGAAATTGAACAGGTGTTCCTAATAATCCTTTAGGTGAGTGTATCTACAAGAACAAGGAAGGCCCACTTGTGACATTCAGAAAAAATGTAAAAATAAATAGCTGTTACTCTTTCGAAAAGTACACATTTGCACATAAAGAGTTCTTATTTGTACCTCAGAGGTACATATTGGTACCAAATGTGTACATATCTGTTCCTAAATGGTACATATAGTGTACCTCATGCACTGTTTTGCAAGTATGGCAGGGTTGCCAACATCAGCAGAGGAAATGAAGGGTCACTTCATTTGTTAACACTACATATCACTTTTGGGATTAGTAAACACTTGGCAGATTACAATTGACCAGACTGTAAACAAAAATGAAATACTACCTTGTCACAGTGCATGCTGGCAGCTATGTACGCATATAATAAACATTCAATGCTTGTCTAAATTAAGTGCTAAAACGCATTTGAGACGCAATCACTTTTTTGACTGGCTGACATACGACTTCATTGTAAAAATAAATTAATTTTAAAATGTCACATTTAGGCATCACGCATCATTACACACACATCAGTTTAGCTTCAGCCTAACACTGGAGAATCGTGACGGCAAATAAATGTTTCACGTCGAACGGACTCGGTTCAACTTTTAAGTGCTTTGTATTTTAGACATTTTAATTAACAACAACAAATCCAGTGACAAACGTTGCACCAATTCGGCAATACATCTGCTTTTATACGGGTTGCCATGATAACAGTGGGTGGGAGATCAAGTTAGTTAGATGTTAAGTGAAATATAAAATATAGCAACAACCAATGATCTGTTGCAAAGCATCTGTTTTTCATGACCTTCTTTCACATTTTCCATTTTAAGGGAGATGTGAATTCAAATGCAATAAAAGCATTTTCAAGTGTTTAGGTGTAAAAGTTTCAGAAAAGGGTTCAAGAACATAAAGCATCATTTCAACCCCAACATCCAAACGAAACGTATTAAATGACAAGATAGCATCACCTTTAACAGCATTAGGCTCCAGTGATGCTCGGTTTCCCCTTTCAAGACCGAAATCACGTGATGTGTCAAATTGCACGAGGCACATTTATGACTAATAAATTTATGATGGATGGACCGCTCAGCTGAGATGCCAGGCGGATGAAAACAAAACACTCATTCGCCATCACTCAATTTGCATCTGCGGGCATCAGCACGTAACCAGAGACTTCCGCGAGCGAGCACTTCAGGCCAAATTGAAGCCGATTCATGCACAATTCAATTTGGTTGAGTGACGCAACTTTGCAGATGGACACAAATCGCTGATTTATAGTCGTGCTCTAAGAGGTTAGGCTGAGCTTTCCGAGCAAATTAAAAAATAAAGAAAGTGGAAATGGGAAAAGGGGGCTTAAGCTGTCCACAACGAACCCCGTGCTCCTTGTTCCGCCCCGATCCCGTCTCCAAGGCAGCCATGGGGAAATCGTCATGGCAACTCCCACCTGGGAGCACTTGTTAACATGAAAGTTGGAGCGGAGAGGAGAGGCTGCGGTTTAAATGGAACGGCTGCAGGCTGTGTGTGTCTCAACAGGTTGAAGGGAAGAAACGGGCGCCAAACCGGAAAAGGAGTGGAGTGTCCATCCACAAACTGAGTGTCATCAGAAGACCGGCTTTTCTTATGCAGTTTCAACTCTCAAAGGAAAAACGGCCCGGGGACGAGCCACACAGAAAGTCTGTGAGGACAGAAGCGATTTTGCATCTAATCCCAAAGGAATATTTCCTTGCTTAAAGATCGCTGTGTAGTTTTATTTTAGAATCTCAAGTGTTTCGCTTGAAATATTTTAGAACATAAATGGAAATAAACACGAATTAGGCAACTGATGACATCAGAGTGTTGAGATATTCATGTTTTAGTGCATTTCGAAAACTTGGACTCATATCTGAGCATATTTTTGGACATTGCAGAGATATAATTTGCATATCTTGGGTCTAAGAATGCAGAAGAAGCAAAAGTCTCTGTTTGCTTTCAGTCTTAAATCATTGCAGTCAATGAGAAACAACACAGAGATAATAAAGAGATCTCCTTTGTACATTTTTCTTT
This sequence comes from Misgurnus anguillicaudatus, assembly GCF_027580225.2. Lineage (NCBI taxonomy): Eukaryota > Metazoa > Chordata > Actinopteri > Cypriniformes > Cobitidae > Misgurnus > Misgurnus anguillicaudatus. The sequence goes on from NC_073350.2 coordinate 13,469,885, forward strand.
CCAACGGGTCACAGCAAAACAAAGGCCGTCCGAGTCCAAGCCTGAATATAAATGACTCAGAGACCCTTGCCGAAATCATCCGAGGCACATAATTGAAGAAAAGCCTGATGGTTCGGAGCAAAACTGAGTGGTTTAAGTGATGACCAAGATGAGAGAGATTTTCAATTTCAGTCAGTAACGTGGAGGTCATTATTTTTCTTTGATGATACCATAATAGAGTTGGCTGAGATATATATTCAGAGCGTTCTGGAATAGAAGCGCATTAGTGCTAAGATACCTTTCCATCTACCAAATCTTACTCATTTGTCCAGACCACAGTCCGGGAGGGGCGACAGCCCCCTCGTCCCACGGGGTGATTCATCCATTTCATCATTCTATATCAATTTCAGGGAATGAAAGTTAAGTAACAGGACGAAGGAGAAACTCATCTGATCTCGACCCCTGATGGATACCTCAGCAAACCAGGAGTATAAAACAGTGTCAATATTTTACTCAATTAAAAGTCAAACTTTATAGCCCTTTATAAACGTACTTTTGTTTAACATTAAAGGATTAGTCAATTTTCTTAAAAAAAATCCAGATAGTTTACTTACCACCATGTCATCCAAAATGTTGATGTCTTTCTTTGTTCAGTCGAGAAGAAATTATGTTTTTTGAGACAAAAAAAATCCAGGATTTTTTTTCATTTTAATGGACTTTAATGGACTCCAACACTTAACAGTTTTAATGCACTTTAAAATTGCAGTTTCAATGGAGTTTCAAAGAAACGATTGTCATTTTTGACAAGAAAAATAAAAATTATGCACTTTTAAACCACAACTTCTCATCTATCTCCAGTCCTGTGATGGGCCAGCGTGACCTCAGTAATTGCGTAATGCCGTTGAAAGAAGGGTCACGTGTGACATATATGAAACGCACATTTGCGGACTATTTTAAACAATAAACTGACACAAAGACATAAATTAGTATCATTCCACACACAACAACGTCGGAACGGTTCTCTTTCTCCACACTTGTAAACACTGGGGCGTAGTTTCGCATACGTCCTCCGTGACCTCTTGACGTGATGACGTATTGCGTGAGGTCACGCTGGCGCGTCACATGAACGGAAATAGACGAGAGTTGTGGTTTAAAAGGGCTAGATAAGACCCTTATGCCTTATTTGGGATCGTTTGGAGTCCTTTGAAACTTTGTTGAAACTGCAATTTTAAACTGCATTAAATTGTTAAGTGTTGGGGTCCATTAAAGTCCATAAAAATGAGAAAAATCCTGGAATGTTTTCCTCAAAAAACATAATTTCTTCTCGACTGAACAAAGAGAGACATCAACATTTTGGATGACATGGTGGTGAGTAAATTATCTGGATTGTTTTTTTGTTTTTTTAAAGAAAATTGACTAATCCTTTAAGTATTATAAAGCTCCTGTTAAACATATAAAAACAACTAAAACTACTCTATTCTACTGAAGTTTGATGGTCTTAACTGGTCTCTTCAGCTTACAGCTTACCAGTTTAAACACCTATAACTGGCTTTGTTAGGAGTAAAAGGTATAACATTTCCCTCCGAAATCTAATACAAGTACAAGCATAATACTCAACTACAAATGACCAACAAATTATACAGTACAGTACAGTACTTAGTGCTTTACGCCCCGTACAAGAACCCTGGGGAGTTTACAGAGAGAGCCGATCACAGTTGTTGGGGTTAATCGCAAAGGGCCTGCATCTGTAAACTTTTGCAATATAAACTATAAAAGACTGACAGGAGAGAGAGTTAGCATTGACATTTCATTACTCAGCACATTTCATTTTTAACACTAAGATGCCATGCCACAGGTGAAGGCAAGGCATACGGTACTATATGCTGTGTATGCACAGGCACTAACGTACTCACGCCCAAACCATAGACTCTAGGGCAGGAAGAACAGGTTTTATGTGCCAACTAAGGCTGAAAATGTCACAAAGTCTTGTAGCGCCGTTAAACCAGCGTCGACTCGGATAACATGTCTGGCCTTGTTTTAAATTTTAAACACCGCTTTGTGTCAGAATCGGATGATCTTATACCATCCTCTATTTTTTGGGATTCTCATGCAGGCCGAGTTCTCGTTCAATGACCACTGTGCAGTGGACGGCGTGTGGAGGTTGGATGATGGGCTTCTGGTATTTTAAAGCCCCCACACTATGAGGCAATAAAAGCCAAACTTTATTTTCTTTTTTTAAATAAAAAACAGAAAAAAATTAAAATCGGGCCATCTTTATTTAGGGAGTGTAAACATAAAAAGTTAATTTACAATAAATGCCCACGTGGACCACATTCATTGTCTCACCAAAACAAATATTCCTCTTTAGCATTGTGCAGCAGAAAGCATTTAAATAATGTATCCTTTTAAATAATGAACAGATTTCAGTCGGCGTACCAGTAATGACATATAAACAACCCTATAATGAGCTTTCTTCTACATTAAACTCGCTGCTCCCGAACATCTGAACCTGTGCAGCGCCAAATCACTGCTCTGAAAGTTTACAATATACGTGCACTCCTAAACATGGCTGTAAACTTTAATTACCGGGTCGGCTGCGCAATAAGGCGTAATGAAATGTTTGATAGCTATCCAAGGGTATTATTCCACCTGTTCTCTACGGCAGTCATGTATTGTTTTACAGATACTCAATGTCGTAAATAGGGCGTAGAGTATATTTCACATTTAATGCTTATGGTTCGACTGACCTGTTCTGCAACATTTGACACACTACGGCTTGTCCGCTAAAGGAATGCATTCTTTCATATTGCAGTGCTTAAAGGATTAGTCCATTTTCTTAAAAGAAAAATCCAGATAATTTACTTACCACCATGTCATCCAAAATGTTGATGTCTTTCTATGTTCAGTCGAGAAGAAATTATGTTTTTTGAGGAAAACATTGCAGGGTTTTTCTAATTTCAATGGACTTTAATAGAGCCCAACATTCAATACTCAACACTTAACATTCCTTTCAACAGAGCTTCAAAGGACCACAAACAATCCCAAACAAGGCACAAGGGTCTTATCTAGCGAAACGATTGTCATTTTTGACAAGAAAAACAAAAAATTTGCACTTCCAAACCACAACATTTCGTCCAGATCCGATCCATTGCGACCTAAAGTAAATGCGTGGTGACGTAGGGAGGTCACGTGTTACATATATAAAACGCACATTTGCGGACCATTTTAAACAATAAACTTCCACTAAGACATTAATAAGTATCAGTTGACATACAACAACGTAGGAACGGTCCTCTTTCTCAACACTTAGTTGTAAACACTGGGGCAGAGTTTTGCGTTCGTCTTCTGTGACCTCTTGACGTCATGACGTATTGAGTCGGGTCACGCTAGCGCATCACGACCGGATCTAGACGAGAAGTTTTGCTTTAAAAGTGTATATTTGTCATTTTTCTTGTCAAAAATGATAATCGTTTTGCTAGATTAGACCCTTATGCCTCGTTTGGGATTGTTTATAGTCCTTTGAAACTACGTTGAAAAAAACTGTTACGTGTTGAGTAAAGTATTAAATGTGGGGCTCTATTAAAGTCCATTAAAATGAGAAAAATCCTGCAATGTTTTCCTCAAAAAACATAATTTCTTCTCGACTGAACAAAGAAAGACATCAACATTTTGGATGACATGGTGGTGAGTAAATTATCTGGATTTTTCTTTTAAGAAAATGGACTAGTCCTTTAACGCTGTTAATACAATATGTAATGGGTGATTCAGTACAGTTACTGTACTAGGTGCCATATAGCAAGAGAGATGTCCATATAGCTCCAAACATAGACATTCATTTCCTGCTAAATCAAGAACGTAAAGCGGGACGGATATATCCGTATACCCCGTTTAATTCAACAGCTTGATAAATAGACATTAATTTCCTGTTAAATCGAGGGTAAGCCGAGCTACCACCATGTAATGTTCTCCGCTCTGTCTTTTACGCATTTCTAAAAAATTTAACAAAAGTATTGAACGTCCCCGAACGTAAAAAAAAAATGCAAATGTAAAAACGTCTGTTCTAATAGTTTTGGCTTTCGCTGTTTATTGAAGTGTCTTATGGCAATTAAATCCTTGGCTAAAACAGCCGAGCCATGCAATGTGTGAGAGCCCCTTTAATTAAAGGCAGGGAAAATTAGTCTCAAATGTGCAGCGAGTTCAATTGCTTCTGCTCGCTTAGTTCAATGAGCAATGGACCGAGATCAGGTGATCAGGTGAGTTTATTTGCTCTCAGGGCCGAGGCTGCGTCTGAGGCGCTAACAAAAATGCATGCAAATACCGAGTCAGCTTTTCCATTAAAATATGTTAGCCACAGGGGTGCTTGCTTTAAAAGCCATTTTTGTTAGAAAGCCACCAAGGAGCGGCTTTAAATAACAATACCAAACCTTGGGAAATTAACCATTTGGGGAATTACTTAAGTGTGGTGTATGTGCATTTATCACTGTCCATTCACAACAGTCCTGCGGAATCGACCAGCCGTGGCAAAAATTAAAAGGTGGCGGAGCCGCAATTTTAAGCAAGCCTAGAGGAGAACGAGTGAGCTTTAAAACTTACAGTAACATTAAATCAGAGAGCAAGCTGTACCTCTGTCCCTCTCTTCGCTGCATCTCCTTCTCCTGCACGGCCGGATCAGCCCTCCATCCATCCTGCCGTCTCCTACCACTATGCTGACAAGCGGGCCAATTGGATTTATTTATTTATTTGTGCCTCTCCTCACCGAACCTTCTCCCAAAACCTTTCCACTGCCTTTCATTTCCACTCCAAACGCTGTAGCCGGTGAACCATTTCCATAATCTCCATTAAACACTTCAAATGGGCCCTTTAAGAGCGCTCTCATTTGCATAATCCCATTAACTCCCCCGTTATTGCTCTGCCTTTACCTCGTCCTCTGCCCCGCTCGTACGACCATCCCAAAATGTAGAGAAAAGACAGGAACTAGGTGGGTTAAAAAGAAAATCACAGGACTCTTTCGTACGAGTTCGGTCTATAAATCGAGACTTGCAGGGGTATTATGATGGGTTCAATGTGAACGGGGGGCTTGTTTTGAGATGGGTCGGTGAAGTTCCAGTTAATCACTCGTTTAACATGGAGCAAAAAAAATTATGTTCATCAGAGGCAAAATGCAATATAATGAATACCTTGTAATGCACTGTAAGTCACTTTGGATAAAAGTGTCTGCCAAACGCGTGAATAATGTAAAATGCATAGCTTAGCCTATGAAATAAGTGTGAACAAGCTTTTACAATCTCTGAATCTGAAGCCCAAATACTTTGCTGTAAGCATTTTACAGCACTTTTTACACTAAAATAAACAAAGAAATTCTAAATTTATAATGTTTTATTTTAAAGTGTACATGTCATACAGCAGGGCTCCAGACTAAACATTTTAGGGCCCAACCAGAAATTTAGGGGCACACACCGTAAATCAACATGCTAACCAAATATTCACATTTCTACTAATTTCCACTGCATTACTAATAAATACTTTGATAATAGATGCAGAAAGTACAATGTGCTGTTTCAAATTCAGTGTCACATCACAAAAAAAGTCAAATTTACTCGTCGCACATGTGCGACTGGATGTAAAATTCAGTGGCACACTCTCAAATTTTGGTGGCCAAATGAGCCCTGTACAGGTATGTATACGATATAGGTACACTGAAAAAAAGATTTGTTGGTTCAACTTACAAAATTAAGTTACCTGGTCGCCTTAAAATTTTGAGTTTGTGCAACAAAAATACTATTTTACTCAAAAAAGTTGTGTAAAAACAGCAACCAGGTAACTTTTTTACAGTCATAAATACTTATTTTTGCATCTTTTTGAATGCATCAGCAATGTTAGTTTCCAAATGTTTGTTGTTGTTCAAATAATAAAATCATAAGTATTAATTCATCCATTAATAAATAAAAAATTTTATGTAAAGAAATTAATGTGCAGGCCGGATTCATATTTGTCTACAAAACTAATTTCAAGTTTTCCTTTTTACATATTTTTTATAAATGTTAAAGATAAATTCATAAATTCATTGGCCCCCGATAGTGTACATTACAACTATTTATTTACACATGCACAAATGCACACAAGTGTTACACACAGCTGTGAATCGGCTAAGAAAATACTCATTACTACATTGATACATGAGAATGTGTTTTTTAAGCCAGGACACCACCTATCATGAATAGTAAAGGCGGAGAAAGTGAGATAAAGTGCAGGAAAGGGGCAGATTTTTACCTATTTTTCACATTTGGCCTTAAAGTGGACATTTCACAAAAAGATGTCAAATGAATCTTTGGTGTCCCCAGATTACATATATGTGAAGTTTTAGCCCAAAATATCATATAGGTAATTTATTATAGCATGTTAAAATTACCACTTTGTAGATGTGAGCAAAAATGTGCTGTTTTTGGGTGTCCTTTTAAATGCAAATGAGTTGATAAAAAGCAAACACTGATCACCATAATGATGGTTTGTTAAAATTGAAACTCAATTTTGCTGTCAATTATTTTCTCAATCTCTCTCTCTCTCTCTCTCTCTCTCTCTCTCTTTGCACTAAATGGCAGTGTCATGGTTAGATGCAGATTTAGGGGTTGTATTATAAAAAGATCTCCTTCTGACATCACAAGGGGATGACCTATTTTTTCACATGCATGCTGAGAAAGGATTACCAAAACTAAGTTACTGGGTTGTTCTTTATCACATTTTCTAGGTTGATAGAAGCACTGGGGACCCAATTATAGCACTTAAACATGAAAAAAGTCCCCTTTAATATCAATCCATAAGCAATCTGTTTCCTATTTGGGTATTAAAGACTCCCTCCAAGTGGCCCTGTAAGCAACACCAAAAATCCCTGAAAGAGTAGAGAGTCGGTCCAGGGCTGACAGGTACCCATGTAACGCATGTTAAAGAATTCTGCCCTAGCCTTGAGTTACCGAGATGAAAATTCACACCAGCATGTCCTGACTGATTTCTGTTCAAAGGTAAGTATGGGTGACGAAATGCTTTAACCTTAATAACATGTTTCAGATTTTCAACACCCTCTCTCACAGACTCCCTAAAAGAGCTTGACAGACATGAAGCCATGTCTGAAAAATGCACTGTCCAAAATACATTGTGTTTGATGTAACTAACACTCATCAATCAATGGTATGTATAGTTGTGGGTCTGAAAAACTACAGTAATGCTCATAATGTACCCGGAGGTTATCAAACTAGGTCTTTTGATCAGGAAAGCATGTCTTTGAAAGAGCCATTACTTAAATGCACGGCATAATTTATTTCATTTTGTTCTACTCAGATCCAAATAGCTTGAACCGGTGTTTAACTGGATCTCATTCCCCAAGGGTATGGAAAAGATATGAACAACTGTTATTCTTCAGATTTAAATGATTTATAAAAAGGCTACACAAAGCAATCTAAAGTCATCCATAATAAACAGCGTAAGGGTATTAAAAATGCATCCATTTCATGAGTATTTTTTATTTGAATAGTCAACAGAATTTATACAATGTATACAATATAATGTATATCAAATCACAATACGCCGAAAGACAATAACGGTTGTTTGTTTTTCATTAAAAGAGGGTCTTTTTCTGGAGCGTGGTGTTATTATAGCAAGTTTGTGGAAAGGTCACTGCATTCCTAGATATGAGCCTTTGTCCCAGTAACTAAAAATCAAAACATTAATTTCGGAGTCGACCAAAATGTACAACCTGTAGTAAAAAAGTTCATGGGATACAAAAATCTCCATATACAATTCCTGCACAGGCACAAAGCAATGTTTACCCTAAACTGTAATGCATTTTATTCTGTATATGCAAATTAAAAAAGAAAACAGATGTAATAGATAAGGGAATACAGGGAAGATGCAAATGCAAAGATGCAAAAGACGCACACCGTGTTATTCATCTCTTATCTCAGACTTAGCACTCTAAAAACAAACGGTGCTAAATAGCACTAAAAGTGGTTCTTGGCTCGTAATCATAGAGGAACCATTTTTAGTGCTATAAAGCACCTATGTATGAAGAACCATCCGGGGGTGATATAGCACCACTATTGCACCACATATGGTTCTACATAGCACCTTATGGTTCTAGGTGCTACACAGGTACTTCATTGGTGCTATATGGCACTTAAAATGGTTTCTCTATAATTACAAGCCAAGAATACACCAGATGTTTTCAACCTTTTTCAGGCCAAGGACCCCTTAATAGATAAATAGGAGGAGCAGAGACCCCCCGTTTATGTATCAAATTAAGACTGGATTTACATACTTTGTTATGATGGTTACAATTAAAGATATTTAAATATTTTTGCGCATACTGTTAATATACTACATAACATTTTATCCTTACTGAATAGTTTTTGACAAAGTAAACTTCATTTAAAGGTGCAGTGTGTAATTTTTAGCGGCATCTAGTGGTGAGGTTTCAAATTGCGCCCAACGGCTCAGTCCACGGCTCATCCCTCGCTTTCGAAACGCATAGAGAAACTACGCTAGCCACCATAGGACAAACATGTCATCGTCAGAGACAACTTGGTAAACAAAGTTTGTCCGTTAAGGGCAAATGGTGGCACAAAATGGCGACTTCCATGTAAGGGGACCCTCGGTGTATATAGATAAAAACGGCTCGTTTTAAGGTAATTAAAACATAATAGTTCATTATGAAAGGTCTTTATACACCATTGATAATATAGTTACGTATATTATATTGCATTTCTGTCAAGGGAATCTTCTGAAAGTTACACACTGCACATTTAAATAAAGGTTTAATAAGCATCTTAATGCATTTTTGTTTCTAATTTCAATATTCCATAGCGATAATTTTGAATTCAAATTCAATATTATACCACCATGGACCCCCTGTTGAAGACCCCTGGTATATATAGATCAATATATAGAACAGGCTTAATAGGCAACCTATATTATGGAATTATATGCATCAGGTGATAAATGTACATGATTGGCTGATTTACAAATTAATAAATAAATAAAAATTGAAGGGGTTGCATAAATATTGTCACAAAAAATAATTAATTTTTTTTATACATATTCAGTCATTTTGTGAGCATATGATTTGCTATTAATTCACTAAAACACATATACCATATATGAGCCATGGTAAAGAGCCAGACACTAAATCTGCACAATTATTTGTACAATATTTTAAACATTATGAAACATGTTAAACAGACCTGAGAGTGCTACACTTTTATTAGTCGTAAATTAGCCCAAATATTTAATAAACAGGTGAAAAGCTTTCTCCAGAGTTCTGCGGTTGCCAATTCTATGTTGGTTTGGCCGGCAGCCACCCTGCTCTCTACTTGCTATCAGCCCGTAAAAAAAACCCTGGTTGACAACTAATTTACACCTGTAAACCCAGGAGTTTCCGAAACACATTACGCTCGTGCACATTGCACACAAAAACAAACTTTCCTGTCAAATATCACTCAAGTGCACCAGTGTGCCACTGTTTTACAGTTATGCCTAAACCTAGTGTGGCGATGTGATTTCGACCAGAATGAGAGCCCGAGGCTATTTTACAGTGGAAGTGTCGCTCTCTGTACAGGGATGTTGAGCTGAGGAGAGAGTGGGTGTTGGGTAAAGTGTCTCCTGAGAGCCAGGGATTAAGGGCAGCATTAACAAACCTTGTGCTTTGTGCCACTGCGACCCAACGTGGCACTGCAGTGGCCGGCGATCTGCATAGCGCAAATAACGGTTTAGTTTTTAAAGCGTCTAGCTAAAGAGGCAATGTGCCGTAATTTAAAACTACTCATTTGTATAAGAGCAATAATCCCCTTGCAATTTCCCTCGAGTGGCCCTGGATTTAATAAAATTTGTCTAATGGATAAAATATGTCTCTTTTTGTTTCCGACACAGTAAACACATTGAAAAGCAGCCTGGAGTAAAACAATACCTCCATCGTACATTGTTTGCGCTGTTACGCTTTGGCCTTTTCAGGTGCTGCGATGTCACGAAGCCCATTTTCTTCTAATGCCAAACAGAGATTTAAATAACAATGGAGAAGTCTGCTTTTCTATAACTGTCAGATTAGATACAAGCTTGTTTGAGCCACCAACGTTTGAAGTTATCCGGGTAGTACTCACTGTGTTTTATTGATACCACCCCCTTGCTCCAGCACACAAAGCCTGTGCAGACCCTGTAGTCTGTTGAAGCTGATCAGTCATGCAGACTGGTTTGACTAACAAGGCTTGATTTTCTTAAAAAAAGTTGAACAAAGCGCCTTTAGCCCCCCACCACTTCTGCAGTCCAGAGAGTTGTCTAAACTTTAATTATAGCTCTGATGGGGATAGGGCAGGGGACACAGGGGCCCTCGTACTGACCGGCCCCGTGGACGCACCTTCTATAGGAACTTTAGTTAATTGCAATTGCTGAACTCTGACGAAACTGAAGGAGAAGTGGAGGGAGCTGCTGTTCCTAGACTTCAGAAATCCCTTTTGTAAAAGCTAATGTGGCAGAAAAGACCCTTGCAGTGGAGTCTCTCACCACCGATTTAATCCCTGTGTGTCGAGTGAGCTCTTCAATAAAAGGCTCAGTGGCTTGGTGCTTCCGAGGATTTCCTAATTGCCCATTCTGCAGACAGATTAAAACGGCACTGACTAGCACCTACTAACACTTGGAAAGCGAGACGGGAACGGATCAAACCGGAATGAGCCTTTTGCTCTTTGGAGGTCATCAAACGTGTCCACTCTCCCTGGGTCTGTGCCTCTGGGTTTAAGGGCTAAAGGTACAGAGGAGGTTACCAAAATTTTGTGAGACCATGACTCTGATCGACTGACCTCCTTCACCTTTCCAGCCCTCTGGACTTTCAAATCATTCACCTCACCATGAGTCACCATCCCAATTCAATCTACATCACAGTTTTCAGTCCCCCTCCAGGCAGGAAGCCTGGTGCTCTGAAATGTCCCCCTCACGTACAGTACGGTCAAGTCCCGAACGCTCTTCAAATGCAGACCCACAGAGATCACATATTGAAAAGTCCTTTGCGTTAGGCTTGGTTATGAACCATGCTAATGACCCATGAAATTCCCTCTTTCCTCGACCCTAGTAGCAACATAAGGCAGTGGTTTTTCAAAGGCACTAAGTGCTCTGGTGTCTGGTGAGCAAACGTTTTTTTGACCACTTTGACCGCTGCCTACAGGTTTCGGCAAAGAGTCCTGTGACCGTTAAGGGAGGTAAAAAAGACATTTTCCCAGAGTGCTTGGTAATGGAGTGTATTGAATGATGGTTTCAAGCGAGCAAGCTGTCGTGAATAGATCTGGATAGTGTCCAGGCTGTGCAAATCTTAAACATTCGGTGTGTCCGAGTGGGAGGCTCTTAACAGAAAAAAACTGAGATGTTGAAGACCAACAGGCAAAGATGTGGAACAGATTCATGGATAAGGGATGATGCAGCTAATGATGCAGTAAGAAATGCAGGGGTGGGACACCATTAACGTTTACTGGAAAGATACAACTAGGGATGTGCAAACCATATATATCAAAATCGACCAATCGGTGGGCGGTTCGAAGGATTAGTTGACAAATAGGCATGATTATACAGTAGAACCTGTATAATTAGACTGGTTTTGGGTTTGTTTGATTCCAATCGACAAATTTCTTGGGGGGGGGGGGGCGTTTATGGACGGATGCCACAACCCTTTAAGAGAATTCATTTTTGTAACTATTTTAAAAACTAAAAGTTTGTGGTGGGGCATGTAAGAAACAACAAGATCCATAGTGCAAAAACATTGGTCTGATTCATCTGTAGTGGGATGCTGTAAAGGGGACTCTTTTTCAAGGGAGGGTTTTGCAAACTGTCTAACAGCTACAACTGTCAGCACACTCATTAAAATACCACCCCTAATAGAAAAACTACCAAAAGAAATCTAGTTGACCCCACTAATCGACTAACGGGTTGTTGGATGACTACTCAACCATCGTGACCCATCCCCTGGAGACACCGGCGCCGTAAAGCATTACTTCCACACATGCCGTGATGAAACCCCACATCTGTGTGACCCAAAAATAAGACATTAGGATCTGACAGCAATATAGACAGATGATGTGTCTCCGTGATGTGTTTGGCTTAGTTCTTTTTCAGCGGAGGGTTAATGGTGATGGAATAAGAGGTTAATGACACTGAATCTCCTGTGATTGTTGCCATTGTCACTGAACTCCAAACATCTGGAAGAAAACGGATGGAAATGGATGGTGCATGTGACCTTGTGCCCGGCCTCTGTGTTGGGGAGAATTCTCCATCATAATTAACTATCTGGGTCAAACTGCAGATGAGAAAAGGTTAAGTTCAGAAGTTTCATCCATTTCCACTGAAAGTTTAATGAAGAACTGAAGAAACCAACAAATCCGATGCATTTGTCTGCATCAACGCGTCTACTATTATTAGGCTTTCGTTGGCGAGGCCCAAAATATGAACGAGCACTTAGGTGATTAATATTAAAGATTTGGGAACAACCTATCAAAAAACGGATGCTTTGATGAATTCCAGATTGTTCAGTTAAGTTTTTTTTTACCTGTCAGAGATTTGATTTAGAGATGCAGTCTGTGAGATCTGGATCAGGGATGTTTTAATACGAAAATGTGAATAGTTCCCATGTGAATCAAATTGAAAATCGTTAAGCGGCACTGCGGTTAAACTCTCCAGAAAAGAGAGAGATGAACTTTAAGATAAGGAAAATGCCTTTATTGTATTCTTTATTTCATCTATCTGTCAAGAAGACTGTGCCATACAGTCTGATTTAATTGAGATACTATAGAGTACATCATTACATAACCATAGTATAAAAATGTATAATTAACCTATAATTTACCATTTATGTACTACATTAGGTTTCAAAAATGATTTGTCAGAAGATACTACTTTATATTTTAATAATCATAATGAGCCAATAAAATCTTTAGCCAGTACTTTCATGATTAAATAGATGTAATTTTGTGCTACACACACCATTAATGTAGTTTCATTTAACACCTTAAAATGGCAATATATAAAACTACACACTAATACATTTTCAATAATAATTTTTCTTTATTAGTTTTTATTCCTCTCCCATAAGTGAAGAGCTAAGGAAATCTAAAGAAAACTTTAAGCCCTGTGTAGGAGTTTGGCTTTTCAAAGGCAAAGTCCTTGCATTAAAAACACATCCCTCTTGGGATTTTCAGTTTGGCCTTCAGAAAGACCACAGTGCTGTCAGTTGTCTTCAGCTCTTGTCACACAGCACAGAGAATGATGCGTGCGATAATCAAAACCAGAACATTATGTGAACAAAGAACAGTGCTGATGTGTCACCCGCTAAGAAAAATAATTCACGTTTGTTCAAATATTTCCACTTCAAATATGTATACTTCCGAAGACCACAAGCATATTCAATTACAGTCAATTTCAAAGCAAATACGTTTTGGAGTTGTTTAAAATCAACATGAACTCAAAATTAACCCTAGTCACATTCCTAATACACAGTCCTATTGTCTATGATTCATCACTGCAAGATAAACTAAACTAAATTCCTCCATGTATTATTTAATGATAATGTAATGTCACCAACTCTATTTTAACTCCTTGTGATGCGTACACACCAAACGCGAATTAAACGATTTAGACGCAAACTCGCGATTGATGCAAATGGACGATTTGATTGCCGCAAAAACATGTTATTCACCTCAGACATGTCTTTGTGCAAGTTAAAAATATTCAACTAAGGCTATGTTTACACGTACATGGTTATTTTGAAAAACAAAGACATTTACCTTCGTTTGCGCCCTTCGTTTACACATAAACATAGATTTCGCCTCTGAAATCGATTCTTTCTAAAAACTCCAGCCAAAGTGGATATTTAAAAAAATCCTTCGTTTGCAAGCTTGCATGTAAACTGAGACAAACGGATGTTTAGGCGGCCGACATCACAGTATGCGCCAGAGCTCGCACCTACGTCAAAAGTGCGACCTATGACTGCTACTCTGAATGCTTCTATGATCACATTTATGTTCATGCAAACTCGTTTCTTGTGTTTGTATTTGCAAATACAGCTGTTCCACTATGCTCCACAATACAGTGTTCCACTATGTCGAGGAGCAGAGACGAGTGATCGGATGTCAGCAATTTTACGGTGTTCGACTTCATGCGGCGCTGCAAGAACCGACACGCGGATGATGTCAAGGTACCGCGAGAGCGAGTTAAGAAATCACACATAGATGTCTAATTTCGCATCGCTCTCGCTGTACTTTTACGTCATCGAACACCTACTGCAACAACTCCTCCCTCCAACACGAAGAACCAGTCCGCGTCACCACCAGCGTCGCCAATGATTGGCTTACGTGGGCTTGAGCTTCTCTTGCCAGCATGTATGCACGGGTACGTGTAAATGAACACTTTTCTGACAACTGACATGTGTGCACGATATTATTTTTGAAATACGAGAGGTTGAAATGTCCGTTTATGAAAATAGCTGCCCACGTGTAAACGTAGCCTAAAGCGGAAAATTTGTATGACGTAAAGTTAAATCCCACAAGTAATTAGAGTAAGGAACGCGATGCTTTGCATTTGGTGTGAAGCAAATTTAACTATTTGCATGAGTAGATTACTTACGAATAGAAATTCGCGGGGTGATGCAGATGATGTAAACTGGATGGAATTTAAAGCAAATCCTTTAAACGCATCTTTTGCGCAGAGTTGAACATATTTAACTGAAGCGGAATATTCGCATGAGTGAGGAATGCGATGTGTCACTTTTGGTGCTTACCAGTGGCGGCTCATGACTGCTCATCCGAGGGGCACAAGTTTAAAATATATGTTCGGAGTTTCATGTGCGTTGCTTGTGTTTTCAAAATATGTGTTCTGGGCGTGTTTTGTTAAAATAAGTGACTGCTGCAAACGCGCCGAAACCGTTTATGATAAAAGAGACGCTCACGTTTACAAAATACCTGCAAGACACTCCCTTAACAGTAAACTCTGATTACACATGAGATTATACGAGTATCTGGCAAACGCGAGCGTCTCTTTTATCATAAACCCTTTAGACGCGTCTGCAGCAGGTACTTATTTTGACAAGACACGTGATGCACATAGAATCGCTTGACGCGCTGAACATTTTTGAAATTACGAACCACACACATGACGAGCTACATACATGTTGTGACAAACTTCGCATCGAAAAAAGAAGTAACCAGCCGCCAGTGCTGTTTATGCAGCATTACTTTTAAACATCATACATCATACAGAATGATTTAATGCGTCACAAAGTTATATATAGTCAAACGTTTTGATCAATGCAGAAAACAGAGAGACTGGTCCACAGACGTTAGTGTCTATGTGTGCATTGGTGCATGCGGGTGCACTAATGTGTTGAAGATGATCAATGAATGTCAATCTGATCAACGATCAGAAAGAAAGTGAAACAATTTGGTTACATCACTTTTGATAGTTTTAAATATATTTTTATCATTGTTTATACTTGAAGCATCAAATTGCATGGCTGCCATACATTGCATTATTTAGCAAGTTATGTTGTCCATTTTGCATATTTTCCTCAATATAATGCAGTCCTAATACAGAGACAACATTTCATAACTGAATCAGTTCTTTCTAGGTTAATATCCTGGTTCAGTTACAAGTAAAACAGGATGCAATGTTGACTTTAAGCGCAAAATATTTGCCGACATGTACGCAATGCCACAAGGGGTGTTCGATGACTACCACGCCTTTGTTTATGGACTATAATTGGTCTTAACGTTGAGACGGAATAGTGGAGGAAGTCTGTAATCCTGTTAGCGTAGCACATGAGTCGAGATAGATAATCCTATTTAAAGTCACAACACAGGCCAGGTAATCTTCCTGTGTCCCGATGAGCAAAGGCTCGAAAGATGACACGCCAATCCACGAACACACCTGCGCCAGGATAAGCCACCTCACGGTGAAATAATGCACTCGTATGGTGGAAATCTTGTATCTCTTGCACTTCAGTAGGGGTTTTAGACGCTGTCATATAGGTTTACGTTTATGTGATAGATTTTTAAGCACAAATATAGACTGAACACAATGACCTACTGTTTTTTATGTTTTTACAGCGATTTATGATTTTATACAAAGAAAAAGGTTTTCAAAGGATTTCTCAAACAGCATTTTAGGAAAATCCTAATATTTGGCAAGATTCATTCCTTTAAGCTTTATATTACAATTATATGTTATGCATTTGCCAAAGGTACCATTGCATCTCCACAGACATGCTAGAATTCAAATGCAGAGGTTTTTGTTTTCCCTGTCACAGTAACCTACATTTGGAGGCAGCCGAGGCATTTTTAGGATGATTTAGGCATGTGTGGCATCGCCTGCACACATCATGCCCATCAAGAACAATGCACACTACTCTTTCTGTGTGTTTTATTTAAACAGACAGCGAGAGAATAAAAACTGATTCTTACTGTAACAGACACGGGGAAGTCTTCGGTTTGAAAAGAAAAAACTTTATTTTACAGTTTTACACAGAAAATAATTCTGCATAACTTATTCGGTTATGTACAGTATGAGGCGGATGTTGATGGCAACATAAAAATGGTGACTGTTACTGCGAGGTGATGGATGTTCTTATGCACACACAACATTTCCCATCTGCTAAATATGGATTTGTAGATGCTGCAAATCCAAATGATATTTTTGTGCATAGTATCACTTTTCAAACTGTGCAACTCGCATTGACTGCATAAATAACAATTACCTAAAAAATACTTGTAGGGGAGACTGGGGTAAGTCGTCACAGGGGCTTAGTATGTATAATGTATTTATATTTATAACTTATCTTAGTATTTATAATGCTTAATTCAGAAGTCTGATTATACAAATGTAGGACATATTATAGGGTCTTTTCATAAATGTCAGGGCAGGGGGACTTATCAGTTAAATATTAATTGGGGCAAATTGTCACATTTTATCCAGCCCATTCCCATGATTTGCATATAAATAGCACGCAGTGTGAAAAGTCGTGCAATTCATACACTAGATTCCAATTTTGCGTGCATATGATACGCCAGTCCTTCCCGCTCACTTAAAACAGTGCTTTTTTCTGCTTTTTTACCATTTTCACTTGGGTTTGGGGTTGGAACAACTTTTTGTTACATAAAATGCCATCCAAACCCCAATTCTAACCCTAATTTCAAGCGATAATGGTTAAAAAAAATCGGAAAATGATGCAAAAAGATCCTCTTTATTAATTGAACAGGAAGGACTGGCATATCATATGCACGCAAAATTGGAATTTGGTGTATGTATTGCACAACTTTTCACACTGCGTGCTATACGCACTTCATGAGAATGTTTTATTTTTTTGCAATTAAATTGTTGTTGGCCAAAGATATGTTTTTATATTTTTTACATTAACATCTAAATTTTTGCCATTTTATGAATGTTTTTGTGCATCATAATTATTTTACCATTGACATTTTTCTAAAAAAAAAAAAACTAGGTTTAATGGTGAACAAGCCCACATATTTTTGTCAGCGTGAAATTTAATACTATTTCTGGAGACAAGATGTATACAATCTCTGTAAAAAAAATCCGTAGAAATTTGCAGCTGGGTTGCCGGTAACTTACTGTAGATCTAAATTTATGTTATTACTGGCAACATTTTGTTCAAAGTTAAATGAACATTAAACATTTACAAGTCTTTGTCTAGAAAAACAGCATCAAGCTAAACATTCTGGGAAACAAAATCTGAAGCAAAAAACAGAAAAGGTTTGATGATGATTTCTGATTCCCAGAATGCTTTGCATGAGGCTGTTATTGTATAGTTTTTTCTGTAAAGATAAAGACTTGTTAATATTTAAAATTTAGGGATGCACCGATCCGATATTCTGGATCGGTATCGGGGCCGATCCGGCCTTTTTTGCTGGATCGGATATCGGACTTACAGGACCGATCCAGTTCCGATACTGCGCGTTACGCATGGTTGTCACTGACAAGCGATTAAAACGACAAAGTATTATAAAAGCACCATAAACGTTTTATGTACTATAATCAAAGTCATCTTACACTCAATAGCTTCATGTGAAGGAACAAACGCACATTTAAAGATATTAAATTAATGTTCACAGAAACACTGTAACTTACATGCAAACTGAGTTAATCCACTGATGAGAAGCGGATGGATGAAAGCGCGTCATTCAACACACGCACACACACAAGATAACTGTAACGTTAGGCTTTATTAAAGATCTGATTTTATAAAGTCTCAGTAAGCTGTTGGATGGATGCAATTCACTATGTGCTGAGTTAATGCACAGGTGAAGCGGACGGATGAAACGCGTCATTCAACACACGAACACACTCAATAACTGTAGTCTGTTTTAAAGATCTGATTTTATAAAGTCTCAGTAAGCTGTTAGATGGATGCAATTCAGTATGTGCCGAACACACGATGCCTCTAATCTCTTTGTTGTAATAGTTATGAATGTAACTTTCCATTGCGGTGCGAGGATTCCCATGTGAGTGTGAGGACGCTTCTAGAGCATCAATGCTGCACCCAGGAAGCACAGTATTGCGCAGAATGCGCACTCAGTATGATTTAGGCGCATCAATTCTGCACCCGAAATGTGCATAAAAGGTCCGGTTAAGTGCATAATTCCCAAAATAACCATCTGCACACTAAAGCTTTTTTACTGTGACGTTTTGCGCAATTAAGGAAAACTTATTTGATCAAACGTGCCTATTTTATTTTCTCCTAAACACTGCCATGGTTAATATAATTACTAATGTTCTTGTAACTTGTAAATCATTTAAAATTTTTGGTTTTTACTTTAAAATTATAATTATATATAATTATATAATTATAATTATAAAAATATAATAATATTATGCTAGATTTAGCAGAAAGCACTATACACATTTATATAGTGTGTGTGTGTGTGTGTGTGTGTGTGTGTGTGTGTGTGTGTGTGTGTGTGTGTGTGTGTGTGTGTGTGTGTGTGTGTGTGTGTGTGTGTGTGTGTGTGTGTGTGTGTGTGTGTGTGTGTGTGTGTGTGTGTGTGTGTGTGTGTGTGTGTGTGTGTGTGTGTGTGATTTAAATTGCTCAAGAAAAATACAGTAGTATCGGATCGGCAGGTATCGGAATCGGCCGATACTCAGAATTCGGGTATCGGAATCGGATCGGAGATGGAAAAAGTGGTATCGGTGCATCCCTATTAAAATTTATTCAACTTTGAACAAACTCTTGCCAGTAAATAACTCAAATTTAAATCTACGGTAATTTACCGGCAACCCAGCTGCAATACCATTGTAATTTCTACTGATTTTTTTTACAGTGATGATTTTCGTGGACAAACCAAACCTAAAGAATATTAACTGAAGTGAAAAAAGTGAAGGACTAGCCCCAGTCCTTCCTCAAACTTGTAAACTTCTCCCTGGCCAACACGCTCATGCAGCAACAGTAAAGTTTACGGTTTAGTCATGAATGATGCATTTTCTTTCCGCACACTCCAGCAGATCTCAGCAGTCTCCACTGCACAACTCTATCATCACTTTCGTCAGTCTACGGTGTGATTGGCTTCGGGGGCCAGAAAGGGCCCAGAAGCCAACCTGCACGTCCACTCCCAGTTTCTGATGGAGATTTGGAGAAAACAGCAGTTTGTCACTAAAAGCAACTTCTGATTCTGCTTCTTGAACAGAACAGACTGCCATCCCTCCTCGTGGGTTACTGCACTTGTCCAAAAGCACTCTCAGACATTGTGAAAGCATCTAATAAACTTTTTCATTGTATTGTGTTCTGAGCTGTGTTCTTCTGAACCATTTTGTACTCAAGATGAAAAACCAGTATGGCAAATTGTCGTCACAAACTGCATTACCATTACAAAAATATCACAGTTCCCTGCCGAGGAGTTCAAACGTGCCATCACCGATCTTTGTGCAAAGCGCATCACAGATTTTTTTGTACAGATCTTAAATGTAGGCAAAAAATTGCATGATTACTGTTGATAAATTAAATTTCTTCCCCAAAACATTTGATCTGCATTCAGCTACGTACAAACCACATCATATCACATCATATCATATTTTTATATAAAGATTTCAGATGCAAAACCCTCTAAGTGTGTCTGGCATGATTTTTTGTTAAAGGCACACTCCACTTTTTTTGAAAATATTTTCATTTTCCAACTCCCATATAATCCATTCAGCTGATCTCCGGGTCTGGAGGTACCACTTTTAGCATAGCTTATCATAATCCATTGAATCTGATTAGACCATTAGTATCACGCTAAAAAAAATAACCAAAGAGTTTCGATATTTTTCCTATTTAAAACTTAAAATAATCAAGGACTTTGCTGCTGTAACATGACTGCAGCAGGCGTATTGATATAACGCAGTGCCCGAAAATAGTCCCCTGCTATTGAAAGTTACCAAGGGGACTACTTTCAGGTGCTGCATCATATCATTGCGCCTGCTGCAACCATGGTACGACAGCAAAGTCCTTGAATATTACGCCAAAATAAGAGTATAGTTCCTAGTCATAACGACCTAGAAAATTCCCATTTTTAATTTTCTGTCAGTCTTGGTACACGATATAACTACAGACGGGTCAAGTTTTAAATAGGAAAAATATCGAAACTCTTTGGTTATTTTTGAGGGCGATACTAATGGTCTAATCAGATTCATTGGATTATGCTAAGCTATGCTAAAAGTGGTACCGCCCGACCCGGAGATCGGCTGAATGGATTCCAAAATGGTAAAATTCGAATGTTTAACTTTAGGGGAGCTGGAAAATGAGCATATTTTCAAAAAAAGTGAAGTGTCCCTTTAATTTGCATTTTTTATCAGACTCTTAATGGATTCTGCCTAAACTGTTCTTCCTTAACTGTTTCTAAATGGCCCGAGGGCGTGATTAAGCGGATTTGATGCGAAAGTATTTGATGAATGTATAGTATGTGTCAATAGCATTCGGTTACAATTCGATTTTTGACAGGCACATTAACACATGTTAACAAGTCTTAATCTTTACAAAATAAACAAAAGACATATCCTGTAAAGATAAATACTTGTTAATGTTTAATGTCCATTTAACTTTAGACAAAATGTTGCCAGTAAATAACATAAATTCAAATCTACAGTAAATTACTGGCAACCAGCTGCAAAACTACAGCATTTTTACAGTGTAGATACTGTACAAGAATGCACATATACAATTATTAAACAGTATTGACAGCGTAAACTTGACATTAAACAATAAACAGCATTTGTGTAAGTCTAACATACGTGTAAACTGTGTGGCAAAAAAATGCAGAAGTTGTTTTTTGTTCGTTTGTTTTCACTTTATTTTTACTTTTCCAACTAAACTGCTTTGTAAGTAAAAAAGAATGCCTTTCAAACAAACATATTTAACTTGTTATACAAAAAATTTTATTCAAAAAAAATTTAGGCCTAACTGAAATGTTGACTTAAATGAGCGCTGCACTCCTGTGCCAAGCATTGCTGCTTATGTTTTAAATCCAGCAGACACAGGACTAACTTCATCGAACCACATGGTTTCCAGCACAGAGCACGAGTGTGAGGTGATACAGCTACGCTGTGTTTCAGAACTGTCCCACTAACCCTGCCAGCGGGCATACAGCAGGTATTTAGGGTAAGGGTCGGCCATTTTCTCTCATAGATCGGTCCCAACCCAAAGTCCCTGCTGCGCCAACACCTTCCCACATAACAAGGCTTTTCACTGGTTCTGCAAGAATGACAGGTTTGACGTATCTGCTGGTTCAAGAGCGAAAACTCCCAGATGACTAATGGGTCGATGTTATACTTTTCACATGCTTGCTTTCTTTCCTATTCTTTTCCTTTAGAAATCTCCAGTTATTTGAAGGTCAAACCCGCTGTGATGTGCGAACGGCTCCTCCCTTGCGCTTAAAGACAGGACCATGTGTTCGGTGACTCTACACTCGAGTTGGTATAAGGAGACATTCGCAAAGTGAAAACAGGTGAATCAACAGAACGCATCAACACGTGTCTGCTAATTCGGGTACGGAGAGATGAAGTCAGATGCCAGAAAGACTAAATAAAACATTTTTTGGATCGTATGAAAGTCTCCAGAGTGACTTCACGATCAGGAATCAAATTCAACTAAACTTAAAATTTAATCCCCTTAAAACTTGGCAATGCTATCGTGCACATTTTACACAGCTTTTATGAGGCAATGTTTTGACAGAATCCAATAGTTAGGAATTTTATTTTAATATATGTAATAATATTTTATATTAGACCTATTATATTTATAATTTTAGCTTTTCATCTAAAAAATAGATAAATAATTTCGAATCACTTAAAAACTGGACAATTTTATTGGAAACTGTTCAGACAAAATTTTTAATGCATATAAATTACAAATTAAGTGAAATAAATGTACTAATTAAAATCGCTCAATAAATCTAAATTTCCCAAAAGAATTCAAATTAAAGGCATATGGGTGATTCTTGCAAAAGTATGAGGTGTCATGAAACATTTTGATAAAAAAAAGTAAATGCAAAGTAAGACTTTTAAAATAAGAAGCATACAGTTACAAACATCTCTTCATGTACTATTTTGCACATGATTTAAAATGACATCATACAAACCAATTTTGTTGTTTTTTCCACATTTAAGGGAAACATTTTCATTACCGCAACATGTCCATAACTGGATTTGGGTTCTTTGACATGGAAAAATGTATAATAAAAAAATCTAAAAAATAAAAAGCTTCAGTGCATGTTATACTATAAACATTTACAGTAAAAAACGTGGTAGACAATAATAAGGAATAAATGTGTCCAAGACCAATTTTCTCATCCTCCGCAACAATTTTCAATCATTGTTTAAGCCCTCAATGAAGTAACATTTTCAAAAAAAAATTGTTGGAAGGGACATACTGTAATTGACTGTAACACTGAAGATGGCTACCAGGTAAGCAGTTCTTATTTTTTCTCTCCAGATAAAAGTTGAAATTTTGTTTGTCATTGTACCTAGACAACTTTTTAGTTCTCATTACCGAAACATGAGTTTGTAAATGGATATATTTAATGTAATATCATGTTGCGGTAATGATAATTTTTGATAGGCCTAATGATAATCTGAAAAAATGTAAATAATTCTATAGGAAATATTTTTAAATCCTCTAAAAATAATGGTTATAGTAAGTTCAGACCTTAATCTTATATGTGCCAAAAAATTGGCTACACGGGCTTTTTAAAAATTCTGATGCTGGACACCTTCTAAATCTAGATTTTGTGAGAATCACCCATATGCATCCCCGCAAAATATTCACACACTGTAAATCTCAGTATTGTGTTCAGATACTAAAGCAATATCTTGCAGGTCCCTTTATATATTTTGTTAAATATACTTTGTGCTTTATAGCAGTGGGACCCCCTAATGGATATAGAGAAGGTGCAGGGACCCCCCCAGTATATGTATTAAATTACAACTGTATTTATTATTACTTAAAATACATACTTTGTTATTATTTTAACGTTACAAAGAGACTAAAATAATACATTTTGGCATACTACATCACATTTTAATTTAACTGAATAGATTATATTGTGGGAAAATTATGCGTTTCATTAAAAAATATATATATTTTAGTTTGATGGCATCTTTCATTTATACCAGCAAGGACCCTCAAGGGTCCCGGACCCCCTGTTGAAGACCCATGCTTTATAGTATCCACAGTATACCTGTCTCCATTTTTTACTGCTACGTATCCTTTACAGTACAACTGGAAACAGTAAACATCTGATCTGATCACTCAAAAATACACTTTAAAGGAGTTATTAAGAAACGTGATATGAACTCCTTTACTGAACTCCTTTCTTTTAATCTATATCCTTCCCGATGATACTCTGAAAAGTCTCTAAAACAGCACTTAGTGTAATTCCTTCCGAAAAACGCACTTGCTTTTATCTGCCTATTTTAAGAGCCAATAGTAATTAAAATGTAAAATGAACTGTGTAAAAAGCCAGATTGAGCAGTGTCCTTTCTAAACAGAAAGCACCGTACTATTATTTATTTACCCATAATTCCATTTCTACTAGTGTATAATGCTTAAAGTGCGTGACTTTAATTATTAGTGCCATAACCGCAAATTAAAGTCAGCCGCTTTAAGCATTATACAATACAAACCCCCACGCAAATGGACCTCATACATACTATTTTACAAATTAGGATCTGGATGTGAAATTAGCCTCCATTTCTTAGAAGAGAGCTGAGTGCATTTCTAAATAAAACTCACTCAAGGAGAGAAATGAGGAGTTTGTAGATGGACATAATGAGCTGACTGGATGTGGGTCAACAAAACCGAACTGCTCTTACGGCCGTTTGGGAATTAAGGGAACGCCATTTGTTTTATGAGCAAATTAAACAATACTTTGTCCAACGTGATGCCTTAAACAATCTATCATGTAAGAAATGTGATGATAAAATTAAAACTGAGCATGCAATTTGTATCAAAAAAAAAATTAGTATCCTTTCAATAATACACCTTTTAAGGGCGCATATTATTATCTCAAAGGTACCTAAATAGTACATATAGGACCTTATTATATGGTCCCGTCCCAGTGACAGCTACCTTATTTTTGACAGTGTGGAAACCATCTTGATTCACTTAAAAATATACATTCTGAAGAAGAAGAGTTTTATGGTACTCTGTGTCTCATAAATACTGTAGACTAAATAAAAAAAAGCCTGAGATAGAGAGAGAAATGTCCTGAGATAACTTTGCAGAGAACTCGATGGCACCTGCATAAAAGCCCCAAAGAAGAAAATATTTAAAAAATAGCTAATCCTTAGTTTTTCTTCATATTTACAGCACTGCACAGCGCTACCTTTGAGATGCTTTATTTAATTTGGGAAAGATCCACCCGTGAACAAGCACCTACTCCAAACCGAATTTCGAGCTCCCTGGATGCACGTGACTGCCAGTGTGCTACGTGAATGTGGGTCAGGCATTAAAATTTATGAGTAATACAGAAGGCAGGGGGACGCTGTGATTGGGTCTGTTGCTGGGTATAAAAACAGACCAAAATTAAAACTGCAAGCAGTGATGGAAGGGCCCTCGCACTTATGTGCACCGCCACTCTATGGCTTAGTAAAGCAATAAACCAGGGGGATTGAAATTTCCGTGGATAAATATAGGTGGATATTCAAAGGAACTTTGAAGTGCCACTACTCCTTTATGCAGCAGGTGGCGCTATGATTGTAATTGATTGTTGTAACATTGATGTGTTGAGGCCAGGACCCTTGTCAAACGTATGATGTTTGTGACAGGTCGGACATTGCATGTCTGAGTTACAACAGCTTTCTCATGGCGAAAAATCAAACTTTGACAGGCCACAACGGACACGCCCCTTTAACGAAATGTCAAGATCTTCACAATTTATCATTGTGAAGTTCCTAAGTTCAGACTCACCAAATATGATGATGATCTGAATACATTTCAATGAGCAGTAAATCACAGTGTAAAACATGTCATTTCCTGCTTCCAGCAGGTGGCGCTATAACTTTAACTGAATATTGCCATGTTGATGTGTTCAGGACAGGACAATTATCAAACTTGTGAAGCGTGGGTCAGATTGGACATTTTAAACCTGAGTTAGAACAACTTCCTGTTTCATTGAGAAACACAGAAATTTGGCAAGCCGCCACATACACACCCTCCATTGAAATGTCAAGATCTCCGCAATTTAGAATTGCAAAGCCCTTTAGATGACACTCACCAAATATGATGATTATCTGATTAAATTTATAGGAGGAGTTTGTTAAAATACGAAGGCCAGAAATGGCAAAATTTGCACTCAAATTACAGAGAAAATTCAAAATGGCCGACTTCCTGTGGGGTTTAGAGCTTTGCTCCAAGAGACTTTTTTGTAGGTCTTGGGGTGATACATGATCCTACCGCATTTCGTATCTGTGCGATTAACGTAGCGGGGGGGCTGCTCTATTGAATTTTTGTAGGTGGCGCTATAGAGCCATTTTAACACCCCAAGTTCTGAGGCCTATATCACATGAAAATATTTGCCACTTTTGACACGTGTGCAACTTTTCATGACTTTTTGAGCTCGTTTAGGCTGTCAAAAATGGGATTCATTTAGCGATACTTTGCGAGGCCGCAACGGACACGCCCTTTAACGAAAAGTCAAGGTCTTGCTATTAATCATCACACAAGGTCTTGAGATTAGACTGATGAAATATGATGTTGCTATGGTTAAATCTCTAAGAGCAGTAAGTCACAGCATAAAAGGTGGTATTTCCTGCTGCCTCTAGGTGGCGCTATGACTGATACTGAATTATGCCATGTTGATGTGTTCAGGCCGGGACCCTTATGAAACGTGTGAAGTTGGGGGCAGATCGGACTATGTATGTCTGAATTACAACAGCTTCCTGTTTCATGGCGAAATATCACACTTTGCCAGGCTGCCACGGACACGCCCTTCAACGAAAAGTCAAGATCTTCGCAATTTATCACGGCAAAGGGCTTAACATCAGTCTGACCAAATATGATGATGATTTGATTAAATCTCTAAGAGCAGTAAATCACAGCGTAAAACATGGCATTTCCTCCTACCTCTAGGTGGCGCTATAAGTGAAGTTGAATATTGGCATTGAAATGTGTTCAGGCCAAGACCCTTATCAAACTTATGAAGCGTGGGGCAGATTGGACATTGTATGCCTGAGTTAGAGCCACTTCCTGTTTCATGGCGAAAATGCAGAAATTTGTCAGGCCGCCACGGACACACCGTCTGACGAAAAGTCAAGATCTCCGCAATTTAACATCGCAAAGGCCTTTAGATGAGATTGACCAAATATGACGATGATCGGATTAAATCTGTAGGAGGAGTTCGTTAAAGTATGAAGCCTGGAAATGACCAAATTTGCACAAAAATCAAGGCAAAAATTAAAAATGGCGGACTTCCTGTTGGGTTTAGAGCTTCGCTCCAAGAGACATTTTTGTAGGTCTTGGGGTGATAGATGATCCTACCAAATTTCGTATCTGTACGTTTTTCATAGCGGGGGGGCTGTTCTCTTGAAATTTTGCAGGTGGCGCTATCGAGCCATTTCTACACGCCCACTTCTGGCGCCTATACCACATGTAAATTTTCGCCACTTCTGACATGTGTGCAAAATTTCATGAGTTTTCGAGCATGTTTCGCCCCTCAAAAATGCGATTCACTTTGGAGAAGAAGAAGAATAAATAAAAATTAAAGCTGCAAGCAGCGATGGAAGGGCCCTCGCACGCATGTGCACCGCCACCCTATGGCATTAGTTAAGCAGTGAACCGGAGGGATATGAATTAAAGTGGGTAAATATAGGTGGATATTCAAAGGACAAAAAATGTGCCACACCGCCTGTGTGCAACAGGTGGCGCTATGACTGTACCTGATTATTGTTATATTGATGTGTTCAGGCCGGGACCCTTATCAAACGTGTGAAGTCGGGGCAGATCGGATAATGTATGCCTGAATTACAACAGCTTCCTTTTTTATGGCGAAACATCACATTTTGCCAGGCTGCCACGGGCACGCCCTTCAACGAAAAGTAAAGATCTTCGGAATTTATCACCGCAAAGGGCTTAACATCAGTCTGATCAAATATGATGATGATTTGATTAATTCTCTAAGAGCAGTAAATCACAGCATAAAACATGGCATTTCCTGCTGCCTCTAGGTGGCGCTATGACTGAAGCTGAATATTGGCATTGAAATGTGTTTAGGCCAAGACCCTTATCAAACATGTGAAGCGTGGAGCAGATTGGACATCGTATGCCTTAGTTATAACAACTTCCTGCTTCATGGCGAAAATGCCGAACTTTGTCAGGCCGCCACGGACACACCCTCCAACGAAAAGTCAAGATCTTCGCAATTTAGCATCGCAAAGGCCTTTAGATGAGACTGACCAAATATTATAATGATCGGATTAAATCGCTAGGAGGAGTTCGTTAAAGTACGATGCTTGGAAATGTCAAAAAATGACAGAGAAAATTCAAAATGGCCGACTTCCTGTGAGGTTTAGAGCTTAGCTCCAAGAGACTTTTTTGTAGGTCTTGGGGTGCTAGATGATCCTACCAAATTTCGTATCTGTACGTTTTTCGTAGTGGGGGGGCTGTACTCTTGAAAATTTGCAGGTGGCGCTATCGAGCCATTTATACACGCCCACTTCTGACGCCTATACTACATGTAAATTTTCACCACTTCTGACGCGTGTGCAAATTTTCATGAGTTTTCGGGTATGTTTAGGCCCTCAAAAATGTGATCCATTTCGGAGAAGAAGAAGAAGAAGAAGAAGAAGAAGAAGAAGAAGAAGAAAAATAATTAAAGCTGCAAGCAGCGATGGAAGGGCCCTCGCACGCATGTGCACCGCCACCCTATGGCATTAGTAAAGCAGTGAACCAGGGGGATATGAATTAAAGTGGGTAAATATAGGTGGATATTCAAAGGGAAACTGATGTGCCACACCGCTTGTGTGCAGCAGGTGGCGCTACGACTGTACCTGATTATTGTTATATTGTCGTGTTCAGGCCGGGATCCTTATCAAACGTGTGAAGTCGGGGGCAGATCGAAAAATGTATGTCTGAATTACAACAGCTTCATGTTTCATGGCAAAATATCACACTTTGCCAGGCCGCCACGGACACGCCCTTCAACGAAAAGTCAAGATCTTCGCAATTTATCACCGCAAAGGGCTTAACATCAGTCTGACCAAATATGATGATTATTTGATTAAATCTCTAAGAGCAGTAAATCACAGCGTAAAACAAGGCATTTCCTGCTACCTCTAGGTGGCGCTATGACTGAAGCTGAATATTGGCATCAAAATGTGTTCAGGTCAAGACTCTTATCAAACATGTGAAGCGTGGGGCAGATTGGACATTGTATGCCTGAGATAGAACAACTTCCTGTTTCATGGCGAAAATGCTGAACTTTGTCAGGCCGTCACGGACACACCCTCCAACGAAAAGTCAAGATTTCCGCAATTTAGCATCGCAAAGGCCTTTAGATGAGACTGACCAAATATGATAATGATCGGATTAAATCGCTAGGAGGAGTTCGTTAAAGTACGACGCTTAGAAATGTCAAAAAATGACAGAGAAAATTCAAAATGGCCGACTTCCTGTGGTGTTTAGATCTTAGCTCCAAGAGACTTTTTTGTAGGTCTTGGGGTGCTTGATGATCCTACCAAATTTCGTATCTGTATGTTTTTCGTAGTGGGGGGGCTGTTCTCTTGAAATTTTGCAGGTGGCGCTATCAAGCCATTTCTACACGCCCACTTCTGACGCCTATACTACATGTAAATTTTCGCCACTTCTGACGCGTGTGCAAATTTTCATGAGTTTTCGGGTATGTTTAGGCCTTCAAAAATGCGATTCATTTCGGAATATAATAATAATAATAATAATAATAATAAACGAAGCAAAAACAATAGGGCTTTGCACCCACGGTGCAGGCCATTCTGGCCTGCTCCTCGGTGCTCGGGCCCTAATTAAAGCTGCAAGCAGCGATGGAAGGGCCCTCGCACGCATGTGCACCGCTACCCTATGGCATTAGTAAAGCACTGTACCAGGGGGATATTAATTAAAGTGGGTAAATATAGGTGGATATTCAAAGAAAAATGTATGTGCCACACCGCCTGTGTGCAGGAGGTGGCGCTATGACTGTACCTGATTATTGTTATATTGACGTGTTCAGGCCGGGACCCTTATGAAACGTGTGAAGTCTAGAGCAGATCAAATAATGTATGCCTGAATTACAACATCTTCCTCTTTCATTGTGAAACATCACACTTTGCCAGGCTGCCACGGACACGCCCTTCAACAAAAAGTCAAGATCTTCGCAATTTATTATCACAAAGGGCTTAAGATCAGTCTGACCAAATATGATGATGATGTTATTAAATCTCTAAGAGCAGTAAATCACAGCGTGAAACATGGCATTTCCTGCTGCCTCTAGGTGGCGCTATGACTGAAGCTGAATATTGGCATTGAAATGTGTTCAGGCCAAGACTCTTATCAAACGTGTGAAGTGTGGGTCAGATTGGACATTGTATGCCTGAGTTAGAACCACTTCCTGTTTCATGGCGAAAACGCTGAACTTTGTCAGGCCGCCACGGACACACCCTCCAACAAAAAGTCAAAAGCTCCGCAATTTAACATCGCAAAAGCCTTTAGATCAGATTGACCAAATATGATGATGATCGGATTAAATCTCTAGGAGGAGTTCGTTAAAGTACGACGCTTGGAAATGTAAAAAAATGACAGAGAAAATTCAAAATGGCTGACTTCCTCTGGGGTTTAGAGCTTAGTTCCAAGAGACTTTTTTGTAGGTCTTGGGGTGATAGATGATCCTACCAAAATTCGTATCTGTACGTTTTTCGTAGAGGGGGGGCTGTTCTCTTGAAATTTTGCAGGTGGCGCTATCGAGCCATTTCTACACGCCCACTTCTGACGCCTATACCACATGTAAATTTTCACCACTTCTGACGCGTGTGCAAAATTTCATGAGTTTTTGAGCATGTTTAGGCCTTCAAAAATGCGATTCATTTCGGAAAATAATAATAATAATAATAATAATAATAAACGAAGCAAAAACAATAGGGCTTTGCACCCACGGTGCAGGCCATTCTGGCCTGCTCCTCGGTGCTCGGGCCCTAATTAAAGCTGCAAGCAGCGATGGAAGGGCCCTCGCACGCATGTGCACCGCTACCCTATGGCATTAGTAAAGCAGTGAACCAGGGGGGTATGAATTAAAGTGGGTAAATATAGGTGGATATTCAAAGGGAAACTGATGTGCCACACCGCCTGTGTGCAGCAGGTAGCGCTATGACTGTACCTGATTATTGATATATTGACGTGTTCAGGCCGGGACCCTTATCAAACTTGTGAAGTCGGGGGCAGATCGGATAATGTATGCCTGAATTACAACAGCTTCTGTTTCATGGCGAAATATCACACTTTGCCAGGCTGCCACGGACACGCACTTCAACGAAAAGTCAAGATCTTCGCAATTTATCACCGCAAAGGGCTTAACATCAGTCTGATCAAATATGATTATGATTTTATCAAATCTCTAAGAGCAGTAAATCACAGCGTAAAACAAGACATTTCCTGCTACCTCTAGGTGGCGCTATGACTGAAGCTGAATATTGGCATTAAAATGTGTTCAGGTCAAGACCCTTATCAAACATGTGAAGTGTGGGGCAGATTGGATATTGTATGCCTTAGTTATAACAACTTCCTGTTTCATGGCGAAAACGCTGAACTTTGTCAGGCCGCCACGGACACACACTCCAACGAAAAGTCAAAAACTCCGCAATTTAACATCGCAAAGGCCTTTAGATGAGATTGACCAAATATGATGACGATCTGATAAAATCTCTAGGAGGAGTTCGTTAAAGTATGAAGCCTGGAAATGACAAAATTTGCACAGAAATCACAGCAATAAATCAAAATCGCCGACTTCCTGTGGGGTTTAGAGCTTCGCTCCAAGAGACTTTTTTGTAAGTCTTGGGGTGATAGATGATCCTACCAAATTTCGTATCTGTATGTTTTTCGTAGTGGGGGGGCTGTTCTTTTGAAATTTTGTAGGTGGCGCTATCGAGCCATTTCTACACGCCTATTTATGTCTCCTATGCCACATGTAAATTTTCGCCACTTCTGACTTGTGTGCAACGTTTTATGACTTTTTGAGCTTGTTTAGCCTGTCAAAAATGTGATTCATTTAGCGATACTTTGCGAGGCCGCCACGGACACGCCCTTTAATGAAAAGTCAAGGTCGTCGCTATTTATCGTTACAAAAAGTCTTGAGATTAGACTGATGAAATATGATGTTGATATGGTTAAATCTCTAAGAGCAGTAAGTTACAGCATAAAACATAGTATTTCCTGTTGCCTCTAGGTGGCGCTATAACTGTCACTGAATTATACCATGTTGATGTGTTCAGGCCGGGACCCTTATCAAACGTGTGAAGTCAGGGGCAGATCGGACAATGTATGCCTGAATTACAACAGCTTCCTGTTTCATGG
Organism: Misgurnus anguillicaudatus; assembly: GCF_027580225.2. Lineage (NCBI taxonomy): Eukaryota > Metazoa > Chordata > Actinopteri > Cypriniformes > Cobitidae > Misgurnus > Misgurnus anguillicaudatus. Next base: position 13,501,932 of record NC_073350.2, read on the forward strand.
CGAAACATCACACTTTGCCAGGCCGCCACGGACACGTTCTTCAATGAAAAGTCAAAAGCTCCGCAATTTAGCATCGCAAAGGCCTTTAGATGATACTGACCAAATATGATGATGATCGGATAAAATCTCTAGGAGGAGTTCGTTAAAGTACGACGCTTGGAAATGTCAAAAAATGACAGATAAAATTCAAAATGGCCGACTTCCTGTGGGGTTTAGAGGTTCGCTCCAAGAGACTTTTTTGTAGGTCTTGGAGTGATAGATGATCCTACCAAATTTCGTATCTGTAAGTTTTTCGTAGTGGGGGGGCTGTTCTCTTGAAATTTTGCAGGTGGCGCTATCGAGCCATTTTTACACGCCCACTTCTGACGCCTATACTACATGTAAATTTTCGCCACTTCTGACGCGTGTGCAAATTTTCATGAGTTTTCGGGTATGTTTAGGCCCTCAAAAATGCGATCCATTTCGGAGAAGAAGAAGAAGAAGAAGAAGAAGAAGAAGAAGAAGAAAAATAATAATAAACGGAGCAAAAACAATAGGGCTTTGCACCCACGGTGCAGGCCATTCTGGCCTGCTCCTCGGTGCTCGGGCCCTAATAATAATAATTAAAACTGCAAGCAGTGATGGAAGGGCCCTCGCACTCATGTGCACCGCCACTCTATGGCCTTAGTAAAGCAATAAACCAGGGGATTGAAATTTCCGTGGATAAATATAGGTGGATATTCAAAGGAACTTTGAAGTGCCACTACTCCTTTATGCAGCAGGTGGCGCTATGATTGTAATTGATTGTTGTAACATTGATGTGTTGAGGCCAGGACCCTTGTCAAACGTATGATGTCTGTGACAGGTCGGACATTGCATGTCTGAGTTACAACAGCTTTCTCATGGCGAAAAATCAAACTTTGACAGGCCACAACGGACACGCCCCTTTAACGAAATGTCAAGATCTTCACAATTTATCATTGTGAAGTCCCTAAGTTCAGACTGACCAAATATGATGATGATCTGAATACATTTCAATGAGCAGTTAATCACAGTGTAAAACATGTCATTTCCTGCTTTCAGCAGGTGGCGCTATAACTTTTACTGAATATTGCCATGTTGATGTGTTCAGGACAGGACAATTATCAAACTTGTGAAGCGTGGGTCAGATTGGACATTTTAAACCTGAGTTACAACAACTTCCTGTTTCATTGAGAAACACAGAAATTTGGCAAGCCCCCACATACACACCCTCCATTGAAATGTCAAGATCTCCGCAATTTAGCATTGCAAAGCCCTTTAGATGACACTCACCAAATATGATGATTATCTGATTAAATTTATAGGAGGAGTTTGTTAAAATACGAAGGCCAGAAATGGCAAAATTTGCACTCAAATTACAGAGAAAATTCAAAATGGCTGACTTCCTGTGGGGTTTAGAGCTTTGCTCCAAGAGACTTTTTTGTAGGTATTGGGGTGATACATGATCCTACCGCATTTCGTATCTGTGCAATTAACGTAGCGGGGGGGCTGCTCTATTGAATTTTTGTAGGTGGCGCTATAGAGCCATTTTAACACCCCAAGTTCTGAGGCCTATATCACATGAAAATATTCGCCACTTTTGACACGTGTGCAACGTTTCATGACTTTTTGAGCTCGTTTAGGCTGTCAAAAATGGGATTCATTTAGCGATACTTTGCGAGGCCGCAACGGACACGCCCTTTAACGAAAAGTCAAGGTCGTTGCTATTTATCATCACACAAGGTCTTGAGATTAGACTGATGAAATATGATGATGCTGATATGGTTAAATCTCTAAGAGCAGTAAGTCACAGCATAAAAGGTGGTATTTCCTGCTGCCTCTAGGTGGCGCAATGACTGATACTGAATTATGCCATGTTGATGTGTTCAGGCCGGAACCCTTATGAAACGTGTGAAGTTGGGGGCAGATCGGACTATGTATGTCTGAATTACAACAGCTTCCTGTTTCATGGTGAAACATCACACTTTGCCAGGCCGCCACGGACACGCCCTTCAACGAAAAGTCAAGATCTTTGCAATTTATCACCGCAACAGGCTTAACATCAGTCAGACCAAATATGATCATGATTTGATTAAATCTCTAAGAGCAGTAAATCACAGCGTAAAACATGGTATTTCCTCCTACCTCTAGGTGGCGCTATGAGTGAAGTTGAATATTGGCATTGAAATGTGTTCAGGCCAAGACCCTTATCAAACGTATGAAGCGTGGGGCAGATTGGACATTGTATGCCTGAGTAAGAGCCACTTCCTGTTTCATGGCGAAAATGCAGAAATTTGTCAGGCCGCCACGGACACACCCTCTGACGAAAAGTCAAGATCTCCGCAATTTAACACCGCAAAGGCCTTTAGATGAGATTGACCAAATATGACGATGATCGGATTAAATCTGTAGGAGGAGTTCGTTAAAGTATGAAGCCTGGAAATGACCAAATTTGCACAAAAATCAAGGCAAAAATTCAAAATGGCCGACTTCCTGTGGGGTTTAGAGCTTCGCTCCAAGAGACTTTTTTGTAGGTCTTGGGGTGATAGATGATCCTACCAAATTTCGTATCTGTACGTTTTTTGTAGTGGGGGGGCTGTTCTCTTGAAATTTTGCAGGTGGCGCTATCGAGCCATTTCTACACGCCCACTTCTGGCGCCTATGCCACATGTAAATTTTCGCCACTCCTGACATGTGTGCAAAATTTCATGAGTTTTCGAGCATGTTTCGCCCCTCAAAAATGCGATTCACTTTGGAGAAGAAGAAGAATAAATAATAATTAAAACTGCAAGCAGTGATGGAAGGGCCCTCGCACTCATGTGCACCGCCACTCTATGGCCTTAGTAAAGCAATAAAACAGGGGGATTGAAATTTCCGTGGATAAATATAGGTGGATATTCAAAAGAACTTTGAAGTGCCACTACTCCTTTATGCAGCAGGTGGCGCTATGATTGTAATTGATTGTTGTAACATTGATGTGTTGAGGCCAGGACCCTTGTCAAACGTATGATGTCTGTGACAGGTCGGACATTGCATGTCTGAGTAACAACAGCTTTCTCATGGCGAAAAATCAAACTTTGACAGACCACAACGGACACGCCCCTTTAACGAAATGTCAAGATCTTCACAATTTATCATTGTGAAGTCCCTAAGTTCAGACTGACCAAATATGATGATGATCTGAATACATTTCAATGAGCAGTTAATCCCAGTGTAAAACATGTCATTTCCTGCTTCCAGCAGGTGGCGCTATAACTTTTACTGAATATTGCCATGTTGATGTGTTCAGGACAGGACAATTATCAAACTTGTGAAGCGTGGGTCAGATTGGACATTTTAAACCTGAGTTAGAACAACTTCCTGTTTCATTGAGAAACACAGAAATTTGGCAAGCCGCCACATACACACCCTCCATTGAAACGTCAAGATCTCCGCAATTTAGCATTGCAAAGCCCTTTAGATGACACTCACCAAATATGATGATTATCTGATTAAATTTATAGGAGGAGTTTGTTAAAATACGAAGGCCAGAAATGGCAAAATTTGCACTCAAATTACAGAGAAAATTAAAAATGGCTGACTTCCTGTGGGGTTTAGAGCTTTGCTCCAAGAGACTTTTTTGTAGGTCTTGGGGTGATACATGATCCTACCACATTTCGTATCTATGCGATTAACGTAGCGGGGGGGCTGCTCTATTGAATTTTTGTAGGTGGCGCTATAGAGCCATTTTAACACCCCAAGTTCTGAAGCCTATATCACATGAAAATATTCGCCACTTTTGACACATGTGCAATGTTTCATGACTTTTTGAGCTTGTTTAGGCTGTCAAAAAGGGGATTCATTTAGCGATACTTTGCGAGGCCGCAACGGACACGCCCTTTAACGAAAAATCAAGGTCGATGCTATTTATCATCACACAAGGTCTTGAGATTAGACTGATGAAATATGATGTTGATATGGTTAAATCTCTAAGAGCACTAAGTCACAGCATAAAAGGTGGTATTTCCTGCTGCCTCTAGGTGGCGCTATGACTGATACTGAATTATGCCATGTTGATGTGTTCAGGCCGGGACCCTTATGAAACGTGTGAAGTTGGGGGCAGATCGGACTATGTATGTCTGAATTACAACAGCTTCCTGTTTCATGGCGAAATATCACACTTTGCCAGGCTGCCACGGACACGCCCTTCAACGAAAAATCAAGATCTTCGCAATTTATCACGGCAAAGGGCTTAACATAAGTCTGACCAAATATGATGATGATTTGATTAAATCTCTAAGAGCAGTAAATCACAGCGTAAAACATGGTATTTCCTCCTACCTCTAGGTGGCGCTATGAGTGAAGTTGAATATTGGCATTGAAATGTGTTCAGGCCAAGACACTTATCAAACGTATGAAGCGTGGGGCAGATTGGACATTGTATGCCTGAGTTAGAGCCACTTCCTGTTTCATGGCGAAAATGCAGAAATTTGTCAGGCCGCCACGGACACACCCTCTGACGAAAAGTCAAGATCTCCGCAATTTAACATCGCAAAGGCCTTTAGATGAGATTGACCAAATATGACGATGATCGGATTAAATCTGTAGGAGGAGTTCGTTAAAGTATGAAGCCTGGAAATGACCAAATTTGCACAAAAATCAAGGCAAAAATTCAAAATGGCGGACTTCCTGTTGGGTTTAGAGCTTCGCTCCAAGAGACTTTTTTGTAGGTCTTGGGGTGATAGATGATCCTACCAAATTTCGTATCTGTACGTTTTTCGTAGCGGGGGGGCTGTTCTCTTGAAATTTTGCAGGTGGCGCTATCGAGCCATTTCTACACGCCCACTTTTAGCGCCTATACCACATGTAAATTTTCGCCACTTCTGACATGTGTGCAAAATTTCATGAGTTTTCGAGCATGTTTCGCCCCTCAAAAATGCTATTCACTTTGGAGAAGAAGAAGAATAAATAATAATAATAATAATAATAATAATAATAATAATAATAATAATAAACCGAGCAAAAACAATAGGGTCCTCGCACCCTGGTGTGCTCGGGCCCTAATTAAAGCTGCAAGCAGCGATGGAAGGGCCCTCGCACGCATGTGCACCGCTACCCTATGGCATTAGAAAAGCAGTGAACCAGGGGGATATGAATTAAAGTGGGTAAATATAGGTAGATATTCAAAGGAAAATGTGCAGCAGGTGGCGCTATGACTGTACATGATTATTATTATATTGACGTGTTCAGGCCGGGACCCTTAACACACGTGTGAAGTCTCGAGCAGATCGAACAATGTATGTCTGAATTACAACAGCTTTCTGTTTCATGGCGAAACATCACACTTTGCCAGGCCGCCACGGACACGCCCTTCAACGAAAAAGTCAAGATCTTCTGAATATATCATATTAAAGTCCTTAAGATCAGTATTACCAAAAATGATGATGATTTGATTAAATATCTAAGAGCAGTAAATCACAGCGTAAAACATGTAATTTCCTGCAACCTCTAGGTGGCGCTATGATTAAAGCTGAATATTGGCATTGAAATGTGTTCAGGCCAAGACCCTTATCAAACTTGTGAAGCATGGGGCAGATTGGACATTGTATGCCTGAGTTAGAGCCACTTCCTGTTTCATGGCGAAAATGCCGAAATTTGTCAGGCTGCCACGGACACACCCTCTAACGAAAAGTCAAGATCTCCGCAATTTAACATCGCAAAGGCCTTTAGATGACATTGACCAAATATTACGATGATTGGATTAAATCTGTAGGAGGAGTTCGTTAAAGTATGAAGCCTGGAAATGACCAAATTTGCACAGAAATCACAGGAAAAATTCAAAATGGCCGACTTCCTGTGGGGTTTAGAGCTTAGCTTGAAGAGACTTTCTTGTAAGTCTTGGGGTGATAGATGATCCTACCAAATTTCATATCTGTATGTTTTTCGTAGTGGGGGGGCTGTTCTTTCGAAATTTTGCAGGTGGCGCTATCGAGCCATTTCTACACGCCCACTTCTGGCGCCTATGCCACATGTAAATTTTCGCCACTTCTGACGTGTGTGCAACGTTTTATGACTTTTTGGGCTTGTTTAGCCTGTCAAAAATGCGATTCATTTAGCGATACTTGTCGAGGCCGCCATGGACACGCCCTTTAATGAAAAGTCAAGGTCGTTGTTTTTTATCATCACACAAGGTCTTGAGATTACACTGGTGAAATATGATGTTGATATGGTTAAATATCTAAGAGCAGTAAATCACAGCGTAAAACATGGTATTTCCTGCTGCCTCTAGGTGGCGCTATGAGTGTTACTGAATTATGCCATGTTGATGTGTTCAGGCCTGGACCCTTATCAAACGTGTGAAGTCAGGGGCAGATCGGACATTGTATGCCTGAGTTATAACAACTTCCTGTTTCATGGCGAAACATCACACTTTGCCAGGCCGCCACGGACACGCCCTTCAACGAAAAGTCAAGATCTTCGCAATTTATCAAGGAAAAGGGCTTAACATCAGTCAGACCAAATATGATGATGATTTGATTAAATCTCTAAGAGCAGTAAATCAGAGCATAAAACATGGTATTTCCTCCTACCTCTAGGTGGCGCTATGAGTGAAGTTGAATATTGGCATTGAAATGTGTTCAGGCCAAGACCCTTATCAAACGTATGAAGCGTGGGCCAGATTGGATATTGTATGCCTGAGTTAGAGCCACTTCCTGTTTCATGGCGAAAATGCCTAAATTTGTCAGGCCGCCACGGACACACCCTCTGACGAAAAGTCAAGATCTCCGCAATTTAACATCGCAAAGGCCTTTAGATGAGATTGACCAAATATGACGATGATCGGATTAAATCTGTAGGAGGAGTTCGTTAAAGTATGAAGGCTGGAAATGACCAAATTTGCACAAAAATCAAGGCAAAAATTCAAAATGGCCGACTTCCTGTTGGGTTTAGAGCTTCGCTCCAAGAGACTTTTTTGTAGGTCTTGGGGTGATAGATGATCCTACCAAATTTCGTATCTGTACGTTTTTCGTAGTGGGGGGGCTGTTCTCTTGAAATTTTGCAGGTGGCGCTATCGAGCCATTTCTACACGCCCACTTCTGGCGCCTATGCCACATGTAAATTTTCGCCACTCCTGACATGTGTGCAAAATTTCATGAGTTTTCGAGCATGTTTCGCCCCTCAAAAATGCGATTCACTTTGGAGAAGAAGAAGAATAAATAATAAATATAGCTGCAAGCAGCAATGGCGGGCCCTCGCACGTTTTTTTACCGCTACACGGTGCGTTCAAGAAAACGATGCACGGTGGGCAAGGGCATCAAGTGGGTAAAATATCAGTGGGCTATTTAATGTTGTTTCTGAGCCATTTGGGGACTGTAGGTAAAAGAAACCCCACATTTTAGACAAACGGGGCACTAGTGAGCCACTTAAGAGACACGCCTATGTCTGACCTTTTTGTCAACACTTAACAGCCGAAAACTCTGATGTGTGTGCCAAATTTAAAGTTCAACTAAGCATGTCAAGAGCCTTAAACATGCCTGAAATTAAAGTAAAGTTTGACACGTTGCCATGGGAACAGCGTTCGAGATGTCAAAAATTCCTTCGCAATTTATCATCTACAATATCTCGGCATCATGTTGACCACTTCTGGTGTCAATCGCATGATTATTCTAGAAGGAGTATTTAAAGGTTCACAGCATGTAACTGTCAGCCTTAAATATGTGTAAAAATGAAAGTAAAGTTTGATGCATTGCCATGGGAACAGCGTTCGAGATATCAAAAATCCCTTCGCAATTTATCATTTACAATGTCTCGGCATCATGTTGACCACTTCTCGTGTCAATCGCATGAAAATCCTAGAAGGAGTATTTAAAAGTTAACTGTATGCAACTGAAAGGCTTAAATATGCCTTTAAAATGAAAGTAAAGTTTGACGCGTTGCCATGGGAATAGCGTGTGAGATATCAAAAATCCCTTCGCAATTTATCCTCTACAATGTCTCGGCATCATGGTGACCACTTTTGGTGTCAATCGCATGAAAATCCTAGAAGGAGTATTTAAAAGAACATTGCATGGAACTTTCAAAAAAATCCAGCTTTGTGACTGACACACTTCCTGGCGCCTGCTGGTGGCGCTATACCCGGGAGTCACAATAGGCACATCGATGCGATCAGAATCTTCAGACGAACAAACACCCCGCGTGTCATTACAATAAGACATTTTTTGCCTTAGATATTAGACACTTCCTGTTTCTCTGATTTCGCCACAAATTTGTCGCCATGCCATGGCAGAACCGTTCGAGATATCAAAAATCCCTTCGCAATTTAGCAAATCCAATGTCTCGACATCATGATCACCACGTTTGGTGACATTCGCATGAATCCTCTAGGAGGAGTATTTAAAAGTTCACCGCATGCATTTTTTAAACAACCCAAAATAGCCGACTTCCTGTTGGGCGGAGCTTAAATGTTAGAGGGCGAAAGTTGTTCGGGTCGATGAGATCTATAAGCGTACCAATTCTCGTACATGTGCGTAAATTTTTGCCCGATCTGTGCATCAATGTTTTTTGTTGCATTACAGGGGGCGCTACAGAGCCCCCGTGCCACGCCCGTGTTCCAGCCTTTGGTTTTCTGCGATGACGGACGACTCTGACGTCTGTGCCAAATTTCAAGAGTTTTCGAGTATGTTAAGGCACCCAAAGTGCATGCCAAGAGCTTAAATATGCCTGAAAATGAAAGTAAAGTTTGACATGTTGCCATGGGAACAGCGTTCGAGATATCAAAAATCCCTTCGCAATTTATCATCTACAATGTCTCAGCATCATGTTGACCACTTTTGGTGTCAATCGCATGAAAATCCTAGGAGGAGTATTTAAAAGTTCACCACATGCAACTGTCAAAAATCCACCTTTTGTGACTGCCACACTTCCTGGTGCCTGTTGGTGGCGCTATACCCGAGACTCACAATAGGCACATCGATACGATCGGAATCCTTGGCCGAACATACACACTGCGTTTCATCCCTATAAGACATTTTTTGCTTAAGATATTAGACACTTCCTGTTTCTCTGAATTCGCCATAAATTTGTCACCTCGCCATGGCAACACCGTTCGAGATATCAAAAATCCCTTCGCAATTTAGCAAGTCCAATGTCTCAGCATCATGTTCACCACGTTTGGTGTCAATCGTATGAATTCCCTAGGAGAAGTATTTAAAAGTTCATGACTGACACACTTTCTGGCGCCTGGTGGTGGCGCTATACCCGAGACTCACAATAGGCACATCGATGCGATCGGAATCTTCAGACGAACAATCACCCCGCGTGTCATTACAATAAGACATTTTTTGCCCTAGATATTAGACACTTCCTGTTTCTCTGATTTCGCCACAACTTTGTCGCCATGCCATGGCAGAACCGTTCGAGATATCAAAAATCCCTTCGCAATTTAGCAAGTACAATATCTCGACATCATGATCACCACGTTTGGTGTCATTCGCATGAATCCCCTAGGAGGAGTATGTAAAAGTTCACCGCATGCAATTTTTAAACAATCCAAAATAGCAGACTTCCTGTTGGGCGGAGCTAAAATGTTAGAGGGCGAAAGTTGTTCGGGTCGATGAGATCTATAAGCGTACCAATTCTCAAACATGTGCGTACATTTTTGCCCGATCTGTGCATCAATGTTTTTTGTTGCATTACAGGGGGCGCTACAGAGCCCCCGTGCCACGCCCGTGTTCCAGCCTTTGGTTTTCTGCGATGACGGACGACTCTGACGTCTGTGCCAAATTTCAAGAGTTTTCGAGTATGTTAAGGCACCCAAAATGTCCAAAAGTGTTAAAAAAAATAAAAATAAAAAAAAAAAAAAAAAAAATAATAAATTCGAGCAAAAACAATAGGGCTTCGCACCTTTCGGTGCAGGCCATTCTGGCCTGCTCCTCGGTGCTCGGGCCCTAATTAAAGCTGCAAGCAGCGATGGAAGGGCCCTCGCACGCATGTGCACCGCTACCCTATGGCATTAGTAAAGCAGTGAACCAGGGGGATATGAATTAAAGTGGGTAAATATAGGTGGATATTCAAAGAAATATGTATGTGCCACACCGCCTGTGTGCAGCAGGTGGCGCTATGACTGTACCTGATTATTATTATATTGACGTGTTCAGGACGGGACCCTTAACAAACGTGTGAAGTCTGGGGCAGGTCGAACAATGTATGTCTGAATTACAACAGCTTCCTGTTTCATGGTGAAACACCACACTTTGCCAGGCCGCCACGGACACGCCCCTTAAATGAAAAGTCAAGATCTTTACAATTTATCACCACAAAGGGCTTAACATCAATCTTACCAAATATGATGATGATTTGATTAAATCTCTAAGAGCAGCAAATCATAGCGTAAAACATGGTATTTCCTGCTACCTCTAGGTGGCGCTATGACTGATGTTGAATATTGGCCTTGAAATGTGTTCAGGCAAAGACTCTTATCAAACGTGTGAAGTGTGGGGCAGATTGAACATTGTATGCCTTAGTTATAACAACTTCCTGTTTCATGGCGAAAACACTGAACTTTGTCAGGCCGTCACGGACACATCCTCCAACGAAAAGTCAAAAGCTCCGCAATTTGACATCGCAAATGCCTTTAGATGAGATTGACCAAATATGATGACGATCTGATAAAATCTCTAGGAGGAGTTCGTTAAAGTACGAAGGCTGGAAATGACAAAATTTGCACAGAAATCACAGCGAAAAATCAAAATGGCTGACTTCCTGTGGGGTTTAGAGCTTCGCTCCAAGAGACTTTTTTGTAGGTCTTGGGGGGATAGATGACCCTACCAAATCTCGTATCTGTAGGTTTTTCATAGCGGCGGGGCTGTTCTCTTGAAATTTTGCAGGTGGCGCTATTAAGCCATTTCTACACACCCACTTCTGGTGCCTAGGCCACATGTAAATTTTCGCCACTTCTGACGTGTGTGCAATGTTTTATGACTTTTTGAGCTTGTTCAGCCTGTCAAAATGCGCTTCATTTAGCGATACTTTGCGAGGCCGCCACTGACACGCCCTTTGATGAAAAGTCAAGGTCGTTGCTTTTTATCATCACACAAGGTCTTGAGATTACACTGGTGAAATATGATGTTGATATGTTTAAATATCTAAGAGCAGTAAGTCACAGCTTAAAACATGGTATTTCCTGCTGCCTCTAGGTGGCGCTATGACTATTACGGAATTATGCCATGTTTATGTGTTCAGGCCAGGACCCTTATCAAACGTGTGAAGTCGGGGGCAGATCGGACAATGTATGCCGGAATTACAACAACTTCATGTTTCATAGCGAAACATCACACTTTGCCAGGCCGCCACGGACACGCCCTCCAACAAAAAGTCAAGATCTTCACAATTTATCATCGCAAAGGGCTTAAGATCAGTCTGACCAGATATGATGATGATTTGATTAAATCTCTAAGAGCAGTAAATCACGGCGTGAAACATGGCATTTCCTGCTACCTCTAGGTGGCGCTATGACTGAAGCTGAATTTTGGCATGGAAATGTGTTCAGGTCAAGACCCTTATCAAACGTGTGAAGTGTGGGGAAGATTGAACATTGTATGCCTTAGTTATAACAACTTCCTGTTTCATGGCGAAAACACTGAACTTTGTCAGGCCGCCACGGACACGCCCTCCAACGAAAAGTCAAAAGCTCCGCAATTTAACACCGCAAAGGCCTTTAGATGATACTGACCAAATATGATGATGATCGGATTAAATCTCTAGGAGGAGTTCGTTAAAGTACGAAGCCTGGAAATGCCAAAATTTGCACAGAAATCACAGCGAAAATTCAAAATGGCCGACTTCCTGTGGGTTTTAGAGCCTGGTTCCAAGGGACATTTTTGTAGGTCTTGGGGTGATAGACGATCCTACCAAATTTCGTATCTGTACGTTTTTCGTAGCGGGAGGGTTGTTCTTTTGAAATTTTGCAGGTGGCGCTATCGAGCCATTTCTACACGCCCACTTCTGACGCCTATACCACATGTAAATTTTCGTCAATTCTGATGCGTGTGCAAAGTTTCATGAGTTTTCGAGCATGTTTAGGCCCTCAAAAATGCGATTCATTTCGGAGAAGAAAAAGCAGAAGAATCTGAGCAAAAACAATAGGGCTTTGCACCTACGGTGCAGGCCATTCTGGCCTGCTCCTCCGTGCTCGGGCCCTAATAATTAAAGCTGCAAGCAGCGATGGAAGGGCCCTCGCACGCATGTGCACCACCACCCTATGGCATTAGTAAAGCAGTGAACCAGGGGGATATGAATTAAAATGGGTAAATATAGGTGGATATTTAAAGGAACTTTGATGTGCCACACCGCATGTGTGCAGCAGGTGGCGCTGTGACTGTAACTGATTGTTGTTATATTGATGTGTTCAGGCCGTGACCCTTATCAAAAGTGTAAAGTATAGGGCAGATCGGACAATGTATGCCTGAATTACAACAGCTTCCTGTTTCATGGCGAAATATCACACTTTGCCAGGCTGCCATGGACACGCCCTTCAACGAAAAGTCAAGATCTTCGCAATTTATCACGGCAAAGGGCTTAACATCAATCTGACCAAATATGATGATGATTTGATTAAATCTCTTAGAGCAGTAAATCACAGCGTAAAACATGGCATTTCCTGCTACCTCTAGGTGGCGCTATGACTGAAGTTGAATATTGGCATTAAAATGTGTTCAGGTCAAGACCCTTATCAAACATGTGAAGCGTGGGGCAGATTGGACATTGTATGCCTGAGTTATAACAACTTCCTGTTTCATGGCGAAAATGCTGAACTTTGTCAGGCCGCCACGGACACACCCTCCAACGAAAAGTCAAGATCTCCGCAATTTAACATCGCAAAAGCCTTTAGATGAGACTGACCAAATATGATAATGATCGGATTAAATCGCTAGGAGGAGTTCGTTAAAGTACGACGCTTGGAAATGTCAAAAAATTACACAGAAAATTCAAAATGGCCGACTTCCTGTGGGGTTTAGAGCTTAGCTCCAAGAGACTTTTTTGTAGGTCTTGGGGTGCTAGATGATCCTACTAAATTTCGTATCTGTAAATTTTTCGTAGTGGGGGGCTGTTCTCTTGAAATTTTGCAGGTGGCGCTATCGAGCCATTTCTACACGCCCACTTCTGACGCCTATACTACATGTAAATTTTCGCCACTTCTGACGCGTGTGCAAATTTTCATGAGTTTTCGGGTATGTTTAGGCCCTCAAAAATGCAATCCATTTCGGAGAAGAAGAAGAAGAAGAAGAAGAAGAAGAAGAAGAAGAAAAATAATAATAATAATAAACGGAGCAAAAACAATAGGGTCCTCACACCCTGGTGTGCTCGGGCCCTAATTAAAGCTGCAAGCAGCGATGGAAGGGCCCTCGCACGCATGTGCACCGCTACCCTATGGCATTAGTAAAGCAGTGAACCAGGGGGATATGAATTAAAGTGGGTAAATACAGGTGGATATTCAAAGGGAAACTGATGTGCCACACCGCCTGTGTGCAGCAGGTGGTGCTATGACTGAAGCTGAATATTGGCATTGAAATGTGTTCAGGCCAAGAACCTTATCAAACATTTGAAGTCTGGGGCAGATCGAACAATGTATGTCTGAATTACAACAGCTTCCTGTTTCATGGCGAAACATCACACTTTGCCAGGCCGCCACGGACACGCCCTTCAATGAAAAGTCAAGATATTCACAATTCATCACCGCAGAGGGCTTTACATCAATCTAACCAAATATGATGATGATTTGATTAAATCTCTAAGAGCAGTAAATCATAGCGTAAAACATGGTATTTCCTGCTACCTCTAGGTGGCGCTGTGACTGAAGCTGAATATTGGCATTGAAATGTGTTCAGGCCAAGACCCTAATCAAACATGTGAAGCGTGGGGCAGATTGGACATTGTATACCTGAGTTAGAGCCACTTCCTGTTTCATGGCGAAAACACCGAAATTTGGCAGCCCGCCACGGACACACCCTCCAACGAAAAGTCAAGATCTCTGCAATTTAGCATCGCAAAGGCCTTTTGATAAGACCGACCAAATATGACGATGATCGGATTAAATCTGTAGGAGGAGTTTGTTGCAGTATGAAGCCTGGAAATGACCAAATTTGCACAAAACAAGGCAAAAATTCAAAATGGCCGACTTCCTGTGGGGTTTAGAGCTTCGCTCCAAGAGACTTTTTTGTAGGTCTTGGGGTGATAGATGATCCTACCAAATTTCGTATCTGTACATTTTTCGTAGCGGGGGGGCTGTTCGCTTGAAATTTTGCAGGTGGCGCTATCGAGCCATTTCTACACGCCCACTTCTGGCACCTATGCCACATGTAAATTTTCGCCACTTCTGACATGTGTGCAACGTTTTATGACTTTTTGAGCTTGTTTAGCCTGTCAAAAATGTGATTCATTTACCGATACTTTGCGAGGCCGCCACGGACACGCCCTTTAATGAAAAGTCAAGGTCGTTGCTTTTTATCATCACACAAGGTCTTGAGATTACACTGGTGAAATATGATGTTGATATGGTTAAATATCTAAGAGCAGTAAATCACAGCGTAAAACATGGTATTTCCTGCTGCCTCTAGGTGGCGCTATGAGTGTTACTGAATTATGCCATGTTGATGTGTTCAGGCCTGGACCCTTATCAAACGTGTGAAGTCGGGGGCAGATCGGACATTGTATGCCTGAGTTATAACAACTTACTGTTTCATGGCGAAACATCACACTTTGCCAGGCCGCCACGGACACGCCCTGCAACGAAAAGTCAAGATCTTCGCAATTTATCAAGGAAAAGGGCTTAACATCAGTCAGACCAAATATGATGATGATTTGATTAAATCTCTAAGAGCAGTAAATCAGAGCATAAAACATGGTATTTCCTCCTACCTCTAGGTGGCGCTATGAGTGAAGTTGAATATTGGCATTGAAATGTGTTCAGGCCAAGACCCTTATCAAACGTATGAAGCGTGGGGCAGATTGGACATTGTATACCTGAGTTAGAGCCACTTCCTGTTTCATGGCGAAAATGCCGAAATTTGTCAGGCCGCCACGGACACACCCTCTGACGAAAAGTCAAGATCTCCGCAATTTAACATCGCAAAGGCCTTTAGATGAGATTGACCAAATATGACGATGATCGGATTAAATCTGTAGGAGGAGTTCGTTAAAGTATGAAGGCTGGAAATGACCAAATTTGCACAAAAATCAAGGCAAAAATTAAAAATGGCAGACTTCCTGTTGGGTTTAGAGCTTCGCTCCAAGAGACTTTTTTGTAGGTCTTGGGGTGATAGATGATCCTACCAAATTTCGTATCTGTACGTTTTTCGTAGTGGGGGGGCTGTTCTCTTGAAATTTTGCAGGTGGCGCTATCGAGCCATTTCTACACGCCCACTTCTGGCGCCTATGCCACATGTAAATTTTCGCCACTCCTGACATGTGTGCAAAATTTCATGAGTTTTCGAGCATGTTTCGCCCCTCAAAAATGCGATTCACTTTGGAGAAGAAGAAGAATAAATAATAATAATAATAATAATAATAATAATAATAATAATAATAATAAACCGAGCAAAAACAATAGGGTCCTCGCACCCCGGTGTGCTCGGGCCCTAATAAATATAGCTGCAAGCAGCGATGGCGGGCCCTCGCACGTTATTTTACCGCTATACGATGCCTCCGAGAAAACGATGCACGGTGAGCAAGTGCATCAAGTGGGTAAATATCAGTGGGCTATTTCATGTTGTTATTGACCAATTTGGGGACTGTAGGTAAAAGAAACCCCACATTTTAGACAAACGGGGGCGCTGGTGAGCCACTTAAGAGACACGCCTATGTCTGACCTTTTTGTGCACACTTAACAGTCGACAACTCTGATGTGTGTGCCAAGTTTTAGGTTAATCTAAGCACGCCAAGAGCCTTAAACATGCCTAAAATTAAAGTAAAATTTGACGCGTTACCATGGGAACAGCGTTGGAGATATCAAAAATCCCTTCGCAATTTATCATCTACTATGCCTCGGCATCATGTTGACCACTTTTGGTGTCAATCCCATGAAAATGCTAGAAGGAGTATTTAAAAGAACATTGGATGGAACTGTCAAAAAAATCCACCTTTGTGACTGACACACTTCCTGGCACCTGGTGGTGGCGCTATACCCGGGAGTCACAATAGGCACATCGATGCGTTCAGAATCTTCAGACGAACAAACGTCCTGCGTATCATTACAATAAGACATTTTTTGCCTTAGATATTAGACACTTCCTGTTTCTCTGATTTCGCCATGACTTTGTCGCTTCGCCATGGCAGAACCGTTCGAGATATCAAAAATCCCTTCGCAATTTAGCAAGTCCAATGTCTTGACATCATGATCACCACGTTTGGTGTCAATCGCATAAATCCCCTAGGAGGAGTATTTAAAAGTTCATCACATGCGTTTTTGAAACAATCAAAAATGGCCGACTTCCTGTTGGGCGGAGCTAATAGGTTTAAGGGTGAAAGTTGTTCGGGTCGATGAGTTCTATATGTGTACCAACTCTCGTACATGTGCGTACATTTTTGCCCGATCTGTGCCCCAATGTGTGTTTTTGAATTACAGGGGGCGCTACAGAGCTCCCTTGCCACGCCCGTGGTCCGGCCTTTGCCCGGACCTGATGGCCGACGACTCTGATGTCTGTGCAAAATTTCAAGAGTTTTTGAGTATGTTAAGGCCCCCAAATTGCCCCGAAACGTAAAAAAAAAATAAAAAAAAAAATAATAATAATAATAATAATAATAAAAATAATAATCCGAGCAAAAACAATAGGGCTTCGCACCTTTCGGTGCAGGCCATTCTGGCCTGCTCCTCGGTGCTCGGGCCCTAATAATAATAAACGGAGCAAAAACAATAGGGTCCTCACACTTGTGTGCTCGGGCCCTAATAATAATTAAAACTGCAAGCAGTGATGGAAGGGCCCTCGCACGCATGTGCACCGCCACTCTATGGCCTTAGTAAAGCAATAAACCAGGGGGATTGAAATTTCCGTGGATAAATATAGGTGGATATTCAAAGGAACTTTGAAGTGCCACTACTCCTTTATGCAGCAGGTGGCGCTATGATTGTAATTGATTGTTGTAACATTGATGTGTTGAGGCCAGGACCCGTCGTAAAACGTATGATGTCTGTGACAGGTCGGACATTGCATGTCTGAGTTACAACAGCTTTCTCATCGCGAAAAATCAAACTTTGACAGGCCACAACGGACACGCCCCTTTAACGAAATGTCAAAATCTTCACAATTTATCATTGTGAAGTCCCTAAGTTCAGACTGACCAAATATGATGATGATCTGAATACATTTCAATGAGCAGTAAATCACAGTGTAAAACATGTCATTTCCTGCTTCCAGCAGGTGGCGCTATAACTTTTACTGAATATTGCCGTGTTGATGTGTTCAGGACAGGACAATTATCAAACTTGTGAAGAGTGGGTCAGATTGGACATTTTAAACCTGAGTTAGAACAACTTCCTGTTTCATTGAGAAACACAGAAATTTGGCAAGCCGCCACGTACACACCCTCCATTGAAATGTCAAGATCTCCGAATTTTATCATTGCAAATCCCTTTAGATGACACTCACCAAATATGATGATTATCTTATTAAATTTATAGGATGAGTTTGTTAAAATACGAAGGCCAGAAATGGCAAAATTTGCACTCAAATTACAGAGAAAATTCAAAATGGCTGACTTCCTGTGGGGTTTAGAGCTTTGCTCCAAGAGACTTTTTTGTAGGTCTTGGGGTGATACATGATCCTACCGCATTTCGTATCTGTGCGATTAACATAGCGGGGGGGCTGCTCTTTTGAATTTTTGTAGGTGGCGCTATAGAGCCATTTTAACACCCCAAGTTCGGAAGCCTATATCACATGAAAATATTCGCCACTTTTGACACGTGTGCAACGTTTCATGACTTTTTGAGCTTGTTTAGGCTGTCAAAAATGGGATTCATTTAGCGATACTTTGTGAGGCCGCAACGGACACGCCCTTTAACGAAAAGTCAAGGTCGTTGCTATTTATCATCACACAAGGTCTTGAGATTAGACTGATGAAATATGATGTTGATATGGTTAAATCTCTAAGAGCAGTAAGTCACAGCATAAAAGGTGGTATTTCCTGCTGCCTCTAGGTGGCGCTATGACTGATACTGAATTATGCCATGTTGATGTGTTCAGGCCGGGACCCTTATGAAATGTGTGAAGTCGGGGGCAGATCGGACTATGTATGTCTGAATTACAACAGCTTTCTGTTTCATGGTGAAACATCACACTTTGCCAGGCCGCCACGGACACGCCCTTCAACGAAAAGTCAAGATCTTTGCAATTTATCATCGCAAAGGGCTTAAGATCAGTCTGAGCAAATATGATGATGATTTTATTAAATCTCTAAGAGCAGTAAATCACAGCGTAAAACATGGTATTTCCTCCTACCTCTAGGTGGCGCTATGAGTGAAGTTGAATATTGGCATTGAAATGTGTTCAGGCCAAGACCCTTATCAAACGTATGAAGCGTGGGGCAGATTGGACATTGTATGCCTGAGTTAGAGCCACTTCCTGTTTCATGGCGAAAATGCAGAAATTTGTCAGGCCGCCACGGACACACCCTCTAACGAAAAGTCAAGATCTCCGCAATTTAACATCGCAAAGGCCTTTAGATGAGATTGACCAAATATGACGATGATCGGATTAAATCTGTAGGAGGAGTTTGTTAAAGTATGAAGCCTGGAAATGACCAAATTTGCACAAAAATCAAGGCAAAAATTAAAAATGGTGGACTTCCTGTTGGGTTAAGAGCTTCACTCCAAAAGACTTTTTTGTAGGTCTTGGGGTGATAGATGATCCTACCAAATTTCGTATCTGTACGTTTTTCGTAGTGGGGGGGCTGTTCTCTTGAAATTTTGCAGGTGGCGCTATCGAGCCATTTCTACACGCCCACTTCTGGCGCCTATACCACATGTAAATTTTCGCCACTTCTGACATGTGTGCAAAATTTCATGAGTTTTCGAGCATGTTTCGCCCCTCAAAAATGCGATTCACTTTGGAGAAGAAGAAGAATAAATAATAATAATAATAATAATAATAATAATAATAATAATAATAATAAACCGAGCAAAAACAATAGGGTCCTCGCACCCCGGTGTGCTCGGGCCCTAATAATAATAATAATAATAATAATAATAAACCGAGCAAAAACAATAGGGTCCTCGCACCCCGGTGTGCTCGGGCCCTAATAAACCGCCGCACAGAAAGAGGTGAGGACGTGGGGTGATAAGGTGCCCTGTAAGGTCCTGGGAATGAATTCTGGTTTATGTTCCTCGCACAGAACAAGTGTGAAAAACTAACTGTCATGGCGCCTGCATCGAAAGCACTTTTTCGGCTGGTTTGAGTTATGACTCTTAGACGTTGTGTGCAGATTGACTGACTGAGACATTTGCTACTAAAAAAAATGAAACTATAACATAAATGAAAGCGAAAGGATGCCCATAAAAGGATAAAATTGGCACGTTTAACAAAAAGAAAAAAAAACGCTTACAGTAACGTGTTTTACGCATTTACGAGTTACTGTAAACGGTGCGACCGCATAAACCATTCAAACACTTTTCCACTTCAAACTCCAGGTGACTTAAAATATTTAGCTTTAAAACAAAAACAAACACGAAGCATTTATAAACACAGACCTTTTCGTAGGTCTCATTCGTCCACTAAAACGTTTTGGATTTGTTTGGATGTCATGTCACATCTGGGTAAATGTTCACGTACAGGCCGTCATTCTGTCGCAGGGTGGGGTGCAGAACGCCGCAGATAATGGCGGAGAGGGTTATGTTACTCCAGCAATAGAAATTTAGAGAAGCACAATCGTTTCCCACCATTCAGCCACCGCAAAGCTAAAACACAGCGGGACATTTGAGTCCAACCTGCAGTAATGTAACTTTGATTAACACTGAAAATGAAATACAGAGACCTGCCTATGAAATAAGCTTTGGGCTCAAGCTCACTGTAGGTTATTTTATTTAATGATGCTTTGAACATAGATTAGCGATTACAAAAGTTCATTCATCATATCGGTTGGTTTTTGCACCATAACGTAATTTTTAATTATGCGTTGGAGCATTAAAAAGAAGCTGATGGCCATATTCCATTTCCAAAAAATTTATTTTGAGAAAAACGTCTCGTGAAGCATTTTGCCATTGTCATGTCATTGATAATCATTAGCAGATGAATCTGGAGTTCAGCAGTAAACACCATCAAACAGAATGGAAGCATTATGGCTATAACCGCTGACCTGCAGACCTCAATAACTAAATTTCTCTCTACAGTATCGAAACACAAGTGGCCCGTAATCTCATAGAAATGAAGCACTACCAAGACGGCGTGACTTCATGCCCCCATTTAAAAAGATGCACTGTGGGGTTTTTTTTTAGCAAGTGACCACCATTCCCACTGTAATCTGATTTGCAAACTAACGAATTCACTGCGTCCTGCCCTGTCAGTCTAAGTGCATTCACTTTACTGTCGTAACTGCGCATTAATGGCCGAGAGTCATTCAGGAAAAAACAATGATTATATTTATACCACTTTAATGGATTAGCTCATTCAATTAAACTTCTGGAAGAAACCACGTTCTCATGCTATAGCTGCAATAAGTCACGGGGTGGACGGCGATTCGGTGGTTGTGATGGGATAACTCACAAAGTGCTTCTCACCAAACGGCAAGATAGTTCCCACAAGTCGAGACAGCACGAACAAAAACAAAAACACTTATTTCATTGTGAAACTTTACAGAGCTATTTTTAAGACAAAAAAGCGGTAAAGTGGCATTCTTCAGCTGCCTAATATGAATTTTAAGCACATGTACGACTGGAATTCACAAACAAAGAAGCAAAGCTGAGTGAACTCAAAAGTGCTGCTTAAAACAGAAAAATCAATTATGTCAAACAAAGCTAACCGGCTACAGTGTACAAATGAATCATTTTCCACTATTCAGCGAAGAAATCCCTTTTCATTTTAAAAGTGCAGACAAAAACAGAGAAAAAATATATAAAGTTAAAATAAACAAATTTGTGAGTGTATTTTCATGCATAAAACTTTTTCAAGAGAATTTAATTAAAAGATATATATTTATGCATGTTTGTCCTAACATTACAACAGTTAGGAAATGAAAATTAAAATAATGTAAATGAACTAAAAATATCAAAATATTTTATCGCAAACATTTATTATTCAATATATTACAGCAACTGTAAAACGGATAAATTGCAATAATATACTAAAACACGTTGCCCGAAGTGATGATCCCAATTAATTTATGAATAAAAATGAAACCAAAATAGAAAAAAAATGATTGCTGATATGTTTAAATTGCATGACTGAATTAACCACATACTCCATTTTTTGTCTTCGGCTTGCACCACATTCCAGAGGCAAGTGTGAGGGTTCACAAAATGGCCGACAAACCGTAAACTGGGGCAGAATATGGTGCAATGCCACCTACAGGAGCTGAAGTTTGACACGGCCATACAAGGTCAAGCTTAAAGTCGTTCAATTGAAGAATTACAATCGCAATGGAGGTTAATGTTCCTAGGAGAACAAAACTCCAACCATATCTGTGTCATGACCTCATATTGCCCAAATCCTCTGACACCAGCCATCCCTCGTAACCTTGATGAACCAATTAAATAGTGCCAAAAACTGAACAACACCTGATATCAAACCACACACAGATTAAATATTTTCCTAGAAGACTTTAGCATTTGCCAACATGCTTTTTAAAAGTGAATTAAAATTAAATAGCCCGTTCAGTATGTTAAGAATCGCTGAATAAACTTTGCATTAAAAAAAAATTATTTCGGAAACATTGCATATTTTTGCTGCCACTGAAACCAACTAAATGTGTACTTTAATTGTTAATATTTAAAACACAAATTTAAGTAACCACTCAAACATTTAAGTAAAATCGGGGACATAAAATTGTAATTAAACATCTATTAAAGAACCAGATGTCATGTGGTTATATTATCTGCTGTTCACAAATGCAAACTTAAGCCACTTATGTAAGTTGATATACATAACAGTGCTAAATGCCTAAACCTAAACATAACCCCCGTATTCACCGCTAACACTTTACTTAAAAATGAAGTCATAAATGACCAGTAAAAAATCTGTTAAAACCGTCTGTAAGTGCACCCCAGGCATTGTGCACGGACATGGCTTACTATCTGATGCACCCTACTCACGTTCCCCACTAACTGCTCCTGTTAAGTCGCCAAGCCGCCCATACAACTTATCGTAAAGTCACAGGGGTTAAATCGACACCTCCAGGCTTAAACTCCAACCGAGCAGAAATATATTTCAGCGTATTTATTTATGCTCTGATTGGGGTCATTTAGCACAAGCCGTTCCCTCTTAAACAGCCGAGGCCTGATTCAAACCACACCAGACAGCCCTGCTCGCTTTTATGGTGGGGTGCTGGAAAACCACAGGTCGCGATGAAGCCCGCAAACTCTAACTTTAGTTTCGCCGAGGTTTAAAACTATTAATCAAACCAGATCAAGCGTGCTGAACTATAGAATGGGCAACACTTGATCCCTCCGTACTGGGTATCCAACCCACCAGGCGAACCTGGAAGATCTAATATCTCGCAGATCTAAAGGGTTGAGCGGTAAAATCGATAACATGGACTAAAACACTATCAGCAGGCTAATAATAGAGACGCTGTTTCCCTGAGCTCTTTCAGACACAGAGGGAAGACCGGCTGAAGTTTAGCTGAACAAACATTTCACGGCCCTGCCATAAAACCGCAAATACAAAACTTACTGTGGAAAATGTTACACGCAAAATTAACCTGGGCCAGCCGTAATCAGTGATGTGATTATTCACGAAAGCGTGGAATATAAAACAGAACGACCAAACTTTATTCCTTCGGAGTTGATAGATACGATAATGAGTTGTAATTTATGTTTTCTTTTGAAGGGAAGGCATCTAATTATGTGTGTACCTAATCTAGAATAAATCTAAACACATCAACAAACAAGATTTGTCACTGTGACTTAACCACTGTTCTGCATAGTACATTAGCTGTTTACTTGTAATGCAAAGTCAAACCAATCAACATAATTCAAAGACAGTCTTAAAAGACAAAGATAAAACTGAGGGAAGTTTATCGAGAAGTTACAGTCGATCAGTTTCGCCAGAAACTCTGGAGGGGTGCATTAAATCTCTTACACCCGTTCCTCTTTAAAAGACAATTTTAAAGAAACACTTGCAAAATTATATTCTCTTGTTTCCTGTCAACTTATTGTTCTTTTGTTTTATACAAATGCAGATTTTCCTGTCAAAAAAAGCCACTTTAAAGCTAAAATTTTGTTTAGAAATTCTTGCGGATTTTTAATAATAGTTCCTCAAACTAGATACAAACGTGCCATGAATTACTGATCCGTTTCACACAACTGTTTTGTACTAAAATGTATGCGGTTTAACCGTGTGGTTGGACAAAGCTCTGTCCCATGCCAAAAACTAGAGTAGCAAGACTGCCGATGCTTTTTAGCTGAACTGGCGGTTGGTTGTTGTGAGCGGGAGGCAGTTTGAGTGCCTCATCTTAGACTATTTAAACCATATGTGATATGAAAGCAAAAGTACTGCCAGGTACTAATCCCACCTCGGGAACATCCGTGAAAGAAGGACGGAAAACAAAGCAACGTTATCTTTAGGAGCTGAAAGGATATCATGCATTTATTTGCATATTTTTTGTGTGATTATCAACCCAACAGACCAATGGTGCATAATGTAACACAGCATATGGCCCTCAGTAACTCATAACAGACACCGTGCTACAGTGTCAAACGGTAAGCATGCAATAAATGGGGCCATAAAGTTACACAATGTGCAGATTTTGAAGTGCTTTCAAATGGAAGTTGTTATGTTGTGCTATTGTCAGATCTGTGCCATTATACACAAAGGTATAGGTTTATTTTTTATGTTTTTATGAATGAAATCACACATGAAGCTTTCTAAAGGTAGGCCTCAAGTGCCACTCGAGAGTTACTAACTGATTCTCTAAAATATATATTTACAAAATGAAATATGTATTAGCTTTATAAATATAAGTATATTTAAATACAAATATTTTGGAGTACTTCGATATATGGTTGGTAACTAAAAATAAAACGCAAAAAGTTGACAATCCTTATCTTATATTAGTTTTCAAACTTCTAAAAATCTGACATAGATGCATAAGCATACACTAAACATTAATTCTGTATGGATAATTTAAATATACAAATATTTTATATATGTAAAGTACTTAAATATAAAAAGTAAGCATTAAATTTATAGAAACTTGCATAAAAACTGAAAAAAAAAGGTAAATTTGGAAAAAGATTTAATATCAAACATGAAACTATTGTATGTATTTCTTACCTGGGATTGGTGCTGTTCCAGTAAACCGCATACCGGTCTGATATGATCTTACTGTCATCCGCACACACGGTGACCCAAAACAGCAGGACGACCATCAACAGTGCCAACTCCATCTGATATGCAATACAGTTCTTGTCCATAATGTCAATGCAAGTGAGACAATACAAGCTCAGTCAATGTATAAATTTGTCAGGAGAAATGTATCTGTATTTATTTAATAATCATGTGTGGATGAGTCTCATTCACAAGCATTACATTCTTTCGCAAACACCGCAAAAGTAAAGTCAAAGCTCAGCGCGTGAACTTTTCAGGGATCCGTTCAGCATCTCGACCTCCGTACGTTGATAACGAGTGAAATGTGATGTTTCCATGACGATCAGTCCGAAAGGTGCGTTTCCTTACACGCGCCGCATGTCACTTTTCGCGGTATTATACCGCTTGCTTTTCACATCCATTCTGGCTTTCAAAAACTTTACAAGTATACTTGGTACAGGTAGTTACCATCCATTCATCGGTATGTCCATGCTTTCAAATCCTGTGGATCAGTTTTGGTACTCCACACGTGCGGGATATCCGTGCGTCTCCACTCCAAAGCCACCTAAATATGTCTTCCTTATCACCGACCAAAAGTAACCTACAATTTGTTCGTCATCAGTCCCGTGTATTAACGCCGCGTGAAAGTTATATC
Organism: Misgurnus anguillicaudatus; assembly: GCF_027580225.2. Lineage (NCBI taxonomy): Eukaryota > Metazoa > Chordata > Actinopteri > Cypriniformes > Cobitidae > Misgurnus > Misgurnus anguillicaudatus. The sequence continues at coordinate 13,527,075 of NC_073350.2, forward strand.
GGTGAAGCGCGCACAAACGCGATGTCGAACCCGGAGCCCGCTCCGCATCACCCGCAAAGTTGATGATGTGGTCCTTCAAACGTCAAGGGGAGACTGAACAACAAGCTGCTCCTCATAAACAGTCTCTCTCATATGTGTGAAATGACATTTTCTCTCTTTCGTTCCCAGAGACGAGCGGTCGTGCCTGTAAAGCGCTCTCTCTCTTTCTCTGTCTCTCAGCACATGTCTCTGTGCTGTCTGTCCTCTGCGCGGGGCGGAGCTGAGGGGGACCGCCTGGACCTATACATTGAAACTTTGGAGATATTGCCTATTAGGATGGTCATTAAAGGAAATTAAACGTAACTACAGTTCACATTAGATAATGATGATTGCATTTTTTCTTTCTTATTTGGGGTGTGATATCGTTAAATGTGTTATTGCTGAGAGCTGAGAGTTAATTCAGTAAAATCAAATTACTCTGTTATTACAGTAACTCAATTATTTAGTACCTCAGTTATTTTATTATTTATTCAAATGCTGCACCCTAATTAAACATGTATTTTTTTGTTATCATTAACAAACAATATCCTATATGGGTCCTATATCTGAGCAAGGGCTATCACGATAGATAAAACAATCTGGAGGGCTACTTTTTGATACTCAAAAGTTGTTTATTTTACTTGTTGACTTTATTTTATTTTACTTGTTGATATGTTTTAGTATTCTTTAAAATGTTATCATACGTAAACCAAGCCAAGCTAATATAAAAAATATGTAAAAAAAAAAATAAACATTACGATTATTAATATCTTACAGAATAAAACTATAAAATAAAAGCATCATGCAAAGCATTCTGGGAACCAGAAATCCTCATCAACCTTTTTCTGTTTTTTGCTTCAGATTTATTTTCCCAGAATGCTTTGCTTAATGCTGTTATTTTAGTTTTGCTCTGTAAAGACAAAGACTTGTAAATGTTTAATGTTCATTTAGCTTTGAACAAAATGTTGCCAGTAAATAACATAAATTTAAATCTACGGTAAGTTACCGGCAACCAGCTGCAAGTAACTTGTAATTTATCCGGATTTATTTTTACAGTGTAAAATTTTGTTGATTTTGCATGGTGATCTGACATGTACAAAAAGTAACCTTTTAACAAAGAGTTTTGGTTGACTGTGGTCAACCTGCCAAAAAATATCATGGTAACTTCACTTTACTGTAACAAAACCATGTTTAATTTTATGCAAAATGTATTTGAAAAATACCCTAAACTGCAAGATAAAGGGATGACTACATCATTGGTCCTAAAACAACGCGTCTGCCAAACATTCAAAACTGGTGATTTGTTGCTTTTGGTAATAGTAGTTTATTAAAAGTTGCCACAAGTAGCCTAAATTTAGCATAAGTGTAATCTAGCATTATTCAAAATGTAGTTTATCTCTTCTTGGATAAAAAAAAAAACATTTGCTGTGTCCCAATTCACCTACTCATATGCACTAAAAATCTGTACTGTTTTTGTTATGGGAAGTATATACAATATAGTAGCAAAGAGTTTGCAAGTTCTGGTCCATACAAATATGTAATGGATGTGAACGTTTTTGCCTAGACACACATTGTGATCATCAACAATAACACATTAAAATATAACAACTTAGATTTTAGCATTTCTTCATTCATTATTTGTTATGTAATGTTTACCATATAATTTAATGCATTCATTGCAGCATCACTAAACTCTTTAGTGCCATTAGTGTGCATGGATCTGCACTTCAAATCACTGTAAGAGTAGACCACAAGGATACTCATTTTAACATATGACAACTTGGGACGTATTTATTATAATATTTAATATTATTCAGGACTGAAAGTATGTGAATTATGACGCATGGGGTTAATTATACATCTTACGCTCATCCTATCAGCACTCCTATAACAGTACACTACAGTAACGCATGCTTCATGTTTGTGACGTGAACTACTGGCTTTTTGGAAAAAAGAAACGAAACTCTGAATATATCCAACCACATTCTGTTTGACCACACTAAAGAAACATGCTATCGCCATAGAGTCATTTAAGGTAATCCTTACCCAAGGCCTATTTCTCCCAAACCCTTAAAAACAAAAAGAAGAAAGGTTGATATGAATGAAATTCAAGCCACAAACCCAAAACCAAACATGTATATGTTAGATGGAAACCAGAAACAACAAGATGTTGATCCAAAAACATGGTCAGTCTCAGTGAAATCAGAGTAAGCATGTTGTTGCCAGCGAGCGAGCGAGCGGGCGAGAGAGAGAGAAAGAGAGAGATGGGAGAATCCACAATGTGTGATTCAGCACTGATTAATATTTAAGCAGCAGAGTAGGCTGGGGGCTCAATGGGCATGTAGGAAAGAAAAATACAAATGAAAGTTTAATTCTGCTTTTAAAGATGGCACAGAGATTAATGGTGCTCGTCTATGAAATATTCAGAGAGTTTTATGCATATATGTATGGAGCGTGGAGTGCTTAATGACTTGTGGAGGGGATTGTGAAATGATTATACCCCAAACGGGATACAGAGAAAATACATCCAAAAAACACGGACATCAGACCTGTATACACTTTCTCCATCGCAAACCTTGGTGATTGTTTTATTAAAACATTTCAACTTTCAAATGCGTTTATATGTCAGCTTAGAGCGAATAATGAGAACATCATATGTTATTATTAAATTAAAGACCTATGAGTTGCCAACCCAAATCTTTAATCATAAGATTACATCATACATCCTGCTGTTGTCTAAATAACTCGCATGGTCTAGTGGTTTAACTGGTTATCTGGAGACATTGACTCTGATCAAGCATTTTGTGAGCAAAAGTCACAGGTTTGATTCTCAGCAAAACACACATGCTGATAAAATCCATGCCTTGAAGTCGCTTTGGATAAAAGCATCTGCCAAATGCATAAATGTAATAAGATGAAAAATAAACAGTCCCTAAACAGTGATTAAGATAAGTGAACAAGATAGTACATGAACAACTATACAGCCAAAACAGGAAGCATTAAGCCTTGCTTATATTTTAAAGCTTACAACAGCACCAGCACATTCACAAGAGTAATGAGTCACACTATTTTTCCCATTTATTGTGTTTAAGCATTTCATCAAATTTGACCTACCATTACGAGGTTGCCAGCAGAGGGCGGCGTGACTCACTGAAGTTGGGTTTTGTTTCATTTTGACAATCTCTTATCTGCATCCATCGCTGCTGCACAGGATCCATCAGCGGTCATATTCATCCACTTGAAAGCAGCAATAGAAGCTATGATAGGAAATGTTAGCACTGCTATTATTAAACTGTTCACAAACAAATTTTTCTCCCTCGTGGAAGTCGCTTGACAAGTCCAGACAATGTTTGAAAAATATATCTGTCAGCGTAATAGGTCACTTCTTAAAAGCAGTCAGTTGGAAACGTATATTGGTCTGAAGAGAGATGTGGGTAGGAAAGACAAGAGACCACATCTGTTTTTTCTTTCTTCCTGAAAGATCTGCAGCACACGCCAGCAACCGCCGCTATGTGTGTCAAAGTAGACTTTAGGGAAGCGGCATATCTTTCCAATAAAGCTTCAAACGCAATTGTACTTTTGCCGGACAGCAGTAAAAGGTTTTGTTTGAGCCGTTTGATACTGTAGATATATACATATGCAGGAGTTTTATTTCTGGTGGGATGTTACTCTTAAGGGGATAGTTCACTGATAAAAAATATTTTGTCATCATTTACTCACCCTCAAGTTATTCCAAACTTAAAACGTATAAATTTCTTTGTTCTGCTGATCTGGGGCACCATTCACTTACATAGTATGCAAAGAATACTTTGCATCGTTTGATCAGATCAGTTTAACATTTCCAAAATATAAACTCAAAGAGTTGTATACAGGTTGGGAACAACGTGAGGGTAAGTAAATGATCACAGAATTTTAATTTTTTGGTGAACTATCCCTTTAACTTACTCGAGGTGTGACTATTATAAAATGGCTATTATAAATACTGGGCCCTGTCTTGTTTCTGTGCAGTGCTTTTGAAAATTAACAAAATTGGTAAGTTGTAATTTTGAAGGTATATCTATGAAAGCATTAGGGTTACTTTCAGAAATATGTTCTGGGCGTGATTACTTACACTTTAATAGGACACCTAATAGGATGGAAATGAAAAGCTAGGAAAATATCATGATACTCAAATGTATCAATACTTTCTTACACCCTTATAGAAAAAAGTGAAAAATATGGCACAATGTACTCTATAATTAATATAAAGAAATGTTCCTTATTTTTTTAAATCTGTTTAATCTATATTTGAATTTTGCACTTTATTGAGTTGTGTTTTAGGGTTCAGGGAACTGTCTTAAAATTAACAGACAACAGTATATATATATAGGCCAAAAGTTTGGACACACTCACTTGTTCTTTATTAATACATTATTCCATATAACATAATAATAACATAATAATAATAAACTCATCCAAAGTATGGCATAACACAAATGCAACTTATGAAATTATGTTGGTGACTAAAAGCATCCAAAATAAACCAAAACTCTGTGATATTTTATTATTTGAAGTGCAGTCACCCTTTGCCTAGAAATTGTTGAACCGTATGCGTGTCATTTTTTTAAGAAGCTTCTTAAATTTTCAATTTAGGATGAATTTTAAAGAGTATAGAAAGAGTTCATATTTAATCTATAGGCTCTTATTGGCTGCTTTTTCTTCAATATTCAGTGTAAGTCATCTATTTCAAAGATAATATTTTAAAATAAAATTTAAGTTTTCTAATAACAAAAATTAATCATTTTGGCACAGGTATATTTTTGTCTACAAAAGTAATATTAAGCATTTAACCATACACCTTCAGCTTAAATGATTTTTAAGATCATAGTTAACATTTTAGTCAAGTTTGTCCAAACTTTTGGCCTGTACTATACATATATATATTTACTTAAGTTCCATAAGTTCCTGTCATTTGTGATCTTGCACTTCAGTTACAATGAGTGTTAGTATTTATACAACATATTAAAGCATGCACTCTCAGAAATAAAGCTACAAGATCTGTCACTGGTGAAGTACCCTTTCATACAGTACACCTTTCTATCTCAAAAGTACATACTTTTTTTTTAAAAGGTACTGCTCCAGTGACAACTTTTGTACCTTTATTTCTAACAGAGAAATAAAAAAACATGCTGCACTGTATACACTCTCAGAAAAATGTACAAAAGTTTTTTTTAAAGGCCTAATATGTACCATTTAGGTACAGATATGTACAGGTATGTCCCCCTCTTTGAGGTACCATTATGCACCTTTTAGGTACAAAAGGTACCGCCCCAGTGACAACATTTGTACCTTCATTTACCTTTGTTTTGAGAGTGTTTGAACAATCCACCTAGTTTAGGTTTTTATTTACCTTTAAAATAAATAAAATCATCCGCTACATGTTTTCATAAGCTTACATTGTATTTTACAAACTACAAACTTCTTTCAAAGCTCTGTGTGTCAAATTGTTTTGTATGTATCCTGAAAGATTTAGGGCCCATGTAACCACAGAAACTTTAGGCCCCTAACTCATTCCTAGTGTAAATATCTGTGACACCGAACGTCTCTGCAGATGGAGTCAGTCCTCCTCTGATGTAGTTTGTGAAGGTCATCAAGTCCCTTATGAAGCCCTGCTGTAAACTTTAAAAGCCTGCTGTATTGAAGTGCCTGAAAGCCCACAGATACGAACTCCATAAGCCCGATCCTAATCAAAATCCAAAAGTTTATCTGACTTTAGTCCTTTAATAGCCGAGAAGTGCACACAAAGCCTTTAAAAAGCACGTGAAGTCAGCGTGACACTGTACGGTAAATTAAACACATGCGAAAGCGCGCTCCATTTGGTTACAGTCAGTGAGTTCGAGATATCGACAGATGTGCTATCAAATTACTAAATCATACACTACACGCATGCACACAGTCCCACAAATATCATAATATTTGAACCAGCTCCACTGGATTAAGAGTAATTTTACAATAAAGGAAGTCATTTTCTTCACAGAAACAGCGGGGCAAACATTCAGAGCTCCGTGAGACATCCCACTTAGCTGCAAAAACAAAACCAAAAAGACATTACAAATCAGCCATCTGTTTGCTTTCGGTTTAGCATAATAAAAGCATTTACAACATCTTAAAATTGTTATTTTAGGCAGCTCTGTTGCACAGCTTCAGATGTGAGCGCTAAACGTAAACAGAGGTTATGATACCTGCAGCCTCTGCTGAGTTAATGGACATGTTTGTGATGTTTGGCGCCCCCTTTGAGCTATGCAGGTACTGCACCTCAGGATGGCTTATATGATGCATTTTGGTTGTTTTAGTTCGCTATATTCATGCAATTTGTTTTAATTCATGCGTTTTGATGAGATAAGCAGAGCGTGTTATATAACACAAAACAATAATGCTTATAGGCCTGTTAGTCTCACTGCCTACACATGTAGCAGACACGTGGATACCAGAATGTTATCACGGCGCCATCATTCCAGCAACAGTCTGGGATGGCACGAACTTCCACAGTAACCCAGCTGGGTGGATTTTGCCTCCACATGCTTCCTACAGGTGCCATGTTGCATAAGGCATGTATTTTATCTCCATATCTGCCGACAGTGTCCGAAACCTGAAGCGTTGCCTTTTTAGGAACCATTAGGTAAGAAGGCATCATGGCTCATCCACATGCAATGTTTGGATGATATCATACCATGCCTATTAAGATACATCCATCTGGCTGATTTTGTAAGGCAATGAAGACAAATTATTTCCTATCTAAAAATCTCTCAGCTCAGATAGATGTATTTTATATCATTAGATGTGACATTTCTGTACCTTATAGGGTGGACATTGACTGACTGATGAGTGAAGCGCCAAGCCTTAGTTTTCAAAAAGAGCCACTGAAACAAAGATGCTCTGTTGTCATGCCAACAAATGAAGCTGTCTAGATAAAGGTACTTGTAAGCCACTCTATGGATCGCTCCCTTTGGCCTTACCCTTTTAAAACAAGGTTTCCAATCCTGATTGCACACCTGCTGTGTGGTTTTCTTATCTTCCCACTTTCTGCTTTTGAGCTGTCAGCAACAAACATCTGCAGTTTAACCACATTAGATGACTCACTCTCTCTTTTAAAGGTGTTAATTAAAATGTTTAACAAATAAAGGAAGGAGTAGTTTGAGCTAAACATTATAATCAGCCATGAATGCCTTGGTAATCGAACCCATGACCCTGATAGAAACATGATTTAGAAGTATAGTGACAGAAACAGCATTTGTCATTAAAATAATGACCACTCAAATAAGTTAAGACCCCCAGACTTAATATTATAGAAAACAAAAAAATATTTTCCATGGAAGTGGAATCACATTGATCACAAAATATATCTATCTGTGGCATATAGGCTAATAGACCAAGCTACTACTAATAATTATATTAATAGCTCTTAATAAAATAAATACACTCACCTAAAGGATTATTAGGAACACCTGTTCAATTTCTCATTAATGCAATTATCTAATCAACCAATCACATGGCAGTTGCTTCAATGCATTTAGGGGTTCTGGTCAAGACAATCTCCTGAACTCCAAACTGAATGTCAGGATGGTAAAGAAAGGTGATTTAAGCAATTCTGAACGTGGCATGATTGTTGGTGCCAGACAATCTGCTCAGTTACTGGGATTTTCACGCACAACCATTTCTAGAATGGTGTTAAAAGGAAAAAACATCCAGTATGTGGCAGTCTTGTGGGTGAAAATGTCTTGTTGATGCTAGAGGTCAGAGGAGAATGGGCCGACTGATTCAAGCTGATATAAGAGCAACTTTGACTGAAATAACCACTCGTTACAACCGAGGTATGCAGCAAAGCATTTGTGAAGCCACAACACGCACAACCTTGAGGCGGATGGACTACAACAGCAGAAGATCCCACCGGGTAACACTCATCTCCACTACAAATAGGAAAAAGAGGCTACAATTTGCAAATTTGGACAGTTGATGACTGTAAAAATGTTGCCTGGTCTGATGAGTCTCGATTTCTGTTCAGATGGTAGAGTCAGAATTTGGTGTACACAGAATGAGAACATGGATCCATCATGCCTTGTTACCACTGTGCAGGCTGGTGGTGGTGGTGTAATGATGTGGGGGATATTTTCTTGTCACATTTTAGGCCCCTTAGTGCCAATTGGTCATCGTTTAAATGCCACGGCCTACCTGAGCATTGTTTCTGACCATGTCCATTCCTTTATGACCACCATGTACCCATCCTCTGATGGCTACTCTGTATCCCACAAATCTCCATCAACTGCAAGATGCTATCCTATCAATATGGGCCAACATTTCTAAAGAATGCTTTCAGCACCTTGTTGAATCAATTCCACGTAGAATTAAGGCAGTTCTGAAAGCAAAAGGGGGCCAAACACAGTATTAGTTTGGTGTTCCTAATAATCCTTTAGGTGAGTGTATATTGTTGCTGCTTTCAGAAAAAGCTTAGGGTGTGTTACTTTAGGGTGTGTTTCATATGGTATACCTCCAAAGGGCATTTGGGAGTGAGAACGAAACTGCAAAAATATTAATATACATTCATATTGGGTTGTTTTAACCCATAGTTGGGTAAATATTTTACAGGACTAACCATTGTGATATATACAAACTTCTGGTAGGTTGTTACAAACCATCATTGGATAACAACACCCATACATTTATTTATAACACAATGGTTGGTCCTGACTCCTGTCCAATATTTACCCAACTATGGGTTAAAATAAACCAATATTTTCCAGAGTGTATAATTAAATTTCAGTATCAAATTTATTTCTATAGTGCTCCTAGATCAGCTTTTCAGTAAATATGTACATGAAATATAGAATTTGTGGTATTATTGCAAAATTTTATTGCAATAAGACTGTTAAATTCATAGTGTTATCAAAAATGTTTCATAAAATCTACCTTTACGAGCCCTTCACTGATCTTTGTTTGTCATTGGTAGCATTGGATTTCAAATGGAACACTAAATGACAGTGTTGAGGTAACGCATTACAAGTAACGTGCATTACGTAATAAAAATACTTTTAACGAGTAAAGTAACACATTACTTTTTAAATGTATACATTAATATTTGAGTTAATTTTTTAAAAAAGTAATGCAAGTTCCTTTTTTCATTTAATGAATTTTTTTTATAAAAAAATTATACTGAATTAAACTGAACATAGTCACATTATACTCTATGCGTACACCCCTGTGTGGAATCAGAAACTAAGATGCCAGGCCAGAGCTTGACATTTTTGTGTTGAAATGTGCAATATTTTTGAATGCAGAACTTTTCAGTCATAAAAAACACCTGCGAGTCCTAAAAGAGATCAAGCCTCAGCCAAGAAAAAGTAACGCAAAAGTAACTAAAAGGTAATTTAAGCATTACTTGAAAAGTAACTAAGTAACGCAATTAGTTACTTTTTGGGAGTAACTTAATATTGTAATGCATTACTTTTAAAAGTAACTTTCCCCAACACTGCAATGAGTTATTCGATGCACGATTTTATACATATTAGCGATATGCAAAGGTACAAATCCCATGACGCAAGTTATCGTCTCCAACTTCATCTCTTTTCTTGGACTACAACGATTGCAGGCAACAGTTTTCTTCTGACGAGGACACAACAGACATGATCATAATTCCCGATTCTGACTCACAGCCTTTAAAAAGTCTTTGTTTTCATATTTAAAGAATTTACTACTGACGATTCAAACCATGATTCAAACACGAGTTTTAAACAGTGTAGAGAAGCGCTTGTCATTTCTACAATCACAAATGCAGACATGGTTTTATGTTTTTATAATCCTTACTTTACCAATTTGTTATGTTCTGCTAAAGCCACGCTGACAAAGTTGATCGATCAGCTTGGTCATCTGCATTTTCTTGATCAGATTCAGCCTTGTATTGATAAGGTAGTAAATAATAAACTCCTGTCAGTATTGCATTGACCTTCCAAATGTGGCAAGGAGCGTCACTTTTCCGGCTGATGATAGAGATGTTCGTCCAACCACAACGCACGGGATAGCTGGCCAATCAGAGGACACTGCGCCTTTCAGAACGATGAACTTTATACAAAATCGTTGCGTTTCAGAGAGGTAAGGCATAGAGGAGCAACAAGAAGTTTTTTTAACCATAAACCAAGCGAACACCTTGCATTACACCCAATACACAAAATAACGTTGTTTTTAGCAACGTACTAGGAACTCTTTAAAGGGGACATTTCACAAGACTTTTTTAAGATGTCAAATAAATCTATGGTGCCCCCTGAGTACGTATGTGAAGTTTTAGCTCAAAATATCATATAGATAATTTATTATAACATGTTAAAATTGACACTTTGTAGGTGTGACAAAAATGGGTGTCTCCTTTAAAACGCAAATGAGCTGATCTCTGCACTAAATGGCAGTTGGATAGTGCAGATTAAGGGGCGGTGTTATCCCCTTCTGACATCACAGAGGGGGGGCAAATTTCAATTACCTATTTTTTTACATGCTTGCAGAGAATAGTTTACCAAAATTAAGTTACTGGGTTGATCTTTTTCACATTTTCTAGGATGAAGCAAAGGGGACACAATAATAGCACTTAAACATGGAAAAAGTCTGATTTTCATGATATGTTCCCTTTAAAATGTCAATGCTTTTTTAAAATAAAATTATAAAAATGCATTGTGAACAATTGCTGTTATGTTCTTCATGTTCTTCATGCTAATTTGCATTGATTCGTATGACCAAATTTATACGTTTTTGTATGATTTGTTCTCGCTCCTGTGATGTTGGGGTTAGGAGCGTAGTTTCATTATTGTTTATATTTTAATATTCGTACGTTTTTGTATAACTCACATACAAATTTACCAACTTGTAAAATACCAGTGAATTCCTGTGAGGTCATCCTAAATAGTTAGAATTATTGCACATTTTATTGCCCTCATAAATAGATTATAATCAAATAAAATGTTATATACTATCGGACATTTAGTCAATTAATATAATAAATAACAGGCATCATAATAAACTAGACATACCTTTTCATCTTCCGTGGCCCTTAAAAGCAGATTAAATTAAGAACAGCAGTTTTACATTACATCAAAAACAGCAGTGTAAAAAGCATAAAGAAATAATATAGTAACATCATTAAATTTACATAGAAAGAATGATTGAATTTAAATACTACCACTACTACTACTACTACTACTACTACTACTAATAATAATAATAATATGAGCAATAAAAATGTGTGCAATGTTCCTGAAACAGGCTTTTTTTTTACTCAGGCATACCTGGAGTTAATAAGACACACATTCCTGTGCAACAGAGATTCAAGGAAAAGATGAGTCAGTTCTCTGCATTCACATCATGAACAGAGCAATCTAATTACCGGCCGATTCTAGCAGCTTGAACAGATTACATTAGTATGAGCGTGAGCAGTGAGGATGGGTTAGCGTGGGCCGGCCGGCTCTGGCCCCTTTATTAGATTAAGCAGCACTGTGTGGTGGTATGGCACTCTGTCACCTACCAGCCAAGAGAAGAGCTACTGGCAACTCTCTCGTCTCTGAAGGTCATTAGAGGCTCTTAAGCCATCACAGCGGGGTCACAGAAGGTCAGAGCCGTAATTTCGTTCCCTCCGGCATCTTCCGTTATTGACTGGGACATCAAGAAAGATAGTTATGATTACAGAGGATGCTTCAAGAGGCACTATATGAACAAGAGTTGCTAAATGAGACTCTTGCCGTGGAAGAAAATGAATGGCAAGTGACAACGGAGATAAACAGGAAAGCATTATTTTTGCACCGCGTTTGATCGCTCTGTCGGAACACACAAGTTTGATTTGAGATCCTTGCTGCACCACATCTGTTTTCAATTTTGTGATGGATCGCTTCCGTACCATTTGTTAACCATATTGGGGTCCATGTAATCGAACCCCGGCACAGCTTTTCAGGTGCAGTTTGTTGGTAGAGATTTGAGTTAGAAAAACGTTTTTTACACCGGGTAAAAGAATCATACTGGAAAAAATTATGTAAAAAATCTAAAAATTACAAGATAAAAACTCCCGAGAAGTAAAACAACTAAAGATATTAGGTCTTATGAAAAAAAAATAAAGCCACAGTATCAAAATCCCTGTGAGGTCGCTTTAAAGGGACACTCCACTTTTTAAAAAAAATACTCACAAAATACTCACATTTTCCAGCTCCCCACATTCGATTTTTACCATTTTGGAATCCATTCAACTGATCTCCGGGTCTAGCGCCAGCCCTTTTAGCACAGCTTAGCACAATCCACTGAATCCGATTAGACCATTAGCATTGCGCTAAAAAATAACCAAAGAGTTTTGATATTTTTCCTATTTAAAACTTAACTCTTCTGTAGTTTCATCGTGTACTAAGACTGACAGAAAATTAAAGTTGCAATTTTCTAGGCAGATAAGGTTAGAAACTATACTCTCATTCTTGTGTAATAATAAAGGACTTTGCTGCCGTAACATGGCGGCAGCAGGCGTAGTGATATTACGCAGTGCCCGAAAATAGTCCCCTGCTATTGAAAGTTACCAAGGAGACTATTTTAAGGCCCTGCGTAATATCATTGCGTCTGAATCTAACCTAAATATCTCAAATCTTTTTAACAGCAGATGTTCACCACAAGGGGCCCTATCTTGCACCCAGCGCAATTGACTTTGTCAGTGACGCATGTATCATTCGTATTTTGCACTGGCGCACAGCGGGTTTTTCCCTCAACAGACGCACGTCGGCAAACTAGGGAATGAACTTGCGCTCCCTGGGCGGTTCAGTGCAAAAAAAGGAGGCGTGTTCCGGCGCAAACCATTCCTGATGCTATTTTGCAGTTTCAAAAAACAATTGCGCCACTGATCAAAAAAAAACTAGTCTAAAGTCAGTCTAGCGTTGCGCGTTGTTCATTATGCTATTTTAAGGGTGCATGCTTGACCATAATGTATAGCATGCACAATGCGCACACACTTTGCTTATCTAATCTACACAGATGCAACAGTTATTTTTGCAAATCATAAATTGTTACAATAAAAAATATTAACACATGAGATAAGGGAAATCATAGTGGTGAGCATTGTGGTGATAGTTTTTATTTATTGTGTGGTTGCGTTAAAAAATTCTCATGCAAATAAAGATTAAAATTTTGTTGTGTGGCTGTATTACATTTATTTTATGTAAATAATAATTAAAATGTTTTCATAAGAAACCTTAATGTATATGAACTTGATTTGTAAGTGTAGTCTGGGGCTGGACCTTGCTTGCGTTTCTTGGGTCCGATTTCAAAGCCCCCAAACCCTTTCAGTGGTGAGGGTGGACGCAACGATGTCCTCTGCTGGCGTCAGGTCATGTGTAGAGGCAGATCCACCTCCCGTTACACTGTGTGCCCGATTTGTGCTGGCAAGCTTGGGATTCCCCCGTCTCCTGACATGATTGTAGCGCTTGGCGCAACAATGGGGATGCCAGCTGATGAGACAATTGTGGCTATTTCCTTTCACGCCTGTTTAACCGACGCTGATTTGGGTGGGGTTCTCCTATCCCTATACAAAACAACTTCTCTGTCCTTGACTGCTCTTACAAGAACGTTGGTCTCCTCGGCTGTGAACCGCTCCTGGCGTGCGCCTGGTAAATCGTCATAATAATAGCAACCCGCCATGGAACTTGCGCCCTTGCGTTTAAAGGGAATGTTGGATAGCGTTCTGATTGGTTTATTTGACGTTACGCCCAAACCACACCTATGAATAATGAATCTACTTTAGACCAACCCCTTACTGATTTGCGCCTGGCGCAAGAGTTATTTCTCCCACCGGGAAAATAGAAACAGCGCCCAAGATCCGCCCACAAAGTCACTTGCGCTTTGCGCTTCGCACTTGCGTTTCAGATCGTTAAAATAGGGCCCATTATCTGTTTCTAGTTTTTCCATTAAAAAAACCAAACAAACAAAGCAAACTGTTTGAAGGTCATATGCAACTTATAAAAATGGCATTTTAGAATTAATGATTTTTATTCCACTGAACATTTAATTCAAATTGTTATGATAGTTAATAATGAAACATTCTGCATTACCTTAAAAAATGCAAAACAGAAGTATTTGCAGTATTGGACTTTTTGAACCACGTTATGAAATACAGTATTATGAAATACAGTCTGTTCTCTGTCTGTCCACACCGATCAAAACCATACATATTCCTCTCCCACAGTAAAACATGACTGCATCCCCGTGTTGTCGTAGGCGTGTTTGTGATCTGAGTCATTATCAAAGACGTGCGAGGGCAGAAGAGCAGAAGTCGCACAAGACATCACAACACCAGGCGAAACAGCGTGTGACCCGAACATCTCACGAAGATCAGTCTACTGGTTTTTATAACCCGATAATAAAAAGTCTCAACATCACATGGGAGCCCATAACTTATAACATTTCTTAAACATAAAGATCCATGTGTTGGACAACTACATGAATAAATTTGAAACATCAAAGGTTTAAAAAACATTTCTGCAGGTGTTACGGCTGTCCTAACACCTGTACAATAGAAACGCACTGGTGTGTATTTAAACGGTTGAGTTCTCCATTATTCCATTAATTGTTGGTACTCGACGCGTATCTATCCATTATTCCTGCTGGGCTTTTTTTAGGCTATTAGCGTAATTAACAAAAGTGCTTATTAAACAACTCACCTAATAGCCTCATACTGATCTATGACAGTGCGTTATCTTATTGCTTCAGTGTTATTGCATATGCTAATTGGAAGCCTGGTGTGACTGCTGGTTAGACAGATCTCGCCTCTGTCAAAGATGTAAAAAACTCATTATAATTCTAATTAGCATAAAGAAACTTTAAATAGAGTTCATTTCTGACCCATAACGCTACATGGTCTATTTTGCAAAAACAAAGAGCACTAAAGCTGTTAAAAATTAAAACATTTCACAAGCTTTCTTCATATTAAAGGGATACTTTACCCCCAAAATGTAAACTTTATTGTTATTTACTCACCCTTGGCTTCAAAATGACCCAAAAAGTGTTAAATAAATAACCCCGCTCGGCTTGTGTCATATTTTAAATGTCCTGAATACTTTGCTGCGTCCGAAAACACCATCTTCCATACTATACAGTAGGCAAAAAGCAGTAGGGGAGGCGAGTCCGAATTCATAGTATTCAAAAAACAATAGGTGAAAAGTACCTGGATGACCTATTACTTCCAGCAAGATTTTGAAGTAGAGAAGACCAACGAAAAAGAGGTGTTGTTTTATTCAAAAATGAATGGTGGCTGGCTGCAGTACAAGTCATAAACCCCGCCATCTTCATGCAAACAAATGGGACTCGGGTCTAAATAAAAAAAATTATTTATACTTCCAATAAATTTTTCGAAAGAAGGTTTTGGTCCTTTAGGGTAAATGTTATCATGCTGATATACGTTCAATTGTTAATTTTTGTGATTCATTTTAGCTAGTAATTTTATGCTACAGAAACGGGGCGTGTTGTTATGATTGGCGTGGTTGAATTGGGTGCGCGAGCGTTAGGGTGGAAGTTTGATAGCGCGGCTCCCAATCTGGCTCCACTGACGATTCCTTCTGCGTCCAAACTGACGTTTTTAAAAAATGTGCGGTTTGAACGGAAATGAGCGAGTGCCTGCGGTCACCCATGGTAAACTGCGGTTACGAGTACAAAAATATTTTAAAGGGGCGGTGAATTTGTCGATTTTATTGTTTTATACTGTTGTCTGATGTCTACTTATGATGTTCGCGTGGTTTTTACATTCAAAAACATCAAAAGCAATAAGTGATAGGCTATTTTGTAACATGGATTAGTGGCTCTCTGGAGAAATGGTTCGTTTGAAGGGGAGGGCCGCATTGAAGACCTGAACGTAAACACCCACTGCTATGATTGGACAGCTTCATTCCCCGTCATTACATGTGGGAAAATGTTTTAAAAACATTAATGTGTAAAAATAGCAGCCGAACACAAATATGTTTGAGCCACAAAAGATTCTGGGTGCTAAAGATGATACACATAAATGACAGTATAGTAAAGTAGAAACAAAACTTTCAACTCGACGTGACTAAATTACCGTATACAACACAGTAAGCGCTCATCAGAATCTAAACCGCGGCTGATAAGTCCTTATCAATAACTTTGTATATTTCTATTGTGCTTGTGAGGTTGCTCTTATACACACGTAACGTTACATACCACAATTATATGATAAAAAAAAGCTTTGTTGGGTGTTTGACCTTTCAAACGCAACTCGCCTAAATTACCGCATACAACACAGTAAGTGGGCATCATAACCTAAATTGCGGCTGGTAAGTCCTTCTTTATCACTAACTTTGTATATTTCTATTGTTATATTACAGTCATAATGTTAAGTGTTGTACCTTTATTAATCATTTAATGTTTTAAGTAAATTAAAACAGTCAAACATACGTGTTTAGACACGGATGTTACAACAGGAAATATCAAGCGATCTCTTCTAACAAAGCATTAGTGAAACGAAGTAACTTAAATAAAGTAAAATGTCTTACTAACTGTGTATTATACTGCTGTGTCATTTTTGTCAGATCCAATATTAGTGGTGCTTTTAATCACAGTCTCTCTGCAAATCCAGCGTTGACTTCTTTACAAATGAATCCGCGGTACACAAAGTAAACAAATTCTCCCCACGCCAGCTGGAACTTCTTAAAAACAAACTTTATCCACGCATTCCTAATGTTATGTTCTGAGCCTCCGTCATCCAGCGTCTGTGTTCTTCCGATAGACGGTTCTTCCACAACCGAAAATGCGTTTCCATGGTTACTCTATCATAACAGATCCCCGCGTCAAAATTAAAGTCTCTCAGAAAAATTTGATTTAAAAGTCATTTTGGTTACATTTGGCAATCTTTAAATACATGTTTACTGATTGTTGAGACACACGTGTGTCACGCGAAGCTGTGGGCGGGGCTACAAAAGTGGTCATTGTATTTGGATTTGGGGAGGTGCTTCAATTCTACTTTGACGTCATATTTCTCAGAATTCCACACTCGGTCGTAATACTGGCTTGGTGCCAAAAAACTGTTATTTTTCAGTAGCACGGACGTTTTCAGTTTTCTGAAACTTGCAGGATGTTCATTTAAGTATGATGACCTCTTATATAACAAATTTTCAAGTTAAAATTGAGTATTTGATTCACCGCTCCTTTAATGATATTCGGGTTGCGGTCGGCCGGATCGTTTGAAATAAAGGTGCCTATTAACTATTTTAAACAATTACTATTTTTAAAAAATGCGGGCCAGGGAGCGGGTTGGGTACACTATTTATTTATTTATTTATTTTTTGCACTCCGAGTTGCAGGCAGGTTATTTGAAAATGTTGGTCGGGTGCGGGTTGTTTATACATTGACCTGCGCATCACTGGCGCCCATGGCCCATGGTTTTGGCTTCAATTCATTACAATGGAAGGAAGCGACGTCGTATCGTCCATCTTTTTTACAGTCTATGATAGCGCCTCTACCGGCAGCTAGTGAAACTTAATATATTGGGGTATGAAATTATATATATATATTGTGGTAAGGGATATGATTTTCAATTTCAATTTCAATTAATTTTATTTTATTACACATTACACTATTCATGCATTTAGGGCATGATTATGAAACAACTTCAACATTTACAATTTTGCAGAAAATTAACTCAATCCCCGTCAGCCTTTTTTTTTAAGTTGCACACCAGCATTTTGTGTGATTTTCACAAAAGTTTCATAAAATGTCTTCCTTCTTCTAAAAATATATAAACATACAAATATATCAAATGAAAAAACTGACCCTCTGCTTTCAAACAAACAATAAACAAACAAACAAACAAAACAGGGGAAACATTTTTAACAAAAAGCTGAAATAATTGCATTC
Source organism: Misgurnus anguillicaudatus (assembly GCF_027580225.2). NCBI lineage: Eukaryota > Metazoa > Chordata > Actinopteri > Cypriniformes > Cobitidae > Misgurnus > Misgurnus anguillicaudatus. The sequence continues at coordinate 13,544,997 of NC_073350.2, forward strand.
ATGTGAAGGTATTTTGTCAGAGATCAGATTCAGAATGATTATCAAAATATACATGGAGTGTAAAAAAAAATTAGCTTCAGTTTTTTATAAATTGGTTAAGAGCGCCAGCTAGTGAATAATCGCAGTATTACAGATTAACATAAAAACTCATCAGGGACACGTTTTTTCATATGAATGTTTTCTCTTAATTGACAAAATAACTCGTCAATGACGCGGAAAGAGTTAAATGTGTCTAATCTGACGTAGAGGTCAGAAACCTTAGAACATAACCATAGGTTATAATACGCTGCTTGCCGCTAGATGGCACTGATCCCTTAAACGTTACTTTACATCGTAATAAAGTGCTAGCACAAATAAACTATGAGGTCATTTTTTTTGGAGAACAGTCTCCCATATTCATACTATAGTACATGGGTGGTCCTGGAGGGCCACTGTCCTGCAAATTTTAACTCCAAACCGCCTGAATGTCATTTCCAAGTAATCCTGCGACCTTTGATTAGGATTTTCAGGTGTATTTGATTAGGGTTGGAGCTAAACTGTGCAGGACATTAGCCCTCCATGCCCACCCCTGAGTACCTACTGTTTTAACGGTCACTTCATCTAATTCAATGCCTACTGTCACAGTATGCAATTTCGGACGCAGTGGTTCATTTCTCTACATCACAATTGTTTTAGTTGTAGCACATTATTTTAAAGTAAACATCCTAAAACTGACGAAACAGCAGTTTAGACACAAAGAATGTGCACTGAAAGGCCAGAAACACTGTTCTGCATTTGGATTCTGAAGAACAAAGAAAAACAACGGAGGTCAACAACATGAGGGTGAGTAAAATGGTGCCTTTAAAGACTAAACAAGCAAGAATGAGTTTAAATTAATAAATTGCAGTCTGAAATTTTGAAAAAATTATATAGTCACCTCCCGAAGGTCATTTTAAAGCATGAATGCTAATCACACTGCAGATAGCTGCCAAAAAACACTCAAGACCAAGTTTACAACTTCCAAGTATAAAGCCATTTATTGCAGGCAGTAAAAGGCGAATCTTGAAATCGCGGTGGGAAAAAAACTGTGCAAGTTCTGATGAACTGAACCGCTCAAGCTGAACAAATGGAAACACTCAGAGTCCTGGGAAGTGAGGTGTCTAGAGACGACTAAAATAGGTGCACCTGGAGTCCAAATTTCACTTGGTGCTACGATGAATAAAACATGGTCAACATTCTCTCTCTCTTTTGCTCTCCTCTTTGTTCCTAGCTTTTGGATGCAGTTTCAGTCTCCTTTATTGGCATGACAAATAACATTAGATTTGTATTGCACAGCGGTAGCGCACAAGCTGTGGACAATAGTTTTAATAAAGCATGGTGCTAAATAAATAATGAGAAGAAAATATATACAGTACAGTAAGAGTAATAATGGTAAAACACATAAAAACAAGGTGTGATTTACATTTTAAAGAATAATAAAATATGACAACAAGAATAGCAAAAATAATTCATCATTTTCTGCCTTTAAAGTTTCGGTGTTTTACTTTTCCTGCCAATGTAAGTCTATTAAAGTATTTTTTAGCTGTTACATAAACATCTATTCATATTTGGTGCATCCCAAGCGTCCAAAACCCTTGTGCGTCTGACATGTTTTTTGTAAATGAGACTTAACTCTTTCCCCGCCAGCGTTTTTAAACCGTTGCTAGCCAGCATCAGCATTTTTTATGATTTTCACAAAAGTTGAATGCCTTCCAGAAAACGTGGTTCTTCAAATATATAAACATTATGAAAGAATGAAAGAACAGACCCTCTGCTATAAAAAAAAACAGTTTCGTCCTTCCTTTATTTGCTCCAGGGCCGGCATCAAGGGGGGGCATTTGTGGGCCGTGCCCCCCCAAAGAGGTTGTTGTGCCCCCCTACACAGTTTTTTATTAATTAAAAATATATATCAAGAATAATTAAAATAAATTAAACATTGAATGTTTCATGACTTTTAATGTAATCAAATGAGGAAAATTTATAAAATAGTTGATATATGCTTCTTTTTTAAATTACAATAGACCAGTTTCTATGATTGGTTGCATTGCGGCGTCTCTTGCGTCATTATGTCTTTAGCATATTATTGTGACTTGATACTAGCAACGCGTTTTTTTGCGGCATTTTATGGATCTTGTAAAATATGGATAATAGAACATTTAGAACGAACCAGCACCGCCTGGACACTGTTTTAAGGACGTTTCTACAGGACACTGTTTTAAGGAAGTTTAATGTGAGGTTTTATGCCTTGTTTTTGCACGTTATTGTTTCTGATTGCGTGCCCCCCGTTGGAAGCCGCGTGCCCCCCGTTAGTTATGGTCTGGCGCCATACGATGATCAAAACATACACGGAGTTTGAACTGTTTGCCCTAAGGGGATACTTCCGGGTTTTATAAGTTGGGTAAGAGCGCCCCCGGTGAATAATAGCGGAAATACGGATTGCCAGAAAAACTTGCCGTCATTGTCATGGAAGCGTTTTTTCGTCAATTGCGAGGAAAGGGTAATGGATTCTGCCAACAAACCGGTATTTCTGAATTTCTTGAGGCCGGAATTAACTCTTTAACCGCCAGTGTTTTTTTTTTAAAAAGTTGCCAGCCAGCGTCAGCATTTTTTATGTTTTTTACAAAAGTTTAATGCCTTCCAGAAAATTATCTTTTTTAAATATATAAACATACAATATATCAATTGAAATAACAGACTCTCTGCTTTCAACCAAACAAATTTTCATCCTGCCTTAATTTGTTTTCTTTTGATCACCTTTCAGATATGGGTAGGTTTCTTCCCATACCCCTAATTTTGAGCAAAAAGCTGATATAATTCCATTTTTGTGAAGGACTTTTGATAGAGATCAGATTCAGAGCAGTCCTCAAAACATACGCAGATATACAGCTGTTTTCCTTAGGGCGATACTTCTGGGTTGCGGAAGAGCCACCTGGTGGATACTAGCGGTATTACGGATTACCAGAAAAACTCGTCTTTGGCAGGGAAGCGTTTTCTCTTAAAGGAACAGTATGTAAGAAATTATCAATTAATCATAAAATGGCCCTGATATGTCACTAGACATTAAAGGTGCAGTGTGTAAATTTTAGCGGCATCTATTTGTGAGGTTGTGAATTGCAACCAATGGCTCAGTCTAATGCTCACCTCTCGCTTTTAAAACACATAGAAAAGCCCAAGTAGCCGCCACCGGACAAACATGTCATTGTCGGAGACAACTTAGTAAAAAAAGTTTATTAGATAAGGGTAGAAACATGGCAGCACAAAATGGCGACTTCCATGTAAGAGGACCCTCAGTGTATGTAGGTAAAAACGTCTCATTCTAAGGTAATAAACACATAACGGTTCATTATGAAAGGTCTTTATACACCCCTGATAATATAGTTTTGTATATTATGTTGCATTTCTGTCAAGAAATCCTTCTAAAAACTACACACTGCACCTTTACGAAATAATTTTCATTTAAAATACTTATATCACTGACAACAGTGGTCTTGCCAGGTTATTGTAATTTAAAAAGTGGAGTTGCAGCCCTCAACTGATGTTTATGTTGTCATTTTGTGTATTGGCCACCAGTTGTGTGATTGCAGTACCAGTTTTAGCCACAATTTTTGTGATTGCAGTACCAGTTTTGTCCACAATCCTAAATACTGTTCATTTAAATGGTGGGAAAAGAATTAAGCAGATTAGAAGCAAAAGTATTTGATGATCGTATTATATATGTCTCAAGCATTCGGTTCTCATTTTTGACCGAGGTGGAGTTTAGCGGCTTTTGCGTCTGAGCTCCTCATATACTTTTGTTTTTCCAAAACACGTATAATTGCCTAACAGGCTTTGTTTCCATGTGCATATTAACAAGTGAGGTATTAATTTTGTTTTACGGCAGAGATAAAAACTATCAGTGCTTTGGTGAATAACAGAGTGAGCGGTCTTTAGTCCACTGATAGACTTAATCTATCTCTATACATGTGCATTATCAAGTGCTTTATTGATGGTATGATTATGCCAATCAGAACTCAGTGCTGCATCTCTTATAGTAGCGTCCCAAATGGATCTCTCCAGGAGCACAGCGGCTATTTCCATTACGTTACATTTGTATCTCGTACCATTATTGCACAGAAAGATGCTGTTCTGTTCTGGGTTTCTGTTACAGGCCCTGATGGGCCTCCATTTACATTAATGGTCCAATTTTGTTGGATAAAAGCTTGCTCAGTTTGGCCTGCAGCTTAAAAACAGTGAATCCTGGATTCATTCCCTGTATTTGCACTGTGAAAGGAATTGATGGGAAAAGTTTAAAAAGTTGGGAATGAAATCAAGGCAAAATGATGCAGAGTTTTCTCAAGTAAAGTATTAATAGGTGTAACAAAGCTTTGAATAGCAAATATAAATACAAAATATGAAATGTAATATGGTAAGATGAAATTAACACTATAATGCCTCTTCAGGAAAAAAAGATTTAATGCCTCAAAAATTGTGAGCTTCAGTGGAAGCAAGGACATCTTTTTTACAAATGACTTGACATTGTCAGTGTCACTTTTATATTTTACATCATTACATGTTTAGACTTTAAAGTGCTTTGGATGTTCCAAAATCCTAGAAGTTATCCTAAAGCATATTTTCAGGTTTAAATCAAATCCTTCATTTGGACTCTTGTACCCCACTGTATGTGGAAAGAGCAGTATTTTGATAAAACAGGCTTGGACTGCATTTACTTCACTGGATAAAGAGAAGAAAGCAAGCTTTTAATAGGGAAAACTGGGCGATGACATCACTAGTTTAGTGGTGTGATGCTGAAGTGGCAGTGGGGAGGGCTCGATTGCTCCCAGACGCAGATCTGACCAAAGACCACCTGATTGAAAACAGCGACCCACTGGCATGCAGAATAGAAGCTAATCAGAGAGGTTTAAGAAACTTTTAAAGGGAAGACATGACCACATATGTAGGTCAGGGCCAATGAGCCCCTCTGCATGAGCTTTACAAAGCTGTAGTGTATCAGAGATTATGAGTCCTGCAGGACTGAACATCAGAAGAGAGCATGACCTCATGTTTTGCCATGATAAAATAACTAGGAGAGCTGGTTGGTTGCTGGATGGCTTCTGAATATGAATATGTACAAACCCCTTGAGTGACTACAGGCTTTATCTCAGAATAGAAAAGTTACATGTCACAACTAAGACTAACCCTATGTGAAGATCAAATAACCACACTATCACACTTCATGAATAAAACCACATAATCAAACTACAAGAATCAAGCCAAAGAATCAAACTACATGAATTAAGCTACAGAAGCAAACTACAAGAATCAAGCCAAAGAATCAAACTACTATAATCAACCCAAAGAATTATGCTGCACAACTTAAGCCATAGAATCAAACTACATGAATTGAGCCACAGAATCAAATAAGAATCAAGCCAAAGAATCATTCTACATGAATGAAGCCACATAATCAAGCTACATAATTCAAGCAAAAGAATCAAACTACTAGAATCAAGCCAAATTATTAATCAAGCTACAGAAGCAAACTACTACAATCAAACTACAACAATCAAAGCACATAATCACACTACAAGAGTCAAGCCAACATGTCTACACAAATCAAGCGACAAAATCAAGATACAAAATCAAACTACAAGAATCAAGACAAATAGTCAAACTACATAAACCAAGCCAAATAATCAAAATACATAAACAAGCCAAAGAAGCAAACTAAGAAGTAAGCCAAAGAATCAAACTACAAGTATTAAGCTGAAGAATCACGCTATATTAATCAATCCAAATAATCAAACTACATCAATCAAGCCAAATAATCAAACTACATAAGCCACAAAAGCAAACTACAAAGAATTAAGCCAAAGAATCAAACTACAAGAATCAAGCCAAAAAAAAATCAAACTACAAGAATCAAACTACAAGAATAAAGCCAAAGAATCAAACTACAAGAATAAAGTCACAAAATCAAACTACAATAATAAAGCCAAACAATCATGATATTTGAATCAAACCACAAAATCAAACTACAAGTACCAAGTCAAAAAGTCAAGCTACAGAAACCAAGACATTCTTGTAGTTTCTTGATTCTTGTAGTTTGTTTCTTGTCAAACTACAAGAATCAAGCCAAAGAATTAAATGATAAGAATCAAGCCAAAGAATCAGGATACTCAATCAAACTACATCAATCAAACTATGTCAATACATCAAACTACAATAATCAAACCACAGAATCAAACTATAGGCATCAAGCTAAAAAAATTAGGCTATTTTAGGAAAATCAAACCACAGAATCAAACTATAAGAATCAAACTACAAGAATAAAGTCGCAGAATCAAACTACAAGAATCAAGCCAAAGAATCAAACTACAAGAATAAAGTCGGAAAATCAAACCACAAAATCAAACTATAAGAATCAAACTACAAGAATAAAGTCGGAAAATCAAACCACAGAATCAAACTATAAGAATCAAACAACAAGAATAAAGTCGCAGAATCAAACTACAAGAATCAAGCCTAAGAATCAAACTACAAGAATAAAGTCGCAGAATCAAACTGCAAGAATCAAGACAAAGAATCATGCTATTAGAATCAAACTACAAGAATCAAACTACCGAATCAAACTATAATTACCAAGCCTAAGAGACATTCTTGATTCTTGTAATTTGATTCTTTTAAAATTACAAGAATCAAGTCAAAGAATCGGGCTACTTGAATCAAACTACAACAAGAAACCACAGAATCAACTACAAGAAATGAAAGAGTCAAGCCATTAAGTTAAGCTACACAAATCAAGTGACAAAATCAAACTACAGAATCAAACTACAAGAATCAAGCCAAAGAATTCAACTACAAGAATCATAAAAAAATCTATCTACAAGTACCAAGCCAGAGAATCAATCTGCAGATTCAAGAAATTGTAGTATCTTGATTCTTGTAGTTTGATTCTTTTCAAACTACAAGAATTAAGTAGGGATGGGCGATATGGCCTAAAATCCATATTGCGTTATACATTGCAGCCTCTTGCGATAGCGATATGTATTGCGATATAATAATTTCAATAGACTCGTTTCAGAACAGGTTATATAGACCGTTACAAAAGCCAAACTGCTAAAAAAGTAAGTAAAAGTAAACGGTTATGGCCAGATTAGTCTTGTTACCTCTCTTAGCTGGAACATGTTTCACAATTACTAGACCATAATGCCAATGGAGCAGCAGTTAACTTATGGCTTAAATCCAAAAAATAGATGTTGCATCGGTCTTTTTCACGAGTTCCTCTGTTTCGCTGACGCTTTCATCCACGTTTATTCGGCTGCAGCTCTTGGCTCTAAACTTCGCGGGGTAGATTGTGTCATCAACACGGATTATCGCGATAGTGCAATAGATTTAAAATCTCTATCGTATGCCAATTTTCTATCGTTTATATTGCATATTGTTTATATTGCCCATCCCTAGAATTAAGCTACGAAATTCAACTATAAGAATCAAGCCAAATAATCAGGCTACTTGAATCAATCTACAAGTATTATAGCCACAGAATCAAACTACAAGAATCAAGCCGAAGAATCTAACTACAGGGATCAAGCCACAGAATCAAACTACAAGAATCAAGCCGAAGAATCTATAATCATATAAAAATCAATCTACAAGTACCAAGCAAAAGAATCAAGCTGCAGAATCAAGAAATTGTAGTATTTTAATTATTGTAGTTTGATTATTTTCAAACTACAAGAATCAAGTCACAAACCCAAATTATATGAATCAAGCCAAATAATCAGGCCACTCAAATTAATCTCAAGCCAAAGAATCTAACTACAGGGATCAAGTCAGTCACAAACTACAAAACCTATAGCCACAAAATTAAGGCATGCAAATCAAGCCAAAGAATCAACTTACACAACTCAAGCAAAACACATTTGCAATGTTTCACCTAAAATGAAAATAAATTGTAACACAGCAAGAGTTATCATAAAAATAACAGAACAGTGAAAGAAATGAATAGCAAATAAATGATGAAAATGTACCGAAACGTTTTAGATACACAGTGCACATGGGCAGCGTGTTACAGATGTTTCAAAGCAAAAGCCTTTCAACTGTGGAGTCTAACCATCTGTTTTGTGTGATTCAGTGTGTTTCTGTGTGGGTTATAAAGTGTTGCTGATGTGTGTGTTAAAAGCTAAGTCATGATTTGTGTTTGTGATGCATGTGTTTATGATTGGGCTCGTGAAGTGTTTTTAAGAGAGTGTGTGAGATGTGTCTGTTATATGCTGGCTAAAGACGTTCACCAGCAGTGAGATCTCAGTCCAGGTACGTGCACTTCAACAGAAACCAGAAGATCCAACTGTCAGAAACCTGTAAGCTCAAGCATGGTATCATGAACCATTCCAGGGCTTATCTTTAGATCACTATATTGGTTCATGTGCTCTTGAAAGCATATGTGAGTCAAACATGATGCCTGATTTATTGCTTTCCTGTTTAGATTATAGAAAATTTTCACATTATATGTTTTTGATCCAGTAAACTGTTTAAAATCAGCTTTCTGATTTTAATATGACAGTGCATATATATATATATATATACACAGTACAGTATCGAATGGAAGATTTGGATGCACTAAAATTACATTATTAGAGAATAAAAAGTTTGTTGTGAAACTTTTTAACTTTCGAAAGTCTAAACCCCTTTATTGTTCGCATTAAAACTTTCATTTTTAACTATGTGTGATAAGGCCTTCTGGGGATTTAGGGAATTGTCTAAACTGTAAGAAACATTAACTGCTACTATACAGAGAAATTTTAAAAGGGTCATTTCATACATTTTTATTATTAATTTCCCCCCCGAGGTCCATCTATGTTAGTTATTATGCTAATTTTCTATCCTTCCTATACAGTTTTTCCACTTTCTCACTGGCCCTCAATACAGTCAATAATTTTCTCCTGCATTTTTACGATAGGCTTGATTGTGCTATTCATGTACATGTTTGTTATAGAGTCGAAGGCAGTTATTAAATAGGTAAATAGTCAAAGCATATATTAGATATTTGTAATGCTTTCTGGGAAAACCTATCAGATGTCATGCTGGAGTTTTTGGTCAAAAAAAAAATATGTTGAAAGTCAATATTTTTGTCAAAAATGTGGTCTTCATTAAAGGAAAACATCACCGTTTTTTAATATTTTACTATGTTCTTACCTCAACTTAGACGAATTACATGCCTATCTCTTTTCTCAATGCGTACACTCAATCATTGTACAGCGCATCGTGAATGTGTTAGCATTTAGCCCTATTCATTCCTTAGGATCCAAATTTATCCACTTAAAAAATCAATTGCCACATTTTATTTTGTGCCACCATGCTTACTCTAACTTACTGTAACTACTCATGTAACAGTCTTTAAATAGGGAAACATGGAACTGTTTGGCGACTTCTAAATTCATCCCTGTTTGGATCCTAAGGAATGAATGGGGCTAGGCTAAATGCTAACACATCCACGATGCGCTGTACAAGTGCACACATTGAATAAAGATAAGTATGTATTAATTTGTCTAAGTTGAGGTAAGAACATAGTAAAATATTGAAAAACGGTGCTGTCTTCCTTTAAATTATAATTCAATAACATCAACTCACTCCCTTGTTTAGTGCAGAAATAAGCTATTTAAAGTGGCAAGCTGCTTGCAAGCAAGTAGTGTTTCCTCTCTTAACACTCACGAATTTCCGTGGCATAGTCACGGAATTTTTTGCTCATTTTTCCGTGACATTCTCACGGATCTCCGCATATTTCCGTGGCCCTGTCGCGGACTTTCTTTTCCGTGGCGTTCTCGCGGATTGGTTGCTCGGCTGTTTTGTCCTGTTTTCTTGCCATTGTCGCTTCGGTTTAGGGTTGGATTTACATAAAATTACATCCCTACCCAAACCCAACTCTAACCCCAATGCCAGGTGACAATTGATTAAAGTTTAGAAAATATAAAAGAATACATCAGAAAAAATTGTATAAACCAATAGTTACAGTGATAAAGTAACGCAAGCACCAAATCTAACCCTAAACCGAAGCGACAATGGTTTGAAAATAGGAAAAAGCAGTTGAGTAACCAATCCGTGAGAATGCCACGGAAAAGAAAGTCCGTGGCAGGGCCACGGAAATATGCGGAGATCCGTGAGAATGTCACGGAAAAATGAGCAAAAATTCCGTGACTATCCCACGGAACTTTGTGAGATCATGTTGCAACCGATTGAAGGTCTACCAATGCACACCTATCACCAGTCTTGTATACTGGCACACAAAGATTTTTTTATACAAAGTTATCATAAGATCACGGAGCACATGAGAACGATGAGTCTAAATGAGTAACTGCTCACTTTAATGATAAACACGATAGTAACATTAAAATACAATAAAAGTGAATAGATGTCAATCAGATAATAAATTCACTCTAAAAATAATGGCTGGGTTATTTTTAACCCATAATGGGTAAATATTAGACAGAACACACCGCTGGGTTAAAATTGGTTGCATAACAACATCCCAACACCGGGTAAGAACACACCGCTGGGTTAAAATTGGTTGCATAACATCCCAACACTGGGTAATTTTTAACCCAGCACATGTTCTGTCCAATATTTACCCATTATGGGTTAAATATAACCCAGCCATTTTTAGAGTGTTGGTTGTTATAATAAATGTTCAATTGTTTGTAAGTGTCGTGTCCAATGGGATCAATGTGACAATTTTGTATCTTTAACAATATGTATAGTGACTAAATTTTATCACTGTAAAGTGACTTTTACTTGTAACTTGACTGTTGTGCTTCTATTTTCATTCTCTCTCTTTAAACATGTTTTGCTCAAAATTGAATTCCTGAAAACACCTCAATCAGCCTACTTCAGATAACCATATGCGGCTTTCACATAGGAAGCGGTGTGCGCTGCGCTCGCCGCTTGTGCTCTGCTGGCCAGACCCGAGTATACGCAGCTCTTCGTCCATTTTGTTTGGACGCCCCGTTTCTATTGGCCGCACGGGTAATCGTCACAGAGCGCAGAGCAAAAGTTAAACCCGACGCAACAACAAACCGCCCTCGCGCGGCGCAAGCCATTGAAATGAATGGGTTTCATAGCGCAGCGTCCAACGCGTCCTATGTGAAAGCCGTAATACACTGCAAAAAATGACTTTCTTACTTGGTATTTTTGTCTTGTTTTCAGTAAAAATATCTAAAAATTCTTAAATTAAGATTTTATTGATAAGCAAACTGACCTAGGATATTAAATCTAGTTTTTAGACAAGAAATTTAACATTTAAGCAAATTTGTGCTTAAAACAAGCCAAAAAAAATCTGCTCAATGTGTTTATGAAAAGAGTAAACTTATTTCAAGAATATTTTTCTTATTCCATTGGCAGATTTTTTTGGCTTGTTTTAAGCCCTAATTTACCTAAAGTTTATATTTTTGTCTATAAACTAGACTTATTTTCCTAGGTCATTTTACTCATCAAGAAAATACATCTTAATTTAAGAATTTTTAGATATTTTTACTGAAAACGAGAAAAAAATACTAAGTAAGAAAGTAATTTTTTGCAGTGTAACTTTTGCAGATTTGTAAAGGGCTTAAACCCACTTTCATATGGTATCACAACCTAAAATTTTACCATGTGATGGGTTTTCCCAGATTGCATCATTTGTCCACTTCAAAGTGCCTTCACAACATTGTGGGTATTCAGTTTGTGAAGCTTAGTTTCACTTAATATACACTGTAAGAAAAAATGGTCAAAATTGGTCCCTAGCTAGGGGTGGTACCCTTTAAAAAAGTGGACCTCTGCACCTAAATGGTACTGCCCCAGTGAGAGCTGGAACCATTTTCATGTGTTTTGAGTTCTGTGAGTAAATTAGGGGCGGTTCCTGGACAAGGATTAAACGAGTTCTATACTAAAATAAATGTAAGAGCTGTCCAACCTGAAAATATATTAAAAATATATCAGTGCCATTTGTTTTGCCTCAAAATGCACACAAGTAATGTTTTTAGTAAGGCATGTTTGTTAAAACTAGTTATATTTCATAATTAAACTAAGGCCTAGTCCTGGCTTTAGATAATCCATGTACGGGAAACCACCCCTTAGTATTGCACAATAAAAGATCAATACAAATATAATTCCTTATGATATGACCCTGTTAACAAAAGTACCTTTGAACCATTGAGGATTCCAGCTTTATATTAAATATGAAAATGTTTTTTTTAAAATCTCTGCAACTTGTATCAAATGAATAACTGCACTTGATATAGTGAATAAAACAGCACCAAGTCAATTTTATACAAATCTGAAGAGTCTTGAATACAAACTGAAGATCTTACCGTTGAAATGGCACGTACTTCACAAAGACATCTGTTTCACTGAATGAAGATGTGAAGATTTACTCAAGAACCTTATTGGATACACGACTATGTGTCTCCTGGGTACAACATAAACTCCTTACGTGACAGAGACGGCTGGCTTTAGGAATCAAGACACATTTATCAAGGCTAAGAAGACAGCAGCTCTGTAGCCGACAGGAGCAGACAGGAGGGGCGTCTTCCTCCTGACCGCAGCAGTGCCTGCTGTTGACAGTTTTGTCACCTTATGGAAGATGAATAGGTGAAAGGATTTGAGGGATGAGGGAAGATGATACTGGAAACATACAGGCCCCAGTAGAGTTCCTGACAGGACGTAATTTGTTCATCAACAGATCAACCTTCATTGTTTCAGATGGTGACTAATGCCAAACTTTATTCTTCGGGACAGTGTGAGAAACAGGGAGTGTCTCGCCCTCCTATCCCTCTCTCTCTCTTAACTTCAACAACTTTCTATATTAAACATACAAAAATGGGTAAGTACTCTTTAAAAGGTCTTAATATGTATAATTTTGTATACATTTTATACCAATATGTAGCACCCTTTGGTACAAATGTGTACTGCCTATTTTATTTTCAAAACACACTGATCATGGTTTTAAAGGTGAACATTGAAAAGTATGTAATTACTTAACTGTCTATGCATTATTAAATTTCATGCTGCCACAAAGAATTATGGGAAATGTAGTTTGGTCAAACAAGCCCCTTCATAAACCAACTTTCTAGAAAGTTTTCTGCCAAGCTTTATTTAAATCATGCATCGTCAACATATTACGATTGAAACTACTTTGGCTCCAAAAGTCAAGGCTTAAAGACATCGCAAAGTTTCCTACTGGTAATCTACTGGTAATTATGTTGGCATTCACGTACACTCAATATAAATAAAAAAGACCAGTCTGACATGACTTGAATGCACCGTCATTAACGAAAACCGCAGAAAGCAGGTGCTCAAAGGGAACTATCCATCACGGGCATATTTTCAGAGAATACAAAAGCTAGTTAGAGGTCACTCGAGGATCCATCAGGCATTAATTGGGCTGCATTTCATTGTGTTTCGGGAGGAAAAAGCTCTTTCGTCCAATCGGAGCGTTGAAAAGGCCCTTGAGTGTGATGGGAATGGCAGTGGCTCTCCAGAGCTCTGAGAAGGAAACAGAATGATAAGTGGAAAAGCGTTGTCCGTTCGGCCCACTGTACACCTTACAAGTGCAACCAATTAGAGTAATTGAAAACAGGAGACATGTCCAATTAATAGTTCGGTCGGAGAAAGCAAAAATGGGGTAGAGTGGTTTGCGGCGGGGCAAAAACAGGAAGAAAATTGGCAATTATTTACGTCTCACATGCCAACGCCATTATCTGCCCATTCGCTCTCAACAGGGATTCCTGTAAATAAACAAAGGAGCGGGCAAAAAGCGAGGGCTGCTGCGAGGGCAAAATACAAGCAGTGGGGGGAAAAGGCACTCGTGACCGAAGGCGTTCAACCATAACTTTGCATAATACACCTTTAGGTAAAATCGCCAGCCTGATGGGCACCCAAACCGCGGGCATGCCTAACCAGCCAATGGAGCCATTAGGAAGGCCCGGTGCATGGGTTTTTTCTTCACATGTCAAATCATGCATGCTCACTTTTCAACACATCAAAACCTTTTCATTTCCATCCTTTCCATTCTGCGAACGCCGCACATGGCAATTTATATTGATCACTCTGACATCCGGCATCCGTGAATTCGACGGTGTGGTAAGATTCGGGCAGCACTTACGGCTTCCAGGATATGGCAGGAGATGTGCCAAAAGTAGTTTGCACGGTGGGGGGAGAGCGTACCGCTACAAATTTTTATGCGTGTTTTTGTGTATTATGGGCAAGGAGGAAATTAGCATATAAAGTATTCACTTACTAGGTGATTTTTTGCTTTAGTGCACCCAGTCGGGGCGTTCTGCTGACCTTTAAAAACCTCGCAAAGTCACTGTAAAATTGTCCAAAGTTAGTTTAAGAGCTTTTCGTTGTGTGCACTAATAATATAAACATGACAACCGGCTTTCGAAGTACTTTGGGGTATAACACGAAACAAGTAAGCGATGGTTAAAGGGGTGCTTATGTTATTTTAGCTGCTTTTTACAGTTACAAAGCTACAAAATAAAGCATAGGCTATACAGTAATAAAATATTATTGTACTGTAATGCAATGGTAATAAAGGTACACTGTCAGAAAAAAATGTTAAAGATGCCCTAGCTGTGACTGGGTCGGTACCCTTTCAAAAAGTACACATTTGCACCTAAAGAGATGAGAGGTACATACTGCACTGTAAAAAGTTGGTAAGTTAAAAAATATCAAAAAATTCTTACATTAAGATGTTTTTTCTTGATGAGCAAAACGACCCAAGGAAATAAGTCTAGTTTTTATACCAAAAATATCAAATTTAAAGTAATTTGCATGCATAAAACAAGCAAAAAAATCTGCCAATGGGGTAAGCAAAAACATCTTGAACATTTTTCTTAAAAACTAAATTCGAGAAAAATTAAAAAAATATATTTGCAGAAAAAATTGCAAATTTTTTTGCTTGTTTTATGCACACAATCACTTAAATTTGATATTTTTGGTCTAAAAACTAGACTTATTTTCTTGGGTAGTTTTGCTCATCAAGAAAAAGCATCATGATTTAAGATTTTTTTGATATTTTTACTGAAAACAAGACAAAAATACAAAGAACATTTTTTTTATTGAAAATCATTTTTTGCAGTGTGGTTGCCTTTAAATTTTGAGTTCATTCAACTTAAAAACATTAGTTCACTTAGAAAAGTTTATTTTTTACCGTGTAGTACCTCAAATATCTGTTACAAAATGGTCTATAGGACCTTTTTAAAGGGGTAATATCCCAGTGACAGCAGAAAACAAGACTTCATATCTTTTTTGCTTTTCTTGATTTAAGAAATTTTTCGATATTTGTACAGGAAAATAAGACAAATATACTAAGAAATTAATTTTAAATTTTATTTTTTTGCTGAAAACACATTGCAAAAAATTATTTTTAAGAATAAAATTTCTTCATATTTTTTGTCTTGTTTTCAGTGAAAAAAATACCTTAAAATTCTTACATTAAGCTGTTTTTTCTTGATGAGCAAAATGACACAAGAAAATAAGTCTAGTTTTTAGACTAAAAATATCAAGTTTAATTAGATTTTTTGGCCTAAAAACTAGACTTATTTTTTGGGTCGTTTTGCTCATTAAGAAAAAGAATCTTAATTTAAGAATTTTTTGATATTTTTACTGAAAATAAGACAAAAATACTAAGAATTTTTTTTCTTGAAAATCATTTTTTGCAGTGCAAGTAAAGGGCAGTTTAATAAAAAAATAAAAAAATCGTGCTCAGAATGCAGATATACGTGACCTCAAAGATTTAACAAAGACTTTAAACAGGCAAAAACAGATATACAGAAGACGCAAATCATGCCACTCGGCAAAACTGTACCCACACAGCTCCTGTCAGAGATTGAAGAGCTGCATCGTGGGGCAAAAGTTGCCAACGATTGCCCTCGGTTTGACCTTTGCTTTGAGGAGGTGGCAATTGCTCAACACCTAATTCTGTGACAAATGTTATAAAGATGTGGATGGAGATGAGTTTTTGAGCGATCAGTTTGTTCTTATCGTCAGTAGCTAACGACATTCTGAAGATCATCATCATTTCCTCGGCAAAGCCTCGGTTTTCCCGAGAGGCTGCGTTAAATGAACCTCGCTCAGGCCAAATCAGCTTAACTTCCTCTCAGCGTGATAACGATACCATCTCTTGCCCTCGGGATGATTCTCTCGGTGGGTGAGTTATGACAAACACCCCCCATTTCCATCACCCACCGCATCAGTCCCAATCTTCCAGATAAACGAGAGGAACTACAATGGCGGAGTTTTATATCTGCATAAAAACAACAATCGACGAGAACGAGTTTTTGAGAACACTTCTCTGTTTTGGTATCGCGCTGGGGCTTCAACAACAAATCAATAAAATCGACAGTATAAATCCTGGATGATGAATTGTATTATTAATGAGTCTTGGGTTTGTGCATGGAAAACTTTTGTCAAGTGAAAAAAATGTAAAGTAATAAAAATAAAACCTGTATGCTTTTAACTGATGTCATTGTTATTCTGCAAAATTAGCAAACAAGTGATTATTAAATACTGTTTATGTTGTTCAAGTTTAAATATTTTGTGAAACCTAACAGAAAGTGAGCACAATATTTGTTATTAAACATTAAATGAATAGTAATTAATTAATTCATTAATTAATAGTAATTAAAACCTGAAATTCATAAATATAAATATAAATTTGGAAAAATGAAACTATGAAGATTAATCCCAGAATGTGTTAAATTTTTAGGAGTGTTTTTAACATAGCATTACACTTATATTGTGTTTTGATAACTTTATTTAAACCATAAGGGAGATCGGGGTAAGTTGTCACACTTTTCACACTGTCTAACATTTACTGAGCATCATAAATCACAATGGTATGAATCTCATACCAAATGAAAGTATTGGGCACATATGTCATATTTATTACACTGTAAAAAATACTTTGCTGCCTTAAAATTTTTGTTGAATCAACTAGGATTTACAAGTCATTTCAACTTACTATTATTTCTCTTGACTAGAGATGAGTTGTTATAACTACAGGTGAGTTGTTATAACTTATAAAATTAAGTTGACTTTTCTCAACTATATTTTATAAGTTGTGACAACTCATCTCTGTTGACATGACTTGTAAATCTGAGTTGATTTAACAATAAATTTTAAGGCAGCAAAGTATTTTTTACAGTGTACATTTTCATATCTTATCTCATTACTGAGTTGTAGACTAATGAATAGAAAATGTTTACTTGCGAAAATTTGCCCCATCGGCGGGTAAGTTGTCACACTAGATTATCTAAAAAGAAGAACACAACTTAATTGTGATTATTGATTTTTAAATTCAAACCAAAACTGAAAATATGAATATTACTTTTCATAAAATAACACATCTTGTAGTTAAGGACAACTTTTTCTGTGGCATTCTCACGGATTGGTTCCTCAACTGTTTTTTCCAATTTTCTTACCATTGTCGCTTCGGTTTAGGGTTAGATTTACATTAAATGACATCCTTACCCAAACCCAACTCTAACCCCAACGCCAGGCGACAATTGTTTAAAGTTTAAAAAATATAAAAGAATAAAACAGAAAAATAGTATAAACCAGTGACATATTTACACAAACACCAAATCTAACCCTAAACCGAAGCGACAATGGTTTGAAAATAGACAAAAGCAGTTGAGTAACTAATCCGTGAGAATGCCACGGAAAAATGAGCAAAAAATTCTGTGATTATCCCACGGAAAACATCCTTTTTAGAGTGTATAGGATAAGGATTGTTTCAAACTTGAAGCAAGGTTATATCTTAACCCCTGGTTACGTACGAACAGTGTGAAACAGATAACCTAGGATTCCGTTAACCTGGGGTTTAAAATAACCCAGGGTTAACTATTTCCAGTGTGAAAAGCATGTGACAACTTGCCCCAAACTGACATGTGTGCTAATGTTGGCTCTGGGATAGCACTTCAACTAAAGTATCAAAAGACACGTTATTGTCTCATCTATTTTGTGCAAAATATTAATTTTGAACATTCATACCTAACAAAGTTGCATTGCATAAAATATAAAGTGCATTTATTTACTTTTTAAGCCAAAAATAAGAAAATTGTCCAAATGCCAAACTTTCAAACTGTATAAAGCAACAATTTTACCCCTAATGGATAGAGAGGAGGAGCAGAGACCCCCACTGCATGTATCAAATTAAGACAGTATTTATTATTAATAGTATTACTTAGTTATTATGGTTTAGTTACAAATATATTAAAATAATATTTTTGGGTCACGCTTTATTTTACGGTATCGCTGTTACAGTGTAATTATACATTTAAGTACTAAGTAATAATCATTAACAACATGTACTTATTATAGGGTTGGGGATAGGATTAGGTTTAGGGTTAGTTGCATGCACTGATCTATATAAATGACTGGATTGCACATGACGTCACAACTGTGAAGCCACCGCACTGCCATGTTGGTATACCCAAACATTCTATTAAATCAATGGACGCGATCAGATTTTAATGATAAAACATCACTTTACTAGTCTTCGTTTTTATATCTGAAGTTACCCTGTACATTATTACAACACAAACGTCCTAAGCATGTACATAGTTATTTACTGAAAGTTGTACATTAGTTTAATCAGTTATTATACATTCAACTTCATTGCATCAGATCAGCAGACAGACCGCAACATATTTAGTATTAATGACAAACGTGCTCAATCTGAAATCTAAATAAATAATCATACTTTATACCGTATGTGCATGCAATAATTTGCTGGTTTTATGTTATCTAAACTTACAAGTTACCTAAACTTATTTAGAGAAATAACGCTGACCGTGTAGCTGTCTGAATGTCAAAAAAAAAAAAACTTTATTTATACCCGTGTCATTAACAGAACGCAGCAGACACACTCACCTTAACGGTTTTTTATAAATCCATTTTCCTGCCCGATTAAAACATAAACATTGCAAATAACACCAGAATTAACAGTTAATTTACGTACACGTATCCTAAAAATAATCTTGCGTGACTGATACGCTGTAAAGCGGGAGAATTTAAAACATGATTTTGAATGGAAGTCAATGACCCCCTCTCCCGGTTGGGTATACCAAGATGGCGGCTCGAACTCTGCGCTGGCTTCACCTCACGCTGTTACGTTAAGCGTTCTATGCGCAATCCAGTCATTTATATAGATCAGTGGTTGCATGTATGCATAATTAACTGTTATTACTATAATAATTACATAGCATGTGTAACAAAGACACTGTAAAATAAAGTGTTACCTTTTTTTGCATACTAAATAACATTTTTAATGAACTGAATACATTTTATTGTGGGACCGTTATGCTCTTCGTTTTAAGTTTTTTATTATCAGCCTTTTAATCTATTTTAGTTTGATGCCTAATTTCACTTTTCCAAAAATATTATTTTGCATTCAAACTGTATTTGGGGACCCCTGGTAATACCCCACCCAGTCTCACAAAGTTTCGTGATATAGTCACATATTTTTTATATTCTTTTTTCGTGCTATTATCACGTATAATGAATTCCTGTTTTCGTGTGATTATCACGTATTGGTTACTTAACTGCTTTTTCCTATTTTTAAACCATTGTTGCTGGACCCCCTGTTGAAGACCCATGGTATAAGTATAAATCACTATTTAAAAGTTTTCAGTAACTTTATATTATAAAAGAGCATAAAACGTATGTAATCATTTTTATTTAAAAATGTAATAATTATCAAATTATTTGCAGCTAATTCTTTCCTTTTAATAATTTTTCTTCTCTCTCTCTCTTTCATTGATGTCATGTGATGTTGGGTGTGCAATACCGCACTTGCTGGAAGTTCAGACAGGCTTGAAGATGTCAGTAGCAGCGCTGTGGAGACGCTCATTCTCGATGTTTCTTCTGACAGAGTCAGCGAGTCGATGGACTGATGGGGTATAAAACCAGAAAGATGAATGGATGGCAGAGAAGAGCGAGAAGACGGATAGAAAACGCGAGGAGAAAGATGGATAGATGTCTAAGCTGTCAAACATGTGATGTGTGAGAGCCGTCATTCGTAAATGGAGTCCGAGTTCAATCAATCGCAGCAGAATGTTAAGCGTTCAAGCGTATAATCTTTCAAAACTGCTGGTTTTTGCAACGTAAAGGTTCTTATTGAGGCTTAGACATGGTGTTGCCTTTCGCGTCTGCGAAATGATAAAATACGAAAGTAATCGCAAATTACTGTTGCGGTCCTACATGCATTTTTCTTTCTTGTAAGGTTTTCATAGGCCTGCACCTGTCAAGTGCTCATACTTTAGTATTCGATTTCTGAAGGCCTGTACCGCTTTGGTCTGGGTCATGAGGAGAGGCCCACACTTATCCAAACCTTGAGGAAAGACTGACAGCACTTCTAAAGGGAAACTCCAGCAGGGGCTTTGTATCCCCACTGAGAGTGTTGATGGCTCCGGAGAGCCGTGAGGACAGGGGTGGGTATCCATGCAAACATACGGAGAGCCAACAGGAAAAAGCATCTGATAAACACCCCGTCTGAGTACAAATCAATTAGCAGAGAGCGTCCAAATGTCGACGCCGAGTGCGTTCGGAAAAACGTACGGCAACGCGCCATACAAAACCATTACGAGAAAAAATAGTCACATCTAGGCGCATCTTGCTTTATTACATTTTCAACACACAGGCGGGAACAGTGGGCACAGCGCAGGGCTTCCATCGGCTTATATGAATAACTTAGAGACCACCGACGGCTGCTCCTGATAGCTGAAAAACTCATGATGGCTTTCAGTGAAAACTCCAGGGCGGAGAAGTGATCACAACATGCATCTCTGAACTGTTGTCAAACTGCTGGTGGCAGCACAGAGCTGCTGCAGGGCCGGCGGCGAACGGGGCAGAATTGCCACAGCCTGGTGCCGCCATCAGACGCAGAGGAAGATGGAGATGTGCCGTTAAGAGCCTCATTTACGGAGGACACAGATGCTCCACCTGCCTCCCATTGTGAATGTTTGAGAGAGGAAAGAAAGAAGGGAGGGAATTTTCACTTTGGGCAGCCACAAGTGATTTGTAACTCGCGTTGTTGGGAAGCAGTTATCTGAACCTTGTGATGCCGTTAACTTAAAGGGACAGCTCGCCCCCCAAAAAACAAAGAAAATTTTGTCATTTGCTCACGCCTGTGTCATTCCGATCCCTGTATGGTTTGCATTTCTCAGTGAAACAAAAAGGTGACACTTTCTTATGCAATTACTTTGAATGGGGACTGAAGCATTTCGGTTTTAAAAAAAGCAACTTTGACAGTATAATAAAAGTAGTAGTGTTGTAGTTCTCGAGACCACTTTTTAAAGGTCTTGGTCTCGTCTTGGAATTGACCGCATTTTTACTCATCACAAATTTACGTGACTATAGGTACATAATTTTGTGATACAGAGTTGAAAGATCAAAGAGAATTTATTGATTAAGAGAGAGAGCACGAGTGCTCATACGTTATAAAAGTGCTAAGTTTGACCATACCATTGAGGGGCACTCTTTGTCATCTGGGGGGCACTGGCCCCTATGCCCCCTCCCCGGTGACGGGCCTGAGGTGCCTCTCTTTCATCTAAACTTTCTTTCTTTCTTTCTTTCTCTGTTCTCTATCAAGTTATATTGAAAACAGTTATATGTACATTTATTATTTACCATTTCATGCATTTATAGTACTGTTATTAAATCTTTTTTTTTCATTTATAAATCTGTTCTTTAGTTTGATTTAATGTCCTTAAACGCCATTGCAATACAATACATTTATATTTTAGCGATGCTCTCTCATATATTTTGCTATTATAACTGCGCTTATTTCTGTTGTTGGTATAAGTTGCAGAAGGGTGGTACTGTAATTGACAAGAAATACACAATTTTACACCATCTTGCTGTTTACGTTTCTTCAGTCATATCAGCATTCCTACGGCTTGAACCACTGCAGTAAATCCTTAGATGGGTGAACTATCCCTTTAATGCCGTCACGCAAGTTAACTTTACAAGGTAAGCTTAATTGTTTTAATGTAAAAATATACAGTGCTTAGCAAATTTATCAGACCACCTGCTTTGTTTGTCTCAAAGACCATTGAGCATCCTGAAGTGCTTTAATGCAGACTCTTTCCTTTTTGGAAGTTTTCAACATTTCAGCATTTTGAACAGGAGTGAGGAATGTCAAATGAATTCATGTTTTTATACCTAAATTTAAGGGCACATTCAACTTTTCTCACAATGCCAATGTTTCTATTAAGTACTGCAAGTAAATAACTGTAATTGGGCATTTGAACAAAAAATATAAAAGTGGTAATAAATTACTATTTTTTCGGCCTTTCTTGTAAAACAGTAAATTCGAAAATAATGAATTATATTTAAGCATTAGAGAAATAATACTGTGACTAAAGAGCTTACACATACTGGTGAATAATCCGCTAAAGAAAAAAATATATTTTGGCTATATTGTCACTTAAGGTCAGCTGTGGCACAAACCTTATATTGGGTGGTGGTCTAAAATGTTTATTAAGCACTGTGTCTCTAATTAAATAGTCAATTTAAAAGATATTGCATCTATAAATATGAGGTTTGTAATTTCAGCACCACTAGGAAATCGGATTAAACTTTACATTGGTCCGAAAATTATCCCGCTGTAAACTCATGGCTTTGGTTGAAGGCATAAGTTTTTCTGTGTCAGATGGGTCAGGATATACAAACAAATAGAAAATCTTTTTTTGATCTGCTTATATATAATTGAATCTGGACACTGATAAATAAAAGTATTTCTCTTTTCTGAAAGTGAGTGAAAATGACATACTGGCCAATGTATGGGTTGTTTGCTAGAAGGGATAGAACAATGGCCAATATCTCATGAAATCTCACCAGATGAGCACTGCTTTTATCGTAATCCTACTCCCAATCCTATCACTAAACACAACATTGCACGAGATTTAGGCCGTAGCTGTGTGCCATCTAGCCAGAACCGCCGTTTTCATGCTAACCTAACCCTAAATCCAATATCTTGCGAGATTTAGGCTGTAGCTGTATCCCATCTAGCCAAAACTCAATGTATGCTAACCCATACTTGGAATGTGTCTTCTGCATTTAACCCATGCAGTGACAAGTGGGCAGCTATTTAACTACAGCAACTTGCGCAAGCCCAAATCAGCAACCTTCGAGTTACTCTAAAACAACTAGGCCAGGGGTGCTCAAACTTTGTCCTGGGAGCCAGTGTCCTGCAGAGTTTAGCTCCAACATTCCTCAACACTCCCTCCTGCCTGGATATTTCTAGTATGCTTAGGGGCTGGACACACCAAAGCTTTTACGACCGCGGCTGGCGCATGTTTTCAATCGATTCCAATGGAAACTCAGCATTTTTTCAAATAAGCAAGCAGCTAGCGTTTTTTTCCCGCCACTCGAGGTTTTTTCGCGCTCAGCGCTGAGCGCCGAGAGTTCAAAAACATTCAACTTTGCGTGAAAAGCTCCGCTCGTCAATGTCAGTTCTCACACGGCTGTCCAATTACAGTGAGGAGGGGTGGGACATACCACAGCAACCAACCGGCTCACAGCTGAAGTATCACAGCTACCAAAGCGCTCGGATGAAAAACAGCTGGCATTTGGCGTCCTCAAGGCATTTTCAGCCGCATTTAAAAGTTTTAGTGTGTCCAGGCCCTATCCCAAATGGCGCACTTCATGTGGACTTTCGGTCTCATGGTCTTAAATTGCGCGTGCTGGCTTAGTCTACGAGTCCAATCTTTCATTTTTACGCTTCGAAGTGTGCTCATCAGCACCCCCTTTGCCCCCTTGATGCGGTCTTCATCGAAGCCCACACTGCAGCAGGCTTCGCGCACTTTACCAACTCTGAAGTCCCTGCGAAAGAGTAATCAGACCAATCAGACGATGGAAGGGAGGAGTTCACACTGACAGGCAACTATTTACGGCATGACGCTCGAGTCTGTCCCAAAATACGACTCCGGTGCACCCACGTGGACTCGTATCAAGGGTCCCTAAAGTCTGCACTACATTATGTCATCAAAGTGTGGACTCTGAGGAGGACCACAAGTCCGGAGTGTCCCATTTGGGACAGGGCCTGAGTAAGACCTGCTTCAGGTTTGTTTGATTAAGGTTGGAGCTAAACTCAGCAGGACACGGGCCCTTCAGGATCGGGATTGGGCACCCCTGCACTTGGCTATGGCTTCTTAGCTACTAATTTGTAGTTTAAGACAATTAACTTGTTAGTGATTTGTTTGAAAAGCGACTTCGAGCAAACTACTTTTGTTTATCTTCATACATTTAGGCTGGATTTACACTGCAAATTTTAAGGCCCAATTCCGATTCGCTGTTGTATCCAATTTTTTGGCAACCCGCTAACATCATCCTTTAAAAGCGACTTGTATCTGATATCAGCATTTACTTGTAACACTTGGCAAAATAATTTAAGGAAGACATACTGACTCGGAACAGCTTAAACCACAGAGGAACTAAAAGGTTGCGATATGCAATGTACAGACAAATTGATTATACAAGATTATAAGATTATCCACTTACATTGTGGATGCTAATGCATTTATTTTTCACTTATGAATGAGGCCTGAAATCGATCATATGATATCGGAATCTATACGCTTTTTTCCTGCTTACACGTTCTTGGGTCATATCCGATCTGTGCCACAACTGGAATGGAGTCACTTCAAACATTCAACGTAAATGCATCAATTTACGTTGCGAACCCAATGCGCCACCAACTAAGCTTCTGAAAGTAATCTTCATATTAGTTTAAACTGTATTGAACAGATTAGCTTGATCTAATTGCTTTGAACAGAATTAAGTTGATAAACAGTAGACAACAAGCTCTTCCATGCACAGCTGACTGATAATGAGCATCCGAGCGTTACCTGAGTCGTCTGGTTCAGTCATTACAGGCCTGCTGAGGGACTTGCCACCGGATGTCTAATTACACACACAGGACTGCAGTGTCACTCCTAAACTCCGCTGTCATCGGACACAGATGGGGTTTGATACCTTTAATTAGCGCGCGACGCCTCGCCCGGGTGCTAATCAGAGACAACAGCACGCAGTACATCAACATATGACCCCACCGCGGTCACACTGCGCCCCCGCCGGGCCTCATATGGCAGCGGAGACGCGGGGGAATAATCTATTAAATACTCGACAGGAAATCGAAAGAGATGAGAGGAGAGATGATGGCTTGAACTGTGACCAGAGGAGCATGAAGGAAAAATGAAGGCCCACAGCTCTCTCTCCTTCTCTCTCTCTCTTTCTGGAAGGAAGAGATGTTAAAAAGCAATGGGAGACGAGTGAGATGTTGAAATTGGTGCGATGTGTGAATTTGAGTCACTCATGAGCGTGTGTGTGTGTATGTGTATGCATGAGGATGTCATGTGCATAGGCGACACGCATGAAAGGCTACGCTGCAGGTGTGACCAGGCCGAAACGCTCAACATTTCCTCGGCACCGCTGTGCGTGTCAAGAATAAAGAGAAAAAGATGCAGCGTTTAGTGTAAATGTGTGGGTGTGTTATAATGAGAAAGCGTATTAGGGAGAAATGGCTGAACTGAACGGAGGTACCTTTGATCAATGGCTTGTTTTGGTATTCATCAGGTGCTGGTTGCCCTCACGGTGACACAGATTGTACAAAGGGGGTCTACGATAGCTGGAAAGAGCTGTTTGTTAACATTCCCATGCATCTCAATTGCACTTGCCCGGATGGTGATGGACTCTTTTAAAGACTCACTGAAGTGTCTTGAAATGTGCAGCTGTGTTCAATGCATTGGTGCAATTTCAACATGATCTCAAGTCGTGTTATAGTCATGAATGTCTTTTTCGTGTCAAATTTCTATAAATAGTTTTTCGTGTGTGTGCCACGACTTTCTTTTTCATGTCATTTTATGTATTGTTTTGAAATGAGATTTGAAATGTGCCAACTTTGGCAAGCTGTGCCCAACTCGATTGGCTGATGACACCACAAGAACACACAGTCTCAAACCTTTTCTAAGGGGGCTGTTTGCGCTTGGTATTGATATGTGTTTTCGTCGATCGGATCACAGGTGGACGAGAGAGACACATTACGTTTACACCTGGTATTTAAATCCGTCTCTTTTGTCCACTTTCGACCGCTTTTGTGCTGAATACTATGAGGGGGTGGTCTGTGAGACGGTGGGCTAGTCTCTCTGCTGTCATTCAAACGCGAGCGGGAGTACTGACGAGTTTATATGGACGCGAACTAATATTATGTCGGAGTCCACTGCTTGTTTAGCAAGTAAACATGCTGCACAGTGTTTTTTACGTGTATATGTAAGAGCTTTCTCTGAATTTTCAGCGCAATTGATTAAAAAATAGGATCGCGCAACTTTCACACACTTTCAAAACGAAACTACGAATATCAGCCGCTTTAGTTTTATCAATGAAAGGCTAAAAACAGCATTGTTCACTGTATGTTCATGCCAGAAGTCAAAAAAGACGTAAAACTTGTGTTTAATACCTCAGATTAGATAAATGGGCGGAGAGAAGGCGGTCGCGTGTGGCTGTTCGAACGCATTCAACCACATGTGCGTTCCGCAACTCCAAAGCGATCCGATCGAAAGTGGTTTCGACTACCTCTGGATGTGGTTGAAAGTGGTTGAAACAAAATGGGTACCATTTACTTACTATGATTTAATATCATATCTGCTTTTGCTTCCAAAAATGATTTAATTCAGCAAATATTGCTATTTTAAATAGCTGTCAATTAATGAAGATGCCTTTATTTATTGCATCTGTCAGTAGGGGCTAACTGGCCCATACTAACAAGATAAATATTGACCTCCTTTGACCCCGACCTGGAAAATTCCATGTGGCATCTGCAGAAATATTAAAGCACCAACAGGTTTGTCTGAAACAGGTGGTTTAATGTTTTTTATGAGGCAGAAATAGTGATAACATACAAGCTCATGATTTCATTGAACTTCATTTCCATTTCTCTCTAAACGTCAGAACAAGAGACTTGAATGAAAATGAGGAACAAACAGCCACTTTAGTGAGATTTTTTGTCTTTTTTGGTTTTTGATTATGCCACTTTAAAAAATAATTGAATTTATGGGTTTTTACACATCTGATTCTGTCGCTTCTGTCAATCTTAAGTGTTTTAGCTTTAAATGATGCAAACACTTAAAAAAAATTTGGTTCAAAAGATTTTTATAAAGTAAGTTACTTGCACTGTAAATAAAAATGCATGCAACATTAAAGGGGACATATCATGAAAATCTGACTTTTTAATGTTTAAGTTCTATAATTGGGTCCCCAGTGTTTCTATCAACCTAGAAAATGTGAACAAGATCAACCCAGTAACTTAATTTTGGTAAAACATTCTCTGCAAGCATGTGAAAAAACAGGTCATTGAAATTTGGCTCCAGTTGTGATGTCAGAAAGCGGATAATACCGCCCCTTGATCTGCACTATTCAACCACGACACTGCTATTTAGTGCCGATATCAGCTTATTTGCATTTTAAAGGACATAACCAAAAACGGCACATTTTTGCTCACACCTGAAAGTGGCAATTTTAACATGTTATAATAAATTATCTATATGATATTTTGAGCTAGAACTTCACATATGTACTCTGGTGACACCAAAGATTTATTTTAAATTCATAATGAAATGGTCTATTTTTGCATGAATAATTGTTGTCTAGGACAACTCGGTGGTATTGTAAATTGGAAGTGCACATTAAAAAGCGCGAGCTTCGTCAGATAGCGTCTACTTCAAAATGCAAAATATACGTTAGCAGCGAATGTTAATCGTTAATGATTTGGGACAAATATGATGTTATTTAATGTTAAACTATGTGAGTGGCGCTCTGTGGCGTGACAGGGAGTTGAGCAACTTCCTGAGTCGAAGCTGGGCAGTGCGGACAGGCGCCACCTGTCGGCGCCGGTGTGCGTATACTCATAGAGCGCAATGTGTTTGAGTTTTTTAGAACGGCATGGCGCTGCGCGTCCTGTGTGCGACCCCCTTAAGAGTTAGCATATAGCATTAATTAGCATGTAGCACTAAAGCAGCAGTCACAACTTTGTTTTTAGCATTGTAGCAACATTGTAATTAATTTCATGTGTAATTTAATGTTGGGGCGTACATCGCGACTGTCACAGTCAGTGTTATGTTAAGATTGGTCTGTTTTCAGCAGTCTTTTGCATGTATGAGGTTTACATAAAAATGAGAAAACAAACTCGTTTGAGGCTCACAATATGTTGTTACCATGTACAGAGCTTTTATTATTTATCTATGCCTATACAGTTTTTTATTCTATGGCACCTTTAAAATGTTGCATTTTTTTAAGTGGTAATCCCTATAACTTCCATAAAGCTTCTGTGACAACGTGACAACCTCTTCAGCAACTAATAAAGTTACATAAACTCTGTTGAACAAAAAAGTTCAGGTTTTTACTCTAAACTCTGCATAAAATGTGCACCGACCAATAATCTCTAAGCAAATAAGACTCAGTGGCCTATTTATACCTGTTATGATCTGCAGAAATGCAGCAGCAAACTTTCACACAACCTTCTCCCAACCCAAATGACTTTTTCATGAGCCTAATAAGAAATTATGGCTCATTATATTCTGCCGGATGACACCCCGGTTATAAAATAGCTCAACACAAAGTACTTGTAGAGAGAAAAAATGAGGAGAGGAAAAATGTGCCACTTTATTTTAAAAAGAATCACATTCCCTAATTCATTACTCTCCCAAGAAGCAATATACACCTCATTACATGACAATGAATGGGAAAAAATAATTTCCCGCCTTACATTTGCTCATGACTCTGACCTAATCCTCAGGGCCTGAGGGTAACATACTCTACACCCACCCCCCTATAAAATCTCATCTGCCCTTATTTGCCTCTAATTCAGCTTTCTGCTCAAGTTTAACCATCCATCTGCCCCTCTCAGTCGACAGGGGATGAGACATTATAGCAAAATATATACCTAGTTTTACAAGATTTAAATCAACTACATTTGTTACTTCTGATAAAAGTCTCTAGTGTTCCTTATTCTTAAAAGACACAAATAAGAAACTGGCCAGAATTTAAAGAAATAGTTCACCCAAAATGAAAAAGCAAAATGAGTCTTGTGTGCTATAATCAAGCACCAATCACGACACGTTCAATATTAATATCTGCTTTATGTGCAAACCATTGACTTTTAGGGTCTCCAGCGGAAAAAAATCAATCAGGCCTATGGGTGAATAAATGAGAAATTATTGAAATGAAATATTTGATAAGAAATACTCCAAAGTCACCATTTTAAAACGTCAAGGGGCGGTTTCCCGGACAGGGATTAGACTAGTCCAAGACTAAAATAAATGTAAGAGCTGTCCAAACTGAAAACACTATTTTAAAATACATCAGTGCCCTTTGTTTTGCCTCAAAATGCACACAAGTAGGCCTAATGTTTTTAGTAAGGTATGTTTGTTCAAACTAGTTATTTTTTCTAATTAAACCAAGGTCTAGTTCTGGTTTAAGCTAATCCCTGTCCAGGAAACAACCCCCAAAAGTGCACTTTTACTCTCTGTATAAAGCAACAACACTCCCTAGATTCCAGACAGCTTTGTTGGAAGAAAATATTACATTAACATGTTGAACCCCATGATACTGTATATGGTCATTATGTTCCAAAGAAGATTTTTGGAAGCATCTCTTGGAAAACTGTACAATTTTCCACATTAATTGAGAGTGTCTCGAGAGGGAGAGAGGACAAATTCAATAGCTCTTTGTTGACTGATGGAGCTCTTTTTCTTTAATATGTTTAATATGTTTTTCTTTAATTGTTTTTCTTCTTTAGTTTCCACTGCTTTTTGGATTTTAATAGTGTGGTTTGTAGGATTGTTCTGGCACTTCAAAGGACGAATGTGAGAGATAAAGTCTTTCAAAGCAATCTGTCTCTAACAGAGAGAACAATATTTCTCTTTAAACTCTTTATTATTTTCAATTTGTGCTGGCTTTAATTGGTGTCTTCATTATATATATTTTTAATTTTGTATATATAATATAATAAAATATCCCATATGTTTAAAACCTGTTTATGACAACTGTGAGGGGATACATTTTTTGTAACGTATCATTTTAAATTATATGAAGCCTTAAATTCTGCATACCCAGGTGAAAACGTAGTACAATTCCTTAAAGTGCTTTATTTTCGCACACTAATTTTGTATTTAATATACTAAAAAATTCATCTTTAGTATTTCTTAAGATGTTCTTAAGATTTTCTAAGTGTACTTCACTGTGCTATTTTGAGACACCATGATTATGAACTAAAATGCACTTTTAATACTATCTCTGTATTAAAAAATTTATTAAGTTAACACTTATACAAAGATGGGTTCAAGTTTACTACAAGTGGTACCTAAATACATTTTTTAAATACATTTTTAGCACAGTTTAGTTCATATTCATGGTGTCTCAAAATAGCACAGTGAAGTACACTTGTATAATCTTAAGAACATCTTAAGAAGTACTAAAGATGCATTTTTGGTATATTAAGTACAAAATTAGTGTGCGAAAATAAAGCACTTTAAGTACACTATGGAAATGTACTACTTTTTCACCTGGGTAATTATGGGCCTGGGCACTTGTGTGTGAAAGGTGGACCGCCATAGCTGCTGGATGCCACTACTGCCTCTAGGTGGGCATGGTTTCAGCAACCACCCACGTTCCGCCCCTTTGCCCATTTTGGTTATCCAGAAATATCGTGTCGTAACGCACTGCCAAGATGGCAAAGTCGGCTCCACCCACTTTGGTCTTCGAAAGTTCTTCTCAGTACCCTACGGGTGAGGTCACAGACACTATGTTCGTGTTTTATACAGTCTATGGTTACCACACAACAAAAAAATTAAAGGTGCTGTGCGTAGATTTTAGTGCCATCTACAGGTGACATTGCGAATTGCAACCAACGTCTCCGTCGACAACATCTCACCCCTCCCTTTCAAAACGCATAGATAAGCTACGGTAGCTGCCACAGGACAAATATGTCATCATCTGAGAGAATGTAGAAACAAAACGCATTCTATAGAGCAGTTTGTCTGATTAGGGCTACTGTAGAAACATGATGTCGACTTCCATGTAATGGGACCCGCGGTGTATATAGAATAAAATGGCTCATTCTAAGGCAGGGGTCTCCAACGCGTCGCTCGCGAGCTACTGGTAGCTCGTGTCTTAATTGCAGGTAGCTTGCTCGTGGGTTTATCTCGTGGGTTTATTTATTTATTTATTTTCTGTGGTTATGGCGCATTTAGATGTCTGGTTAGTTTTACAAGCGCCTGTGGTAGTAAAGACTGGGTGCGTGTTTGATGTCGCGTTGAGCTGTGTGGACCGCCGTATCATATGACATCAGTAATTTAACATGTATGATTCAAAAACAAACAGATAAGTCCACGCGCCCGGCAACCGGACGATCCGCGCTACACTGTGAAGCCCGCACCGCGGCAACCGGACGATCCGCGTTACGCTGTGAAGCCCGCGACGTGGCAACCGGACGATCCGCGCTACGCCGTGAAGCCCGCGGCGCGGCAACCGGACGATCCGCGCAACGCTGTGAAGCCCGCGCCGTGGCCACCGGACGATCCGCGCTACACTTTCATGGAAAGTAATGCTTAAGTTACTTTTTAGTTACTTTGCATTACTTTTTCTTGGCTGTGGCTTGATCTCTTTCAGGCCTTGCAGGTGTTTTTATGACTGAAAAGTTTTGCATTCAAAAATTGCATATTTCAAAAATGTCAAGCTCTGGCCTGCTATCTCAGTTTCTGACTCAAACTGTTCCCACACAGGCGTGTACGCATAGAGCGCATAATGTGACTACATTTAGTTTAATTCAGTACATAATTTTTTTATCAAATTAATTAAAATAAAAAAGTAACTTGCATTACTTTTTAAAAAAAAGTAACTCAAATATTAACGTGTACATTTAAAAAGTAATGCGTTACTTTACTCGTTACTTCAGAAAAGTAATATTATTACGTAATGCGTGTTACTTGTAATGCGTTACCCCCAACACTGGATATAGTTATGTATATTATATTGCATTTCTGTCAAGAGATCCTCCTAAAAGTTACATAGTGCACCTTTGTCATATTTACAGAATCTGATTAACTTTTATCTGGGTTCATTTAACTTCATTTCATTTTAAACTCGTCTCAAACATCCAACTATGTAAAACAAGAGCAAATTCAAGAGAGCCACAGAATAAAATCACCAGCTTGAATAGTACTGTTGAATGATCTCTCCGAACTGTCCGTCAACCTCATAAGGAACATGGTCCAATAGATGTGCGTAGTTGGCGGGGGTGGGGGGGTGTTTAGTGAAGGATTATGCAAATGAAATTTGGTAGGAAAAAAATCCTGTCCGAAAATGATTCGGGCGGAACGCTCGCTCTGGCGGGGTGCTTGACTAGCGTGTGTGACCGAGTCGGCAATGCCCACGCTTTCCCACAATCCAGCTTAGTCCACTGGCATGTCACAGTGAGGACGCAGAGATTCTGACTGTGAAGAGGAGGAAGAAAGAAAACAAAAGGAACAAAGACGAGGGTAGATAACTAAGAAAGGATTGTGGACCATCTTTCCATCTGATTTCGGTAAGATTTACTACACTGCATAAGAGACACCCTTGAGGAAGCAGGGCTCAATAGCTGGACTCGAACCTGCACAATCAGGGCTTCCGAGATGCACGATCATGAATTCCTTTCCATTAACTTCCTAAAGTTTCCAATAAACTGGCAAAGATGCAAGCCAACAATCAGAGGCGATTATTAAAGGTCAGATGGTCCATTAACAAACTGCTCTGAAGGGGAAACGTTTGAATTCCCCCATGGCCCAACCAGAGAATGGCTACGCTGTAAAATCTAATTGGTTGACCTAAATGTACTTATTTGGCTCCGGTAAAGTGGACCTAAGAGTTGCATTGCTTTCTCTATTGAAGTACTTGTGTCATCAAGTTTAGTTTAGTGCTCTTCTAAAAGAAGTGATCATTTAAGTAAACTTAACTAGCTGTAAGTAGCCTCAGTCCTAATTCACTTTCATTGGAAACAAAGAGCAGTGTTAGCATTCTTCAAAGTTGAGATGTTTCATTAAAATAAATTCAAACAAGTGTGCACTGTCAAACCAAATGACCAGAAATGGTCCCTAGCGGTACTCTTTATAAAGGTCCTAATATGTACCATTTAGGTACAGATAGGTACACTATATGAGGTACTATTATGAACTCTTTTGGTACAAAAGTGTACTTTTTAAAAGGGTACCACTTAGTGATGCACCGATGTATCGGCTGCCGATATTTATCGGCCGATTTTTGATGAATTTGAAACTATCGGCAATAGCACAAGAAAGGCCGATACCGATTGTTTATTAATTAACTGCATAAAGAAATCCATTATGTGTAAAAAAAAATGAGTTAATGTTGTTAATAAAATAAATGCTTCCTTTGAAGGTTGTCATGCTGTCTTATTATATTTGTTTTAGCTTAATTTGTGCCTCTCTTATTATGTTGGTCAGTTGAATGGTTTAATATCGGTATCGGCATCGGCCAGAAGTTGTCTGTTTAAATCGGTATCGGCCCAAAAAAATCCTATTGGTGCATCCCTAGTACCACTAGTGACTTCTTTTTCGAGGGCGCACGATGCGAAGCTCGTCACAACATGTATTTAGCCCGTCAAGTTTGTTTAGCATGTCATGTAAATTCATGTGCATCATGTGTCATGTCAAAATACGCTTCTAAGGGGTTTATGATAAAAGAGACGCTCACGTTTGTCAGATACTCGCTTAATCTCTATATATAATCAGAGTTTAGTGTTAAGTAAGTGTCTTGCGAGTATTTTGTAAACACGAGTGTCTCTTTTATCATAAATCCTTTCGACTTGTGTGAATCAGGCTCGTATTTTGACATGATGCATGGTTCACATGACGCAACAAACAAATATTTCGACATGACGATCAACATACAAGGACCATTCTTTTCACACAGTGTGTATATTTACATCAACATTCATGCATTTAGCAGATGCACTGTAATGCTACGTACACACACCAAACGCAGGACATCGCGTTACTCGCTCTAGATTACTCGCGGAATTTAACTTCATGTCATGGGAATTTTTGGCTCGAGTTGAATATTTTCAACTTGGGCAAAGACGCGTTTGAGGTGAATTTATAGCGTCATTCGCATCGCCCTACGCTTTGCATTGACTTTCTATGTAATCTACTAGCGCAAATCGTTGAACTCGCGTCTGGTGTGAACCCACAGTAAGAGACTTACATATTGCAATGCTATAATTTAATTAAAAAATAATTAAATAATTTGTTATAAATGTGACCCTGTCTACACTGTTGGTTCAACTTAAAAAGGTAAGTTACCTGGCTTCCTAAAATTTTTTGATTTAATTCAACTTAAAAAATATTAGTTGACACAACATATTTAGCAATTTTTTTAGCTAACTAATATTTTTTAAGTTGAAAAATTTTAGGAAGCCAGGTAACTTAACTTTTTAAGTTGAACAAACAAATTATTTTTTTTACATATTTTTGAGTCTAAAGTCTCATAATCTAATTACACAAATACATTCAAATAGTATATAGTATTAAAGGCGGGGTGCATGATTTTTAAAAACACTTTGGAAAAGGGAGTCGGGCCGAATAACAGGACACACTTGTAGCCAATCTGCAGTAAGGGGTGTGTCTACTAACCGACATAATTTCCTGGGTTGCGTATGTGTAGGGTGGTCAAATAAAGGTCCAGATTCTATTGGTGTAGGGGCGTGTTTGTTTAGGTGATTTCAAATATCAACATTGCCTTTCAGAGATCATGCACCTCACCTTTAATGTTGTTTTGTTTTTTAATAAGTGGAAAGTAAGGTTTGTGGAACATTTGGTGTCACATATTGTCACATAAAACAACAAAGCACACAAAATAGAAATAAAAGAAAGTATGGAGGCCTCTCGTCTGACAAAATGACAGAAAGAAAAATAGAAAAAACAGTGTGAGGTTTCATTCTGCACTTTTGAACTTCCTGGGTCGAGCCACTGAGTGGAAAATCATTTATCAACACAAGAGTGACCACAGGGAAAATCACCACACCAGCACCTCTGAAAAAACATCTTCCTGATCCTCACGATCATCCAAAATAAGGAACCGTTTTCCGATTGATTTACAAAATGACACGAGCAGTTTGGAAAACGATCTTTTCGTCTCCCAAAAAAAAATAGCATCCACTTCATCTGCAGGAGCCACAGGTGAGCCCTCAAACTGATGTCAATCAGCATCACAACACAATGCAAAAGCTCCAGCTTCAGAGGGAAAATAGCGTGAAACTTCCAGAAGGAATATTTTATGCTTGCTGTGCAGACAATGGACAAATGGTTGAGGAAAGCCAGAGCGACTCAGTGGGGAACCAGGAAAATCTCCACACCGGCCTCCGGATTCCAGACAAAGAGGCACAAAAGGTAATTTTTTATCTGCCGAGCGGCATCTAAAAGGTATCAAGCGGCCGCTGCTTTTCACGGATGGGAGAACAGATGGACTGCTGAATCAAGCTGGGATGATCATCAACAACACACCACTGCTCCTCTGCCTTTCAAACAGTCCGAGCGTAGCTTTTCACTAAGTTGGATTTTCGCTTTTCTTTCTTTTTCTTCCTTCGACCGAATTAATCTTCCTGCTTGCATGGGTTTTCCTTAAACTGAGGATTCTTAGCCATTGATTTGATTTCCTTTCTTTTTGACTATAATTTTCATTAAATTGTTGTTGTGGAAATCAATAGCTTTTGTCGTGTGTTTTTCTTTGTTAGGTTGTTTCTGAGCATTCTTGAGGTCTACAAATTGCTTTTCAAGAGGAAATGACATCGAACTGGCACTTTTACAGACTTTTTACAAGAAATGATGAAACAGAAACTGGAAAACAACAGAAGTTATGTTGCGACAGAC
This sequence comes from Misgurnus anguillicaudatus, assembly GCF_027580225.2. Classification (NCBI taxonomy): domain Eukaryota; kingdom Metazoa; phylum Chordata; class Actinopteri; order Cypriniformes; family Cobitidae; genus Misgurnus; species Misgurnus anguillicaudatus. The sequence goes on from NC_073350.2 coordinate 13,580,951, forward strand.
TTTGACTATAGGCAAATAAATTGTACATGTGATTATGGTAAATATTATAAAAGTTGGATCAACTTAAAAAAGTGAGTTACCTGGTTGCATTAAAATTTTGAGTTAATTCAAGTTAAAAATATTAGTTAACTTAAAAAAAAGTTGTGTAAAAATAGTTGTGTCAACTAATATTTTTAAAGGGATAGTACACCCAAAAATGAAAATTCTGTTAACTCACTCTCATGTGGTTATAAACCTGTATAAATTTTGTTGTTCTGGTGAACACAAAAGAAGATATTTTGAGAAATGTTTGTAACCAAAGCATTCATGGACCCCATTTACTTTCATAGTATTCTTTTTTCCTACTATGGAAGTGAATGGGGTCCACAAACAGTTTGGTTACAAATATTTCTCAAAATATCTTCTTTTGTGTTCATCAGAACAAAGAAATGTATACAGGTTTGTAACAACATTAGGGTGACTAAATGATGACAGAATTTTCATTTTTGGGTGAACTATCCTTTTAAGTTGAATAAACAACATTATTTAGGCAACCAGGTGACTTACTTTTTTAAGCTGAACCAACAAATCTTTTTTACAGTGCACTGTAAAAAAATGCTGCATCTTTGTGAAATCAACATATATTTGTATGTTACTTTAACTTATATAAGTTAAACCATTTCAACTGGTTTTTATAAGTTATGCCAACTTATCACAGGTAAAAATTTAAAATAGTAGGTTGAATTGACTTGCAAAACCAAGTTGTTTTAACTTCATGCTGCATTTTTTTTACAGTGCATGTGAACCATGTGCATCACGCGTGATGTCAAAATACAACAAGCCTGTGGCCCAGACGTGCCATACGCCACTTTTTTCCACTTTTTAAAGTACGTTTCATATGGAATTTTAAGCAATTGCAAGGATGCAAAAATGATGCACTGTATTTTTAAGTAAATCCAGGCTTTATTTTGTTCACGCACCGAACACATATTTTGACATGATGAGCTTCACATAAAGGTCAAGGGTTCAGAAAACACTATTAAATGTATATCATGATTGTAAGTCAGTTTTGTAAAAAGTGCCTGCATAAATGTTTTTTGTGTGTGTCCCTGTCTGTGTAACTATCTCATAATCTAATGATAAAATTAGGAGGATCAAAGTATAATAATTTATTTCACTTTAATTTCAATCTTTGACATGATTACTTAGTCAATATTAAAATATTGCATGAAAATTATATTTTCACAGAAAGTTCTTACATTATGCAGGATGACTTTATTTAAAGTGTAAACCCTACTGAAAAATCCAGCTAAAACCAGCACAAGCTGGTAGCTGGCTCCAGCTGGTTTTAGCTGGTTTAAGGTGGTTTATGCTGGTCCTCCCAGCCTGACAAAGCTGGTCTTGCTGGTGGGCCAGCTGGTATTCCAGCATGACCAGCTAAGTCCAGCTAGACCAGCTTAAAATGTGACCAAAACACAGCTAGACCAGCTTGTTACACCAGCAAAACCAGCTTGCTACACCAGCAAAAACAGCTAAAACCAAGCTGGGGACCAGCTAAAACCAGCTCACCAGCTTATGCTGGTCTTAGCTGGATTTTTCAGTAGGGAATCACAAAAAATTACTTTACCTTTGGTTCACAGACACAGACTGAATTACATTTTGTCACATAACTTAACATTTAAGTGTTTTGAAAAGCTGACTTTTTTGCTCAAAAGCCTTCCTTAGCATTCAGATTTTGAATTCGTTTCTAACCGAACTCAATATTGCATTGATATTTGCCTGTCAGTGTTACACATAAACAGTTGGTCGATAGAAACTAAATAGGTTTCTGAATGCGCCGTAACAATGTTGCACATTAACAAGTGAACAGAAACTGACATCATCAACTACCCGTCATATCAATCTGCGGTAATGATTATTTCTGCTTGTACCTATTTCAAGCATTTGTACTGAAGGTTTAAGTGGTTACACATGGCTGAATTATGAGCCAATAAAACTCCTCTGTTATTCCAGCATAATTATGTTTATAATTATAATTCCCTATATGATATTTAGCAGTTTCAATGGTTCACAGGGCAGGAACGGGGCCAAGCTCAAGCCATTGGGCATCTGGCTGCTGTTCTCCGAGTTTACATCGTCGTCTATTAGACAGATAGATAGCGCCATCTAGTGGATGTCTAGATAGTCTTTCTCCAAAATAAAAGTGAGGTGAAAATAAATGTTTGAGGGGCTTTCTATGCCACACTCATGAATTGAAATAATAAAAACACGGACAATTGTTTAGGATGTGTAGGTTTTTTTGTAGCTACATTTTAGCAACTAAAAATGTAAAAGCTGCACATAATGTAATAAGTATTACATTAGTATTATAATAAAATGTTCATAATGTAATTATTTTCTCAAAACGTAATAACATTTTGAGCTCATAATGTAATACATTTTTGAAAACAATACGTGACTTTGTTTTCTGTTTTGCTGGCGCGTCACGAATTTCCACTAACTTAATAATACTTAGTTTCTTACATCCTCACAGTCTCACCCTTTAATTTCGGAGATTTCTTTTCTTGTCATTCATTTTTAATCCCCGTTGTCACATTTCTTACTGTGATGTGTGGGTGGGAATTTGAAATAAAAGATTTAGTTTTGGCTTATCCAAAAAGTAATTTATCATTTTCTAAAGAATTCAGAGGAGGAGGCTCGTGCGGTGACGCGATTCCGCGTCTGAGCGGAACTTAACTTCCGGTCTCTGTTTGTTTAAGGTCTGGCTAGTTGCTAACTGAACTTTTGAACAAATACCTCGTCGAAAATAACAATGTTTTGGTTTCCTAAAGACTAGGGGAGACAGCGATCATGGATTACCGCTATGGGAGGTTTGGCGCCGATCTGTAAAGATTGTATACATAGTACACATTTTACACAGTGAAAATAGCTTACTGTAGTTTTTGATATGCTTTAGCTATGATTTGAACATGGGGTGGTTGCCATGCGGTTGCTAGGGCACCTGGGGTGATTGCTAGGTTGTTGTATGCAGTTACTAGGAGGTTACTAGGGTACCTGCCTGGGGTGGTGCTAGGCTGTTGCTATGCGGCTGCTGGGGTGGTTGCTAGGGAGTGAATTACCATCCCCTATTACCATGGATTACATTCCAAGCCACGGAGGAAACAAGACCACCCACGTTTCTTCTGATACAGAGATATTGGTCTCGCTAAACAGTTGCTAGGGAACTCTGTTAAGTTGCTAGGGAGAGAATTGGCATCCCCCAATGATGGTAAATAAACAAGCACCCCCCCCCCCCCCCCACATGTCTCTACGATGTGTAATAATAGTAATGCTTTGCATTAATGCAAGCACCACTACAAACAAGTTTGCATGTTTAAAATTATAAGTTATGACAATATTTTTGGTGAGTTTATAATGTAACACACTTTTCATAATGAAATTGGTATTATATTATGAACTCAAGATTTATTACGTTTTGAGAAAATTATTACACTATGAACATTACAATAATAATGTAATACAATCGTGGTGATTGTGTAATTCCGCATGTATGTCATTTTAAAAATGAAGTAAGAAAAAAATTTAACTTGACAAGCATGAAAATAGAGAGCATAGTTGAATTTAATAAATTACAAAAGATCGCAATCAAATTTGATTACAAAAACAGATACAAATGTCAATAGAAGGCACACTTTAGAAACCACAAGACGTATTGATACAGCAATACTTCATGCATCAGAAAATCCAGTAAACCCTCCAGTATTTATTAGGTATAGGAAAGCCTTATCATCAATGCATCCCTCTGTACAATAACAAGCCTCATGAATTTCAAGATATGAAAGTGACAGTGCTGCGACTGACCCATGTATACTTGCTGAATTGAAAAGCCTTCGCACAATAACTTACAACGCATTTCCTAAAAAACTAGTTGGTTGAAAAAACAGCAGTTTTATAGTGATACCTCACTTGCCATAATCCTATTAATAATAACTGTAGCTTTTGTGCATGAACAAGCTGAAAAATGAATACATTGGAACCTAAATCTAGAATATGGGAATGTTTAGTTTCTAAAAACAAAACATTTGAAATGGATATGATGAAATTTTGGTCAGGAGTGTTGCCATGATTGTCACAAATTATTATGACTAGCTGATGCTATGTTCGTTTAAGAGAAACAACTAAACCCTAAAATCAAAGTGCATCCCTTATGCTGGTATTTGGCAAATAAGTCATACACAAGAAATCTGTCAACTTTGCGCATTTTTCAAAAGTCACGTCTGAAATCAATATCAAGTATAGTGCATATTGTAGCATGAAAAGAAAGAGTTAACGAAAATTACAAAGATATCTGAAACTTTAAAGAAAAACATTTTTAAAATAACTTTTTGTACATCTAAAACAATAGGAAATGCACAAAGTCCAAACAACATTACAGTCTTATTAATTAGACATCTGTCAGGCCGTTCAGGGTTTGTATTTGGAAAAAAGGGGCGGTTGTTTACAAAGTTAATTTTTAACACCCAAGACCCCTAAAAACATTATGCATAAGTAGCTTTGGCACAAAACATCTTCCAAATAAGTTGATCCTCTAATAACCCACACCGAAACAAAAAGCACGACTTTCTTAGTAATTTCCAAGAAGATCTATTTGGTCACATCAGTACAGTATATAAAGATCCCACTTAATTGCTAAAAAAAGCATCCGGGTATTCAGACTTGATCCTCTTTCGGCTGTTGGATATGACAACATCCAAAAACCAATTGAGTGGAAATAATGGGATTGTCTTCACCACATTCTTCTGTCTTAAAGCATCAAATACTCCCAAATACTCATCTGTTGATAAAAGCAGGTCAGTCAGGAATAATTATTATATAAATTACTCTCAATCCAGTTTTTGACACTTGTTGATAAATCTATTGTTTTACCTTCTCAGGGATTGTGCTTCATAAACAGTGTTGTCATCTTCATCACTTTCCAGATGGCCCATCTCCATTGTGTCATCATAGTTTGACAGGAGACCATATTTCTTTCTCTGAACAGTTTTTTTCTTCAGACTAAAAAAAAGAGGGCACGAATGCAAGCAATTACACAAGTAAAATAATAACACGTGACAACCAATATGTGGACATCACTGGCGCTTATTGCACCCATGTAGTGCCTTAAAACGCGACTCTCGTTAAGTTTGGAGATATTTCGCTTACATGAAGGCTAATGTGAAATGTTTTGTAGGTTAGACTCACCGGACAGCTCTCATTAAGAAGTACAGGAATCCGATGGCCGTGATGCCAATGAGAACATACAGAGCTCTCTGAATCATTTCATTGTCCAGAGGAGACCTCGAGTCGGGTGATTCTACTTTATTGCCAGGGGTGGTGACATGAGACTCGGTTGTGTTGTTGGTGTGGACCTGATTATCGTCATGATTCTGTTGTTCGTCATTGTCGGCTAAAGAAACAGTCCACAGTGCCAGAAACAGAAGAGAAAGTCTTAACGATGTCATGGTAGATAAATTCCTGGTTTTGAAGCGCGTGAGGAGGACACCCCAACACAAATATAAAGTTGGATAAAGTAACAGGCGAGTTCCTGTTCTTGATTGATGACGACAGCACGCGCGGTGTTACGGACAATTGTGTCCTGAGGGAAACAACAACAACGTGCTCATGTTCCCCACCGAGAGCGGAGCACGAGCACGCTTGATTTTTTAACATAATCTAGTTTTTAAACTGGTAATTTAGTCACCAATGGAACAAGTAATAATTTAAATAATAAAAAAAGATATTTAAAATAAATAATGAAAAATATAGAGATGTTTTAAGTTTATATGATGTCCTCATATCAGTTAAAATGTTTTGTGAATCATCTTTTTAAATATACTAGTCAACATTTGAAATGGATCAAAACCTTTCATGAAAATGTCCTTAAAATTTTGAGCAATACTCGTTCTTGTTTTAGGATAACTTAGATTAACTTTTTTTAAACCCACTTCAAATGTTGCCTTGTGTATTTCACGTGAACCATATTCATTTTTGCTAACACTTTAGAATAAGATTGTGTTTGTTAAGAATTAGTTCATGCATCAGCTAACATTACCTAAGAATGAACAATACTTTAACATGAAGTAATAAATATATATATATTAGTGCTGGGCATAGATTATTCTCATACAAAATCAATGTATTTTTTGCATAATATATGAGTTTGTGCTGTGTGTAGTTATTATGTATATAAATACACACACATTCATGTATGTATTTAAGAAGCATTTACATGTGTACAGTATATATATTTATTTATATTTTTTATAATATAAATAAAAAAGATATATAAATAAAACATTTCTTAAATGTATGTACGTGTGTGTGTTTAAATATACATAACATTTACACACAGCACAAACTCATTTATTATGCAAAAAATGACTTTTATTTTGTATGAGATTAATCTAGATTAATCTGCCCAGCACAGTATATATATATATATATATATATATATATATATATATATATATATATATATATATATATATATATACATTGGAAGAAAAACTTTGTATGTAACAAACCTGTAAACATAACAGGTTTGAAAAGATGAAATATGTTTTCAACTACAAAAATATTCCTATAATTTTATACATAATTTAATATTTATACATTACATACTTATACTTTAAACATTTTATACAAACTTTTATATTCTGTACAGGAAACATTATTTTTTGCCATATGGGTTGTAAAATTAGAAATGTATTTGTTGACCTTGAAATACATTTTGGAATATGTAAATATATGAAGGTTAAAACTAAATATATTTTCAAAATCAAACATTTAAGCTTTACTGTCTAAAATGTATCTAGCGTATACTTAAAACCTATTTTTGCCTAAATCTTTTTTTTTTGCCATATGGGAATTTATAAAATCAAGCGTAACAGTTAACATTAATTAATGCACAACAAAATAACATGCATTCATTTTTGTTAACGTCAATACAGTTATTCATGTTGATAAACTATATTGTTTGTTCATGTTAGTTAATGCATTAATATAAACTTATGGTCAAGTGTTACCTATAGGCTTTGTATTATAACTTTTGAAAATATACATGCATATAACAAATGTGTTTTTCTTACAACATAAAAAAACATACAGAGTTAAGCAAACAAGAATTTATTGAAGGTAAATACATAGAAAAGTACAACTAGGAATGTCATGAAGCACATGATAGACTATAAATCTGTAATCCTGATTGTATCTATTTTAATTCTTTAACTGTATTTTTTGCATGCTAATGATCCTTAGCTGTAATATAGCCAAAATATACACGTTTCAAGGATATAAAAACCTGTAACTTTTAACATTGTGATACAAAAATAGTATTTACACCTCATCTGTCCATTGACTACAAGTAAAAACAATTAATCTAAGGCAGATAAATCAAGGGTTTTTAAATGTTGTGCAAGGATGCATAATCAGGTTTTGTCCAGCCACTGTTAAGAACACATTTTCTTTTGTTTTACATTTTCAACAATTCTTTTCATTTCCACTGAGCCAAGTACTTAACTCTTTTAAAGCACCTGTTTCCTCAGCCTACATTGAGATTGGTCCCACACAAATGGGAATTGTCAAAATAAGGAAAAAGCAAGATCTTTCCTATTGTTTTCTGTATGTCGTCTGGTCCGGATCAGTGACAAGTGTACATCACAAGTCTCTCTGTGGCCCTAATATCATTTTGAAATCAATGCAGCATAATGTCTCTAGGATGGACTGCTACGAATCTACCAGGACATTGAGCATTTTAAAAAAAGGCACTTTTCATATTTTATGAGGGTACAATGAAGGCCTTAAGTCATTATTTACAGAGGTCATTGAAGGCCATTGTATCTGATCTGTTAAGACTTGCGCACTGTTCAGCAGGTGTGATAATGATCCGACATCTGCTGACCGCCCCAATTCACCTGCACAGCCGTTTCCATAACACAGGTGTTCACTACAGAGAAACATCCAGAGCGCTTGGGCACAGAGAAGACAAGTTTCTACAAGCCAATCTGAGGCTATTTGTGTCAGGATGTCCCTTATGAAGGTAAAGAGCGTAAAGACTTTGGTTTTGAGCTGTAGTGTACACGCAGGTACGTGAAAACAAAATACATTGGGCGTTTAACTAGAACAGCTTAAATAATCTGCTATATCAAACATTTATATGAAGCCCAAGACTACTTAACATCTATTCGAACAATAAACAGACTGACCACAGCCAACATGCAATGGCCCACAGTATAAAACAATACAAATCTAGATGTATACACATACGATTGCATAAATTTGCTTGTAAACAATCTATGTCTAAAGATACAGTATAAATGCTAAAGCTAGAAGATATAAAGAGTATAACTCTACTGGAAAATACAGGATGCAGAGTTCAAGGCCTGTACCATCAGCCGGAAATGATACACGGCTCCTGAGAGCATGACTGTTTGACCCCCAAAGGCATGAAATTGATTGCAAACTAGATTTGCAAACATTAGTTGCAGGTGTTTCGCTGAGGTTCTGGGGTAGTAAGGCACAAAATGGTACAGATTGTGAACTTAAAGGCCTATGGTGGTTCGGCTCTGCATCTAAATACAGTAAAGCACTTGTGTCTAAAGTTTAAAGAGTCCTAAAAGTAAATCAGAAAGAAAATGGAGTGACACGTACAGTTGATGAAATTATACAAAACAACATTAATGAATTCGAAGTATGAAGTCGTGGGCCACACTATTGACAACTGTTGATTAAAATATTTGATAAAAATGTAAATATATTTAAAACCACTAAAAATGCCTCTTAAATAAAATAAATGGAATGATGGAAGTGAGCTTTGTAGTTAAGACTCATTAAAGTTGAAAAATAATTAGGTCTGCCATTTGTTTCAAATGGTGGATTTAGAGAAGGAAACCCTAAGATGGTGGTTTTCTCCAAGGTCATGATTGTGAAACTGAATAAGAGACTCGATTGCTTCCTCCACCGAACCCATCTGAATCAGAGCCATCTTGCGGTCTTTCCTAAAAACAGATTTAGGAAATGCGTTAACATTAAAAAAAGAAAACAATGTGAACATAATAAAGCAGAGGTCCTCAACCTTTTCACTACATGCATCACTCACTTGCTACTTTGCTATAATGATTATGTATAAAATAATCATTTTTAGTCTACACAGTTACGGAAGAGGAGAAAGGACATGCACTATTATTATTTGTACTTGCTTGTTTTCTCGTGATCTCGAGATAATAAAAGTTGTGTTTTTGAGATGTGATTAAAGCTTACGTGTACTCGATAGAATGTGTTGTTTTGTTTGTAAACATCAAAAGCATATTTTGATAAATCAGCATGGATGAACAAATGTGATTTTATTTGGATCAGAGATTCGCTCAAGCTGAAATAGATCTCAATATTTACAATTTTACAGTGCTGAATTTAGGGACCGTCTTTAAGTTACTTAATAACATACACATTTTTACTTTTAACAGCATTTAAATAAAATGACTTATAGTCAACAAACAGTCTCAAAACCAGCTATAATGCACACTTTTTAGATTTTGATATTTATTCAAATAAACTGTTAAATGCTATTGAAGAAAAAAATGTGTACAGTATTACTTTAGAGATGGTCCCTAAATTCAGGAACATAAACGTCCAACTTTATTTATTAAGTCTATCGGCTACACATTAGCTACATGTGTGGTAACGGTGAAGACCCCAACCAAAGACCTTATTGCCCCAACTCATGTACTACATAACATTTTAAAATTTACTGAATAGATTTTAACATGGAACCTTCACTTTAAAGAGTTAGTTCACCCCCAAATTACAATTTTATAAAAAATCACTTCCTCCTATGTCGTTCTAAGCCACAAACACCTTCGATTGCCTTCAAAATACACATTATTAGATTTTTTGATGAAAATGAGCTTGTGACATTGATTTTCACAATCAAGCTCAGAAAAAAATAAAAGACATCGGCAAAAGGGTTAATTTTTCATTAGTAGTTCAATAATAACAATAATAAAATGAAGCGACGAAAACACTTTTGTGCACAAAGAAAACAAAACAAACTATTTCATTCAACAATTTGTTTTCCTCCTTGGTCTTTCAGTGCACGTTCACAAGCAGACTACGTACTTTTCAATGTTTTTTCCTCTTTTTTTTACCTCCTAAGAGCTTTGGTTTGGCTTGCATTTTCCAGCTATTTGGGGTTAGTAAGAACCAATAAAGATAATAACCAAATATTTTTCTTTAAACATGAAGCAGTGTAATTGTCCACGTTTGTGTACAACAGGTTCCAGTTACACAGAATTAAGTATTGGTGCAAACAACATAAAAATTTGATGATGCCAGGTCTAAGGAGGTTAAGCCATTATGCAACCATTATAAACAATACTTAACAGCCTGTAAAAATGTGCAAATTACTTGCTAGCATATTATGTGTCTGTACGCTGGCAACTACGTCAGCGGCATGCGCCATAGTCTGCTCGTGAACGCGCACTGAAGGACCGAGGAGGAGAACAAATTTTTGAATAAAATCGTTCGTTTTGTCTTATTTGCGCACAAAAGTGTTTTCGTCGCTTCATAATATTATTTTTGAACTACTGATGGCACATGGACCTTTTTGGTGATGTCTTTTATTGGGCTTGATTGTGAAAATAAAACTGCAGTATATGGGACAGTCACAAGTAGGGCTGTGACGGATCACAAAACTCACGGTTCGGATAACATTACGGTTTTTGTCTTGGGTTGTTTGATTAACATTAATGACACAGACTTAATTAAGTTGATTGAGGTTACTGTCTCTTTAAGACAAAATAAGCACAGACTTGTTTCTGACTCTATAATTCACTTAAGACATAAACAAATGTTTTTATTAGAAAAAGTAGATAATTTTGGGTGTATGTGCCCTGTCAAGAACAGAAAGATTTTATGCTTGGTTTTTGAAACGCGTCTCTCCGTAAATTAAACACCTGAGGGCACTTAAACGCGTGCACACACACACAGGCGGAGGGTGAAGTCCAAACAGTGCTTCAGGAAGAAGATGCAGCATAAACAGTCGCTTCACATAAAAACTTTATGTTGTTTTTCATTGTTCTATTCAGCAAATGTATGGTATTGAACTACAGTATGAGACACAGTAGCACAACTCTCTCTATAGTTTACACATGAGGATTTCGGACAGATTTAACCGCATGTGCATACAGAAATCTGCTCACTTTAGCACCTTTTGCGGTTAAATTATTTTAAATCACTTGAATGTTAACATTTGCAAGCCTTAGAAACACGTGTAAATGATAAACTTTCTCTTTTTTTCCATTTAAATTTGCATATTAATCCGCAAATTGCATCCGAGCCAAACCGCAGGTCGTGATCCGTACATATCACAGATCAACTGCGATCCGTCACAGCACTAGTCCCGAGCCTCACGGTTTTCATAAAAAATATCTAAAAATGTGTTCTGAAGGCAATCAAAGGACTTGGTGGTTAAGTATGATACAGGGGTAAGTGACTTAATTTTTATTATTATCCTAATGCATTTTAGTTTGATTTAATTTTTCAAGAAAAAACATATTGAATTTAAAGGACCCCAGTAATACCATTACGAACGCTCAAGGGGTTCCGGACCCCCATGTAATAAAGATATTAAGTAGTCTGGGATGGTATTAAAATGGCACAGCCAAACAAACAAACACTTACTGAAAGAACTTGAAGTTCTTAACCAGAGCGCCATTGCTAGTGAAGAGCATCTTGAGTTCATCTTCAACAACAGAGGGCCTGGAAACAGAAAAAAAATAGTGATTAAGATTTGTTTTTAAATAACAAGTCTAATAAAATAGAAGGTGATGTGTATAAACTTACGGTATATTTGACAGGTGGAGAGTGGATGATGGAGGAAAGATGTTGGAGTAGTTTTTGGACCCTGGCTTCTTGAAGCGATGAAGAGGAGAGCTACTGTAGTCTTTGGTGAGACCCTGATCCTCATGTCCCTCTCGTGGCATCTGGACAGCCATGTGTTTGGACAGCGTAACACGCAGGGGCCTGCCATACAGCTTCTGCCCATTCAAATGGCTCATTGCTGAAAATACATTAGTATTTAGACATTCACCCGCATATACTGCACGATTCCAAGCCAATGTTATGATTTTAAGACCATATACCAAGCTGTGCCTGTGTCCCATCAGACATCTGTATGAGAGCATTCTCTTTCTTGTTGAACATGATTTTGACTCTTAATACATCCCCATATACACCTACAGTAAAACAGAGAAATGGTAAGGGTGATGTCTTGTACTCACATGCAGTATTGCTATATTAAATCACACCATCATCAAACCAGCTTTGTACAAAAACTTCAGTTCACAATCAAGATACTCCGTTATATCACACTATCACATGCTTTTTCCTTAAACCAGAGACGTGTCTAAAAGCAATATTATCTGGGGGGTTATACTGTTAAAAAAGATGCAGCATAAGAATTGCATTGTAGACTTTTAAGGAAGAAACTGCATTGCATAGAAAAATTAAGTTAAGGGGACAGTTAAAGGGCATATGCAGCTCTTCAGTTTATATTCAGATTAACTGATTGACTGAGGGATAAATCATAACATAAGTATCGAAAGCGAAAGTTTTAGAGGGGATGAAAATGATGTATTTTAACCAAAAAACAAGGATGAACTTATAAAATAGCAGGAGTCTTGACTATTAACCAAGTATTTTAAATAGCTTTTCACCAAAGTCATGCAATAAAAAGGTAGTGGAAAGTTTTCAAAGCATGCAACATTTTTACAAGGTGCCAATTTACTTTGTTGCATCATTAAAAGCTGCAGCCTCCGTGAAATGCAGAAGGCTGCAGTTTTTCATGACGCCTCTCATCTCACCACACCAAATACAGCAGAAAACAAGTGAGGCACTCAAAGATTTAGGAAATTAAAACAAATTAAATGAACAAAACAAACGAGTGACAAATAAAGATGCTAAAGGATGACATACCGAAGAGAATAAAGAGGCAATGGGGCGTAACTCTCTTTAAAGGACAGCAGAGGGGGGCAGCGGAGGAAGAAGAGACAGGTAAAGATCGGAGGCAGAGTGGAGGTTCAACATATCCGAGGCAGCGAGGCAGTTCCACAGGAAATGGCAAAAAACGATGGTTGGATCATGAAGATGGTTAATGGATTGGGAGCAGGAGAGAGGGGGGGTGGGAGAGGGGAGGGAAAGATGTACGTGTGCGTGTTTGAATTGATGTTGGTGTGGTGTGTGTGTGTGTGTGTGTGTGATCATGAAATGATGTTGGATTGTGTAAGTGTTCAGTAAAGAGAGACATATGGTGCGTGCAGCCAGTTGGCAAAGGAGGAACGAGATTTCAAAACAAAAAAAGAGGAATGGGATGAGGGGAACGGGGAGGGAGAAACAGGAGAAAAAAGGAGGTAAAAAACAAGGTCAGTATACACAAAGAAATACAAAAGTAAATAAATATAGTGCTAAGTTAACAGAAAATTCACCAGCAAAATAAGTTATTCTTTAGCAATTAGATAAAATATAGCAAGTTTTCAATGTGAAAAGTTAAATCTGCTCAACATTAGACATATGCAAATGCATTTTCCCCTTGGTCTGTTGAATATTCAATTGACTAATCAATCCTTCCAGAAAAACGCAGAAGTGTTTTGTCATTGTTGTGGGCAAAAATCCTTGATCTTGCGGCATGCTTTCTTAAAAAATGCGATGGAATATGCGGGATATTTATGCGATGAAACTGCGCGAACTTGCCGGAAACTGCGCGAACTTGCCGGAAACTGCGCGAACGTGCCGAAAACTGCGCGAACGTGCCGAAAACTGCAGCCATTTTCATCGTCGCATAATTACGTCACTTCCTAACATTCCCATGACAACAGGGGACATGGCTGCGCATGTGTGAAGTAAATGCAACATTTTTCTACTTCTGCTAAGATATATGAGTTTTTGCTATGAAAATGCAGCGATTATGACATCATGCAAGCCAAACATATTTTTGCGAGCAGAAATATGCAGACTTTGGTTGATTATGCATTGAATCATGCAATCGCATAATAGCATTTTTCTGGAGGGACTGACTAATAAATAACCTAATATTGCTACATTTCTTGAGAACTGTTACATTTAATAAATTGCATTAGTTGGCAAAAGATCTAAGGTAGGGCTGCACAATTAATCGTATTTTTATCATGATAACGATATGCGTGCCCCACAATTAATTAATGACAATCGTCGCGATTAATGTGTAAAGACCAAGCACAAAATAGACAGTCTAGAATCAAGCAAAAAAAAAACTGAACTGCTTTAAATGCAATAGTAGTACAGCTGTAAGGAATCTGTGTAAGGAGTTTTTTTGTTATTTCTGCGGATTTCTTTTGTAAAATCTATGCAGAATTTTGCGGAATTATTTCAAATGTTTTAGAGAATGGGAGCTGTGAATATTATAAAACAATAAAATATTTTATAATATAGGCCTATAAAATGTATATAATATTATATACATGGCTGTAAAGTGTAATAAAAATACTGAAGTAAATAAGAAATGATCGTAATTTTTAATCGTGATCAAAAGTTTGAGCAAAACAATCGTGATCATCATATTTCCTGTAATCGTGCAGCCCTAATCTAAGGTATTAAAAAAATAAATTAACAGTACAGTAAAATATAAACTATTAATTAAACATTGGTTTTACCATGGTTAAGGGGCTTAAAGAAAATGCCCAATAATACCCCTTACCATGGTAAACCCCTTGATTATCTTGCTGTTAAAATTGATGATGATATTAACAAATGTTTATTAATTTACAGTGGGAGCAGACCATTTCTTTTTAACCCTTGATACAACAAGACCAACAGGAAAATACAACAGGAAATACAGAAAAAAAAAACATTTTACTATGGTATAATATTTGAAAGAGATGAGTGGAACACGAAGTCAAGCAGCAAAATATTTAAATAAAAGCAACACAAGAAACAGAATAAAGCTCAACTGAACTGCACTTTTTTATGCAAAACCTCAGGATGTTAAGAGGAAGAAAATGACAAAACTGTAGTACTGGAGGAGGGGTGAGGACACTTGTGTGAATAAAGAGGCGGAGCTTCTGTTAATGGAAACTCTAAGCAACAGCCTTTTTTAATTTATTGACCCAAAACAAAAGGACTTTTATAACGCCATAAAGTATCTTTCATATTTAATAAATGTGTTTTTGTTTAGGTTAAAATGCGAAAGATTAAAGATAATACTGCCAGTGGCCATCAAATAAATCTAGTTTGGGTGAGGTGTGAGATCTGCTAACCTCAGGGTTCAAGTTGCTGACCAGCATGACGCAGTGGCTGCCTGGGAGGGCGGGGAAGCCCAGTCGGCTCGCAGCCGCGGCGGCCGCAGCTGCTCCGGGATTAGCCAGTGATGCCAAAGCTCCAGGAAACCCATGAAGGGTCAACCCTGATAGATGCAATCGTTTACATGAAAGAATTTAATACATATATGATTAACAAATGTATCATTCATAGATGCATGCAGATGCATTCATACCTGTGGCCTGCTGGATGGCAAATGCTTGTGGGAAGGTGTGAGCTCCAGCATACGGTGAAGCGGAGATGATACCAGGTGTAGCTGCAAAGAACAGGACATGGAAAATTAATTCTTACTACTTAACTTCCAAAAACAATTAATATAACTGCATTGAGGAAGGATTTGTTGCTGTAGCAAATGCAGAAGCCATTGCGTGATGTTCAAGAGAAGGCTGGCTGTCTCCTGTGGGCAGGTCTGGCCGTGTGTAGTCACGGCTCTTGTCGTTGTTGTATTTCACATTCAAGCTGGTCAGTTTAGAAAAGCTAATTCGCAGGGTACAGCAACCGTTGTAGATGTTTTGTCCATCTAGGGCCTGATGGGAAAATAAAAGTCCAAATCAAATGAGCTGCTAGTAAAATGTAGACCGTTTATCAGTCTCCAAAAGCGAGCATAGTAGGTGTTATTACTGATACTGACTGATAGATGGCGCCACTCACCAGCTTTGCGTGTTGCGCAGTCAGACCGTCAGCAAACTGGAGGAGAGCTTGAAATTGGTTGTTTTTTGTGAAAGTGATCACCTTTAACACTGTGCCAAACTTGGAGAAGATCTGTCGAGAAAACATTTAGCATGTTTCAATATCTACCAATATGTTCATCATCTTTAAGTAAGAAAACTGAAGGATGTTAATACCTGCTGAAGGACATCCAGGGTCACAGGGTAGAAGAGGTTTTCAACTATAACCCTAAGCACAGGGCTGGGGCCAGTCATACCAGAAGGGTCAACAGTAGCTAAAGACATGCCACCGGTCTGAACGGCATTCACTGCCTGCAGTGCAGCCTGTGCCCTCTATAAACACATAAAATCAAGTGTTTAAAATGATTTAAAAAGTTAACACCCCGCTTGTTTATAGAGATTACATTCCTATATATACACACACATATTCATAGACGGTCTCTTAGCAGACAAAAATCAAACTCGGATTGTGCTGTATGAAGGCCATTTGCTACATGTTGTGTGTGTTTACTCAAACAGAAACACGCAAGGCGACTTAAGCAATCCTCCAAACTTGTGCTGATGGGCTACAGCTGTGGAATTTGCTGTTTAAGGCCTTTAGAGGCATATAAACTGTTTAGAGAGTTTATAGAGGAAAACAAATGCACACTTATATCTACCATCAAATGCACATCTGCTCCGAATTACTCATCATTAAGGTCTGTCTCTATATTTACATAAACATTTATAAATGAATAAAGCATGTAGTTGAAGACTTAAACAAAGTGCTGGGAGTTTAAGTCTGCAGGGAGGGTGAATGGAAACAGAGGGTCTTTAAGCACATACCACTTGATTTGGTGAGTTGTCTGTTTTGAGTTCTTTGTGGTTGGAGTATTGCATGAAGATGGGATGATTTCTGATGACTGGTGTTACAGATGAATAGTACGTGACCATCGTCTGTGCCGCCTCTTCTGAATTCATCTCCAAAAAAGCCTTAGTGGGAAAAAAGCATGTTCGTACGCATATATTTTTCAAGGTAGGCAGCTAAGCGTTAAAGGGACATTCCACCCCCCTTGAAAATATGCTCATTCTCCAGCTCCCCTAGAGTTAAACACTTGATTCTTACCATTTTGGAATCCATTCAGCTGATCTCCGGGTCTGGCACTAGCACTTTTAGCATAGTTTAGCACAATCCATTGAATCTGATTAGACCATTAGCATCACGCTCAAAAACAACCAAAAAGAGTTTCAATATTTTTGCCTAGAAAATCGCAACTTTTAATTTTCTGTTGGTCTTAGTACAGCTAGAGAAGAGTCAAGTTTTAAATAGGAAAAATATTGAAACTCTTTGGTTACATTTGAGCACGATGCCAATGGTCCAATCAGATTCAACGGACTATGCTAAGCTATGCTAAAAGTGCTAGAGCCAGACCCGAGATCGGCTGAATGGATTCCAAAACTGTAAAAATCACATGTTTAACTCTATGGGAGCTGGAAAATGAGCATATTTTCAAAAAAAGTTGAGGGTCCCTTTAATAGTGACACGAATGGTACCTGGTTCTTTCCCTTCAACATAAGGAGATTGGTGACTTTGCCGAATGGAAGGCCGAGAGAGATGACCTCAGCTTCGTTGATGTCATTGGGGAGCTTGCGCACATGTATAACTCTAGAAGGTGCACTGGGACTTCTGATGTCCCCTTTGAACTTCTTGCTGTCGTTGCCGTTGGCTGTAAAGAGGACAGAGTGTCAGGTTCGCTCGGACAAAACTTGAGAAGGTAACAATGAGAGGAAGCCTACCTGCTGAGCTCATGATATAGGGCCCGCTGGAAACACAGGAGAACAGCTCGTCAGATCCTCTCTGGAAAAAAGGAAAGTTCGAGATCAAAGTGTGTTCAAAAATATTTGATTATTTTGTATAGCTGTTACAAAGTTAGAGAAATCAAGTAGATCAAAACATTCAAACTTAAAGGGACACTCTACTTAAATAGGCTAATTTTTCAGCTACCCTAAAGTTAAACATTTGATTTTTCACCATTTTAAAATCTATTCAGCCGATCTCCAGGTCTGGCAGTTCCAGTTTTAGCATAGCTTAGCATAATCCATTGAATCTGATTAGACCATTAGCATCACGCTAACACCAAAGAGTTTCGATATTTTTCCTATTTAAAACATACGTAGTTACATCATGTACTAAGACCGACGTAGAATTAAAAGTTGTGATTTTCTAGGCAGATATGGCTAGGTAGGAACTATACTCTCATTCTGGCGTAAAAATCAATGACTTTGCTGCTGTAACATGGCTGCAGCAGGCGCAATGATATTACACAGCACCCAAAAATAGTCCCCTGCCATTGAAAGTTACCAAGGGGACTATTTTTTTTTATTTTCATTTCTGCCTTAATACACTATGTAACTACAGAAGAGTGGAAAATGAGCCTATTTTCAAAAAAGTGGACTGTCCTTTTAAATTGGGTACCACCCATGAATGCCCACAAGTAGTGAAAAGAAAATATAACATGAAACTGAACACAGAAATAGGACAATATGACGACATCCAGCATTCCTGTAAAACAGCATAGCCTTAAGGGTAGGCGAGGTTGGAGATCAGCCAGTAGACAACATCCCCCAAAAAGCAATAGATCTCAGCAGACTACGGGGAGGGGGGCGGCTTTATGTTTCTGGGTTGCTGATCAAGAGGAATCTAAAAGGTTTCTACAGAGGTTCAGCCAAAATTTAAAAATACACTTTAAAAAACAGATACTAAATATGTTGTCCCAAACTAGACACATATCAACATCTGTTGTCACATATTTATTTGAACACAAAATGACACGTAGCCTAATGTGTTAAATAGCATAATTTTTTTTAAATTATTAATAAATCCTTTTTTATATATTGTAAATTTCACTTCTGCACATAATGAGACTTTGCCCGATTCAGCTCAGACAACTGAAGACAAATGTTTGTTTGTTGTCTGATTTCAGACAACACTGTAACAGAAGATCAAACTACATTGCGATTGTCCAACGCTCTACATCCACAGCAAGGATAAAATCAGAGCATTCAGCAAAAAAAGTCCTGGAGCCCACATAACCACACGCGGTCCTGCCCACCACATATTAACATTCCACAGCCAAAACAACTCAATGAGAACCACATGTAAACCAGAGGGGGGTGACTATACAACAGGCATCTGGTACGACATCTTAACGTACCAAGTCGAGCTTTTCTCTGAATAAACAACCATTTTGAGAAATACTCCAAAATAAGCTAAAATTGAAACTTTATGACCTCTACAGAAAACGTTACTAGCTGCTCTTCTCTACTGCATGCTTACACTAAACTGCATCATTTACTATTTCGTGTTAATACAACTCAAGCTTTATTAAAAGCCACAAATTAAAACAGTGGTTTTAAATGCTGATCAGCATTCAAAATAAAAATGTTGTGCATGATTTCGAACACAATACACGTCGTCATGTGTCTTTACGGGATCCTTATGAGATGTGTGTAGACTCATGCACAGATTTCTAAAAATAATTGGTAGTGTGAATGAACTAAATCAAATGAGCCCCGGAAAACTTTGTGTATTTTCAGTAATCTGTGTGTGAAAGGGCTTTACAGTGCATTTGAGGTCCATTTTATTATTGTGTGTGTTTACAAGGGATCAAACCCATGACCTTTGCACTGCTAATGCAATGCTCTACCAACGAAGCTACATTTTTTGTAAAAACAAACAAAAACAAAAAGCATGTAATACTTTTTAAACCACTATATTCTTTGGTTAAAATTAGGGGTGCACCGAAATTTGCATTATTTGCGAAAACGGCATTATCGGTTTCGGGCCGAAATAAAAAATCCAGCCGAAAATGTCAACCGAAAATGAATGTCAACCGCGCCCCCTCCAATCCGTGCGCTAGCGCTTGGGTTTCACTCACGGTGATCAGTCGTCACACACCCCTCCCCTTCGTGCTCAAGCAGGTTTCACTCACGGTCGAGCCGTTTGCACGTGTCTGCAAAGATTAAGCATGTCTTGATGTGTAAACTTTAGAGAGAGTCGCGCTAATGTGTCTCATACTGTAATCCATTAACGTACATTTGGCAAATAAAGCAACGAAACACAACGTAACGTTTTTATGTGGAGCGACTGTTGCGCTGTTTGAGATTCACCCTCCTTCTCTTTTTGTGCGCGCGCGTTTAAGTGCCCTCTGTAGTGCACATACTAGAGAGACGCGTTTAAAAAAAAAACAAGCAAACATAAAATCTCTCTGTTATTGACAGGGCACATATAAACAAAATTATCTTGTTCTTTTTTATAAATGTTTGCAATTTCTTTGTTTATTAGATTTTTCCCACCCGCTTTTTGCTGATCGGAAAAATAATCTGATCTGTGCCTCAAAAACTGTAACGTGATCCGAACTGTGAGTTTTTTGATCCGTCACACACCCCTAGTTAGTACACAGTGATAGCCATAAATGCATTTGTACTAATAATTGGCATAATAATTTCTTTCAGTGTTTCGGTTTTTCGGCCTTGGTTTGCTTTTTTCGGTTTCGGCCAAGAATTTTCATTTCGGTGCATCACTAGTTAAAATGGTGGGTAAATTGCAAACTTTTGCCACCAAATAGTCCATTGCAATAAATGATTTTGTAGGGATGCACCGAATGTTCGGCAAAATAAAGTTATTTGGCCGAAAATAGCAAAAAAGCATTTTCAGTGTTCGGCTGAACAAGTGAAAAAAAAACAATAGATTTTACAGAGCAGTGAGGGTTTTATTGATGCAATGAAATAGCAACCACCATTGAGTGAGAGGCACACACGTTTTATCTAACCGATCACAGAAAACGCAAGTGACAATGTGTAAAAAGGCACTATTTAAAAAAATATATATTGTTAAATTAACTGTCAAACAAACATAGTAAAAAGCATAGTCTTGATAGTCACTTATGCAATGGTAAAAAAAATTGGCAAAATAACTGGTAAAACAGAAAAAACAAGTTTGGTTTTTGGTATTCGGCCTACGGCTAATTGTGTCTCATTATATTCGGCTTCGGACAAATATTTTCCTTTCGGTGCATCCCCCCTTTTTTTGTGCTTATATTTAACTGTGTTCCTATAGCTCAATTGGTAGAGCATTGCATTGTGGGTTTGATATCCAGAGAACACACAAATGAAAAAACAGATAGTCGCTTTGAATAAAAGAGTGTGCCAAAACATAAATGTAAATGTGACCGAGAGACACATGTAAATTATTTTCAGAAGAAACCAGCAGAGGATAACTTCAAACCCGAATCCTTTTATTCAAGCCTGCAGATGATGTTACACAACACCACAACTGTGCATTTAAGCGAGTTAATCAAGCATAATGAATACAAACATGCAAAGTGTTAAAATGTGTCGGGTGTGGCATGATGGGATACTGGGTTTAACAGATTAGAAAGGTGTGAAAAGCAGGGAGGATGGGCTAAGACCGAAGCAATTCACATCTTTAAAAAAAAAAAAAAAAAAACGGGGGCCGTTGCCACGGTAGCTTTGATTGTAATGCGTTCACCATGGAGATCTTGTGTCTGCGCTGCAGGTAACTGAAACCCAACCCAGAACTGAATACACAGAACCCATTATCTCTATACGCCCAGGTGTGCCACATACCCACAGTTACTATTCAGAGCTGTTTACCACACTAACCATACAGGTTATAAGCAGGTCTAAACCTCAGTTTTACATTACTGCATGCCATAATAGAAACCACCAACTGCATGTACACACAATTTGGGGATTTGTTTGACACTACCACTAAAAACCAGTCACAATGTGTTAATGGTTAAGTTAAAACATGCTGGGAATGTTGTATATTCCTTTAATCAGCACGTGTGGCAAACAATCTTTCGACAAGCAAAGATACCAGGATAGAGAGAAAGAGCGACTGATAACATCAAGCAACCCCATGTGACCTCTTAGCACCTCCCCCAGGCATCTTCTCTCTGATCAGCCCTGCTGAACAAACACAAGAGCTACATGTGTGTGCCGAGTGATCAGGCAAACATATTTGCATTTGATGAATGGCCTTCATTCATCTCATCATATCAACAGCCTGAACCAATCTCTCAGGAATGTCTCTGAAACAGGTCCACTCAGAAATCCAACCAGAAGAATAGAGAGCTCATCACCTGTATGTACAACAAATGTGACCATTGAAACCCCCAAATAAGCCAATTATCATTATAAAGATGACATGAAAGCAAATTTAGTCCATTAACTGTCCTCATAAATGGCTCAAGTTGCGCACAATATTCTAAAACAAAATAAAAGTTTAGTATTTAATTTTGGGGTATATTATGTCATGATCCAATCAGCAGGTTCCAATGGAACCAATATATAATCATAAGTCATGAAGAAATTACTTTTATTTGCTTTTCTTATAATGTCTTATAAAACAAAATGGACCGTTACCAGTTTAAACGTAAAACATTCACACTACTAAAACTTTGCCTGTGCTCTGTATGAGAAATAAAAAAACCTTTTAAAGTCCAGACTATTATATGCTATTATTAGAAGCAAACTCTGAAAAAGTCCCCCTTAAATGCAGGCTTCATGCTCCATACGTTTCTGCATGACCTAAAATGTGTAAGTTTGTAACTTAAATGAGGCCCATGAATGAGCCTTTTGTTCCTCGTGCTCCTCCTCACAACCCACATACCACAGGAAATAATCTTTAATAACAAAGAGGACTGTTCATGTTGTGGCATTGCAAAGGCTAAGCCCAGCGGTATGTTACGTATTTCTCAACCTTGAATTTCACAACGGCCGTCCACATATACAATCAACGGAAATTCTGCAAACCAGAATCCTGTTTGCATGAGTTAACCGAATCAGTATTGAGTTAAAAGTCAACTTTGCGGTAAATAAAAATAAACTGCACGATGGTGTAATGACACATCTGTTCTTGATTTGCCCTAAAACGATTCACTTCTTTGTTGTCAGGATGAATCATATCTAAAGGGGGTGATAGCACAAGGTGTGGACATACATAGCAAACGCCGCGTGATTTTTTTTCCAACACAGAGAGCCGTTACATACACAAGAAAATGAAGATTAGAGAATGGATTTTATTTACTGAAACGGGTCAGGCTGTAAAAGTGTAGCCTATGTATGTAGTCAGTTGCATATGCTGGTTGAAGTTTACAATAGGATTCTTACCTTTGTACCAACTGCAATATCGTGAACAACGCTGTTAAAAGCAGAAAAAAAAGAAAATCAGAGCATGAAACAAGAAATAAAAACAGAATCAAATTGAAATTAGAAAAGGAGAACAGAGAATTAAATAAGCTAAGCGTGTACTAGCACAACCTATCCCTCATTTAAAGGTGCAGGGTGTAATTTTTAGAAAGATCTTTTGACAGAAATGCAAAATAATATACAAAACTAAATTATCAGGGGTGTATAAAGACCTTTCATAATGAACCGTTATGTGTGTATTACCTTAGAACGAGCCCTTTTATCTACATACAAAGAGGGTGCCCTTACATGGAAGTCGCCATTTTGTGCCGCCATTTTTCTACAGAGGCCCTTAACGGACAATTCTTTTTACTAAGTTGTCTCCGACAATGACATGTTTGTCCGGAGGCAGCTAACGTAGCTTCTCTATGTGTTTCAAAAGCAAGGGGTGAGCAGTGGAATAAGCCGTTGGTTGCAATTCGCAACCTCACCACTAGATGCCGCTAAAATTTACAAACTGCACCTTTAAACCAAGTTTGTTATAAGTTTAGGATGAATGAAAGACAAGAAAACCTTAAAAATTTAATATAATACGTAACTTTACATCACAATCAATAAAATATAACCACTTTCAGACTGCAAGTAGATATGGTAACATGACGTAAATAATATTTAGGCGGAGCCTAACATTTCATCTGGCCTAAGTTAGTCAGATGTTTATATCCATTAAAGGAATAATCATCATAAAGAAGATTAAAACAATCTAGTTTTTATTTCCCACAGATCTCTCTAAGAGCAAGAAATATGAGTGGTATTTTGGGTCAGTCAATGGTTGAACATTAACCCCCACATCCTGTTTCACATGAACTCACAGTAAACCCAATGCCAGAATCAGTTCTCCGTCTCAGATCTTTAACAAGCCCTAATATCAACACAGCACAGCGGGCAAACAATGAATAGCGAAAGAAGCTGATCCAAGTTCTGATACATATTCCCAAGAGGAAATAACAGCATGTAAATAGGTGTGTGAGCTCAAACAAGGGGATCCTGTGGCCTGTGGTCACTGTTTTCCTAAAACCAGAGGTGTGGTTGAACTCTTCAGTTTCTGTATATCATGTTACATAGCCCGTGTCCAATGCGTCTTTCTGGTTTATCCAGGTCTATCAGTTAGATTGACTGGACCATCTTTACAACCATTTACAATGCTACAACTGTTACCATAGTAACAATCTGCCATAAAACTGGTAACTACGTTACTCTGGCGGAAACCATGGTTACCATGGGAATTTTCTGTAGGAGAAATAACGTGTTTCGAGACGAATTATGGACCAAACAGCTAATACAAATGAAAAGAGCGGATCAGAAAGAAAAGCTTAAAGATTTAAGAAAAGACAAAGTCACCCATTGTAAAACTTTTTATCACCTGTGAGCTGTAAAATATCAGGTAAACTTACTCTAATTCTGCGTAACTTGATCCCATAGGATACAATTCAGTCTCTAGGCGGCTGCACAGGGAAAAAAATGTCAATGCCATCACACAAACCTAACTATTAATTCTAAGTATGAACCTTACTAAATCTCCTGATTATATAGTTAACGTTAGTTTATACTTTATTTGTTTTTGCGTATGTATAAGTTTTAAAGTAGCCTATCCTGCTCACTACTTTCTGTTCATTACTATTCAGATATTACTGCACACGCGACGCAAGACATTTTGAGGGAAATCTTGCTAAGTTGGAGTGGAAAGTTGAATTTGTCTAATTTAGTTAGTCTAAAACACGGGCAACGTACAAACAGAAATAAAAAAAAACATGTAATTAAATGTTATTATGAAAACTGCGAGCATCGGACAAAAACATGACGTACGGATAAACTGCGGGTTTGTTTCTTCGCAACCGATGATGAAAAAGCTCGCGCTGACCAATCAAACAAAAAAGAAAGCTAGTTTAATAAACCTAAAGTTAATTTGTGCGCTCATAAAAGGTGCTTATCCCCAAAACAGTCCGATTTGTTATCCATTCCTATTATAGTAGCATCACTTACCCGTCCATTGCACACCGAGGAACAGCAGCTCTGATCTGCAACTTTGTTGCTTGGCTGAGTTTTCTTAACGCGCTACAAAATGGCGGGGTGCGTTGAGTGGCGCCTCAGCGAGGAGCTCGGTGATTGGTCAACTTCTATAAACAATGGAAGACTGAGACACGAGATTGATTCTTATTGGATAAGACGAGTTGAAAGCGAAGGGCGGTTACAGTTAAGGGAGTGTAGTGTGTGTCGCGCATCCGAGGATTGTTCAGCGTGTTTGAAAGAAAAGAAGTAACTTACATTGAAAAAACGAGCATTTGTGAAACATGTTTTTTTTTGTGCAATTAGTAAAAGCTCGCGTATTTTTCCATTCAATGTATAATTGTATAAATTAACACGTTTTTAGGTCCCACTATAATGTTGAATAAAGTTGATTATTCTTGCACATTTTGATACAGCAGTAATGGTTGGTTGACTGTGGAGTGGACACAACACAACAGCAGACTGAAAGCTAATATGGCTAGTCACACCAACTTATAAATATTTAAAGTATTGCAAGCTTAGCAGACATCCATTATGTCTGATTAGTGACTTACTGCCTATAGTTTGGTGCAATAGATTTAGGCCAGCATAAATAAGGGGTTGCATCACAGATCACCGGATTAAGTAGGTTGGATGAGGATGAAAATGACATTTAAGAGCACTTTCAGACAAAAGCACCTTTTCTTTAGCCAGTACAGACACATTGCTTAATCCCCGCTGGCATCAAAGGCTCTCCTTGATGTTTGAGAAGGAATCTCATGTGGCCACCTGGTTGAGGAGAGTCTTTACTGTCACTCTGTTCACAGACCGTCGAATACAGCTTACTTCTGGTTTGCTGTAACGGCCTTTATCTTAAGGGGCATTCTTTCATTTAATGCCTATGTGTAATTTAAGGATTAATTCGTCTTCTGGCTGTGTTTTATCAATCAAATTATTTGAAATAGGCTACACCATATATCTAGAATAACACTTAAAATGTGTTGTCCAGAAGGACTACATAGGAGCAGGAGAACTTAGGACTCAGGTATCATCATCAATAATTACCTGTTTTTCACACTCAGTAAATGACTTTTCTTGTGCCATGGGAGACACACCTGCTTGGCTAAATAATAGATGGGGGCTGCAACAGAAACTGAGACTCATTGTCTCCAAGGTAGCCATCTGAATGCATCACCTGATCTGACCAGGTAAATAATAGGCCAGAGCAGAAACCAAACTATCCATTAGGCTTAAACTGAGGAGATTACAGCTGTCAGAAAAAATGCCTTTTAACAATAATTAGTAGACTAATATAGAAAGTAACATACATATGTTTTTTTTTTATTTAAACCTAAATACAAAACATTCTAGGTTTGTGTGTGTGACTCATCTTTTTTTTATTACAGGACTCCTTTGCAAAGACCTTGTTTTAGATTAGGTGACACCATGTGGACGCTTTTGGACATTACAGACCTACTATTATTGTACTATAATCATGCATGCAGATCAGCAAATAATGTAAAATCCCAAACCATCAACTGCCATATTAGCCAAGTAATAGATTAACCAGTCACCAGAAAAAAAATATTATTTATTTTAATAATAATTTATAGTAAAAAATGGTCACCATATGCTCTCTGACAATAAAACATGTTACAGTCTTGTTTTCACAACACATATTTTATTTATTTTGTTCTTTCGTCATATGGCAATAAAAAATTAAATATATGCTAAATACATTTTGTAAAAAGTAACCCTTAATTAAATATATTTTTGAATTTGAAAATATATTTAGTTTTAACCTAGATATATTAACATATATTTCAAAATGTATTTCAGGGGCTACAAATACATTTCTAACTTAACAACCCATACAGCAAAGAATATATATTTTCCTGGCCAAAATATAAACGTTTGTATAAAATGGATAAGTATGTATAAAATATAAAATTATAAGTATAAGCAGTTTAAAATATATTTAATTTTAATATTTTCAAACCTGTTATGTTTACAGGTTTTTGTAACATACAAAGTTTTTCTCCCAATGTTACGTAAATATAAATGCTTTAATATATTTCAACATATAAAAAAAATATATTGGTGAATAATACATTTTTGTAAACATATTTCAAAATATATTTCAGTGCATATATTTTTTGCCCATTTATTGAATATTTTGAAATATGGGGTGGTACTACCAAAGCTACATGTTTGTACATCAAACATAGAAATCTGTATGGTACATATAAGGACCTTTAAACAATTACACTCCCAGTGACAGATTTTGTACATTTCTGCCAGATAGTGTACAATGCAAAAATGCTAAGATGTTTTGAAGAAAATATAAAATAATCCACTGAAGAACAGACATATCCAGCTCTGGCAAAAATTAAACTTAAGTGATTTCTAAACTATTAAAGTTAAGGAGCTTAACATAAAGACCAGTTCCTTAACAGCTGTTCTACTACCATACATACGTAACATTTATGCATTTGGCAGATGCTTTTATCAAAAGTTAAAGTGGCATAGTGGCCAATGTATCACTGAAAAAAATGAGGACTGAAAAAACTAGAAGGACCAATAGTCTTGATGATCCACCGGGAAAAAGAAAATCCTCTGCAATACCTTTAATCAAGCCATTATTACCCCAAATTGTCACTTTCCAAGTACACTGAAAAAAATTATATTCATTGAATTTAATCAATTTTTTTAAGGTAAGTGGTTGCAATCAATTTATTTAAGCTACATTTAAACAAAAAAGATTAGTAAAGCAAAGTAAAATATAAAACTTTTGTTTAAATGTAGCGTAAATAAATTGATTGCAACCACTTAACTTAAAAAAATTGATTAAATTCAATGAATCATTTTTTTCAGTGTACTTGGAAAGTGACAATTTGGGGGAATAATGCCTTGATTAAAGGTATTGCAGAGGATTTTCTTTTTCCGGGTGGATCATCAAGACTATTGGTCCTTCTAGTTGTCAATCAGGAGTGTTGCGCAACTGCATTTTTTTAAAAAGTGAAGAAGGCGGTTCTTTTCTAAAATTAAAAAAAATCCTCCGCTACACCTTTAAGGGCCTCAGGCGCAACTTGCTGGTTGTGAGAATTAAACCAGCACCTTCAGGTTGCAAGCCTGACTCTCTAACCACTAAGCCATGACTTGTTAAATCTTTTATAGCAGTTTGTGTGTTCACTGTGAATCGAACCCAGAACCTTAACCAATAGTAACACATCCACAACAATCTCCAATTTTTTGGCATTACTGTACATTGAGTTTTTGCAGTTAAATCTTATTTCATGCACTAGATAGTAAAAGTCAGTGGAACATTTAGGAAATCATAGATAATGTCAATATACAGTAGATGTCCTCATAACAATGTTCATTCTCTTAAATGGCTTCATGTCTTGGGTTCCTGCCATATAAATAACTGTAAAAAAGCAGAGGAAAGCAGCTGTAACTGTGTAATGTCTCAGCAGTTCCATACATTTGCACTGTATATAGTATGTACATTTAATATCATTAGTCCAATGGATGTATTGAAAGGCATTTTGCTACTGCAATACTCACAGGATTGGGGCGGCACTCATGTAACTAATGCCACCGGAGAGAAGGAAGCACAATCCAGCAAACCAGCCGAGAGTCAGCGGGTAGATGGAGGTGAAAAAGACATTAGACAGAAGTTCAGTCACAGCCAGAACCAGCTGGAGCAGCCCGAAGACTCGGCCTGTAACACAGACTCTTGTTTAGTAAGGAAAACATCAAAAGACCAACACTTTTCCCTACACACTTAAAATAAAGGTGCTAAAAGGGTTCTTTGGATAATTTGGTCAACCAGCTTCACCAACTAAAGTCAGCTTTGTGAATGTAAACTATAAGTACATATAGTGCATGTGAAATATGTTTTTCTGCTTTTATTTAGTTCGTTTTTCGGTGTAAATGTGATATTACCGTATTGCTGGGGATGCAGATTCTTGGACAGCATTGCTCGCAGTGTTGGCATGGGAACACAGGCTAACATCATGATTCCTCTGGCTGTTTGAAACAACACATCTAAATGCCCAAACATGCCAGAAACACTAAAAACTTCAAAATGTGTTAGAAAGTTTTAAAGTCAGGTTTTCTTGAAACATTAAAGATGCTATAGCATTTTCAGTCATTTTACTGACTCACTGAATTAGACCCCCTTGCCTTTCATTCAACCACACGCCCTGCCTTTCAATAACATCAGCAATCCCAAAGTGATTGACAAACAGTGAAAATTTGGCTACACTCAAATAATAATAATAATAATAAACTTTATTTTATAAAGCGCCTTTCTCAAAGGCAACTTCTCAAAGCTAAAAAAGCCTTTTTTCTAAAAAAAAAAAAAAGCTGGGTTGTTGCATTGTTGGGTAAAATATGGACAAACCCAAATGTTGAGTATAAAGGTGCAATGTGGGACTTTTGCTCACCCCTCCTTTTCGAAACACATATTGGGCCCTATTTTAACGATCTAAGCGCATTGTCTAAAGCGCACAGCGCAACGTCTAAATGGGCGTGTCCGAATCCACTTTTGCTAATTTAACGACGGGAAAAATGGTTTGTGCGCCGAGCGCATGGTCGAAAAGGGTAGGTCCTATTGTAATGGGAGTATTTTGGGCGTAACGTGCAGTAAACCAATGAGAGTCTCAGCTCTCATCCCCTTTAAAAGCAAGTTGCGCTGGCGCTATGTCTAATCCCTATTTAGATGACGAACTTAACTGAAAAACTAAGCGGAGGAAGAAGATCCCCAGTTTAAGATTAATGTTAAATAATTGTGTTGTTTTTCACTTGTATTGAAATTGTTCTTTTTTTATTAAAACCTTTAAAGCCCGTTTTCTTTTAGTCATGGAAGTAAAAAGCAGGCTTGTAATTGCTTTAAATGTATGGCTATCCAATATCATCAAAAAATAATTTAGAAGTATATAAGAAAAGGTTTTTACTCTAAAAATACTTTATTTGTAACAAACAGGAGATAAAGAATTTACAAACGGCTCTCCGCACGTTTCAGCACTTTGGACAGCGTTTTTTTTAGCAAAGAGTTTTTTAAGCATTACTTAAAATTGTTTCTCATCTCACCATATCCGCAGGTACAGAGTCATCATATACAATAAATCCGTGAGGTAGCATTAAAAAAAAACATTTAAAAACACGCATTTGTTCAAAGCAAAGCATTTATTTACTTACCAGGCTGCAGGTGAAGCCGCTCTTTGCGCCTTCTAACGTCTCATAATTAGTCCTCATTTATGTCCAAGAGACTCAATAATAATCTTTTACATTCAATCCTTTAATCTTTCATATTTAAAAGCATTTTTGTGCTGCTGCGCATTCATGTACTTTGTGATAAGCAAACCCGCGTTGTCCTCCCTTTTATAGGCGCATGCGCTCTTTAAATAACCTAAAACATTTTGCGCCATTGACTTTAGACCAGGTTTTTGTTGGTCAATGGCGTAGTCTATTTTAGTTGCCTCAAAATAGCAACGCGCCAACAATGCGCCTGAACACGCCTCGTTTCAGACCAGAACGCCCATGGGCGCAAAAGGGGGCGCAAATGCATTTGCTATTTAAACAACGCAGCGCTAAACGTGAAAATTAGGGTGGAAACTAGCGAAAGACACTTGCGTCGCGCATTGCGCTGCATTGCGCCGGGTCTAAGATAGAGCCCATATTGAAGCTACGATAGCTGCCACAGGACAAACATGTCATCATCTGAGACAATATAGTAACAAAACGCACTTTGTAGAATAGTTTGTCCATTTAGGGCTACTGTAGAAACATGATGGCGACTTCCATGTAAAGGGACCCGCGTTGTTTGTAGATAAAAACGGCTCATTCTAAGCTAATATAAACAATACAGTTGATTGTGTAAGGTCTTTATACACCACTGAAAATATAGTTATGTATATTATATTGCATTTCTGTCAAGATGTCCTTCTAAAAGTTACACAGTGCACCTTTAAAACGCCTTATGATGGGTTGTTTCAACCAATAGTTGGTTCAGATGTGAATTTTTTTTTATTTAAACCAACTGTTGGGTTTGTCCATACCCAACCATGGGTTGAAACAAGAGTGCAGGTTTTTTGACCATCTCCCTGGCTTTTGTATGCTGTTTAGAGAGTGCTGTCACAGAGACAAGTGTGATTTATCAGTACACCGTTTCAGTGACACCTGGTGGTTGGGACATTTAATGCATGACATTTAAAAATATCTTATACATATGTGTAAATATATATTTTTCATATTCCTAATTCTTAAAAGTAAATACATTATTTTGATATATTTTATACCTTCAAATGGACTTACCCAGGAAGTAGACCCAACTATCAGTGGCAAATGCCATGATAGCCATCCCAGTACAATTGGACACAATACCCAAAAGAGTGAGCGCTGTGTCCCCTAACACATTATACAGAACCAGGACCCCTAGGAAGCTGCTGAGGTACATGGCACTGGTGGCAGCACGACCATACCCTGCCCACACCGAATCCCAGCTGAGAGGAGGCTTCAGCACATACAGCTGGAGTACATTCTCCGCTCCGATCATGCCTACCATAAAGACCATCATGGCCACCATCAGCATACCTACAGAGATTTTGTCCATCCGGTTCACGCTCTCAGACTGAGACAACAACGGCTCACTCTCGGACTCAGAAGATCTCACATCAGAGAGGAGAAACACGGAGTAAAGCACTGCCACCACACTGAGCAGAATCGCTATAGAGAGGAGAACCGAAGGTCCTATCTGATACAGATACCCAGACATGAGACCTCCCACAACCCCTGCAACTCCAAAACAAAAGTCCACGATGTTCAGTTTAAGAGTGCGTTTGCCCTGCTCCGAACTCAAGGCCGCCAGCGCAGCCACCCCGGCCCAGAACATCGGCCCACCTCCACTCAGACCGTGCAGCAATGAACCCAAATACAGAAACTCCAGAGGAACCTCGCTGTACATGAAGATGAGAAGCATAAACATGCCCAAAACAGATCCGATCTGAGAGGCGACCAGGAAGAATTTAGGCCCGTGACGGTCAGCGATACGGCTCAGGGGTATGATGGACAGCATGGCAGCCACAGAGGACACTAGGCTTTGAATAAGAAGGAAGCGAGAGGATAACGTCTGTGCACGATCGCTGTCTCCATCTGTTGTCTTCAGCGAGTGGTTGTATATGGTCTGTGTAAAGGCCAGCTCGAAAAAAGATGTCCCCAGTTTATTGATGACCACCACTGGCTCCACGAAAGTCAGGATGGTCCCCATTTGATTTGAAGACATGGAGCTTATGTCTTGAGGATGAGATTGTTTAACCTTTAAAACACATATACTTATGTTATTATGTACAGTATAACTTTTGTTGGTTTGAATATTTTTGCTTTTTCATTATTAGTCTTATGCTGCGTTCAGACCAGTCGCAGTAGAGGCGTCAAGCGCGAGTGATTTAAATGTTAAGCCAATGTAAAGACGCGTTGACGCGCGTCTGGAGGTCTTGCGGCCCGAATAAGGCGTTTGAGGCGCGCACTAGACGCGATTCCGCCTCAAATTTTAACTTTGGGGGAAAAACTTGCCTCGTTAACCAATCAGGAGCTTGCTCTAGTAGTGAAGTGATTACAGGAAGCGAGCGGAGTCGCAGAAGCCCCTCCCATGACGTGAATTTCCACGTGAATGTCTCCAATGACTAGAATTTCATGCGCTGCTTTTGACGCCTCCAACGGTTAGTCTTACAATCTAATGATGAGATGAGGAGCATTAAAGTTTGATTTCTAAATGACTTGGCATTGGGTCAAAAAAGGAATTTCACCCATGCTGGGTTGTTTCAACCCAAAATGCTGGGTTATTTTAACCCATTGTTTGGTCAAATATAATTATTTTTACCAAATTTATACATTTTAAGACCTAAAACTGGGTTGAAAAAATCCCAGCACTTTTTTAAAGTGTAACACCTAAATAAATGTAAGCTTTATCAACTTAAATATTTGACTTAAAGTAAGAAAATTTAAGTAAGAAAATCAATCATTTTTTTAGGGGTTACCAATTGACATCATTTTTTTTAAGTTAATCCAACTTTCACTTTTTACAGTGTAATATAAATAGAAAAATAATGATATACTTACCTACAGGATCTTATCTACAGAAATATTTTAAATAACAGTAAATGTGTTGAAAGTCCCGCTTGGCACTGAGCTAAATATGAAACCTGATAGAAGCTGTGGATTAAAGGTGAAAGTGAATTTAATGGAAAATTGTTGATGCTTGTAAATGCTTCAACAAGTAGTTTACCATGAGACTGGTGATGAGAATGAGACCAACTCATTTTAACCATTTAAATTCACAATTCACAGGCATTTAAGTGCATGTACTGATATTGATATTTATGACACTAATAAAGAATTGTTAACACAGTATTAGAGTTATTTATACTGAAATGATTACTTTATTTTTACAAATGTTTGTTTATCTAAAATGTGACTTTTTTACTTTATGTATTTCTTTGTCTGTGTGAAAAGTGCGAAAACTCAGCAAAGAGTCAAACCTGGAGAAAAGCCTCAACCAATGAGCAGAGGCAGTCATATTAGGGGGGCCCCCAACCAACCAAATAAATAAATAAAACCTTATCATCATGAACACTTCAAAAGCATGGTAAATTGTATTAATATTCTTAAGAAATACGTTGAAACTTTGAAGTAGTAGTTAAAATGTCCAGTTCATGTTTATCTGTCACTACACACATATACACCCCTTTCTTTCAAATTAAAATGGACCGTCCGTAACGGTGTGCGCTGTGTGAAGGATAAACAGTAGGAGTGACAGTAGGATTGGGAAAGTACACGAACAGAGACAAATCAAGACAAATATAACCGCGAAAATTAAACAATCTTATCCAAACGGCTCAAATAAAAAAGCGTTGATGGGGCTTTGGTGAGTCAACCGCCTAGTTCTGCTAATAATTGCCCTATAGCCCTACACTGATAAAAAGGATTTTGTGGTGAAGTAAATAACGTTACTAAAGAAAAACTAATTGAACCCTTATGTTATGTTGGGGATGTTTTCGTCCACTATGGGGTGCTGTTGAGTCTTAATTTGGCCACAATTTTCTCTGTGTTTCAGCAAATAGAATGATTTTTGGTGACAAATCTTATTTTGACACATATTTTGGGAAAATGCTTTGACATTTTTTCAAAAACTCAACAATACACTGTGGGCAAATTCACAACCCTTTCGTTATATTCGTGATGAAACCATCCACTTAAATAAATATTTGGTTTCAAACTTTTTTTGCATAAATCTGTTAATCAACCTCCGTACAGTCCTGATCAAAACTGCTGAATGTTTAGGAAAAAAATCCAGGGTTTTTACTCTTTAAATGCCAATGATTTGTTCAAAAACTCACTCAAAACTGATGTGGACTTAAAGCATTTTATACCATACAAACTGTATATTCAATTCCCTTCCCCTAACCCAAACCCTAACCCCAACCATCACAGAAAACTTTTTTTGTACCTTAGATTCTCAATTAACATCATTCTGTTTGATTTATAAGCTTGTTTCCTCATGGAGACCTCAAAATGTCCCCACGAGGTCACAAATTTACTGGTATTCCTATCTCCACAACGTGATAATTACCAGGTACACACACACACACACACATACTTTTTATTCACTTATTTTCAATATAAAAAGTGATTGTGGATTGTTTTTTTTTACTTTTTATCACAGTCTCTGACATGTGAAAGATTAGTAACAACATTGACTTTGATGCATTGTTAGTTCTTGTGCAGCATCAGATTAATTTTTTTTCTCCCTCATTTACTGTCTGTGGCTGTTTTTGCCCCATTGACTTATTTTCTATTGGGTTCTATCATGGCTATTAGTTTGTGTAGTGTTACACTGTGTGTGTTCTCTGCTTTCCAACTTCATTTTGGAGTAAAAAAAATTCATTCCCTTTTAAAGATCGGATACGGGGGCCCCATATACCTTCGCCTTGGGCCCCCAATTGCTAAATCCGCCACTGCGAATGAGACACAAATGGACTGCATTTATATAGCAAATGTTCAGCCAAATAGTCGTTCCGTATTGAAACTTTCTGGAAGGGATTACTACAATCATTACTTATATATGCAGACCCCCATAGGAGATAATAAACTTGTGTAACTTTTGATTATGTAATATGTAGTATATGTAATTTAATGAAATTCAGCAAATATGCTATCATTCATTTCCATATCAGATAATTACCAAGCTATTTAAGAGATTCAGAGTCTGACTAAAATGTATTTAATGGTTTCTAATAAATGTTATTATTAATCATATAAAAGAATATGTTGTTGTTGACACATTATACGAAATTACAACCTGCCAACCCATTAACCAATTAATGACTTCATATTTAATTTCTTGTTTTAATATTACAATAAGAAAAATCGTTTTTAAAATAACCATTGAAACAAGAAGACAGTGATGGTCTGTCAATGTTGATTTGCTTAGAATTAACGACAAATTGATGTGGAAAAATACAGAAATTTTATCAAAAATTCAATTGTGTGTTTGCACAGTCAAATAATGTTAACTAAACTCGGTAATGTAAAAAGCAAATAAATCCATTGGCATGGCAAGAACTGAGAATGTATTACTGTAAAACAAGCATTAACACAGTCATACTCCAGAGGGCGCTGTTGTGTCACGACAGAGCACGTGCCATTTCAAAGAACTGCATTGGACTGAGAACATCAGAATTCTTTATAAATTATTATTGCACATAAATATTTAAGTATGTGAAATGTTGTGAGGGTTTAACAATTTTCTTGACAATACATGAGTTGATATTTAAACAAACAAAAAGAAAATACTAAGACACCGTATTGCACATTACTCTTTGCTGTTATGAAAAATAAATGACCAAACTCTGTTACATATCATTGGGAAGCTTAAATTGTGAACGTGAAAATAAACGCTAAGACAATGTAAAAAGCATTCTTTTTGTCTAAATAAAAATCATGTGCACAATCATAAACATTTTAAAAGCTTTTGTTATATTCATTTCCAACTAGATTAATATAGATTGTAATATTTTTATGTACACTTCCTATCAAAAATACAGCAAAATATAACAATTAATATTTTTTTGTTGTCATCATTCAAAATGTCGTCATCAACATTACTTAGTAGATTGTTAGATGACCATACTTCAGTGTTATAAGTTGTTCACCAGGTCAAGACTTTACCAACTTTATCATCATATTTCATGTTGTATTGTCAGGTCTTGCATTGATTCATAAACTGTGTTTAATATTTTTCATGGGAAAGTAGTGTGTGCTGTTTATCTGACATGGTGAGTTAAATGTTAGTTTTTAGTGCTAAAAGTATAAAGAAAATGTCAAAATAGTTCTTCTCTACAGAAGCGAATTTATATCTAATGTCCTCCACACCTGCATCTACTTCCTCCACTCCTAAACAACCATCCAAACTGTCCGTGAATGAAACTTTGTGAGCATTGGTGATGTGCCTTTAAGTGCAACTGGGAATTTTAACCAGCTCCACAAATTCAACTTCATGTGTGGATGCTGTTATTTTAGGCCTCCTCGTTTGCGTACACGCCAGCCTCCCACTGCAGAGCTCGGCGGTTTTTATGCCTTGTTACACGGGTGGACCCTACGACCTGTGGAGAAACAACAGTTACGCAGCGGGATCAAACGGGATCTATTTGGAAATCCAGTAAAGCATGCGACAAATTCAATATCTTACCTCATTATTAATGGCATCAATGGGTTGTATCCCCGCATACTGTGAGACAAAAAAAAGGGAAGTTACAAACAAATCCATTCCAGGTCCCATTTCTTATCACAGTTTTATCATGAGCTAATGCCTAGTCTACACTACTTCCAGGTGTTTTATGTTTTTATTTGCACCAGCTTCAAATGACTTCCTAAAAAATTTGAAATGAATCAGAGTGAATCACTCACCGCACTTTCCTCCAGCTTTAGCTTGACCCGTCTGTCCTCAAAATCTTTCAGCAGTGTCTCAGTGAGACCTTTCTGAGAGAGAGGCGAGGACACGTCAGCATGCTGGCCCGAGGGTTTGATTGGGGTTACCCGTGAAACAGGGGAGATGGGGGTTAAGTTGCCCCACGGCTGGGGTGTCATGATGGACACAGAAGGCAATCTAAAACCTAGCCGTGACCCCTTATCTAAAAAAAAATAGATGATCGTATTCAGTCAACAATGGCTCATTGAGTTATAAAACATGCACCTGATATGCACATTTGTCTGTGTTATGTTTACCTGAAAAAGTGCAGACCATATTATCTCAAGTATAGATAAAGATACTGAGTGTATTTTGACCTACATCGATGTGACTCCTCAGTTTATAAAATCAAAGCACCAGTATGACATGACAAACATACATTACAGTATCTAAGCAGCGATCTTTAACGGTAAATGCATCTATAAAGTAAATGATTAATAGTTTTTCAGTGAAGCAGGATGTCATGCCATGGCTAAAGTTCAGACACTAATTATGTTAGCATTCCTTCTCATTCCTTGGTGCTGCTGACATCCATAAACATTTAACACAAAACGTTAATCGTTATCTATGAACACAAGACGGTTATGAAATACATTTGCCCAAAATATTATACAAGATTCTCACTTATAAGGAATAAGGAAAAGCTGTCGGTGTATCTCCCTTTTCCTGTTTCCTGTGGGTTCTTTTCAACCCAGCGT
Source organism: Misgurnus anguillicaudatus (assembly GCF_027580225.2). Taxonomy (NCBI): domain Eukaryota; kingdom Metazoa; phylum Chordata; class Actinopteri; order Cypriniformes; family Cobitidae; genus Misgurnus; species Misgurnus anguillicaudatus. Next base: position 13,618,951 of record NC_073350.2, read on the forward strand.
TGGGTCAAAAGGGACAAGTCCAGCCTTGGGTTAAATTAACCCAAGAAATGTTTATATTTGACCCAACAATGGGGCCAACCTAAGGGGTTGGGTTTGTCTCTTTTTGACCCAATGCTGGGTTGGAAATAACCCTGCATCTTATTTAGAGTGTATGTTTAGATCCAAGTTTTATCTGGCATGGATAATCTGGAGGAAGTGTCCTGATTCCAGGAATAACGATAACTATTATCTGTCTTCAATTTATCTGAAGGTACGCAATCCACTTCTATCAGGTCTTTCTGTGAAGATTGTGATGTTTCCTCACTGGAAGTGTTTGTGTATTTAAGATCCTTATTTGGGTAGTTGTCCAGGTCTCCGTTTGTTGAAAATGATTGGCTCCTGTACTCTCTCAGCTCTTGTTCTCGCTGGAGATCCTGTTCAATATCTTGACGGATGTTGTCTGGTAATTGGGATGCAGGATATCTGCTTTTTTCTGACGTGCTGGTGCCGTTTTGGGCAATCCAGAACGACTCTTTATTTTTTCTTTGAGTGTCGGTTGGGGTCTCAAAAATCTTTTCTTTATAAAACCTTACTTTAGAATGGATATTTCCCATAGGATAATCTATGGCATTTTGGTTTCCAAACCTTCTCTCAGCGTAGTTTCTCTGAAGTGTAGATTCATCTGGATGTCGATGAGGGCAACAAGGTGAAAGAGCTTCTTCCGAGTCACCGAGATCGTGTTTATCTTTCTGTACAGTGTCCATTTCCGTGTCCGGACCTTTATCTGGTTGTGGCTCAAATGCCTTCAATTTCCCTTCATGCTCTTGGTTATAAAGTTTTGAAAGCCTCTGTTGCCGTTTCTCCAGTTCAAGCTCTCTCTGAATGAGAAAGCTCACTCTGTTTGTATCTTTGGCTTTCAGAGGCTTAATCTGTGGAGACAAATTAGTCAGAATTGGCTTGGCCCTGATCTCCACCATCTCTGAATTGCGTGTGTGCAGGATTCCTCTCGATCGCCGTAGGTTCTCTTCCCGTTCTTGGTTGATTCTTATTTCTCTTTCGATAGGTGTCTCCCCCTCCACTATCTCTGAAACAAAAAGATCATTCATGACACTCCCATCATTAGCGTAACCTCCACTTCGGTCACCGAGCCCAGAGTCCACGTCGTCTGTAGCACAACTCTGAAGTCCATCTTCTGGTTCCTCATCAAGTTTGATTTGATTCTCCTTAAGGCTTACTTGTTTTGCTTGAAAGATGCTGGCCATTGGGGAGAGAGTCCTTCCTCTCAGTTTCGGGGAATAATGTTGAGGACTCTGCAGGAAGGGATTTGGCTTCGACTGCTCCAACATTAGAAACTGCTTGCGTGCAGCACTAAAATCAATTTGCTCATTGTCTATAGTGCCTGCCTCAGCCGTGGCCCCTTCAGTCGTTGAACTGACTCGGGTGTAACGCAGACTAAGCCCATCCAAAAGTTTTTGGGGAGTCCGACTAAGGTCCAGATTTTCCAAGGCACTCCACTGTTCTTTGAGAGCAAGGCTTTTTCTCGGTGCCTGGTTCCGGATTATCTCTATACGATCTGGGTTGTCCGGGTTGTCCTCTTCTTCATTCACTTTGGATGGATCCTCAACACTGTAACGTTCATCACCGTTAGTTTCTTCAAACAGTCTCCCAGGTTTCCTTTCTTCCACATATCTCTGAAGCTTAAAGGCGCTCTTCTCCTTCAAAGTGTTCAGTTTAGCCTGTCTCTCAGGCGAGAGCATGTAGGCCTCATTCATCTCTGCTTCTGGGCTGGCCGGGTCATCTACGAAGGAATAAAACCCAGCGCGTGAGCCTGTGCTGCTTGGGGTTCCTGGGCAGTCTTCAAAGTCACTTCCATCTTCAGACACAGCCACCTGCCGAGCCTGAACCACCACATCTGGTGTGCTTTCGTTACTTTTGTATGATATACCTGTTATTGATATGCTTTCGAAGTCGAACTTGCGAAAGTCACCGTCCTGACTGCCGCTCCATGGGTCTGGTGACTGTAAGTAGGACTTAGGAGGGCTCAATATAGAGCGAAAGTCTGACTGCTCTAGCTTTGGGGACAAGGGCTTAATCACCCAGCGCTTCGGTGTACTGGTCATTGGGACTCTAGGTGGTGGATGGTTGAGAGCAGGCTTGAGGTGAAGACTCAATGAATGTTGGGAATGGATCACGGCCTCCTCCTTCTCTTCTGAGAGATGTGCACATGCATCAGATATGCTGTCTTTCACAATTGATGACCTCTGGGTAACAAAAAATAACGACAACAGAGCAAAAATTCAAAATTTGGTCTTAAATATACAAAGATGAAAGACTACAAGGAATTAAACAGCTTTAATTCAGGACTGATCATCATATACTGCATAATATTTCATAGTATTAGTATAATTCTGTTTTTTCTAAAAATAGCTAAATTTAGCTTCAGTAACTGTAGCATATTTACATTTATGCATTTTGGCAGTCGGGTTAAAAAATGCCACTGGTTCGGGTATAATTTTCTCGGGCTTGTCTCGGGTCGACTCTTTATTTAAAATAAAATTATTTATGCACGTCGGATTAGGTTTGGGTACATTTCTTTGGACCTCTAGTTCAAACCCAAGACCTTTTGCGCTATTAATGCAATGCCCTACCTCTGAATTATATAGGAGCATATGCTAGCATTTTTATTTTGTAACGTATACACTGTCAAAAGTTAAAACTGATTTACCTAAAAAACATCAATTGGTAAAAAATTACGTTTTATGAACAAACATTTTCTCACTTGAATTATTAAACTATTGAAACATTTTTATTTAAAAAGTGTTAGGCGTTACCACTGAATTTTTTTTAAGCTGATCCAACTTTTTTATATTTTATATATATATATATATATAAAATATAAAAAAGTTGGATCAGCTTAAAAAAAATTCAGTGGTCACGCCTAAGGCTACGTAGCCTTTATTTTACAGTGAATAAGGAGAGGACAGGAAAGTACATGTGTATGGGATTGGCAAATGGCCACGAGCCGGGAATCGAACTCGGGTCACCAAAAGCGCTGCCCGCTACATCATTGGCTCCGACAAGTTGACAAGCCAACTTTTATTGTTTACAGTGGACTTACATTTACATTTGTGACTCTGTCTGGGAAATCTAATTAATCTTATTCTAAGATCAGGCGCAAGTTTGATTTCAATCATTGATTTTACATTGATCTTTGACATGATGACCTACTCACTTAATATTAAAGACAAAAAGGTTATATTTTCACAGTATGTTTTTTACATAAACCACAAAAAGATGAGTTTTCACAGGTTGGGTCACACATTCTGCTTACCTGCTAACTTATCACTGTAAAATACTTGCTGCAGTTATGCAGCTGGTTGCCAGTAACTCAATGTAGATTTAAATGTATGTTATTTACTTGCAACAGTTTGTTTAAAGTTAAATAAACATTAATAAGTCTTTGTCTTTACAGAATAAAACTATAAAATAGCAGTCTCATGCACCAGAAATCATCATCAACCTTTTTCAGTTTTTTCTTCAGATTTTGGTTCCCAGAATGCTTTGCATAAAGTTGTTATTTTAGTTTTATTCTGTAAAGATAAAGACTTGTTAATGTTTAATGTTCATTAAACTTTAAACAAACTGCTGCCAGCAAACGACACAAATTCAAATCTACAGTAAGTCAGTCAAATTCCGTCAAAATGGGTAAAAACGTGCTGTGCATCCAAACAATAGATAAGACATTCTGCCCAATCAAACAGGCTTACGTAGTTGTAAGGGAGTTTTCGCTCATAGACTGCCTGTCAGTGGGTGCCCATGTGTGCACTGTAAACCCCTGATAAACTCAAAGCAGCTCAGTTTCCTGGAAACCACAGCACTCATGTTGCTGATTGGCTCGGAGTGTTCAAGGGGTGTCCCAAAAACACTACTATAGCTCAATTCTGACAGATGAAAAACATGAAACAAGACTAATGGAAACTAAAGACTTGTGCGAAATAATATGATAATATGTAGCTGTTTTCATTAATATGGTTCAAATCTGATTTTGTCATTATAATTTTTAAAGGTCCAAAGTATAACATAATTATTAAAAAAATAATTTATTCAGTCATTGTCTATCTATATTTGCTTCTAACAGAGGTTTTGAACAGAAAGCAAGCATCATAAGACAGTTAAAATGTATAGCCATTCTGCGCAACCTTTAGCCTGCTGTGACAATAAAAAGTTACAGATTTGAAACTTCCCTCTAATGAAGAGATTTTTGTTATTCCCTATATTGTCCTAAAGCTGAAAGTTCAACATTTTGTCAGTTTTCCTATTAAAGTCTACGCTACAGAAGCAGAAATAATACAAACTTTATCAAAATATTCCAATCCCAGTTTATACTCAGTCAAAACCTCAGGTCTAATACTTACTTTCATTAAACTCAACAGCTAATACATTTACCAAAAAAGCAAAGCTAAATAATATGACAAAACACTTACCCTCAGACATTAGTAATGAAGACACTGTAGTATCAGATGCATCTGTGAACACCTCTGTTTTCACTGCACTGACTTTACAGACAAAGTTCAGCTAATATCACGTACAGACACACCCCACACCCAGACTGACTAACAGAGTGCAAAATACAGATAGATGGATGATGGAAAAATGAAGACAAAAAGACAACTAAAGCATATTTTAAATCGTTTTACACTCATCCTGTTTTGAGAAAGAATACGCATGACACATTTATTTTAAAACTCATTACTAAACAAACTGTAAAGATATTTAATGGACCAGAATAGATTTATTAAGTATGTGTGGTGGATTTTGTAAAACAAAACTGCTGTGAATCTCCCTTTCACAAAAAATATTTATGTGAAAATATAATTAAATGTATATATATATACCCTAATGCTGCACAAACATTCACTGAAGTAAAAGTAACTACAACAGCACATCAAATTAAAGTTTAAGCCTCACATGACCTGATGAAAAACCATAAACAAAAGTACAGAGCATGACACTATTTCATCACATTTCTAAGTTTATGGTCAATCCTCTGCAAGCCTTTTTTAGGATCATCTATAGTAACTGTTTAACTGATTGTCTTGATAACTGTGAGTGTCGATCCACCTTTTGCACAAATGGTTTGAGGGATTTTAAGGAAACCAATTCTGACATCTAGTGGACATAACCCATAATGGAGGTATGTTTACTGTGCAAGATGGTTTGGTTCCACACACAAGTCTTGCGTTTTCACATATAGTTCATTTAAAAAAAGCCAAACCCAGTTCACTTAAAATGAACCAAAAAAGGAACTTGCCAAATGTGACCTCAGTCCTTTTGGTGTTCACAATGTAGTGGCCTCAAAAGAGGACCCAGTTCTTTTTTTGGTTCTCTTCGGAACTAAAGGGATTTCTGACCCTTTCTTGTTCACATCAAAAGACCCCAGCTTTCTGTGTAGAAATTTTGATACATGTCAAAATAGGACGCAAATGACACCGGGACCTCATTGTTTCCACTTGTCAGGAAATCGAACCACAAAAGAACCCAAAAGCGAACCGTACCACCTCCGGACATGGTCTGAGTATGGGGTCACTTTTGGGTCCTCAAAGGGGGGTCTGAGATCACTTGATTCGTTCACATTACACATCAAAATGTCCCCACCAGGTCACATAAATACTGGTATTACTATCTTTGTGGGGACAACGTGATAATTACCAGGTACACACACACACACACACACACACACACACACACACACACACACACACGTGATTGTACAGTACCTGACAAATGCTGTAAAGTTACCTTAAAACTATGATCCAGAGTGTTACACAGCACCTGCCAGGGAGGAGTGTACTTGAACATGTCTGTCTTGTGTGCGCCTGATCAGTGTTTTCCTGCAATATTACCCTGATTTTACAGGGAAACACTAGCATGCAATTAACTCAATCCTGGTTGATGAGTCCAACCTGAGGAAGATATACATGTTTTATGTAACCTTTTAACCTTAAAACAGAACCACCACCACATAAAAATGATTTAATTACAACTAAATATCAACAAAATGAAACACTTCATCAGATATGCATTGAATACAGTACTATTGGCCTCACCTCATTTTCTGGATGCCCACAGAAGACCAGGCCCAGCGCACCCCTGCAGTACAGCTACAGGTGTCAGCCTGGTTCAGACATCAACCAGACGTGACTCAAATCCTCACCCACCGCCCATAAAACCTGTGATGTGAATTCAATTGCTTAGGCAAAGCCCCACCTCCAAATGGCTGCATGTTTGTGCTGCTTACAGTCCCCAGCCAAAACATTTGGTCCAAGAGGTGTAAGCTCAGATGAAAAGGCTGAAATTGTGTTGCGTGAACTGGCTGATGTTTTGTTTTAGCCTAACTTTCAGTGGAGGCATGCTTGTTTAGGTGTGTGAGTGTGCTGAGGGCAGGGATATATCAGCCTGGAATCCTGCTGTCATCAGCAACCATGGAACAAAAGCTGAAAATACCCCTCTACTATCCCATAATGCACCTCATAGTTACTGTGTATCCTTGTCATTTAGTTTTTTTGACAATGGCAGTGACAATACGACAGTGGCACACTGATTAGTTCTGTATGGCAGCAGTGGTGTTCCACAGGTGTTTGTATTAGGCCCAATACCCATTTCTACCTTTGTAGAATTCTGATGTGTGCATAGATCCTAAAAAAAAAATTATAAATAAGACAACACAAAGGCAGTGGTTTCCGTAAAGCACATCACATTTTAATGTCTGTTTCCAACTCTTTCTACATCTCTGTCAGGTTGGTAAAAAAGCAGACTGTCACAACACACAGACAACAGTGGCAGTAAGAGAGCGCATACACACAATATCAGATGACCTAATGGAAGGGGGCAGGAAGTTTAAGATAGGAAGCAATGGACCCCGTCAGGGCCAGATATCAACCTCAGTGCTCCCATAGAACCAGGTTAGAGGTTTCTACACTGTCCTACTATGCCTTTGAAATCTATCGTTGCAGCAACATATCATCAAAGGTTAGGGCATGGGTCTCCAACCCTGTTCCTGGAAGGCACCTGTCCTACAGATTTCAGTTCCAACCCTAATCAAACACACCTGAACCATCTAATCAAGTTGTTCATGGCTACCTAAAAATTAGAGTCAGGTGTGTTAGAGTAAAGTTAGGGGCCAATGGGTTAGGGGTTCAAGCACAAGGACATTACCTTACATTGAAATGGATATGCATATGTAGATATATGATTTATGTATCTATAAAAGCATGCATCTATACAAAAGAGATACGCCAGGCTTGCAGCCAGGCAACAAGGCATTCAGGGGTGGGGAAAATGTCAGAACTGGAATGTTAGTACTGAATGACAACAGGATGTGCAGCAAAGTGTAAAGCAACAATATATCACGTACAGTGATGGAAAAACAGGGCATTTATGGAAAGTTGCTTGCTCGATCAAGAGAAAGGGGAAAAGAAACTGGACTATGCGTCCACATCACAGATGCTGCTATGCACCTGATACAAGTGTATATACATGGATGTGTATGTTTGTGTATGCAAGAACGTGGTAGAACAAAAACTAAAAGGGTCTGGACTGGGAACCAGCCACAACACGCACATATTTTCATAAACTACTATGATTGAAATACATAACCTATATAACAGACAATTAATTGATCATGAGTAAAACCACATAGACAAACTAGGACGCACACTTCATATAGCATGCTAGCACCTCTACGCCAGCCATCAGCACCGCCGAATAAACCACAACGTCATTTAATTCCCCTAAAGTTAATTCAGCAAACTATCATAATTTGACAAATTATTGCCAAATTAGGTACAAAAAAGACTGAACATTCATTACCAATATAATGTAACAAGTACTTGCATTTCCACATTGTAAAAAAGGTTGATTCAACTCAAAAAAGTAAGTTACCTTAAAATTTTGAGTTAATTTAATATATATAAGTCGAAATAACTCAAAATTTTAACTTTTTTTAATTTGAACCAACAAACCTGTTTGTACAGTGCATCTGTTACAGAAACACAAAGCTAAAAATAAAAAGGTTAACACAAGTTTTCAATCAGCCATCCACAAAAACAGACTGCTACCAAATGTAGAAAAATCCTGAACGATTTGGCATCTTAGCTACTTCAAGGACAAATCCAATACATCTTTAAATGGGATTAGTATGAAACGAATACTCTTGCAATCGTTACACTTCCGTAATTTCATTACTGGTCAAATAGCAAAAGGAAGGGTGGATGTTGTCCTTCCTGTCTTTCCATTCTGTTATGATTGCTGTGTAGGAACCCAGACAGCGTTGCTTATTCTGACTGTAGTTTACATGCATGCGAGCTCTTGCATAGGATTGGCTGCAGCGGTTTGGTGATGTCACTTGATAGGAATGAGCTGTCAGTCACCCTGGCTGATGGCATGCAATCTACGAATACCATCCTGGACACAGCCAGCCTGATACTGTACATCAGATCAAAGCTGGCAAATGACGTTCTTATGAGAAGACTATAAGGCTTGTTCATATCATACAGTAGTTTAAAGTCATTATTTTCTCTTCATATCTACTTTCAACAAAGAGCACTTCAGGTGGGACTACGATAACAAGTGTATCAGTCAGATACACTCGGGTACAATTACCAACAGACATGCAAGCTCTTATCTGGGGCTGTTTGACTGACTATGGGCAAGTTACCCTCAGCTCACCTGTCCTACATTTCAATATGAAAGAGCGCAATCTACTAAACTCACAGGAGAACAAAGATAAAAAACATAGATAGAGAAAAAAGCATTGTGTTTTATGACTCTATGTGTGTGTGTGTTAATGAGTCTGTGTTAGGGAGTATGGGAAAACAGGCGGTAATAAAAAAAACGAACAAAAACACAAAAAAAGTTCAGAGGTCTTGTGTTCAACAATAATCTTCCTTTAAAATGGCAAGACTTATGTGTGTTCTGTAAATCCCATGGTTTATTCCTACTTCCGGAAAACCAAAATAAAATAATAACCGAATACTTCCCACAGCTTTATCAGCAATAAATACAGCACAATTTTTAGTGTTTTCAAGTGAGAATACTTTGCACACAACATTATCATGCTTTAAAAAAGGTTTGGGTTTTAACAAGGGAACTTAAAATAAAATAAATAGTTTTCAAAAAATAATTGGCTCAGATATGTTAAACAGTTATACAGAGAAAACCGACTCTCACATATGCGAAGTCAATGGGGCGTACACACCAAACGCGAATTCAACGAGTAAATTGCATACAAAGTCAATGGATACTCGTGTGAGGCGATGCGAATGAGGCAATTTGGGCGGCACGATTGCCGCAAAAACACGCGCTATTCGCCTCAAACGCGACTTCGCACAAGTTGAAAATATTAAAGCAACACTAAAGAGTTTTTTTACCTTGAATGGTGAACGGCACTTTCACATTCGCTTTGCAGCCCTCTATCGGCCAAAACCGCACTAAAGAAGTTTCCAACTGTCGGGTCGCGGTCCTGTAGTTCGAGTGAAAACTACAAAAACTTGCTTTACGGCAAGTTACAATCCAATCAGAGCCAGCTTTGCTGCAGTAGCCTAAATTATTTACGACAGTGGTAATGGACAATTCCGCTTTCAACCCGTAGGGGGAGCAAAGAGCAAAAACTCTTTAGTGTTGCTTTAAACTCAAGCAAAAAATTTGCATGACAAAGTTAAGTCTAATCTAAGGGCGAAAAACGTGTCAAACGTGTTGGACGTTGATCAAGTCAGTTCAGTTAAAGGGTGGAGAGAAAGTGTCATCTTCATACCTTTCTCAGAAAAATGTTGCCACTAATATGATTTATATGACATGATTCTTATAATCCAGAATCAAACCAGATAATGAAGTAATAAAATGCATCAAATTGAAATGTGGTTAGAGAGTATCAAGGGCAAGAAATAAAGTAATATAGAGAATATAAAACAGGTAAAAATCAATTAGGGAAACATCAGCTTTCTATCAAAAGATACTGAAAGTTTATTCTTCTTTGCCTTGCTGTTGTTTTCTTCATTTGTTCTTGCATTTCATCAGTAAAGTCCGTGTGTTGTGTGTTGGCTCACATGATGGTACAGCACTTGCAGGGTTTTTTATCCTTGGTTTTGTCCTCAGCAGCGCCCCCCTCAGGCTGCCCTTTTTCTTCTGCTGCCTCGGGGTCTTCAGCCTTTGGTGGATCTGCTGGGCTGCCATTAGGAGGCGCCTGTTCCTGCTTTGTGTCTGTGGTGGTAGTGGTGGTCTTGGCATCTCCATCCTCGATGACCACCACCTCTGCCTTCACGGTTGTACTCTCCATCCCCAGAACCTTCTTTGTTTCATCTTCGTCTTCCACGTTCTGATAGCCCATGAATACCATGGTGACCGGATGGTCTGCACTGGCCCCGCCCACTTCCGCCTGTGGGGGCGCAGGGTTCGCTTCTACACCGGTGATATCCTTCATGGGTGCTGAGCCGGACACAGCCGGAACTGCATCTTTCATCGCCTTCTCGGTTTCTTTAGCTTTTTCTCGTTCCAGCTTAGGTGTGGTCCTGCTACTCTCGTTCATGGTCACCTCATCAGCTTTGTGGAGGAGCTCGTCCACCTCTGAGGAGCTGAGCTGGTGAACACCATTGGTTACTGCTCCATCCACAGCATGCACCACTACATAGAGAAAAAGAAAACAGACTGAGTCAAGAAAAAGAGTCAATCAGAAAGCTGAAACACTTCTAGGTACGCAAGCTCATCTTTACACATTATGATGTGAATGTGTCAGATGAGCAGTAAGTAGGCTGCATCATTCTTAGGGGTTGTGCACACCAAAACTTTTAAACGCAGCTGAAAACGTCTGGAGGACTCTGAATGGCAGCTGTTTTTTCAGCTGAGCGCCAGCTTTCTTCAGCTGAACACTTTGGTAGTTGTGATACTTCAGATGTGAGCTGGTTTGATGCTGTGGAAATGTCTCGCCCCTCCTCCACTGTGATTGGACGGCCGTGTGAGAACTATCATTGACGAGCGGAGCTTTTCACCCAAAGTTGAATATTTTTCAACTCTCGGCGCTGAACGCAGAAAAAACGCCGAGCGCCGGTTTTCAGCACAGAAGAAAACCACTAGCTGCTGGCTTATTTGAAAAACGCTGAGCTTCCATTGGAAACAATTGAAAACATGTGCTGGCCGCGGGCGTAAATGTTTTGGTGTGCACGCCCCCTTATTGTTGCTGCAAAATATCTTCTTCTATTGTCAGTTTTCAAACAAAAAATATGTAAGAAGCATATTGCCGAGCAAGTTAGCTAAAGTGAACATTTCTACACAAATGACAAATCTAGCTATTTTGATGGCGTTAAAAAACTAAAAGTGGGGAAAATCTCATTATACATTTTTTTCCTCCAATACATGATGGCCATTATTAGCACCCCTAGAACTTATATTCCCATTCGTACTTAAATTTTTCAGCACACAAGAGTGACTATGTGACTATAAACATGACATTGTCCAGCCATGACTTCCTGTTTCACAGGAGTAGACACTTTGATCTTCCTGTAGGTCGAAGTGCTGCAAACTAAGTGCTCTTCCACCATACAATAAAATCGCCACGTTTTATTTTGTGCCACCACTACTCATGTAACAGTCTTTAAATAGGAAAAACATGGAAGTGTTTGGTGTCTTCTATATTCATCCCTGTTTGGATCCTAAGGAATGAATGGGGCTAGGCTAAATGCTAACACATTCACAACGCGCTGGACAAAGATTAAGTGCACGCATTGAAAAAAATATAGGTATGTATTAATTTGTCTAAGTTGATGTAAGAACATAGTAAAATATTGAAAAACTGTGGTGTTTTCCTTTAATCTTAGAAGTCAAAATTAATTTAATTTAATGTTGGGGCGTACATCACGACTGTAACATCACAGTTGGTGTTATGTTGAGATTGGCCTGTTTTCCAGCTGTCTTTTGTATGTAAACAACAGTGTTTGAGGCTCATGATATGTCATTCCCATGTACAGAACTCTTATTATTTATCTATGCCTGGGTAAACACAGTTTTATAATCTATAGCACCTAACCTGAACCCCGAAGAAAGTTAGTGGGGTGAACTGAGGAAAACCTTGGAATTTGAAGGACCTAGAGCAGTGGTCATCAACCCTGTCCCTGGAGATCTACCCATCCTGTAGATCTCCAGAAACAGGGTTGGTGACCAGTGATCTAAAGAGATGCTATATAGAAGAATAGTCTTCAATCTTGGCAGGTCTTTTACAACCTCATCAAATAATATTAGAGAATACTCAGAGCTGATATCTTGGCAAAGGGTGGTAGAGTAAAAGGTATCGAATACAAGGTGGCCAATAATTTTGGCAAACGTGTATTGGAGAAAAAAGGGATTCAAAAATGAGGTTCCCCTTCCCCCCATTTTCAATAGTTTTCCTTTAATTTTAATTTAGTTTTTATAGGGAAGGTCACTTAAATAAAAACAATGATTTTCACACCCTTCTTTGCTCTAATTTACCAAGGGTGCAAATAAATCTGACAAGGACTGTACACTAATAGAGACATAATGCTTTTCCAGAGCACTATGCTTCTTATTTTACAAAGCCCTAAATATAAGAGTATGCATCATTATAATGTAAACCTTAACAAAAATAGTGTTCATACAAACTGCAAGTTTACAAAAAGGGAAGGGTTTATAATGAAGTGAATTAATTGCGTGTACCAATTGTACCCACTAGCAAAACGCAAGTAAAGCATAGTTAGTGAAGGGTAGTATTTCAAGTGCACTTCACTTGCTAGAAGTGGTCACTTGATTAATAAACTGGGAAAGTGTGATAGGTTGGAAAACAAAGCAGGACGCAAGCAAACAGTGCTCTACTGGTGTTAGTACTACTAGCAGCCAGTAACATTAGCATTACAAAAGCTTTAAAAAGTGCCAGCCATCAGTTAAGCAAATAGTTTGTTAATATACAGGACATATAGTTTGATTGCATTTTATAGTGCAGGTGTATATGTTCAGAGTTATCATAGCTTGGTGACAACATGACAAAAAGAAGCAGCCAAGTTGACAAGTTGCAGGGTGACCATACTGTATATCAGTTTAAAGCGAGACACTGATCGAGTTCAGTGCATGTTACAGAATGGCCAAATGATTATTGCGGGACATTGCTAGACTCTCATTCTCTGCCAGGAAATGGAAATAAGAAGAATCATTGAGATATCTAAAGCCATGCTTCCATAAATGTTTTCCTTTACGAGAAGTGAGCAAAGTTTGAAAACTTTAAGTGCATTTTGTTAGATTCAAGTGTTGGATTCATATTTCAATACTAAGCTCTAATAGGTTGGTAGAATAGAAGCCAGTGTTGGTTCCCATTAAAGACGTAGTTGATCCCAAATTCAAATTCTGTCATCATTTACTCACCCTTATGTTCCAAACATAGTTCAAAAACTATTGTGGAATACAACATTTGTTAAGAGTTGTTTAGCATCAGTGATCACTCACGGTGAAGCTCCAAAAAGGATGAAAAAACAGTATAACATTTGCCCTCATCTTCAAAAGGTACACAACAGCTTTATGTGACAAACAGACTGAAATTAGTTTTTCACAGAAAATAGTGTCCTCCAACCGTATTTGCATTCACAAAAATATCTAGTCTAAAAAATAAATCTCACTAAGTTGTGAGATTGTGAATAGCAAATGATTTTATGCGATTTTTAGTATTGCAACAAAAACAAGTGATGGAAACGTACATTTTCAAAAAGTTTTAATGCTTGCTTAAGATGGTTTTTTACTTATGCAACAAAGAGTAAATGTGAATCATGAGAGATGGAATTCTGACCTAGCAAACTTTAAACCCACTGGACTGACTGTCTAGCTGTTTCAGCTGACCTTGTCTTTACCATATAAGGGGCTTGACGTCATCTTAAAAGGACATTGCTATTGAAAGTTACTAGGGGGACTGTTTTCGGCTGCTGCGTGGTATCGTTGTGCCTCCTGCAGCCATGTTACAGCAGCGAAGTCCTTGATTATTACGCCAGAATGAGAGTATAGTTCCTAGCCACATCGGCTTAGAAAATCGCAACTTTTAATTTTCCGTCGGTCTTGTAATGTAACTGTTACAATGTAACTACAGAAGAGTCAAGTTTTAAATAGGAAAAATATCAAAACTCTTTGGTTATTTTTGAGCACGATGCTAAATGGTCTAATCAGATTCAATGGTTTATGCTAAGCTATGCTAAAAGTGCTAGCGTCAGACCTGGAGATCAGCTGAATGGATTCCAAAATGGTAAAAATCAAATATTTAACTCTAGGGGAGCTGGAAAAGGAGAACATTTGAGTATTAGTGGAGTATTCCTTTAATGCCCTTGCTGCTAGTGCCTGCATCAAAAATTCTGCATTCCTTCTTTTGTGCAAAGCATTTAGTTTGGCAATTAGAAGCTGCACTGCTAATAATTTAATAACTTGGCCCATCGTGACTACATGCAGTCCTGTCTCTATTTTCCAAGCGTGTCTTGTTCCTTTACTGTTGGTTACTAGGATACCAATACCATCGTCATTCGCTCAACAACTTGCGAGTTGACGCTCATTTCTCCGTCTCATTTCTCCGTCTCGCATCATTTCTCCCGCTTGTGTTTTATTAACTCGCAAGTCGACAAAAGAGACGGATTAAAAACACCAAATGTTGCTACAAATGAATGCGTCTCTCTTGTCCAATTATAATACAATCGACCAAAGCGCATCTTAATACCAGGTGTTAAAATGTTGTAAAAGACTGCAGCCACCTGAACTGAGAGATCACTGACTGAAGTGAAGGGGGTGGGGTTTTGGCTGGTGTCACTACAGTGAGTGATCTGGGTCACCATTAGCAACCAATAGGGCGCGCTCTGCTGGACAAACAAGTACAAAAGCAAAAGCATTTAATGTGTTGTGCAAGACACTTTCATATCGGCTGCATATCTGCAGCTTAAAGATATATCTGCGACAGGCTCATAACGATAAATTGGTTGGGCTCTAATAAGTGGCTTTTCTTGGCATTAATGTTTGGATAAAACTTCTTCTCCTTTGATTAAAATAATGGCCTAAAATAACCAACATGCGTCGATGTGATGTTTGAAATTACTGCAAGTTTGGGTAATTGCGAGAGGAAAAACTATGTTTAAGTCACTTATCATCGTTTAATCATCGTTATCATCGTGGAAACGGCGTCATTTCACAAAAGTTTTTTTTACTGACATTATTAACAAAAATTGCATACGGTTTGCGCAAATCTGTAATGAAAACCTAGATACTGTTGGCAGATTTTTTGTGGATAATGGTTCAGTATCAATGATAATTTCATTATCAATAACAATGAAATTACTCCATACCTTAAACTAAGCTATTGTACTTTTGTGCGAATAAAAAATCATAACAAATTTGTTACAACACGAGGGTGAATTAACATTTCAATTTTTGAATCAGGTCTTGATTAAACCAAAATAACAAGATTGGTAAACATATTTGGTCTCAACTACACATATGTGACCCTGGACCACAAAACTAAGTCGCACAGGTCTATTTGTAGCAATAGC
The DNA here is from genome assembly GCF_027580225.2 of Misgurnus anguillicaudatus. Taxonomy (NCBI): domain Eukaryota; kingdom Metazoa; phylum Chordata; class Actinopteri; order Cypriniformes; family Cobitidae; genus Misgurnus; species Misgurnus anguillicaudatus. The sequence goes on from NC_073350.2 coordinate 13,634,499, forward strand.
CAACAATACATTGTCAGGGTCAAAATTATGCCAAAAATCATTAGAATATTATGCAAAGATCATGTTCCATGAAGATATTTACATTAAGTAAATTTTTCTACGCTAAATATATCACAATTTTATTTTTGTGAGTGGATGCAGTTGTAAGGACTTCATTTGGACAATTTTTCTTAATATTTAAACTTTTTTGGCATCCCTCAGATTTTCAAATAGTTGTATCTCAGACATATATTGTCCCATCCTAGTTTTGAGGTCTGGTCACATATGGAAAATTTCCTCCTAATAGACTTCTCGTAAAGCAGGCATTATGTAGCAAAGCCATGCGCGCCTGCTCTATAAGCCACCTTTTCGGTCATCCTCATAGACCTTAACCCCTTGCTGCGAGAGGTCTTTGGGTAGCAGTGTGTTAGTGGACAGGACTTTGGTCTTCCCAGTCACCCGGTCCTTCTCAACAGTAATCTCTACGGAGTACATTGCTGCAGTGACAATAAAAAAACATTATCATCCTGCAGTGGTACAATGTCACCGTCAACTCATTTAACACACATACACACACTGCATGGGCCAACTGCTTTTAACCTTCACATCCACCCCTGTATACTGCAAGCTGGAAGTTATGTGGTTACGTTATTGTTAAAACAACATACTGTGATAATGACACAGGAGTGAGGAGCTGAATTACAGACATTAAGGCTAAGTTTTGTGCTTTTTGATGTTTTAAATTATGGGTATTATTCATAAAGTATTACATGTAAAAACATATACAATGATTGGATAAAGGTAGGCTGACATACACATCTTCTAAATTGTTATTATATCAAGCTTGTTTTATTGCTTAGTTAATTCTAGCACAAATGTATGGTATCATTTTAGAGAAGCAGCGTAACCATGGCAACAAGATATTGCCTGGAAGAAACGTCAGAATAATTTCTAAAAATAATATTTTTTTTTATTAGATGATACTTTACTTTTCAACTTGATTTATGAGTGAGGGATGATCTGATGTGTACTGTGCAATATGTCAGGCACACAAAGACACAAACACACACACAAACACTAAAACACACATTAACGAAGAAAACAGAGTGGATTAAAGGACAATATTAGATTAAATCAACACAGAATTATTAACTTACAAGTTAAAAACAATGAATAAGGATATTTGTGTGGCTTTCTGTCATATATTATAGTACAGAGAGACACATACTCTTTGTCATGATCCTGTCTTCAGGTCACAGTTTTCTAGTCATAAGCCCTATTCGGACGGGATTAGTTTTACAGGGGGACCTCTGAGAAAATCGTGCTTCTCATAGGTCCTCTGTGTTTTTAATCCCGTCCGAATCGGCCATGTCTGTGTTTTTCTCTGACGACCTCCGTAAGAATTCCAGAGCAATTTACCTACTGTGTTTCGCCGAACTCAGAGGTCCTCTGAGAAATGTAATCCAGTCCGAATGCAAATGTCTGTGTTTGCCCGCAATATCTTTTGAAAACGCGGTTCATTTCGTGTTTTGGCCAACGTGATCTGCCGTAAGGTCTTACTAATGTGCGTATATTGTATTTCCTGAGTCCCATTCATTCAGATATTAATGTTTTTTCGCATTCGGCAAAATAAAATAATTAAATCAATACGAGCTGAATATCAAACACTGTTAAGACTGGCCACTGTAATATCATTAACGTTATAAGAAACTCCGTTCAAAGTTGTTCAACTCCGGAATGGTAATGTTAATTAATAAAGATAATACATTTTATTAATCATTATTTCTTCATTTCTTTGTGCTTATTATAAGCAGACAGTTATATAAAACACTTAGGCTAACGTTACTTTAGTAGGATTTGTATATTGTATTTGATTTGTTAAAATTAAATTAATAAATTACATGTTCCGTCATAATTTTACATTTAAAGCAAAATATTAAACATTACAAACACGCGTATCCAGAGCACGTGCTACTGCAACGCCCAAATGCATGAAACAGACACTCCCATCTCTGGAATAGCCTGCATCATTTAAATCCTGTCCGAATCGGTACATAAAATCACAGACGTCCTGGGGGACACGTTGAAACTCAAACGTCGTTTGGAAAACTAATCCCGTACGAATAGTGCTAAAGTGACAGGATCATGGCAGCCCAATGTTTTGTGTGAGAGCACTGGCTTTGTTTTTCATAGCCATGTGCTTTCTGTCTCGTCTCCTGACCCCGCCCCCTCGTTAATTATGCCATCATTGTTTGAATCATGTCACCTGTTCCCCTCTTGATTTGTTCCCTTATTTAATGCCCTTGTGTTTGCTGTCCTGTGCTCGTTCGTTTTGTACCAGTTCTGTTTAGTGGCTCATGCTTTTGTCAAGTCACAGTCTAGTCTAGGTCTAGTGTATTTTGTGTCAAGTTTATAGTCTGTTTAGTGTCTAGTTTAGTCAAGTCTGTTAGTGTTTGTTTGCATAGTGTGTTTTGTAGTGGTGGGCAGAGCGAGGCTTCGTGAAACACTGAAACACTTGAATCAATTGTGCCGTATGTTTCGAGGCTTCGAAACATCAATCCGAAACCGCCTCCACAGTGACACCTAGCGGTCGTTTGCATGTCTTTACATGAAGCAGCCTTGACAAGATTTTAGACGAGCGCTGACAAATTGTATCCCACATGTTGTTTGATTGACACACAAGTGACAGGATGGGAGAGTGGATAGTGCTCTCGACTCTCATGCGTAGATCTTAGGATCGAACCCGGGAAATGCATGTGCTACATCATAATAAAATGCTTTTTGTTGTTTTAACATCTGTTTGACAACTACATGAGCTTTTAGGCTCACAATTGTCGATAACTATAGGCTGTTCGGGTCTATTTAATAAAAAAATGGAATAGAGATATACCAAATAAATAATAATACATTCATAAAATATATCAAGCCATAATATGCAACATTGTTTACATATAAAGATCTTTATCCAAATATATAAATTGTTCTGTGTTGATAAACTCAACCAGATTATTTTTTACATATAATTTCTCCAGCCTTTGAAAACATTCTCACACTATTTACACTTTTGCTGGCATGCATTTTTTGTAAGTGTTACATACTTATTCGGAATAATTACTTCTTTTCAGTAATTTATAGTATTTGATCTTGCCAAAAACTCATATATGATGTATTGTCAAATTTGTTTCCTACCCTGTCAGTTTAAGATTCGACGCAGATTCGACAGGTACGCCACCTTTCGAAATACTTGTGAAATGCACCGCTTGGTGTTTCGAATCACTTCATCACGTGACATGGGTGTTTCGAATCACACTTCGGAGCAGTGTTTCGAAACATTTACGCTTCGGGATCTCGACACAGTGTCGAAACTTCAGTTTCGCGGGAGCCATCCCTAGTGTTTTGCCCCCTCGTGGGTTTTTGTTTTCTTGTGTCTGTTTAAATAAAAATATTTGTTAAACTGTTTGCACCTGGGTTCGTCTCCTGTTCCTGACAGAACGAACGAGCCTCCTGAGACTTATAGTCAGGTGTGACTTATATGTCAAAATTAATTCATACTGACTAACATGAACCAAAAGAAAACATTACCGTCTACAGCCAAGAGAGGGTGCTATATGTTGCTCCTGTACCCTACCCCTGAAAAAATGTTAACTGAAACATTAACTTAAATACATCAGAGAAAGACTTAACAAACAAAATGCCCTCAAATAGAATAATAATTTTCGAAATAAATGCGACTTATAGTCCAGTGCGACTTGTATATGTATTTTTCCTCTTCATGACACATTTTTTGACTGATGCAACTTATACTCCGGAGCGACTTATAGTCCGGAAAATACGGTACTACACCTGCCCTGTATGAACCAGTGTGAGGATGATATTAAGAAGTGGCTTGACAGTCAGCGGTATCATTCAACACATTGTAAGTTATTTGAACAAACCATAATAAACATATTAAACTTCTTCGTGTATTGAGTATTGTTTTCGTTTTATGAAAATATTATTACATCGCTTCTTACGCAGATGGAGAAATGAGCTTATGAAATTATTTGCTTACTTTTTAAAGTATTTGCTTTTTCATTTAAAACATAACAGAAGTACGCTCAAACACAGTACGAACTATTACAAACATTAACTAAGCAGATTATGTCATATATATTCTGTACTGTAATCGCATTTTTGTAATAATGTATAGTAGCAGAATAAATAAATCAGCTAAGCATATTTTTTTTCATAATATTAGTTGTTTTTACACAATTATTGTATTTATTGTTTACTGGCAGTTTCTATGAAATGTTTTACTAGATGGATTTGTAAATACAGATCATGAGTGCATGTGTGCCACATACACATTCAGTTTTTGTGCATGGGGTTAAAACAAATGTTTTGTAGAGATTTACTGCATTTGTATTAGCTATTACTATGGCAATCCCTAACTGCACAAATTATCCCAACCTTTTTAAATTTCATAATAAACATTAAACAGCCAGACAAAACTGCACACTTGTGTCCTTCTACGATTAGCTTTAGTGGCTCACCGGAAGTCATAAACCGGAAAGCTCAAAGATGGCGGCGCCCACATTTACGTCAGGAAACAGGTGGATATTTATTATTTTAGCACGTAAAAGCCAGCAAGATTCTTTTTGTTAAATGTTTTGCTTGAAAAGTATGCTTGTGCTATCTTTCATGCAGCTTGGTTTTGTTTGATTTTGTATTAATGCAATTCCACTCCTATAGTTTTTGTGTCTCTTGAGTGTTCGTATATTATTTGGGCCAAGACTGATGAAAAAAATCCTACTGAAGTGGATATAGTCTCACAAAAGAGCAAAACTACTAGTAAACTTGACTGGGTATAATGTAAAGAATATTCTGTGAAAAGAAAACTTGATATCTTATTGTAAATAACTAACATCAGACTGGTTTAGACTGGATTTCACAAACATGTAAAAATCCCAGGAAGAGTGTGTGATCTCTGCGTGAGCCACGGCTGGACCAACACTCACCTGTTTTCATCATCTCAAAGTCACCTTCGTATTTCTCCAGACGAGGGCTGACGTGAACTTTGACCTCTAATAAAGGTCATAAATGATAATATACAAAAAAGATAAGGGCAGAGAATAAAAAAGTAAGAAATAGGAGTGAGGAAGAGAGAAACAGGTGAGAAGATGTATAGGAAAAAGAGAGTGCTAAATGCTTCAAGACTGACCAGCAACATCCCAAGTACAAAAACTTAAGAAAACTTTTTTCAGGGGTTTAAAAAATATTTTCTTGTACCCTAATTGCTCTTGTTGTCACATTGCAAAATTCAAATCAACACCCAAAACAGTCCTTAACTAAAAACAGAAGAGAAAAACCATGTACCCTATAGTCTTACATTTAACAATCAACTTATATGCACACCCTAAACTTGCTTCATCGTCACATGGATTACTCAAACAGAATACTATTTTCTAAGCACTACACTGGGGGAATGTACTTCTTTAAAATGTACTTACAAAAAATACTGGTTTCTATATGAGGAGCTTCGATGCAAAAGCCTCTAAACTCCACTGTAGTCAGAAATGAGATAATAATATTAAGCAAATGCTCTTGGCACGTGTTATACGTTCATTAAATACTTTTGCTTCAAATCTGCTTAATCTCAGCCTCAGGTCATTCAGAAATCCCAAGTTTGTTGGCAGACTCTAATAAGAGTCTGATAAAAAAATTAGATGCACTTAAGAGGGTTTTGGATCTTAGCTCTTCATATATTTTATATGGGTTAGAGTTAGGTTTTGGGTAAGGTTCCGGGTTGGTCACTAGATATCACACAGTTACAGAGTAAGTACATTCAATAGTATGTATATGTAGAACAGGACTGTATAAAATAAAGTGCTACCCAAAGTTTTAAACATATTAACGCATCTTACCTTTAACAGAGTCTGTCACAACCTGCAGAAAGGAGAGAGAGAGAGAGAGAGAGAGAGAGAGAAAGAGAGACAGAGAGCGTTTTATTCAAAATGTGTCTTTTTGTATTAAAAACCGGTAACACTTTACTTGAAGGGGTGTTCATAAGGCTGACATGACACCTTCATAATTATGACATGACATGTGTCATGAACATGAAGGAGATTTTATGCACATTTATGACAACTCATCAAGTCATTAAGTGTCATTTTTTCAATTATGTCATTTTTAAAGCAACACTATGTAGTTTTTTTACCTTTAAATAATGTCTCTAAAGTTATTTCAGTGATAGAACATCTTTTAACTGGACAAATTGTACTGTTGCTGCAACCTGAGCAGCCTCCTAGCTGCTACAAGCACACTCTGAAAGTGGCGGTGGAGGGTAGAGCACACAGCCCCGCCCTTCCCCCTGCCTGCAGAAGAGTGTCTGATACCAGGTGCTTTTCAACCACATGGGGGAGCTGTAAGTCATTTTTACATGGAAATACATAGTGTTGCTTTAATGCAAAGATGACATTGTTTATGACAACTTGACATAAACCAATACATCATAACTTGTCATGACAACTTAACATTACCAAGACAACATAACTGACCACTTTTTACCAGCGATACATATATATTAACGCCTCGCTCCGCTTTTGCTCCATTGTAAATTTTATTTCTCTTTTGAAACAACACCAACCTCGTTGGCTCGTTAAAATATAATAGAGTCCATTGCAGTTCTGTAGCAGAATGCGCAATTTATTGTTCAACTCTAATAAAGCATATGGCATAAGTGTGTCACGGACCGCGCTGTAGCAAGGTAAATGACGCAAATTATTTACAAATTTAAATGGCTTTTTCTTTTTTTCTGTGTTGGTGGTTTAGGTTGTTAAAGCTGTATTAATACCGACCTTTAGATTTTCTTTCCATGTGTAAGCAGAAAACTTGTGTTTTCTTGACACGTACCTTTTAAGATTACACAAGGAATCTTTTGATGTTGTAACCACCTCCCCGCACTCGCGTTCTTCTTTGTCATCATTACCTTTTAAAATGCATTTGTATTTTCCCCCCTTGCACTGTGGTATTTCAGAAACTCTTTATTTCTATCTTTCTTTAACTGTGCTTATTAATAACTAATGAATAAGGCGGAAATCGCGAGGGGGTCAGTAAAATATAATTAAAAACATAATAAATAACATGATATTATATTAATGTTTGTGTAGTTAAACAATACAAAACAAATGCAAGTGGGGCCAAAATATATGTTTAGAAACATTTTCAGTGCCCCTCCCTTGTCTCACAGTGTTTTTGGTTCTTGCTCGTGATTGAGCGATAGTGGAGCATTTTCGGAGTGAGAGAAAATCACGACGCTCCGACATTCAAAAAATCCGCTCCTCGCTCCTGGCAAAATCACTCAACTTCTTGCTCTGCTCCCACTCCGCACCGCTCACATACTCTGCCGTCTATAGCATATTTATATAGTTTTATAACAGCGTCATGAATATTTTTCTCGACCTCAACTACAGTAGTACAAATATAATTTGTTATTAAAATGTCACTAAGTGTTAATACTCTGTCAAATAGTTTTATAACTACATCATGAATATTCTTCATAATGTTTTTTTTACGTTTCCTCCAGGTGTTAGAGAAATTAAATCAAACATTCAACAATAATAATTATAATTGGTAATATTTTACGTTATTGCATTTGGTTCACCTAAAATTAAATAAAAACAGTACAATAATGGGTTAACCCATGCAGCGTTGGGTTCATATTGCTGCAAAAACAGTTAATTACATTAAATTAATAAAAACATTTTTTAGTTTTTTCTCACGTCAGAAAATTTCAGAACCCTCTGTGTGAGGAAAAACAACTTCTGTTAGTTGTACCACTGTTGAGGTCAAGAAAAATATTCATGATGCTGTTATAAAACTATTGGACAGCATATTAACACTTAATGACATTTAAATGACAGTTAAATGTAATCTTAACCCATAAAGCTAGGTAGTTTCTTAAAGGTGACATAGAATCATTGAACGGGGTATTTATCCTTGTTCTGTGATGTGACATGTACACAAATTATTTTTGTTTGGGTCTGTAATGCCTTAGAAGCTTCCGAAAAACCTCTCTCAGATAGCTCTATTAGGGTGGGGGATTTTAAACAAGTGGTTTTGAACCTATTTGGCTCCCCCTACTGGCTTAACTTGTAATCTCATTACTGATTGGCTGCCTTTGCTGCCACTCAAAAAATGTAGCCAATTATTTTAGTGGAGGGGCAGTGAGATGCCTGTGATGTCATAAGCATCAGTTTTTCAGATTGGGCTGTTTTCTGGCTGACATTTCTAAAAGAGGAATTTCTATGAGACTGAGATGTTTAGCATGTTTAGCACTTTTTATATGTTTGTGAATGCGGGTAGACTACCATTATTCAGCAAAGACAAGGTCAAAAAAAATTTCATTCTCTGCCCCCTTAAAATTTGATAATTATTGTTTATGACATATTTATATCAAGTTGTGTTATATTGGTTTATTTTAAAGGAATAGTCTACTCATTTTCAATATTAAAATATGTTATTACCTTAACTAAGAATTGTTGATACATCCCTCTATCATCTGTGTGCATGCACGTAAGCGCTGGAGCACGCTGCAATGTTTCGATAGCATTTAGCTTAGCCCCATTCATTCAATGGTACCAATCAGAGATAAAGTTTGAAGTGACCAAACACATCAATGTTTTTCCTATTTAAGACGAGTAGTTATACGAGCAAGTTTGGTGGTACAAAATAAAACGTAGTGCTTTTCTAAGCGGATTTAAAAGAGGAACTATATTTTATGGCGTAATAGCACTTTTGGGAGTACTTCGACTCGGCGCAGTAACACCCTCCCTCTCCCATTATGAGAGTGAGAAGGGGAGCGGACTTTTCAGGCGAGTCGAAGTACTCCCAAAAGTGCTATATACGCCATAAAATATAGTTCCTCTTTTAAATCCGCTTAGAAAAGCACTACGTTTTATTTTGTACCACCAAACTTGCTCGTATAACTACTCGTCTTAAATAGGAAAAACGTTGATGTGTTTGGTCGCTTCTGGCTTTGTCTCTAGATGGTGCCGTTGAATGGATGGGGCTAGGCTGGTTGCTGTCGGGGCGTTGCAGCGCGCTCCGGTGCTTGCGTGCACGCGCGCAGATGGTGGAGGGATGTGTCAACAATTCTTAGTTAAGGTAATAACATTTTAATATTGAAAATGAGTAGACTATTCCTTTAAGTTGTCATAACAAAGACATCTCAAACAATGTCATCTTTGCATTAAAAATGACATAATTGAAAAAATGACACTTAATGACAGTTGTCATAAACGTGCATAAAATCTCCTTCATTTTCATGACACATGTCATGTCATGATTATGAAGGTGTCATGTCAGCCTTATGAACACCCCTTCAAGTAAAGTTTTACCAAAAAAACTCCATGCATTTGATTATAAAATATCTAAATTAATAACTATATAAGGAACAATGTCTTTCTTACAAGAAACAATTTTACTGATATTTTCTTTATGTAGTCCTTTACACTGTGCTTTAACTCATAGTTGAGCATTTTAAGTTACAACAAGCCAGCATTGGTTAATTTAAATCCAGTGGTTAGGTTTGTCCATATTTTACCATACCACCCACAGCATTTTTAAAGTGTAAATTCTGATAAGGTTATGCTTTCATGTCTTGAAAATATAGTTCAAAATCCATCTAGCTTGTCTAACTGTCCTTATTATGTAACACCCTCTGCAGAAGCTTTAAGCAACAGAGTTCCTGACATACTGACCAGCACAGAAAAGGCCAATAAGAAAAATCAAGGAGATTTTCAGCAGCATCTTTACTGTTACTATGGAATCAACTCTGAAAGTGGTGAAGAATTCAGCAGACTAAAGCGTTCGTTGAAAGCAACAATCCGTCAGTCCCAGTTCTTTAGTACATGCATGCCTGCACTGTAAGCAATGAGATCCATCGCTTCCCTTAATCAAAATGGCCTTTGTGTGGCCGGACATGAGATTGAACCCCATTGTGTCAGGCTTGAAAGATTTAATCGCAGCCTGCCGCCCACCCTGGTGTTAAGTTGATGTGTGTGTTTGAAGGTCTGAACTTACCTTTGTTTCAATTATACTGGTGATGTCTTCCTGTACTGCATCTGACAGGTTCTCTTTGGTGGATGTTGCAGACACACCCGCCTCTAGCTCCTCCAGCTCTTTCTCAAGTCTGTGTATGAGTGAGAAAGATGAGAAACAGTATTTATTTTAAAACAGACATAAACAAAACGCCTCAAATTTCGTTGATTGACATTTAGAGACATTTGGACACAGAACCTCTAAAGCAGGATTCCCGAACCCTGCGTGTGGATTTGCAAGGGGTTCGGAGTTAATAAAAAATGTATCAATAACAGTTAAACCTTAAAATGTAAATAAATAATTGTCAAATATACGGTGACGAGCCGTTGAAGTAATCCAAAATAATGTACACCCAAGGTGGTAATGCGGCACAACGTAAATCGCTACACCACAGGCGTGCATTTTTTTTTTAAATTCAAAGGATTGGAGTCAATTATTCAGCTTAAATCGCTAATTTTTGAGACTTTTGACAGGTCATGTGTGCATTTATAAAAAAAACCGCATACCCGCGAAACATTTCTCAACCAATCAGAATAAAGCATATGACAGCATCATGGTATAACCGGTTGTAATAAAAATAACTGTAATACTACTGATAAAAGCGTTAAAGGTTTGAAAACCCCTGATCTAAAGCATAAGAAAGGTAAGAAAGGGAATCTAGATCATTTTCATGTCCTGCATCTCAGATTACTCTCCTGAGAAAAAGACCCACAACATTTCCCATTTCATATCAAATTTCAGCCAAATTATCTGCACTATGCAATCCACATGACTTTCTTTATGTTAACACTTATCTCATCTATTTTTGAATTACTTATCCAGAATCAGTAGAATCAGTAGAAATAAGGGTCAGTTCTCACATATCTAACATTTGATTATTTTCATAGGCATGGTCTGAGCTTTCCTGGCACTGCTTTCCTGGTATTACTCAGTGTTTGGCATGCCAGCGTTGCCTGAAGCAGAGATTTAATGAGAGGATGGAGAACCAGACTGACCTGCCAGCCAGCAATAAGACGAATGTCACTTTTTCACCATCAGAAAAAACTAATCAGATAAGAAATGTCATATCCAATGGTTTCATACTACACATTCCCACATTAGGGACTGGACTGATAAAGCCTGATATCACAGCTTGTCTCTGAAGCTCTGACGTGAAAACCTTTAGTGGTTACCTCATTATAGTTTCTTCAAGGCCTCTAGTTTTGGCTTCGTCCTCACGGAGCTGCTTTTTAGTTTCATCTTCTTCTGGTCCTGCAGTGGGAGCACCGTCCAGCAGCCATCTTTCCCTTAATGACTTTGACTACAAGAAAAAACAGAAATATGAAATTATATTTCTGTATAACAGTATGCAGTATACTGTACATACTGTACAGAATAGTGTATACCAAAATGCAATGACAAAAGCTAAATAAATTGCCGTTTTCTGTAGAAAATTTGGACTGACAAAATCACAACTGATTACCAAAAAACAATAGACAATAGTGGATGATTTTTAGTGTTAGGGCTAGGTATTGCAACTAATTTGGTGATTTGATTCTTTTTATAGGGATTCAATTCGATTTAGTCCAACATCAACAAGTTATCAATATTTCATTAAAATGTTAGGCTTAGGGATGTCAATTTATGCAATTTCCCATATTCGATGATCATTTAAATTAACGATCAATCAATCGAATAATCGTTAACAGTAATAGTGCAATAAGCCTTCACTGCAGTGGCATATAGCCAATGACATAAAAGTGTGCATAAAAAAGACAGCTTCCTCACGCGAATTAAAATATTTTATTTTGTCTAAATAACATGCTAGTGGGATTGTAAAATGAGTCAATGTAGTTGTTGTTTTGATAAAATCATCAATTTAAACTTATCTCGTAATTAAATATAATGACTAATAGACACAGTAAACTCCGCCTCACATGGGCACTCTGCAACAGACACATGAAAGTCCATGTCAAAATAACAGTTTTATTATCATCAAGTGTTATTTATCAAGTTGTTTACCTCGCTTTCCGAGTCGTTGATACGCTGTTTGTAATTATATCCAAGAAGCACACGAAGGGCACTTTTCTCGTCGTCACCTCAGCTTAGACGTACTTTCAGCAAAGATGCTTATATTACGGAGATGCCAACCTTCCATTAGAAAACACGCAGCGCCTCAGCCAGTCAATAATGATGATCAGTGATATATGTTGCGGGCATTCAGGGTGTAACGACAGTCAATTACAGTTTACATTTGACAGTTTCTTGCCATAATTTAAGATTACATTTTAATTTGTTCATTAAAAACGGCTTCTGGTCTCCTTCTCTGTATAGCAGCGTTGCTATGCTAATCTTGCAGGCTTCCCCGAAGAGGGTCTTTGCTTTCAGTATCCTAAACGTATTTGAATTTTCTGCGTCGGACCCTGTCAGATCCACTGCGGATGTAATTTCGTTGCGTTGGCAGCCAGCCAGCCTCGTCTGGCATGACGTTAAAAAGCACATGCGTGTGCTTGGCATCGAGCATCGTTGTGATCATAGCTAGTAGTTTAACTTTTGCGCGCTCGCTTAATTTTTTTTCTCCGACTGTATGTGTTTTGCGCAGGCGCCGCACACACGTGCATGATCTTGTTTTTCAACAATCGTTAAGTTTTATCGAGTAAATTCTTATCGACAATTAATCGAAGATCGATTAATTGTTAACATCTCTAGTTAGGCTTTGTATGCATGGAATTTATTTGGTGCGTTGTCACTTTAAGACCTACATCTAATGCTCGGACCCTATATACTGTTACGTATGCGTTTTACTGAATTGTTCACATTTACACAACAGACTAGGTTAAAGGTGTAGCGGAGGATTTTCGCGAATTTTAGAAAAGAACCGCCTTCTCCACTTTAAAAAAAAATGGAATTGCGCAACACTCCTGATTGACAACTAGGAGGACCAATAGTCTTGATGATCCACCCGGAAAAAGAAAATCCTCCGCAATACCTTTAATGAGAATAATCACAGCATTTTAAAATCATTTAGTCCATTTAAGTGCAAGAAAACAGTATTTGCGGGCTGTCTGAAGCCTTAAAGGGACACTTCACTTTTTTTGAAAATATATGCTAATTTTCCATTTTGAAATCCATTCAGCCAATCTCTGGGTCTGTGGGAGAAAAGCATGCACAAGCATAAATCGATTCTGGGATTTACGCATCGGTTTTGTTTTGTTCTATTGAAGATCGATTAAAATCGCAAAATCTATATTTTTTTTGCGCAGCCCTATATAGCATGCCATAAATATAGCAAATATTGTACTGTAGATAAATCTAAACCCTCTATTAGAACAAGACTGATGGTCCACATCGCCTAAAAGCCTTTTATTTCTCATTTTCCAGTCTTTGGATATCTCCTAAAAGAGATCATTACTAACCAAATAATCACTCTGCCCCTGAATTATTCAGATAATTGACACTAAAATCCAAGTGTTGGCACAAACACATACATTGCTCAGAGTTATTCTTTGAAATTGATCTGACTTTTCTTTTTACTCTTGGTAGCTTAAATTTGATATTAGTAGCCTTACACTGTTTGTGACAACATGCTAACTGGTTTACATTCAAAAACCATACAGGATGTGTGCCTATTCCCAACCCAATACCAGCAGTCACTGTGCTGAGCACAGTTACAATAAACCTGCAGGGTGCTGAAGATTTACTGGGGGAGTTAACAAACCTTTAACCAATCCAACATCACAGCTGACCCTTCAAAGTAAGAGTTTTTTTGCAGTAAGTGTTTTATTTATTATTATAAGATCACCTCCAAAATGAAAAGACAACATGTCATAAATAATATTTTGGGGTGTATTAGGACTAACAGAATGCAATATTGAATAAGAATGCGGTAAGAATACGATTTTTTGCATTGGGGCTGTTGACTTTAGATGTTTCAGTAAAACACATGCATATTTGATATCTGCTTCAGCAAAACAACAAACTCAAAAATGTATGCATTGCACCGAGAAATATTATGCATTATGAAAGTGTGTTTTATCTGGCAGTTGTCCATCCCCTAAAGGGCTTTTGGCATTCGCTTTCCAATGCACTGAAAGCTTAGGATATTTCAGCTGTTTCTAATCAAGCTTTTGAAAATGCCCATCTTGCTTCTATCTCAAGTCCAATAACATTACAGTATTAGAGATTTATACATGCATGCACCAGTTTTTATGTATACCAGTTTTGTCCAAAGAATGAAGGCTACTTTTGTAAGAACATATGAAGAGCTCAGATGCAAAAGCAGCTAAATGCCACCTCCATCAAAAATAAGATAATCATATTGACCGAATGCTCTCAACACTATTGGAGGAAAGACCAGATTACCCGGAGTAAAACCACCCTGACACAGGGAATATGTGCAAATTTGTGTAACATTCGCAGAACTTGTGTTTGCAGGTTCTGTGTGGGCTTTATTAAACCACACCTAACCAATCAGCATCATTAACATCCTGATCTAATCACCCATGATACATCCTTTAATCAATCTGAACTCAATGAGCCAATCAAAACAAAGGAAACTTTGGAGCCAAAATACTTCAGTGTTAAGTTTACTCTTAGACAAAGAAAAAAGAAAACATAACATATTTTATACATTTACATAGAGTTCAGCAAAAATTTGGCAAGAGGACTGAAACCGCAGAGCTTCATGCCTCGAGTGGTTTGAATTGTTCTGTATTTGAGAAGAACACTATAGTCCTTATCTCAGATGCACAAAAGCGTGCTCATATATCAGACAGCATGTGTTTTCAGAGCTAGAAGAGGCCCTCCAATAATTTAGCGGCCCACCATTCAATGGCCATTCATCTCTCTTTCTTTCACTGTTTTGCTGACTCTGAATGGAGGCTCCATAGAAACTGCTAATGAGGAGTTTGTGGATTTTATCTCTAAGCCGGCACCGCAAAATCCCTCTCACTCGCAGCTGATCTCTAACACTTATAAGCTATGAAAACACAGAAAGATCTTCAAATTCATCTCAGTTTCCAAAAATAATTGAGGAGTTCAGATGCAAAAGCATCTAAATGCCACCTCCGTCAAAAATGAGATTTTAAAGGGACCCTCCACCTTCCCGAAAATATGCCAACTTTTCAGCTCCCCTAGAGTTAAACATTTGATTTTTACTGTTTTGAAATCCATTCGGCCGATCTCCGGGGCTGGCGCTGGCACTTTTAGCATAGCTTAGCATAATCCATTAAATCTGATTAGACCATTTAGCATCACGCTAAAATATAACCAAAGTGTTTGGATATTTTTCTTATTTAAAACTTGACTCTTCTGTAGTTACATCGTGTACTAAGACCGACAGAAAATTAAAAGTTGTGATTTTCTAGGCAGATATGTCTAGGAACTATACTCTCATTCTGGCGTAATAATCAAGGACTTTGCTGCTGTAACATGGCTGCAGGAGGCGCAATGATATTACGCAGCAGCCGAAAATAGTCCCCTTAGTAACTTTTAATGGCAGGGGACTATTTTTGGGCAGTGCGTAATATCACTACGCCTGCTGCAGCCATGTTACAGCAGCAAAGTCCTTGATTATTACACCAAAATGAGAGTATAGTTCCTAGCGATGCTAATGGTCTAATCAAATTCAATGGATTATGCTAAGCTATGCTAAAAGTGGTAGCCCCTGACCTGGAGATCAGCTGAATGAATTCCAAAACAGTAAAAAACAAATGTTTAACTCTAGGGGAACTGGAAAATGAGCAAAATCGGCACGTATTACACATTCATCAAACACTTTCGCTTCAAATCTGCTTAATCCCGGCCTCAGGGCATTTCGAAATACCACTTTGTTGGCAGAATCCATTAAGAGTCTTATAAAAAATTGCTGATTTACAAGAAAACGTGTGAAACGCACTTAGAGGGGCTCTGAAACATGCACATCTTACATCTGGCTCATTTGACATACTACAAAGTTCATATGCTACAACAATATTACAAGTAGTATAATATTTCAAACATAGTCAGAGATAATAAAATGCTTTAAACATTTACTTAAATTGGGAAAAATAGCTCTCCAAACCAAAACAATTGTGTATACCTGACCTGGGGGCCACTGAGACAATACAACATATATTTAGCAGAGAGAGCCGTTTCCCTTCACACACAAACAGGACGTCCTATCACCCCCCCCCCCCCCATGGCAGATTCTTCTTCCTGTGTCTGACAGTGTTCTTGGCCCAGTCTGCACCCTTGCAGTAAGAAGAGGTGTCCAAAAAGACACCAAACAGCAGTGGATTGGACAGTCACCATTAATACAAAGAACCCATCTGATTATTATACTTCTAAAAACTCAAATGTCTCAATGTCAAGTCAGCGGATTGATATACTAGCAGGAAAAAGCTCACAGAAGAGCTTTGTTAAACATGGCTGGATGTTAATTGGTTAATACACTGTGCCACCTGTGCCAAAAACATATACGTCACAGCTATGACTCAAAACACCTGTTCATCTATTTACTGAGCTTATCATTGCATAGCACCCATTCCTCTGGATCAAATCAGTTTATTTGTTTATTATTGTGGGTAATAAACTTACAGTACAGTAGTGATAAAATACATACCTTGTTATACATTCTAAGTCATTCTGGATAAAATCATTTGCAGAATGCATAAATATATATTTGTTTTACCTTGAGGTGCTGAAGCTGTCGTCGATCATCTTCTAGTTGTCTTTTCTTGTTTTCTATTTCTGTCTGTCTTTTCCTTTTCTCCTATAAAAAGACAAATTTTGGATGCTTTGTTTTCACTCTTTGCAAGTTAACATCTGCATTTCACTGATCTCCGAAAGCACAAGGTTAAAAAAAACTAGCTGACATGTAAATGCGAATGCTCATATTAACATGTAGACATTTTAATGATCAGTATTGATTTTTTTTTATGACTACAGCTTTAAGTGCTGTAAATGAACCCTCAGGAGACAAAAACGTGTATATGCTTTGTGTGTTTAGAATGCCTTCTAGTCTAATGTAATAATAAGTCTTATCAAGTTTGTGTGTGTAAAATCTATACCTCCATGCATGTTTACGTGTCTGTGCAGCATAAACAGTAATGGAGAAGTTACTGTAAAACAATACTTTCCCAAGTTATTCATACTTTAAAGTAGTTATAATAATATAGTAAAAAATGCCTTTTAGAAAAACATAATCAGATGATCAGATTATTCAGATTATTTTGCTATTATAGAGCTTTTACTATTATAGAGCAGTATCTGGAACATACAATAAGGAATGAGAATCTCAGTTAGGGTAACAGCTATAAACTGAACTGATACATTTACACAAAATGCATGTTTTTAATGCTACACTGCTACTTATTGGATAAAGCACATCGTTATTGGGGTCAATGACAAAACAAGCGCCTAAAATGTATTTCAACAAATATTTTTAAAATTAATGTAATGTATTTTTGAGTCAGAAACAATGTGTTTAAAAACTTTTGTTTATTGAACAACATTTCAGTACATTTTAAAGGGATAGTTCACCCATAAATGAAAATAATGTCATTATTGACTTATCCTCATTTCGTCTCTAACTGGTAAGACCTCCGTTCTTCTTTGGAAACACAGTTTAAGATGTTTTTAGTATATTTAGTCCGAGAGCTTTCTGACCCGCCATTGAAAATCTATGTACGGTATACTGTCCATGTCCAGAAAGGTAAGAAAAACATCATCAAAGTAGTCCATGTGACATCAGTGGGTCAGTAGAATTTGTTTAAGGATCGAAATACATTTTCACAGTCAAAAATAAAAAAATACGACTTTATTCATCATTGTCTTCTTTTCCGGGTCTGTTGTGAGCCGCGTGCACGGCACTGCAGTGACCCAGCTGATGTACAACGCTGCTGAAGTGTTATCTGGTGCGCCCCAGCTTTTTTTTTTGCACCCGAGCTTTGTTTACAGTCTAAGGGAGACACACGATGTAAGTTTGAAAAAAAAAAATCTTTGCAAACATGTCTGAGGATAACAGACATGCAGCGTCGAACAACAGCAGCGTCACTGCAGACCCGGTAGAGAAGACAATGCTGAATAAAATCATTATTTTTTGTTATGTTTGGACCAAAATGTATTTTCGATGCTTCAACAAATTCTAACTGACTCACTGATGTCACATGGACTACTTTGATGATGTTTTTATTACCTTTCTGGACATGGAAAGGGTCAACAAGCTATCGGACTAAAGCTAAAACATCTTAAACTGTGTTCTGAAGATGAACGGGAATCTTACGAGTTTAGAACGGACATGAGGGTGAGTCCATTAATGACTTTTTTTCATTTTTGGGTGAACTATCCCTTTAATGAGTTTTTCCACAATATTTTTGATATCCCTATTCAAAAAATGTCAGGTGGTACAACCAATCATTGTCTATTCACCAGATACGTTTTAATGCTTTCCCTGTGACATGCTAATTGTTTGTTTAGTTGATAGTGCCATTTAAAATTATAATCCTGAAAATAGTGTACAAAAACTGTATCATAAAACTTAACAGTTAAGAACTGTATATTTAAAAACAATTATTTAAAAAAAAGTATAATAACACTTAAAGACAACCTTAGCTTGCATTTATTAAAACTATTAGCGTTATTAAAATTATTAGCTAAATTATTAACTTATTAAACTGATTTAGCCTGATGTTCTTAGGGGCATTGATAGCAGTTGCACCCCTTTGACTTTCTGGTTGCACCACCTGACCTCTGCAATGAATTTACATTTAACAGACTTTTACTTGGATGCTATCAGCTTTTGGCTGTGATTGTAAATTCCTAAATATATTTTTTAAATTAATGTGTTCGATAAAATAGCATTTTTTTCTAGTTTTACTGTCCATTGGTTTGTACCACCTGACACAGTCTACTCATTACATCAAAGTAGATTTTTTTTCAGTATTCGAGAGAAATCTACAAACTTTTCATTCAGCCATAAAAACTACCTGAGGTTCACTGGATAATGTGATGTCATGTTTACTGTTTATTAGGGATGCACCGATATGGAAATTTTGTCCGATACCGATAACCGGTAAACTCATTAAATTTGGGGGCCGATAACCGATATCTATAGGCCGATAAATATTCATATTATTTTCACAATGAAAAACTCGCAGACAACGGATATCTTGTCTTTGCGCTAGACTAGCATACTCTTCTTAAGCCCGCAACACGTGTCATCTTCGTGCTATGTCACAGAAAGCACCAATCAAAACTCCACATGGCCAGCAATGAGCAAGTGAAGTGGTTCAACAAACCAAAATATTCCATCATTTATCGGCTTTTATTTATTGGCCTAATTTTGCTATCAGACCGATAACCGATAATATTAAAAAAGCAGTTATCGTCCGATAACGATTTGTCGGCAGATATATCGTGCATCCCTACTGTTTATACTTGTTCACTTCATAATAAAAGCCCATGATAGTGGTTGTACTACCTTGACATTTGAGAACATCCAAATTGATGGACAAATGTTTTTCAATTATCCTAACATCTCAACAACTACTGATAACTGATATACTTATTTTCAACCATAAAATAAGTATCTTATTTTAAAAAAAAATTTATTTAAACACCATTTTTACCAGTTTTCTTAAACCGCTCATTTGTGATTCGGACAGTTGCCTCGCCCGCCATTTGGCTTGAGATATAAAAATTATTTTATTTATTATTAAAAAACACAGAAAAATGTATGCAAACTTTTGTAAAGTACATAATGTCCCCAGACACAAAAAAATTGCATGTCACGTCATTGACCCATTGGATAATGAGTACCCTAAAACCAGTTACCAGCTACTGTAACACTATTGTAAAATGCATTTAATGCAAATTTATAGTGTCACTACTTGTAGTTTATTCCCAATGCTGGTAATGACATTAGACAGGACAGGTCTGTGCAAAGGTACAGAACATGTGGTGGGAGAATCTCACTTACTGCAATAGCCTGGAGCCGCTCCTGCTGTGAGACTGATTCTGACATCCTGAGAGAGAGAGAGAGAGAGAGAGAGAGAGAGAGAGAGAGAGAGAAAATACATAAGACAACAATTGCATACAAGTGACAGATTTATATCCTGTTCTGGCATCTGGACTTACTGTAAATATTTCTGCAAATGGAGGGGACTGAGTTACATTTCCAAAAATGACACAGTAAAATTTCATGGTTATTAATGCTGGCTTCAAGTTATGTTACAATATTGGTTTTTATCAATTCAGGGAGCTTAAACGCCACCACAGTGTTGATATAACAGCAGTGTTTATATTACACAACAGTGCTGATATTACAATTTTACTTTGATCTCTATGTTTCAAGAAAATCAATGTTAGGTTTCTTTAAAGGGGACATATCATGAATATCTGACGTTTTCCATGTTAAAGTGCCATAATTGGGTCCCAAGTGCTTCTATCAACCTAGAAAATGTGAAAAAGATCAACCCAGTAACTTAGTTTTGGTAAACCATTCTCTGCATGTCACGATCGGGATGTAGAGACAGGACGCAAACGCAAAGTTCAAAATAAATAACATTTAATAATAAAGACACGAGGGCTGACATGGTGAATACAGGAAAACAGGAACATCCAACACAGGGAACAGACAGGGTAATGACAATAATCCGGCAACCGGTGTGACAGAAACAAGGCATATAAATACAAAGACAATTAAACATAAGACAGGTGTAGTGTGTTGGCATAATGAGTCAATGAGTGTCCAGGTGAGACGGATCAGTGCAATACACAAAACATGACACGGACTAGCCGTGACATAACCCCTCCCTCTACGAGTGGCTACCAGACACTCACATAAACACAAAAAAAAAACAAAGTCTGGTAGCGAGAGTCCAAGGGAGGGGTGGAGGGCTTGGGGACCCTGGCGAAGCCGGCAGCCGCCGGGACGAAACCAACAGGACGGTGGGGCCGGACTGCGCCAGGAGAACGGGAGCGATCGCTCCGAGAACCGAGGCAGACGAATTACCCCCCTTCTGGGAATCATCGACGATGAGGTGCCCCCCGGAAGTCATCTCCCGTCCCCTCGCGGAAATGGAGACCCTCACTCGGTAGCCACCCCGGGGAAATGATCGGGCGTGGTCCGTTCCGGATCCCCCTACGAGCGGGACGGTGGTCCTCCGAGGGACCGTCGACGACGACTCAACCGTTGGGGGGACCGCCTGGGCCGATCCTCCTCCCACAGGCCCGCAGGAGCGAGCGATCGCTCACGGTGGTCCCCCAAGAGACATCGGGGCTGATGGGGAATGAACCCCGATGTCACTACTCCCCCTCGACGAAACTCCTGGGGGAGCCGCCCTCCGTGAACTTGCTGCGTCCAGTTTGGCCGGATTATTCTGTCACGATCGGGATGTAGAGACAGGACGCAAACGCAAAGTTCAAAATAAATAACATTTAATAATAAAGACACGAGGGCTGACATGGTGAATACAGGAACACAGGAAAACAGGAACATCCAACACAGGGAACAGACAGGGTAATGACAATAATCCGGCAACCGGTGTGACAGAAACAAGGCATATAAATACAAAGGACAATTAAACATAAGACAGGTGTAGTGTGTTGGCATAATGAGTCAATGAGTGTCCAGGTGAGACGGATCAGTGCAATACACAAAACATGACATGGACTAGCCGTGGACACTGCATGCATGTGAAAAAATAGGTCATTGAAATTTGGCTCCCCTTGTGATGTCAGAAGGGGATAATTCCGCCCCTTAATCTGCACCATCCAACCACGGCACTGCCATTTAGTGCAGAGATCAACTCATTTGCATTTACAAGGACACACCCCAATTTTTGCTCATACCTACAATGTGTCAATTTTAAATGGATAGTTCACCCAAAAATGAAAACAATGTCATTAATGACTCACCCTCATGTTCATCCTCGGAACACAGTTTAAGATGTTTTATATTTAGTCCCGAGAGCTTGTTGACCCTTCATTGAAAATCTAGGCACGGCACACTGTCCATGTCCAGAAAGGCAACAAAACATCATCAAAGTAGTCCATGTGACATCAGTGGGTCAGAATGTGTTGAAGCATCAAAAACACATCCCGGTCCAAAAATTACGACCCCATTCAGCATTGTCTTCTCTTCTGTGTCTGTTGTGAAGCGCATGCCCGAGACTAAAGTCGCGTGACTGCAGCGACACGGATGACGTGTTATCCCCAGACATGTTTGCAAAGTTGCAAACTTTTTAAAACTGTAAACGAAGCCCGGGCACACAAAAAAAACAAACAAATAAACAGCTGGGGCGCACCAGATAACACGTCAACCATGTCGTATGTCATCCGCGACTTTAGTCTCGCGCATGCGCTGCACAACAGACGCAGAAAAGTAGACAACGCCGAACAAAGCCGCAATTTTTGTTATTTCTGGACCAAAATGTATTTTCGATGCTTCAAACACATTCTACTTTAATGATGTTTTCATTACCTTTCTGGACATGGACAGTATACCGTACCTAGATTTTCAATGAAGAATCAACAAGCTCTCGGACTAAATTTAAAACATCTTAAACTGTTTTCCGAAGATGAACTGAGGTCTAATGAGTTTGGAACGACATGAGGGTGAGTCATTAATGAAATTATTTTCATTTTTTGGGTAAACAATCCCTTTACCATGCTATAATAAGTGATCTATATGGTATTTTAAGCTTAAACTTCAGATACAAACTCTGGGGATACCAACTCTTAAAAAAGTCTTGTGAAATGTCCCCTTTAAAGAATCAAGATAACTGCCATTGATTATGATGTTTTTTTAATTGTTAATATTGATAGTACAATTTAGTTGACATCAGATGACATACTTTTACCAAACTACTACACTTCCCATAATTCTTGATGGGAGAATAAAAAATCTTCATCCTTAATTCATCTTTGTTGCAATAGCACTTACAGGCACCCTGTCTTTGTCATGATATATTACAGAGAAGAAATATGTCTTTCTCGTTGCTTTTGAACAATCTGGAAAAGTTTAGAAATTTGATCATAGAGGCAAAAATCTGTTAGTGAAATCTGTTAAAAGTCTCTGAACAATGCCTGCCAAGATCCAGGTGATGTAGTGCGATTTCTCAAAAAGAAAGAAGGGAAAAGTTTAGAAAAATAAGAGCTTTCTGAGATTTCTATCATGCTGCGTTTGATTGAGCAAGAGAAAATATTCAGCTCGGCAAAAATTCCTCGTACGGTTTCTGCAAGCAATTCCAGGAAGAACATAAAACTGCTGTAGATCTTTGTTAATGTTGACCATAGCCTCTGTGGACAACGAGATAAGATCTACTGTATGGACAATGCCAATATGAATATTCTCTCTATGACAAATTAAATCAGAAACATCTCATTTAACTCCTTCATATTTCATCAACACACACACACAAAAGGCCTTTCAGACAGTAAGATTGGCCCCCCACTGTCAGTCCTGTCTGCTGAGGACGCAGCTGTGCTGGCAGGCCGTGTACGGAGCTCTTGGAAGGTGAGGTGAGATTGTGAGGACTGTTCCTCCGACCCACCACACTGACAGACAACTTACATCCCCCAACACGAGTAAAACACAGCACCTGTACAAACAGCCTGTTCTGAATCAATGACACAGCAGCTAACAGCAAAGAGAGAGAGTGATGCTAAATGACTCACTATATGCCAGAAATAGGTGATTATAAACTTATGGAGGTCTTATGGATGGGAAATGTCTAAACAATCTATAAGATTAAGCTGCTATATCACAAACATTTATCAGTCAAAACTCATCTTTGAGCAAATTGCCTTATTTAATATACTCGGATCTATGAATATGCAAATTAGTCCCCGCCTCAACTATTTCGCACCACCTCGTGCCATAGATATATATGTACATAGATGCTACATTTGGTAGTTCCATACTGCAATTAATCTACTCTATCTCAGATACATTCAAAATTGTTAGTGGTGTTTGCAAAGTAAGACGTTTCTTAATAATGTTTTACAAATCTTTTACTCCTAACTATTGTGTTTGATGAAGGCCACCTCAAATCATGCAGGACATGAGTGTGATTACTTTCTGGGTTAAAACTCAGCAGTATTTATCTTGACATCCAGACACACAAAGCACAAATACTACAGAACTTCAGCATCCAGCAAAATAACTAATTTACATTTGCATACAAATGTAAAAAATTAAATCTGAAAAATTATAGCCATTCGTGTCAATTATCTTAATCTGAACCACTATAATGTTTGACACTTGCATTACATGCGAACGGCCCCTACGCTAATAGAATTCTGTTTTTCTCTCCCTGTCTCGTCCTCGACCACGAGGACAATGAGACAAACAGACCCAGTTCCTGTTGCTGTGAAGATCATCGCACCACTGATCCACTGGCTGTCCTTCAACGTGATGACCAGCCGATGCCCAACCAATGACCGCCTCCTATCCCTACCGTATCTATATATATATATATATATATAAATATATATTAATTCCTCCCAAGGGTTTTTGTCCTTCTAGGAGTTTTTCCCATTGGGTTTTTTCCTAGGGGTTTTTTTTCGTCCCAGGGAGAGTCAGCCAACTTTGGCTTAACTTAGCACTTTACTGTATACGTTACATTATTAAAGCAACACCAAAGAGTTTTTTTACCTTAAAATAACGCTTCCAAAACAGTTTCAGTCGTTCATCCACTCTAAACAGGGTGAACAGCACTTTCGCATTCGCTTTGCAGCCCTCTATTGTCCAAAACAGCACTAAATAAGTTTCCAACCGTCAGGTCGCGGTCCTGTAGTTTAAGTGAAAACTACAAAAACTTGCTTTATGGCAGACCTACAATCCAATCAGAGCCAGCTATGCTGCAGTATTTATGACAGTGGGTAATGGACAATTACGCTTCTAACCTGTAGGGGGAGCAAAGAGCCAAAACTCTTTGGTGTTGCTTTAATATGCTCGCTTGTACGGTTTAACCGCTATCTCTACTTCTTATATTATCTATTGATTTTCTGTGTTCTCCTCTACATCTTCTCATGTAAAGCTGCTTTGCAACAATTAACACTTGTGAAAAGCGCTATATAAATAAAATTGAATTGAATTGAATTGAATTAAAGCGCAACTAAAACCCCTGGTCAGAGCCTGACTCCACCCACTGGCAATATTTGAAAAAATGCAAGAAAAGTGGGCAGATCCCAACGGAGATAGAGGGGACGAACTAAGCTCACACCAAGCATGTGGTGAGATCGTAACAAGGGCGTGGTGAGCTTGAACCTGCTTACGTCACAAGTTACTTTTTGGACCCAACATCCAATAGGAAAATTCAACTGCAGTAGCCACCGTTCAACCTGAAGAGGGGCAGCACTCAGACGTTTTTTACACCATATATTGTAGTATTGAAACACTTTATATCAAAATGTCAAAAAACTTACTAAAATCAATGAACAGCACTAATAAAGCATCATTCTTACAGATCATTAACTAAAAAAAGTTGGTTAAGGGTTTAGTTACTCTTTAATAATACACCATATTTAAGTAATTGAAAGCATCACGCTCACAACAAAATGACTTCATAAATAAATAAAAGGAATCAATAAAGCTTGTCTACACTACGCAGCAAGGAAGATAGTTCTGTTTTGCACCTCTCACTTTTAGTGCAGTTAGCTATAATTTCATAATAATAAATAATGAGAGCGTTCTACAATTTAACACGATGCAATGTTGCATCGTGTCTAGTGATGGACAGACATATTGTCCAGGGGTGTGTCTCCCTAAAAGCACCGTTAGTCAACTATGTTCACAATTTTGGTTTTTTCCTCAAAACCAATGAACGTTCACAAACTGAATCTTAATCTTGTGTGGTTGTAACTACAGCTCTTTTTTAATTTACCAAGAGAATTAAAGCAGCGCTTTTGAAAAGAGTGCATGTGAGAACCCCAGAGTGACGGAAGCGGGAATTTGCATTTAAAGGCAACTTCGGAAATAAAGGGAAATGGCAAAAAACAAACATAGGAGAAACGTCGTCTTTAGGTGTCATGCTCGTTATTTGCAGCAATAATCTGACGATAATTCGATCTCAAACAGAATAGCAGACATTATTACTTTACCATCTATGTGACGTCATTATCAATGTTACTGAACCAGCATGGTTCGAACGATGGATATGCAACCAAAGTACTATGTTTTGACTAGCTAGTTAGTTTCTCCAACAATGCATCATACTATGGTGGTTAAGCACCTAGTTTAATTGTTGTATGGGAAACGACTAATTGTCCAATTTGTGGCCAATTTTGTACCAGGCATGTCAGTGTTTAGACTTTTAACTCTATCCCACCATTGACAAGTTATCCCCTCAATAAGAGAAAACGCTTCCCTGCCAATGATGAGTTTTTACGGCAATCCATATTTCTGCTATTATCCCCTAGGTCGTGCTCTTACCAACCTTATTAAACACTGATACATACATGGTTTCAAAAACAGTAAAAACTCTTTGTATTTTATAATCATCGTTTTGAATCTGATCCTTTACAAAATGCAATTATCTACAAAATTTGTACTCAACATTTAGTATTTTTGAACTTTTGTGAAAATCATGAAAAATGCCGGCACTGGGTTGCAACTTTATTTTAAAACGCTGTTGGGAAAAAGTTAAATTGATGATTGCCCACTGTCTAAAAATTGTCACTAAAAACCTTTAGTGTATAGTGTAGACAAGGTCACAAATCAATATGAAGCCAAGTACAATGGTTAGTGTGGCATCATTATCAAGCATAAAATTACATAATAAAGCAGGACAGTCATAACGTTGTACTAGAGATACGCTTTCTCTCTTTCATAAACCTGTATACAGCTGCAGCCAGGTTCTGTGAAAGCTCAGCCGTCTGTAAAATAAGGGTCATATGTCTGGCTATTTCTCCTTGCTGTCACATGCTTATCAGCCATAGCTAGCATTAACAACAACATGATCTCAGAGCAGCATGCCACATATAGAATCAGACTACATTTCTTTTACTAGCTTAACACTTTAATAGCTGTCAACAGCATGTCCAAGTTGTCTTGCAATGTTATGGATGAGCATTTCAATGCATGACACAGATTTTTCAAATAAAGACCAATGGCATGATGGAACTGAGGAATGATGGACGTGACACTCAATAAAGTATGAATAAAAGTATGAATGAAATATTGAATGTGTGTGATCTATGACTATCCATATTTCACTGCTTCACACTATACTGAGGCATTAACACTGGACTAGGCATTGGAGGCATTAATACAGCACTAGGCATTGGAGACATTCATCTTCACTGAAAAAACTGTCACTTGTGAAAGTTTGTATCGAAATTTTGTTCTCTTGGCTGAAAGCGATACAATAAATTTGATAGAGTCGAGACATTATTTATCAACACCACTCCAGGTCCAGGCCCTATTACTCAACACCAGCATCTGACCGTCAGATGCTTTTGCATCTGAATGGGAACAAATACACATTACAACTAATGGAAAGACTTCTCAGAAAAGTAGAATCTGTTGTAGTAGCAAAGGGAGAGATTAATGTCCATGGTTTAAAATTAAATGTGCAACAAGGACACCAGTGTTGTTTGAGTATCGGCATACTTTTGGACATGTATTTCAGGCTCTCTTCATTGTTAAACGAATCACATCTTTCACAAGTTAAAGCTGCGTTTGACATGCACCACTGTTCAAAAATGGCCTAGGGACTAAAAGGAATTCCAGGCATCTATTTCACCCTAAAGAAATCACATCAGACATGCGAGAGAACTGAAACAGATGTTTTTCCACTTAATAAAGCACCTCATGTCAACCAACAACACAATCTGAATGTTCTTCTAACAGTTCCAGCCATTAGATCATTTCACGTCTCCAAGCTGAAATGTCTTGAGGTTGTGCGGATGAGCGACGAAACCTGAGATACAAAGAGCAGCTTTGAGACCTCGTGACTGCAGAAGCATCCTACAAATAGTGATGTTAAGAGGAACATTCAGGCCACATTTTGACCCTGGAACTAACTTTAGTACTTTCTTGATGTCCCTGGGTTAACATCCATGTTTCCTGTCTGTAAATCTTACCTTTAAATCTGTCTTTTTGAAGTGCTTTAGGAACAAATTCAGGAAAATCAAACTCATACTGGGCAACAGTGAAATTTGTTGCATAAAAAAACCATATATCATTTCATTTTTAGATATTTCTGCACCAAAAAAGAAAACATTTTTCCCATGTTGGACCCAAGAAAACATTTTCCAGAATAAATCATGGACATCCCTATGAATTACTACAGAATGGTTCATAAGATGAACCAATGACTCAAAGGTACAAAAGCTGTCACTGGGGCAGTACACCTTTGTACCTAAAGAGTGCATAATGGTGCCTTAAATGTACCTTCATCTATACCTAAACAGTACATATCAGGACCATTTTTAACAGGTACCATTCCTATGACAAGTTTTGTACTATTTACTTGAAAGTGCATTAACTCAAACATAATGACAATGTTGATGCTTTCTGGTCTTCATCGTACTCAAAGAAACCCAATCAGTTTAATGAGCCATGCTCCTACAGTATTATGGTCCTACAAAACTAATAACCATAATTCAGTAAAACGCACTTAAATGTCATTGCAATGTATTAAAAACGCAGAAAGATTATTGGTTTAACCTTTCTACAATTGCTTGTGGTGTAGAAGAGCAGTGGTAAGCAGAAGAGAGTTCATAATTGTTAATGTCCTGTTTGAAAATTATTACTTCCGGGCTGCCATGGGTGACTGGGTTATGTTTCAAATATCTTTGAATCAGCAACTCATAAGTAACACAATGCATTCCCACAACTGTCATGTCTGATATCTAAAGATCTCCATTGAAGAAATGAGACTGAACAGTGTACTAGGAGGTCTCAAGGCCAGGGAAATTGCATGCTGAGCCTGAGGCATGAGCACAGATTTATAATGCAGGTCTAAGCGAGGGGCTATTTGTGCTCAACACTATAAAGTGTGACGTCTAATGCTGCGTACACACCAGATGCGAAGCTTCGCATTCCTCGCTCTAGAATTACTTGCGGGATTAAACTTTTGTCATGCGAATTTTTCGCTCGAGTTGCGCAAAGTTTTTCGCAGCAACCACACGGCCCAATTCCCGTCATTCCCATTGCTCCATGCGAGTTTATATCTATTCACATCTTTGCATTGACTTTGTATGTAATCAACTTGTGCAAATCGTTAAATTCGAGAATTGTCACTACAATGTCGCATGCCGAGAATCAAGAACACTACTCCATAGATATGCTCCTGTGTTGTGTGTTTGGTTGTGTCGCGTTTATGATGATGTCACGACAGTAGAGGTGGCACAATTGTAACGATAATAAACCCAATAGATTATTGATCTATAATCTCACCCACTTGGAAGCGGTACTAAACTGCTGTGGGACAGCAAACTGAGCCAAAGTGAAGCGAACTGAGCAGATTCGTGCAAGCCTATTTGTGCCATGCAGTTAAAAAGCGGAAAACACACACAGAACATAACATCATGTGAAATCATACATGCAATCTCTATTTTGCTCATACTTAAGTTAAGGATATGAGCAATAATTCAACAACATTGAGGAAATATGGTCCATTTTTAACACATACGCAAGGGTCCGCATACAGTGCACGTGACACTATTTTTGTCATTAGAAAAGTGTGGCGCGTACTGTAGGTGCACCGCCGGATTTTTGAAAACCCTGTGTACATTGTACATGTAGGTTGCACATGCACATATAGGAGAATGTAGTATGTAGTCCAAGAGATGCGTTGCATTTTGTCGCAATGCACGTATGCCCAACGAGTCAAATATACTATGCTTTGCCAGGCTGTGCGTTCGACAGTGCGCATACATTCGCTTACACGTATATAAACAGACTATACTCCAGGCTTAAGAATTAAGGATTCTAATCATATGGTTTGCATGGAAAGTGTGCTATTACATTAAAAGGTGCAGTGTGTCAATTTTAGGAGGATCTCTAGAAACGCAATATAAAATACTACATTATCAGTGATGTATAAAAACCTTAGGAACCGTTGTTTTTATTACCCTTTAGAATAAGCCGTTTTTATCTACATACACCGAGGGTCGCCTTACATGGAAGTCGCCGTCATGTTTCTACATTAGCCCTAAATGGACAAACTGCTCTACAGAGCATGTTTTATCACTATGTTGTCTCAGACGACGTCACGTTTGTCCTGTGCCGGCTATCGTAGCTTTACTATGCGTTTTGAAAGGGAGGGGTGCGCGATGGACTGAGCTGTTGGTTGAAATTTGCACTCTCACCACTAGATGCCGCTAAAATCTACACACCGCACCTTTAAAAGAAAGACTTGAGCCACATCTAGGCACCAGGACACTTAAGGCTGTGGGCTATTTTGACTGGTGTCAGTATGCAACCACCTGGAGACCACCAAGAACACCTTAGAATCTAGCAATGCATTAGCAATAACCCAGAGCGCCCTTGTAAACACACAGCAACCATTCGCCACATGTAGTTTCCTTTTTGTTATATCAACTAGGGCTGCAACTAACGATTATTTTAATAATCGATTAATCTGTCGATTATTTTTTCGATTAATCGATGAATCGGATAAAAAAACAAATAACAAGAAAAGCATTCATTTCCAACCCCTTATTCAAAACAGAACAAAAATCTTTAGAAATTACACAAACATGTTGCTCCTTGAACATACCTGAGCTGTTTACAATAATAATAAAAATAAAATAAAAATGGACTAACACAAAAAATACACATGTATGCTTTACATCTGCCAAATATATAGACTTTTTATGATGCATTTCCCATCAAGAAGCCTCTATTTACATTTGGCCACATACATGCGTCTTGTGAAAACGGAAAATGCTTCTTCTACTCCCGCGCAAAATGCAAATACACCATTTATTACTTCGCTTTAAAAAATGTAAGACGATGTTTATGCAACAAAAGGTGGCACTTACTGAATGTTGGGCCGGGCACGCGCGTCTACTTGCTTGGCAGTCGGCATGAGCTGGAGCGCGCAGGAAAGAGCAGAAGGAGAGTGATGGCACGATGATTTTACGTACAGGTCCATGACGGGGAAAAGCGTTCATACAACTCCCTCTCAAAGTTTTATTTCATTGTTTAATATCAGTGGAGTTTGTCATTGGAGTTTTTTTATTCGTTCTAGAAACTTTTTTACCCGCTGTCGTCGCTCCATAAAGCATAAGCGTGTCGTCTTTGTTTGTTTACCTCTTTGCCGGCTAACTTCCAGGTGACGCGCTTACGTTTGGGATGAGTAAAACACTGACATGTGGTTTTCCTCTACCTTTGCTGGGTTTTTTTCCATCTTTTTCCCGCCGCCCTGTCTTTTCTCCGCCCTGTCTATGAGCCGCCGAACTCTGCAAGCAACAGTGCGCGAGAGAGACCGACGCTGCCTCCCAAACCGCATACCTCCACACTATACAGCAGGCGAAAAGCACTACTTCTCATACTCTTCGCCTACTATATAGCACAGAAACAGGCTGTTTGGGACGCAGCACGAGTGTGTTCACTCCGCTCCGCGCTTAACTGAAGTGTTTTTTTTTGTTTGTTTGTTTTTTTAATTAAACGTCTCTGCGTCACGCGACACGACGAATCGATAATGAAATTCGTTGCCAACACTTTTAGTAATCGATTTTTATCAATTTAATCGATTTGTTGTTGCAGCCCTAATATCAACTTTGCCAATAATCCTGTAATCCCAGAAAAGAAATACAGATAGGCTGATATCCATATCCAAACTTGCAGAACTGAAGTCAACACTTCTGTTCAGGAAAACAAGCACATCTCGAAGCATTTACTCCTAAACTGCTCACAAAGATTGAAGAATACAGTCTAATTTATATGACCTCACCCCATATTACATGAAAAAGGAGGCGCCGATGGGAGACAAATTAAGTGAGATAAAACATGATGTCCCCAGGCTTCTTTGCAACACTAATGAATGATAAAAATGAAGATACATTAAAGATACATTAGTTTGACTGGATCATAGTATGAAGAAGATGAGATGCTGTTTTGATTTGCATCGGTTCTCTCAGCATTTCCGTCTTATGTCTTTAAAGAATCCTGACCAAGCCATTTCTCGACCGTTCATTACAGCTCAGCTCACACACCTATTTAGACCAATCCTTTGAAGCTTCCCAGCATTCCTCAGCACATGTGGCTGAAATCAGCACTTCATAAGCATAAGAGAGAGAGCCGGCAGGAGGGAAACGGTACACATGCTGAGTTTCAAAGCAACATCAACAGGAACTCATGTGCCCATCAACCTTGTTTGCTATTCCAGCATTTTCATGAGAGCCAGAGGTCAATAATGCTTCAACTTGACTTTACACTAAAGTGAAAAAGAGCCTCTGGAACAGTTCGATCTCTGCTGCAGTGCGTGCATATAAAACTGAAACCATCCAGTGCCCCAAAAAATTAAAACATATAATCACCAGCATGTATTTTAGGGCTAAAATCTGCTCAGATCATATTCCATTGAGGTTATTTTCATTGTGCCAATAGAACAACGGCAGATTTCATCCTCCCCCGAACCAAGTGGACATTTATGGGATTTCAGAGAGACCCCAGCGAGTCACTAATGGAGAGGCATGCGTTATCCGATATGGGCAGGGCCCTTCATTCAGATTCCAGGAGCAACTGTCAGTCCACTCATATCTCTCTCGCTCTCTCTCTCTCTCTTTCTGCTGGAGTACATTAGAGTAATTAAGTCTACCAGCAGTTGTCTCTACTCTTTTAGCTAAAGGTCTACTCATGATGTATGTGTCTTCTCAGAATCACATAGGAATGGAGATTATTATTATTATTACACAAATCAGTACAGTTTAATGCATGCTTACAAATGAAATCTAAGGAATTTGTGTGTTAACCAATAAATAAAATGTAAAATTTGTAGCTGAGATTGAAAACTAAAGGTCTAAACACTATGAATTACATGCTCCTGTATAGCTCAGTGGTCATGAGTATTGACAAAATGCATATCTTGTAATGCACTGTAAGTCGCTTTGGATAAAAGTGTCTCCTAAATGCATAAATGTAAACTCCAAACTGTCCCACTCCAGTCACTGACAAAGTTATCATCTCTCCCTCTCATCATTTTTAACATACAACCCATTACAATGTACAAGATACCCAAATGTTATACATAAATACAGCCACGCGTGTAAATAAAATTGTTTACAATAAGGGGAATGATGTATTACATCATGCGTTTCTTTTGCGCATGCTAAATAACATGTTTCTTGTTTTTAAACATTTATTGCAATTATGTAGCTTAGATATGAATAAAAAGACCAACTGTTTTCAGTGTATACATGTACTGAGAGAGTCAAAGACCTGTTTCTGTCAGTAGTGTACAGTGTGTGTGGTGCGTGCTGATGCTACTCACCGCTGGATGTGATACCGTTATTCCGCGCGCATCGACAAAACATTACAGTACACCGATATACATAGAGAATATATACCATATATACAGTATATAGCATTATTATAGCCACAGCCCCGTTATTCATGTATGAAACTGGCAAAATCAACACAAAAACCATCGCCTTGGATAATACAAATAACCCTCGATTTGCACAGATTTGATAAACGCGCGAGCTATAAATGTAAAGAAACTTTATTTAAACCTCATTTGTAAGCCAAACGCGTTTCTCCGCCCGACTGCCTCAATCATAGCGACATGCACTGACCGTCTCTAGTCTATATCAGACGCATATTCCTCATCTACTTAACATAAACAATCATTTTCTTATAAATAACAATCTCTTTAAGTATGCTTTTAAAATAAATGATTGAGGTATACAGCGCAAGCATGTCTGAATAGCAATGACAGGAGAGCAGAGCATGGGATCTTTTGCAGGTGTGGCTCCGTTAACTCATTATACAGCAGGGGCATAGACAAGCTGGCCTGCGCTGCTATTAGATGAAGTATAGTTAGTATACTCACTCCATAGTGTCCCAAATACTGTTTCCCTCAAATGTTGTGTTTATTCTCCGGGTATTGTATAAATGAAAGACGCCGCAGCATCAGTTTTCAGTCTTGTGTCCTGTCCCTGTGTGTGAGCAGTGAGACCGGGAGCTGCTGCTGGCGTCCCTCCCCTGATTCTGCCTCTCTCTCTCTCTGACAACCGCAATCCTCTGAAGAAAAATATACTACGCATTTGAAAGCATTAAAATATTTTTTACATTGCATCGAGAAGTGTGTGATGGCTAGTTTGGTATACATGTGCGGTTTAATGGTTTTATATTTTTATTTTAACATAATTGGCCCGGTCTGAAAATTAAAAGGAAATATGCCTCCCCCGCGTGTATGTGCAAGGGAATACAACTCATTGTTAGAGCCGAGGAAAATAAAGAGACTTTTATTGACAAGTTGCGCTATTTTGTTAGTGTATATATAAAACAGATAGTATAATATTAACCTTGAACTATTAGTCTTACGGTATATTCTAAAATTATAAGGTTTTTCTTTTGTTCAGACAAAATATTTATTCTTGTTTATTGTGTATCAAATATAATCTTAGGTTTTAAAAAAATATGTGGCCTATTAACTTTCCTGCATTTTAATTAAGGAGAGATAATATATTTTTCTATGTAAGTGCATGTTAATTTCAGTGTTTCATTATGCTTTTTTATTTTCTAAATCACACAGTTTTTATGTTATAATCCCGTAGTTTTAGGCAACATGTACCTTAAAATGATGCTTATGTACAGTAGTGATTGTATTATGGCAGGAGCATTGTAGCTTGTCTGTGTTAGGAATGCAGCCTGTAGATGGAGTACCTGACCAGCTCTTACACTAAAAATACTGTGTACTATATACTGTACTAGTTACTATAGAAATGTTGTCATACCACCCAAGTGATTTTATGACTCAAAGACAGTTACATAGCTTACTATTACAGATATGTGAATTAAATTTTCAATCATGAAGAAGTCTCTTAAATCAATGATTCTGTTAATAACACAAGGGATAGTTCACCCTAAATTAATTATTATTTACTCATCCTCATGTTGTTCAAAACATATATTAGTTTCTTTATTCTGTTGAACAGAAAAGAAGGTTTTTTTTAATAAATGATGGCAAGCACACAGTCGACTTTACTGATTGACTTCCATAGTATTTGTTATTCCCAGTGGTGGCTGGTGACTTCTCTTCCGAGGGGTACTCGGTGGGGTCTTTTGCTGTTGTAGCCCATCCGCCTCAAGGTTGTGCGTGTTGTGGCTTCACAAATGCTTTGCTGCATACCTCGGTTGTAACGAGTGTTTTTTTCAGTCAAAGTTGCTCTTCTATCAGCTTAAATCAGTCTGCCCATTCCCCTCTGACCTCCAGCATCAACAAGGCATTTTCGGCCACAGGACTGCCGCATACTGGATGTTTTTCCCTTTTCACACCATTCTTTGTAAACCCTAGAATTGGTTGTGCGTGAAAATCCCAGTAACTGAGCAGATTGTGAAATACTCAGACCTGCCCGTCTGGCACCAACAACCATGCCACGCTCAAAGTTGCTTAAATCACCTTTCTTTCCATTCGGAAATTCAGTTTGGAGTTCAGGAGATTGTCTTGACCAGGAGGACGTTGATTAGATAATTGCATTAATAAGAAAATAAACAGGTGTTCCTAATAATCCTTTACGTGAGTGTATATTACTGATGATAAACACATTTTTGACATATTTCCAGTAGAAAGTTGATATTTTAAAAAATCAAACATTTTGGCCCATAAAATGTATTTTTGATTATTGCTACAATATACCCGTGCTAACATTACTTATGACTGGTTTTGTGGTCCAGGGTCACAGATAGCACAACAGAAACAAAGAAAATACAGAAAAATCAAGAAACATCAAAAGCATGACACAATATTGGTGCAACGGGTCTTGGTGCTAGAATGGTTCAGTGAGCAGTTGGACAACAGTCAGCCAATAAATCACTGCATCAATACTTACCTTATTAAAATTTAAGGCACTTTGCACAGTCAACAAAACTTTTTGTTAATCTCTAGTTTAGTTTTAGCGTCTAAAATCTCTAAATTGTGAATATGTTGGCAAACACGTTAACTGAAATAAAGTATATCGTTTGCTTTTGACAGACCGATCTGAAATCATTAACAGTGACTTCCGGCAACCGGTTGTGGGTGTGTCAAATGACACAACAAAGTTTTAATACACAGACAGGGTGTTTAATTTAATATGAAAACAAAGCATTTTTTCAAACAACAATATAACTTATAAAATGATGTGTGGAAAAACAAAGTCTTGGATTGTGAAAACATTAAGCCTGACCCAAAGTTTGAAACATGGAACAAGATAACCCAGGATTACATATAGGCCTACCTAGGGTTTAAAGGGCACATGTATTAAGCATTTCTGCAGCATTTGGGAAACAATGTTTACATATGTGACCATTATTGAGCTTGTTTAACGTAAGCATCCTTTCCCAGGCAAAACCTCATTTTTTTTTAAAGTATTGACACCCACACAGCTCCACACAGTTCCACCCTGATGCTCTATCAGCTAGTCCTTCAGCAGTCTACATACAGAGCTAACATACTGCTGGCCTGCCAGTTGCCGTGGTAACTTGACATGTCTCCATTTGCTCTGATCAATGGAAATGTTGCCTTTGCTGGGGATTGGAGGCCTGCCACCTCTCTCTCTCTCTCTCTCTCTCTCTCTCTCTCTCTCTCTCTCTCTCTCTCTCTCTCTCTCTGAGATGGATAACAAAAGAAGTGGACGGAAGTGATGGGGTGGTGTGTGTAAAATGCCAGCTAGGTTAGTTGCTTGGCCTCTTGGTCTGGGTTAAATGATCACTCATGTCACCAAAGACATTTTTTTTTCAATTATCTGATCACAGAAAACAACCAGTTTGAATGACACTCGATTTGTCCTGCAATATATATGATATATGATATATGATATATGATAATGGATTCTCCTAAAATGATACAGATTTTGACTTCATATTTCTATTATCACAATAGATGGGATTAGCTGTGGTATGTGTTATATATATATATATATATATATAAATATATATATATTTTATTTATATATATATAAATATATATATATTTTATTTATATATATATAAATATATATATATTTTATTTATATATATATATATATATATATATATATATATATATATATATATATATATATAATATTATATATATATATATATAGAGAGAGAGAGAGAGAGAGAGAGAGAGAGAGAGAGAGAGAGAGAGAGAGAGAGAGAGAGAGAGAAAGAGAGAGAGAGAGAGAGAGAGAGAGAGTTTATATTATCTCCTATAAGGATAAATATTGACCCCTTTGTTATTTATTGTTTTAATAAATTCATCACATTATTTGCACAGAAAGTGTGATATTTGGCCATTTCAGGTATAGTCAGGCCCGGCGCCACGAGGGGGCAAAAGGGGGCATTGCCCCCTCAGATCTGATTTGTGCCCCTCTGTTTCATTTTTGTATTCAGTGAGTTTCTGGTTACCTGTGCTGTGCAGTTGCGTATGGAGTGTTTTATGGATCGCTGCATTTAAAAGTATGTCTTTCTAAAGCGAGATCTCAGTGTATCATTGATGGTATAAGGTTAAGCCCCCTCAAAAATTTCACATGCCCCCTCAGTCATTTCATTCTGCAGCCGGGCCTGGGTATAGTGAAAGAATCAAGAGAAAGTACTTTGTAAAATAAAAGCTATAACACCGTGAGTAGCCGAAGCACCTGCAGATCAAAGGGCCACAGTTTCCATTAAACCTTGTGAAAATTTAATCAGCTTGAGTTTAATCAGGATGAGTAAACTAAATACCAGGTGGAGATGAGGGGAAAGTCTCCTTGGGTCTAACTTACACCGCTACCAAAATTGCATATTTTTTTTATTTTGAATTGTGATGAAAGCCAATTAGCAAAGTATGTGAGTGTGTATTTAAATGTAGGTGTTAGGTTATGTTCGACCTTGGTTTGGATATTGCTTGGATATAATCATTTTATTTTTTATTCATGAATTCTAAAATCTCCTACATAAATACAAATTAAATTTGTGTCAGTCAAGACTATGTATGAAGCAAAGGAAAAAATGAAATTTAATGTTAATTTCTCTATTATTCCAGACTTAATTCTTTCTAGCCTTTAGAAAGCATAATCTTACAGCTGAAATGCGTAAACAATATAATTTCAAGAATCTTGTCTTTCAATAGCATTCAGTGTAATGTAATGAAGTGAATGTCTATGTAAATGTCTGTGTGAGCGTAGGCCCGCCCCCCAACATATAGTTCTCATTAAAATGATAAATTGCTTCACACACCGGGTCCCCACTGCTCAGCTCCAGTCACCATAGCAACAGCCAGATCTCTCTTCGTGTTTTTGCAGACTTCACGATTGTTGCTAGATAGTGTGGGCTTCACTCATGTTTGAAAAGTGTACTGTTTAGACGTCACAGTTCTCTGGGCAAAAGGAGCATATACACTAGCTGAGGCCATGTTGAACTTTTGAGACCATTGTGGGCCTTTGTAAATCATCATTTCAGTGAAAGGGTTGTGAGTAGACACATATGATTTGGGTGCAGGCGTCACACATCATTACCTGTACAGATTAGCATTACTGTGCCAGGATCATTTAGGAATGAGTTAAATAATTCCAGTAATTGGGATATCTTTGGCTCTATTACTATGATTAAGTATTCATTTAGTGGGCTACATTTTTTTAAATATAGATGTTTCACAATGCCATTGAAGAACAATTTTGGCTGAATGTTTCCGTAAAGAACCTTTAACATCTGATGATCTTTCTGTTTCGTAAAATATTATTTGTAGTTAAAAAGGTTCATTAGATGATATTAAGATCATTTAAAGGGGTCAAATGATGTGATTTCATGTTTTCCTTTGTCTTTGAAATGTTAAAAGCTGTTCACGTAAGGTCGCATAGATTAAAGTCTCAAACCCAAAGAGATATTCTTTCTAAAACTGAAGGCTCATCCACGCCTGTCATGTCATGAAGCTGACCATTTCTGTCGCATGCTTGAGGTATTTGGCCAACTGGCCAATCAGGGCACACTGCACTTTTCGAAACGTTGCGTATGTAAAAATGGCATGTTTCAGAAAGCTGGGGCAATAAAGGAGCAACAATAATGCACGCTATGTGTTAAATAATGTGTTTTTTGTATCACGTGAACACCGTTCTTTTTAGCAACGTCATATGACCCCTTTAAAGAACCTTTAATAGAACAAGAGAAAGTTGGATCTACTGTACTTCTAAATTACTTTTTTTTTCTTTTTTTTACTAAGTAAAACGTTTAAGGTGACTTTTTACAGTGTAGTTGTCTCACATTTTATTTTAATTTTGTCATTTCAAATGATGTAACCATTTGACAGTAGTGTGTCAAGTTCCTTATTCTTCTGGCCCTTGCTGACTGGTCAGTTTTGACAACAGTTGGGGTTTATTTACTTTTTTTTATTTATTTAAAGCACAGCTGTAACCTCTTCACTCAACTACTATTTGTATCCAATTTCTATTTTTGTTATGTTATAATATTTTCTAATAATAAAATGGATCTATAGATTTAAATTGTACCCAAAATCTTTCAGCCATGATTATATTCACAATATATGACTCTTATACCTTATTGCTCTAATAAACGAGGTAAATAGCATTATTAAGTTTAAAATATATTTGTTAATGCTTATTTACCTGGTGAGGGTAGCTGACCAAGGAGAAGTTTTGCTAGTTTAATTAGTTAAGAAGCCCATTTATTGTAATCAGCATGTGCCATTTAATAAATGGTTATTTGCACCACAAGCAAATATTAAGTTTAATGTTTAGAGATGCTCTGCACTGCCGGAGCTTCACTTTAATCTAATAAGTTGACCTCAGCAACTTCATCTTGTATGTCCTCTGGCTGGAAATGATCAGAGATTAAAAAAATCCATTTATTAAAAAAATGCTGCTATAAAAGGTCCCAAAAGAATTAAACTTGGTTCTTTGTTTTTCTATCATGGTGGGGATTTTCAAAAAAGAATGACAAAAAATATATATTTTTTCTCAAAATTTAAAACTAACTGTCATATTAACCATTTAGCAATATCTTTACGCCATTATTTATTGTGTTTCTTAAAGCAATAAGGTACAAGAAGGCTATATTGTGAAAATAACCATGGCTGAAAGGTGTTGCTAAAATGCAAATCCATCAAATGGATGCATTTGTTCATTAAAAAACATTAAAACAAAAATAGAAGTCAGCTAAGGTTGCATACAAATAGTGATACAAATGCCCTGTTTAAACGTACATGGTTATTTTTAAAAACTGAGAGATTTACCTTCGTTTGTGCCCCTCGTTTACACGCAAACGGAGAACTCGCCTCTGAAACCTCTTGTTTCTAAAAACTCCGGCCAGAGTGGAGATCTTGAAAATCTTCGGTTGCACGGTTGCATGTAAACTGAGACAAACGGATGTTTAAGCAGGCAACGTCACAGAGTATGCGGTACTTTGATGTCATCGAACTCCTACCGCGCTGCTGGTGGGTGATTGGCTTATGTGGGCTTGAACTTCTCTTGACGGCATATATGCACGGGTACGTGTAAATGAACGTTTTTCTGAGAACTGACATGTGTGCACGATATTATTTTTGAAACCGGAGAGGTTGAAATGTCCGTTTATGAAAATAGCCGCCCACGTGTAAACTTAGGCTCTGTTTACACGTACATGGTTACTTTTAAAAACTGAGAGATTTACCTTCGTTTGTGCCCCTCGTTTACACGCAAACGGAGAACTCGCCTCTGAAACTCCGGCCAGAGTGGAGATCTTGAAAATCTTCGGTTGCACGGTTGCATGTAAACTGAGACAAACGGATGTTTAAGCAGGCAACGTCACAGAGTTTGCGCCAGAGCTCGCACCTACGTCAAAAGTGCGATCTATGTTTATGACTGCTACTCTGAACGCTTCCAAGATCGCATTTATGTTCGTGCAAACTCGTTTCATGTGTTTGTATTTGCAAATACAGCTGCTCCATTATGTCGAGGAGCAGAGACGAGTGCTCGGAGGTCAACAATTTTACGCGTGTTCGACTTATGCGGCGCTGCAAGAACCGACAGACGGATGAT
The DNA here is from genome assembly GCF_027580225.2 of Misgurnus anguillicaudatus. Lineage (NCBI taxonomy): Eukaryota > Metazoa > Chordata > Actinopteri > Cypriniformes > Cobitidae > Misgurnus > Misgurnus anguillicaudatus. The sequence goes on from NC_073350.2 coordinate 13,675,671, forward strand.
GTCAACGTACCGCAAGAGCGAGTTGAGAGATCACACGTAGAGGTCTAAATTCGAATCGCTCTTGCGGTACTTTGACGTCATCGAACTCCTACCGCAATTCCTCCCTCCAACACAAAGAACCAGTCCGCGTCACCACCAGCACTGCTGGTGATTATGTGGGCTTGAACTTCTCTTGACGGCATATATGCACGGGTACGTGTAAATGAAAGTTTTTCTGACAACTGACATGTGTGCACGATATTATTTTTGAAACCAGAGAGGTTGAAATGTCCGTTTATGAAAATAGCCGCCCACGTGTAAACTTAGCCTAGTACCTGAAGAGGTCACAGCTGTGCTTTAGCATAAATAAACCGCAGCTGTTAACCAATCAGAAGACCAGAACAATTAGAAACTTGAGAAACTTTTTGTTCTTTCATAGACAAACCTGGACCCACAATGACCCACACACACACACACAGAGCTATTACTCATCCCATTAAGCAATAATGTATCCATCATTTAAACCTACCTGTTGTCACATTACAATACACTGAGGCGAGTAAAGCGACTAAACCCATCATGTACAAACACTGCACCCATTCATCTTCTTTCACAGCAGATTGTTTATTATTATATTTAGTCATTTATTTTTTTTTTTTTTTCATAAACTGCATCAACGGCACAAAGCATCCATTACGGACAACCACTTAAAAAAATATTCTGGAGCAGCCCGGAGCACCGTGAAGAGAGAGCTGACGCACAGAATTCAATCCGCCCTGACAGCTGCACATTTACATTATAACACATTTCAAATTTTACTGAAAAGGCTGAAGTTCCACCTTGACAACACTCACATAACATGCATCAAGTCCACCTGGGAAACAGCATGACAAAACGCTAACTATTACATATCAATCCCAGAGAGTTTATAGAAAGAGTTCATCTGTGAGTTACGCCAGAAAAGATGGAGAAATATTTCTCACTGTAACACATAAAAGTGGGAGTTTTTCAATGAACGATTGTTGTTCCATTATAAGGTTCATGATCAACAAATCCTGTGAAAATACTTTCCGTAAAGAGTACCAGTTCGGCTCTTGATAACAGACAGAGATTGAAAGACGAATGATTTATAAGTGCTTACTTGAAGTGCTTCCATATATTCCACCACACAGTAATCTTCAGTAGATGTCCACACGTGAAAGTAGAGACATTTCTCAAAGCAGTTTTTCCATCCTTCATAAAGAGCCGACGAAATGTTCACTGTGTTACTGCAGACAAGGCCATAAAATATTTTCTAATATCAATGTATCACTACAACATTTAACAATCGTGCGTGAACACACATACACATAAACTCAACTCAGCCACACGTTTAGGTTCCTAAAGTCAAGTATGAACTGAAAAAGAGCAGCGGTACAAACAAAACCGAACCTTATTTTACATTCTGCCTTGCACGTTTGAGAATATGAAGATTGTGTAAATGCAATAAACACTTTGATAATGTAGTTTGGCTTTCAGGGCAAATCCCATTGTGCTCATGATTAAATGGTAAAGCAGCATCGTCTTTGTTTAATAGGTCCAGTCATTCCAATACTGAGTCAAAAATCAAGAATGATGCATGATGTCCACCACACATCTGCAGTTGTGCTCTTAAATGCATTTCGAGTGCACCGTCACTCTCTGAAATGCCTGCCGCTTTGTATCTTTTTGTAGTAGTTGTCCTGTTCAGTGTGGTTTTGACTGCCCTCCCTGTCCAGAAGAACCAGAGGGGTCTTACGGCGCAGACTGCGTCCCTCTGACGTTTGGCCCATGGGTGGAAGTTGAGGAGGAAGTGGAGGCTGAGGTGGGTGAGGGGGCTGGGGAGGAGCACGGTCAGCATCGCTGACGGACGAACAAGGAGAGCCGCTCCTGACGTGACGGTAACTGCGGGAACTCTCACGGTTGAGGTTTTTAAGCTCGTACGAGTCGGCCATGCTTCCATCACAAGATCCTCTCCACTCCCAGGGGTTGTTGGGGTTAGAGGTCATACGAACTACGGGGTGGTGGGGGGCGTGGGCATCCACGGTGATGATGTCACGTTCTGAGGGTGTGCGATTGGGGGGCGACTCCGTGCCCGTGACGGATGACGTGCCCGAAGAGGATGATGTCTCGGAAGATTTGGCCGATCCAGAGAGAAGTCCCTGTTGTTTTGACATGGCGATGACCTGCATGATTCGGGGTTGATTTCCTCCTTTTATAGCTGGAATATTAGCACCGGTCTTTTCAGTGATGGACAGCCATTTGGCCCGGGTGCTGGCACTTTTCGGGGAAACTGGTGGAGGGACAGAAGGCTGTCCTGGGGGACGAGGAGGCATCACTACTTTAGCTCCGGCTGGTGGGTTAGGTGGTTTGGGGTGCTGTGGCACAGTTTGATAGATTGAGGAATGTGCGCTGTCCTCTTCCGTGGTGGTATCGTCATCGCCGTCTGATCCCTGCCCGCTTGTATCCTCATCAGGCAAGCTTCCACCTCGCATCTCCATTGACTTTTGCTTCCATTCAGACACCAACTGCTGCGATCGCATGGGGTCCATTGGTACAGGTACCGTCACCAAGCGTCTGGTTGGCTCCTCTGGAGCTGTAGCACGGGGCAATGTGTTGCTAAAAGTAACCATGGTCTCCTTACCCATGGGGCTGCGGGGTGCAAGCAGTTCCACATCCACGCTGGCCCTCTTTAAACTGCCCAGCGAGGTTTTCTCACGCTGTACTGGTCGGTTCAGCCCATCTAGAGATGCTGGCGATGTAATTTCCTCATTGCTCTCAGAGGCGTGTCCCTTGTTGTAGACAGAGTCATGACCCCGCTGTGCCAGAGCCCTCAAAGCATCTTTCTGCAGTGGAGGAGGTTGCGAGACAACAGGGTCCTCTGGGGATTTGAAGTTGGCAACGGCATGGAAAGCCTGGGAAAAGTTTAAATTGATACCAACATTAAGGCTACAATGACGGAACCATCAGTATAAAACATAACATATAAGTGACATTGCCTGTGAGGGCTTAAGTCTCATAATCTAAATATAAGTCACTCACCAGATACGCAGCAATACCAGCGCCAATACAGAACCCAACGTAAACATCGATGGGGTGACTGCGGTATTGCGTGATTTGAGTGAGACCCGTCAACGCAGCAGCAATGGCAAAGGCAAACACCAGGACGGGTTTTAGCAGCTTGGTGCTATCTGAGATTGTTGAGTTGAAGTACATCTAGAAGAGCAGACAGCAGCAGAGGTTTTGCCTTGCACAGATTAATAACACATTGCAGCTTCTGACAGCCTGACAAGCGCGAGGTGGGAAGCGGCAACAACTTATCTCTAAGCCTGTCGCATGAAGCACATCCTGCCAAGTACCTAGACATGTGAAGCACTTACCTATAATTAGACTTACACATATAAAGAGAACAAGCGCAGCTAAGCATTTCAATAATCACAGAATAATACGATAAAATGATGTGATACATCCTTTCTGGCCGCAACTAAATACGCTTTATGCCCAGCTGCACTACTTCCTGAACTTCAGCCAGCTCCTTGTTTCCTGTCTGCCATTATTGGACAAACTGATCCACGTGTGTCTGATTGTTGTTGTGACTACTGAGGTCAGGCACACCTGGATTAATCAGTTTGTCCAATAATGGCAGACAGGAAACAAGGAGCTGGCTGAAGTTCAGGAAGTAGTTCAGCTGGGCATAAAGCCTATTGTATTGCAAATAGCATTCCTGTAGTACAATTGTGTTAGCATGTGTTCAATCCAAGGGAACACATGTACCGATCAAATATATTCCTTGAATGCACCGTAATTGTAATGCAAATGCAGTAATGTGTTGGTTGTTCACTGTTTCGCAAGTTATTCTTCACGATACAACACTAGCTTTGAGCACCTTCTGCTTTTATAAAACGGTTACCACACAATACAAATTTTAAAGGGACATTCCACTTTTTTTAAAATATACTCATTTTCCAGCTCCCCTAGAGTTAAACATTTGATTTTAACCGTTTTGGAATCCATTCAGCTGATCTTCGGGTCTGGCAGTACCACTTTTAGCATAGCTTAGCATAATCCATTGAATCTGAATAGACCATTAGCATCATGCTAAAAAATAACCAAAGAGTTTCGATATTTTTCCTATTTAAAACTTAGACTCTTCTGTAGTTACATCGTGTACTCAGTACTAAATTAAAAGTTGGGATTTTCTAGGCCGATACGACTAGGATCTATTCTCATTCTGGCGTAATAACTAGGACTTTACTGCGGCAACATGGCCGCAGGAGGCGCAATGATATTACACACTGCCCGAAAACAATCCCCTGCTATTGACAGTTACCAAGGGGACTATTTTCAGGCCCTGCGTAATATCATTGGCCTGCTGAAGCCATGTTACGGCAGCATAGTCCTTGTTTATTACGCCAGAATGAGTTCTATGCAGACATGTCCATTATACTTATATACTAATGTTGTCTCCTTGTTTCTGGTAGAAAATAATTAACACAATAATCTTAGCTATTCAACAATCTACTGTATATTCTTTACTGTAAACACACACATTGATAGGGTGCCGAAAAAGACTTACTGAAATATAAACAGCAGCAAAAGAAGAGAGGGTTGCATGCTGGGAAGGAAAGGTTTTCCTGTCACAAAGGAAAGCAAACATCTAGAGTAAGTCTAGACCAAAATATACAACAGAAATTAATAGCATTTGAAAAGGGTGCATGAGTACATAGTATTCACCAAAAGGGATAACCAAAATAGTGACTGTACAAAGTTATATTTTCCAACAGATTCATCATGCTATTACCTGGCAGACAGAATGGCATGTTGATCCTGACCAGAGCAGATGTCTTTGGTGATGTAAGGGTTCTTGTCGCAGGACACACCTGGGATGGTATAATTGGGTTTGCACACTGTAAGAAAGAACGGCGTGTGATAGCCGGTGGCCAGCTGAATAACATCAGTGACCAGTGCTGTTGCACAAAGACCAAAAACATGGACACCTAGAAACAGACAAATCAGGGGGAGTGAAACATCAATGATTCATTTTAGCAGCTCCATGTATCACTTTGTGGATGACTCATGTTGCATAACCTTCATCTGCACCATTCCTGCTCAAATATTTAGTTTTGCTGTGTTGTTGCATCTCTGGCAGTTTTCCACTCATATTTTAGCTTGACTCTCTGGTTGCTGTGATATAAAATTATAGCCCTAAACTGATAACAGAGTTACATACCGACAAAGCGAACAGTTCTCCGTAGGAATGAGTTGAAGTTACAGCCACCAGCATTGATGCTGCCCTCATTGCCTGGACGGACCTTTAGTTTGGACTGCATACAGTACAGCAGACCTTCACCCATCATGATCTGACAGGACAGGACAACAATAGAATAGCACATAGAATTGATCATCAATAATCTAGATTTTGTTCTGTGCTAACATAAATTAAAGATGAATAAATATAATACACATGTTACAGTGATATACTTATATATTTTGGAGCTGGTTTAAAAAATGCTAATTATTAGTTTTGCCTCTCTATCGCCATCTCTGTTTGAAATATTGAAGAGCACCTATTTCATTGCTAAAAACAATGTTATTCTGTGTATTTGGTATAATAAAATGTGTTTGAGTGGTTTATGGTAAAAAAACACATTATTTTCCACATACCGTACATTTTTGTAGCTCCAGATTTCACTCTCTTTCTGAAACGCATGGATTTATAAAGTTCTGTGTCCCTGATTGGCCAGCTAATCTATACATTGTGTTTGGCCTGAATACCTCTGAAGTCAGTAGGAAATGTGACGCTCCTTATCATGTTTGAAAGATTCGCTCACAATGCAATGCTAACAGAAGTTAACTTGGCTGTGAGTCTGAAGCGGGAGGAATTATGATAATGTCAGTCTTTACTAGATCACCAATCCCAGGAAGTAAACTGTTGCCTACAATCCGTGTGTTTCCAAGAAAAGAGATTTACGTTGGAGACGATAACTCACGTCAACGTTTATTTTGAGGTTTGTACCTTCACATATCGTTAACATGTACTAACACACACTTACACCAAAGGATATGTAAAATCGTTAATCGGACCATTGGTGCTCTTTAAACTGCCGCTTACTTTACGTACTTATATTACATTTATTAAGAAACATTCCAGAGACTTTCCAGTAAAATCTGACTCAACAGCTTAACATATAAATCATTATAGAGGGCTGCAGGGATAATGTATTATTAATAGCCAACCCGGAAGTTAGCTTCACATTAGTATCTTCGTCAATGGGAATTTGATAGGCTTGAATTATAAATAATAAGCTCTGTGATGATCAAGTTAATGATACTTGCACGTTTTGTCCATCAAGATTAGGTTAACAAATTAATACAACATATTATTTTAAAGTCTAAATGCATTTGCTAGAACTAAAAACCTAACCTTAGGCTATAGGCGAACTACATTACTATACGTCTCACTCGACTCTAATGTCATCACCCCTGAGTTTTTTTGTAAACTCTTTTAAACTTTATTAAAAACATTTATAACATGTTCCCTGATAAGGAAACACTTTGTGGATGAATCCTTTTTGGGAATTGTGTCAACGTTGCATAAAGTTTTATGTTGCGTTTTAGAGATTTTCATGTTTCCGACAATGTTTGTAGTCCCCTGTAGCAACTTGTTAGCAACTGCTCTTTTTAAAGGGATAGTTAACCTAAAAATGAAGATTATGTCATCATTTACTTACTCATTCATGAGCCCCATTCACTTCCATAGTATTCTTTTTTCCTAGTAACTGAAGTCAATGGGGCTCATGATTGGTTTGGTTAGAAACATTTCCCAAAATACCTTACTTCATGTTCATCAGAACAAAGAAATTTATACAAGTTTGTAAAAACATTAGGAAAATTTAAATTTTTGGGTGAACTATCCCTTTAAAGCTGCGGTCCATAACTTTTGCCTCTCTATCGCCATCTCTGTTTGAAACATAAAATTGGAGTCAATTGCAGGGTAATTTTCTGTTCGTGCTCTGTGCGGATAGATCTTAAGTCTGTGATTACCGCATCACAGCAGATCTGTTATTACCAGCCCAGTCTCACGAAATTTCGTTGTATAGTCACGTAATTTTTTTATTCTTTTTTCGTAATATTATCACGCATTTCCGTGTTTTTCGTGATCGTATAACGAATTTCTGTTTTCATGTGATTATTACGTATTGGTTACTCAACTTTTTTGTTCTATTTTCTTACCATTGTGGCTTTGGTTTAGGGTTAGATTTACATAAAATGACATTCCTACCCAAACCCAACTCTAACCCTAACACCAGGCGACATATAAAAAAATGTATCAGAAAAAATAGTATAAACCAATATATAAAGTGACATTCTTATGCAAGCACCAAATCTAACCCTAAACCAAAGCGACAATGGTAAGAAATAGGACAAAACAGTTGAGTAACCAATACATGATAGTCACACTTAAACAGAAATTTGTTATACGTTCACGAAAAAACGCGGAAATTTGTGATAATATCACGAAAAAAGCTTCAAAAAAATTACGTGACTATATCACGAAACCTTGTGAGACTGGGTAGTTATTATACAACGACATGACGGTTAGAAGTACATCCTAAAAGTCATATATCTGAAGAAATGTCCTCTTACCCTATTGTTTAAGCTGAATAAAACCCCAAATGTTTCAACATAAATCATGTTGCTGATGTCCTACTTGTTTAGAGGATAAAGTTAAAGGTGCAGTCTGTAATTTTTAGAAGGACCTCGTGACAGAAATGCAAAATAATATACAAAACTATATTATCAGGGGTGTATAAAGATCTTTTTATAATGAACCATTATGTTTTTATTACTTTAGAATGAGATGTTTTTATCTACATACACAGAGGGTCCCCTTACGTGGAAGTCGCCATTTTGTGCCGCTATGTTTCTACAGCCCTTAACGGACAAACTTTTTTACTTAGTTCTTCATCGAGGACATGTTTTTCCGGTGGCGGCTACCGTAGCTTCTCTATGCGTGTCAAAAGTGAGGGGTGAGTAGTGGCTTGAGCCATTGGTTGCAATTCGCAACCTCACCACTAGATGCCACTAAAATTTACACACTGCACCTTTAACTCTGCACCAGTATTTAATCACTTTACATGTTGATAAGCCCTGCTAATTTTACTTTTTGCACAAGATCTGAATTTGCACTTATAAAATTATACATCTAGAAAGTTGTGCTTACATTTTCCTATAACCTGTATAACATTGATGCTAACCAGAGTATTTAACTGTGTTAAGAAAGGATGTAATACCTTTATAGAGGCGGAACATGTTATTATATATGATACCAGAAACATGTCAATTTGGATTTTATTGCTAATAGCTAGGTAAATCAAATTTAAAAAAAGAAAATATTAAAAAGAGTATGTTGTGTGTTTTATCTCACAGATGCAGCAGGGCCAGCGAATGCCAAACTCAGAAGCATGAGCAGAGGTATGATCTCATCACCGCTGTCCACAAATGGCATACTGAGAGAGCGGTCATGGCACCGGAACCCCACCTGTGCCGGCTGGAGCACATCCGTAAGTTCCAGGAAATACAGTGAAACCATGGAGGATGCCACAATGGGCAGCTGTGGGCCAGGGGAGAAAATGTGTGAGAAAGTTTTGTAATTACATTGTAATAACTGATTTATTACAATGTAATAAACAACAGTCTGTATTTAAGCTGTCTTTTCTCTTTGCCTGTCTTTTCCATATACAAACTGACATTAAAGATTCATAATTTCACACCATAGCAAGATCAGAGCATAGGTTAATTACTGTAGAGCCACTTGAGTTGGCAGATGGCTGTTAAATGTCAGGAACTGTAGTTCGGGGCTGACAGTGTGCTACACACTCAAGCTGACTGTCATTATGTATTTTCAATGATGTCTTCAAAAGAAACTGAGAAAGCCGATTTGTTTGTAGTGTGTAATATAATTATTTGAGACATTAATTGCTCTGTTGAAGTATTAAACTGCTAATAAATAGTGCCACACATACCTCTACGAAATAAAAGCAGGGTAGCAGCGTCAGGCTGTCTTTGGGAGGTTTCTTCTTGATTTTTTCACATGCAGAAATCATGATGATCCTTTAAAGTCACAACACATACATTTATTTTAATGGGTTAAAAGGGTTTCACGAAGTAGGAGATGTTTATGGATCAACATCATTTTTGGTCCTGGAACAACATTTCTACCAACGAATCAGATTGCGGGAAAAGCTACAGTATAGGGTCAAAATAAGACATAGGTTTAAGACTGGGCTACAAGCTTGCCTACAACACTCAAAAATGCTGGGTTGTTGGAAAAACTGTTAAATTAAACTGATCTAAAAGATTTCCATATTTGACCCAACCATCGGTTTAAACAACCAAGCATTTTGGAATAAAACAACCGAGCACACTGGCGAAAAAAAGGCACAAAATGGTTCCAAGCTGTCACTGGGGCAGGATCTTTTGAAAGGTCTTCATTTGTACCATTTAGGTAAAGATATGTATACATTTGGTAATATGTACCTTTGAGGTACTAAATAATATGCATTCTTTGGTACTACCTCTGAGGTACTAATATGACCTCTATAGATGCAAAGATGTACTTTTTTGTCAATAGTTTGTCAATAGTTTACCCAACCATGCAACAACCCAGCATTATTTAGTGTGAGTGAATTTTTATCAATATTGTTTCCCTCTGTTTCAAGGGCTAGGCCTATTATAGGGTTTGAGTTGTAGGTAGGGTTTGGAGTTTCTTTTAGGAATGCACCAAATGTTGGGAAACCAAAATTACACTCTAAAAATGCGAGGTTATTTTTAGCCCAGCGTTGGGTCAAAAAAGGATGAACCCAACTCCCTGGGTTGTAATTTAACCTATGCTGGGTTGTTTTAACCCATTGTTGTGTCAAATATAAAGATTTTCTAAGTCATTTTAACCAAATGGTTTGTCCTTTGGGATAAAAATAACCCTGCATTTTATAGAGTGCATCTGGCCAAAAACAGCAATAAAGCATTGTGCTGTAGTTATAAAGTTATAAAGCACACCTCTGTACACCTCTCACTCACTGGTTGCTATGTGATCACATCAAGTTTCAGATGCGGAACATTCGGTGCTTCCCAAGGTTCTTTGACTGGAATGTTGTTTCAGGACCAACAAAAGATGTTAATCCAGGCAAAATCATGGTGACCAATTTTAAAGACCCCATGAAATTTTGAAAGTTTGTCAAGTGCCATTTTTGACTTATTTCCTATTAAAGCAGGAGTTTGGGGCAACACAACAGAAAAGCTTGATTCTTTTGTCTAAATAGGCATGCATAAATTAGGAGTTTGGTTCCAAAACACGATAAACACCATTTTTTTATGTTTTACCACCAAAATCAGTATTGTATCAGGTCAATATTTAAAAAGGAAATTCTTAATTTTTACGCAAAATCCAATATCCGCTCAACAAATCACAGTGCATCATTTCACGCACATGTTTTGATGAAAGTGTTTTGATTAATGCCATTAATGTTTATTTTTTTAATCAGTGTATGCCACTAGTCAACTAAATGAATATAACATGCCAAAGATGAATGCACATTTATATATTGATTCAATAGATTTTTTAGCATTTTGAAGAAAAAAAACTTGAAATGGATTTATTGCATTTTGTGGAAAAAATAATCAGTTTTTATAATAAATCTTTGAAAATCAAATTATGGATTTGAATTTTTAATGTTATTATAACCTAAAGATGCTATGTGAAAGTTTGTAAGAGAAAATAGTGGTTTTCATCTTGTCACTTTCTTGGTATAGAAAACACATTTTTACCCAAATTAGTCCAAATGGATTTATTGCGTTTTGGAACCAAACTCTACAAATAAAACATATACATTTAGTTCACATCCTAACCAAAACCTACAATGTTTTTCCGGTATAACAGAGGACATTTTTATTCTAGAAACACCTGTGCATGCAACATAATCATATTTATTATTTATTTTTTGGTCAACTTGTAGGAATAAATTAGCACACAGATGGCCTTTAAACTAAAGGGCTCGTTATAGTCGTGCGTAGGTCCTACAGCGTAGCTGCGACAGCGTAGGTTCCGCGTCGGTTTTTGTTTATAGACGGTTTCATCGGACGCACGTGATACACGTCTGGATCCTAACCTTACTTCCGGTTTCGTTTTTTTAATGGTCTAGTTGCTAAACTGATCTCTTGAACAAATGCCTCATCGAAAATAACAAATGTTTTGGTTTCCTAGGTAATCTATGTGTTGTTTTTTTGCTTGTTATATAAATAAACTACGTTTAAGAACTTGCAGGGAACTACACTAACCTTTTCCACTGGTGGCACTTGCGCTACCAACTTTTTCAGTTACTGGCGCAAAATATGATTTGGTCGCACATATTTTTTCAAGTTATATTAAGGCGCTCTGGATAATAATAAACAATAATAAAACTGTATTGCATACAGATATGCTTTTTATCTTACTTTCCATCTTTTAAACCACATGCCGCCTTGTTTTCTTAAACGTTGCAGTGTTTCCCAAAGATCTGAAATTTACTTGTGGTGGTAGTCATTACCCCCCACTGACAAATAATGGTCTACTATACATGTGACGAAGAACTAATAATGTGTGACACAACACAATACTTTGATTTATTAAAAATTAATATTAATTTCACATTATATTTCATTAATCTTACCACCCCAAACTTTCTTTGCCATTAACAAAGCTGACACTGTTTGTCAAAGCACCACGAAAACACTTACTGTTTTTGCACTGATATATGAAGCAATTAGACCTCTTTTATCAAACTCAATATAATACAATACTATGTATAGTATATTAATAGACATTGCAGGTCTATAGATTATAAATCTGACTGATTTTATAATGGTTATAATTTCTATTAGATAGGCACTTTTACTGCTTATGTTCTATCTTTCTATTTCTCTCTTGCCGATTAAAAAAAGCTTAATTCATTCATTATTTCAGATTTAAAAGTCTACTTGCTGTCCCGATGACAGACTTTACATTGCTTTGCGTTTTTTATATCCCGGGTCAGATTATGCTTTGCTCGTTCAGTGCAATGGGCTTGACATTAGCACTGCTTTTTTGCTACAATCTCTATGCAAACTTTTTAAATATGGATATGGTTTTAGAAAAGATATGGTTTATTAATAATACGATTATTAAAAAAATGTGAGAAAGAAAATGCAGCGCGTGGACATAACAAGAACCATCGCCATAGTAACCGAAGGCACGCTGAAACTGCACTCGAGCTTTAGCGCGCTAGCGCTCATGGCCGTTTTCCGATCGACTCGGGTTATACACACAATATTAATCAGACTTGGGACCCAAAGTAATTAAACTAGGTCCTAACCGGACCCGACTGACCATTTAAAATATAAACCCTGTTGTTACTGCTGAAACGGTCTATACTTTTGCGTCGTCCTCCGCGTCGACGTGCAAACACACGGGCAAACCGCTGGTAGGCAGTATCCATGCGTGTACCACAGTAGCAGCGCGACCGTCAGAGAAGAAGCAGCTTGGCAAGTTAATGTTGTGTATGATTTGAGAAGATCAGCAATGATGGAAGTAAATAAACCGTGATTTTTGTTGCAGTTTGAGTTAAATCACTCCTCAACTTGGCTCATCTTTGTTTTCACCGTCGCAAACGGAAATACCTATGACGCAGTTTTTTTACCTGACGGGAGGGGTTCTGGTGGACCAATCACAGTGCTTGCGTTCTGCGTAGAACTGACGCGCTGTTAAAATTTTTGCGAGGTGCACGTCAGCTACGCAGAGCTACGCACAGGCTACGGATAGCCTACACTGTAGCTACGGCGTAGAACTTACGCACGACTATAAATCGGGCTTAACAGTCATGCACTAAAGCAGGTGTCACCAACCCTGCTCCTGGAGTGCTACCGTCTTACAGACTTCAGTTCCAACCCAGCTCCAGCATACCTGTCTGTAATTAACATGAACACCTTGATTAGCTGCTTCAGCTGTGTTTGATTGGGGTTGAAGCTCAAATCTGCAGGACGGTAGCTCTCCAGGAGCAGGGTTAGTGACCTCTGCACTAAAGTCTACTGCTTTGTACAGTAATTGTTGTGAAGCAGAAAAATGGTAAGTAGTGGTCAAATGCTTGCACAATGCACAGGAAAAGACGGCATGCCTGAGACAAATATTAAATGAACATCATCTCTCAAAATATTCTCAACAGGACATAATGAACAAATGTTGATGCGGGCTATTGTTCGAGCAGGCAGTAACAGAATGGTGTTTCGTGCTCTCTGCCAAATCAACAGTGACTAAACAAGGCATTTGTCCTAAAGACACTCATCCAACTCTCAAGTGGGAGTGAGCGAAGCTTTGCTGAAATTAGCAGGGAGCCCATTTTCAAAACTAGCTCTGTCTATCTCCAAGAGCTGCATATGCCTCACGGGCAAAACATTTCTGTGTGTGTGTGTGTGTGATTTTTAAGGAGACATTGGTGCTTTTTTTAACATACTGTGCTGACACGGTCCAACAGCGAGAGGCTTTGGAGAAACTTAATGTGCTCCTCACATTAGGCTGCTCCCTATGGGGTTAAAGTGTGCAGTGTATATTGGGCCCGGCCCAATGTGTCCCAAAAGATCCATGCAAATTTGACCCACGACACTTCAGAACAATACAAGGGGTCGATACGAATTTCAAGCCATGATAAGCAGTCAAGGCAAGTCATTATACACTTGAAGTTACAAGACCTGTAAAAATCAATAATGTAATCAAAGATATGAATAAAGGTAAATGTCAGCCACTTAATGATCACAGGGATGATGAGGATTAGACAGATAGATAGATAAATAGATAGATAGATAGATAGATAGATAGATAGATAGATAGATAGATAGATAGATAGATAGATAGATAGATAGATAGATAGATAGATAGATAGATAGATAGATATTGATCAGCTGTCAGTTCAAGAGAAAATCATTGCTCTGAATGGACATACACATGGACTATCCCGTGGGTTTTATGTGGATTTGAGGATCATCATTGAATCGCAAAATGATCACATGTGTCCAAAAGTGTCAAACTAATAAGCAATTCATTTGACAATCTAAAATTATGTTTGAGTGTCTCTGTATCTGTACAGTGTAATGCAGTCAGTGAGAGACTGTTTGTTATGTCAAACTATCATTGCTGCTGTAAAGGAGCGTCAATGCGACACTCTCAGTGATTATATATACAGTCATATTATATACACTGAACGCGACGCGACCAGACCGCCCATGTTAGGATCACCAAAGCTTAATCATCTGCGCGTTGTCCAATTTTAACGGAGGCGTTCCAGTCGCGTCGCGTGCAGTGTAGCGTTTATGGACCTGCTGCTGTTTGTCAATCAGGTAAAACGGAAGGAAATCTCACCTTGTGTGTAAAACCAGACGATTCCCTGAATGATCCTGAGTGATAATTCCAAGCGTATTTAATATGGATGAATGATGAGGTTTTGCTTTCTCCCTGCGATTTAAATCATATTCCTCTTTCTGCTCACGTTTTCCACGGAGCGATCACGCAGCCGTGGACGCGTGTGAGATCCCTGCTGAATCCACGCGCCAAACAACTCACTGATCGTAGTGCTCTCAGTCAGACATCAGCTTCCTTCAGAAAAGGACTAGATGTGATGATGCTGTATAATGCTTAAGATGAGTCCATCATCATCCTCAGTGATGATCAGCAGGTGTGGCAGCATTCCTGAGCATCTTCTTCATGATCTACTGCTGTCATCTCCTCTACTGCCTGTGCGCATGTACTGTAGCTACTGTTACTGTTGTGAATGCACAGGTAACGTGTGTTTAGATGAGGTGGGCTGAGCAGAGCTTTACTCGGGGTGGATTTATGTTTTTGGGAATTTGAAGAAAATTTAAATGCATATGAGGAGAACAGTTATATTATTAAATTAATCATATATCTTTGATAACAATAATTACGATATTATCTAATTATTATATACATTTTTTTAAAGAATCAAGTCAAGTTTATTTTATAGCCCTTTAAAAACAACATAAATGCTGACCAAAGTGCTCCACAACCTTATACAAAGAAATAAACAAGGGGACATATCATGAAAATCAGACTTTTCCATGTTTAAGTGCTATAATTGTGTCCGCAATGCTTTTATTAATCTAGAAAATGTGAAAGAGAACAACCCAGTACCTTTGTTTTGGTAAAACTATTTTCTGCAAGCATGTGAAAAAATAAATCATTGAAATTTGGCTCCCCTTGTGATGTCAGAAGGGGATTAAACCGCCCCTTGATCTGCACTATCCAATCACGGCACTGCCATTTAGCGCAGAGATAAACTAATTTGCATAATAAAGAACACGCCCCAAAACGGCACATTTTTGAAAATTTTGGAATTCCATAGCTTTGGGCCGAGTACTAAAAAAGCCCTGTCAGCTTTGGATTTAAAGGAATAGTCTACTCATTTTCAATATTAAAATATGTTATTACCTTAACTAAGAATTGTAGATACATCCCTCTATCATCTGTGTGCGTGCACGTAAGCGCTGGAGCGCGCTGCGACACTTCAATAGCATTTAGCTTAGCCCCATTCATTCAATGGTACCAATCAAACACATCAACGTTTTTCCTATTTAAGACGAGTAGTTATACGAGCAAGTTTGGTGGTACAAAATAAAACGTAGCGCTTTTCCAAGCGGATTCAAAAGAGGAACTATATTTTATGGCGTAATAGCACTTTTGGGAGTATTTCGACTCGCCTGAAAAGTCCGCTCCCCTTCTCCCTCTCATAATGGGAGAGGGAGGGTGTTACTGCGCTGAGTCGAAGTACTTCCAAAAGTGCTATTACGCCATAAAATATAGTTCCTCATTGAATGAATGGGGCTAAGCTAAATGCTATCAAAGTGTCGCGGCGCGCTCCAGCGCTTGCATGCATGCACACAGATGATAGAGGGATGTATCAACTCTTCTTATTTAAGGTAATAACATAGTTTAATATTGAAAATGAGTAGACTATTCCTTTAAGTTCTTGGATTAAGTGCTCTTTTGGATCTTTTAGTAACATTTAGGTGGATGATCTAAGCATTCTCTCAGGAGAATGGAGATGGAAAAGATCCGAAGTATAAGTAGGGGCAAGACCATGAAGTGATTTAAAAAAAATACTAAAACCTTAAAACTAACTCTGAATTGGACAGGTAACCAGTGAAGTGATGCTAACACAAGTGTAATGTGTTCTCTCTTTTTTCTTCCTGTTAAAAAATGAGTCACGCCGTTCTGTAACAGTTGTAAGCGTGATAATGAGGACTGACTTATTCCAGCGTATAAAGCATTACAATAATCCAACCTAGTCAAAATTAAGGCATGAATAACTGTCTCCAAATTACTAAAACTCAGAATATTTTTAAGCTTGCGAGGACCTTTAAGCTGTAAAAAGCTGTTTGTTTATCAAATTTTAACCCCGGATCCAGGATAAGGTCCTAGGTTTTAACTTTGTTCTGAACGTTTTCTTTTAGGGGGCCTAAAGTAGAGCTTAAATTTGTTAAAAGGTGTAAAGGGCTGAACAACATAACTTCGGTCTTTTTCTAATTTAGCTGAAGAAAATTAGTGTTCATCCAAACCTTTATGTCCTCTAAACAGGCTAGCATTGAGGACACTGAGTCAGTGCCTGATTTTAAAAGAAACTAGAGCTGTGACATCAGCAAAAATGTGATATGACACTTTATGGGTTTCAAAAATCAATCAAAAAGGCTGTAAATAAAGAGAAATTAGATTGGACCCAGAATTGAGCCCTGGGGCACCCCTTAAGTGATGGGAACCGAGTCTGATAAAAA
Source organism: Misgurnus anguillicaudatus (assembly GCF_027580225.2). Taxonomy (NCBI): domain Eukaryota; kingdom Metazoa; phylum Chordata; class Actinopteri; order Cypriniformes; family Cobitidae; genus Misgurnus; species Misgurnus anguillicaudatus. Next base: position 13,692,519 of record NC_073350.2, read on the forward strand.
TGTTCCAATTTCCACCAAAAAACTCCCCCTTGTGAGATATGCTGCAAACCAATCCAATGCAACATCACAAATGCCAACTTCAAGGTCTAATCTCTTTAACAGGATACTGTGATTCACTCTAACAAAAGCTGCACTTAACTCTAGTAATAAAGGAATGGTACAGTAACCAGAGTCTGATAATAAATCAGTTCCTTATTTCATGCATTTAAAATATGTTAGCCTGCATTTCCACATAAATGTCCTTGGGTATTGAACAAGTCTCAGTCCAACTGTACTGAGGTCTGTAGGCGAGGTTTTGTCCATAAGTAATAGTTGTTGTACCTGCATGTATGTATCGTTGTGGGATGTGGCATCTAAATGTCTGTCCAGGTGTTAATCCAAAATCCCTTGGTCATTCAAGCCAGATGTAAGTGTGCAGTTCAGGAGTGGATTGGAAAAACGATGATCCCTAAGACTTTGGGGCAAATATTATGTTGACTGATGAGACGAAAACTGGACTTTTTGGAAGGTGGCGTTAAACTAACACAGCATGTCATAAAGGGACATCATGCCAACAGGCAAACATGGTGGTGGTACTGTAGCTTCAGGACCTGGACCACTTGCCATAAATGAGTGAACCATGAATTTTGCGCTCTTCCAAAAAATCCTGAAGGAAATCTAGCCATCAGTGAACTCATCCAGAATGATGTGAACTCCGCTGCTTCATTCTCATTTGTAGTCGCTCCTGAAAGTCGCTCATAATTTGCATAAAGTTAAACATTTCTCAACTTTGTCGCATGACTGGAAACGCCCAATCCAGTCGCCAACAGTCACTGTCGACGAAAGTTGCCAAGCGACCAATCAATGAGATTGCGTCGCTCCGCTACTGCTAGTCACTGTTAGTCTGAATGCAGCTTAAGTGACCTCAAACTCAAGTGCACTTGTGTTATGCAGAAGGGCAATGATCTGATCTGAAACACACAAGCAAGTATACTTCTTAATGGCTCAAAAAAAACTAAATTAAGGTTTTGAAGTGGCCTAGTCAAAATCTGGGTTGAATCTGATTGAGATGCTGTGGCATGACCTTAAAAAAGCCTTTCATGCTCGAAAACACTCCAGTTTGGCTAATTCTTTAATTCTGTAAAGAAGTAGGCCAAAATTCCTTAACAGCAATGCGAAAGACCCCAATGGTGGCACAACTCATTAGGTTGCACACAGGGCTGGTTTGGACTGCTTTTTCCTTAATAAATAAAATCATGAATTGCATTTTGTATTTTCTTGTGTTATATTAAAATTAGTTTAAAGATCAGAAGGGGGGAAATACTTACATTATACATACATTATAAATGTGACTATCAGATGACAGACTACTGTCTATAATCATAAGTTCTTAACTGAAAAAGATAGAACAACAGTGTGTAATCCTCAGAAGGTATATAGAAGTAAGAGAGTGAAAGAGGACAGAATAAGAGGAATTGAAAGTTTTTGCCAAGATGACATGTCACATGACATACCAGTAAAAGGTTAAAACACATGACCAAAAAAAGAACAAATAAAGCCAATAGACTGGGGTGACACACTCACCATAGCAATGCATATGGCTAACTGGACAGCCGTCAATGAACAATTGAAAACAAGCAACAACAACATATCAAATTTGGAGCAAGCATGCAACCTGTAGTGCTTTTGCTTCTTGGGATTCATCTCGCATTTGCTGGTAAGTAGATGCTTTTAAGTTGATCCCACATGAAAAATACTGTAGCCTAGAATATTTTACTATTTACTATAGTAAACTGTGGTATACTGCAGCATATTAATGATTACATTTTATATTTACTACACTGTAGTATTATCCACAGTAAATTGTACATGTGTGTGTAGTATTTACTGTAGTAAAATTCAAAGGTATTATACAGTATTTTTCATATTGGCTGGTATGCCACTTTATGAAGGTGCAAAAATTAACCATGATTTTACTACAGTAAAAAACATAACCACAAAATAACCATGGTTTTGACAAAAACATAGTTAAACCATGGTTAGTGTAGTAAACTATGGTTTTGCTGACAGTAGCAATACACCAAAAAAACATGGTTACGACACTTGACTTTTACCACAATAAAACCATAGATAATTTTCGTAAAGGTAATAATGATATCACATGTAGGCCTATTTTTTTACTTTAAAATATAAACCCAAACAAAACAGACACTTATAGGCGGATTCAGAAATTTATTTTGGGTTGCTTTATTAACGATGTAGGGGCGGTTTCCTGGACAAGGCTTATCCTAGTCCCAGACTAAAATGCAATCTTAATTTAAAAACACCTTGCACTCACATATCTTGACATCGCTCTGTGCCATTGGCTTGTCTCAAGATGCACACTAATATTGTAATTTGTAAGGTACAGTACTGTGCAAAAGTCTTAGGCCACCATGCTACCATTAGATTAGTTGTTTTTGCAACGTTATAGTGATCATATATAACGATTTCTCAGTCTCTTTATTAGAATACATGCAGAAAATACAGGAAATGTGTATGTAGTATTAAAAACATAAAAGTATAAGCTGAAGTGTCAAGTATTTATGGTAAACTCTTCTTGCACTTGAGCAATAGCATGCAGCTGCAGGATCTCTTAAACATAAATGAAATGAAATCCTAATTTCCAGAGGCGATTCTAGGGTTAGAGCTTTAGGGGTGCTGAGCACCCAATGAGCTCCGCTGCCACCACCCGCTCTTTTTTCCTACAGAAACCAATAATATGTATATTGTAAAATAGCTTTCATTTTAACATTGGTTCAACTAACTCCAAAATAAAGATTTTTTGGAGACCTTTCAGGCATGAAAATGGGTCAGAGGTGAAAAAGATGAGAAGAATATTACCCCCTAGGGTCCGGGAGCATGCTCCCCCTTAGAATTTTTTTTAAATTACATATTTTAAAGCATCAATCTGGTGAGTTTTCAGATGCATTTTTTGCCAACCTTTTTATTTCTAATTAATGGTGAGCTAGCACATTTTTGCCATTAATGCCATATTAAAGTCTCAGGACAAAAGGTGGGCTACACCAGCAGTGTGGGTATGGCTTTATGTGAATATACAGTGTATTGTTTGCCTTTGTCGAAATGACAAATCTCCTAATTTATAACTTTTATGCCTACAACATATGGTAGGTTTATTAATAGTTTGTTAATTTGCAGCTTTTCTTTTAACAGTCCTTTAATTGAACCATTACCTTTACTATATGTCTAAAACAAAACACTTGTGACTCCTGCACTAAGGGTTAAAGACGTTATCACCTTCATATTAGTCTACATGTGACAAACTAAAAAAAATATTTATTGTCTAGTTTGATAGTCAGACAGTTAGTGATTTCACACATAACTTACCGGTAGCCTACTGGTGGTATACAGTGATATGTAGTTTGTTTTCACTCTGTTCCAAACGCCATGTTTTCATGACGACTGACCAGAAAAGACGCACGTGATGTCATGTTTACATGACTCCCGATTGTTAAAATAAGTCTCAAATTAACGATAAATCATACAATAAACTTTAACAACGGAGACACACGTATGCAACTACCCACTGCATGCGTCTTGCGGAAGAACATTGTAACCGGCGCTACTTCTCTCCGTTTAAGTCTATGGACGAGTCACCCAGGTACTGTGCTACTCCGCAGCGCGCGGGTACCCGCCAGACTTAAATAATCCGAAAATAAACACTTATTATACGTGTACCATGGTAATTCATTATAAGACAAAAACACGACTTGAAAGATTGATTCGTGGTGTACTCGCTCATTATAAACATAACGTTTTTTAAGATTTGAACAAAAAAGTTGCATCACAACACTATCTGATTCTCACTCTGCGTGTGTTTCACGCTGAATGACGGACGGGCTAAGCGATGCAGGTACAGAGAAGTAGAAGAGGATGACACCATTTGCTAAGCGGGGAGGTTTTCATTTTCTACCTTATTATATATTTTAAACCACAAACTACGGAGTATGTTTTGGACATTATTTAACCTGGTCAAAGACGAACGAACATTTTAGAATAATTAAATTTCTTGCCCCAAGTTTTAGGGGTGCTGAGCTCCTTTTTAGGGGTGCTGAAGCACCCCTAAAAAGGGGCTAGCCTCGCCCATGCTAATTTCTAATTCTAATTGAATGACTTCAGGACTTAAGTCTCCTCAAAAAAGCTCAAGGTGTGTTTCGTGCCAAGAGAGATCACACTAAATACTGACTGATGCCTAAAGAAGACATTTAGTTCTAAAAAATGTTTTGTTTTTAATTTTGTGTACATATTTCCTGTATTTTCTGTTAAAAAAGAGTGAAAAATAAATATGGATGGACATTAAACCTTCGCTAAAACAACAAAGCTGTTGATGGTGGCCTAAGACTTTTGCACAGTACTGTATGTTTGTAAAGACTACTTAAATGTCCTAATGCCTACTGGATTAATCTAAACCCTGTCTTGGAAACCACCCTGTAATGTAGTCTGTCTATATTCCATTTTAAACAGGTTTAATTTAAGAGGGACATTCTTTTTTTGGCCTACCCAATTTCAAAAGCTTCCCATACCCACATGCAGAGATGTACATACAAAAGTTTGGTATAATTTTACAGGAAACCCTTTGAAATTACATAAAACACTGTTAAAATGGCTAAACATGGTTGTATGTGTTGTCAGTGCTCTAATAAACACAAAATAAATAGGCGCTTTTTGATGTTTTTTTCTAAAGTCTGTATTTAAAAGTGTATAACTCTGGCCCTGAGTGGTAACGATTCCAGCAATTGTCAGCTTAAAGTGGAAAATGATTTTTTTTTCCTCTATCATAATCTATGCAAAAGTTATTCTACTCCAGCTGAAGGGAGGAATAATACCTTTTTTGTATTTAATTTTTACCTAAATTTTTTTGAAGTGTCCCCATAACCACATACAGTGGAATAAATGCAATATCTTTATATAATTTTACAGAAAACCCTGTAAAGTTACATAAAAAGCTGCTGTTTGTGACAAATATTGTTATTTATGTTGTTTTTCATATGATGAACACCACATTTTATTTTTTTTATGTTGTAAACACTGTCTTTGATAGTGTATAACTCTGGTTCTGTGTGCTCTAGCAGACTGCAGACAGTTCTGGTTGTTACCAGCAGCAGACAGTAAACACCCAAAAAAAGAATGAACTTTTTAGCATGTCGCCTTCAAAAATTATTCTTATTTTACTGAAGGGTGTGAAAATACATGTTTCATATAAATATAAATTTTTTGTTTTCAACATATAATAAATAGCAAGGGATTATTCATGCACACAACCAAAGAAAATGCTGTGAATGGACTCATTTTTTAAAGTAGGACCTAAGATAAAATATGGTGTAGCATTTGTGGATATCTGTGCTATCTAAGGCAGTTCACGCTCAAGTTTCTCATACGTTTACAAAAGACGATTTTTCCCTTATTATTCATTCAACGATTGTTGGATATGTGATGAGAATACAGGGCATAAATAACGATGTAGCCTCATTCCTGAGTTGCCCATGTTTGTCATATTAAAAAAATATGAAATATGTGAATATTAAATTATATAAAAAATATGGGGGGGGGGGTGATAGTGTAAATTAAGCAAAAATACCTTTCTTACAGTAAAACTCTCAAAGTGATGCACATCTGCAGAAAGTAGAGAGTCTAAGCTTTCAAACAGTATCTCACATGTGGTGTTCATTTTAAAAATTAAAGGAATATTTTATATTAAGTAATAATAAATAATTTTGGACCCGGTACAGGGTCCCACAGTTAAAGAAGTTAAATTGTTTCTGAATGAGTTTCTAAAAAGTTTGAGCAGCCTATCACTTTCGTACCAAAACGCTACTTCCTTACAGTTCCCCAAAAAAAGTGAATTGAAGAGCTGTGAGCTTGCTGTAGAAAATCACAATAAGGTCAACTGATTTCAATAGTTTATCTATGTTTTTTTAAATAAAGTATTGTGAAACTAATGTTTGTCAAGCATGGACTTTTTTATTGTGGGGACATCCCTAATGTAACACCAAATAAAGCACATGTTAAACTTGAGACTGAATGAGGAAGTATTTTATTTGAATCATTGACCAAAAAACCTAGGGTATAAACCTAAAGTTGTTTGTGAAAATGTTTTTTTTCTGTCATGATTTAACTATCTTTGGCTGCAGGTCAAAACACAGCTATTTCACACTAGGCAGTCAGTGTGAAAATAGAAAATATATAGATATATTACAAAACAAACAATAAAGGACTATTACAAGATAATATGGATCCAGTAAAACATTCACTGTTACATTTGTAAAGTTTTTGTGATAGGGTAAGAAAAAAAGTTTTTAGAAGTTTGTTTAGGTTTTTGTGATATGGAGAAAAGTTTTATACAAACATCTTTCAGTCAAAAGGTATAGCAACAGTAAATGTCATATGAACCTTATATGGGCAACATGTAAGTTTTCACTATGTTGACAGGAACCCACTCTCTGCAATACCTCTACACCCTGGTTTCTGGGAACATTAATATCCCAAAGTTCACAGTGGTTGGTCTGGTCGATGAGGAACAGTTTATGAACTTTGACAGGAAGACAATGAAAGTTGTCCCAAAGCCAGACTGGAACAGTGCAGATCAATGGGACAGAGAGAATCAGACTTTTCTTGGTCACTATCTGGAATACAACTACACCATGCAAATGATAATAGATGTATTTAATCATTCCATGTCAGAAGGTAGATTGACACAAACCAACTTGCATGCAATATATTTAAAGAATGGATCAGTATGTGCATCATATATTTAGATAAAAAATTCCCACACAAATTATATAAATATGACTTTATTTGTGTTTTAAAGTCCTCATGTTAAAAGTGAGGATTTGTGTATTTATACAGTGCGTGTATAACATCTAATGTTGTCTCCTCTCAGGTGTTCACACTCTGCAGGTGATGTACGGTTGTGAGCTGGAGGATGATGGTACCACTCGAGGATACTATCGGTTTGGTTATGATGGAGAAGACTTCATCAGCTTTGATAAAAACAACCTCACTAATATTGCTGCTAATCCTCAAGCTCTCATTTTTAAGAAAAAATGGGATCTTAACAGAGTTAGAGGACAATACTGTAAAGCATACCTGGAGAACACATGTATGAAGCGTCTGAAGAAATATGTGAGCTACAGCAAAGACACTCTGGAGAAAAAAGGTAAAAATAGCATTTCTTTTTTAACATTTGCTGCATTTTGAGCTGTCATGAAAACGTTTTTGTTAGCAGGCAATACAAGAATATACATTCTTAAGTTTCATTTTTTGTTTCAGATGCCTATTAGTCTTGTTAGCTTTCATAAAAGTAAGGGAAGGGAAAGCAGTTACACATTATATAGTATGAAACAACAAAATAAATATGTTAATTAACTCTTTCCCTGCCGGTGTTTTTTTTTTTAAGTTGTTTTTTGAAATTTTTTATGATTTTCACAAATGTTTAATACCTTCCAGAAAATCTTCTTCTTAAAATATATAAATATACAATATATTAAATGAAAGAACAGAACCTAAGCTTTCAAAAAAAAAAGTTTCATCCTACCTACAATTTTGTGAAAAAAGCTGAAATAATAAAAATTTTGTGAAGGACTTCAAAACATACATGGAGCTCTATCATAAACCCGGCACAATGCAAGTGTCTTTTGCTAGTTTCAACCCGGCGCAATGATCATTTTCATGTTTAGCGCCACATTGTTTAAAGGTTCTCTAAGCGAATTCACGCGTTTTAGACCATAAACCATTTTTTGTTACTACAGCAAACATCTCCTCACTATCTGCTTCTTACCTGACCGCTGATCAAACTGTAAAAAAACGCTCTGTAGACAGCTCAGGCTCCACAAACAGCAATAACAACACAGTGGCCAAACCTAGCACCACGAAACATAACAAAGTGTTCCAGCCAATAAACGACAAGAAGGATTTGGGGGGTGGGGGTTGGGCGCGTTCATGAAAGCACGGACGGGAGAGGGAGGGGGAGGCGTTAGCTACGCTCCGTTTGTTTGAAAACAGTTCAAACATCAACAAGAAGTGACGTCGCACATTATTCGCTTAGAGAGCCTTTAAATAGCAAATGCTTTTGCGCTCAATTTTGCGCCCATGGTTTGAAAACGAGGTGTGTTCAGGCGCATTGTTGGCACGTTGCTATTTTAAGGCAACTAAAATAGACTACGCCATTGACCAACAAAAACTTGGTCTAAAGTGTAAGGCACAATATGCTTTTGTTATTTAATGAGCGTGTTAGAAATATGCGCCTATAAACGGGACGACAACGCGGGTTTGCTTATCACATACATGAATGCGCAAGCAGCACAAAACATTTTTAAATATAAAATATTAAAATATTGAAATGTAAAAGATTATAATTGAGTCTCTTTGACATAAATGAGGACCGATTATGAGACGTTAGAAGGCGTAAAGAGTAGCTTCACCTGTAGTCTGGTAAGTAAATAAATGCTTTGCTTTAAACAAATGTTTTTAAATGCTATCTTACGAATTTATTGTATATGATGATTCTGTACCTGTGGATGTGGTGAGATGAGAAACATTTTAAGTAAAAAACATGGCGCTGTCCAAGTGCTGAAATGCTTCGGCTCTCCGCACGTTTGTAAATTCTTTTATCTCTTGTTTGTATTTTTAGAGTGTCTTGCATATTAACAAATTATTTTATTAGATAACAATGATTATGTAGGATATTAATACATTTACAGCAATTATGAACCTGCTATTTGTACTTCTATGACTGAAAGAAAAGGGATTTTAGAGGTTTTAATCCAAAAAATTTACATTTCAATAAAAATGAAAACATCACATTTTTTAACATTATTCTTAAACTGGTGGTCTTCTTCCTCCGCTTAGTTTTTCAGTTTACAAAGTCCGTCATCTAAATAGTGATTAAATACAACTGGCTTTTAATGGGGATGAGAGATAATACTCATTGGTTTATTGCACGTTACGGCCAAAACACACCCATTACCCATTAGGAGAATATGAACAACCCTTTTCAACCGTGCGCTCGGTGCACAAACCATTTTTCCCGCTGTTAAATTAGCATCGTTAAGTGGCATCGGACACGCCCATTTAGACCATGCACCGTGTGCTTTAGACAATGCGCTTAGATCGTTAAAATAGGGCCTATGGAGTTTTTACTGTTTGGTCTTAGGGGTTGCTTTCGGGTTTTATAATTTGGGTAAGAGCGCCACCTGGTGGATAATGGCGGAAATATGGAAAAACTCGTCATTGTCAGCAAAGTTTTTTCTTTGGCGGGGAAAGAGTTAAATGCAGTAGATACTGGAGTACTACAACTATACTATCAAATACTGACAGAGTGTTGTTGACAATACATTTGAGGTATTCTTCAGTTATCACTCAGTGATATTGTGTAATTCTGGTAGATTAGTGTTACCCTATGAAGATGACTTTCTTGCTTTCTCTAGCTCCATCTCAGGTGTCTCTATTGCAAAAGAACTGCTCGTCTCCAGTTATCTGCCACGCTACAGGTTTCTACCCTAGACACATAACAATGACCTGGATGAAACACCATGAAGAGCTTCATGAGGATGTGGAGGTCAGTTCAACTTTACCAAATGCAGATGGATCGTTCCAGAAGAGCATCAGTCTCTCAGTCAATCCTGAGGAGTGGATGAATAACCCAGATGTCTACAGATGTGTAGTTCAACACATGGAAACCAAAAAGGAAATCATTCTCTCTAGAAGCACAATCAGGTCCAATGAACCCAATGGTATGATTTTTTTAAATTCAGGAGTAAAATCATGTATTTTAAAATTTGATACGCTATTGTTTATGTACTCTTAAGTTTGTATAATTGGTTAATAGTCTATTTTTATCAGGTTGTTCATGTATATTACTAAGTGTTTAAATAGTGATATTTGGTAATTGCGAGGATTGTTCTGGTTAATTGCAGATGGCGGCATTATTGCAATTGTTGGATCGGTGTTGGCTCTCATAGCTATCTGTGGTGTCTTTATTGTCATAAATGGACTCATTGTGTGGAAAAAGTCCTGGCAGTTTAAGCCTATATTCAACAGGTGATGTAATGCATTATTGTTCTGAATTACTTTGGTTTATTGTAATCATTTTTAACTCACGTGTTATTTCTTTATTGTGACAGGTTATGTAAAGGGCAGTAGTAAGTAGGGTTGTATGGTCTACTGGTGCTACCGTAGCATTGCGATGCCAAGGCATCATTATTAATACTTGTTATGGGTCTGCTATGCCTGTTATTTGGACATCTAACCATAACCCTACTTGGATGTCATTATGCAGTTCAACATTTGAACGTCGGACACTGTGAAAAGTATTTTGTGGTTTTGCTGTTTCAACTTATTTTTTTAAGTTGATATAACAGTTACTGAAATTATTCATTCAACTTTAAAAAAGTTTTACTGTCTCAACTACACAAAACATGCTTTCATTCACTAAATAAATAAAGTTTTTTTTCATCCAAATAAAAATCTTTAGGGTAATGGTTCACATCTATATTTATAACTTGAGCCATTGAAAAATAAACAATTTGACCTAAACAATATTTTCTACAATATGAAAACCTGGCAAAAGTATATTTTTCTTGTTAAAGAAAGTCCAATAAATGTCATTCTAGTCGAGTGTTTTTTTTTATGTTTTATGAAAGTTTTTGTGTAAATGTTAGGGGAATGTTACATTTTATTATGAAAATATAATAAAACATTATTTCTGAATGTTCTGAAAAATATTGCTGTGCAAAACACTATTCACTTTTTATGTTTAGATGTTGGGTTTGTTTCATTTAAAGGTACCATTATGGTGATCAGTGATTGTTTAAGTTGGACACTTGACTCCGAGCTTGTTAGCGTTTCCTCTGGCTGCTACAACTTTGTGTTTAAAACATATTTGTCGCCAAAAGACGCCAATAATGTAATAGTCACAGTGGTGGTTAGTTAATGCTTGAGATCATCATCAGTAAGTTGATTTATTTGTTCAACGTTTAATCAACCAAAAGTATATTTTTCTGTTAATAATGTGATACTACTAGGAGATCCAGCAGCTCTCATAGCAGATTATAATACTGACTGATTTTAACAATGGTTACAAAGAAAACAGGAAAAAAGTACATTTATTCACATCGCAGTGCATGCTGGACCTGGATGTGATTTGTAATTTGCTGATATGGAGGTCCAAAGAATGTCAACACTGGACGTTCAGTAGATGTTGGAAAAAAGACGTTTCTGGGGTCACAGTCTGCGCCTTTAGGAGATCAAAATTGGACATGCAAAAGATGTTCTTAGGATGTCACTTTGCGCAGCTGGATTTATTTTCAAAAACTTTCCAGGGCCTTAAAATTTTACACCATTCATAAACTTTCAAGGACCCGTGGGAACCCTTTACAATAAAACTGATTAAGAAATAAGAAATGAATAATGTTGGTTGGATAGTGGGATTTATATATAAGATCCCATTCTGACATCACAAGAGGAGCCAAATTTTAATGACCTACTTTTTCCCATGCTTGCAGAGATTTGTTTACCAAAACTAATTTACTGGGTTGTTCTTTTTCACATTTTCTAAGTTGACAGAAGCGCTAGGGACCCATTATAGCACTTAAACATGAAAAAAGTCAGATTTTTATGATATGTCCCCTTTAAGAAGCAACCATGCCTTGCAAGAAGGAGCTTTCTAAAGATATCCAATCAAGAAACTTGAATTATTTGTCTATTGTTGTGACCTAGATGAGGATCAGATCACTTTATATGGCAAAATCACTGTTGAATTCCTAGGGGTCTACAAACTTTTTCTTTCCACTGTACGTAGCACATTATAATTCTTGCAATTCAGACCTGGTTAACGTAGTGGTCATATTTATGCAACTGGCTCCTGGTTTAAACAGTAGGAGTGTATTCCCCTTACATAAATATGCCTGATAGATACTTGAGTTAGTTTTAAAATCTAAAAGCAGGAGTGGCCAGGGGATGCAGAATTGCTTTACAAAGCCTTCTACATTTAGCCTTCAATTATTTATTATACTACAGAGGCCTGCATGTTAAATTTAACGGCTATGCTACATTAAACTCAATCTAATGGTCTGATGTAAGCACAAACAGTTGGGCACCTGTTGTATCTACTGATGTGACACAAAAAGACCAAAAAAGAGTGATGAAGATAAACATGACTGAGATAAAGTGTATTTCCTTATGGGTGTCAGAGCGTGTTTATAAAACTGTTTATTAAGTACTAAAAGATTACAAAACAAAATACATTGTTCATATTTACAACAGGACAAAAATATCAGACAAAACATTTTACTTCATCTTTTTAAGGAATATTAAAGAAATATTTGAAGGGAATAGTTGTATGGCCGTGTCGGGATTGAAATCTGTACAGGTATGTGGTCATTATGTTAGTGTGGCGGGGATTTTTCTCCAGAGACCTCCACACAGACAGTTCTTGATCCAGCGCTGCTCCCACTGTCTCATGGCATTGGTATTATTTGGGGATCTCAGCATGGTGGCACATCCACATCTAAACAACACAGAGAGCTTACTGAGTAGTCTGGATATATTTAGATATTGTGGATCCAGACCTAAATGCCAGCATTTCTTAACCAAGCTAAAGGTCAAGTTTTTTCTTGAGAGCACCTTGCATACTACAATACAAATACTGTCTCTAAAAGTGAATTTTATTTATTAATTTATTCACTAAATAGGAAAAAATCTGAGATAAAGAAAAGCATGTGTACCTGGTGCAAGCTTTACTGTCCTCCGTAGGAGTGATGCCCAAATGTAAACATCGCAGGTGGTCCATTCTCTGAGACGCTGGACTTCTGTTAAACAAGACAGAAATTTGCTAGATACTGACAGAGCTTACTAAACGTTTAATTAAACTTTCATAATGTCTCACCTGAACACCTCCACCTGAGCATTGGGGTTGACCCCAGGCAGTGTGTACGGTTTGCCGAACTGCAGTCTTAGTGGGTGTTTGCTCTGTATCTTAGTGATAACGCCGTCATTGATGGGCAGCCAGTCCATGTTGGGTACCAAAAGCTGACTGGGGAGCAGACAGCACTCATCAATCAACGTCTCGTCCGGGTCCTGTGGGTGACTTTCATCTCGAGCTGCCGCAGAGATAAAACATCAAAACAGACTTGTTTTTAGAAGGCTTTATAAGCATTTAGGGCTGTTTCACTGTGTCAGTGTCGGTCCAGAGAGTGACGGACGGTTCGACTCACAGCACAGCCAGAGTTTGGTGAGCAGACGGAAGAGCAGAAACATGCTGTCCTGGTTGTCAGATGTGGCCGTGAAGATGGGTAAACAGCCGGGCTTCAGCAGGCCCCAAATACGAATCATCACCAGCATCTCTCTGAGCATGCCCAGAGACGCACCGTCACGCAGGAAACCGAACCCTGGACGTACGATTGAACCCTGAAAACGGACAATGCAGAATATTTGATATGCTTTGAACAGGGTTCCCCACCTTGGTTAACTTCAAATTCAAGGACCTTTCAAGGACTTTCCAGGTCGAATAACCTCAAATTCAAGGACTTCATGTGGGACACATTTCAAGTGAGAGCAATGTGGCATTGTGTTACTTTGTAAGATACATACATTGTTACAGTTTTTATGTGTCAAACACAACTATTCAAAAAGCATTTTGGTATGTTCACAAAATTCGCATTTAGAAGAAACATGCATTCAAAAGAACAGTTTGGAACGTGACATCATCTTACAATTCAGCTTCTCGTCAAATTTCCTGTCCATTCAAATGCTCTACATTGTGTGGGACGTCTGTATAAAATCACAGGCACCCTTAGTCGAGACGTTTTGTTAAAACGAAGCAAAAGTATCATAGGAACCAAAGTGCTTAGCTGAAAAAAGCTGTCAAGCACTATAGTCGGCTTCAGACGCTTTGGTGTACACGCCCCCTTAAAAAAAGAGGAGGATCCTCTCAGTAGATCAGTAAAAATGATGTCATCAAATCATATAATGTTCATACTTATTTGGGTTCTTTAACATAATGCATAATGCGCATAACAAACTTAAATCAAGCATGCTAGTATGCATAGGCCACAAAGTGTTGTTGAAATAACACATTAGGATCAGACATGAGTTCTAACCAGCATAACAATGATAATTTTATTAAGAAAATGAATATTAATTGATCTTTTAAAATCAAACAGTACATTGTATTACGAAAAAACATCCCCAGACAGTAGATGCTTCCGGGCCAGATTCGCAGCGGAGCTGCTGTCTTCGGCACGAATCTTGCCCCGAAGTCATCTGCTGTCTGTGTTGTAAAATTGACTAAGGACTTCATCTATGGTGTAATAAGAGATCTGAAACAACATAAAAAAATCTGCCTTTAAATTTGACAGCAATAAAGATGTGTCATTTAATGCGGTAATTATCCATATCGATTGATACAGGGGGAAAATAGTGATAATCTAAAACAAAATATTGACATCCGAAATGTCAGTATGCTTAAAAACTTTTGGTAAAAACTAGTGGTGGGCAAAGATTAATCGCATACAAAATAATAAGTGAGTTTTTACATGTTTGTAATTATTATGTTTATTTAAACACACACATACACATACAAGTATACATTCCAGAATTTTTATTTATATATAATTTTTTATTTATACATATAATATATAAATAAATATACACATGTAAAAGTTTCTCAAATGTTTCTTAAATACATACATGAATGTGTGAGATATATATATATATATATATATATATATACGCACACATATATTATGCAAAAACGCACTTTTATTTTGTATGATATTAATCGCGATTAATCTTTGCCCTCCACTAGTAAATACTTTATTTTTTTCATGGTAAGGTTAACAATACTGCAATGGGTAGTAAAATGGCACCAAACTACAGTGGGGCAAAAAAGTATTTAGTCAACCACCAACTGTGCAAGTTCTCCCACTCAAAAAGATGAGAGGGGCCTGTAATTTTCATCATAGGTACACTTCAACTATGAGAGACAAAATGAGGAAAAAAATCCAGAAAATCACATTGTCTGATTTTTTGAGAATTTGTTTGCAATTTGTGGTGGAAAGTAAGTATTTGGTCAATAACAAAAAAGCAAGATTTCTTTCTCTCACAGACCTGTAACTTTTTCTTTAAGAGGATCCTCTGTCCTCCACTTGTTACCTGTATTAATGGCACCTGTTTGAACTTGTTAGCAGTATAAAAGACACCTGTCCACAACCTAAAACAGTCAGAATGCAAACTCAACTATGGCCAAGACCAAAGAGCTGTCAAAGGACACCAGAAACAAAATTGTAGATCTGCACCAGGCTGGGAAGACTGAATCTGCAATAGGTAAGCAGCTTGGTGTGAAGAAATCAACTGTGAGAGCAATTATTAGAAAATGTAAGACATACAAGAACACTGATAATCTCCCTCGATCTGGTGCTCCACGCAAGATCTCATCCCGTAGGGTAAAAATTATCACCAGAATGGTGAGCAAAAATCCCAGACCCACATGGGGGGACCTAGTGAATAACCTGCAGAGAGCTGGGACCAAAGTAACAAAGGCTACCATCAGTAACACACGATGCAGCCAGGGACTCAATTCCTGCAGTGCCAGATGTGTCCACCTGCTTAAGCCAGTACATGGTCGGACCCGTCTGAAGTTTGCTAGAGAGCATTTGGATGATCCAGAAGAAGAGTGGGAGAATGTCATATGGTCAGATGAAACCAAAACATAACTTTTTGGTAGAAACTCAACTTCTTGTGTTTGGAGGAGAAAGATGCTGAGTTGCATCCAAAGAACTCCATACCTACTGTGAAGCATGGGGGTGGAAACCTCATGCTTTGGGGCTGTTTTTCTGCAAAGGGACCAGGACGACTGATCCGAGTTAAGGAAAGAATGAATGGGTCCATGTATCGTGAGATTTTGACTCAAAACCTCCTTTCGTCAGCAAGGGCATTGAAGATGAAACGTGGCTGGGTCTTTCAGTATGGCAGTGATCCCAAACATACCGCCCGGGCAAAGAAGGAGTGGTTTCGTAAGAATAATTTCAAGGTCCTGGAGTGGCCTAGCCAGTCTCCAGATCTCAACCCCATAGAAAATCTTTGGAGGGAGTTGAAAATCTGAGTTGCCCAGCGACAGCCCTAAAACATCACTGCTCTAGAGGAGATCTGCATGGAGGAATGGGCCAAACTACCAGCAACAGTGTATAAAAACCTTGTGGAGACTTACAGAAAACGTTTGATCTCTGTCATTGCCAACAAATGGTATATAACAAAGTATTGACATAAACTTTTGTTATTGACCAAATACTTATTTTTCACCATAATTTACAAATAAATTGTTAAAAAAATCAGACAATGTGATTTTCTGGATTTTTTTCTCATTTTGTCTCTCATAGTTGACGTGTACCTTTGACAAAAATTACAGGCCTCTCTCATCTTTTTAAGTGTGAGAACTTGAACAATTGGTAGCTGACTAAATACTTTTTTGCCCCACTGTATGCTTGCTTGTATATGGGAATTTTCAAAAATGATTTTATTCTGAATGAGTCAAATTTCTTTTCCCCTAAGATTTTGTTCTATAAACGGTATATTGATGACATTTTTTTTGATTACCAAGGCTACACCTGCAGAGATGTTGTTATTTCTAAATTTCCTAATTCAAGGAATGAGCATGTGAATTTCACTATGGAATATGACTCTGTTAGCATAATTTTTTTTGATGTCCGAGTATACAAATGTGACGGCAAACTCCATACCGATCTATATCGTAAACCTACGGATCGAAATGCCATTTTGAGAGGGGATAGTTTCCATCCTAGACCTTTAGTTAACAGTTTACCTATTAGTCAGTTTAAACGTGTGTGTAGAGTGTGCAGCACGGATGAATTGTATACTTACCAATCTAATCAGTTAACTAAAAGATTTCTGAATCGTGGTTACCGTATGGAATGGATAGAAAATGCCAAACAGATGTTCAATGATACATCTCAAATGCAGTGTTTACAAAATAAAAGAAATAATAAAATGCAAGCCTTCAATGCTCCCATTTGCACGACAAAGTACTCATCTTTGGGTGTGGAGTTTTGTAGAATTTTAAAGGTCACGTTCTTCCTGATACCATTTTTTAAACCCTAGTTAGTGTGTAATGTTGCTATAATAGCATAAATAATACCTGTAAAATGATAAAGCTCAAAGTTCACTGCCAGGCGATATATTTTCTTCAATAAAATTCCTCTTTAAAAGCCTACAACGAACGGCCAGTTTGGACTACAGCCCTCTATTTCCTGCTTTAATGACGTCAGTAAAACAGTTCGTTGACTAAACTCCGCCCACATGAATACGTCAGTCACCAGCTTTGGCTCAAACGGCTCTGCTAAGCTAAGCTGCTATCGAATCACAGCACACTAAACAAACTACACAATCAGAACTCGATACGTATTTCTGAAGGAGGGACTTCACATAACAAGGAAGACATCAGCCTGTTTTGAGGACAGTGAAAACAGCGCTATACAGATAAGTAAATTGTGTGAAAAACACCGCGTTTTTTTTTACACGTGAAACATGAACAAATGTTATATTGCCCACTATAAACACAATCAAAGCTTCGAAAACACAGACAGAACGGGAGCTTTAAAAGAAAACTGGCATATTATTTCTAGTGATCCTAGTCTGTCTGGCGTTTTTAAAAACAGTCCAAAATTAGTTTTTAAACGTCAAAATAACCTCCGTGATTGGTTGGTAAAATCTGAATATCCTGCACGCATTAAAGGTATTCCAACTCTTCCTCCAGGTAACTATAGGTGTGGCAATTGTGCCCAGTGCGCTTTCACACACAAATGTAAATCTTTTAGTCATCCACGCACTGGTCACAATATTCCGATACGGGGCACTATCACCTTTGCTTCTACCCATGTTATTTATTTAATTCGTTGCCCGTGTGGTCTTGCATACGTGGGTAAAACACCCATACAATTATGTAATCGTATTTGTGAACATTGCAGCAACATTAGGACCGGTGATATGCGTTGTCCTATAGCATCTCATTTTAGGCAAATGGGTCATAATGTCAATGTGTTACAGTACATTGGCATAGAAAAGGTAATGAAACCAAGAGGTGGAGACTATGAGAAGAAATTATTACAGAGAGAATGTTTTTGGATTTATTCTTTAAATACTCTGTCACCACAGGATCGAATGAGGATTTTGATATGAAGCCATTTCTATAATAATTTTTATATGTTTGTTATTTGTTTTCTTGTTATATGATAAGTACTCTGAGTGTATCTGTCACATGATCTGTTTCTGTCACATGACGGTGAGCACCTGTTATGTATTTAAAGGTGTTCCTCACTTACATTGAGATTGTGCCTGATGAAGACCTGAGGGTCGAAACGTTGCCTTTTAAATAAATATTTGTATGGAGCAGTATTTTTCAGTGTGCGGACTTCACTTTGTATTATAAGGTTGACAATTGATCTCCTATAGAAGTCTGGTTAGCCACATCTCTTGCAACATTAAAAAAACAACAACTAAAAACTCTTCTCTTCCAAAAAATACCTGACAAATTTATATTGACTAAAAAATAATAATAAAAAAAACTACATACTAACTCTCTTTATCTCTCAACAGGTATTGTTTACGGATTGTGAAAACTTGTAACTTTGTATAAGCACTTCTTGTATTATTGCCTCCCTATGACAAATCGCTTTATTGTTTCCTAAGTCACTTTTAACAAAACCGTCAGCTAAATGCCTAAATGTGCATGGAATTGGTTTTAAATGAACTGTGTGTCATAAAGCAGTCAACATGAGCTTACCTGGTTAGGCAGGTTAGCCAGCAGGTAAAGAACAAAGTCGCCCACCCACTGAATAAGCTGCTGTAAGGACTGAAGAGGAGGACCATCCAGAACAAACTCCTCCGTCTTCAGGTTGATCATAACCTTATCAATATCTGAACACATAGATCACATATCTCTATTAGTATTAAAACAACAATGAAAGGAGACGAATTGCTGGATATATGGATGTTACCAGTGTCAGTGTTTTTGGCACAGATCTCTGTAAGTCTGTCTCCAGGACTCTTGTCAGGTGTGTTGAGCACATGGGGTCTCAGGAGAGATTTCAGCGTTGAGCTGATGGCAATGAGCAGCAGTTTAGCGTGAAAGTCACAAGCTCTCGCCGCAGTGGCAGATGAAAGCTTACAGAGAGACGCCTTCACCGCTACTATACGTGTGGACAGAACCTTCATCATAAAGAAAATAGATTAAAAACACATTTACAAATGATTGCAAATTAATTTTCAGTGTGATTTACCTGCTGCAGTGCCTGGTTTTGTCTCATGTACTCCTCATGAAGCTTCTCCAGAAGGTTATGGACCATGCCAGGCTGCGCGTGCAACAACACATCCCACCAGTCGTATCCTGTTACCATGCAGTACTCCAGCAGAAACAGGAGGTGCCGGAGGAGTGTGTTCATGTCTAACATCTGGCCCATAGATGGAGATACTCGAAGCATGTGAAGCTAGCGTCACGGACAGAAAGGATAAATTATCAACTGAAGTTTAGGAGGTAATTCTTGCAGTACGTCACCCTTCATACCTTCCCATGAGTGTCCACGCCCACTAAAGCCAAAGAGGTCCAGGAGAATTGAAGGGCTTTGAAGTGCAGCGTCGGGCCGGCCGCTCTCTGACGTTTAATGGCGGGTTCCTCTCCGGGACGCTGAGAGGAACCGGAGGAACCGTAAAAGACACCCATTATGTGCAAGGAAAGGCGGTGGAGAATCTGAATGCTCCCATCATGGAAAGCGAGAGCAAGACCTGAAAACATTAGGTAAGAAAACATTAAGTATTATGTATTAAACTAAGGGTTAATATGAGCAAGCAAAAAAAATGTCATACCAAGGCCTGGGAAGAACTTGGTATCTGAGGCGACTTTGAGATCAGTGTTGGAGATGGAAATTGGAAGTTTAGGCAGAGCGATAGCAGACACGCGATCCAGATCATTGGTCGCAGAGAGAATTCGCCACTTCAGAATCATTGGCTGCTTTTCACCCACTAGAGATGGCAAGAAATAGTAAGAAACATTTGATTTATGATGACAATAGGGACATATAAAGACCTCAGATGCAAAAGCCACTAAACACCACTTCTGTCAAAAATTAGATAATGAAATCCCTCGCCTTTACAGAAATATTACACTTGAAAAACACTTTAGGGTTACAATTTTTTATATTTTAAAATGAAACAATGTTATTTGAACAATTACACCTTCTTGAGCCATCAATGTAGCATTATTTGATTCGTATTAATTAATTAGAATTCCAAGAACCACAGAAGTGCTCGTCTCCACAGTCATGTACAGAGAGAAAATGCTTTATTTTGAGATCAAAAACAGTGTTTTCTTCCATTTAAAATTCAGTAATGTGTCCATAACTATCAAATATATATATATATATATGTAAATTATATTAAAAAACAAAATGCTAAATAAATATTACAAAATATATAAAGAAAGTAGTGGTTCCCTGGAGTTGTGTCCGATAAAAAAAAACAAAAAAGCTCTTATTTTTAAATAAAAATCACAATGACGACATCACTTGACTTCCTTTATTCAATTTCCTGGAGATCTATGAAGAGAAGCCCATGGTAAGTCCACTGTGTCTTTTCAGTTATCAGAAACCTGTTATCTCATTTATCTCATGATTTCACATTAAGCTTTTAGTTTAAGTCACTGGTATGACCTCCTTTATTGTTTGGGAATTGCAGAAAACTAGAATTCAAATGGATTAAACTACTTAATTTAGTGAGTACAATGATTGACAACATGTGGTTTGATACTTTGCAGCAGCACTTTTGTAAAATGCAGTTTTCATGAAAATTGTCACTGGTGTTACTGTCACTGGTGTTACCTTCCTTATGGGTAACACCAGTAAAGATCAGGAACAGACGTGACTGGTGATTTGTTGTGTCACTGGTGTTACTGTGTTTTTTTTCTTTCACATTAAATAAAATCTTTCACATGAAATTCACTGAATTCTGCTACACTTAAGACTTAAGCTTTAAAGGGATAGTTCGGCCAAAAACGATATTAAACCCATGATTTACTCACCCTCAAGCTGTCCGAGTTGCATATGTCCATCGTTTTTCAGACAAACACATTTTCGGATATTTTAGAAAATATTTTAGATCTTTCTGTTGATTAAATGTAATGTTACGGGGTCCAGCCATAGTCCACGACCTTCAAGTCCAAAAAAAGTGCGTCCATCCTTCACAAATTAAATCCAAACGGCTCCAGGATGATAAACAAAGGTCTTCTGAGGGTAATCCGTGCGGTGTTGTTGTAGAAATATCCATATTTAAAATTTTATTAACGTAATTAACTACCTTCCGGTAGCGCCGCCATCTTAGACTCAGGAGAGAGTATTAGCGTAGTGTACGCACTTTTCTTAGTGACGTATGACACATTCGGAGGGCGGGGGGACAGAGCAGCAGCAGAGAAACTTCTTTACGCTGCGTAAGCGCTCATCCTGAATGCGGATGAGACTAGGATGGCGGCGGTACCGGAGGGTGGTTAATTACGTTAATAAAATTTTAAATATGGATATTTCTACAACAACACCGCACGGATTACCCTCAGAAGACCTTTGTTTGTCATCCTGGAGCCGTTTGGATTTGGTTTGTGGGGGATGGACGCACTTTTTTTGGACTTGGGGGTCGTGGACTATGGCCAGACCCCGTAAACTTACATTTAATCAACAGAAAGATCTAAAATATTTTCTAAAATATCCGAAAATGTGTTTGTCTGAAAAACGATGGACATATGCAACTCGGACAGCTTGGGGGTGAGTAAATCATGGGTTTAATATCGTTTTTGGCCGAACTATCCCTTTAAAGATGAAATTAAAAAAAAAAATAATATTTCATAAACACCTTTAATATTGCTAAAGAAGTAAGGTAACACCAGTGACAAAAAACATTGTGTATGCAGTCTTTAAGTACATGCACACAAAAAAAGTCATTAAAGGCGGAGTCCACGATGTTTGAAAGCCAATGTTGATATTTGAAATCACTCAAACAAACACGCCCCTACCCCAATAGAATCTGGACCTTCTGTTGATAGACCCGCCCCACACATACGCAACCCGGCATTTGATTTGATTGGCTATAAATGTGTTTTGGTAGTCGGCCCATCTCCTTTTCCAACGTGTTTTTCAAACATTGTGGACTCCGCCTTTAAGCTGTCATTTATGTGTACTCATAAAGTCAAAGAGTAATCTAATAATGTGGTCTAAGTTTAAATGTTAGAAAAAGAAATACATTTTAAGGCATCTTGCCATACCAAAAGTGGACGTTTCTGTAGAATGACCCATTAATCGAATGACATCGCCACATATTATACGTTCATCAAATATTTTTGCTTCAAATTTGCTTAAAGGATTAGTCCATTTTCTTAAAAGAAAAATCCAGATAATTACCTCCACCATGTCATCCAAAATGTTGATGTCTTTCTTTGTTCAGTCGAGAAGAAATTATGTTTTTTGAGGAAAACATTGCAGGATTTTTCTCATTTTAATGGACTTTAATAGAGCCCAACATTTAATACTTAACTCAACACTTAACAGTTTTTTTCAACGGAGTTTCAAAGGACTATAAATAATCCCAAACGAGGCATAAGAGTCTTATCTAGCGAAATTATTGTCATTTTTGACAACAAAAACAACAAATATACACTCCCAAAGCACAACCTCTCGTCTTGATCCGGTCGTGATGCGCCAGCGTGACCCCACGCAATACGTCATGACGTCAAGAGGTCACAGAGGACGAACGCGAAACTCCGCCCCAGTGTTTACAAGTGTTGAGAAAGAGGACCGTTCCTACGTTGTTGTATGTCAACTGATACTAATTAATGTCTTTGTGTCAGTTTATTGTTTAAAATGGACCGCAAATGTCTGTTTTATATATGTAACACGTGACCTGCTGGACTGGACCTAGACGAAAAGTTGTGGTTTAAAAGTACATGTTTTTTATTTTTCTTGTCAAAAATGACAATCGTTTCACTAGATAAGACCCTTATGCCTCGTTTGGGATTGTTTAGAGTCCTTTGAAACTCCGTTGAAAAAAACTGTTAAGTGTTGAGTTAAGTATTAAATGTTGGGCTCTATTAAAGTCCATTAAAATAAGAAAAATCCTGCAATGTTTTCCTCAAAAAACATAATTTCTTCTCGACTGAACAAAGAAAGACATCAACATTTTGGATGACATGGTGGAGATAATTATCTGGATTTTTCTTTTAAGAAAATTGACTAATCCTTTAATTCAGACCTCAGCCCACCATTCAGAAATACCCGTATGTTGGCAAAATCCATAACACAACTTAGATTTTTCAGCAAAGTGCATGGAAGATGAATGTGAATCGACCGTGGATCACATTCAACTTGTAAGTACTTATACTTGAATACAACCTGAATATGGCAGCCACATGGATCAAAGGTCCGTGTACTTTGAAGCCAATGGATTTCCCATTTTTTTAAATGAGAAAATCAGAAATCGAGTTTCATGACTGTCATTTAGAAATAGGACCAAAAAAAGTTTCCAAATTTTTTTTGCATTGATTAAAGAAATAAAAACGCGTTGTCTGATTTTTCAAATGTGTTTATCCGGCTTTGGCCGCTGCCAAAGTGAAAGTGACGATATCACTTTTTGATTTATTATCACAGTTTCTGTGCAGAATTGATTGACTGTGGAAAGCACTTTGGTCAACAAGCGTTGTTTTAAATGTGCTATTGAAATAAATGTTGTTATTGAACCTAAACATAAGAGCGTGATAAAAAATACTTATTTACAAGAAAACACGTTAGACGCACTTAGGGGCTAATCACACTAAACACGTTTTAAAAGCTTGGAAACGCAAGGCGCGACGCACTGCCTTTATTTAAAAAAAAGAGCGACCCGCAGCAAAAACCGCAAGGCGTTCAAGTGTGCATAAACAGTGCGCATACGCTCACTGCCCATAGAATATCATTCAAAAAAGGCCACTGCAACTGCCATGAATGCTTTTGGTGTGATCAGCCCCTTAGTGGGTTTTGCATCTAAACTCTTCAAATGTATTCTAAAACTAAGTAACTAAAATCTAACAAGAAGTTGTTCTAAAAATTTTGTTTTCCTTTTATGTCAGGACTGCTTTAACGTACCCACGGGTGAACGATGCTGAAAGATGTTATTGACAGGAAGACCTTCCTTACGCAACGACCAGCACTCAACAATGCTGCCCATCTGACTAGACGCACAAAGTAGCACCTACAAAACACAGAGATCCAGAAAAATTCACGTTAAAGTAAAATAAAGATTACTGCAAATAAATCAAGCATGGTGGAACATAATGATTGTATGTACAATTTTATGTATGCTAAATATTTACTTTAATAAAATGACAATCAAAATTGAATTTAACACAACAGCATGACAGTATATGACAAAAATATGTCCTCAATGGTCGCTCCCTCACCTGCTCCGAGTTCTCCCTTGTGAGAAATTTAAGGTGCGTGACGGCAGGATACTTGTCCCTTCGGACCGGGTCTGTGGTGCAGCGCATAAAAAGCGAAGGCAGAAGTTCGGTGTCAATGCGACACTTTTCATTCACCACGCTTACGCACACTTTATAAAACTGCACTGGAGAAGAGCTGCTGCCATCTGTTGCCGCCACCACGATGTTTCCTCCACCCGTGAAGGCGATGTCAGCCAGGGCCACACGACCTCTCAGCCTGCACAGACTCTCACTTGCTGTCAGCAGATTACCGTTGGGCTTTAACAACGACACCGTGACCAGCCCGCTCACCGTCACTGCCAACCAGCCCTCCATGGGCTTCCCGCCAAACAGCGTGAGAGAGGGGGAGAACTTCACCCGTGAAAACTTCTCACCAAAGTTTGTAGAGCCCGACTGTTGAAAGAATCGAGACATGAGCTGGGTTAACAATACTGGTGTGGATCTCGAGACAAAACAAAGGCACTTATATATTTTAAGTTGTGGTAAATACAATATTTATTGTCTTGCCTTTTCAACATGCAAGGCCAGTTTGACTCCATTATGTAACCACGATAGGGCTACGATGGGGTCTCCGTCCACTGAGCTGGTCTGTGTGCACTCCCAGCTGTTTACCAGATGCTCTGTCATACCCCAACACTTAATCTGCCCATCACCATCAGCTGACAGCAGCCTTGAACCTGAAGTACATTAAACCATTACAACTGAGCATAATTTATCCCTACAAGTTATTCAACAAATTCATAAAAAAATGATAAAATTCCACCTGACTGATCCCATTCCAGACAGGAAATGATGTCAGCATGACCAGAGTTGATCGAGTAAACATCCCAGGGGTGATCACTGTCAATGATATGTATCATGTGACTGAGATCTGCAGCAGAAAAGCCATGAATTAGTTTGTTTCGTGAATGAGGGCTTTTATGAAAAAGCCATAATCCAAATCTGATCTAGCATCTATGATAAATGCATACAATGGTATCCTTTTTTTTTTATTACAAATAGAGATATATTTATAGACAGAATCAACAGGTAACTCACAACTAATTTGGTAATCTTGTTAATAAGATCATATTCCCATACCTTTGTCATCTTCCTCGTTTTTCAGATCTGTTGTGAAGGCGATGAGGTTTCTGCATGACCAGGCGCACACAAGTGGGATTGACGGACAGTGGTTGCTCTTTGGTCTCTTCTCCCACTCGCAAACATAAGCGATCTCCATCATATAATGAATTAAACTGAGGGTTAACGGCACATGTATTCACTAAAGTTCTTTAAACGTGTAAATAATCACTGTGAAAGCAATGGGTGTTTATCAAAAATGATTTAGCTTTCCTGCGAGACGAATAACGTTACTCAGCAAATGTTGTACGATGAAAACATTGTTATGAAACTACATGCTGCTGTTTGTTAAGTTGAAATGTTTTATAGTAAAATTCGACATTGAGAAACCTATTTTAACTACAAAAATGTTTTAAACCAGACGGTTACTGAGCGGCTTTGTTCGTCGATTGTTTCCAGCTTCAACACTCGATGATCACTGCCGCCCCCTGCTGGACTGGAAGAAGGTGAATAAAATTCAGCATTTCTCTATTATGTACAATTATGCATTAAGTAGTTTTATTCAAAGCGACATTTCAGGTATAAATTCCATCAATCCGTGCACCCTGGAGATTTAAAATAGATTTAAAATACACCGCATATTTATTTAATTTGCATGTGCTCACCCTACCACAGCGGGGCGCTGTGCATGTGTACTATGGTGCCTTTACCAAGTGACATATGCCGTAGATGTTTTACTGACTAGCCAATCCACTTTAATTTAACTGTAACATACAAGTTAATTTAATTTACACCAAATAAACTTTTTGCTCTAATAAACAATGCTACTAAAACTAAAACTGTATTTTATTATAGCAAAATAGTTTTATTTTTGTTTAAAACATCGTTTAAAAGAGGTTCACGTTTGTTTTTTTATTTTTGCAAATGCTTAAAACAAACGCATCGCTTGAAAAATAAAAAAATATACAAATGAGTCATTTGTAACATGAAAATATAGAAGATTGGCATCCAATCTTTATAGTGTAAAAATCCATAAAAAAATAAACTGATAAACATATGCATGAGAACCTTAGAAATGATAAAATACAAATTATGTATATTAAAAATACAGCAGAAAATGTATTTGAGTTTAAAAATGAAGCAGCGTAGACCAATCAGAAATCACGTGACTCAATGTCAGGTGACTGAACACGGAAGTGACTGAAGAGTGGCAGCTTATCGCTCGGTTAGAGCTTCATTAATGCTGCTCCCAAGTCCGCTTCACTACAGAAAATGGTCGTGTAAACAGATGATCGGCAAGACAGGTTTGACGCATTTCTCGGGATATAATCCAGCCCTGAAAGCATTATTTAATCGACGAGTGTCTGTGATATTGGAGTTATTGTTTGTGTTTATCGAGAAGTAAACGAAACATACGGGTCCCTCAGAGGAAGCTCAGCTAACCTGTTAGCATACCACTGTTAGCAGCAAAAGTAGACGTGCTGTTCCAATTTCAACATCCAACTACTCTATCTGACCCTGTTTTCATTTCCAAACCTCGGTGACTGTTATGAAACCGAGAAATCAGTTGGTCTGTAATGTTACACGTGTGCGTTAGTAAGTTGGCGCATTTGGTTGGGTTTCCAGTGGAGTTGCAGGAGGCCTGAGTCACATCTGGAGGACAAACAGAATCCTAAACACACTTTCTCAGCCTGACATGCGTATCTAATCTCTCATTATTTGCTTTAGATGACAACCAGATGTGTCAAATGCTTGGAAAATCGTATTGTTTGTTTGTAAAGTCAGTCATGACATGGTAGAGGCAAAGGCTACGTTGTCTTGCAACATCCTTTCAAAATACAGCAAAGTTTTACCGGATATCTAAAGATCAGTCCGGTTCTGTAGACGTGAGACTATCAACGGTATGTGCTAATGTTGTGTGACCGGCCTGCATATCTGGATTTGCATACATTGACATTCCCCTTATAAAGTTACTGTACTGCGACCACCATGTCCGACAACCAGGGCAATCTAAACAACAACGTCCCGCTAAACAACAATAATGGAGGACCGAACCGGATCAGAAACCCACCAATGAACCAGAACCCCCTGATCAATGTGAGAGACAGACTCTTTCATGCCTTGTTTTTTAAGATGGCAGTTACATATGCCAGGCTGTTCCCACCATCCTTCAGACGAATATTTGAGTTCCTGGTCTTATTAAAGGTGAGATTTGCTTTGTGTCATTCTGATATTTGTGTTGTTTGTCTCAGTCTGTTATTGACATCCAGTTGCTTGTAGATAAATGCTTGTCATTAGCGTTGTATGTTTGACAACAATGCTTTAGAGCTCTGTGTTTTGTTTGTCTTTTTTTTTATTTTTTTTTATTTAACTGTATTGACTTTTAAAAGACATTTGATGACAGGCCATGTTACAAGTTACAATCCTTCACATGCCAGTCACTTTTATCCAAAGCGATTTACAGTGCATTCATTGAATCTAAACACTTTTATCAGTATGTGTATGTGTTCCTTGGGTCAAACCCATGACCTTTGCGTTGCTAACACACAAAGCTCTACAAATTGACCTTCGCTTCTAGAAAGGAACATGACTCAGTCAAATTCAGAAATAATAAGTCACATTACAAAAGAAAATTGATTTATGTAAAATTAATACTATTTTATTTTCAGTTTTTAACCCTTATTTGTTTTTGAGGCCATGTTTGGCCTTTTTTGTCTTAATTTGGCCACAACTTTCTCTGTGTTTGAGCTAATGGGATGATTTTTGGTCACAAATCTTATATTTACACACATTGTAAGATTTTTATTTTTTCAAAAACTCAACAATATTCCATAGGCAAACGTACTACCCTTTCGTGTTGTTAGTGGCAAAAAAATGCCACTAAATTAAAGCTCACGTAACACGCTGTTTCTGCATTTCTGATGTTAATCTGGAGTACCTATAGAGTAGTATGACATCCTTTATATCTCTGAAGAGTCTTTAGTTTAATCAGATTTATAAAAGAAAGATTAGCTTTACCGAATCTTTCCGATAACGTACGAAAAAATGAAGAAGGAGGAGGAGTTATACTGCGGGAGGAGCGAGTACGAGTCATGCAACACTATACAACACTTATAACTTATGATTCACTACATGTTCGTGTCATTTATATAATATGCACGCGACTATTTCCAACATAAGACAGAAGCCTTACTTACCGCGTGCAACTCGTCATGACCCGGTTGGGAAAATCCACTGCATCAAACAAACACGCAAAACTCCGCTGCTACCCCGGATAATAAACTATATCTATTGTTTCCATAAGGCTGGATGTCTTCTCCTTACATCCAAAAACACACTTCTTCTTTCGTGCCATTGTTGACTTTTGAAATTAAACAAAGCTGAGTGGCGTGATAAGCTGTTAGCAGCTTTAGCGTCTCCTGCTGATTGACGGGTGTGCGGGGTTTTCCGGGGGAAGTTTTCTGGTGGAAGCCCATATAAAGAAGTGATACGTATCGAAAACCCCTGAAACGTCAGTTAGAACTGTAATCGAAAAAAACTTGCCGAAACTTGTACGAACCCTGGCAAAGTGCAATCAGCACAGAAATACTCTGTAACACGTCCAACTGCTCTTTTTTGACACTTTGCCTACGTTTAGCATGAGGAAACAACTCTATAACTGTGTTAATAATAGAGCTGGGGTAAACGATTATTTTTTAAACGATTAATCTGTCGACTATTTTGTTGATTAGTCGACTAGTCTAACGACTAATTGGACGATTAATCTAACGATTAGTTTTCTGTTTATCGATTAATAAAAACCATAATGTATCTCGAATAAATAACAAAAACATTCTTAATAATATACTTTAAAGATACAACCTTTAAGGAACAGTTTTGCACGACAAAAAAATATTCTGCTTTACACAAAATAAAATAAATAAAAGGATTTTATTGTTATACAGTCTGTTTACTCTTTTACAGTACCAACATAACTCTTGTTCAAAAAAATTCAGGGCAGGCATATTCGATCATGTCTATGAAGGCTTCACCCTCAACAAGAGACAAAGGCCTCATGTCTTTGACAATCACCTGTAAAATAAAGAAAATTATTATTAATAACAACATGAACATAGCACCTTTTATAGAATCATATGAAGAGTTTTGTTGCAAAATTTTTGTCAAAACATGTTTATTATTATGTTATCATGTTATTATTTTGTTTTATTGTGCTACTTAGCTGTATTTATTTAAGTTTATGAAGGTTTAAATCAAAACAAACCAACTGCAGTTGAATTGATATTAATTGGAATGCACAACTAAAAAAACAGATTTCTGAAAAATGTAAATATGTTGCTTACAGTGAAAGAAGATGAATTATTACACAATCCAAACAAGGACACAAAGAAAATGGCCAAGTTAATTGAAAAAAAAAAACACCCATAACCTAGCTAATAAATATAGGACAAAAAAAATGGGCACAGCCATTCCATCCTAAAAAAGCTCAAAGCAAGCAACAGTGAGCTAATAATTACTTACTCTCAAAATCCTTTTGCTCAGTTCTGCTGCTTTCTGTGTAGTGCATTGTGTCTCTTTCCCAAGATAGGACTGCAAGGTTCTTTGCTGTGTCCTAGAGAAAACACAAAAGCAATGCATATTAGAACAGCTTTGACAGTGGGGCATTTTAAATCTACTCTTAACCAACGTGTAGAAGTAATGTTATGTCCAACAATGCATTTCATCATCATGGTTAGGCTAGCCAGCTGCTAACGTGCTACTGTGTTGTTACATGGAAATTGCCAGGGTTAACTGTTACACATATCAATATTTATCTGTTTTCAGTGCTTATAAAACCATGCATTCATGAGCACTCTGCACCAGCTTATGTGCAGCCCTGGCTCCGTAAGTTTACGTTACACTGGCAAACTAGCGTACTGAATCATGATACTATAAACTGGCTAACGTTAGTCTATTGTTATGTTTTTGACTCGTAAACAACCAAAACATGAGTTAACGCTTACTAAACGTCAAGTCGTGACTCTTGAGTTAGCTAACATTAGACATATAACGTCGCACATGAGCAACGAACTGCACCGAGAGCTAATATAGTTAGATACCACCACTGAAGTGCACATATCTCATGCTAATGTTACACAACACACTACACAAACATGAAATTAATTTTGCCAACTGTAAAACTTACTTTTTCTTGTCTCCTTCACGAGTGACATTGGGGTGCCTCCGTTTCAGATGCTCCAACATCGCTGATGTGCTGGTGTGGTATGCCATCTCCATTTGGCAAATAGCGCAGATAACAACATCTTTACGTTTGGAACTAAATTTGAAATATTCCCATACCTTCGATGATTTAGTGCGAGCTGTTTTTCTTTTTTGGGGGCTTTTTGTAGGCCTTTGTTGGAAATTATGTGAGGAGGTTGGTGTTTCGTCCTCCATTTTTTATGTTTTGTTCTCAAACGCGCGTGTGACGAGCTGTGTCGAAGCGTCGACGCAAAAATATGACTAAATCTGTTAATCAACCTCAGTATTGATCAAAACTGCCAAATGTTTACAAAAATCCAATGATTTTAACTCTTTAATTGCCAAGTTATAAAGTGGTGTCACTGATATGGGGAGAAAAAAACACAAAATGACAGATTTTCAATGTATGAATTGTGGATTGGATTTGATTATAACTTTTTCACAGTCTTGTTGTTAAGTTTGCATTTTAAGGACCCCAAAACGCCACTGTCTTGTACAGGCAAATTATGCTGTCCATTTGGTGTCCTCTTTGCAAAAGGAAAACCACCAACAATCAAGAATGCATGATAATGTTTCATGGGTCTGAAATCAAAAAATGTCATTTATAATGGAAGTCAATTGGGCAAAAATGGCTACCATAAATGAGGGAGAAAAAAATAAAATCTGATGCTGCACAAAAACTAAAATGTATCAAATCCAATGTTTTTACTAATCTATGACACCAGTTAATTAAAATGTAAAATTTTGCTGAGGTGTGTATCATGATACGCATAGCCTACGGCGTAGCTACAGCATAGAAACTTAACCCTAGGGTGGGCTTAACCCTAGGGCGAATTATAATTCCTATGTTGTACCCTCTATGCAGGTTATTTGCGTCAATGTGCTGCTATTACACATGAAAGTAGGCAATGTCCTCGTGCATGTTAAGGCAAAAGCTGCAACAAAAGTTAAATATCACTCCTCAACTGGGCCTATCTTTATTTTTACCATCGCAAACAACTCAAGCTGTAACAAAAGTTGCTGTCTATTTACCTCCATCACAGCTGATGGTTCTCCAACAACGTACACAACACGCTGCTTCTTCACCAGCGTTTGCATTAACATGCCAGTGGACATTGCCTAGTAGCGATGTGTAAAAGCAATTTGACGCAAACAACGACATCGGCTACACATCAGTTTTCATTTATACGTCTATGGCATAGAGGCTACAGCAGCATAAGTCCGATGCAAAAGTATAAATCATGCATAAACCAAACCCTAAAGTAAGTACATGTTGCTATTTATAGATACTTACTCTGTAACAGGGATCCTAAGCTTTAAAAAATTAAAAAACATGTAATATGTGAAAATGAAGGTAAAACTGTGAACAAACTTTTAAAAATTACTTCTGTTGGCAACACTTAAACAACATAAGCTTTTACACTTAAATTTGTCACTTAAAGTGTGGGAATTAAAGTTTAATTTATTTTTAAGGTGTTACCAATTGAAGTTTTTTTTTTAAGGTTAATCCAACTTTCACTTTTTGCAGTGTATGAAAGGTAATTCACCTGGTCTTTTGGTAAACACCATTAACCGCAGCAGATATTATTGCTCCGTCATAAACTACTGTAGCAGGTGCACACAGGAATGAAGTTATTCAGATGTTGTTGACCTGTGCTCAGATGGTGTTGATCTGCTTCAGGAATTACCTGTTAAGTAACTACTTACATTACATTACTAACGACCTACATGTACCTTTTGTGCTGTAGGACTGTAGTTGAGATGGTTCCAACATCAAAGATTGCCAAACCAGTGACAGATATTATTATTTTCAACACATAGGATTCGTGAAACTAAATGAGATGTATGAAGAGTTGCACAGTAACACAGTGTTTACTCAAAAACATAGCTTTAACTGTTTTCTCAGGGATTTCGTAAATGTGTGCCAGGATTTGTCCCGGGATCATTTGATTTTGGTTCATTTACACTGCAAGTAATTTTTTGGAATTTGTGTGTGCAATCACACATCTCACAGGGTTGGGTTCCCACTGGTCCTTGAAATCCTTGAAAGTTTGTGAATCTGGGGCAAAAATTCAAGGCCCTGTGAAGTTTTTGATAATATGCATACATAGATACAGGTCATTGAAAGTGCTTGAATCTATTTTATGCAAGAAATTTTCTGGAAAAAATCCACATTATTTCCTGTGTAGTGTAGGATAATATCATACAAATTCTAGACTTTTTAAGCACACGTGCTAAACTGTTCGCTTTAAATGCTTATATCTTCTGTATGCGAATGTTGATTCATACCGAAAAGTTTTTTTGCATAGTTGTGTTTTATACATGAAAACGTCTCTGGTTACGTATGTAACTGTTGTTCCCTGAGAAGGGAACGAAACGCTGCGTCTCCCTTGCCATACTTCCTGCGTTCCTGTAACGCCGTCTTTGGCAATATTTCAGATAGTGATATACTTCCTGGATCCCACTTCACCCTGTCTTTGTCGTTAAGCCTCACCATTAGTTGAATTTGATATACACATTCAGACGCACTTACCCCTGGAGGTGTCCCCAAAGTGTCGTCTCAGTGATGCAGCGCGAGTTCCCTCAAAAGGGAACTGTAACAATGTATCTTAAAAGGTAACACAGTGTAACCTTCCTCTCACTTGAAATGTGTCCCCATTAAGTCCTTGATTTTAGGGGTATTGGACCTGGAAAGTCCTTGAAAGGTCCTTGAATTTGAAGTGAACTAAGGTGTGGGAACCCTGATTTCAAAAAGATCCTGTAAAGACACGTGGCATCAGAATGTGACATTTATATTTGTAATACTGCACTTGTGGAATTTTTTCGCAACGTCTTAAGTTTGCTTATTATCTGCCATTTTCTCTCTCGAGAAACCATGCGCATGATTTTTTTCTGAGTTGATAATAAACTAGCGCATCACGTACCATACGCTGGAGAATGATCGCGGTTTCACCCTGATTTATTCTAGTTTGCAGACATTGTTGTGAATGTTGATCTGCATTAAAACCCCTAGTCAGAGTTGCACGATAACTGGGTGATTCTCACGAAAACTTGGTTTTAAAAATGTCAAGCATGAAAATGTAAAAATTGCTTAAATTTACTTTTTTTCCCACCAGACATTGAAAAACAAAGTCTGGAGTAAATGGGAACATTAATTTAAAAACTTTTACTTATCATTTAACACTTTTTGTAACATAATTTAAAAAATGAGTCCTAAAAAATCTCATTACCGCAACAGTTAGAAAACATCAACACTGACATATTTTCAAAATGACATGACAAACCTGAAAGAACATAATTTGGAGATTCTGCACATGCATTTAAAATTAAAAGTATTATGCTTCTATTAATTAAATTAACATTTAATAAGCATCTGTTGCGGTAATGATAATCAAAATGTTGTGTAAGCATTCTGACAAGACAATATTTCAAATTAACTGTAAAAAATGATCTTACCTGGTAGCCATCTTGAAGTAACTGGTCCATGTGCTTGGTCACTCAAAATCAAATTTTATTAAAATTCTGTATGTGTGCTTAAACTGTTCTCAAAAAGTGTTGCGGAGGATGAGAACATCAGGCATGGACACATCATTTTCCTAATTTTTCTTCATTATTATTATTCATGAATATTCAGTAAATATTTTTTCTGTCATCTAAAGCAGTCTAGCAAAACATCCATTTATTTCTTTTCTTAATATTTTTGTGTTAATTTGATTAAATTACAACATAACGCATGTTCAAACACAGCCGGACACATTGCGGTAATGAGAATTTCAGCAGAAAATGAGATAAAATTTCCAATTATAAATTCTTATGTTGAAATCACACATTGTGCAAGGTAGAACACAGTATTTTGTTAATTCTGATGCTTTTTAATGT
This sequence comes from Misgurnus anguillicaudatus, assembly GCF_027580225.2. Lineage (NCBI taxonomy): Eukaryota > Metazoa > Chordata > Actinopteri > Cypriniformes > Cobitidae > Misgurnus > Misgurnus anguillicaudatus. Next base: position 13,727,251 of record NC_073350.2, read on the forward strand.
TACTATATTACACATTTTAAAGCTAAAATCATTAGTGCCGTGGTGTTTCAATGGTTTCGTGAGAATCACCCAACTCTGTCATTGCGGCAACCCATGCCAGGCAATGTGTTTGGATCGATCCCAGGTAGGGTTTGGATTTACACAGCAGAAGGCACTTTAGCACTTATATGGCCTTTTTTTGGGATCAACGTTTCATGAAATGGGTTTTTGTCGACACGTCCTGCTATGTTAATTCTTTATTGTCTAAACTGTGGCTTGTTTGCACGTTTGTATTTGCAGTCACTACATTGTCATGTTGTGTAATTGGCAGGCGTTGTTCATGCTTTTCATCCTGGCCTACATCCACATTGCATTCTCACGCTCGCCAATCAACTGTCTGGAGCACGTGAGGGAGAAATGGCCCCGCGACGGGATCCTGCGCGTGGAGATCCAGCGTAACTCCAGCCGTGCACCCATTTTCCTGCAATTCTACGAGACCGAGGGAATCCAGGGGCTGGTGAAGGAATCGGAGGAGGATGGAGGCGAATCCGGAGAGTTTGTGCTTCAGACCGATGCGGAAGAGGAGGAGATGACGGTGGAGATGTTCGACAACAGCACAGTACGGGTCAGTTGAGTCAAAAGTGGCGGCATTCGTTTTTTGCATTTATTTATTAATATCTTTCTAACAAAGTTTGCTCTCTTTCTCTCCCATGCAGTTTGAGCTGGACATCGAGCCGCGTCTGAATCCGTCGGTGAGCGGCGGGGCTCCAGGCTCCAGCTTGAATGAATCGCAGGATCTGTCCTTCAGCCAGGCCTCTTCTAAAGGTATGCAGCCGCTGAGGGAGTCTGTCTCCGAGATTGAGATGCTAACTCGAGCAGGTAAACATCTCAAACTGCGTAGCTTCCTGCCCAACTCCTTCTTCCACTGTGATATCACATCTTCTCTTTTCCCTCCATCAAGTGCAGCCCTTCACATGTCCCCTAATCTATTTTTATCTATTCCCTTTTCTTATCTTACTCATCCCAAAGGTCATGTCAGCTAGTTCACACGGCATCATGGCCTGACCATGAACGGTCAATAGAGCGTAGAGTCTCTGCGTGTTCCTGCTATTTCCAAAGCCATTTTGGTTTGAAATTCACGCTTGTTCCATACCTTGGTTCATATTTGGATTCGGATTAGTTTAATTAGGTTGGATTGTGAAGGGTGTGACTTGCACAAGTTTTGTCAGGGTCTGACCCTGTGTGTAAACGTTGAAAGGAAGTAAAAATAAAAGAGTTAGGGGGGTTCAAAAAGACCTGAATGTTTTAATTCTCAATGTTGAATTCGAAAATGTTTCTATAAAATGCATGGACACCAAATGGACAGCATAATTTTTTTCTGTTCGTTTACACAACAGTGGTGTTTTGGGTCCTTAAAATTCAAAGTTTTGAAGAGAGGTTTGACAGTTTTTCATAACAACGCCTTGTCTTTCTGTAAACTACTCAAACGTGATACTGTGATAACGCTGACGGCATGCGCATGACAAACTTATTAACGCTTTTCAACAAAGTGTACAAAATTTTGGTGCCTTATAGTCCAGGGTCACTCGTAGTAATAAACCTACCTTATCGTCCATCTAAATTAGGGATGCACCGAATCCAGATTTTTTGGGTTCAGCCGAATACCGAACCCACTGTTTAAGATTCGTCCGAAACCGAATACCGAATCCTACTCGCATCCTTATTCCATTAACACAGTAAAACACATTAATGAAGTAAACAACGTCCACAGCAGTGTATTTTTCATTTTATTTAATTTTAACTGTACATTATGCCAGGATGACAAGTTGGAAAAACTATTTTGACAATTACCATAAGCCTATGCATAATGAAAGCGATGCCTTGCGACACGCTCGTTTTTCCAATAAGCAAGCAGCTCCGCGCTGAAAACCGGCGCGATAGTTCAAAAGTATTCAACTTTGAGTGAGAAGCTCCGCTTGTCAATGTCAGTTTTCACACGGCCGTCAAATTACAGTGGAGGAGGGGCGGGACATTACCACAGCAACCAACCGGCTCACAGCTGAAGCATCACAGCTACCAAGCGCTCGGCTGAAAAACAGCTGGCGTTTTCAGCCGTGTTTAAAAGTTTTAGGGTGTCCAGCCCCTAAGGCTCTCCGAAAGAAAAAGCTCATCTCCACGTCAGCACCCGATGTCTGTAATCAACGGCCATGTGACGTCGACCAGCGTAGCGCAAGCCTAGGGTTCGGTGGAAAAAAAATCTAAGATTCGGCCGAACCCGAACCCCGTCAAAAAGCCCAGTATTTGTCCGAATCCGAATCTTGGATTCGGTGCATCCCTAATCTAAACAAAACTGTTCGATGCTTCCACCGCATCATCTTGAAGCTTGTTTGTATTTGTCACTCTACACTGTAAAAATTCCTTGTTGCTCTTAAATTTTTTAGTTTAACCAATTTGTAATTACAATTATTTTATTTCAATTTATTTAAAGGAATAATCCACTTTCTTTAAATTATCAGGATTTTTTTCTCACCCCCATCTCATTCAAATATTTGTGTCTTTCTTTGTTCAGTTGAGAAGAAATTAAGTATTTTGAGGAAAACATTCCAGGATTTTTCTTAATTGAATAGACTTTATTGGACACTAACACTTTACAGTTTAAAATTGCATTTTCAACGCAGCTTCAAAGGGCTCTTAACAATCCCAAACGAGGCATAAGGGTCTTATCTAGCAAAACCATTGTCATTTTCTGCAAAAAAAATCATTTTTAAACCACAACTTCTCGTCTTGCGCCAGCCGTGTGACGCACGAGCGCGACCTTACATAATGCGTTAACACGTCGAAAGGTCACGCATATAGTATGCGAAACTACCTTTCTAGACAAGGTAACATCGCCATCTACTGGCCTGGCATACGTATCACAGCAAATTTAGTCATCTGCACGGATTCGTTCAAATCCATTGTTTCGTCTGAAACCGTTCACTCCTTCACTATTCCCTATATAAAGAATGACATTTAAGTCCACTATATGGTGAAGAAGTGAACAAAAATGAGTGAGCGATTTTAGACACTGATGTAAATAGCATGCGTCAGAGAGCCGTCACAGAGATTCGTCATAAACACTTACACCTGTGCCCGTACGGAAATTAACCATGGTTTTACTACACTTAAAACCAAAAAAACATGGTTACTACACTTTTACCACAAAAAACATGGTTAATTTTTGTAAGGGTATGGCTTTATTGTCTACTGTGAAACGGTAAAATTTACTTTCTTACTGTTTGTCACATTTGTCATGTTTGTTGTATTAGTTGATAATAAAGAGAACACATCAACTGCTTGTCATATTTATTTACTGTTATGTGTATTAATTATAATTAATAAAAATGTGTATTCTATTTTAAATAAAAGGCATCACAATTATTTTTAAAATGTAAAAAACTGATAACAAGAACTAAGTGTATAAACGTAAATTTGTGGTGTTAACTGTCAGTATTCTTCAGTTGATTCTAGTTACGCGTTCGTCTCAAATTGTATCACTGAAAATAGTTCGTGAGCAGGCATTCATCGAATGTACCCTCAAAGTTAGAAAGTGCATTGTGGGTAAAAAGTTTAGCGTTTCCCATACATTGATTTACTCGTGGCCGGCCGCCACAAATAGATTTTTCATGATTTCCATTTACATGTATATTTTACGGTTTAAAACGGCTTAATTCATGTTGCGAACGCTCAGCGTGCCACTCTCCCCCTCTCTCTTTTGTTGTGTGCAGTGTGCAGTGCTTCGGCAGCGCTCTACTCTCTCTCACATGACATTAAAAAGGTGGCGGTGCTTTAATGTCCGTTCCTCAGTATACTTTCTTTTTTGCGTAAACGTCATCAGTCACGGATGTTACTGACAAAGAAGACGACTGATCTAGTTTCCCACACACACAGACACGTTTTCTTGATGTGAGAGCTTTCTCTCTTCAATGTAAATGTATGGCGATTTTGTCAGACGATGTCGCGTTTATAAATCAGGATTTTAGCAGCAGTTAAAGGAACAGCTGCTTGGATTAAACACGTGGTGTTACAGGGTCGTGTTTAGTCACTATTTTATAGGCTACTCGTTTTATGTCTGACAACAAAATGGATATGTAAAAATAGCATTCAGTTGTGTTAAAATGCAATATAATGTGACGCATCAAAAAGTAGAAGTAAGACATATTTCAGGTGCCAACACTAGATGAAAACCCAAACAGGTGATGACGTCACATGTATGCTAAATAGCGTGTGACATCATCACCGCCACAGTCTCTCAAAATCCTGTGGGAAACACTGAAGTTGTGAACGAATTTGGGGAATTAAGTTGTTCGCCAGATTTCGGACACCATTACGAAATGGCAGACGCCTAATATAATGCACTGTATAGGAGATAGGGGGCGATTTCGGACATAGCCATTTTATTTTGTGTACATTAAGTTTTTCATAATTGCAAAGGACAACTTTTTTAGTTGTTCACTACTTTTTTGTTATGTAAACATAGCCTAAACTTGCCCGTTCATAAAATTCAGTAGATCCTCGTATACTCTCAATTTTAGTGCAATATATTTTAAAGGGTTTTTTGTTTTGTTTTTATAAAGCTTAAGGTGGCGGTCTTACCGAATATCTCAACTTTACAGTTTATTGGGTATATGATAAAAGTTGTATATTTTGTTTAGTAATGTGCTAATTTAATGCAACACTGTCAACATCTTTTAATATGTGTTTGTGTAGTGTGGCCGCAGGAGGAGTATATCGTGGAATATTCTCTGGAATACGGTTTCCTCCGGCTGTCTCAGGCCACACGCCAGCGTCTAAACATCCCGGTCATGGTTGTGACTCTGGGTGAGTACCTAACCCCCTTTATTAGTAACCCCCTTTATCTCATCTCATCACATTAATTCAATTGTCAAAAAATAATAATGTATGAAATCTGTCCCATAAACGTCCTTAGAGAAGATCCTTTACATATTTATAGTTTTGTGAGTGTAACTTCAGAAGTTGTCTGTGTGCAGACCCCATGAAAGATGAGTGCTTTGGAGATGGTTTCAGTCGCTTTCTCCTGGATGAATGTCTGGGTTATGATGACATCCTGATGTCCAGTGTAAAAGCTTTAGCAGAGAATGAAGAAAACAAAGGTAATATTATGATTCTCAAGCAGACTCCCTATGTAGCAAAGATGTCTTAATAGCTCACCAGTATATGTTAACATTAAGCCTGAATGGTGTCTTTAGGGTTTCTGAGGAACGTGGTTTCTGGAGAACACTATCGTTTTGTCAGTATGTGGATGGCTCGTACCTCCTACCTGGCAGCCTTCGTGATCATGGTTATATTTGTAAGTACTTCATTACATGGATTGATCCTGAGGGGTAGCCTCATCTGTGATGTTACATATGTAGTTTACAGAAACCAGTCCAAGAACAGTGTTGGGGGTAAAGCATTACAAGTAACGTGCATTACCTAATAATAAATGTAAAGTAACGCATTACATTTTTGTGATGAAATATGCAATTTCCGCTTTCTGACTTTTTAGTCATTAAAACACCTGCAAGGCCTGAAAGAGATCAAGCCTCATCCAGGGCTCCAGACTAACTTTATTTACTAGGAGCACAGTGTCCCCCAACTGAAAATTTTAGGGGCGCAACCAGAAAATTTAGGGGCACACACCATAAATCAACATGCTAACCAAATAATCACATTTCTACTAATTTCCACTGTATTACTAATAAAAACTTTGATGATAGATGCAGAAAGTACAATGTGCTGTTTAAAATTCAGTGTCACATCACAAAAAAGGTCAAATTTACTGGTTGCACATGTGCGACTGGATGTAAAATTCAGTGGTACACTCTCAAATTTTGGTGGCAGTCTGGAGCCCTGCCATCCAAGAAAAAGTAACGCAAAAGTAACTAAAAAGTAATGTAAGCATTACTTTCCATTAAAAGTAACTATATATATATAACGCAATTAGTTACTTTTTTGGGGAGTAACTTAATATTGTAATGCATTACTTTTAAAAGTAACTTTCCCCAACACTGTCCAAGAAAGCTATTACGAGGTGTTTAAATCTTGCCTTTATTGTAATCATTCTGTAATTTTTCAGACACTGTCCGTGTCTATGCTGCTGCGGTATTCGCACCACCAGATTTTTGTCTTTATAGGTGAGTTCCCATCAGCCTCTCTCAACTTGTACCTTTACTTTTGCATCATTCAGTCTGAAACACCTGGTATCTCCTTAAAGACATCTCTCTCTCTCTTCTCTCTAATCTTCTCAGTTGACCTTCTCCAGATGCTGGAGATGAATATGACCATTGCCTTCCCTGCCGCTCCTCTCCTCACTGTCATCCTGGCTCTAGTGGGTAGGTTGAACTAAACTTGAGTTTAAAGCTCCTCTAATATACACTGTTTCTGCTTATCTCATTTTAATCTTAAGTACCTAATAGAGTAGTACATCCTTCATATCCCCAAAAGGTCTTTAGTTTTATCAGATTTCTTAAAGACAGATCAGCTGTACCGATTCGTTCTGAATAAGCATAAGCTCCTGGAGGTGTCCCACTATCTCTGAATAACTTATGATTCACGACATGTTTGTGTCGTTTACAGGATATGCACTTATATCACTTGCTAACAAAACAGACATTTGATGCAGTTTTAATTACCACCTGCGACCCATGACCCGGTTGGGACCACCCCATTTCAACAAAATCAAGCGTTAAACAAACACACATGCACAACTCCGATGCTACCCCGGATAAACAAACTATTTAAATAGTTTCTATAATGTTGGGCTCTTTGGGAAGCTAAACAAGCTTAAATTTCCCTCACAAACAACAACACACTTTTCTGATGAAGTTGATTTCGTGTCAGCTTTTGGTTCGTGTGTGCATGCGCTATTCCGGTTAAAATGCCCATATAAGGACTTCCACTGTACTTCCTGCACTGAATTGCCCACAAAAGAAATAAAGCAAGATTGTTAAGTGGATGTATGATTAAAACTTTTTGAAACTTGTATAAACGCTGAGAAACTGAGGCACAGAAATACTCCGTCATACGTCCAACTGCTTTTTTGACACTATGTTTAGCGTGAATAATCCAACTCTTAAACAGTGTTAATAAGTCAGAATGCATGAAGTAGCTTTAAAGGATTGATCCATTTTCTTAAGAAAGAAAGTCCGGATGGTTTGCTCACCACCATGTCGTCTAGAATGTTGATGTCTTTTTTTGTTCAGTCGAGAAATAAATTATGTTTTTTTTAGGAAAACATTCTAGGATTTTTCACATTTTAATGGACTTTAGTGGACCCCAGCACTTAGCAGTTTTAATGCAGTTTAAAATTGCAGTTTTAAAGGACTCTAAATGATCCCAAACGAGGCATAAGGGTCTTATCTAGCGAAACGACAAGAAAAATAAAAAATCTGCACTTTAAACCACAACTTCTCTTCTTCCTCCGGCTGTATGACGAGCCAGCGCGACTTTACGTAATTGCGTGGTGACGTGGAAAGGTCACGTGTTACATATATGAAACGCACATTTGCGGACCATTTTAGACAATAAACTGACACAAAGACATTAATTAGTATCATTCCACATACAAAAATGTCGGAACGGTCCTCTTTCTCCACACTTGTAAACACTGGGGCGTAGTTTCGATACGTCATCCGCGACCTCTCGATGTGATGGCGTATTACGTGAGGTCGCACTGTCGCGTCACAGGACCAGAGAAAGACGAGAAGTTGTGTTTTAAAAGTGCATATTTTTTATTTTCTTGCCAAAAATGACAATCGTTTCGCTAGATAAGACACTTATGCCTCGTTTCGAACTGCAATTAAACTGCATTAAAACTTATAAGTGTTGGGGTCCATTAAAGTCCATTAAAATGAGAAAAGTCCTGGAATGTTTTCCTCAAAAAACATAATTTCTTCTCAACTGAACAAAAAAAGACATCAACATTTTGGATGACATGGTGGTGAATAAATTATCTGGATTTTTTCTAAAATGGACTAATCCTTTACCCCCCTCCCCTTTTAAGATTTGTTTGATTTTTATTTATATAATACTTTTGATCCTGTCTACAGGGATGGAGGCCATCATGTCCGAGTTTTTCAACGACACAACCACTGCCTTCTACATTATACTCATTGTTTGGTTAGCCGACCAATACGATGCCATCTGCTGCCACACAAACACAAGTAAACGGCATTGGCTCAGGTATGTTTGTTACCACAATATTCAAAATACATTTTTCTTAATCCATCACTCATGAGGATCTATTGCATTTAGGGTGCTTCCTCAAAAAAGAGCTCCCTTTATAGAAAAGCATTTTAATTCCAGCTTATTTTGGATCCATGCAACGTTTTTTGTTGCTTTGTTGAAATGTCATCAAGAATGATCCTTCAATAAATTTAAATGGATCTCTTGTGCTGTTTTGCAGATTCTTTTATCTGTATCACTTTGCCTTCTATGCGTATCATTATCGCTTTAATGGCCAGTATAGCAGTCTGGCGCTCGTCACATCCTGGCTCTTTATTCAGGTATCACTATTAACATTCACTATCAGCACGTACCTTTAACAAAAAAGCAGTATAATTAAAAAAATAATTATGTGTTTCTACAGCACTCTATGATCTATTTCTTCCACCATTATGAGCTACCGGCCATTCTCCAGCAAATCCGAATCCAAGAGATGCTGCTTCAGAACCAGCAAGTGGGTCAGGGCAACCAGACAGCACTGCAGGACAATCTCAACAACAACACCACCAACGCCGCACCCGCCGGACAGGCCAACGCAGCCGGCCAAGACCGCCAAACCACTCCGGATCAACCCCAGGTCGACACCCACAACGGCTCAATAAACCTCGGCCCGTCCGTCGACCCATCCAGCTCCGTCAGCGATCTCGACTGGATGGCCGAGATAGCCATCGGTCCCGAAGTTCTGACCATTTCGCGCCTCAGCGGCTCACTTTTAGAACCCGGAGGAATCCAGGAACCAACTGTGACGGAGTCGCAAACCCCAACGAGAGAAAACCAAGAGGGGAACGTCAGCATAGCCGGCCCCTCTTCGGTAGATATCACAGGGAGGGGTTGCGCTCGGGGTCTGGGGCCCCCTGGTGGTGGGCGGCAGATGGATTTGGAAACGGACACAGTGACCTCACACACAGACTGCAAAGCAGCAGATACAGGCAAGGGGGCCGCAGACTTAAACGGCGAGACGGGGAAGGAAAACGAAACCTCGCCGGACCCCCATTCCGCCCCCGCCTGAGATACCCGCTCGATCCTCCCATTCAGAACGAATGAGTCTACATCCTTTGCTCCGCAGTCTGTCTCTCTCTGTAAATTATTCCAAAAGGCATCGATAGGGAGAAACCGTGATGGAGCTTTATATAATTACATCCTCGAAACCTCCAGCGCAAGCCTGGAAGCAGACTTCTGCCGTCTAGAGTCACGCTCTCAAGAGTAAATGATGACGTGTGGAGTTGTGATCATCTAAAGAGTGTACATGTGATTGATTGTTTTTGTTTTTTATTGATTTAAACTTTTAATACAGGGAGCATTCGGCTTGCAAATGTGATGTATCGCTCATTAATGGTACCCAAATATAGGCGTGCGCACGGGAGACCTGCTATGAGTCCCATCGCACATTTTGGCTTTGTTTCATTCCATTAACGATAGCAATCACTCACTCCTTTAATAAATAACGCTGCCTACTTGTATTCATTCAAATGTATCTGTGAGCTGACTACCGACATCAAGGTCTTGGACACTACAAGTGTGAAATTCAGATTAAGATCTTGACTTCCAACATTTGTTTATTGGTGACACTGCTGCAAAGTAACCGGCAATTACATCATTTTATCCAAAAAATTCCCATCTCTTATGTGATCCTAATTGAAAACGTTGTGTCTCATTTCTGTGGTTTCTAATCCTCATCAGTAGAAATTTGTCTTGGTTTTTAATTCAGGTCAAGCCGGGTTTGAGAAAGAAAGAGGCCGTTTGAAGATTATTGCCTTACGCTTCTTAAACTGAATATTAACCCAGTATTTCCCTCTGAAGTACTCGAGGGTCGATAGCCTTACTTAGAAGCTTCAATGAGAATACAGTCATGCAAAGCAATCAGCAAACGTATGTTGTTTCTGTGACGGATGTTTGCGATCAATAAAACGGATACAGCGGATGTAAGCGGTGTGAAGGTCAGACCCTATTTGTGGTATAGATGCTCATTGTTTCCATCTTAGTCAATATTGAAGCATCTCACCACATCAAGGTCACTTGCTTATTAGGAAGACCTGATGATAAAACAAAGTCGGTGCGTCAAGAAGTCTTCACCTAGTGCACCAACACCACTAAAATCCTGTTTTAGGAGTTTATTGTCATGCATACTCTCTTTAACTGTGGATGAATAAACATTATTGAGGAGGTTCCTTTAAAGGCTATGCAACAATAGGGCAAGTTATTTTTTGAAATTGTGCAATATTTTGAGGCAGATCTATAAAGGATGTAAAGTTTGAAAGAGCGATTGATTTCAAAGATTTTATGATCAGTTCCTCTTAATTTTTTTTTTTTTTTTGGTGCCTATTTGCCATTGCGAGAGGCGAATGATTGTAGTGTTTAGATTGTAAGTTGTCTAGAAAGACGGAAACTGATTAAAAAAAGATTTTCAGTTTTGTGAAATACTAGATTTCGTCTCATCAAATGTATTTAACTGTAATGTATAAAGGCAAATGCATAAAGAAACTTAATTTCCACTTATATGGGTATATGTTTTTTTGTGCGTTTCTAAATCCTGATTTTAAGACTAACGAATAAAGGCACAAATCCCATTTAAAGTGTGAACTACTAGATCTACAACCTAATTTAACATCAAATTAAAGGAGTCATGCACTGACTTATTTTATTATTTTGTACTGTTCTTTTTGGTCCACTTATAAGTGGTTTTACATGAATAAAACCAATAATAATAAGTCATTTTTAGTTTTTTTTCTACCATGTTATGAGTCTCGGGACATATCATGAAAATCTGACTTTTTTCTTGTGCTATAATTTGGTCCCCAGTGTGTCTATCAACCTAGAGAAAGTGAAATAGATCAACCCAGTAACTTAGTTTTGGTAAACCATTCACTGCAAGCATGTAAAAAACTGGTAATTGAAATTTGGCTCTCCTTGTTATGTCAGAAGGGGATAAAACTGCCCCTTAATCTGCACTATCCAACCATGGGTCCTTGAAATCCTTAAAAGTTTGTGAATCTGGGGAAAACAATTCAAAGGCCCTGGGAAGTTTTTGAAAATAGACATACATACAGTATATACAGGTCATTGAAAGTGCTTGAATCTATTTTATGCAAGAAGTTTTCTGGAAAAAAATCCATATAATTCCCTGTGTAGTGTAGGATAATATCATAAAAATTCAACATTTTTTAAGAACACGTGCTAAACTTTTCGCTTTAAATGCTTATATCTTTTGTATGTGAATGTTGATTCATACCAAAATGCTTTAACACATGAAAACTTTCTCTGAGAAGGGAACGAGACGCTACATCTCCCTTGCCATACTTCCTGCATCCCTGTAATGCCGTCTTGGGCAATATTTCAGATAGCGATTTACTTCCTGGCTCCCGCATCACCCTGTCTTTGTTGTTAAGCCTCACCATTGGTTGAATTTGATATACACATTCAGACGCACTTACCCTTGGAGGCGTCCCCAAACTGTGTCACCGCAATGACGCAGCGCGAGTTCCCTCGAAAGGGAACTGTTACAATGTATCTTAAAATGTAACACGATGTAAACTTGCTCTTACTTGAAATGTGTCCCCACATTTAGTCCTTATTGTACCTGGAAAGTCCTTGAAAGGTCCTTGAATTTGAAGTTAACTAAGGTGTGGAAACCCTGCATTTAGTGCAGAGATCAGCTCATTTGCATTTTAAAGGACACACCCAAAAACTGCAAATTTTTGATCACACCTACAAAGTAACAATTTTAACGTTATAATAAATGATCTATATGGTATTTTGAGCTAAAACTTCACATACGTACTCTGGGGACACCAAAGACTTAATTGACATCTTAAAATAGTCTTGTGAAATGTCCCCTTAAAGCACCCTGTTTTTGTGGGTGTGCCGCATGAAAGACTTGGAAGTAACCGGCCACTGCTTTTATTGGGTAACAGTGTTGCATATCTAAATGTTTCAATGCCCCCATCTGTGCATGTGCGGAATTGCACATTATAATTATTTAAAGCCCCCCATAGTGGATACATTATCACTTAAAGTGGCCATGTCAAAAGACTTTTAAGATGTAAAATAAATCATTGGTGTCACCAGAGTACACATGTGAAGCTTTAGCTCAAAATACCCCAACAATAATTTATTATAACATGTTAAATTTACCACTTTGTAAGTACAAGCCAAAATGTGCAATTTTGGGTGTGTCCTTTAAAATGCAAATGAGCTGATGAAATGCAAACACTGAAATTGAAACTCAATTGTGCTTTCAATTATTTTCTCTTTCTCTCTGCACTAAATGGGAGTGATGTGGTTAGATAGTAACACCCCTTAATCTGCACTATTACAATAAGATCCCCTTATGACATCATAAGGAGACCCAAATTTCAATGACCTTTATTTTCACATGCTTGCAGAGAATTGCTTACCAAAACGAAATTACTGGGTTGATCTTTTTTACATTTTCTGGATTGACAGAAGACAGAATTTAAAAAAAATTATGAAGCTCACAGATAAGTCATACAATATTTCAACAATATTTTTCGGTTTCATTTTATTGTAACTAAAGGTGCAGTGTGTAATTTTTAAGAAGGATCTTGTGACAGAAATGCAAAATAATATACAAAACTATTATCAGGGGTGTATAAAGACCTTTCATAATGAACTGTTATGTTTTTATTACCTAAGAATGAGACGTTTTTATCTACTGAGGGTCCCCTTACATGGAAGTCGACATTTTGTGCCACCATGTTTCTACAGAAGCTCTTAACGGACAAACTTTTTTTACTTAGTTGTCTCCGAAGATGACATGTTTGTCCAGTGGTGGTTACTATAGCTTCTCTATGCGTAGGGATGAGCAGTGAACTGAGCCATTAGTTGCAATTCGCAACTTCACCACTAGATACTGCTAAAATTTACACACTGCACCTTTAAGTAAAACCCCATCCAGAAAATGTTATGATTTGATGACAGTTGTGTTAAATATCCATCAGGATTCCCTGTGAATAAAAGAAAATCCAGCCTGGATCCCCACATCCAAGAACTTCAATGGTGTTTAAATAAACTGAATGTGGATGTCAAATAAATGATCACAAGATGTAAGAGTATACATCTTATATATTCTGTCGCCTTAATCACATTTTAGCATTGAAACCAAAATAGATGTTTTTTCTCAATTGATGCTGTGCTTAATACTGCAGTGCATCATGATTCTGTATGTTGTATTGTTCTCTTATTGTTTTTACTGATCCCCAAACTCCAAAATTGACCAGAATCAAGCTCCAGACATCAATTGTATGACAAGATCAAGTTTATTTCTTTAACACCGAACTTAATTCAAACAGGCAGCCTGGCCATTCATACAGTATGTCAGACCTTATGGAGAAAAAATCAATTAACAATAGCAATCAGACACCACAAACAAGCTAGAAAACCATTGCCAAAGCAGCAAACTCCATGTGTGAGGTCCATCAGGCTGTCAGTTCACGTTTAATTCAGGAAATGGAAATAAAATTCAAACAGCTGGGCTGAGAATGAGTCCCTCTGGATGTGGATAAATTAAATAAGCTCTCATATCTGGCAGACTTGCTGGTGCTTTCAGCCTTATTATTGTGGGATCTGTAGGTCTTTATCCACAAATAACATCTCAATGATCTGAAAGAATCCTCAACCAGGCGGTTCCTGGTTCATTAGTAGGTGGAAAGTGATGCTGTATAAAATAACCAACGTTTTTAGCATTATTATTAGCAAAAACGCACCAAGGATCAATGTTGCCTTAGCTTTTAAAAGATTCCAAGTATGAAAGTCTTGTGAAGAGGACACACAGAAAAATCGTGTCCTTTAATTGAATTATTCAGTCGTCCCGATGTTGTGAGCATCACCTTTTCAGATCAGCTGGCTCTTTGGTGAGGGCGGGGCAAATAGTGGCTGTAACTGTGGGCGGAGCTGTGGCCCCCGTGACAACAGCGGCAGCCGCTCGTTCTTTAGCCAGTGTAGTCTGAAGCTCCGCCCTCCGAGCCAAAGCGGCTTTTAAATTCTCGCGGATCTCCTCGATCTTCGTCTGGAGCTCCTCCAGCTCCCCCTCTTCGGAGGGACTCGATGAACTGGCAGAAGGGGTGGGCCGAGCCACGGGTCCTCCGTTTTCACAGACCCTCGCCAGTAAACTTCCCGGGCCCGATCTTAACGAGGCGGAGCTGCCCTGACCCCCCTCCCCCATGACCCGGGGGAGGAGACAGCGCGTGTTGAGGGTCTCCAGGTTGAAATGGACCCTCTTGTTATCTTTGGGCTCCTCTGCCACCTTGGTGCTCTCGTTGTTCCATCTGGCAAAAGATCCAAGGGGAGCAGGTGGAGGTGGAGGGTTGGGCTGAGCTTTCTGGATGTTACAACTAGAAAGATAGAACCAAGATAAGTGTTTTAGTTAATAAATAAGCTATCCATCGGTACAAGATCCTTTTGCTGGAATAACATCAAACACCAAAAACAGACAAATATCTAAGTGTTTTGTTATGTTTGCACGTATTTAACCCTTTAACTGTCAACCCCCTTTTTGATTACATTTAAATGAATATAACTTAATGTTATAGCCGTCATTATTAGGGTCAAGGTCATGATGTTAATTATTTTGTGTGAGTATGGATACATTAAATATAAAAGGGTTAAAATTTCAAAATAAATTTGCAGATTACTTGCATACATTCTCTTTCTTTGAGGACCAAGTCTAAAATTTAATTTTGAAAGAATATTTGGGGGATAATTGCAAAAATGTCAATGTGGTGTAATCTGTCTGTGTCAATTGGTGTAACTAGTATTTTTTTTTTAATTAAAATATAAATATATTCATAAAAAATGTGGAATAAAATATAATCATCTAGTTTAGTGTAATGTGATTTTTTTACATACATTTTTACATCATTTGTCAAAGATTATTTAGAAAACAGAGCTGTTTTCAGCATATGTCAGGACAAATATTACATTTTTTATTACATTTAGAAATAACTAATAAAATGATAATTTTTTTTTTTTAATGATTATGCTTACATGCCATCAAGGTGGATAAAATATTTAATATTTTTTATTATTCTTTGGCAAAATTGGCGGTTACACCATTTGACATTTCAGGTCTGTTCAGTCTTGACTTTCATAAAAATGGTGCAAGTTTAGTTTTTTATTGCTTAAAATTAACATAAATATGCAGTGCATTGAAATAAACCTGATGCATGCTTTTAAAACCTTTTTTTATTTATTAATTTCTCATCTTGCCAAATTGTTTTTGTCACTGACCCATTAATAAAAATAATGCAATAATACACAAGTCAACATTTGAAGTGGATCAAAACCTTTCATAAAAGTTGTCTTAAAACCGATACCCAATACTTTTTATGAGAATTTTATGAACTTTTTTAATCCACTTCAAATGTTTACTAGTATATTTATATATTGTATTTAAAAAAAAGATCAAACTGAAAATGTTTCATGCCCAAAATGCTAAAAAATTACAAAGCCATACGTCTCAAATAGTTTTGGACCACATTTCAGGTTAAAATTACAAAGAAAAATGTTTTTGTCACATTTTTAGTAGTTTTACCAACAAAGACCACTAGGTGTCATTGGTTTTCTGCTTACTATTGTCACAAATTAATACATTACTGTCACTGCATTATTATTACTGCAAAAAGGTTTTGAAATATAACATTTTTCAGCTTCCCAGTTACATAAACGTGACAGTTAATGGGTTACAGAGGACAGACGTGAGACAAGCTGTGATAAGCACAAACCAGCTGTTAAAATGAAAAATGAATGAACAGAACAAAGTGAAAACCTTTTTTCCGCGTTTGCACGTTGGCGCTTCACATCCTCGTAAGTCATGTTCAGTGCCCTGTGGATTTTCTGTGAAAAAATGAAGTTATCTCAGCGAGAGAGGAATGAAAGATCAAAAATATCCTTTTGATTTTTTTAAAAAAATCTATATTTCAGAAATGACAATTACTGAATCTGCCTAGCAGTAATCCCTCCCTTAGAGAAAATAGCATTAAAGACCCTGAGAGATCAAACACAGCTTATTTACACAGTCAAAGCATAAACAACATTTCTGCTCCATTACAGTCTTATTTAAAACGTAAATTAAATGAAACATTTCGATTAAACAGGATTTCTTTAATGAGCATTTCAAGTTTTTGGTCAAATGATGCATTAAAGGTCTTCATCACAGCACTGAACGCAGCTTCTGTCTCACCTGACTGGTGTGAAGCCAGTATTTAAACTTCTGTCGACGGCGGATATGCGGCAGAACCAGACGATAGAAGGCGTGTTCACCCGCCAGAGTGAGTAAGGCTCCGGTCACACCGACACACAACAAAACAAACAGCCCTGAGAAATGACGAATGCCCATCTGTAGCGTCTGAAGAGACAGACATAAAATATAAGTGTTATTAGGTTCCTGCTATTAGATTATGAGCCATATTAACTGTAATTATCAAAGCATTCATTATTCTTTCCATGGGGCGCATTTTCCAATGTGAGCCATAATGTGAGTCATTAAAGCAATATCTTCATTGGTAACTGCATTAAGACTTTCTACTAATCTAGTTTAATGTGCAAGCATGCTTATATATTAGCCATCGGCGGTCTGATCTCCTAAAGAGAATAAGCTTTCAAAACATTTCTCAGTTTTATATGATTCACCCAAAAATGAAAATTCATTAGCACACAGTGGATGGAAGGCCTACATTCTGTTGTATTCACAACATGATAATTTTTGGGTAAACTATCCCTTTAAGTTTGGTTGCTAGATGAAGCATTGGGAGTCAGTTCATGTTCTTGTGGTTTCATCAGTCAATCAAAGCTGTCACGATGTAGTTTTCCTGCTGGGTCACATCACATGATAAACAGCTCAGGTGAATGATTAAAAACGGTTCAAACCTTATTAGCATAGATGGCTGAATGCTGTTTGTGCTATTGTAGGCCATCTGGTAACTTTAATTCAGATTCATGGAAATAATAACAGATTTCTCCAGGTATATATAGACTTACTAGGACTAACAATACATGCAGTTGCACACAAGAGGGCAGTGTAGTACTGCTTATTGAATTTTCAATGCAAGATATAATCTGACCAACTTGAGTTTATTGACCTAAAAACTTTAAAGTTACGGTAATTTTAGACAGGAAAGGTACTTTACTATGGTTTAATAACCACAGACGCAATATATAAACTAAATCAAAGTTTGAGGTGCTAAATAATAATAAATACATTTAATAAAATCGTTACACTGTATTATGACATCCAGTGAATCAATTATAAACAAAATGCAAAACAGGTAATAACGTACTTTTCCCTGTTTTCTTGTAATCAAATAATCTTAGTAAGTTATATTTCGTTTTTTTTAAATAACCTACCTGCAATGTTCTTGGATTTCATGTCATTTATGGTTTGCCAAAGTGATATTTATTGCTAAATTATGAAATTTTGCATATAGTTACCTGTCTCATATACAATTTTCTTATTTCTGTCATAATTTTTTCTTTATTCTATATTAAAGGAAAACACCCCCATTTTTCAATATTTTACTATGTTCTTACCTCAACTTAGACAAATTAATACACACCCATCTTTATTCAATGCGTGCACTTAATCTTAGTAAAGTGCGTCGTGAATATGTTAGCATTTAGCCTAGCCCCATTCATTCCTTAGGATCCAAACAGGGATGAATTTAGAAGCCACCAAACACTTCCATGTTTTCCCTATTTAAAGACTGTTACATGAGTAGTTAAACGAGTAAGTATGGTGACACAAAATAAAACGTGGCGGTTTTTTAAGCGGATAAAAAATGAGAACTATATTGTATGGCAGAAGAGCACTTAGTTTGCAGCACCTCGACCTTTTATCCATTTAAAAAAAATCGCCACGTTTTATTTTGTGCCACCATACTTACTCGTGTGACTACTCATGTAACAGTCTTTAAATAGGGAAAACATGGAAGTGTTTGGTGGGTTCTAAATTCATCCCTGTTTGGATCCTAAGGAAGGAATGGGGCTAGGCTAAATGCTAACACATTCACAACGCGCTGTACAAAGATTAAAGCAACACTATGTAGTTTTTTTTACCTTTAAATAATGTCTCTAAAATTATTTCAGTGATAGAACAACT
Source organism: Misgurnus anguillicaudatus (assembly GCF_027580225.2). Lineage (NCBI taxonomy): Eukaryota > Metazoa > Chordata > Actinopteri > Cypriniformes > Cobitidae > Misgurnus > Misgurnus anguillicaudatus. Next base: position 13,745,606 of record NC_073350.2, read on the forward strand.
TTTAACTGGACAAATTGTACTGTTGCTGCAACCTGAGCCGCCTCCTAGCTGCTACAAGCACACTCTGAAAGTGGCGGTGGAGGGTAGGAAACACAGCGCCGCCCCTCCCCCTGCCTGCAGAAGAGTGTCTGATACCAGGCACTGTTGCGCTTTTCAACTACATGGGGGAGCTGTAAGTCATTTTTACATGGAAACTACATAGTGTTGCTTTAAGTGCACGCATTGAAAAAAGATAGGTATGTATTAATTTGTCTAAGTTGAGGTAAGAACATAGTAAAATATTGAAAAACGGTGGTGTTTTCTTTTAAGTTTGGTGCTGAAATGTTTTCTGTAAAGCTGCTTTGCAATGAGGCATATTGTGATTAGGGATTCAAAATCGATTCTCAAAGAGCAGAATAGATTTTTTTCCATATATATTTCCGCAAACATTGAATGTGAGATTAACGTTAAACTAATTACTAGTCTTCTTCACTAGATGTCACCCTCTTTTTTGCCTTGCGCGATGTTACCAAGGAGCGAGAGGCGAGCCTGTCATTTATTCATTCAGTGCTTAAAATGGAGGTTTCAGGTGCTTCATCGACATTGATGCCACCTTCACATAAAAAGTAAGAGGTATGAAAGCATTTTAGATTTTGCAAGCAAGAAGACGACGATAGTGTTGTGGCTTTTAATTTCTTTTTATTAATTACCCACTTGTAAACTGCTTTTCACTGTTCTTTTTTATTAATATAGTATTTGTATTAAATCTATATTCATTGAGTTAAATCGAGAATCGAGTATAAAAACCGACCCGAAAACCAGAATTGAAAATTGAATCGAGAATCGAATCGATTTGATAGCTTGTGAATCAAAATCGAATCGATCTGGAACATCTGAATCGATACCCAGCCCTTATTGTGAGAAGTGCTATATATATATATATATATATATATATATATATATATATATATATATATATATATATATATATATATATATATATATATATATATATATATATATATATATATATATATATATATATATATATATATAAAATATATATATTTTTAATATGAATCCCAAGTACATGTCCAAAGCTACATACCAATATATAATTTGATTTGATAAAAGCATATAAATAATACTGTGATTCAATTATGCTTGTAACATAGTTTTCTTGAGAAGTTGCTATAAAATATAAAAATAAAATAAAATAACTAGTCAAGAAAGTTGAAATTAATTGAAATTTCAACTTGATTAAATTTAAAAAATTGAAGCTCAACAAGGACTTTTCTACACCTAAATTTGACCTTAAATAAACTGGATTGTTTTCACAGGGAATCCTTTATATCATACTATCAACAAAATCTGTGACTCCAGAAAAGATAATACATAAATGAGCATTTGAAACTTTCATCTGTGAGTTTTGGCCGTATAGGGCATATGAATGAATGAAAGAGGCATAGGAACGGTTTTGGTCTCTGAGACAGCTTTGGCAAATTCTTATTTACACAACCTGCGTTCTCCAAACCAATCTGAAAACAGACAAACTAGACAGATGCACCACCACACAGTTCAAGATAAAACATTCTGGGAAACAACACCATCTATTAACCCTAACCGCCACAGTGTTTATTGGACTGATTCAAAACCAGGCATTTCTGGTGATAGTTAAACATCTCACATCACAATGCTTCGTCCTCATGTGATCATCCTCCAAGAGCACAGAGATTTGAAATGGAAATGAGGAATAATCTTTTCTGCCCAGGCAATGGTAATTTCCCCCCTGAAACTAAGAAAAGGCGAAAAACAAGCCCTGCTGCAAATTTAAACCGTTCTGAGAGAGAGAGAGAGAGCCTCAAAAACTCTTCATTTCTATATTCTGTAATGGATGTCAAAAAGCCTCATGTAGCCATCAGCCTATCAGCTCGCTTCAAAAGTGCCATTTATTCTGAAATCTTCTGAGGGATTTTTCAGATCCAACACAGACCTCTGACAGTGCCAGAGATAATGATTTGAGATAAGTTAGTGAAGGTACTGAGCCAGATCAATGTGTACTAAGAATCAAACCCTTCCTCCGCGGAGAGGTAAAGCAAACAGGACTCACATCAGCCTGTCAGGTTTAAAAAGACTCTGTGGACATGATCAACATCCAAGATCTCCATCGGTTCTCTTTTAAACAGAACGACAGGACAGTTTTGCTTGCATAATTGTATTAATGAACCATATAAAGGGAATGCACTGCAAGCTCCGCCCCTAGAGCTTTGTTAGATTGGATAAAACATTTAGTAATTGATTATAGAGTAATGTGATTTAGGCCGTCTGGAGATGTGAGTGTGTGCACCACTGTAACGGAGGTCTATTTTTAATATTAAATTCAGTAATGGCACATGTGGGAACACAAATATTGTATGTGGCTGTTCTGAATGATATTTTAATGCGCATGATCCATCTGATATGGGTTTAACTTGAGCGTAATGTTAAACACATGAATGCAGTTTTTGTGAGATAAAACTTAAAGACAATGCAGAAAAATCTGTGCTTTTGTAATGGAATTTTAACTAACTGTATATCCATTGCTTAAAGAGATAGTTCACCCAAAAATGAAAATTCTGTCATGATTTACTCACACTCATGTTGTTACGAACCTGTAGAAATTTCTTTGTTCTGATGAACATGAAGGAAGATATTTTGAGGATTGTTTGTAACCAAATCGATCAGAGGCCCCATTGACTTCCATAACAGAAAAAAGGATTATATTAAAGGGACACTCCACTTTTTTTGAAAATATGCTCATTTTCCAGCTCCCCTAGAGTTAAACATTTGGGACTATTTTCGGGCAGTGTGTAATATCACTACGCCTGCTGCAGCCATGTTACGGCAGCAAAATCCTTGATTATTACACCAGAATGAGAGTATAGTTCCTAGACATATCTGCCTAAAAAAATCACAACTTTTAATTTTCTGTCAGTCTTAGTACACGATGTAACTACAGAAGAGTCAAGTTTTAAATAGAAAAAATATTGAAAGTCTTTGTTTTTTTTTTGCACGATGCTAATGGTCTAATCAGATTCAATGGATTGTGCTAAGCTATGCTAAAAGTGCTAGCGCCAGACCCAGAGATCAGCTAAATGGATTTCAAAATGGTAAGAATCAAATGTTTAACTCTAGGGGAGCTAGAAAATGAGCATATTTTCAAAAAAAGAGGAATGTGCCTTTAAAGTCAATGGGGTCTCTGATCAATTTAAAGGAATATTCAATTTTCTTAAAAGAAAAATCCAGATAATTTACTCACCACCATGTCATCCAAAATGTTGATGTCTTTCTTTGTTCAGTCGAGAAGAAATTATGTTTTTTTGGGGAAAGCATTGCAGGATTTTTCTCATTTTGATGGACTTTGATGGACACCAACACTTAACACTTAACTCAACACGTAACAGTTTTTTTCAATGGAGTTTCAAAGAACTATAAACAATCCCAAACGAGGCATAAGAGTCTTATCTAGCGAAGCGATTGTCATTTTTGACAAGAAAAATAACAAATATACACTTTTGGAGCACAACTTCTCGTCTAGATCCTGTCCAGCGCGACCTAACGTAAATGAGTAGTGACGTAGGGAGGTCACGTGTTACATATATAAAACGCACAGTTGCATACCATTGTAAACAATGAACTGACACAAAGACATTAATTAGTATCAGTTGACATACAACAATGTAGGAACGGTCCTCTTTCAAGACACTTGTAAACACTGGGGCGGAGTTTCGCGTTCGTCCTCTGTGACCTCTTGACGTCACGACGTATTGCGTGGGGTCACGCTGGCGCATCACGAGCGGATCTAGACGAGAAGTTGTGCTTTAAAAGTGTATATTTGTTATTTTTCTTGTCAAAAATGACAATCGTTTCACTAGATAAGACACTTATGCCTCGTTTGGGATCGTTTATAGTCCTTTGAAACTCTTCACCGTTGAAAAAAACTGTTACGTGTTGAGTTAAGAGTTAATTGTTGGTGTCTATTAAAGTCCATTAAAATGAGAAAAATTCTGCAATATTTTCCTCAAAAAACATAATTTCTTCTTGACTGAGCAAAGAAAGACATCAACATTTTGGATGACATGGTGGTGAGTAAATTATCTAGATTTTTCTTTTAAGAAAATGGAATATTCCTTCAATTACAAACATTCCACAAAATATCTTCCTTTGTGCAAAACATTTATACAGGTTCGTTACAACATGAGAGTGAGAAAATGATGACAGAATTTTCATTTTTGGGAGAACTATTCTCATGTTGTTACGGACCTGTATAAATGTTTTAAAACATGTCTAAAATATAAATGGTTAACCCTAAAGCCACAAACTGTATATGCAATCCCATTCCCCAAACCCAACCCCTAAACCTAACCCCCATAGAAAATGTTTTGCTATTTTATATTTTAATAAACATAATTCTGTTTGACTTATACGCTTGTTACCTCAAGAGAACCAAAAATGTCCCAATAGTCAAACAATTATTGGTATTACAAACTTTTTATGAACATTTGGTCCCCATGCCCCATAGAATATGGGATTACCAGGTACACACAGACACTATTTAGGTCAAAAAGCTCAAATGTATGAGAAATGAAAGTGACACCATTAAGCATGCATGCATTACATGCTTCTAATCTGCCTAAAAGGATTGAAAGCTAAGAATTGAGCAAATAAATATTTTTTCATTCATTAATATTCAAACTAAATGAAATTCTGTTTTTAGGCACCTCTAGATTTATTTATCTTCTCAATGTGACTGAATCCAGCTCACCTCTGTAACAGCAAACACTCTCTTCCCGCACGGCACCACCTTGTACCACTTGTCATGTAACATGTCCATGTAGCCGTCAGACTTGTATCGGCTGACGAACTCTGATATATTGGATGTGAGTGGTGAGTTCTGGGGCAGTCCGATCCCGTAACCTGGAGATGAAAATCAGCCCGTTACAATCATCAGTCCAGTCGCTCAGTCCAATTTATCAAAACGCCAGCAACGCAAAGACAAAGCATTAAATGCTTCATTACACTGCCTGTCTCTAAAAATGTTTTCTGTAAAAACATATTATATAAAGCAGCATCATTATGCGCCCATTGAGCTGAAATAATGGCAGGACGCATGAAAGAAATGTCCTCATATTTCATGTTTTGACAATATAAGTTTATGCAAATAAAAGGCCGCCTGAACTATGCCTGAAAATAGGTTTTACATTGGACAAGTGGGGACTGAAAACAGGACCTAAATGATTTGTGCAATAGTAAATCAAAAGGTCCTTAAAACCCAACAATTGTTTACCGCAAACTGCAGAGACCCAACAAAATGCAAAATTATTAACATGATGCACAATGAATAATCATGTATATTTTCAGCAGCAACAACATAAACATACAGCGTTTGTGGACTGAACACAACTTCCGGTAGACTTCCATATGGAATCAATGGCCGTTTCTCAATCCGAAGGCTGCATCCTCCAGAGGTCGCATAAGCAGGTTTAATACGCCATCAAGCCTTGGGGTTTTTTTTTTTTTTTGTTAACTGAGCATTATTTGTAAGTCATAAGAATACAACAATTTACTAAAAGAAACAGTCAACTTTATAATTGTTTATATTTTTAAATAATACGTCTCTGGATTACGTATGCAGCCTACAAATGCGACCTCCGGAGGCTGCAGCCTTCGGATTGAGAAACGGCCAATAACAACAGAGTTAGAGTACTTTATTTCTGATAACAAAGGAATTATTGTTTATTAAGTAAATTACCGTCGCTCATATATCACATCTTACTCATATTAACTATTACACTGAGCTAATGTTACTGTGTAAAATTAATGTAAACAATGTTAGATACAGATCCTTGAATTCTTGCCTGACGCAAACCTCTCCGCACAGAGGCTGTTTACACTTGGCATTAACATGCGTTTTCGTCGATCGGATCACAAGTGGACGACGTTAATGCCAGGTGTAAACGGTGTTCAAAACGTTTTGAGCTCGTCCACTTTCGACCACTTTCATCCACATCCAGAGGTAGTCGAAACCACTTTCGATCGGATCGCTTTGGAGTTGCGGAACCCACATGTGGTTGAATGTGTTCGAACAGCCACACGCGACCGCCTTCTCTCTGCCCATTTATCTAATCTGAGATACTAAACACAAGTTTTACGTCTTTTTTTTTTTGACGTAATAGCACTTTTGGGAGTACTTTGACTCGGCGCAGTAACACCCTCCCTCTACCATTATGAGAGTGAGAAGGGGAGCGGACTTTTCAGGCGAGTCAAAGTACTCCCAAAAGTGCTATTACGCCATAAAATATAGTTCCTCTTTTAAATCCGCTTAGAAAAGCACTACGTTTTATTTTGTACCACCAAACTTGCTCGTATAACTACTCGTCTTAAATAGGAAAAACGTTGATGTGTTTGGTCACTTCTAACTTTATCTCTAAATGGTACCATTGAATGAATGGGGCTAAGCTAAATGCTATCGAAGCGTCGCAGCGCGCTCCAGCGCTTACGTGCACGCACACAGATGATAGAGGGATGTATCAACAATTCTTAGTTAAGGTAATAACATATTTTAATATTGAAAATGAGTAGACTATTCCTTTACTACCAAGTGTAAACAGCCCCTGTCAGTTGTAATTCATGCTCGTCGTCTCCCCTCGTCTTTAGCAAACCAAAACATTGTATTTTCAACAAGGTATTTGTTTCAGAGATCAGTTTAGCCACCAGCTAGACCAATAAAAAATACATACAGAAGTTCGCTTTGGTTCAGGAGTTTTTAGGGTTGCCAACTGTCCCGGATTAGCCGAGACATCCCGTATTTTAAGCCTAATTTATTTGTCCCGTACGGGACGTGTCGCTTCCCGTTTTTTGACTGCAACGCTTGATCTAACCAGTGACTGATAAAACAGGCTTCGACTTCATGTGGCGCCACAACGACAGGCAGATACCATAAAAATCCCGCGAGAGGGATTCGAGAAATCCTACAGAAGCCATTATCGAAATGCTCTCGCGGTACTTTGATGTCATCCCCTGTCAGTCCCTGCGGAGCCACAAGCAGCAGCCGTGCTAATCACGACACATTTTATCCAATCACAGATACCCATCACAAATGTACACGTTTAAGAGGGCCAAAAAATACGCTTTTATGTTTGCTTTTTTATATAGTCCGTTACTTAGCTGTTTGCATAAGATCGGCATAGTTACAAAGTTTGGTCTCAATTCTGAAGAGATCGCTGATCCAGACCTGCCTAAAACGCATCAATCTGAAGGATTAATCATTTTCAACTTTACTAGGACATTTTGGTGCTTCTGATTCACATACTGTAAGTGTGTTTTAATTTATGTTTTTTGATGTTGACCCAATAAGACCACATTTTATAGAATCTATGTTAGTTAAGTTTGTCACAAGATTAAAATGAAGGTGATAACGTTTTTTTTTACCTTTAGTGCGGGAGTCACAAGTGTTTTGTTTTAGACAGGTAACAAAGTTAACTTAATGGTTCAAAAGTAGGCTTATGTATTAAAAGTAGGCTACCTGCTGTAAATTAACAAACTATTAATAAACCTATCACGTATGTTCCCAGGGCTATTAATTAATATTTAATTAGGAGATTAGCTATCATTTTGACAAATGTCTTGAATACTGTATACAAAACCATATATACGCACTGCTGCGAAAGGCCACATTTTGTCCCGTATTTCAGAGTGAGAGAGTTGGCAACCCTAGGAGTTTTAAAAAAACGCGAACTTGCGTGCGGCCGATGAAACCGGTTGTCACTAAAGGGGATACAGCTACGGCCAAAATTTCGTGAAATCTCACCAGATGAGCAACGTTTTTCATCCTAATCCTACCCTAAACCACAGTAAACTCATCATCTCACGAGATTTGGCCGTAGCTGTACCGATGAAACGGTCTATACGCAGATCCCTTTTGCAAATCTTCATATATATGATATTATGTTTAGCTACATATTATAATTAGCATTGTTTGTCCTATCAAATCTGTAACCCATTTTTGGTTTAGGGACCACTACAAAACACACAACAAAACTTTTGACCTTGCACTTCTCTTCAAATCATCTTTGATACATTTCTTTTTGCCATTATGCTGATCTGGCTTTCCATTACTTCTCTTTGATATCTAATGAAACATGCAAATTCGACTTTACAAATGGCATTACAGAGAACTGTGGAAAAATGACTCTTTTAACTGAGAATATATATTGAAATCAAAAACGAGGGGGCGTGTCATCCTGGGCAACCTCACAGGTGAGTTATGATGTGGGCGTGGCTTATAAATCCTATTATTGAAAAGATAGGCATTAATGTTATTTAACATGCACGCGTGTGGGAGATGAATTGACATAGGAAGTTAAATAACAGTAACACAGTGAAGGTCTGAATCCTCAACTACTGATCGGCCAAACTATAGGGAAACATGAGGAGGAAATATAATAGAAGGTATCAGTGGGCTGTTTTTCTTCAAGCTCTCTGCAGTAAATCTGTCACTCAGCAGCCCCCACTGGCCCCTAACTGGTTGACAGATCACAGATATTCAAATGTTGACATCTAGGCATTTCATCACTGCCAAACCTCAACACACAAACACACACATACAATTTCACATTCTCTAAAGGATGCTTGTCAGTATTTCATACAATATGGCATACATACAAAACAGATACACAGTCCAATAGAGTTTGTGACTGCAAGTGCTTCCATTTTGCATTTTTAAGTAATGCAATTTGTTTTGTATTATTACAGATTATATTATATAACAATAATTATATATTAAATATAAATAAATATTATATTTATAATATTTAATAAATTACATTAATTATATAATTTTAGTAAATTACATAATAAATTAAATATTATATAATTATATAACAAATAGGAAAAGTTAATATTTTCTTAGTCACCCTGTTGTTTCAATGACAGCAGCGCTTGAGCCGGCATAAAACTTGATGATCCATATTATCCCAGCATGCTTTAGGAATGTCTCAAAGATCATCTTATGTGCTTCAATGAACGCGAGGAAATCTGACCTTTTCACAATGAAGTTAACATGGTCCATGTCACAAATGTACATATTTAATTACTGGCATACTGAAATACTCCAAAGACCTAGAAATTATTTTTCCAGACCATTAATTTTATATCATTACATTTCTTTTATTTAATCCCTAAAATCAATTTATTTCAAGGTTTTACTGAATCCCAAAGTTTTACTGTATGTGGTCTGGTCTCTGATTTTGGATAAGATTATATTAAATATGAAGAGCCCCGATGCAAAACCCTTTAAGTGGGTTTGTCTGACATGTTTTCTTTGTAAATGAGCCTTTTTTTATATCAGGCTCTTATGTTTAGGTGAAGTAATTTCACTTTAATGGCAATGAAAAGGTTATTAGTTAGTAATTGAAATGTCTTATTTTCACAATGTCACTTTAGTCATTTCATTGGTATTTAACAAATTCTTTTCAGTGTGAAACCCTGAAGTACATGCAAAAAGTCTTCAGTCATTCTTCACTGTCTTTACTGAAAAGACTAAAAAAATCTGACTAGTATCCCCCCAAATTATTTTTTAATTTTCTTTAAAGGGAACATTTCACAAGACTTTTTTATGATGTCAAATAAATCTTTGGTTTCCCCAGCAGTGTCGGCCGGTGACTTCTTTTTTTGAGGACGCACGCGAAGTTTGTCACAACATGTATGTAGGCCGTCATGTGTGTGGTTCGTAATTTCAAAATAAGGGTTTATGATAAAAGAGACGCTCGTGTTTGCCAGATACTCGCATAATCTCATGCTTAATCAGAGTTTACTGTTAAGGGAGTGTCTTGCGTGTATTTTGTGAACGTGAGTGTCTCTTTTATCATAAACGGTTTCTACGTGTGTGCAGCAGGCACTTATTTTGACAAAACACGTGATGCACATGGTTTACATGATGCAACAAACACATTGTTTTAAAAACACGAGCAACAAACATGACACTCTGAACATATATTTTGAATTTGCATCCCTCGAAAGAGCCGCCACTGGTCCCCAGAGTACATATGTGAAGTTTTACCTCAAAATATCATAAAATATCATAAATTTAGCTCAAAATGTCATAATACCCTTTCTGACATCACATGGGGAGCCAAATTTCAATTACCTATTTTTTCACATGCTTGCAGAGAATAGTTTACCAAAACTAAATTATTGGGTTGTTCGTTTACACATTTTAGGTTGATAGAAGCACTGGGGACCAAATTAAGTACTTAAACATGGAAAAAGTCAGACTTTCATGAAATGTCTCCTTTAAATAAAGTTTGTTTAAAGAGCATGCTCATGTAATCCAACCAATCAGCATGAAGAGGTCTCTATATACCCTCACCTCTGTCCCATGACAGTTTTTGGCAGGATCCCTCCTCCACCCTATCATTTCACTCTCTGCTAGTGCATCTAATCTGTCCCAGTTAAAGAGGGGGTGTATTCCAGGTTCAGGCTATTATTCCGGGCTCGGAGCTCTCCCTTTGGACAGCACGCCAAATATGCTTTATCTCATTACTCTATTGATTACACGTAAATGCGAACTTGTGAACCAGGTAAAACAATTCTTGCAGCTTAAATCCTGCATACACGCTCTGCACAGTAAAAAAAATGCAGCATTTTTGTGTTACTTTAACTTAATAAACTAAGTTAAACAATTTCAACTTGTTTTTATTTATATCAACTTAAAATAGCATGTTCAACTGACTTGCAAAACCAAGTTTTTGCATCTGAGCTCCTCAGTAAAATTTTTTCAAGACATCATTTATCATGCTTCAAAACATCACTGCCTCTCTTTCTTTTAAAACACTGAGCAATTTGATATTGTAACACATAATTTCCCTCACTTGTGGGGAGAATTAAAGAACAAGACCTGTCTTGTTCTTGAATTTTGAATTAAAAAACAATACATCAGCCGCATGAGACCGTGCTTATTAATTCATATAAAACATGCAGCATATTGTCCAGCGTAGACACGTCACGTCACAGAGGAAAGAGAGACGCCTAGGGGGGACGAACAGACATAAGAAATTACACAACAGTCATATGGTAATTAACAGAGAGAATAGCAGGGGCGTGAGCTCAATTAGCCCTGATGCCCAGCGGAGGGGCAGTTCTACAAATGAACAAATCTGAACTGCACTCAATTTTGTTGAACTGCTTTAACTTCCTATTTTACCTCCAGCAAACTTTTCCTATCGCCTCAAGGAAAGATCCGTGCCTCCTGTAGGCAGCACAGGAATACAGGCCAGGTTTGCATTTAAATTGGCTTCCCCCACTAAAACGCATGACAGCAGGAGAGATCTCGGCAAGGCCGGCTTCAGTTCTCACTGTTTTTTGTGCTTGTCAGCTGTGGATTTGTCAATACACTCCAAAAGATAGTTTGAATACTGCATAAACAATTTTAGCTTTCAGTCCCTCAAGCTTGGTCAGTGAATAAGACACGGTTTTGGTGTTATCCAGGGTGTATCACGCAGTTTTCTGACAGATCTACCTCTTGTTCACCTATTTATTTTGGTCAATATATCCTTCTGTGAAACTTTCTTAAAGGTGCCTTCACAAACTTACCCTATAATTTACTCACCATGCTATCCTAGGTGCATATGACACATTTTTGAGATATATTAAATAATATCCTGGCTTTTCCTAGACATGTAATGGCACTGAATGGAAACCCATCCATCATCTGATAAAGGAATCAATACAACTCTGGTGTTTAAATAATAACACGAAGAGTTCAGATGCAAAACCTTCTAAGGGGGCGTGCACACCAAAGATTTTAAACACGGCTGAAACGCACAATAGGCGCTTGCCAGTTTTATTACCTGAGCGCTTTGGTTGCTATGATACTTCTGCTTTGTTAATCAGTCGTTCAATGATGCGGCGGTTGGTTGTTGTGATTTTTGTCCCATCCCTTCTCAACTGTGATTGGACTGGTGTTTGGGAACTGACAATAGTCACTTACACATACAGTCTTTACTGGTAATTTGCAATTTACAGGTGTGAACAAAACCTTTCTGGTAAATCAGTGCTGCCAATTTACCAGTAAGAGAGGTTGTAAGATTACCAGTAATTTACCGTAAGCGCTATGTGTGAACAAAAAATAAAGATTACCGGCATTTAGAGCGGACGACATCAGACCGCGCTGATAGCTTCGAGCCAATCATAACGTTTTGATAAAGATGACGTTTACCTTTGCACTGTTTACAGACGTTTCCACACACATGCTGCTTAAAAGTCAAACACACCTGAAGTTAACATACACATTTTTTCACCAAAGTTGTTTAAAACAGCTTACGGTTTATTGCCGAATTGCCGACGTCCTTAGCACACCCTCTGTGAAGCCTAATGTACAAACAGTACTGTTGTTTAGGAGGAAGGTTTTGTTTAACGTCGCCTAATGCAATGTTGTTTGGTCACAAGCAACTTTGCGACCATCAGCGTTTGCCACAGATGTGAAAACAATAACATAAGGACCGTGGATATGAAGTTATAACCCGCCATTGTTTACAAATTCAGCACTGAGCTCGCCGCACAGTGGTAGACGCGATTCTGACTTGTTTGCGCGAATTGAGCCTTGAAAAATTTGAACTTTGGTGTAAAAACGCACCGCGTTAACCAATCAGGAGCTTGCTCTAGTAGTGACATGATTACAGAAAGCGAGCGGAGTCACAGAAGCCCATGACGCGAATTTCCGCGTGAATGTCTCGATGACTAGAATTTCATGCAAGGCTTTCACGCACAAATGAAGCGAGTACACTCAAACTATTCAAGTGGAAAACTAGGCACGGTATATGCGTTTTTGATGCTTGAAACACGGCTGGTGTGAGCCCACGGTTACTGGTAAAAAGACGGACATCACTGCATGTGTGAACAGCACATTCTGGTAAATTCATTCAAGTAAATTCATAGTAATTTATCAAAATTACTGTGTGAAAGAGGCTATTGACGAGCTGAGTGTTTTCTCCCAAAGTTGAACATTTATCAACTCTTGCCGCTCAGTGCTGAACGCAGAAAAAAACGGCGAGCACCAGCGCTCAGCTCGGACAAAAACTCGCCAGCTGCTGGCATTTTTGAAAAGCACTGCGCTTCCATTGGAAACAATTGAAAACATACGCCCCGGCGTTAACGCTTTGATGTACACGATACCTACATGTTTTCTTAATTAAATTTTTTTTAGCTTCAGTCATTTTGACAATTAAAAAAAAACAATGAAAAGATTATTAGTCACTCAGTGACTGAAATGCCTTATGTTCACAAATGTCACTTTAGTCATTTCATTGGTATTTAAAATCTTTTGCAGATTTTTCTTATTTAAAGGGGACATACCATGAATATTGACTTTTTCCATGTTTAAGTGCTATAATTGGGTCCCCAGTGCTTTTATCAACCTAGAAAATGTGAATAAGATCAACCCAGTAACTTAGTTTTGGTAAACCATTCTCCGCAAGCATATGAAAAATAGGTCATTGCAATTTGGCTCCCCTTGTGATGTCAAAAAGGGATAATACCACCCCTTGGCTTAATCTGCACTATCCAACCACAGCACTGCCATTTAGTGCAGAGATCAGCTCATTTGCATTTTAAAGGACACATCCAAAACGGCACATTTCTGCTCACACCTACAAAGTAACAATTTTAACATGCTATAATAAATTATCTATATGATATTTTTAGCTAAAACTTCACATATGTACTCTGAGGGCACCAAAGATTTATTTGACATCTTTAAAAAGTCTTGTGAAATGTCCCCTTTAAAATTTCCATTAACTAAATATAAAAAATTCACACTCTGCTAATATTACTTAAACCTGAGGACAAATTTGTAATGTTATGTTATTTTAAACCCATCTAAGAACTCATACCCCCCAAACTAGAGTCCCCCTGGTGAATTTCTGCCATTTCCAGCCAGTTCAATATATTTTGTTCTGGAGTCAATTACATGAGTCTTAAAAGTCATGTGACCGGCCACTCTACATTGATACCAGAGGTTCTCTTATTAAAGGAGATTGCAGACTTACATCATTGAATAAAGGATATCGGTCAGCTTGAATCACATGCATATATAATTTAATCATATAATGGCCCTGTAATCATTGACCTGCTATACGACATTTGCGGATACCATAGAAATGCATTGGGAGTCCTATCTGTCACAAAACTGTCTGCTTTTCGACCCGCTGCTTTTTCTAGGTCACTGCTTTAACTGAAGTCTCTGGCCCATGTGCATGCGCATGGTTTATTTGTCAGGCTGAAATTTTGTGGGTAAAACTTTATTTAGTGCACCACTTGTCCCTGCAATAAAACATTTAAAGCTGCACAAGTTGTCCTGTTAAAGGGTATGTTTGAGAGCGATGATGTCTTACCTTCAATAGCGAAGGGTTTACCGACAGTTAGCAGCTTGCAGTCGGCATCAATCGACACCTCGTAGTCCAGCAGGGCTTTGTCCATGATAAAAGCATCAAGCTGAGGAGGATCTGTCCTTCACAACATAAAAAGAGGAAGGGCTACAAATCTACACCGACAGGCACGTACACCACAGTTCATCTCATTATACATGCACAGTATGATTTTCATAAGTAAGATCGTGCATCTCATTCTGGCGCAAATGGCATCGTCTGTCTCTCAGCTAAATGTTCGTAAACCGCAGCCGTTGCCATAAATCCCCACCACACTGAATAGACCTTTAAATAAGCACTTTTAATGGGTAGTGATACCTTAATGGCCCACCTTTCGTAATTTACACATAATAAAACATCTCACTTATCGGTGAGTTCAGCCAGGGAATTTTAAGTTAAACAAGTTAACGCAATTTGGTTTAATTAATTGTAATATTACACTCACCTAAAGGATTATTAGGAACACCATACTAATACTGTGTTTGATCCCCTTTCGCCTTCAGAACTGCCTTAATTCTATGTGGCATTGATTCAACAAGGTGCTGAAAGCATTATTTAGAAATGTTGGCCCATATTGATAGGATAGCATCTTGCAGTTGATGGAGATTTGTGGGATGCACATTCAGGGCACAAAGCTCCCGTTCCACCACATCCCAAAGATGCTCTATTGGGTTGAGATCTGGTGACTGTGAGGGACATTTTAGTACAGTGAAGTCATTGTCATGTTCAGGAAACCAATTTGAAATGATTTGAGCTTTGTGACATGGTGCATTATCCTGCTGGAAGTAGCCATCAGAGGAAGGATACATGGTGGTCATAAAGAGATGGACATGGTCAGAAACAATGCTCATGTAGGCTGTGGCATTTAAAAGATGCCCAATTGGCACTAAGGGGCCTAAAGTGTGCCGAGAAAACATCCCCCACACCATTGCATTAATGAGAAATTGAACAGGTGTTCCTAATAATCCTTTAGGTGAGTGTATATCATATATGCTATAAAAAGACATATTTATATTACATTTTTGTGTAATTTTAAACTGTACCAGGGAATAACAACCGCCTGGCCAATCAGAATCAAGCATTCCAACGAGCCGTGCAAATATTATGCATCTCACAAGTTATTTAGGCAAAATTGACACACTGTAAAAAATACTTTGCTGCCTTAAAATTTTTTGTTGAGTCAACTCAGATTTACAAGTCATTTCAACTTACTATTATTTATCTTGACTAGAGATGAGTTGTTATAACTACAGGTGAGTTCTTATAACTTATAAAATTTAGTTGACTTTTCTCAACTATATTTTATAAGTTGTGACAACTCATCTCTGTTGACATGACTTGTAAATCTGAGTTAATTTAACAAAAAATTTTAAGGCAGCAAAGTATTTTTTACAGTGCATGTAAAAGTTTATTTTGGCAAGAAGTGGGTCATTCCTAGCCGGATTATATCGGGTCCATTAACCTGGTCAGTTAAATGATGACTATTGCTTGCTGGGTTCTTGCTCACAATTTTTGCCGGTCTAATCTGATTATTCATACATTTTATTGATGTTTTTACGCTTTTTTAAGTGAAACTGAAATATGTAGCTGCATATAAACACCATCTCAGAGTCGGGAACACACATTTGAAAGTCAAGTGTCTACAAAACGAATGCGCTTTTCTGCTTCTTGTTCTTGTTATGCATGTGGTCACCGATACCTCTGATCTTCTTCACAAAATTAAAAAACGGATTAAAATGTTTTCAGCCAAATGAAATATTTCATGGGGCTTTGACTCTTTTGAAGACTCTGGGCTCTTTTACGTTCTTCTTCCAATTACATTTTAAATGATACATCCAAAAATATAAAGGGAAGCAACTGTAACTTCCTATTATGTCAGGCTTAATTCCTCCATCTGTCGTACAGAATCAAACCTTTACTAAGCAATTATTGAAAGAAATGAGATTTAGTGGCTCTCAGAAATTGTTCATAGTTCTGTCGTTTCTTCTAGATGCATCTCTGGCTTGAGTTAAAGTGAGGTTAGATGTCTGACAGCTGTTTTCATGGTTTGCTTTTAGTGAAAAAGTCTCCTAATGAGGCGTTGATAAATATCCCATAGGAATGTCTCTCCCCCCTCTCTCTGTTTCTTTCTTTGTCTTTTTCTGGCATAGCCAAAAATAACAATAATAAAATAAAGAAATAAAAAACATGCACTTCACAATTGGGTATGTCTGTGACAGTGGCCCTGCAGCTGGCAGGAAACAACAAACGCCCCTCTTGGCCGGCACTTAAAATGTAGACTAAAATATACCAAAAGTAACAATTTAATATTGTCAACCAGCGAGTGACTATAAACTGAATTGTATTTTTTTAGCATAAAAATTTGCATTGCCACAACCACTGCTTGAATTATTGAAAACCATGCTGAAATTAACCTTCCATGTGTTCATTTAAAGGAATATTCCACTTTCATTAAAAAATAGCGATAATTTACTCATCCCCATGTCATCCTAGATGTTTGTCTTCTTTCTTCAGTCAAAAAGAAATTTAGTTTTTTAAGGAAAACATTCCAGGATTTATCTCCATATAGTAGGGCTGGGCAAAAATATGATTTTTCGATTAATCGTTTTTTTACGTGGTCGATTCAGAATCGATTCTCAGAGAGCAGAATCGATTTTCCCCCCCATATTTTTTCTGCAAACATTGAACGTAAGATTAACGTTAATCAAATTACTAGTCTACTTCACCAGTGTTGTTTTCGTCAACGATGACGAAAACGAAATGATTTCGTTGACGCACATATTTTTTATGACGCTAACGCGACGATGACTAGCTAAAAATGTCTCTAAGGTGACGAAAACATGACGAGACACTTTCGAGTTTTCGTTGACGAAACGAGACGGAACGAAAATGATTATAAGTCTCACGTTCATAATGCATGTCAATTCTGCCTATTTTGCGTGAAATCTGTCTGTTTTTAGCTCAAAAGTATCAGCAATGCTGCCGCTTTCTATCCTTGTTTTGGGTCAACACAGTCTCACTCACGCTCACGCCCACCACCCGGCTGCCGCCATGCCGCGCACGCGCTCCAGATTTCAAACAACAACAACAACACACCTGCGGCTGTGGCGAGTTCGCAGGACCGTAGGGGTGACGCCAATAAACGGAAACGACGAGATGATTTATGGACATACTTTCAGTATAATCCATCAGACAGAAAACGGAAATATATTGGGAGACGACGGTTGGGAAGAATACCACCAAGTAGTAGCTTGTTGTAGGTAGGCAGCTTAAAGTTACGTGAAATGGAGACGGGCAACATCAGTATCTGTATTCCTCATCGACTATTTAACGCAAATATAAACACTGTAGTAGTTTATTGAAAACCCAGCCTACTTTGGTCTGGCCATCAGAGCACAAATCGCTTGGCTGCGCTGAACCCAGCGGCGAGCGCAGCTCACACCATGTCCTATGTGAAAGCCGCATAAGGGTCTTATCTAGTGAAACAATCATCTTTTTCGCAAAAAAGCCGTTTGACACGCCAGCATGACCTTAAGTATTAAGCAATCACGTCGAAAGGTCTTGTGTTTCGTGAAACGCACACTTGCGAACCATTTTTAAACAATAAGCGGACACAAAGACATTAATTAGTATCATTCCATGTACAACAACATTCGAACGGTCCTCTTTCTCCACGCTTGTAAACACTGGAGTGGTAGTTTCACATATGTCATGCATGGCCTTTCGACGTGATTACATAATTCGTAAGGTCACGCTGGTAGATCACAAGGCTAGTGCAAGACGAGAAGTTGTGGTTAAAAAGTACTTTTTTGGGCAAAAAGGATGATTGTTTTGCTCGATATTACCCTTATGCCTCGGTGGGGATCGTTTAAGCCCTTTGAAATTTTATCCTGCATTGAAACTGTAAACTGTTGAGGTCCACCAAAGTCCACTATATGGAGAAAAATCCTGGAATGTCCTCCTCAAAAAACCCAACCTCTTCTCGACCGAACAAAGAAAGACATAAACATCCTGGATGACATGGGGGTGACCAAACCATCAGATTTTTTATTAAAGTGAAATATTCCTTTAAAGCTATGCTAGTCACATTTGGCAGTGTACTGGGGCACTTGACACCATCTGCTGAGTCTCTTGTGTTTAGGTGAATTGATCTCTTACTTGAGAGTAGAAACACCATCAGGCGTGGTGGGCTTGTTGAATTTCCTCATGTACTCGTGCATCTCAGGAAAACTTTTTTTCATGTAATCCTCGGCGCTGCTTTCCCGAACAGTGCCGAATCTGAATCCCTGAGATGGGTGATGGAGCTGAGGGCCAAGACAAGGAATGTATTAAGATTATAGCTTAACAATACAATGACTTTAGCTGGGTAGTCACAATTGCAGCTAACCATTAATGCTTAGCCTCCTCTAAAAAGGGTCTTACTAGCTTTGAAATTAAAGGGTTTGATGATAACATTAATATTTACAGTAAAACATTTAGGAGTTGTTTCATCCAAAGAGACTTATAAATAATGAACATTTTACCACAGCTTTACCACATTGCAAAGTTAAGAAATAAGAGTAGTGTAAAAGCTAGAGCAAAGGTCATAATGCAGAAAGTTTCAGGAAAATAATTTGAAATATTTATTTTATGGTTATGAATTTCAGAGAACGCACGCATTTTTTAGATGAATCAAATGAACTGAGCTCTAGTTAAGACCCTAGAAAGCGACTATATATAAAAACAATATCCTTTAAAAGAAGAAGACCACACATGACCGGAAACGGTGGAGACACTTCACAGAGGCCCTATGCTCCCGAAGGGGCGAAGAGGATTAAGTCAAGTAAGTCATCCTTTAAAAGACTACTGAAAAACATTGTTTATTATCAGTGACTGTGACAGGATCTAACAAGCAAGCTATTGCTCAAATAACTCTCAAAAGATCTTACCTTTGCATCGTGTATTCCAGAAAGCTCTTCAAAGGTCTTTTCCCCAACCATGACTGCAGCCAGGTTTGCTGTGTAACTGGACAAAACCAGCAAACAAAATATGGCCCACAGGTTCATCAAAAAACGTCCAGTCCAGCACTTGGGTGTCTTACTGGAGACAGTGCGTCCGAAAAGGATGGCATAGCAGAGGTTGAGTGCTGAAGAATACGAGAAGACCTTAACGCGGTTACGTCCATGAGGCGTCATCCCGAAAGGACTCTTCCATTCGTAGAGGGTAAGAAAGAGAGCTGTTATATGTAGTGCTACAAAGATACCCATCCACATCGACCAATGCAGAGGCCACATGAAGGCTCCGATGGGAGCAGCCGTGTCTTTACTACGCACCAATATTCCCAAACTCGTCGAAAAGAACGGACTGGTGAAGTCTATAACTTTACTGCGAGCCGAGTTGATGCTGAAGCTGGTGACGGCCATGTCGGCCACCCCGCTCAGCAGGTCGCCCACCAACCCTGTCCACTGGCCACCCTTCACTGCTCCGTATTTCCCGTCCCCAACTATGTATAGGTCAAACTCGAAGTTCATGTCCTCGGCAAGCTTCTCCAGCAAATCGATACAGTATCCGTAACAACACTTGTTGTAATCCGGTGGCAAGAAGCTGCTGTTACCTTGTGCCCGCTCGGTATAGAAATGGTCCAGGGTATCCGAGCTGTTGGTGCCTGCGTCCAGACAGAACTGCCCAGCGGGACAGTTCCCATCATCATCTACCTCTCGTGTGAATACGAACGGATGCTCCACCAACGTAACCACCCGTAGACGGCTCCCCGACACAGGAAAGCCCGCCCGCCATCTCCGTCCTTCCCTGCCCATTTGACCCTCAGTGCGATGACGAGGGGACGAACCCTGCCATAATCCCTGCTCCTCTACATCCAACCTGCCACCTTCCCAGCTGCCCACCGTCACCCACGTGGGTTGACCAACGGCATCACGCCGCAGACTCCAAATGTGAACTGTTTGGGAGGTGAGTACACGTGAGATGTTGCGTTGAACGCTGACAGGGCCCGTCAGTCCCACGAAGGATGTGTTCGAGAGGAACCTGAGGGATGGAGAACACAAGAGTCAAACAAAATAATTCAAGGGGAACAGAAAGCCCAGCAAGTCTCCCACTCTACAAGACAGGAGTAGACAAGCAGGAGGCGGTAACAGGATTGTCTACAGGTTAAGCCAACCTTATTCTCCTCAGCAGCAATGCAGACAGTAAATATCACTGCGGCAGAGGGGGAAGGCCTGGGAGAGGGATTGCCTGACACGCTCTGGCACTCGTCACACCATAAACTACAGATGTTGCTTTTACAGAGCAATATATCTGATTGTGAAGCCCCCTCCTACTTTACAGAATTAGAGTCGCTCAATTGGCAAGGCAGCAGCTTTGATGCAGAGCTCGGGTCACTTAAGGAAATGCTCGATGTTGAAGCCCAACGTTTGCAGTAATAAATAAAAGATATGACATTCGACTAATGCAGAGCTGGTAAAAACTGCAGTGAAAAGCGTAACATGTAATTTGGCACTAAACCCTTTTCCATTGGTTTTACCTGTCAACGAATGCAAAAAGCCCACCTTAGCAAACCCATCACTGAGAACATTTATATTTATGCGTTTGTCAGACGCTCTAATCCAAAGTGACATTTAGGGTATGCATTTTATTTAGCATTATGTGTTTCCTGGGAATCAAATCCATTTGCACCACTTACACAGAACTTCAGTGAATCTACAGTGTGTCTTTCAGCTCAGTTAGGATGGCAAGTTGTTATAAGCTTGAAAACCATCTTTTATTTTCCTACCACTTTATGATCCGTCATATATTAAGAAGAGAGCAGTGAGTAAGAGAGAGAGAGAGATGAGAGAGTACAAGAAAGAAACTATTGGCTGATGAAGCCATGCTGACCATTTGTGAACCTCAGCATAAAAAGACCTTCACTTGTAAAAGATGTACTACTTACAACAAAAAAATAGTATTTTGACATTTTCTTAAGAAAATGTGAAGGTTTGTTCATCAGTACCACAAGGTTATGTTTTATGTGGTTTCTGGCACTTTTCACCCACACATTCCGGAAGATACACTGGGATTAGTCCTGGGATCTTTTAATTTTGGTTCATTCGCACTGCTAGTGTTGTTCAAGAATCTGTGCGTGCATTCACACACATCCCATTAAGATCTTGTACACATTACGTGTAATGTATTTTTAATTGTGCACTTGTTCTTTGTTTTTTTGGGGGTTTTTTTGCAGGCCTTAAAGGGGACATTCCATGAAAATCAGACTTTTTCCGTGTTTAAGTGCTATAATCAGGTCCCCAGTGCTTCTACCAACCCAGAAAACATGAAAAATAGCAACCCTGTAACTTTGTTTTGGTAAGGCTCTCTCTGCAAGCATGTGAATAAATAGGTCATGCGGATTTCGCTCCCCGCATGACGTAGCTAAGGGATCTCATTATAATGATACCGCCCCTGCAACTGCGCTATCCAATCATGATGCTATCTCGAGTGAGAGTGACCGAGAGAAAGTATGACTGACAGCACGACGCGTTTGTATTCCATCAAACACAAACAGGAGCCTACAATCTTATAACTTGTAGTTTTAATAATCTTTCTAAAGACTGAATTAACGTTCTAAAGGATTAACGTTACCTTAGTGCAAGAGAGAGAGCGAGTGAGCGAACGAACGAGAGAGAGAGCAACGCGACGGTTCGCTTTCAAGTAAGTTATGTTGTTTAATATGTTTCTCTGAAGTTTATATAAATGAACACGAGAATTAATGCACTGAACGAGACAGAGTAAGTGAACAACACATATTCACTATCATACACAATAAGTAAATATGTTGTTTAATGTTTCTCTGAAGTTTCAAATGAATGAGGAGTTACAAAATAGATGAGAGACTGACAGAAACGCGAATGTGTTCAATATGTGTGCACAAAAACTTAAACATGTCATTTGATCTGTTTCTCTGAAGTTTAAGCATTAAACGTGTTGTTTTATTACAGATCATTTAAATGTGCTCGTGTGGTTTGGTCAAAAAGTAAACTTCTGAGTGTTTGTGGACGTGTATTTTATTGTAACATGCTGAAAATCATTGTGCCTGTTTAAAACAAGTGCAGCATGATACCTAAAAGTCTTTATTTTTATTCCACAATGTTCCCCATCTGCTGATAAACATGTATTTAGTATGCATAAAACAGATAATTGACTTTTTAAACTTGTTCAAATATATAATGCTTAACATCGCTCACTAACTTCTTTCGTGAGAGAATCTCCCTCGATGCTTTGTCAGCTCTACAGCGGGAGCGCTTGAGACTCCGCCCACCTGAGCAGCTCGTTTGGATTTAAAGGGATACACACAAAACGGTGCATTTTTGCTCAGCCCCATAAAGTGCCTATTTTAACATGCCACAATAAATTACCTATATGGTATTTTGAGCTAAAACTTCACATATGTACTCAAGGGACATCAAAGATTTATTTAATATCTTAAAAACGTCTTCTGGAACGTCCCCTTTAAGTTTGCTTAGTATCTGCGTTTCTTTCTTGGAAAACCAAGCATATGCACTTTTTTCTGTTAAGCTGGCGCCGATCTCAGCTTTAGTGCGGATAGTGAGGAGCTCCCTGATCTCTGCCTGATCTTATTTCAGTTTGCAGACATTTTTTTGTCAACGTTGATCTCCATTTAAAACAGCCCTGTCAAAGAGCAGGGAGAACCAAGAACTAGGTTGTTGTGACAACACGCGCCTCCTCACTATGACACACCCCTTACAGCATTGCTCCTGTCTGTTGTTCACACAGGATGCGTTCTGGGAATGTTACGGCAATGTTACTAGGCCCCCCTTTACATATAGGACATATTTGCATTCAAAATGGCACTCTGGCAATTTTATGGTAATTTTCTGGGATCAATGCAATGTGCGAAAAGGTTTTATGGTTGCTAAGGTGTTCTGGGTATTTTTCAGCATGTTGCTAGGTAGTTACTAGGGTGTTCTGATTGGTTGCTTATTGGCTTAAAGCGACAATAAGTAGGATTTTCCCCCATCTAGTGGTGAACTTGTATTTTGCTTTCAAACGAATAGTGCTCTCTAGCGCCTCGCTTTTCCAAATGCGTGTTGCAACTACGGTAGCCGGTATGTACTCACTGATCTCCTTGTCCGTTACAGCTGGTTCACGTGTTCTGAATAAAAATGCGTTGCAGTAGGCTAGTGCGTTTTCCCCTCTCTGCTATTATAGTTTTTCAATATGGGAAATCACATGGAAGCCTTCTAGGACTTGGCTCTCCTGATTTTGCCAAGTGGTTGTTGTCCTCAAGGCAACATTATGTTGACCCTGGGACAACATTTCAATCAACCAATCAGATTTCAGAAATAAGTTTACAGTTTGTTTTAAGTTTAAGCTTACAACCAGGATTAGCTGTTCCTAGACTATTGTTTTTCACTTATCATGTCCCTCTGATTTTAGGGTTTGGTTATGGTTGGGGTTTGGGGTGGGTTTAGGTTTTATTTAGAAAAATGTTGTCCTTGGGTCAACACAATATGTTGCCCTGAGGACATCAACCACTTGGCAAAATCAGTTCGAGCTCTAGGAGGCTGTTTACACTTGGTATTAAGATGTGTTTTCATTGATCGGATCACAAGTGGACGAGAGAGACACATTACGTTTACACCTGGTATTTAAATCCGTCTCTTTTGTCCACTTTCGACCGCTTCTGTGCTGAATGCTATGAGGGGGTGGTCTGTGAGACGGTGGGCGAGTCTCTCTGCTGTCATTCAAACCCGAGCGGGAGTAATTATGAGTTTACATGGATGCAAACTAATATTATGTCGGAGTGCACTGCTTGTTTAGCAAGTAAACATGCTGCACAGTGTTTTGTACATGAGTATGTAAGAGCTTTCTTTGAATTTTCAGCGCAATTGATGAAATAGGATCGCGCAACTTTCACACGCTTTCAAAACGAAACTACGGAGATCAGCCGCTTAGTTTTCTCAATGAAAGGCTAAAAATAGCGCTGTTCACCGAATGTTCACGCCAGAAGTCAAACAAGACGTAAAACTTGTGTTTAATACCTCAGATTAGATAAATGGGCGGAGAGAAGGCGGTCGCGTGTGGCTGTTCGAACGCATTCAACCACATGTGCGTTCCGCAACTCCAAAGTGATCCGATCGAAAGTGGTTTCGACCACCTCTGGATGTGGTTGAAAGTGGTCGAAAGTGGACGAGCTCAAAACGTTTTGAACACCGTTTACACCTGGCATTAACGTCGTCCACTTGTGATCCGATCGACGAAAACACATGTTGGTGCCAGGTGTAAACAGCCTCTAGGACTTACCCGTTCAATGCAAATAAAGAGAAGAAATTCTAAGCTTACAGAAAAGTCAGATCATCGGCAGAGGTCATTTGACACCAATAAGGACATATTTATGAATAAAGACATTGATTTTGACTAATAAAATACTTAAGAAACTACACATTGTCCCTTTAAGTATAAAAGGCCCATCTCAAAGTTTGTATTACACGATGTATAAAAGTCAGATATCTCAGTAAGTTACGGTGTCCACGTCCTTCAAGTCCAAAAAATGTGCATCCATCGTTCACAAAATAAATCCAAACGGCTCCACGATGATAAACAAAGGCCTTCTGAGAGTAATCCATGCTTTTTTGTTGTAAAAATATCCATATTTAAAACTTTATAAACAAAAATAACTAGCTTCCATTAGCGCCACCATCTTAGACTTCTATAGGAGAGGGTATTAGTGTACTGTACGCACTTTCTTAGTGACATATGACAAATGCGGACAGCGGGGCACAGAGCAGCAGCAGAGAAACCTTCGTAAACTGCATACGCTCTCATCTTGAATGCAGACGCGACTAAGATGACAGCGTTACCGGAAGCTAGTTATTTTCGTTGATAAAGTTTTAAATATGGATATTTCTACAACAAAATGGTGCGGATTACCCTCAGAAGGCCTTGTTTATCATCTTGGAGCCGTTTAGATTTATTTTGTGAAGGATGGATGCACATTTTTTGGACTTGAAAAACGTGACTTTACATTTGATTAACTGAAAGATCTAAAACCTTTTCTAAAATAACTGAAAATGTGTTTGTCTGAAAAATGATGGACACATGCATCTCGGACAGCTTCGGGGTGAGTAAAATATGGGTTTAATATCATTTTTGTCCAAACTATCCCTTTAAAGGGGACATACCATTAAAGTGCCCATATTATGGAAAACTCACTTTTTCTGGGTTTTAGGGTGTTCATTTGTGTCTCTGATGCTCCCACATGCATACAAACTTGGAAAAAAATCCATCCATGCTGTTTTGAGTGAGATACAGGTTTCTGAATGTCCTCTGCCTTGAGTCTCAGATTGCGCGAGTTCAAACTCAGCTCCGTTGTTACGTAACTAGCCGTTTCGTCACATTCAGTTTGAATTTTCCCACCCACCACCCCACTCGCAGGTCTCCACCCACCAGGGAGCTAGAGAGAGCACAGAGCAGTCAGTCACTTCGCTGATACCCTGCTGTTATCATGTCTCACTGAAATAACAGAGCTATTTGGATATTATGGATTATACTCCCGCCTACTTTTAAAAACAAAGTTTTAACGCGTGGTTATTGGAACCCGGAGTAATCTTATATACAGTGTGTTACGACGCAAATAGTCATCAGATTGTAGGCGATAAGACGTTCATGCAATCTGATGTAAACAACAGACTATGTATCTATATTTCACGAATTATACGCATTTGTGGACAAAAATGGTCATTGGATGTATTTTATTGGACTTTCATGGATCATTCACACATCTGAAACAGACTGGATTCGATTCGCGATCATTCTATCAACACAAAAGGTAAGAAGTCACGTTATATTTTGCATGTTGTCATCTTCTGTCAGAAAATACTACATTTATGATGCTAGAGCATCTGTATCTCAAAACAGAGATCATACATTGATGCTAATCCCGTAAATTATACCTTTTAAATGTATAGTGATGTTAAAATTGTTTGTAGACAGTTATATAGATATTTTTGCAGGCTAGATAGTTTACAGCGTGGTTTCGAAAGTTAAAAAAAATATTTAACGGCTTTATTTTACAATTCTACAAGAACTAAGTAATAGTGCTTTGCCAAACTAAAATTTTTTTGCCAAACTAACCGAGACCGGGCCTTACCGACCCGGCTTTTCTGACGAGGCTAACCCCCGAGCCTCTTATAACTTTACGGTCCGGACCTCCCGCTAGCTTCTAGCAATTAGCATGCGGTCCACAAGCAGTATACATCCCCCGCCGGGTCTTAATTTCTGTAATTTGCGAAAATAATGCGTTTGAAAATGTTTTATAACTGGAATATGTTAGTATTGTCCATGCAGGGAAAACGAGTGTATTGTTGAAACTGCTACATCACAATTTACTCTGGAATCATTGTGTGTCATGAGTTTCTTCCCCTGTAGTGTACTTATTAGTGATACTTTTCTGCTTGATTTGTCGGTTGGGAACATAAACCGTTAATAATAATAATAATATATAAAATAATAACACAGTATGGTCTGTACTGCTCACGATATCACTATGCACGCGCACATGACGTTAGTAGTGGGGCGTGATCAAAGGAGCAGCAGCTTATAAATATGTAATGACTAGCTCAAAACGGCACAATCTGAAATGCCCTGAAACAGAGACTCCTAGAGATGGGTAACAATCTTTTCCTACAAGCTATTTCGAGCAAACAACTTTTGAAACATGCTTTATGGAACTCATACACCTATTTAACTTGTGGACTTTTTCCATTGTTAAGTGCTATAATTGGTTCGCCAGTGCTTTAATCAACCTAGAAAATGTGAAAAACAAGAACCCAGTAACTTAGTTTTAGTAAACCAGTCTCTGCAAGCATGTGAAAAAATAGGTCATTGAAATTTGGTTCCCCTTGTGATGTCAGAAGGGGATAATACCACCCCTTAATCTGCACTATCCAACTACTGCACTGCAATTTAGTGCAGAAATCAACTCATTGGCATTTAACAGGACACACCCAAAAACGGCACATTTTTGCTCACACCTACAAAGCACATGTAGCAGAATTGACAATAAAAACAGACTTGAAACTTGACTCCCTTACGAAAATTACGAAAATTATCCATGTTTTTTAGTAATAACCATGGTGTATTTTAAGCATAGGAAAAACATGTTTATTTTGTAGTTTAAGCTTCAATTTCATAAGGGGTGAAACAATAAACAAGTTTAAATCATAGTTGTCGAGGGTTTGAGCAATGCTAGGTTTATTATAACACTACAGCAATAACAGATTTAAGCAATACTCACTAATTACAATAGACACCCACAGGAAACATCAACTGTCACAAGCAGGCAAAACAGAGTCGACAAATTACATCTCCTCAATCCATAAACTCCTTGAGCTATGACAAATGAGTTCAAATTAGTTTCACACAGAAAAAAATTGTTCCCTTTTCTGTTATTACTCTACACTCAAAACCACTCTACACTATGTCTACATTTCAGTCATCTGCCATCATTCAGCATGATTTGAGTCCGGCTGGCAAATGTTCAGTCTCATCCTGTTGTGATGAGAGGCACAGACTCCCCAAGCAGCTATTTTTTATTTCTGTTTGTTGGGCGAGATGCAGGGGTGTGTGGCAGCGCGCTGGCGTGATCCATACCAAGTGGCGGGTCTGCATGGCCAAGTCTTTTGATAAAAGTGATCCCACCTCAGGGAAAGGCAACTGAGGGGAAGTCATAAATAAAGCTTTAAAGCACGTCTGAGTGTTTGGGCAAACAAGAATCATCTTCAGCATCGTGAGAACGGACCGTACGCCTGTCCTTAAGCATGACACAAGCTGACTCCAGATTTTAAAAAATACATCAAAGATGGCAGAATGTTTCTACTAGAATTAATAGAGAAACGTCTAGCTCTTTATCATACAGAATATTCTTGTAATTTGTCATTATTTTGCTTGATTATTATTTTTTTGGCTTGCATGTGTGTTTTTTCTGGATAAACATCAAAGCAATATTATCTCGAAACATGATCTAATACATAATATAGTGAATCTGACATATTTGTATTCCTGTTAAGCTGTTATTGATGAGTTTTGAGAGTTTTTAATATTTCCATCTGATTATTTATGTATGCAATTCTGATCCATTATGAACAAGCATGTACACCCAGTACTAGCCTACCACAAAACCATAGCAAAGTACCCTGCCTCCTGGAACATATTATTGTTTCAAATATATAAATCTTTTACTTTTTGGCTTCAGGTTCAGGATGATTTTGTGGAAGAAACTGAAGAGCCCGCTGTCATTTTCTGTCAGAGTACATTTCACAGTTGCCACTGAATTGTGCAAAATGACACATGACAAGCAATAAGGCAAACAATGCGCGACGTAAACACTTTAAAGGCAGAATAGGCAGGAATTATCCAAAAAAACTTTTTTACAAATTTGTTTAAACTGACTTTATATATCAATACATAAGTAAAATGTAAGTACTCTGAAAAAGAGAGTACAAAAATCGAGCGTCTGTATACCTCTCAGCACTGTTTTAAACACAGCTAACTTTTCCATTCACTCCACCCCCTCCCTTCTGGGTTTCTTCTTAAGCCACGCCCCCAAAACACATGAACGCGCGAATTACCTCAGACAAGCGGAGAGGAAGGAGCGAGGTGCATGTAATAACATCAAGTCACAATCACATGTAATAATACACCTAACTTTATCACTAGGAATATAAACAGATGGCTTTTATAAACGGATGGCTTTTAGTACTCACTCAGCCAGTGTTTTGCATGGAAGAGTTTCTGTGATGAAAGCATTGTTGACTCTGACGAGGACTACACTCCGCAGACAATACCGCATCATCGACTCGAGGAAAAGCCACGCGATATTTCCTCTCGTTTGATTGCTTCATTTATTCCTTTTTTGCCTTCGCTGACTGTATATGCAGGTACTGTAAGATGTGAATGCAGTTTCTGTGAGTTGTTAGTGCTATTTCTCTGCTGTACTATTGCTCTGCCTATTGCCTCGTGCACGTTCAAATCAATCGGGTGTGCGCATGTCTGGGCAGATCCCATAGCAACGGGTGGAGCCATGGTCGCGAGAGAGAGTGATATTTGAGCAAGCTAATCATATGTTTCGTCCCGGATGGAAATAATTAACTGTGTCGTGAGAGGTCTACAGACACTCGAGTTTTGTACTCTCTTTTTTAGAGTACTTGCATTTTGGTTATGCGTTTGTATGTGGAGACAGTTTGGACAAACTTGTGAAGGGGTTTTTTGGATGATTCCTGCCTACCCTGCCTTTAACAATGGCCCATGGCAAAAGAGGTGGCTTTTCTCAAGAAATAATTCACTACCCTGCTGAAAAGATCAGCTTAGACCTGAATTCATTTTAATGCTGGTCCATGCCAAGCTGGTATATGTATGCATTTGCAGATGCTACAGTGCATTCAATCTATCAAACCCATGCCACTTGGTAGACTACAATAGCATTGTTGTGCACCAACAAAACCAGCTACGCTACTTTTTTATTGAATAGATTAAGAGAGTATGAGCTTACCTTGCAATATACTGTCCTGACGAGGGCAGCTCATGTTTGTTGGGTTTATCAAAACAGTTTACCATATTTTGGATGAGGGCCAGATCAGGCCGTACAACAGTTGCCGCAGTAACAGCTCGGTTGATAAGCTGCAGAGCATCCTGAATGTACAAGTGCAGCGGTTTGCGGCCGACCTCACCGTAGGCCAGCAGTCCCAAAGGCAGCCCAATAGAATGAAGAGCATCCGGACTTAAGGGATATCCCATAATCCAATGCACCGCGGGCAACGTCAATCCCAAGTCATGCGCGCTGCGCAGAACGGACGAGGCACACTCTGGGTCGGCCCCAAAAAGTAGGACCGAGGCGGGTGGTGGGTGGTCCTGATTAAAGTGCTCAGAGAGAAAATCTGATATATTGGTGGCGTGAGGTGTGCTGTGGGAGAGATTTAGGGCAGCCCGCAGGTGCCAGTGTGAAGGTCCCCAGCCAGCATGGCCCCGAAGTTTCAGGAGATCTAGAAGACCAGCGTCCTCCCAGCCTTGGCAAAGCACAGCCATGCTTTCCTCCCAGCCGCTCTGCTGTAGAACACCCAGAAGCAACTCCGCTAATCCAGATGCCGGAATACGAGTCGTCATCTGCAAGTGGAATCGATTCTGAAGAAGACAAAAAGAGCGACGGTAAGACAACACAGTCGGCAGATCTTATACATGATTGGAAATGGATCCAAAATGACTTCATGACAGTGAATTAGACATTTTTTCAGTATGTTTGTTCCCTGGGATTTAAATCCATGAACTTTTGTGCTGTTCGGGAACCACTGCTCTATGTCAACAGTATTTTTATTTTCTCATGGAATTTTCCAACAAATCCCCATTTTTACAAGATATAATATAGATCTCAGGCATGCTTAAAATGTATCAGCTGAAAAAACCCACAGATCATTTATAATAGTATGTCCAAAATGCCCCTATTTGGGTGGGAGCAAAAAGTTAATTTTTTTGAGCTACAGCTCCTTATACTGGATTCACACCGAACGCGGTAGAGGCGGCAGAACACGCTATTTGTGCATAGTTGGACATTTGAATATTTTGAGTTTACTCGCTTCATTTGCGCGTGAAAGCCGCACGTGAAATTCTAGTCATTCAAGACATTCACGCGGAAATGCGCATCATGGGAGGGGCTTCTGCGACTCTGCTCGCTTCCTGTAATCACGTCACTACTAAAGCAAGCTCCTAATTGGTTAGCGCGGTGTGATTTTCCGCCAAAGTTCAGATTTTTCAACTTGTGCGTTTCCCGCTGTAATGCTCAATTTGCGTCATTCGCGGAAACTAGACACGCGAATGAGGTGGATTCCTGCGCTAAACTCCTTATTTGCATGGCGAGACCTCCAGATGCATGTAAACGCATCTTTATATTTACTTAACATTGAAATCATTCGCGCCAGATGCTCTATTTGCGTTTGGTGTGAACGCAGCATTACTCCCTTTCCAACAGAGAGTGAGCACTTTTGATTAAAAATAGATCTGATTCGTGTGATACAGCCTAAGACAATAATATCTCTAGCTGCATTAGCGCTACAATGTGCTAACAAACACATCTAAAAAAGCTTCGGGGTTAAATGAACCAGTCGGTTGGTGGCCGTGGGCAGGGCTTTGTTAGTGTGACATCACATTAACAAGAGAAGCAAAACAGCATATCTAATGACACTGCTCTGGTTTAATGGGGATTAAAAAAGGAGTACGTGGATTTTTTTTTATTGTAGGATGGTTGTGTACACACACTGCCAACACACATTTATGTCCAAACACCTTGTAAAAGTGGATTTTCCATAATATGGGCCCTTTAACGGACTCTGGTGCGTAAAAAAGCAACTTCTAAGAAATACATTTTTTCTCTATCTTACTGAGGTCCAAAGTTTTTTTTTTCTCAGACATGAATGCTCTCCAAGAACACTGAATCATATTATCAGTATGTACAGTAGTGCAGTTTTCCTCTTCCTTAAATCCTCTTTTTTCCCTTCTCAGTATGCCACTCACATAAAAGAGCTCTGTATGTCCTTCCATAATATGGCTAGTTGTGCTATTGATTTTATACTCTAAAACCAAAGGACTTAATAAATGTCCTCTCTAGCATGACAGAGACTGCTACGCCAGCAGTTTTTATGCCTTACTGAACTAACCGCTCATAGCTTGTAACCCACTTAGATTATAAGATACAGTTAAAAACACATCTCAGGATTGACTCATCACAGAATCGACAATCTGATCCAAAAGCCAATGCTGATTCTGTGACCCGTGTGCCAAGTTAATATGGTGGCCCTTCTTAGTTTAACATTAAGGTTTTAAAAGTAATTTACAATCTCTTTTCACGAGTTTCTCAATGCAGGTGGCAAAAATTAAAGTGGCTGATATAGGGGAGCAGCAGACGCATGGGGACACGCATCCCTACATTTTTAAATGAAGATGATTCTGTCCAATGCACTTTTTGACACACTGTGGAAATATACCATAAAACTCACGTATGTTCATTTTGCCGATTTTGAGATTTTTCGACAGATTGAATGTCCAGGTTCATTTCCATATACAGTATGCGTCACATACCTAAATAGCCAATGAAAACTTGTGAAATCATGTCATCTGATTTTCACGTACCCGTTTGGTGTCAAAGCTGTCAATCACGCCGCATATCTTCCGCCTGTGAAGCATCTCGCCGGTCTCTTAAAGTTTCATCGAACCTCAGCACTGGATATAGCCGAATAAACATGACAATGACTTTCCTTCGAGGTAAACGTTTCCCCCGGACGCCAGACTAACATCTAGGAGTTACTTAATTACGGTAGGACTGTGCAAACAAAGTATCTGTCTAGCATTGGTGATATTTACGCTGGGGATTTCCCCACCACTTTTTGAAAGCATTTGGTTAAAATGTTCTGAAAAATCAAGCGATGCTTAAGACTGGTTTTGTGGTCTAGTCTCACATGTGTTGTGTTGTATGCTTATGGTGTGTTTTCTTGTACATGTGTAATGAAATTCATTGTAATCATTTATTAAACGCGCTGCTGTTTTCTACGGTATGGTGCTTTGGCACTGTTCGGTTGAGCTGGTGTTGCAGGGACTGTTGTGTAGCATTACCATGTCAGTGTATTGATTCATTGTCCCTTAATGGTTTGCAAGAGACATTTAATACACATAATTAATATTAAATAAAGTAAGCGTATTTAACCAAGACGTAGGCTATTTAATAAACTGAGCGTGTTCATCTGTCAATACGAAACGCGACTTGGTCATTCTAATTAATGATCGGAAGAACGCGTATCGATCAAAGTTACTGTAAAATATGCATGCATGTCCATTTAAACTCAATTTTGGTCAAATGTGGATTATATCATGACACTGGCAAGAATATGGTTACATGTAAATATGCCGTACCAAGTATGACAACGCTACATTCAACTGCTTTTGATATACGTTTTTTTTTTCACTTTCTGAAAAGTTACCGTTTTGGACATACGTGAGTTTCATCAGGCAGCGACGATATGTGATATGTTTTACAATGAACTGAAATTATCACAAAATTGGTATTAAAGCTGAGATAATGATAGATACCATTAGTTTCTGACATAGAAAGAGATAATGATAGTTTCTGAGATAGCGATAGATACCGATAGTTTCTGAGATACTGATAGATACAGATAGTCTCTGAGATAGCAAAATATACCGATAGTTTCTGAGATAGCAATAGATAGCAGTGGTTTCTGAGATACTAATAGTTTCTGAGATACTGATAGATACTAATAGTTTCTGAGATACTGATAGATACCGATAGTTTCTAAGATAGCGATAGATACCGATAGTTTCTGAGATAGCGATAGATACTGATAGTTTCTGAGATACTGATAGATACTGAAAGTTTCTGAGACAGTGATGGATACAGAAGCAAAAGATACCGATAGTTTCTGAGATAGCAATAGATAGCAATGGTTTCTGAGATACTGATAGTTTCTGAGATACCAAAATATAGTTTCTGAGATACTGATAAATACAGATAGTTTCTGAGATACTGATAGATACTGCTAGTTTCTGAGATACTGATAGATACTGATAGTTTCTAAGATAGCGATAGATACCGATAGTTTCCGAGATACTGATAGATACTGCTAGTTTCTGAGATACTGATAGATACTGATAGTTTCTGAGATACTGATAGATACTGATAGTTTCTAAGATAGCGATAGATACCGATAGTTTCCGAGATACTGATAGATACTGATAGTTTCTGAGATACTGATAGATACTGATAGTTTCTAAGATAGCGATAGATACTAATAGTTTCTGAGATAGCAATAGATAGCAGTGGTTTCTGAGATACTGATAGTTTCTGAGATACTGATAGATACTAATAGTTTCTGAGATACTGATAGATACCGATAGTTTCTAAGATAGCGATAGATACCGATAGTTTCTGAGATAACGATAGATACCGATAGTTTCTGAGATACTGATAGATACTGAAAGTTTCTGAGACAGTGATAGATACAGATAGTGTCTGAGATAGCAAAAGATACAGATAGTTTCTGAGATAGCAATAGATAGCAATGGTTTCTGAGATACTGATAGTTTCTGAGATACTGATAGATATCGATAGTTTCTAAGATAGCGATAGATACCGATAGTTTCTGAGATACTGATAGATACTGAAAGTTTCTGAGACAGTGATAGATACAGATAGTGTCTGAGATAGCAAAAGATACAGATAGTTTCTGAGATAGCAATAGATAGCAATGGTTTCTGAGATACTGATAGATACTACTATAGTGTTGTAGTCAAGACCACCTAAACCGAGACCAAGTCATGACCAAGACCAAGACAGGCCGAGACCAAGTCAAGACCAATACCACTGCAAGTCACTGCATTAAAACACTTGTGATAAAATGTGGAATATGCACAGGCCCGGGGTGGGTAATCGGGAGAACCGGGAGAATTCCCGGTGGGCCGCTTCACTTTTGGGCCGGTCGAGTTTTTTTTTTTTTTACATTTGTCACGCTAGTGAGTCTATCTCTTAAATGACACTTCACACGTTTCACATTGACAGCGCGCAGCCTCTGCATGGGTTGTACCATGTGAGGAAGTTTTCCCCTCCCATAGAGTTGGTTCGGTCCATAGCACGTCCCAGAAAACTTTTCTCCGGTAGGCTGGGCCGGCCCTACCGTAACAATACGCATCTGAGAGGAGGAGGGCGTAAAAACAGGTTGAAGAAAAAATCCATTGGAGGAGGATGCTGCCAAATGTGCCAAACTTACAGATTTATTTTCAAGAGGACAAACAAAGTGACAACAACAGGTAACTTAAAGAGAAATAAGAATAGTAATGATTAGCATTAGCAACGTAATTATTCGGCTAATACCGTTGTCAAACTATTTAACGTTACAAGCCAACTTTTTTTTTTGGTTAAAATATTAGCCTTTTGTGTATACATGGCGATTCATAGACTTTGCAAATATTATGCAAGCAGCTTCTGAGCAGTAGATAAGCCAGTTCCCCGCTGAAAATGAGGATGCCATGAGTAAACAATATGAATTAAAGTTATTTAACCCTCAGGTTGTGTTCAGAACCCTATAACACCTTTTGTGTTCCCAGTCAAGAATGACCAGCCAAAAAAGCTTATAAATCACTTGTTATGCTATATATTTACTAGGGCTGGTTATTGTTAGGAATTTCACAATTCGATTCAATTTCGATTCTTGAGGCTTCGATTCAATTCGATTCGATTCAATGCAATATTGATTTACTTGCTTCGATATGAATTCAATAATAAGTAAATACACAAGCAATTAAATACCTGAGTATATTTTTAAATAATGTGTGTAGTATTACTAATGTTTGATCACGTTGATGGTGAAGGCTTGAAAGAAGTGCTGCTGTTTGCCATCTTTGATCTTTCTGTTTTGATAAAGCGCGTCTTGTACAACGCTGAACGCTCTCACTAAAGTGTTGCCCACAGCGGCGCCACTTGCCGGGGGGGCTGAATCGATTCATAGGATTTGATGAATCGATATTGAATTGAGAAACAAATAATTGCAATGCATTTATGAATCGATATTTTTACCCAGCCCTAATATTTACCCAATATTGGATTCAATATTTTTGTCAAATTGTTTTCTTTTTTAATTAGGACTGGGTTTTATATTTCTATTTGCATCTGATTAATCATAGGCCTCATAGCATTAGCAATGCTAATAATTTATCAACCTTTCCTTGTGGAATAGACTCTAAACAGGGCTGGGTTATTTTTGACCCATAATGGGTAAATATTGGACAGAACACGCTGCTGGGTTAAAACTGACCCAATGCTGGGTTGTTTTAACCCAACTGTTGGGTTATTATAATCCACGGTTGCATAACAACAACCCAACATTGGGTTATTTTTAACCCAGCATGTGTTCTGTCCAATATTTACCCATTATGGGTCAAAAATAACACAGCCTTTTTTAGAGTGTAGAGGAATATTTTTGTTAACTTCATCTTAAGTGAAATATTATTTAACTTTTACCTTATTTGTTTAACCATGATATTAATAAAAACTATAGTAAGAGCTGAACTGTTGCTTTATTTGTCCAATTTAAAAAAAGTGCTAATTTGGAATAACACAATGGAAAAAGTGGGCCGGTCTTGGGCCTGAAATTCCCGGGCTGAAAAGTGGCCCCACTCCGGCCCTGAATATGCATATGATTAGATGATGTCTGTGTGTGTGTGTGTGTGTGTGTGTGTGTGTGTGTGTGTGTGTGTGTGTATGTGTGCGCGCGCGTGTGTGTGTGTGTGTGTGTGTGTGTGTGTGTGTGTGTGTGTGTGTGTGTGTGTGTCATCAGAGAAGTTGATAATCAAAGGCATTGCAGATATGCGGGAATTTATCTTTGTCTAAGCAAATTAAAGTGAACAAACACTAAGGAGCTGAAATCAACTTGACCATTTATTCTGAACTGTCTTTCCATGGCTTGCCTTTAATGCAGGCGTTTTTAGTATTAAAATTAGAAAATTTGTCATTTGGAGAAAATTAAACAATGCTTAAACAATTCCAACATCATATTCCAAACCTGAATAAAGTGCATAAAATGAATGAAAAAAATAAAATTAAAATAAATTTGTGATGTGCCATCAGTTGTGGTCTTGACCGGTCTTAAAATTCCGAGTCCTCTTTGTCTGAGACCGAGACGAGGCCGAGTAAAAATGCGGTCGATTCTAAGACTGAGAACGGTCTTGAGAACTACAACACTAATAGATACCGACAGTTTCTAAGATAGCGATAGTTTCTGACCTAGCAATATCTGAGATAGTGATAGATAGCACTGGTTTCTGATATACTGATAGATACCATTAGTGTCTTCGATACTTATACATACCGTTAGTGTCTGAGATATTGACAGATACAGCTAACGGCTGAGATATTGATAGATACTGTTAGTATCAGAGATATTGATAGATACCATAAGTGTCGGAGATACCAATAGATACAGATAGTTCTGAAGTGGTTTATCAATCAGTCGTTGTCTGATAGTGGGGGAAATTGCTTTTAGCCATTGATACAGATTATAGGCAATTATATGGGTGCATCTCTAGTAAGTAGATCTGCAGCAGTTTAATTTCACACTTTGATTTCACTTTCATTTCAATCTTTATGGCCTTATTCAGTCAATATTAAAAGATATCAAGGTTATATTTTTGCAGAATATTCTTTACATTATGTAGGATGATTTTATGTAAATCATGAAAACATGAAATTTTGCCGTGATAATCTACAAGATGATATGCATATGATCCACAAAATAACCCACAATCCTTTATCACCCACACTTTCCATTTGAATTATTATAATGTACATGTATGATTACTTTATGATTGAGCCACAGAGACCAAACCACCTGTCTCTGGGTTGATGATCAGGATAATTCACTGCTAGCGTCTCGTGCAGCTGAATTTACGATGTCCAAATAATTTCACTCCAAGTCTCTGCAGCTGTTGCGTTTAGTCGCCAGGGGTTCGATACTCATCACCATTATCATCTTCAGTAAACCACAAGCATCCATTGAGAACATCCACTGCTGTACTGAATAAAGATAAAGCTTTGTGTATGTTCAGTCTTTCTGTGGACATAGTCTTCATTTGAGATATATTTTACTGTTTATTAAGGATTAAATGAAATTAAGAACATGTTTTACAAGTTTGAATTAAAATGTAAGCAGGGTAATGAGATAAAGCATACTTGGCATGCTGTCCAGGTGGAGGGCTACGAGCTCGGAATTTTAGCCTGAACCCAGAGTACTCCCCCATCTTTAACTGGGATAGATGTACCAGCAGAGAGTGAAGCTGCAAAATTTTGTCAAGGGAGAAAGGTAAGGGACGGCCATATGTAGAGACCTCTTCACGCTGATTGGTTGGATTACATGAACATGCTCCTTCTGAACATAAATAAAAATCAAGTGTATTCAAGTTTAAAATCACTATTCTTGTAGTTCAGAATTAACTGAAGAGCTGTCTGTATTATTTCAAATCTAGCTGTCACTCTACTGTTGCCGTGTATACACCCAGCAAGCATGCCTCAATAATGTCCAATGCATGAATAAGGCATGTTACATTCATTTTAAAACAGTCATAACACAATAGGTAGATTTATTCAGGGAAAAAACACTTATTGTGTTGGAATTGAAACTGCTTTTTCCTAGGAACAAAAACAGAATCTAAAGCCTTCTTCATTTTAAACAAAATATAATTAATCTTTTTAAAGCTACAGTTAGTTCCATTTGTCATCTGTTGTTTAATATGTTACAGATATGTATACATTTGGTATCGATATTTACCTTTAAAGGGACACTCCACATTTTTGAAAATAGGCTTATTTTTCAGCTCCCCTAGAGTTAAATATTTGATTTTTACCGTTTTGGAATCCATTCAGCAGGTCTGGTGGTACCACTTTTAGCATAGCTTAGCACAATCCATTGAATCTGATTAGACCATTAGCATCGCACTCAAAAATAACCAAAAGGTTTCAATATTTTTCCTATTTTAAACTTGACTCTTCTATACTTACATCATGTACTAAGACCGACGGAAAATTAAAAGTTGCAATTTTCTAGGCTGTATGGTTAGGACTATATTCTGGCGTAATGATCAAGGACTTTGCTGCCTTACCATGAGTGCAGCAGGCGCAATGATATTACACAGCACTCGAAAATTGTCCCCTTGGTAACTTTCAATAGCTGGGGAATATTTTGGGGCGCTGCGTAATATCATAATAATAAAATTATATTGTTTGTGGCAGCTAATAATAATAACATATGATACTTTGGATGAACATGTAAGAAGAGACTGATCTCCAAACAGGCATTAACACAGTTAGTGCTCATTGAGAGAAATGCGTCACATCCACAACCTAACCACAAGCGCCACTGTTCTGCACGATGGTAACCAAACAATTTGAAAAAATATAACACAAACTCTTCTAAATCAATAAAATAAACGGACACTAAACACCTAAAATGCATAAAATAACACTTAATTAAAAAATTACTCTCCAAAAGCAGTTGCATGCCAAGCATGCTGGTAAATTCTTTTTCCAGAACCCAAACTCAAAATAATTGTGATTAAAGAAATCAATAAATTATAGTACATATTCATTTTGTGTTAGACTAATTAAATATATACTTATTGCTCTTAATGAGGTATTTTAAATTAATTGAACACAATTTTAATGTGTCATTTCTAAGAAGGGCTTGAATCATTTTTTTGAGTGTATATTAATAACAATATTTTACTATATCGCACTTTAAAGGAATAGTCTATCCTTTTTCCATATTAAACTATGTTATTACCTTAAATAAGAAGAGTTGATACGTCCCTCTATCATCTTAGTGCGTGCACGTAAACGCTGGGGCGCGCTGTGACACTTCGATAGCATTTAGCTTAGCCCCATTCATTCAATGGTACCATTTAGAGATAAAGTTAGAAGTGACCAAACACATCAACGTTTTTCTTATTTAAGACGAGTAGTTTTACGAGCAAGTTTGGTGGTACAAAATAAAACGTAGTGCTTTTCTAAGCGGACCCAAAAGAGGAACTACACTTCATGGCGCAACAGCACTTTTGGGAGTACTTCGACTCGCCCTGAAAAATTCGCTTCCCTTCTCCCTCTCATAATGAGAGGGAGAGTTTTACTGCGCCGAGTCAACCTACATGAACCACTGAGCCACTGCCGCCCCCAAAAAAATTACAAATGCAGTTCAATTATTATTATTAAAAATATAGGTGCTACACTCTCAGAATTAAAGCAGTCACTGGGGCGGTACCCTTTTAAATACAGTAATGCTGCTTTGTACCTAAATGGTGCACATTGGTACATATATGTACCCAAATTATACATTTTAGCACCATTTTAAATGGTAAAATCCCAGTGACAGCTTTGTACCTTTTATTCTGACAGTGTAGAAAATGTTCTTGGTCATATTAAAAACATTTTACGTGTTTCAAAAAACCTTTTAAGTCCAACGTTTTCAAATGAACCATTTCTTTATAGTCTGCAAAGAACCATTTTGTGCAACAGTAAGCGTTTGTGGGTGTTAAAGGTTCAACCATACATCCTGACAAAGACCATTTTTGAAACTTTATTTTTAAGACTGTTTGTGTCTCAAAGTTTCAAAAAGTGCTTTACATCAACTTCAACTTTAGCTTGAATCAATGTGATGATTCATCAGTGAAACCGGCAATAAACATCAGAGTTGGTTATTTAGAAGATGACCTTCAGTGGTCCAGTGTTGATCTATGAGGAACTATGAATCAAAACATACAAAATCACCCACCAAGAAATGCCAATTTCTCCATTGTCACACAAGAAAAACACATTATTGTCTATCCATCACTTGTCATCCTGTGCGAGAGGATGTTTCTGCAAAGAAATTACAATAAATGCTAGGAACATATTCACAGTGCCATTGTTTGTTTTGACGGATACATAAAAACGTACACGCCGTCAAGATGTTTCCTCTAAAATCGTGACATGTTGTGGTCGCTCGGGGTAAACACATATTAGTTTTTTACGCTGCACGTAATGCTGTTCAATAATGATCATTGATATATTATACACAAACAGCATGTCGGAGGCGACCAAACCTCATTCTGCCTTCTGCTTGTTTGCTTTCAGCTCTTCTTTAGCGCAGAAAAAATGTGTGATGTATTCAGCAGGAGCCGCTGCCGTTCCCTGAGGCTGCGGTATAAATGTTTGAAATCAGAAGCTCTCAAATGGAGCAATGATGTGATACATCCATACAGATTCAAAGAGACAAATTACAAGTTTTTCAAATGCCATTCAACTCGAAGAGCACAAACATACTCGAGGTTTGTGTGGATTTTCTCTCATTGTGTTATAAAGCACGGGGCTGATTTTGATCAATGTTTAACCTTCGTTGCCGGAGATTATGCAACCATTTGTCAACGCAGCAAAGTAGATTACTGAAGTCTGTTTTTCTGCTTAAAGATATAAGCATTGAACGGATGCAGAAAATACAGAGAACCTATCCCTACTGTACCAAAATCACGATACAAAGGCATTGAAAAGATCTAGAGAAGTAAGTTAAAAGGACGGTTCACCCAAAAAATTTAAATCCTGTCATTACTTACTCACCCTCATGTACTGCTGATAAAAATAACAGTATGAAACACTAAACAATATGACTCAATATAATTTGTTTAAATGGGTGCTTAGTGGCTCAATGAGGCAATAAAGCAATAACAGTCCTGGTTTGAGTCCTGCCTGATGAATAGATCATTCGATTATTCTGGTTCATTTTACATTTAGTTGGTAGATGATCTCCTTCTGTATGATACTGAGAGTGGCTGTACTGAGATCAGTTTTGTGCCCTTACAAAAACTTCTCCCTGCTTTTTAAGTGCTGCTCACCAATAACACATTTCCATACTCAAGATATGGCATAACAGAACAGTATACACAGTCAAGGTCAGCCACAGAGGCTCTTTCAAAAAGTAGACATGCAGAGAGGCTCTTCATTCATCATGGTAGTTTCCATTAAATTGGTTGTCAAGGTGACACCCAAAATATTTGAGTGTGATTCCGCAAGTACCTCCTGAACAACTAATATGGAGGTTCTTGCAAAAGCAAAGCATTCTACACAAGACCAACCAAGCACGGATGCCGAC
This sequence comes from Misgurnus anguillicaudatus, assembly GCF_027580225.2. NCBI lineage: Eukaryota > Metazoa > Chordata > Actinopteri > Cypriniformes > Cobitidae > Misgurnus > Misgurnus anguillicaudatus. The sequence continues at coordinate 13,787,760 of NC_073350.2, forward strand.
AGATGCAAACGTCTAAGATGATTATTTTGATATTTAAGCTTGGGCACAAATAAGAAGAAAACATGCATATGTTAATTAGTCATAAGGCACACAAGAACCAATGAGATTCAAAGGTATCCACGTGCAACCACATTTGAATTAACTTGTACCGTATTTAGTATAAGTCGCATAAGTTAAAAATGCGTTTTAAAAAGAAAAAAAAACATAATTCACGACTATTACGTCGCATTTATTTAGAAAATGATTTCACAAAATCCGAGCCGAAGAACAGACATTTAATCTGGAAAGGCAAGTTATTCAACTAAACAATAGCACAGAACAGCAGGCTGAATAAGTGTCCGTACATGTTAAAGTAACATTAACATCTATTTACATGATGCACAATAGCATATAGAACATACCTGGCAGGCTGAATAGGCTAAATTATCACGACAAGCCAAATCAAGTTCAAAAAGGTCCCAAAGTCATTCCACATCACTGAATGCATTGAATTACATAAATACAGGAGCAGCATAGAGAGGACTCTCGCGGCTGTAGACGGTAACGGTTTCTCTTGGTTCATATGAAATAATTTTGAAGTATATGTCGCACCTGACTTAAGTTCCAAGACACACCAAACTATGAAAAAAGTGTGACTTATAGTCCGGAAAATACGGTAAGTATATAATATAATATGTACAGAGGAGACTGTTCTCCATAAATAACAACCTCATAGTTTGTTTGTGCAAGCACTTTATTACGACGCAAAGTAACGTGTAAGGGATCAGTGCCCTGCGCAGCGGCACACAGCGTATTGCAACTTGTGGTTACGTTTTAAAGAGCACCTATTTCATTGTGTATTTGGTATACTACAATGTGTTCGCGTGGTTTATGGTTAAAAACACATTATATTACACATACCCTACATTTTTGTAGCTCCAGCTTTCACTCTCTTCCTGAAACGCACGGATTTGAAAAGGTCTGATTGGCCAGATAATCTGTACGTTGTGATTGGCCTGAATACCTCTGACGTCAGCAGGAAATGTGACGCTCCTTACCATGTCACGATGGAGTGCTAACAGGAGTTAACTTACAGGATGTGAGTCCGAAGTGGGAGGAATTATGATAATGTCGATCTTTACTACATCACCAATCCCAGGAAGTAAACTGTTGCCTACAATCCGTGTGTTTGTTGTAGCCCAAGAAAAGAGATTTAGGTTGGAGACGATAACTTGCGTCAGCGTTTACTTTGGGGTTTGTACCTTTTGCATATCATTAACTAAAACACACTTACACACCAAAGGAAATATAAAAATGTGAATTGGATGATAGGTGCTCTTTAAGGTTTTTGCCTTGTACTTTAGACGCATTTAATTTTCTGCATTTGTAAATGTAGAAATTGTTTCATAAAAATATTTATGGTTTTAAAGATATTTTGGAGCATCAAACCCCACCCTTACCCTAAAACTAACCACTTACCATATAAAGACAACACACAAGTAAAAGTACAGTCACAGTTATTGCATAAATTGACAAAATACAACAGTATAAATGTATTACAAACTATTTGCATTGCAAATCTTGCGAATTGAAGCCATGCGATATATGAAGAAATCCTTGTCATAAACACAAAACACACACATTCAGATCTCATTCAAACATAAACTGGAACCAGTGTTGCCAGATTAGAAGTGTCCAAGTATCGTACCAGAACCTCACAATTATGGAATTTGGAAGAAAATTATTGTACACAAGTCAAATGTGCAGAATACAGCTATTTTATTTAGACAAACAATTTTTGATAGCCTGTAGATTTTCCCAGTGGATAAATTACTAAGTGTACCTTAGTCGGGAGTCAAAAAAACTGGGGGAAAAAAGAGAGTCATTCTCAACGATGATTGGCTGAGAAGACGTAATGTAAGAAGAGTTGGAGTTGTGGCAAGAAGGGAAACAGCAACTGCCAAAATCTTGCCGAAACCTAACCCTAAACCCAACATCTCGTGAGATTCAGGCCATAGCTGTATCCCTTCTAGCCAAACCCAAGAGATAGAAGACATGCGTTACACGCATTTGCATTCTCCTCACAATTATGACGGTAGACGTAGGATCAACAGATAGATCAATACGTATAGAAGTCGTATGATTGCAACGACCACAAAATGTGGAAATTATTGTACATTATGGGATTTTTCTCTTTTTTGATCGTACAGAGGTCAAAATTATGGTACAAATAGCATAATTATCATACATCTGGCAACACTGACTGGAACATTTGAGTATGACGCAGTCAGTCATAACAGCCAATAACGCTTTACATTCTTAGTTAACGTAATAATGCACTCGGTCACGAGACACATGAGAGCCAATGCTATTTAACAATCTAAGATAACGTATCATCACTTCTTCTGGCGGCAATTTTTGAATCAGTGTACACAGGATCTGATATATACTGTACAGCAGATTGTGATCACTTTTGCATCTTTTCTTCATATAAATCCATCACTTGACCTCTGTACACTTTTAAGTAAACTTAAGTAACTTTAAGTAAAGTTGTGCCTGTTTTGTATGCTGTGTTTAATAAATAAATGTTATTTTCCCTAAATGCCTGAATAGTGTAATGTTTATGAAATACAATTAATCCTGGTGGTTTAAATTGAAAATCATATCCCATTACATGTCATCATTGCAATATGATACCACATTTCATACCATAATATATTACGTTTCACTTGCTGATGGTAGAGGCGCTAATTTAGTAAACGCATCTGTTGGTCGTATTTGGGTTGGAGGATAGTTTTTGTACCAAGAGCATTCAGTTAATATCATTACGTCATTTTTGACAGAGATGGCATTTAGCGGCTTTTGCATCTGAGCTCTTAAAACTCTTTTTAAAGTGAGATTATTACATGGTCAGAAAAAATGGGAATGTTTTTAAACTCCAGATTGCCTTCACAATGTGTTGCACAGGCAACCATAACCACAGCTAATCAACATTTATGAAGCATTACGGATAATACAGGCTCTGCATGAAAGAACCATTTCTTTCTTTTTTCCCTGTGTAGAGAAGCATAAATCGCAACAGTCCCTAAACTTCCATAAAACTCTGTTTTAATATTCATTACATGGTAAATGCAGCCCTGAGGATAAAATGTTTCTGAATACTGATTATCAGCAGAATGATATATTTGAGATGTTTATCGTCATGAAAGCCAGGAAAAAAGGAAAAAGCACAAAACACTATACAAAGTTTCCTTACACAAAGTTTGTTTAGCACTTTCAAGGACTTTGAGGAAAAACAGGTTAGATAGTGTAATGTGATTTCTAAACACATCGCGGTCATGACAGTGTCATTTGCATGATTAATTCCCATCATCATCAAAAACACATAAATCCTTGATTGCTGGGTTACTTTCTCTGTGCTGATATTACTGGACAGTTTTTTTTCTGTCTTGTACCCGACTTGAATCCTGAGTTGCCAGTTTACCTTCATCTTAAACAAAATATATCCGCTCACTTGTAAGTAGCTTCAGTATGAAAACATCTGCCAGGAACGTAAATGTAAATGAGTTTCTCTCTGCCAATTTAGAGTCCATCCTTCTTTATTGCTCATTGTGAATGAGAACACAATTCCCCAGAGGAGAAAAAGTTTAATCAGCAAATACACTTGGATAAAAAAATTTGAGTCTTCGGCTAATCCAGTATGTCATGAAAATGCATTATTTAATCGGTGGAACACAAGATTCTTTAGCAGCTGAAAACTTAATCTACTCCATTAGATGCTGTGATGTCACCGGTAATTACTTATGTAGTACAGGAAATACACAGAAGCTTCCCGTGTTCCCAGCCAACTCAGCAATTCAGCACAGCGTCCCAAAACACCATCCGGGACAGACAGGACCCTGGGGCTGGTGTTAAATGTCCAACTTCTCAGACTAATTCGCAAAGACTGTATGGCCATGGAGATTGATGATGAAGAACACTGTTTGCTGTTTTGGTAGCAAACTTTTCAACTATGACTGGTGTAGTGTGACAATGACAAAACGTTACATCAGCTGTTTCTCACACACATAGCCTACAGCCAAGTGGTTTAAAGCAATACTCATCAATAATCTGGCATTTCTCTCATAGATTAGGAATTTACAGTAAGTTTGTTATTATTTACTTATTCCATCCAAACAAACATTTTATTCAAATGAACAGTTTTGTTTGTGAAGTGAACACTCATCTCTTTAGTTTGGCCTTTCAAATAGGAGAATTTGATTTGACCATAGAAACCTTTTAAAGTGGCGTTTAAATGTGCTATATGAATAAATTCATGCGCAGGTGAAAAAAGTGCACTAAAATGCAATTTAACAGGGTTCCTACAGGTCTTTGAATTCCTTGAAAATTTGTGAATCTGGGGGGGGGGGGAATTCAAGGCCCTGGGAAGTTTTTGAAAATATACATACATAGATACATGTCATTGAAAGTACTTGAATCTATTTTATGCAAGAAGTTTTCTGGAAAAAAGTCCATATTATTCCCTGTGTAGTGTAGGATAATATCATAAAAATTCTAGACTTTTAAGCACACGTGCTAAACTGTTCGCTTTAAATGCTTATATCTTCTATATGTGAATGTTGATTCATACCAAACTGCTTTATGGCATAGTTGTGTTTGATACATGAAAATGTCTCAGGTTACGCATGTTATTCCCTGAGAAGGGAACAAGACGCTGCGTCTCCCTTGCCATACTTCCAGCGTCCCTGTAACGCCGTCTTTGGCAATATTTCAGATAGCGATATACTTCCTGGCTCCCGCGTCACCCTGTCTTTGTCGTTAAGCCTCACCATTGGTTGAATGAATTTGATATACACATTCAGATGCACTTACCCCTGGAAGCGTCCCCAAAGTGTCACCACAGTGACGCGGCGGGAGTTCCCTCGAAAGGGAACTGTAACAATGTATCTTAAAACGTAACACGGCTCTCACTTGAAATGTGTCCCCACATTTAGTCCTTGAATTTGAGGGTATTGGACCTGGAAAGTCCTTGAAAGGTCCTTGAATTTGAAGTTAACTCAGGTGTGGGAATAAATGTACTATTTTCATGCACTTATTTTGTACTTAATATACAAAACAACGAGTTTCAGTACTAAAATAAACTTAAAGGACATGTTCGGTATTTTACAATTAAAGCCCTGTTCTCAGATTGTTTATGACGAAATAGAACGGTTTTGACTGAAATTTTGACATATGTGGCTGCCCCGAGAATTTTCGGGTGTTTGTTGTATCAGCCCCCACCTCTACAATGTGTGTATAGGTGCACAGGAACAATCCTTCTTAAAATGCATTAAACTTTTATTTACAAAGACGTGAAACTCACCGAGTGGCCAGGGGCGCTCACCGACACGCCCACACAAAAACCGCCGCAAAAGACGCCCTCCAACAGGTGTTTTAGCATTTGTTGTAAACTTGTGGACCTTTTTTTTTTAAACGCCTCACACCCGTACATTCTTCCGCTTAGAGCTTGAATAATAGACACTCCAGCACAGTTGGTGGCAATAATCCGCCTTTGCCAATTGCAAGAATAGAAACAAAGTTCCCGGCGCGGAGTAATACCGTACCTCACAGCACATCTAATACAACTCAATGGAGTTGGCAAAAACTACGATAAAACCTGTTGGAATGTGTATTTTGCAGCGATTTTTGTGTGAGCATATCAGTGAACACCCCTGACCACTCGCTGAGTTTCACGTCTTTGTAAACGAAAGTTTAATGCATTTTAGGAAGGATTGTTACCATTGTAAAGGTGGGAGGTGAAACACAAACACCCGAAAATTCTCGGGGCAGCCGCATATGTCCAAATTTCAGTCAAAACCGTTTTATTTCATCATAAACAATCTGAAAACAGGGCTTTAAGTGTAAAATACCGAACTTGTCTTTTAAAGAGCAACTATCGTCCGATTCACGATTTTACATTTCCTTTGGTGTGTAAGTGTGTATTAGTACATGTTAATGATATGCATAAGGTACAAACCTCAAAGTAAACAATGACGCGAGTTATCATTAGCAGTTATCAACGTAAATCTCTTTTCTTGGACTACAACAAACACACAGATTGTAGGCAACAGTTTACTTCCTGGGATTGGTGATGTAGTAAAGACCGACATTATCTTAATTCCTCCCATACGTTATGTGAAAAATAATGTGTTTTTTAACCATAAACCACGCAAACACATTGTATTATACTCAATACACAAAATAATATTGTTTTGTAGCAATGAAATGGGTGCACTTTAAATGGATAGTTCAAAATTCTTTTTCCAAACCTGTATAAATTGATTTGTTCTGCCGAACACAAATGTATGGATTTTTTTCTTCCCTTTTTAAATAAATTATTAAATGATTAAAATTAAAATTAAACCCAGATTTACCACTTCATTATAGAAAACTGTCTTTTAATATTTTTTATTAATGCTCATGCAATAATATTTTAAAAATTAAAATTAAAATTTAAAGTTATTTTATGTTCTTTTTTTTCATGGTTTTCGTCTTCATTTTCAAAGTCAACTTGCATGCAACTTATATGTTAATCAGTGGCTTGCTGGCTGGCATTCATGGTATAAAGTGAAAGTTGTATCTACCTAAAAAAATTACTTTAATTGGTTGAACACATTAAAAATATTTACGTTTTTATCAACTTAAATTTTCTCACTTTAATTGAAAAAACTTTTAAAAATTACTAAAAGTAATAAAATTTTAATTGGAAAAAAAGGAAATTTTACAAGCGTTACCAATTAAAGTATTTTTTTCTTTTTGGTTAATCCAACTTTTACTTTATATCATGTAATGGGGAGTGTCTGAGGCAGTGTTGCCAATTAACTTACCGACTTAATCGGTTAGAAATGTTTTTTTTTTTTTTGGTTTAAATCGGCTAACAAAAAATCTAGCAATGTTTTGGATGAACCTTAGCTTTACATCTGTACACATTAATGGTTCCTTTTAGAACCATTCAGCCAAAAATGGTTCTTCTATGACATTGTGAAGCACCTTTATTTGTGTCAAAGCAGTTTCCCCAAAACTGTAGGCTAATAAAACCACTAAATCTACATTTATCTATAGACACATCTCCTTTCCTTCAGTTGGTTTATTCATTAAGCTTTACATAAAGAGTACACATAAAGAATAGATTAAACTTTAAAAATAGAAATATAGTAGGCATTTAAGAGAGAATTATTGATGTTCTTTCCTGCAGATTTCATTTAGGTCATGACTCTTTAGGCGTTCAAGGAGGACTCAGGGTGACAGATGGCAGAGGGCACCTGATCCCGAAAGTTTTCTGATGATTACAGCGATGAGCTGCCGTGTCCTGCAGTCTGATTGAATCCCTCTGATCTCTTTGCTGGGACTCAAGACCGGTGTATTGGTGTAGACAGGAATGAAGTATTGATCAAAGAGTGCACTTCTATTTTTTGTCCTCTACCGACCGGCATGACGGTGCTTCTGTTTGTGTGAGTCGTTCATTTTATTCTGAGAGCAAAATTACTGAATGACCGTGACTGACAGCTCACCTGTGAAATGAAATAGACTTTTATGTGTCATAAAATTGAGGTTTTTGTGTCTCTAAAACCTGTCCTTGATTTTGTAACCAGTAATTCAGACTACATGCACCATGTCACCAAATTTCTTCTGAAGCTTTAACAATTAATTTAATTAATTAGTGAGCAACTAGTTTACCCTGTCAGAGCAACGGCACAGCAGGTTACACACTTGCACCTGCTCTTTTGCCCTATGGGGTCAGTTAGTCCCAGCTAGTACTAGACCATCTGAATACAAAAATGATCTTTCTCTATTGATGGATTCTTCTTCTTGTAAGGAGCATGAATTGTGCATATGTCATAGCATATATTTTTCCAATGCCCCAAAATGTTTAAACCATAAAATGACTTAGGGCTCAGGTGATTGGCTCAAACTTCTGTTTGATCATGAGATAAGATAGACTTCAATTTAGAAACTTTTGGGTGGGTGCAGCAAAACAACTGCCATTGAGATGAATGTGAAAGCTCACAGATAGCTCTCTTCACATATTACAGACCTCCTGGACTCAGGTTATAGAGGCTTGCAACATTTTCCCATTCCATTCCCTTTCTTTCTCCCAAATAATTACCTGCCAGTCTTTACTATATGTTAAATAAAAAGCAACAGCCCAAAATAAAAACAGTCATTCCACCACCTGAGCTCACAAGCAACTGGAGAAAAAAAGCACGGATACAGATATACAACCAACATCGCCCCTGCCAAAAAAAAAAAAACAATGCATCAAAAAAATCTACTGGTTTTGATTAAAGTACCACTACGTTACCATTAAAACCACTACAAAATTCCTTTTTGCAGTGTGCTTTGGGACATATTCAAGTAGGATTTAATCCAGTAGGATCAATAGAACCCAACATACAAGTAGAGACCCATGATACATAGTTTTCCATTAAAACCAATAATATTCCCAAACATTATGGGGTGGTTTCCCGGACATGGATTAGCTTAAGCCAGGACTATAGACCTTAGTTTAATTAGGTAATATAACTAGTTTTAACAAACATGCCTTACTAAAAACATTACTTGTGTGCATTTTGAAACAAAACAAAGTGCACTGATGTATTATTTTGGACGCGAGTTATCGTCTCCAACGTAAATCTCTTTTCTTGGACTACAACAAACACACAGATTGTAGGCAACAGTTTACTTCCTGGGATTGGTGATGTAGACAAGATCGACATTATCATAATTCCTCCCGCTTCGGACTCTCAGTCTGTAAGTTAACTCCTGTCAGCATTGCATTGTGAGCAAATCTTTCAAACATGGTAAGGAGCGTCACATTTCCGGCTGACATCAGAGGTATTCAGGCCAATCACAACGTACAGATTAGCTGGCCAATCAGGGACACAACGATTTTCAAATCTGTGCATTCAGGAAGAGTGTGTTTTTTTAACTATAAACCAAGCAAACCTATTGTATTATACCAAATACACAAAATAACGTTTTTTAGCAATGAAATAGGTGCTCTTTAAGTGGTTATAGAGTCGGGCTTGTAACCCGAAGGTTGCCGGTTCAAGTCTCATGTCAGAGCTATAGTAAAAGCAAAAGCAAAATTTGATATGTAAAAGACTGTTTTCGTAATTTGAGAAATAATGCATAGTAATGCAATCAATGTGATCGATTAGAAGAGGTATTAAATCTGGAGCAATATAATTAGCATTTCACTGATCAGATCTAAAATTCCTTTAGTCGCTCTTTTTTTATTTTTAATCTTAGAAAGATAAACCAAGAGATTGAAACTAGCAGATGAACTCTCATATCTACTTTGAAAAGAAAAAAGTTATTTTATTGCGGATGCAAATGCTACCGTAGATCTCATTATGCACATGGAGGTAACACTAAGTTCAGGCTTAATGCGATCATTAGCTTGCAATCGGTCCTTACAGTTACTGGGGTTTCATTTTCTTTAAATCATTTGCTGTTAGTTAGCCTGACACATTGTTTATTATAGCAGTGCCTTTCAGTATATCAGAAATCTATAGAGTAATAATAACAGCAGATTGGATCAGCCATATTAGTGTTCCTGTAACTCAATTGGTAGAGAAATGGTGCTAGCAACACCAGTGTCATGGGATCGTTTCCTAGGACTGATAAATAAATAACTGGGGTGCACTTGTAAGTTGCTTTGGATAAAAGCATCTAGGAAATGCAATATGAATGTATAATGTGAAATTAAAGAATGAATGATAAAATGAGTAATGAATGGTAATAAATCTTTTGTCTCACTGCAAAGAATTGTGCACTTTGAAATCAATCGAAAAATATGAAACAAAGCAAATACCAGAAACAAATATTTCAGGCACATACAGTATATCATACTTTGACAGGATCTCAAAAGTAACCTCTTTCTAACACTATTCTTGAAATAGATACACCATACATTCACAGTCCCACCTATGATTCTGCCAAGTACGATGTGTTCCTGGATCAACGTCTTTTGTTTGGTGTGCTAGCCCAAACCATCATTTAAATCCTAAACCTAATCCTGCAATCTTATTGGTTGAAATGTTGTTCCAGGATCAACACTGATGTTGATCCAGAAATATGTCCTGGATAGTGAGTTCATGTTCACCTATACACCCCATACTGTGGATGCTAAGACTTAGATGGAGCGCAGCTGATTTGAGAGGAACCCAAATCCCAAGGGAAAAAAATTACAGATACTACACACCTAAATATCAGTGAGGAAGTTTATATAGAAACACTCAAAGTTCAGTGAGTCAGACTCTTACGTTTAAATTCCTCACATCATTACTGCTGGGTTTCACAATTAGTGCAGGTCTGCTTAGCATAAATCATTTGTTTATAGCAATAGCAAACAGCTGATGTTTTTTTAATTAAAGGGACACTCAACTTTTTTTGAAAATAGGCTAATTTTTAGCTCCGCTAGAGTTAAACATTAGATTTTTTCTGTTTTGAAATCCATAAAGCTGATCTCCAGGTCTGGCAGTATCACTTTTAGCATAGCTTAGCATAATCTATTGAATCTGATTAGACCATTAGCATAGCGCTAAAAAATAACTCTTCTATAGTTACATCGTGTACTAAGACCAACAGAAAATTAAAAGTTGCGCTTTTCTAGGCCGATATGGCTAGGAACTATACAATCATTCTGGACTTAATAATCAAGGACTTTGCTGCTGTAACATGGCTGCAGCAGGCACAACAATATTATGCAGTGGACGGAAATAGTCCCCTGCTACTGAAAGTAACCAAGAGGACTATTTTTGGGCGCTGCATGATATCATTAGTTTTAAATAGGAAAAATATTCAAACTCTTTGGTCATTTTTGAGCACGATGCTAATGGTCTAATCAGATTCAATGGACCATGCCAAGCCATGCCAAAAGTGCCAGCGCCAGACCCGAAGATCGGCCGAATGGACCCCAAAACGGTAAAAATCAAATGTTCAACTCTAGGGAAGCTGGAAAACGAGCATATTTTCAAAAATGTGCAGTCCCTTTAAAGGGAACATATTATTGAAAACAGGATTTTCATTGGCCTTAAGAATCTAATATACACTTTAAAGTTCGCCCAGACATCTATTGAAATCAAGATGAAAAATCTGTCGTTCAGAAATCATCATGGTTGTAATGTCAAGTATTCAGCAACTTGGTCTGGGTGAATGTAAGCGAGATTTTAAAGTTCAGTGAGAAATATACTAGCAAATAAAGGTTAGGTCAGAGGTCATTTAAACTACATACTATATAGTGTTCTTAAAAGTACACTAGCAAACCAATTTTAATTTTCAAAATGAATTGGTAACACATACAGACTCAATTCAGTTAATTCATTTGTTAAAATGTACATTTTAAACAGGAAACATGTTCATTAACATGCCAGTTTTTGCTGTGGTATTGAGATTTGTAACATTTAGATGACATTTACAGTTAAATGAAAATGTTCTGTTTATTTACTTTATTCCTCAGGCCATCCGATGTTGGTAACATTTATTCCTCAGTAGAATAATAAAAAAGATTTTTTCTAAAAACCCCAGTGCTCAGGAAAACACTTCCTGTATATCCTCTCTGTGTATGTATATCTAAGAAGTGCGCTTTACCCTCCTGATCAGTGGCAGTGATAGGCTGCTTTGCCAACTGCAAACAAACACCACAAGAAGAAGATCAAGCTCATGTTTGGCGGTTCTGGCTAGATATGATACAGCAACGGCATAAATCCCGTAAAATGTTGGGTTTAGGGTTAGTTTTGGTGGTAGGATGTGGATGAAAACAGCACTCATCCAGCGAGATTTTGGCTGTAGCTGTATCCCTTCTAGCCGCAACAATGTTTGGCAGAGGCTCTGCATTAACGCTAATAATGTTGTAAATAACAACCGATTTCTTGCAAAAAACGATCGATTGGCTTTTACAAGACGTTAATATGTCACCAGAAGGCGTGGGGATTACTTTTGTATTGGATATATCTGCTTTTTGAACTCTTAAAGTGGTGGAAACCACTGCTTGCATTATATAAATCACATAACACTGCGGTTTCTGCAGAATATATTCATTATTTGATGGGTTGAAGGTGAGTAGATAAACAGTAAATTTTCATTTTGGGGTGAACTATCCATTTAAGGGGCTGTCACGCTAGACTTCCAACAAAGTAAAAATTTCTATAGAGATCCCGGCAAATATGGGTACGATATTACACAGCAAGACTTTGGGTTTTTATCAACATATTACAACATGTGTGCACTCACTGTTAATGTTTTGATGGCATTTTTTATAATCTTTTAAAGTTATGTTTTACAAAGTTGTGGGACACCTTTATTATCAGTGTTTCCTTATCTTGGTGACGCCGTGAGGTATCAACAAACTTTTGGTCTCACGTCTTCACAAATTCACTGGCCAGAATTTTGAAACTTTCTTCGCATGAGCTTGTGTTTCCGTGTATGTATAAATAGAAGCAAATGCGATGAAAAGTATAGTGTGGCCGCCTATTAGGCTGAGCTGAGGACAGATGCATACAGGATTGTGAGGCATGAAGTGATTTATGTATATTCTGGCATTGTGATTGAAATACAATGAACAGACTGCTTTAATTTCCAACTCCATTTATCCTTAAAAGTCATGACATACATTTGAATTGCGATAAGACTATAACAGACTGAATTTTAACGGCTCCAAACGCAACCTGGTGGTGAAATTTGCCACGTCTAGACCATATTTGAGCAAATAAAAGCGGGATCATTAACAGCTGCCTTTCCAGTCAGTAAAGCGGATCAGTGTTGAATGCTATCTGGCCTGTGAGTGCTGCACAGCTGCACACTCACCACACTGTGGAGATTAGTGAATGTGTTCTGTACCTCTGAAAGACCATCATTGGTCACAGGACCAGGCAGAGAGCTGCCATAATGATAATGACTATAAAAATAACACTTCTGGCTTAAACAATTTCATTGCACCAGACTCCAACAGCGAGCCATTACTAAACTTCAAACCATAGTGAAAAGCCCACGTATAAACGTACCATATCAAAATCCCTTAGTTCAGATAATACTGTATTACTCACGTCACGAACAAAGACGCAAAACAAGAATGCTTATTACAGTTAATTAACCAGTTTCAATTTAAAGACATAGGCCTACACAACCCAGACATTTATCTGAGTTTTTTATTTAAATCAAGCAGAACATTCTTACTGTATATATGATAAAGTATAGTGCTGACAACCATACTGACAAGGTCATGCTTACTAATAACACAATTGCACTTTAAAGATACACTGTGTAACTTTTAGAAGGACATAATGAACTGAATTGATTTTATTACCCTAGAATGAGCCGTTTTTATCTACATACACCGCGGGTCCCATAACATGGAAGTCGCTGTTATGTTTCTATGTTAGCCCAAAATGGAGAAACTGCTCTATAGAGCGTTACATCACTATGTTGTCTGACGATGACATGTTTGTCCTGTGGCTGCTACCGTAGCTTCTCTATGCATTTCAATGGGAGAGTGAGCTGTGGACTGAGCCATTGGTTGCAATTCACAGTACGTCTCACCGCTAAATGCACCTAAAAATCTACACACTGGACCTTTAAGTCACCTAATGCATTAGCCAACAAGGAAGTCTATTTACAAAAAGGTCTTAGGTACAGAAACAAATCCGGCATGTTAAATGGGGTCATATCATACACAATTATGAAAAACTGTGCACTGGGGATGCACTGAATGTTCGGCAACTGAAATTATTTGGCTGAAAATATCAACAAAAAACAAAAAAGTCGGTGTATGGCAAAACAAGTGAAAAGGCCGAATAAATTGTACAGATGACGTGATCAATTTAAAGAAACAGTATGTAGGATTATGGCCAAAACTGGTATTGCAAAACTTGTGGCTAAAACTTGTACTGCAATCACACAACATGATAACATAAACATCAGTTGAGGGCTGCAACTCTTTTTAAATGACAATATCCTGGCCAGACCACTGTTGTGAGTGACAAGTATTTGTAATAAAAATGATTTCTTAATGTCTAGTGACATATCAGTGCCATTTTATGATTAATTGATATAAATTTCTTACATACTGTTCCTTTAACCAGCAGAGAGTAAGAGACACGCAAATGCAGCAAACGTGTTGGTAAAAGCATTTAAAAGTGTTAGAGAAAGACGTCAAAACATACAGTAATAAATATTTTATAATGCAGCATATGAGACAGACATGGCGGCGATGGGTATTTGTCTGCTGAATGGACAAGCATGGAGAACGAGAGACTTTAGCTCTTCATCTTATGTCACAGAACGATGAAGAACGTCAGCAGTATGTAAAAAAAACTTCCTAAAACCAGTAAATTCCTACAATGACAAAAACGCTTATAGTAAACGAGAAATAAAACGTTTATTAACAATAAGCTTTTTGTTAGACTGCTTTTTTGAGCGCTTTTTTTCTTCGTCATCTCCTGTCAATCTTGCCACCATCTCTTTGTCTCCCTTGTTGTTGCAAGTTTCTTAAGGCAGAGCCATAAATAGGTTATTTGCATTTTGAATGGGAATAGAAGATCGGATCAATATCCGTTTAGCTAAGACTTTATGTGGTCAGATGTAAATGGAACAGTATTAACAAGTCTATCTATAGTTATCTGAATAGAGAAGTGACCAGATGTAAAAAGGCCCTATAATGACGGCTGGAATGTTTAAAAAAAAATCATTGTTAAATAATGTGAAAAAAATATAGTAACAAGGACGTTCTGAAAATGTAACGTGCAAATTTGGCAAAATAATTAGGAAAAGTAGTTTTTCATTTTATTCGGCTTCGGCCAAGAATTTTCCTTTCGGTGAACTGTGCACTATGTAAAACATACTTGTACTTTTGTAACTCTTGTAACTCCCTTACAAAGTCCTCAAAGACAATTTACTGAAATTAAGCTGCAAGAAATTAATATTTCAAAATGTATGACATTAAAAGTTCATTATAATTTTTTTAATAAAAAACACAAAACTGACCAAATTTTTCAACAAAAAATATTCAGTGTTCAGAAGCTTCAGCCAAAATGATGTAGTACTTTTTCAATATATGTTAAAAATTTAGTGTTTAACAATTGTAAAAAAAAGAAAAGGTTTTGATACCAGTGAAGATACTGTATTTGATTGATCAGGCTAATTTACAAGTACAAGTACCTGACAGTTTATTTTCTGAAGGACAGAATTAACAAAAATGCTCTCTATACAGCACATAAGCTTGGTAATTTGTCACTGAATATGCCTTCATGTTGTGATGAATGACCAATTAATATTTCAGGATCTTAAATGACATTTACAAAATAACCTGTGGTGATGATGTACTGCACCTAATAATCAGTAGAAAACATTACTGAAAGTGTGATTGGACTTGTAAAGTGTAGAGGACGCTCTTGATTTTGGCTTCATCAACCACATGTCATAAGCAAGACATGTTATAGTCATAAACCAATAACTGACAAATTATCGGCATTGCCTGGTATTAAATTCAGTTTTTATACACTACTGCAGGGGTTCCCAAACTTTGCAACGCACTTAAATGGGTATTAATCTATTCTGGGACCCACCAGCATATTTTTATATAGAAATATGATGAAGCACACATTTTATTCTCTTAAGTTTGCAGCCACTTGAAAATAACAACACAGGCTCATTCGGGTACTGAGGGTCCATCCAGGTACTCATCTCGACCAGTGCAGTGCAATACTTAAAAATAAATGAAATATAAATATGCATATAATTCATAACATAAATAAGCTTTTATTTACAAATGATGAAATGAGTTTTTCTTGTTTAAACTTTAGGTCTTCGTTTTAAGCCACTACGAAATGGTTTTCCTCACAGAAGGTTGCAATTCTTACAAATGACCAAACACTACCAGAGCTGTTTTATAAAACACACCTGAATCAAAGAATTGAATAACAGGAAGAAGACTGCTTGGGATTGTTTTCCAGCGAGACCCTAAGCATAAAGGCAAAATGATATGGGAATGGCTTCAAAACAACAATTTAATGTCCAGGAAATGCCAAGTGAAAGTCAAGCTCTCAATCCTAATGAGAATTTATGAGTGGACCGTCTACTTACAATATCCATACAACAGGACTAAAGAAATAAAAGAGGTCAGATGTGCAAAGACTCTTTAAAGCTGACATAACACACAACGTTTTTGCCAATCTAATGTTAATCTTGCTTACCTATAGAGTAGTATTTCATCCTTCATATGTCCAAAGAGTCTTTCGTGTTGTCAGATTTATAAAAGATAGAACATCCTTTCCGATTTTTGGCAGAAAAGGACGAACACTTGAAGGCATGTGGTGGGCGGAGCTGAAGAGTTACGAGGACGCGCAGCTTTGGATACTACTTTTGGAATTACAGCTGACATAGATGGAAATCAAACTTAAAAAAACAAATATACATATGATCAGGGTGCGATTTGTGAAAAAAACAGAGGGGGGGATGTTTTCATAGGCGTCGATTTCGGCGACGGTGGGTACCCACCATATTTCGTCATTTTGTACCCACCACTAGTTTTAACTTTTTTGATTGTTTTCAGTGGTTATGAAGAGCAATATGAGAGAGAAATTTGGTAATTATTGTCCGACCTAAACAAAAATCCATTATAATATTATTATTTTTTAAAATATTTTTCTAATTTAAATATTTATAATATTCAGAAATGCGCTCTCCGCTCACGAGCTCTGATCGGAACAAACCCGAACCTCACTGTCTGCTGAACTTGCGCAGAAACATAAAAATATAACCAGCTTTTCAAAATAGTTTTAAAACTAAAGATTTATACTATTTTAGCACAAATTATGAGCTTATTGACGATTTTTTATAATTCTTGACATAATGCGTCTCTGTCCACAGCACATTTCAAAACATTTTAATTCATAAAATAAATCATGAGAACATGAACTCATCACTGCATTTGCAGGAATTGTAAAATCTTTTTTCTTATTAACTCATGAAGCAGCCTAACGCAATATTTTTACTGTAATAGCTTTTTTCCCCACACATATGAACTGTGATTATGCACAACGAAAAAACACGCAATAATTAAATCTTGAATGGCAAAACTATATGGCACAATGTAGTGTCAACTTAAACATAAATATGAACAATGGATTGATTGCAAAGTTAAACCATTACAGTAGAAACCGTTTTAATGCTGCTTTTAAAGTAATAACATTAACTTTACACCGCGATGCTTTACAGTGATTTACAGTGAAATTATAGAAAAGTCAGATGCATTATGTGTTAGTCACTTAGCCTCATTTGCGCAAACTGGACGCGCCCGCGCCTCGCTAAACGCCTCATCGGATTTATCATGTGTAACTTCTGCCATTCTCAATGGTGTGACTGGGACACTAACTCTGCTTGTCATCATAAACAGATAATCAGATTGTGATCTTTATTCCCGCTTTATTAATATGCGGCTGAATATGCTGCATTTCATCTTTTCGACACACAGCTCCATAACCATCTCGCAAGTGTTGATAGGCTATTACTCGTGAGATGTAACCTGGTCTGTAACCAATCAGATAGCGCCGTGGGCGGGACATTGATCAAGTCTGCAGAGTAGTGAATACAGAGATGTTGCGCGGCAGCTGTATCAGAGCCAGCCAAAGTAGCGCATTTTAAAACAAAATTGACTTTAATCAAACCACGGATCCGTGATAAGTTTTGTGATCCGTCTCGCCACTAGTGTAGTAGCACTGATCACTTTGACAGGGGGATAAATTTATCCCCACCGGGGATAAAAATAATTAAGCAGAGGCAGGGATACATTGACCAGAAAGGGGGAAATCCCACGCATCACCCCCGGCAAATCGCACCCTGCATATGATCCAGAATCGGACACTGAGTCAGTAATGAACAAACAGGAACAACAGGAGCAACGATTACAGCAGGACGTCTCTATCTGGTAATTAATCCATGAAAAGTGAAATGGCGTCAATCAGTCGTAACGGATACCCCCATTCGAAATAAACTTTCAGAAACTTGTAGGAAAAAGGAGGCGTGAGTTTGGCTCAGAAATACTTTGTTACAAGCTCAACTGCTTTTTTGAAACTTTGCTTATGTTAAGCATGAGGGTTACAACTTTTAAACTGTGTTAATAAGTCAGAATGCATGAAATAGCATTAAACCACCCCTTTAAAAAGACTCAATGCTGTAACTGTGCGTAAATACTGCAGGTAAATACGGAGTTTAAAGATACAGTGTGTAGATTTTAGCGGCATCTAGCAGTGAGATTGTGAATTGCAACCAATGGCTCAGTCCACCATTCACCGAAACGCATATAGAAGTAGAAACATGGCAGCACAAAATGGCGACTTCCATGTAAGGGGACCCACAGTGTATGTAGATAAATATGGCTCATTCCAAGGTAATAAACACATAACAGTTCATTATATAAGGTCTTTATACAGTAACTGCACTGATAATATAGTTATGTATATTATATTACATTTCTGTCTTTAGATCCTGCTAAAAGTTACACACTGCACCTTTAAATTGATAAATGGCAACAATATGCAAATTTTTATTTGATGTTTTGACCAGTTTGTCACTTGATTTGATTGGTGTCATTAAAGGTAGTTCCTTTAAAAGATCAGTAGTTACAGCATTGCATGAGCAGGGTAAATCCTGGATTATAGTCTGTTTTTATGCATAAATATAAATATTATAAATATTCTTTATTATTATGAAAATACCTGAAAATGTTTGGAGAACAGCAATATAAATATGCTTATACATTTTCTTGAGCTGCCTGTTTAATGGTACATCTTCTGCGGAGCATATTGAGTTTCTGCACGAGAGTGCCCTCTGGCTTTTGGATGTAGCGACATTTCACCGTAATTCATTGAGAAACAATGTATCGCACAATGTATCGTTACACTCTTACTAAGTGTACGCAGACGTTCAACGCATGCGCATTGTGACAAAATGCAATACATATCCTGGGATACATACTACATTCTCCTGTATGCGCATGTGCAACCAACCATCTGGCGCACCCTTCTAATTACCAAAATTGGGTCCCACGCACTGTACGCTGTCCCTCGCGTATGCGTAAAAATGGAATATACTTGGGCCTTAAAGGTCATGGGTCAATCCCAACACACATACTGATAAAAAGTGTACCTTCAATCTACTGTAAGTCGCTTTGGATAAAATTATCTGCCTAAATGCAAAAAATGTAAATATTCTCGATAATTCCTTTGGGGTTCAATAATGCACACGTACACTCATAAAGTCATGTATCTGGTATGTTGGCTTAAACCAGGAGTGGGGAACCCTGGGTCCTGGGTTGGAACTAAACTGGGCAGGACAGTGGCCCTACAGGACCCAGGGTTCCCCACCCCTGGCTTAAACCTGCCTTTTACATTGCTTATTCATTCCAAGCTAACCGCTTTATGACCAAAGTGACTTAGCATGCAGTGCTTCAGCATAATTACGTCAAACAATCCCTGGGGCGCAAATGAGCAGCATTACTGCAATGGTGTCTTTGCATTAGTTTTACATTCCTTCTGAACTCCCAAATTCATCCATTTCAGAAATCAGCCAAGATTTTGGCTCTTAATATATACAATATAAATATACTCCTATATGCTCTAGTAAACCAAATTCAAGCAGCATTCGCAAGAATTGAAGCCTACGGCATCTCACAAATAAACTTGAGTCATTTTATGTTCTTTATTCTTAAGAACTCCTCAGCCAAAACTTAGTTTAAAAACCTTCCCATCATGCTCTGTGAACAGGACACCCATGAAGATTAAGAGATCTTCTTTTAACTCTTCTCTCTATTTTCTCAAGTTTATCATTCCCGGATTGCGCTCCCTCATCCCTCAACGCCGGCCCTGACATTCTGAGAGATAAAAGAGATTTATTGTAAGATTCCACACCTTTCTCTTCCTCTTCCTTTTTTAATCGGAATGATTGCTGAAGTGTAAATCCTTTGATATTCCCACAGACGACTGAACGCAGGGGTTCAAGGACAGAAGGGTGAGAAACAGGAAGGCAGATTTAAAACACAAGAGAGCAAATATTGAATCCTCAGAAAGCAGTAAACACAGCAGGGAAGAATAAAAGAGTTTTGTTGGATTATAGATGAGACGGGTGATGTGTGTGGAAGTGTGTATGTTTTTTTGCGTTGTTAGGGATTATGATGAAGTGTTTTTGAGACAGGATGACTTGAAGTGAGGATGAAACATTTGCAGAAATTTACAGTTGTGCAACTAAAAAGGTAACATCAGTAGAGCAAAAACTCAAAAGGTGTCGCTTCATACCCAAACTATGCGGCCAACGTGAAGCCATTTTAAAACGTATGCAGCAACATTATTTTATCTCCAGTGTTTCCAATCCTTTTTGAGTTCCCACAGAATCAAGAACAATACCTGAATCACAAAAGTCATGGAGATACACAGCAAGCAATAGCCATCATTTCACTGTCTAGATTATCTATAGCAGTGGTCTCCAACATCACCAGGTTACCCGCACAGAGTCTGTGAGGTGCCCGCCAAAGCACATTCTATTAATAGTCTCAAATGTAATATTTATTTATTACATGTTTTTTAATATTAGCTTGGCTTCTTTTATGTATGTTAACATTTTAAACAATAACAAAACATATCAACAAGTAAAATAAAATAAAATAAAAACAACAAGTAAATCTAAAAAGTTTTGAGTTGACTATATCAAAAAAGTAGCCCTCCGGATTGTTTTATTCATTGTGCTAAAAGGTTGGAGACCCCTGATCTATAGACCAAACATAGTCCGGCTATACGTAGTCTCAGCCGCCGCCGTGACGCCCATTGACCATTGGCTAAACGTCTAATGCATATGGAACACTTTCTGGAAACACTTTAGCGGATGTCGAAATCGTCTTTTGATTTGTTGAATTATACAGGACTTCTGGGAGATGTGTGTGTTGCAATCTTTAACGATCCGCCTGGAAACAACACATCCGGATGTTTACAACAAAAGTGTTATACACAAATATAAAATTCAAGTTACCCAATTATGTGCAAAATTAGCTAATTGCAATACCATAAAATACTTTCAAAATACAGTCTTTAACTGCCCTTGAGAAATTATGAAAATCTGCGTTGTTCTTTATAATGTCTGGAAGCCCATTCCATTGCTTAACGGCTATATAGTTAAAGGCTGATTGAGAGAAGACAGACTTTCTTTTTAAAACATTGCAATCACCTCTAGATACAGACCTCAAAGTTCTATTTGTTAGTTCAGAGCGTCGCTGTACATATGTTTTTAAGTGGGGTGGGGTGGCATCATTTATGAACCAAACGGATATCAGAATACCTAATCAAGTTGTCAAGCTTAAAGCAACACTATGTAGTTTTTTTACTTTTAAATAATGTCTCTAAAATTATTTCAGTGATAGAACAACTTTTAACTGGACAAATTGTACTGTTGCTGCAACCTGAGCAGCCTTCTAGCTGCTACAAGCACACTCTGAAAGTGGCGGTGGAGGGTAGGAAACACAGCCCCTCCCCCTGCCTGCAGAAGAGTGTCTGATACCAGGCACTGGTGCGCTTTTCAACCACATGGGGGAGCTGTAAGTCATTTTTACATGAAAACTACATAGTGTTGCTTTAATATACTATATATTTTTTAAGTATAATACAGTGGTGGTACCGTCTCGGCTTTTTATCTAAGATTTTCAAAGCCTGATTATGTAACGATCTAAGGGGATTTAAAGCGGTCTGTTTGGCTTGAGACCATGATGACATACAGTACAGTATGTGCGATAAGATTAAGAAGATAAAGAGCTTCTGATGTGCTGTAAGTTAGCAATATTAGCTTTCAAAACACGACAAACCCTTTTAACATGGTTTTTAAAGTTTAGTACAGGGTCCAAGATCACAGTTTGGTTCATATAACTGTCTACATAGATATTTGGAAGAACACTTTGAATTATTTTGTTTGTGAAATACATTGTGACCGTTTTCTCTGTATTCAACGTAAGGCAGGACTTGTTCATCCACTCTGTTGCTTTATTCATTGCCGCTGATAGTTTAGCTGCAACAGAATTAACATTGGAACCATGTGTATATAAAACAGTGTCATCAGCCTACATCAAGACGTTGACGTCATCGCAGATGGAAGGTAGGTCATTGATGTACAAACTGAAGAGCAGTGGCCCCAGAATAGATCCCTGGGGTACCCCTGTGGTACAGGATCTGAGCTGTGAAGTTTTATCATTTATTCTTACACACTGGCCCCAACCACTCCTCCCTTCTCCAGACTGGATTTGATCACCTCAAAGAAATAACAACAAGCTGTATCGGTGGAGTGTTTGGATCGGAAGCCAAATTGCATGGGATGTAACATATTCCCATAGTTGAGGTGCTCAATCAGTTGTTCGGCAACAATTTTTTCAATAACTTTAGAGACTACAGGGAGTATACTAATGGGTCTATAATTCTTAATGTCCTTGATGTTTCCTGATTTAAAAATGGGCGTAACAATTGCAGTCTTACATGATGAAGGGAATACACAGTCTCTAAACGATTGATTGATTAATTATATGCACAATTGGTTCTGCAAAGACCTCTTTATATTTTTTTAATAACAACGAATCAAGTCCCCATGAGTCCTTTGCTCTCGAAATAGAGAGTGGTGTAATAACTTTGTTGACTTTGTCTTCATTTACACATTCAAAATCCAGTACTTCCACAAGGGTAGGTTGTGATCCTCCTATGGGACCATCAATCATGACCCCAGCAATGGCAGCAGGTGATGTTAAAAGCAGCTCCCAGGGTTTACTTAGCTCCAGAATGAATGTGTCAAAGTAGTCATTAAACATATTTGCAACTGTTAAGCTATCCTTTACAGTAACTTGCATTCCAGGTGCAAGTATTTCTCCTCGGAGGAGAAGTCACCAGCTGTCATTAGTTTCCATGCCTACTGTAGGAAGCGAGACTAGGCTATAAGTAACCCCATATCCAGCCAAAATAAACTTGAATTTGGTTACATGTCGATTTGCGAAATCGTGCCGTGCCAAACCAGGCTCAAGTGGAAACCGTTCCTTAGGTTCTTAAAACGATTCGACAACTTCAACCTCTGTTTTACTGAAAGTTTCTTTGTAAAACCAACATTTTTCTGAATCTTCTAGGGCAGGGTTTTTTAAACTGTGAGTCGCACAGTGGGATAAGTTGGGTCACACAAAGTCGCTTGGCTGTAGCAGTATATGACATAACCCAGCAAGCAGTTTTGGCTAAAACAAGGCAAAATTTGGGCTGTCAGTGAAAGTCTAATAGACGTCTAACCATAGCCCAAAAAAAGACTATGCGTATGCGATTAGAACATGTAAAAGAAAGAAAGCACACAACTTGAACACCTGTTGACTTTGCTTAAATGATGGAATATAGTACATCTCCAAATTATTTAGGAAACACGTATCCAAATTCAAGGTCGAGCCGGACTATATTAGGTCTATATTTAGCCGAAAGTTTAGGCTCCTCCCAAACCTAAATTTAGAACTAGATTTAAAAATATGTTGGTGGGTCCCAGGATAGATTATACCTATTTTAAGTGGGTTGCGAAATGAAAAGATTTTGTGATGAACCCTTCTAGCACATGTGTTTTTAAGAGTGTACAGTGATAACTTCATCACGTCTGTTGGTTGTCATCGAGGGAAAATGCTAATCTTAATTAATCCACTCCCTAGACATAAACGATTAAACAGGTGAAAACAGACAGTCATGGTTTACAAGCCAAACAGAGCCAATTACCAACAACTACCATTTGACCTAAGGAACTGGAAAGATAAGAGAATCCCAAAGCCAGCTTCCCAAAAACAATCTTACGCTACAGTGGTCTCTGTCAGCGACGCTCCTAATTCAAGGTGAAGGTTAATGACAGCAAACGTTTGAAAAAACATACCATCGCCAGATTGTGATGTTTCACTTGATGTGATCTCATAAAGAGATTTGATGAGATCACTATTATACTAAATTGTGAAAATATGAAGAAAGAGGAAGTGACAATAAATGTCTTCCTTTATATGTGTATATAAATAACCTCAACAGATGATACATCTTTTGGACTGTAACTATCTTGTTCATTGTAGTCACTGTACTGACACTGTGATTGATGAGAGCAAAGATCAACTCCTGCAGCCCGACACTTCATTAGACAAAAGAGGAAATCCATCAAGAGCCGTATGACAAAGAACCGTGTCAAAACCCGATGTGAAGTTTGTCTTCATCATAGTTTAGATCAAAAAGCGGAAGAATGATTCTGGCTCATGTAGTATAAAACATTCATTGATAACTGAAGGAATCTGACAGACTCTATGAGTATCAGATATATTACCCTTACTTTCATCACATGCATGGCCTTGGATCACGATGTAGAAAGGAAATAACAAGTGTTCGCTGGACAAGCAATATTGCTTCACAGGTGATAACAATTCAATGGGAAGATTCGTATCTGTAATAGGCAATACAGTGGGGCAGTGCCCCTTCAGAAAGTACACCTCTGCACCTAAAGAGTTTATAATAGTACCTCAGAGGTACATATTGGACCAAATATATACATATCTCATAAATATGTACAAAGAGTACAAATTGGGACTTTTTTAAAGGGTCCTGTCCCATTGGCAGCTTGGGACCATATTTGACCTTTTTTTTGACAGTGTACATAAACCCTAAAAAAAACTGTAACCTACAACAGAATTTATTCTGTTTAAGTAAATTTGAATCGATTTATTCAATTCGATTTATTTTTTCAACTTTACTTTTACCGGGTCTTGAAAAGGGGGCACCTACCAGCAAGTGTAGGTGAAAACCATTATTTTGTCATTGTTTCGCATGTGTAGGTTTTTGACCATGGTAAATAAATTCCTAAAGTGATATTTTTTCTGATAACGCGTGGTGTTACATTACTGATCAGAGCCGGCTCTAACTATAAGCGAACTAAGCGGCTGCTTAGGGTCCCGAAACAACTAGAGGGCCCCCTAACTACAGATGGTACTCGCCGACATCGTTTATTCATATAAAAACATAAAATTTGAAGTTCTCTGAATGACTAAATTAGTCATTTTTATCGATTCATGATATTGGCTTCCGCGTATTCTACTGAAAAATCCAGCTAGGCCCAGCATAGGCTGGTGACCTGGTTTTGGCTGGTCTCCCTGCTTGATTTTAGCTAGTTTTGCTGGTGTAGGAAGCTGGGGTTTGCTGGTGTAGCAAGCTGGGCTAGCTGTGTTTTGGTCACTTTTTAAGCTGGTCTACCTGGACTTAGCTGGTCAGGCTGGAAGCTGATCCACCAGCATGACCAGCTTTGTCAGGCTGGGAGGACCAGCGTAAACCAGTTACTACCACCTTATACCAGCTAAAACCAGCTACCAGCTTATGCTGGTCTTAGCTGGATTTTTCAGTGGGGTATATAATTAAGTTTGGACAGGTTACTGTATAGTTTTGCGTAAAATGACGGAGACTGACAGCTGTGAGACAGTGTTGCCAGATCCCATTGAGAAAAATCCTCTTTAGACGTAGGGTTTAAAATTTTAGCAATTAATGTGACACTTTGATAAATGTATAAAGTGACAATGTGCTGGTTATTGTTAGCTATGCCTCTGATTTATTTCTAAAAGACAAAGTCTGAACTTATTTTTTTAATGGCCTATTTTGTTTGTTTTTGTACTAATATCTGGCAACACGAGGTGTCCAGCACCTGAACAGTGATCAAATTGCTTATCATTCACCGTGGGCAGGTTATTGCTGACATGACATTCAGTAAGACACACACAATAATCATCATGGTTATGTATGTAATAAACGCTTTCAACACTAAAAATTAGTAGAAAAAAACACGAAGGTGTAGAACAGTTGGGTTTAAATGAAATATGTCAAATATGTAAACATTGGGTATGAAGAAGGCTATGCTATTTTATTCAGTTTACGAGTTAACATTTAACAAAGTCATGCTGAAAATATTTATAAGAGCACTAAACAAAGTTATTGTTTATATTGCCTAATATTGCTTATTAAAATGATTAATATAGTGCTAAACATTTAAAAATTTTTAAACATTTGAAGAAACTAAAATTAAAAATGCAAGTTTCTGCAAAGATAAACAACAAAATATGTTTGCAGTTACATATTAACAAGGTCTTAGTCATGTATATTTTCTTAGCCTGGGAAAACCCAGACAACTTCCGGCAAATTTAGATTTGCTCTGCAAGTAGTCTGGCAAAGAAGCCATTCAAGCCCATTTCTAATGCCGAGAAATCGCGGCACCAGTCAGAAACGTTGGGGCGGGCTTTACACAATGACGACAGCGCAGTGACGGTAAAGCAGATTTTGTACATTACAAAGATGGATGCCGACGTGGAACATCACTTGTTTGAATTAGCTAGCGCATCTGTTTTGAGCGATTTAAACTTTTCCTTTTCGTTAAAACCCAAGCAAAGAACAACACTCAAAGCCTTCATATCTAAAAAAAAAAGATGTTATCGGTGTCTTACCGACTGGATCCGGCAAAAGTCTGATATAGCTCTGCATACGTCATTTCCTTCATCGCTGTGATTGGTTTTAGGTCTATCTAATTGGACACAGACAACTATATTTTATGGCGTAATAGCACTTTTGGGAGTACTTCGACTCGCCTGAAAAGTCCGCTCCCCTTCTCCCTCTCATAATGGGAGAGGGAGGGTGTTACTGCGCCGAGTCGAAGTACTCCCAAAAGTGCTATTACGCCATAAAATATAGTTCCTCTTTTAAATCCGCTTAGAAAAGCGCTACGTTTTATTTTGTACCACCAAACTTGCTCGTATAACTACTCGTCTTAAATAGGAAAAACGTTGATGTGTTTGGTCACTTCTAACTGTATCTCTAAATGGTACCATTGAATGAATGGGGCTAAGCTAAATGCTATCGAAGCGTCGCAGCGCGCTCCAGCGCTTACGTGCACACACACAGATGATAGAGGGATGTATCAACAATTCTTAGTTAAGGTAATAACATATTTTAATATTGAAAATGAGTAGACTATTCCTTTAACTAGGCTAATATTTACTAAAAACAAGTGTAACACAAACATCTATATTGTTCTGTTGTGTTATGACCCACGTGTGTGTTACTTTCGTCCCAGCTGACAGGGTCAAAAGTAACAGTTCAAAGTGAAATTATACTCAAGGTATTTAATTTTTTTTTTTAAATCCACCAGGTATTGATAGACCACACTTGTGAGTTACTAACAACAGCAAAAATATATCTCTGTCTAAAACAGTATCTTTTAAAAAATATGCTTCTTTTTAAAAAAATGGTCTTTTCACCCCTGCTCTCCCCTACTTCAATACTTTGAGATTAGTTGAGAGAGTGCGGCTTCATGGTTTTAAATTAATTAAAACTCTTTTAGCCTTAAGTTACTCAGTCTACCTATTAAAATATTAAAATTAAGATAAAATATTAATTCTTACATTTCTAGTTCATTAATACCTCACTAAAAATCATAATTGGCTCTGGTCTGGGGAGGCAGTTGCCCCCCTGGCCCCCCAAACTCCGCCTATGCTTAAAAGAGCATATGCTTTGAATTGTCATATGCTCGGAGGAAACTCAAATATGAATCATGTCACACACTGAGAAACACAGCAGGAAAGCAAGCAACGATACAGAGAGATCAAGATGCACCACAAACATACATACAAAAGATTAAAGTGATCAAGAGTGAGACTTTCAACCGCTAGATGATTCAATCTGCTGAAATGAGATGATTCTGCTACACATGAATGGATTGAAAATAAGGAAATTATGAATGAACTTTATAAAAAATTTACTTGATCCTTAGCGGATTTCTTTAAGGGACAGTTCTCCTTAATTAAACATTTAGCGTATTATTCACTGTCATGTTGTTTTAAAACCAAATTGTAAAACAAAAAGGAGGCTTATGAAAAAGTATTGCATTAGCAACTACAATAATAAAAGCAACAGATTGTTCTTTCGAGTCTCTTTGGGGGTTTTTTCGGTCAGGCAGAGATGTGTGAATGATGGGTTGCTGCTGTAGCCTAAAGATCTGAAGGGCATTAATGCACTCTCTGTTGGTTATTAATAAACCTGTTTAAATGTGATGTGTCTGTGTTGAGTATCATTATCAGGACTCTATACAGATGTGATATAAGAGGTCTGCTGGCCCTGGTGTACTTTTACTAGTGCTGTTGTGCTGTTGGGTATAACGCTTATTTCTCAGCTGCATGACTATATCTGCGTTTCCTTCACCTCACACCTTTAGTCAAGGTGTTGTGCACTTTCTAAACGGCTTAAAATTTGTAAAATGAGAAAACCTGAAGAAGACTCCTACACAGAATATTACACACTTTTAAAAATGCTGGAGCGTTGGGTCAAAAAGGGTCGAGCCAAGCCGCTGGGTTAAATTTACCCAGAACATTTTTATGTTTGACCCAACAATGGGTTGCAACAACCCAGCATTGGTTCAATTACAACCCAGTAGGCTGGGTTTAGTTTTTGACTCAACACTGCAATGTAAAAAAATAATTTTCTACCTTAATTTTTTTAAGTTTAATCAACTCAGATTCATCAAAGTCATTTGAACTTACTATTATTTATCTTGACTAGAGATGAGTTGAAATGACTTGTGAATCTGAGTTGATTAATTTAAAAAAAATTAAGGTAGAAAATTTTTTTTTACAGTGTGGGTTGAATTTTATTTTTATTTTTTAAAGTGTATGATCCTGTTATTGATCTGTTATGACAGTGGTTCTCAAACTTTTTTAGCGTGTGGCCCCCCTTGTGTACGGCGCATTCTTTCGCGGCCCCCCCAAAGAAAATTTATGACAAAAAACTGTTCTAAAACTCAACTTTTAATTAAACAAAACATATTAAATGATACAAAGTAGTGCTGTTGGTTAGTAGCCTTGTTTTTTTAAGGTTTAATTCCACAGAATTCATGATAAATTAATTTATTTTATAAAATGACATAAAGCTGGGGCCCCCCTGGCACTATCTCGCGGCCCCCAGTTTGAGAACCACTGTGTTATGATATATTCTGACCAGCAGTCGATGGTAAGAAGTGATTGAAATGCGGGTATCTGTCGTCATACTGACAATCTGGGTCACACAAACCCCTCATACACACAGAAGCCAATTTAAAGCTTCAAAAACAGGAGCTCTAAAGCGGTGTTAGTGATCAGCAAATAACGGTCACGACCCAAACATGAGGAGCACAACATGACAAGAGTTGGCAAATATCAGACTCTGTGCTGAGTGAAAAGGCTTTGTTTGGCAAGCTCCTCGAACCCTGTGAGAATCCAGAGGCTGGTGCTTGCCAAAAGATAGTTTGCAGTCAGAGGGAAAAACAAAGGATTAGTTTTAAAGTAGAAGGAAAATCCAGGGCCCATCTCATTCCTGAACCTGCCAGAGTCTACTCGGCTGTACTCATTCATACCGAAGAGGAATTGATGAATAGGAAAGTGGATGAATAAATAAGAAAGGGAATCAATAAGACATGGAGTGGATGAACAGAGGAGATGTTGAGGATTAGACGAGCGGAGGTGTCGAGGATGTGTGGAATAGAGCTGAAGATCTTTGCCCGAACCCGACAGGACCCGTCGGGACCCGACGGGCTCGGGCGGATTCGGGCTTCATTTCTAACATTTTACACGGGCTCGGGCCGGGCTCGGGCTTGCGCTCCGGCTTTGTGAGGTAAATGAGCGGTCAAGTTCAATGCTGCTGGATCAGTAGTGCAGGACCGCGCTGAATTCATTTACAGGGGATTTAATGATTTTGCTCATCAAAAACATGTAGCCTAATCTTGGTGAGTAGGTTTTTCAATGTATAACTAAATATGAATCGAGTCTTAAATACATAATTTAGACAGAGGATATTAATGTTGGCAGTAATGGAGAGAAGTGCCGACGCAAATCCCGCGGAGCCTTTCTCTTAATTTCGTTATTACCAAATACCCATCTTAATTCAGAATGTATTATCTTAATTTAATTCGTTAAGAAATAATAATTTTATTGGCATATTTATAGTGTATTGCATAAGCCTATTTAGAATGAGATGTTACAATGTTACAGATTACTTATTTTATTTCTTTGTTTCAACTTCCAAGTGGCGTGTAGATTATTAGTCATGAATAAATAATGTTAAAACCTGTGTAAATTTCTCATTCTTGACAAAAGCTGTGTGTGCGCGCACATTTAAATAATGTCGGGCTGTAAACGGGTTCGGGCTTTTAAAAAGCTGTCAATCTAAATGTACGTTCGGGTTCGGGCTGCATTCTGTCGGGCTCCGGACATTTCGGGCCTAACTTTTAAGGCCCGATTACAGCTCTAGTGTGGAATATTTTTTTAAACAAAGAAATAATAAAAATACGAAACACTGGCAGCCTGATAGTTACAAATGGAGACAGGGCCGGAGTGGGAGTCATTTTCAGCCCTGGAGTTTGATGCTTAGACCAGTCCACTTTAGTTCATGACAGACTATATTGAAGTAATATCATTAGATCCTCAGTAGTATATAAGTATGCAATAGTGCACTGATCTGTGAAGCCTTACAATTCATTGTATTTTTCAAATATATAATTTACAATTCAATGCAAATACAGTTGCCTAAACAATTATTATTTTTGCCATGCAGCTCTACCATAAGGTATTTTAATATTATTTAATTAAAAATTAGTCAAAAACTTTTGAAAGGGAACAAAAGTGTTTGTGTTTTCTCCTATATTTCTATATTCTTTAAAAATGGTGGGTCTTGAGATTACCTATTGGTTGAAAAAGCTTGGAAACCACTGATATACAATACACAAGCAAGATTTATCAAGTATGCAGGGAAAGCAGATAATAAAATAAAATCTTTATCTTAATTTTTTAGTACTTAGATCAAGAACTTTTATTCAATAAACTGAGATGAGTTTACATTTTTGTTTCCTGCAATAGAGGATGAATTAGGCGAATGATTTTTAATAGACAATTCATTGTTACACTAATGACTTAAATTTTAAAAAATACGTTTTGTAGATAATTTTCTTTTAGAGGCCATTTGAAGTCGCGTTCAAGTTTATTTTAAATCTAGACGTGCGACAAGTGCACTAAAAAAAAAAAAAAAAAAAAAACGCGCGTCTGAAACAAAACTCATCAGCTTCACAGGCAAGCGCTTTAGACGTGGCGTGTGCTGCACTTTCCCTGCAGATGTTAATGAACCCTAATGCAAGAATTCTTCCAATAAGTGGTCGAGACTCGGGACACAATGAGACAAAAATCTTTATTAAAAGGTGCAGTGTGTAGATTTAGCAGCATTTAGTGGTTGTGCAACCAATGACTCAGTCCACCGCTCGCCCCTCGTTTTCGAAACACATAGAGAAGCTACGGTAGCCATCACAGGACAAACATGTCGTTGTCTGAGACAACATAGTGATGAAACACACTCTGTAGAGCAGTTTGCCAATTTAGGGCTACTGTAGAAACATGGGGGCGCAAAATGGCGACTTCCGTGTAAGTGGACATGTGGTGAATGAGGATAAAAACGCCTTATTCTAAAAACATAACGCTTTATTATTTAAGGTTTTTATACACCACTGGCCATGTTATGTATATTATATTGCATTTCTGTCAATAGATCCTCCTAAAATTTACACACTGCACCTTTAAATTACACAGTAAACATTATATACACGGTAAAAAAATGCAGCATTTCAACCTACTATTTTTAGTTTTGACTTGTGATGAGTTGATGTAACTTATAAAAACAAGTTGAAATTGTTTAACTTAATTTGTCAAGTTAAAGCAACATAAAATATATGTTGATTTGACATCATTTTTTACAGTGTAGATGAATCTACAGCAATGAATCCATAATTACCAAACCATGTGCTATGGGTCAGTTACTAAACAGCATAGATGTAAATGCACATAGACACTATCAATGCCGACTTAAAGCAGAGTTTGTGAGAGAGGTCGATAGTGTACATTGTCAATGGCTGATGTATCTGTTTTTCATATTCTTGCTTTAAAAAGAACCTTTCTTTATGATTTTACAAATCCCCATTTAACTTCTGTTAAGCACTGAAAATAGCAGTTATTTTCTTTAAAGTCCCTGTAAAGTAAATCTTGAAATTGCTTCTAAACACATATTAGAAATGCATTGCTGAAACACACCAAAAACACTAAACTATGTAGTACTTAATTGTAGAGTTGAATCGTGCAGTTTTTCACCATTTCTGAGTTCAGGATTGTTTAGGCGGGCCAAAAATGGTGGCTCGATGATGCACTTAAGACACATTGACTTTTTACACCTGGTCATTTCATGCGCATCTCTGATCGGATAGCTATCTGATCATAAAAAGACCAGGTGTAAATGCCCCCCGAAACGTTTTTTGAGACGAATTTAAGTCCAATCGCTCAAACCACTTCAGGAGGTGGTCTGAAACGCATTTCAGACAAAACTGGAGAAGTGTAAATACATATATTTGATGAAACCACATATGTCAGCTCATGACTCCTCCCAAACGTAAGCACGTCACCCGGAAGTTAGTCGGCAAAAAGGTAAACAAACAAAGACGACACACTTATTGCTTTATGGAGCGACGAAATCGGGATAAAAAGTTTTTTACAACCAATAAAAGAGTCTAATGACAAACTTGAATGACATTAACCAAAGAAATAAAACTTTGAGAGAGAGTTTTGTGAACAATTTTCCCCGTCATGGACCTGTACATTAAATCAAAGCACCGTCTATCCACTATCCTGCTTCTCTGTACTGCCGCGTCTCCATGCTGAACAAGGAGACACGCGTCCCCTGCCCAACATACAGTAGGCATATGCTAAAAACACTATTTAGCATAATGCATAATGTTTAAGTAGTTTTTCATTAACCTAATAAAAATACTACATGTAAATTAATGTGTAAATAATGTTGACGTTCAAAACCATTGCTGTTTAAGTAGTGACTATAAACAACTGTAATGAATGAACATTTTCTCCTTCACGGCGAGACTGTTAAATTTAATTCTGGTGCTTAATCTGAGCAAATTGAAACCGTGTTGGGGTGATAAATGCTCCTTGCTCTGTGTCTTTTAAGGATATCATCAAGACTGAAGTATCAAGCTTTGGACAGCAGTGAGTAAGAGGCCAAATTAAGTGGAGATTTTTTTCTAGGCACTTGCTCATTTTGCACACAGGTAATATGTCACGGTCATTACAGACTACTTTCATGCCAGACCCAGAACCAATTTAAGCCCCAAGAAACGTCTAGTCAGCAGTGGAAAGCAGCATCTGAAAAACACATATGGAGCAGCCTGTCAAGCCAATATTGTTACTTAATTGCGATGCGAATTATTCAATATGTTTGTGTGTTTAGCTAAAGGGAAAGGCTTGTTTTGATGGATAATCCACATAGTTCAGCAGCGTATGTTCAAACATAATGCACACACCCCAGTGATGTGTTAGGGGAATTAAATTAAATCATTTGGGTTCTTACACGAAGCCGGTTTATAAGAAGACTCCCACCGTCGCATCCAAACGTCAAGGGTGAAAATCTGCGGGTGAAGTCTTGTACCCAGAAGGCAACGCTGCCTATCACTGTCTCGCACCTGTGCTCTGTTATAACTTATCTCTCTTCTCCTCTACAGCTTTCCTTTTCTGGGACTCCAATTTTGAACTTATCAAGTCTCTTCTCATCAGGTCTGCCTGGCCGTACACAGCGAGCGGTCGCCACAGATGCAGACAGCAGACGGAGCGTCAGGTAGAGGGAATTACGCAACCGCTACGGTGGGGGATGTCAAGGGCACAGTCTCTAATTCACGAGCTTGTCTTGTTATTCCTTGACTGTTACGCCAGCCTCAATAGCTAACACAATGTTTTGGTTTGTTACAAATATTTATTTTATGAATATATTTATTTAGTGGCTTTCAGGAATACGTTTTATTGTTTAATTAATTATTAAGCATTTAAATATAAACAAAAAATTATGTGTAAATCAGTCAGGACACATACGTATAATGGCCTTACTAAATAAGGATGCATCCTCACCCTATCTGTACACTGTCAGAATAAAGGTACAAAATCTGTCACTGGGATGGCTTCCTATTACCATTTACTGTACTGTATCTATGTGTGTGTACAGAATATACCACAGAGTCACTCTGTTAGTCCAAAGTCTTGCTATTTGAAACTTACCATCATGAACCCCTCACGAACAAAGTCAGTTCAGGAAGTGCATCATTACGCTCTGGTTCACATTAGGACTGAAGTGTCTCTGATCTACAGAGATACAGGTCCTCACTTGAGTGCTTAGGTCTTGAAGGTGCTGTATACACGCCATTAACAGTGAGTAGGCCAGCACGATGTCTCTCAACACACCGTATCCTTCATTCTGATAACTGCCTCTTGGAATTTTGATTAAATTCCTATCGATTTTTACACCACGCTGATCTCCGTATCATAAACGGCTGCTGACTCTATTGCAACATATTGAAATTGGAAGAGTCAATTAAGAGGAAATACTGAAAGTTAATCAGTTAAAACCGAGAAAATGAAAGCTCTGTCATCATTAACCACCTCAATGTCATTGCAAACACCTTCCCAAAAAAGGATTTAAAGTGCTATAAAGTGCTTTTTGTAGCTTAACTGGTAAAGCATTGCGTTGGAAATGCAACGGTCATAGGTTTGAATCCTAGTAATGCACATTGTTACTAGGGTGGTACCATTTCAAAAAGTACACATTGGTACCTCTTATGGCTCTTTTCCATTGCAAAGTACCCCACGGGTCAGTTCATGTCAGCTCACCTTACTTTGGCTTAGTTAGCATTTTTCATTGATTTTAATGCCACTTCAGATTATAGGTGTGTTATTATATTTGAAAAGTCCAAAACACGATAAAGGCCTTTTGTCTAATGAGTTACCCCCAAATTCTGTATTGTATCAGGTCAGTATTAAAAATAATAATAATAATAATCCAACATCTGCCGTGTTATTCTGTCATCTTTTCTCCCTTTTTTCCCAAAATGCGATAAACGCAGAGCTTCCTTCTCTGCAATAAATTTGCTCAACCAATCACAGCGCACCATTCCACCCATTGTAAAAAACAATAGCGGCGTGTTGAATACACGGAATCCTACTTTTCCTCATCTACTTTCTACTTCATGATCAAAAAACAAACAAAAACAAAATAATACTTTAATGGCATTGATAAACCTGTGGTGGTTTTCTGTGGCGGGGAATAAAACGTAAGGCATCAAAATCGAATCATTTATGCGAGAGGCCACTCGGGCGAAGGAAAAATGCTGGCTGTTGCTTGTTCTCACACAACAGCATCAATGTAAACACATTGACCCCAGGGGATCTCTTTCCATTATTTTACTGGAAGCTAACAAAAATCGAGCAGGACCAAAACATTTTACAGCTGTTTTTAATATGACAACGTAAGACTTGTCATGGATTTATTGCATTTTGCAGAAAAATAATCAGTTTTTATAATATATCTTTGAAAATCAAATTAGGGATTTGAATTTTAATGTTATTATGACCTAAAGATGCTATGTGAAAGTTTGTAACAGAAAATAGTGGTTTTCATCTCGTCACATTCTTGGTATAGAAAACAAATTTTTACCCAAATTAGTCAAAATGGATTTTTTGCATTTTTGAACCAAACTCTTCATTTGCGCCACCTACTGCCGTGACATCATACAAACAGTGGAAAAGAGCATCATTGGAATGCAGTGTTTACATTCATTTATATGTCAATCCGCCACAACATCATAATTGACCACCACAAGTAGATGTTTCCACATCATGTTTATTGCTACCTCTATGTCACATGACAGTTTCTGTATAAACACCCATGGCGTCAGTCGCCTCGCTCCGCTGAGCCTTATTTAAGTTGCAAAAATACCGTGCATACATGCGGACGTGCGCGTCGCAGATGTGCTGCCACAAACCGCAAGCCTGAAAAAAACACTGGTATGGTGTTCCGGATTTTAAGCGTGTGTATGTTTTTCACCGCTAAAAGGGAGTTTGGGAACTTTACAACAAAGCACAGATGACAACAGGTTTGCCCGAGACAGCGCAAGCACGAAGGTAAAGCTAATCTTTCATTTAGCGATGACGCTGGTAGTGACGATTTTCTCAGACCAATCAGTGATCAGTGTTTTCGCGTCACGTTTTAGTATCAGCTCAGCTCGCTTGGAACCCCAACTGAGGTGGTACTAAAAAAAGTATCGGGTAGGCTACTATGTACTGCACCCAGTGCAAAAGCCCCAAAAAGTAAGCTGACCCGACCCAAATCGTGGGGTACTATGGAAAAGCGCCATTAGAGGTATATACTGGTACCTCAAGGGTACATATCTGTACCAATGCTCAAACTGAATTTGCCAAGTGGTTGATGTCCTCGGGACAACAAATTGTGTTGACCCAAGGACAACATTTTTCTAAATTAAACCTAAACCCACACCAACCCTAATCATAACCAATCCCTAAAATCAGAGGGACATGATAAATAATTCTGGTTGTAAGCTTAAACTTAAAAAACCTGTGAAACTTATTTCTTAAAAACTTATTTCTGAAATCTGATTGGTTGATTGAAATGTTGTCTCAGGGCCCTGAGGACATCAACCACTTGGCAAAATCAGGAGAGCTGTACCAATATGGTACATATTAGGACCTTTTCAAAGTCCCGGTGACAAAAAGGTACAACTTATGTGCCTTTTTTACTGAGAGTGTATATTAGGTAGCCTATCTACCATTGTGTTATTTAAAATATCTTTGTTTTACACCCCTAACCCTAAACCTACCTGAACAACACAAATTCAATATATTGAATGCTTTTTTGTAAGTACACAGTATTTAAAGACACCTGATATAAAGTGGGACCAAAGCATCTGCCAAATGCATAAATGCATAAACGCTTTGCATGGCTGCATTCGTGTTAAAGGACAAGTTTGATATTTTACACCCAAAGCCCTGTTTTCATAGCCTGACGTTGTCATACTCAATTCTAGTCAGAATTTGAGTCTGATACCGCTCCATTGAGCTATAATTATGAGGCGTGTCTCAACCGAAAAATGCCTCTACACTCAATTGGATAGACCTACGACCAATCAGAGCAACGGAGTGTGTGACGTATGTTGAAATGTCGTCTTTTGCAGCCTGACCGAACTGCTAGTTATTTCGTTACAATGACACTAACATCATTGTGATTACTGAAGTCTGAGTTAGCGAACGTACATCAACACCTACTATGTTTACAACATTTCATTTATATCACAACATTAAGTATTTACTAAGTCATACAGTAAGACTCTCTCTTACCATTTGTACGTTAGGTGAACTTCATCCACGACGATAGCTACCCATTACGTTGGCTTAAAAAATATCGGAGCCTAGCATGTCCCTCCACTTATTCAGCAGTCACGATTCCGGGCTTCCGAAAAGAAGCTGGCAACGACCGCTAATTATATCCATCTCGTCATGCACGCCGAGTTGCATCGCTGTGACACTCATTTCAGTTGCTTCTTTAACTTTGTCCTCCATAAGTGCGACCAACTTTTGCAGAATCCCGTAGAAAGGATGGCAAAAACATAAACAAATGCCTCGATCGCGTTTCTCTGTTCCTCTTTTTAAATCAATGCTCTGTTGATATCTTTTAGAACAGACTCAATGTCAGAATCAATCCACACATCTGAATTCACCAGCGGCAGCCATTTCATTGTAAACAGATTGAACACACGTGCTCTTTGGTGACGTGGTTGATATGTTACTGTTGATCATCTGTCCATCATCGTATAAAGCCCGCCCTCACAATTTGATTCGTCGACCAGCTTTGGGACTCGCATAGTAGCTCCTCAACGGAAAAACGCCAGACCGATCTTCCCGTTTTTCAAAATGTGGTGGGCGGGGCTAAGATCGGCTGGCACCCAGGCTACTGTTTTCAGATTGTTTATGATGAAATAGAACAGTTTTGACTGAAATTTGGACATATGATTCTGGCCTGAGAATTTTCGGTTTCTGTTGTATCAGCCCCCACCTCTATAATGGCTGTATAGGTGCACTGGAACAATCCTTCCTGAAATGCATTAAACTTTCGTTTACAAAGACGTGAAACTCACCGAGTGGTCAGGGGTGTTCACTGATATGCTCACACAAAAATCGCTGCAAAAGATGCTTTCCAACAGGTGTTTTAGCATTCGTTGTAAACTTGTGGACCTTTTTTCCCAAACGCCTCACACCCGCATATTCTTCCGTTGAGAGCTTGAATAATAGACACTCCAGCCCAGTTGGTGGCGATAATCCACCTTTGCCAAATTGCAAGAATACAAACAACGTTCCCGGCGCGGAGTAATACCGTACCTCACAGCACATCTAATACAAGTCAATGGAGTTGGACAAAAATTATGATAAAATCTGTTGGAAAGCATCTTTTGCACCGATTTTTGTGTGAGCATATCAGTGAACACCTCTGACCACTCGGTGAGTTTCACGTCTTTGTAAACGAAAGTTTAATGCATTTTAGGAAGGATTGTTCCAGTGCACCTATACAGCCATTGTAGAGGTGGGGGGTAATACAACAAAAACCCGAAAATTCTCGGGCCAGCATCATATGTCCAAATTTCAGTCAAAACCGTTCTATTTCATCATAAACAATCTGAAAACAGGGCTTTAAGTGTAAAATACCGAACTTGTCCTTTAAATTCAACACACATGCTAACTGAGAACAGCACCACTCATAACATCATTCATAGCATAATGATAAGTAATATTATTTTAATCTAAAAAAGCCCAAGAGTAATAACAGGTCAGTCCCTCTGAGCATTTATGATGTTCAGTGCCCTTCTAAAAGGCACAATAATGGCAGTATTGTTATCCCAGTAATGACAGTAATTCAGTAGTTCAGCGAGTTCACCGCTGTCAGGACCCCTGCAAGTTTTTGAACAAAATTTTTATCCACCAAGCTACTAAACTATGCAAATAAGACAAAACTATGCAGCCATAGATTGAAACAGCTTAAATATTCATTGTTCTGCAATAATGATATGATATGTTATGGATTCAATTGCGAATTGTTTCAACTAGAAGCACGAACATCAGGAAAGTGAATGGGACAAGACGCCATTGTATCTGCCACAAGCTAACAATACAGATTGGATACTTAAAGGAAAACTTTAATATTTATTCAATATTTTACTATGTTCTTACCTCAACTTAGACAAATTAATACATACCTTTTTTTCAATGCGTACACTTAATCTTTGTACAGCGCGTCGTGAATGTGTTAGCATTTAGCCTAGCCCCATTCATTCCTTAGGATCCAAACAGGGATGAATTTAGAAGCCACCAAACACTTCCATGTTTTCCCTATTTAAGGACATTAATAGTTACACGAGTAAGTAAGGTGGCACAAAAACAAAACGTGGCGATTTTTAAGCGGGAAAAAAATGAGAACTATATTGTATGGTGGAAGAGCACTTCGTTTGCAGCACTTCGACCTCGATGTGCAGTAACATCATCACTCCTGACTCCTCCCCCTCTCGCTCAAACTTCAGTCAATATTACTGCACCCGAGGTTGAAGTGCTGCAAACTAAGTGCAAACTCATCCCTGTTTGGATCCTAATGGGGCTAGGCTCTAAATGCTAACACATTCACGACAAGCTGTACAAAGATGAACTGCACGCATTGGAAAAAATAGGTATGTATTAATTCATCTAAGTTGAGGTAAGAACATAGTAAAATATTGAAAAACGGTGGTGATTTCCTTTAAGTGTTCACCTTGCAATTATTACAGTACAGTATGGAAACGAGAACAATAAACTACCATTGAATTAAATAGCTGATCTGAATTATCAGCCAAGCATCAGCACAAAGCTTTTGCTTACTTGCTATTCCTGACAAAAAAAAGCTGATTCTAGATGAATATCTATATCTGTTCAGCAACAAGAACTTCTTCTTTTTTAGTCTTTTGGCATTTCTGAATCAAATTTAAGGGACCTGAATTTTATGATCCATTCATTGTGCAAGTAATAGTCTTCACTGCTGCCCATGGGCGACATTTGAAACCTTGCATACTATTTTGTGTTAAGCAAACAAACTAGGACCTTCAGTGAGGATATCAAATGGGCTTGTCTTGATAATCTGCAACGGCTACATTAACAATTCATGTATTGGATGGTGATAAACGTTAAGGCATTGTGATTAAATAAAGCAACACTTTTATTAGTCCTGCAACAGCTGTGGTGGCTTCAATGCGTTTCAGTGTTTCACTGTTTTTATTCAGCATGATATCAGAGTTTAAAATTGTGTTGGTTGATGTTCAACGGTGTGCATTGCTTGTTTTATTGTATCTTCACACCATACAGTAAATCTACGGCGACAGCTGTATGCCCGACAAGATCTGCCATATAATAAAGAGCATATGGTTTCCCTTTCATCCCCTCTGGTCATTCCTCTATTTCCAATTAGAGTTTGTTAAAATAACATTTGTCGGTTTTAATGGATCCTACGTGACTCCAAATACGTCGCATAAATGTCTTGCCTGTTATGAAAGACTTCTGTTATTATGCTAGATGTACAAAACCTTCAAGTCTCAGCAAAGCAAACTGCATCCCACAATGTACAAAAACCCCTGTGCACTATAATTGCCTTGCGTGCTTTCCGCGTGGAGCTCTGTAGCTGTAACAATTGATAAACAGAATACAAAGCAAAAAGCAGACTGCTGAAGAACACACATTTTTCAGCGAGATTAGCAGATCAAGCAAAAGAGGATCCAAGAGCTCCAAAGCCTCCCATAAGCACTAGAGCGGCGGTCCCATCTCAAGTCTATATTATCACCCTGCCTTCATATTTCGCTCGAGCTCTGTCACACGCTAGACCGGACCTGAGCTCTATTGAGCTTTTACACTGATTGGCAGATTGCAGAAGAAGGTTTACAGCCTTCAGTGTCTGATCTCCTTGGAGTTGTCCGATGTCAGTGTGATGACTCAGATGTGTTTGAGAGCTTGTCTGTAATCATTCAAGCAATGAATGGACTGCACCATTTTTACATGACATACATCGCTGTAGACCTTGGTATGCTCAGAAACCCAGAGATCAAAGTGTTTTCCTTCATTGATTTTTTTAT
The DNA here is from genome assembly GCF_027580225.2 of Misgurnus anguillicaudatus. Taxonomy (NCBI): domain Eukaryota; kingdom Metazoa; phylum Chordata; class Actinopteri; order Cypriniformes; family Cobitidae; genus Misgurnus; species Misgurnus anguillicaudatus. The sequence continues at coordinate 13,828,878 of NC_073350.2, forward strand.
TAGCGCACTGAAATATTTTTACAGTTAGCCTCTGAAGTGATTTTAATGGATGGATATTAGACGAGACAAATGTATGCGTTTCGCAAGCTGGCTGTAAGATTTACAGTATTCTTCCAGCGTTTTAATTTCTTAAAGTACCTCGTGATGTAAGCACTTTTCATGCCAAATCCTTCAGCATGCATGAAGCTTCTCTACGCAGCTGAGACAGGTGCACAATATCCAATGCTGACTATAGAAATATATATTGTGCTGTATTATTCATCAATACATTCATGTACAACAATAAAAAGAGATTCAAATAAAATCAGAATCATTTATCAAGTTTGTGCAAACTGAGCTTCAGTGCTGTTGTGACCACCTAATGTATTGTGGGTCATATCATTAACTCCAGCATTTTACCAGAACATCTCAAACATCACTGCTGTATGCCAGACATGACTGAGCACGTACAACGTAAAATATTTGTGCCAAAAAGAACACAAGTGTGTGAGAGACATGACTTGGACTGTAACAACCCAGCTGGTGATTTTTTTGTGATTTACTGTTTTAATGTAAATTTCTACATGTAAGAGAACATACTGTGAAAATATAACCTTGATTTATTTAATATTGACTGAGAAGATCATGTCAAAGATTAAAATCAATAAGTGAAATATAACTTTGATGCTCCTAATCCCATTATCAGATTATAAGACTTTCACACACAGGTACACACATATTCGTTTTATACAGCAGGTGTTTTTAAAAAACACAAACATAACGCACAAAGCTGAAGAGGTCTGGCAGGACCTGACGGGAAAGCCTTGAGCGACTTCAAGAGGCAACATTTTGTCACAAAATCCAAAGAGAAGGAAAAGGTACCAGATAAATTGATTGCATACTTATACAAGCACCTTGGATTGATGGTGGAAAAGCCTGGAATGTTTGGGAATGTGTTTGGTGTCTGGTTACTCTCCAGATACGTACTTCATCTGCATTGTTATGACATACCTATTATTTATATAAATTTTGTTTTAGCCCAGTTGTGACCATATGAACGCACAACCAAACTTCATTCATTTATTCAAGCTCTATCATCACCTGTTAGTTTGTACATCCTATACAGCTTTGATTTCTAACGGCAACAAACAAGCCCACCGCTTGCTCCAAATGACTCCAGCGCGGTGGAAACGCAGGAAAAAGCGCACCTGGCAACAGTGCGTAAAATGCATCTTTCAGCTCGGATTTAATCCTAAATGCACAATATTATGAATACCCTTCATGCACAAAGCGTAAAGAATATAATTTACAAATGTTTGCAGGCAGTAAACAGATGCGTGAAGCCTAGTACCCTTAAAAATGTGCGCGTCACAAGTTGTGGATGTGCTTCACGCGTTAAGCAACACATAACTAAAATGCAAAAGCTTTTTATCTTTAGTTATAACGCTTTACCTTAGTTTTGAGCGGCTCTCCGTGCTCTATGATGCTTATAAAAGGGATTTCCAAAAAAGAAGACATAAACTCCATTTGTACTATTTCCTCCTGAGTCTGCGGGAAGGCGAGTACAGCCGAGACCCCCTGGACCACTATATCCTGACACACACACCTGAAGAGCGACTCGGGGTCTCCGCTCGGGGCTTCCCGAGCCACCACGTCCAGGCTCAAGTTGTAGGGCAGAAAGTTGTTCCCGCTTTCGTTGAGAGCGTTGAGGGCGCGGCCGAGAGCCGCCCGCACCCGGACCGGCTGGCGGGGAGGCAGGAGGGCACCCAGGCGCACCGTGTGTCCTATCCGGGCTAGGATGTGACAGGGCTGCGGGTGAGAGTGAGCGGGCTGGACGAACAGGGTATGCAGAAGGAAGATTTGCGATCCCAAAGAAAAGTATGCCAAGAATCTGTAGAAGATTAAATTCATCCTGCTTCACTCTCAAATGTGGTGATGAGGCATTGTCAGAAGATAGCATTGCTCGCCTTGTTTTCTGCTCTTTTCTATAATGTCCTTTATAATTTTTTGTGCAGGTTGGTGTATGAGGAGTGATCTATGGAGTTACTGTGTGAATGTGATACTCTGCTCTGGAGAGGAGGGGGGAAGGCGGGGATGGCGTTGCGTTCACACCCAAAGACGCGCTGGAGAGGCGGTAATGGTATCATTGAAGGACAGCACTATAAATACGAAAATCTCTTTTAACACAAGTGCAAGTTTATTACACTTCGATCTTTAAAAGAGAGCTAAATTTATCAACAATTTTAAGAAAACTTCTTTATAAATAGCTTCAAATATTTTCAAACGTCTAGAAATTTCTCATAAATATTTGTACATATTCTTGGGTTTTCAGAGGCCTTGGTAAGGGACATTATAACCGGCATATTTAAAAATAGATAAAAATAGATTCTAAAATTCATTCAGAATACACACCGTTCTCAATTTGGATTTGCTTTCCAGAAATTATTAAAATGTATTTATGTGCATTACATGCGTGTCGGCTGTTAAATAGTTATGTATGAACTCTTGAAAAAAAAATAAAGCTGCTAAAAGGGATTCTTTGCATCAATGCCATAAAATAAAGATTTTTAGTTCCTAAAAGAACAATTCTAAAGAGTTCATATGATGTGAATTCATGTTTTCTTTGAAGTGCTGTTTATACTTATAGAAGATCCATAAAGTCGCAAAGATTAAAGTCAAAATATTCTTTCGAAAAGTGAAGGCTCATCCATGCCTTCCTAAAACACCTCATTCAACCCCCCCCCCCACACACACACACACACACACGCACGCACATATCTAAGTCACTGTGTAGCAAGATTTGCATAACACCGCCCAAACGTATACACAAAAAAGTAGGTGCATTTTTTATTCTCACTGTATTATTGTTGCCACTCACCCCCATGTCGTGGAGATGCTATGCTTTGTGATCTGATATTCCAAATAAGGGCCATAACATTTCAGTCACAAGCTTAAAGGATTAGTCCATTTTCTTAAAAAAAAATCCAGATAATTTACTCTCCACAATGTCATCCAAAATGTTGATGTCTTTCTTTGTTCAGTCAAGAAGAAATTATGTTTATTGAGGAAAACAATCCAGGATTTTTCTCATTTTAATGGACCCCAACACTTATTAGTTTTAATGCAGTTTAATATTGCAGTTTTAAAGGACTCTAAATGATCCCAAACGAGGCATAAGGGTCTTATCTAGCGAAAGGATTGTCATTTTTGACAAGAAAATAATAAATATGCATTTTTAAACCACAACTTCTCGTCTATCTCCGGTCCTGTGACGTGCCAGCGCGACCTCACGTAATTGCATAATGACGTAGGAAGGTCACATGTTACATATATGAAACGCACATTTGCAGACCATTTTAAACAATAAACTGACACAAAGACATTAATTAGTATCATTCCACATACAACAACATCAGAATGGTCCTCTTTCTCCACACTTGTAAACACTGGGGCGTAGTTTCGCATATGTCCTCCGTGACCTCTTGACGTCATGATGTATTGCGTGAGGTCGCGCTGGCGCATCACATGATCGGGGATAGACGAGAAGTTGTGGTTTAAAAGTGCATATTTTTTATTTTTCTTGTCAAAAATGACAATCGTTGCGCTAGATAAGACCCTTACCGTAAGTTCACACCAACCGCGTATGAGGCGTCAAAATTGCGTCTACCGCGTCTAGTTTGCCGCTTGAACAGTTTGAGTGTAGTTGCTTCATTCGCGCGTGAATTCTAGTCATCGAGACATTCACCTGGAAATTTGCGTCATGGGAGGGGCTTTGCTCTCTTTCTCTAATCACGTCACTACTACAGCAAGCTCCTGATTGGTTAACGCTGCATGTTTTTCTGCCAAAGTTAAAAATTTTCAACTTGCGCGTTTGCCACGGCAACGCTCAATTCGTGCCATTTACGTGAATGAGGTGGAATCGCGTCTACCGCGCTAACCGCCTCATTCGCGCCGCGAGACCTCCAGACGCACGTCAACACATCTTCACATTGACTTAATATTGAAATCACTCGCGCTTGACGCCTTTACCGCAGCTGGTGTAAACGCAGCATTATGCCTCGTTTGGGATCGTTTAGAGTCCTTTGAAACTGCAATTTTAAACTGCATTAAAACTGTTAAGTGTTGGGGTCCATTAAAGTCCATTAAAATGAGAAAAATCCTGGAATGTTTTCCACAAAAAACATAATTTCTTCTCGACTAAACAAAAAAAGACATCAACATTTTGGATGACATGGTGGTGAGTAAATTATCTGGATTTTTTTTAAGAAAATGGACTGATCCTTTAAGGTATTTGGCCAATCACAACACACAGGATAGCTGGCCAATCAGAGCACACCTCGCTTTTCAAAACAATGAGCTTTGTAGGAATCTATAGAGGAGCAACAATAAGTACAGTTCATGGGCGTCTAAAGCAAAAAAAATATGGGGTTGTGTGGGTTTTTCTAGAAGAGAGGCTATAGTCGTCGTCGGGACATTCTTTTGTTATAAAGATGTTGATTAAAGAGTTGGTTAAAAGGTGATATCATTTTGCATAAGCCAATGGGTTCCTTCATTCATATTTTGCTAATAATTTAAGTGACAGACGTAGTATGCGATTTCATTTATTTTTCTCTTTAAATGTGAGATTCTGGAAACGAGATCATCTAAATTAAGCGTAATTTAGCAACATAATGCGCTATATTAGAGAGTGAGTGGGTCCAATATCATTGGCCTTAAAAAAATGGGTGGGTCTTGTCTCACCCACATATAATGGTTCAGACGCCCATGGTACAGTATGTGGACAACAAATACACAAAATAATGTTCTTTTTAGCATATGACCCATTTCTATTTCACCTTTTTGTAGTGTGTAAAACTTTTCAACTAAAAGGACCCATTGTCAGAAACAATGCAAAACCTTTGCACCTAGAGTTCATATTAGTACCTCAGAGGTACATATTGGTACAAAATGTACATATAATTGTACCCACTGAAAATGGTATATATTAGGACCTTTTAAAAGGACAATGCACCAGTGAGAGATTAAGACCATATTTTTTCTGACAGTGTGGATGTTAAAGGTTCTTTATGGAGCCATATATCCTGACAACAACAATTTTGGAAAAGTTTATTTTTAAGAGTGAAGAACAACAAACGGTTCCAGGAAAGAGAAATATTATGTACATTTTTAAAAAAGGGGGGCCCTCAAAGGCCTCCCAGAAATGCAAAAAAAACCCATTTATGTTTCCCCAAATAAAACATTCAGTCAAAGGGTTTTAAAATAACCAGAGAAGTTCTTTTAATGCATAAAAGCTCTTAATGGACCCATACAGCAAAAAATCTTCAATTGCATTGTGTGGCACTTTTATTTTTAACAGTTTAGAGTTTAGTAATTGAAGATCTGTTGCAGTAGGTCATGCACTGTTTTAACCTGAGGATCAAGGGCTTTAACACGGTCAGTCGAGCGAGAAAAATGGAATCCAATGAAAGTGGACTGAAGCCCTGGCCAATCACACGCCCAGTTATAAGCCATAAAGAACAAGACTTACCTGGAATCTAAAGATAACTTAATATATCCCTTATTATTAAAATGGCTAACTGTATGAAAACACAGAAGTTCAGCTGCTGGTTATATTATCCAGTTGTTATTAAAATTCCAAGCAGTGATGAAAGGTCAGCAAAGAGTAAGTTGCTTTCTTTTTCAATAACTAAAGGTAGTATATTGGTATAATATACCCAAGTATTAGTCCAGTCAGCAAATATGTTCAATTGTCTGAGGAAATACAATACACTCTTAAGAATAAAGGTGCCCCTCAGGATGCCATAGAAACTAAAAAACCTTTGGTTCTTTGGGAACCAAAAATGGTTTTATTGCATCACTTTGAAGAACCTTTTGTAACACCTTTATTTTTAAAAAGTGTAGCATCAGTTGCGGTTATCCTATATCTGTCACGATTGTGGCTTGGATTGTGTTTCTTATGCAACAAGAGCCAGCAGACGATACGGACAGCAACGATATTCCACACATTGCTACAAAAAATAATAGTCTTTACATTGATACCAAAGAAGAACCATTTTAGTTCCCCCAAAGAACGTTTCTGATAAATGCCTTACAAGAACGATTTTGTTTTTACCTTTTACAGTCTAAAGAACCTTGTAAATCCACAGTGAATATAAAAAGGACAGCAACGTGGATAATATACAAAACTCATCATCGTTATACAGTATCTTGTTTTTTCAATAAACCCTCCCTGGAGTACATAATAGGGTTGGGTGCACAACATGGCCGAGCTTGTACAAACACTGAGCCTCATTAGAAGTCTCTCTGTAGCATCTGTCACATGAACCGGTTTCTGTGTGCCACAACTAGCCCAGCCAATTTCACAGAGACGGTATTGATCACTGTACTGTATTAACTGATCTGAGCCGAAGCCGTTTCTCTCAGGAGCTCTGCTTATGGATAATACATGTGTCTGTGTCTCTAAAGGTGAGCATTGGTCCAACGACCCTGCACCTGTGCTGTCTGTTGTTTTAAAATCAGAGGAAATCTATTTGAGATTAACAGGAAGGTTGCGTTGCGATACGAGGACCAACACCAATTAAACTAAGGACTTTATCTTCTTAAGAAAAACAAGCCAGAGCAAATATGCAGACATCTGTCAATGGTTATCTGTTATCTGTGTGCACCTGCAGTAAACAGATAACTGCCTGCTTGTTGGATGCTCTTTTTGTTAATTTTACAAACCTTTGATACACAATGTGAGCACTCTTGAGCGTCTCACAAGGATGTATTTATACCTTTAAAAAGGTACACATTTGTGAAAGTAAGGCATTTCAATTACTGACACCCTTTTCATTGCCATTTGGGTTCAGTAATTTTACGCTAATGGGCCATTAGCGTAAAATTACTGAACCCAAAAATAAGAAATGCCCATTTACAAGAAAACATGTCAGAGGCACTTAGAGGGTTTTGCATTTGAGCTCTTCATAAAATTACAAAACTTGCTTTAATGTTTCATTAAACAGCTGGGATACAGTTGACATGTTACTTAATGACAAACCACCAGCCGGGAACTTTTAGTAAGCCTTGTCACTGCAGGCGACCAAAATTATGGACACAAGACCCAGAAAAACACATATCAAACTCCTAAGGGCCAGTTTCAGACCAATACTTGAAACCACAAGATCATGAACAATAGCAGAATCTGTCAGTCCCAGAACCAAGCTGTCCATTTCAATGTGACATGGGAAAGGCAGTATTTATTACACCATTCATTTTAAAGTTAGTAGCAATTCAAAATCTCTAGATTTCTCTCTAATACAGAAGAAAACTACAGCCCTAACTACATTATAAAAAATGTTTTGCTGCCTTCAATTTTTAAGTACAATGTGCAAATTCGTGTGAGATAGCATTGAAAATATGTACGAATTCTCGTGAGATAGCATTGAAAATATGTACGAATTCTCGTGAGATAGCATTGAAAATGTGTACGAATTCTTGTGAGATAGCATAGAAAATATGTACGAATTCTCGTGAGATAGCGTTGAAAATATGTACGAATTCTCGTGAGATAGCATTGAAAATATGTACGAATTCTCGTGAGATAGCATTGAAAATATGTACGAGTTCTCGTGAGATGGCGTTGAAAATATGTACGAATTCTCTTGAGATAGCATTGAAAATATGTACGAATTCTCGAGAGATGGTGTTAAAAATATGTACGAATTCTCTTGAGATAGCATTAAAAATATGTACAAATTCTCGTGAGATAGCATTGAAAATATATACGAATTTAAAAATATGTACGAATTCTAATAAAAAAGCGTTGAAAATATGTACGAATTTGTGTGAGATGGCATTGAAAATATGTACGAATTCTCGGGAGATAGCGTTGAAAATACGTACAAATTCTCGTGAGATAGCGTTGAAAATATGTACAAATTCTCGTGAGATAGCGTTAAAAATATGTACGAATTCTTTTGAGATAGTATTGAAAATATGTACGAATTCTCGTGAAATAGCGTTGAAAATATGTACGAATTCTCGTGAAATAGCGTTGAAAATATGTACGAATTCTCGTGAGATAGCGTTGAAAATATGTACGAATTCCAGTGAGATATCGTTAAAAATATGTACGGATTCTCGTGAGATAGCGTTAAAAATATGTAAGAATTCTCGTGAGATAGCGTTAAAAATACGTACGAATTCTCGTGAGATAGCGTTGAAAATACGTACGAATTCTCTTGAGATAGCGTTGAAAATACGTATGAATTCTGGTGAGATAGCGTTGAAAATATGTAAGAATTCTCGTGAGATAGCGTTGAAAATATGTACGAATTCTCGTGAGATAGCGTTGAAAATATGTACGAATTCTCGTGAGATAGCGTTGAAAATATGTACGAATTCTGGTGAAATAGCATTGAAAATATGTACGAATTCTCGTGAGATAGCGTTAAAAATATGTACGAATTCTCGTGAGATAGCGTTAAAAATATGTACGAATTCTCGTGAGATAGCGTTGAAAATATGTATGAATTCTCGTGAGATAGCGTTAAAAATATGTACGAATTCTCGTGAGATAGCGTTGAAGATATGTACGGATTCTCGTAAGATAGCGTTGAAAATATGTACAAATTCTCGTGAGATAGCTTTGAAAATATGTACGAATTCTAGTGAGACAGCTTTGAAAAAATGTACGAATTCTCGTGAGATAGCTTTGAAGATATGTACGAATTCTCGTGAGATAGCGTTAAAAATATGTACGAATTCTCGTGAGATAGCGTTAAAAATATGTACGAATTCTCGTGAGATAGCGTTGAAAATATGTATGAATTCTCGTGAGATAGCTTTGAAAATATTTACAAATTCTGGTGAAATAGCTTTAAAAATATGTACGAATTCTAATGAGATAGTGTTGAAAATATGTACAAATTCTCGTGAGATAGCGTTGGAAATATGTACGAATTCTAGTGAGATAGCGTTGAAGATATGTACGGATTCTCGTAAGATAGCGTTTAAAATATGTACGAATTCTGGTGAAATAGCATTGAAAATATGTACGAATTCTCGTGAGATAGCGTTAAAAATATGTACGAATTCTCGTGAGATAGCGTTAAAAATATGTACGAATTCTCGTGAGATAGCGTTGAAAATATGTATGAATTCTCGTGAGATAGCGTTAAAAATATGTACGAATTCTCGTGAGATAGCGTTGAAAATATGTACGAATTCTCGTGAGATAGCGTTGAAAATATGTACGAATTCTGGTGAGATAGCTTTAAAAATATGTACGAATTCTCGTGAGATAGCGTTGAAAATATGTACGAATTCTGGTGAAATAGCATTGAAAATATGTACGAATTCTCGTGAGATAGCGTTAAAAATATGTACGAATTCTCGTGAGATAGCGTTAAAAATATGTACGAATTCTCGTGAGATAGCGTTGAAAATATGTATGAATTCTCGTGAGATAGCTTTGAAAATATTTACAAATTCTGGTGAGATAGCGTTGAAAATATGTACGAATTCTCGTGAGATAGCGTTGAAAATATGTACAAATTCTGGTGAAATAGCTTTAAAAATATGTACGAATTCTCGTGAGATAGCGTTGAAAATATGTACAAATTCTGGTGAAATAGCTTTAAAAATATGTATGAATTCTTGTGAGATAGCGTTGAAAATATGTACGAATTCTCGTAAGATTGAAATATATATATATATATATATATATATATATATATATATATATATATATATATATATATATATATATATATATATATATATATATATATATATATATATATATATATATATATATATATATATATATATATACGAATTCTAATGAGATCAGGCTGGATTTTCTTAGAGCCCTGTCTAAATTTGCATTCCAAGCTATGACCGCACGTTCAGCGCAGGTAACCCTTGATAGGGCTGCCAAATGTCTTGTGATTTCGTCATCATTTGGAAAGCTGTTTTCAATAAGAAAAGTAAATTACTGAAGCTGTAAGCTTGACTTTTCAGAGTCTTTCAGAATAAATCGGGTTTAAATGTCAGGAGTTCCTGTGGCGCATTATGTTGAGAATGTATAATTATGCTAATTTAATTTAATTAAAAAAAAGTTTTATTCTCAACAATTTAAGTTTGTCGGGTTGCTTTTAAAATGTTTAATGAAACTGAAATTTAAAATGTAATTTGAATATTTTTTGCAAAGATACACAACAAAATATGTTTGCAGTTATATACTAACAAGGTCATAGTCAGGTATATTAAGAGTAACCCAAAAAATGTTGTACTGTTGTGTTATTTTTGTCCCAGCTGAAGAGTCGAAATTAACAGTGTGCAACTTATGTTCAAAGTAAAATTATACAAAAGTCGTTCTATATTTGTACAAAATTATGTGGAATTGATAGACCACACTACAGCAAAAATATATCTCTGTTTAAAACATTATCTTTTAAATGGTACTTTCGCCTTCACTTTCCCTACTTTTCCCCCTAATTTTACAGTGTAGTGCTTGTTGTCATGATCACCTACAGTTGTGTTCAAAATTATTCAACCCCAACTGAAATTGATTGTTTTGGCCGGTTTGACATTGATTTTGATCATTCAGTCATCCTGCTTACAATTACATCAAAGAGGCATGTGTAGGTCAGACAAATATAACATAACATTTATAATGAAATAACCACAAATGTCTTTTCTGTGCTCACATCATTATCAGTTTTATTCAACCCCCAAGTGACATTCAATCTTAGTACTTAGTACAACATCCTTTTAGAGTTAAAACAGCTTTTAAACGTGAAGCATAGCTTGACACAAGTGTCTTGCAGCGATCTACGGGTATCTTCGCCCATTCATCATGGGCAAAAGCCTCCAGTTCAGTCACATTCTTAGGCTTGCGCACTGCAACTGCTTTCTTTAAGTCCCACCAGAGGTTCTCAATCGGATTTAAGTCTGGTAACTGCGATGGCCACTTCAAAATGTTCCAGCCTTTTTTCTGCAACCATGCTCTAGTGGATTTGGAGGTATGCTTGGGATCATTGTCCTGTTGAAAGGTCCAACGTCTCCCAAGCCTCAGGTTTGTGACGGACTGCAACACATTGTCATCCAATATCTCCTGGTACTGAAGAGAATTCATGGTACCTTGCACACGCTGAAGTTTCCCTGTACCTGCAGAAGCAAAACAGCCCCAAAGCATGATTGACCCCCCACCATGCTTCACAGTAGGCAAGGTGTTCTTTTCTTCATAGGCCTTGTTTTTCCTCCTCCAAACATAGCGTTGATCCATGGGCCCAAACAGTTCTAATTTTCCACAGAACACTATCCCAAAACTTCTGTGGTTTGTCCACATGACTTTTGGCATACTGCAGTCGACTCTTCTTATTCTTTGGAGACAGCAAGGGGGTGCGCCTGGGAGTTCTGGCATGGAGGCCTTCAGTACGCAGGGTGCGCCGTATTGTCTGAGCAGAAACTTCAGTACCCACATCTGACAAATCTTTTCTCAGTTCCTCAGCAGTCACACGGGGACTTTTTTCCACTCTACGCTTCAGATAGCGCACAGCAGTCGCAGTTAGCATCTTTTTTGTGCCACGACCAGGAAGCGTTTCAACAGTGCCCTTTGCCTTGAATTTGCGAATTATGCTTCCTATGGTGTCTCTTGGTATGTTTAACATCTTTGCTATCTTCTTATAGCCATTGCCCTTCCTGTGAAGATTAATCACCTCTTCTCTTGTCTTCCTGGACCATTCTTTTGACTTCACCATGTTTGTAACCACACCAGTAAATGTTTAGAAGGAGTTGAGTATCACAGTCATTTTAAAGCTGCCTAATTGGTGCTTATTAGGCTTTATTGCTGTTCCCTGACAACCACAGGTTTTTTCAATATCTGATTGAAAACACTTCAATGAACCTCTGTTCTTCAGAGTGGTAGTTCTTTAAGGGGTTGAATAATTGTGTCAATGAAGAATTCACAAAAGAAACATTTACTACTATATTACAAAACCAATTGATGTCATTTTAGTTGCATATGGTTCTTTAAGAAGTCATTGTAGGATTTCATTCTGAATACAATTACAAATGTACACTAAATTCCCTAAAACCCTTAACAGCATTGGGGGGTTGAATAATTTTGAACACAACTGTATAGTCTGCGGATACAGACTGTGGTCTGAGACCCAAAACCTAGGGTCAATTTCCTCAGTTTCACCTGTAATCTAAAGGTGCCAAAGTTGTTTATCTCTGTTCAAAAGACCCAATTTCACGAGTTCCTGTTTTGAAATAGAACAGATCCACGTTTTCAGTGACCATTCAGTTTTCTTTCCAAGTCTTGATGATGCAATAAAATGGTCAGGTTTTAAATGTCACGGTGCACGATTCAACATGAGCGTGAAATGTAACAGGGTATTGGGAGGTTCGCTTAGTTAAGTCCTCCAAGCAGGTACCTAAAGCAAAAAGCTTTAAAGCTCCCGAAAAAGAGATTTTTCACTGAAACTCACTGTGATTGAATGACCCGGGGCGTACTCCAGGGATGGCAGATGTGAAACTGATGGCTTTCAAGGAAATTGACTGAGAGACGTCTTTTTAATGGAAAATAAAATAAACAGATCACTTGTGCTGAATCACCTATGCAGAAGAGTATGAAGTCTTTTCATAATCCTCCCGGGTGACAGTGAATAATACTTTCGCTCTCTCCGTCTCTCTCTTTCCTTTTCTCTGTTTGTTTGAAAACTTTAATTGACTGTGCATCTGTCAGACTCTTCAAGCCCTAATAAACACTCTGTCAGATGACTGAACCACCTCAGGTGTTTTAGAGTCTTGAGAATTCGGCAAATGGGTTATGAATATTCTAAAATGTACAAACAGTACCTCCAATCCTCTCCAAAAATGAATGTATTTGTTCGCATTATTCGCATTGATTGTAATCAATAGGAAATGTAATAGGAAATGAGATAAAGCATACTTGTTGGGGTGCTCTCCGATCTCTGAATTTTAGCCTGAACCCAGAGTATTCCTTTATCTGGGATAGATAAACTAGCTTAGAGTGAGGTGATGGGGTTGAGGAGGGATGCTGAGGTGAGGGTCACAAAACTGAGGTGAGGGACCGGTATTTACAGTATAGACACCTCTTTGCGCTAACTGGTTGGATTACATGACCATGCTCCTCCCGAACTTGATTCAATAAACTTCATTCATTGAGTACCAAACCCTTCATGCTTAAATAAATAAATAAACCTCATCTTTCTCCGTCTCTTCCATTTAGCCATGCACCTTAGTGAATCCGAATGTGTGCCAGAGGAGCTCAAGGCAAATCTCTGTAATGTGGAATTGTTGCCAAGTCTTTCCTTTCTAATTCTCTGCCTCGTTACACGAGTGTCTAACAAGAGAAACCCCCTAGACCAAAGACATGTGGACACCTGGTTAACGTTGACTGCAGCTATAGAGAGCCAGTGGGGAATGAAGGGTGAACCTAAAATAATGAGGCACGAGGGAAACAAAGACCAACCCATGAAATATCAATGCTGTTGTTTTTGCAGATGCAGTAGTTGTGCTGGAAAATCTTCAAATGCTATTCGTAATGAATCTTTTTTTCCCTTTATAGTTTGTTTGGGTGCGCATATATGCCTGCTATCTTTACCATCTTATTTAGCATCGTGTCTGGATTCGCTAAATTGGTGATATTCAATCATAATTTTACGGTGGGTGTCTCATTTCCTGTTTCTACTCCTATTCCTATCTCTCGCTTTATATAACACACCACTGCTCTCTTATTTTTCATTTCTCCAATTCATTCTGAGCACAATATCCAAAGGTATGCTTTCTATTGTGTGGAAAGACAGGTACGCTGTATTTCCCTAATTTCAGACTTCTGCATGAATGCACCTTTTCAGCGACTAAAAGAACAGACTCTAAAAGACACGTCTCAGTGCATGATGAATAAAGTTTTAATCTTTAAAACTGTTTTCTAGCACTAGCCAAAGGTTTATTTGATGCATAGTCAATAGGAACGTCAGAAATGAAGTGAATTACACTAACAGGTTCACTGATCCATATTGAAATTGAACATTCTGCTCAACACCTACATTGGTACTTAGACATCATTAATAAAAGATGTTCAGCAACACAACCACATTCACAATAACCCCCCATTCAGACAGACAGCGACCCGCAGTAGCAGAGCGACGCGATCTCATTCATTTCAATGGAAACCGAGCGACTTCCGGTGGCACGAGCGAAAGTGACCGTTGGGGACCGTATGGGCCGTATGAGAAAGTTAAGAAAAGTTAAGAAAAGTTTAACTTTATGCAAATGTCGAGGGAATTTCGGGAGCGACTACCAATGAAAACGAAGCAGTGGAGTTCACGTCATCATTCTCTCGTCAGTTATTGGCGTGGATGGTACTCATTTGTGTATGACAAGCAGAAAGTTAAGAAAAGTTTAACTTTATGCAAATGTCGAGGGAATTTCGGGAGCGACTACCAATGAAAACGAAGCAGTGGAGTTCACGTCATCATTCTCTCGTCAGTTATTGGCGTGGATGGTACTCATTTGTGTATGACAAGCAGATTTAGAAACGCCTCATTGAAAGAGACGAGCGACACACAGCGATAACATCGCTGGCTGTCTGAATGCGGCGTAAGCATGCAAACGTTTCGGTACAGATTCAGATTTTAAAGTTAAGTCATGGTGGGACCGATTGAGCAAAGGTGACATAAAACGTGGATCTGATCACGTCTTAAGGACTATATTAAATGTCCTCTTGTGTACAGAAAAATGGCTGTCACTGGGGCAGTATCCTTTAAAAAGGTCCTAATATGTATCAGATATACGTTTTAAAGGGGATCTCTCCAGTGACAGCTAGGGATTTTTTTTCCATGTTTATAAAAAAACAATTCACAGACTTGACTGACACTGTACGCTTTAGGATCTCTCTGAAAATCTTATCCACAAGCATCACTGTTCCTTAAAAAACAGTTAAGGCCAAAGTCCATTTTTGACATGTACACGAGGGTCCGCGTGCAGTGCGCAGGACAATTTTCACGCACCACCAGATTTTTTGAAACTGTGTGTACATTGTATACATAGGTTGAGCATGCACCTACAGGAGAATGTAGTATGTAATCCATTTTGCATGCGTTGCATTTTGTCACCTGTGTACACGTACAAATAAACTATACTTGTGCAAGGCTGTTGCGGTTGTAAAAAAAGACCATAAAGCAAAAAGCCCAGAGGTAAAGGGGCGGTGAATCAAACAATCAATTTTAACTTGATATTATGCTATATAAAAGGTCATCATAGTTAAATGAACATCCTGCAAGCTTTAGAACTGAAAACGTCCTTGACTTTACTTAATATAGTTACTTAAATATAACAGTTTTTGGCACCAAGCCAAGAAAACGATTGGTTCAGGAATGTGCCGAAATGTGACGTCAGATTAGAATTTAAACACCTCCTCCAAACACAAAATATAACGACCACTTTTGTAGCCCCGCCCACATCTTGCCGTGACACACGTGTGGGCCAGGGGCAAAGCAAACCATGCAGTGTCTCAACAATCAGTAAACATGTCTTTAAAGACTTTTTTAAATACATTCTTCCTGAGACTTTTCTTTTTTATGGTGATCTGTTATGAGTACCCATGGAAACAGTGTGTTCAGTTGTGGAAGAACACAGTCACTGTATAACCTTAACTCGGAGGCTCGAAACATAACATTAGGAATGCGTGGTTAAAGTTTGTTTTTTAAGACGTTCCAGCTCGCGTGGGAAGTGTTTGTTTACTTTGTGTACCGCAACTTCATTTGTAAAGAAGCCACAAGTCAATGCTGGATTTGGGGAGACACTGTGATTAAAATCACTACTAATATTGGATCTGACAAGAATAGCAAAGCAGTATACAAGGGTGAGTAAAACATTTTACTAAGTTACTACATTTCACTATTGCTTTGTTAGAGATCGCTTGATATGTCCTGTTGTAACATCCATGTTTAAACACGTATGTTTGACTGTTTTAATTTACTAAAAACATTAAACGATTAATAAAGGTGCGACACTTAACAATAGGACTGTAATATAACAATAGAAATATACAAAGTTAGTGATGTGGAAGGACTTATCAAGCCGCAATTTAGGTTCTGATGCCTGCTTACTGTGTTGTATACAGTAATTTAGGCAAGTTGCGTTTGAAAGGTCAAACACTCAACAAAGCTTTTTTTTATCATATAACTGTGGTATGTAACGTTACGTGTGTATAAGAGCAACCTCACAAGCACAATAGAAATATACATAGTTATTGATATAAACTTATCAGCCGCGGTTTAGATTCTGATGCGCGCTTACTGTGTTGTATACGGTAATTTAGGCGAGTTGCGTTTTAACGGTCCAACACTCAACAAAGCTTTTTTATCATATAATTGAGGTATGTAACGTTACATGTATGTAAGAGCAACCTCACAAGCACAATAGAAATATACAAAGTTATTGATAAGGATTTATCAGCCTCGGTTTAGATTCTGATGCGCCCTTACTGTGTTGTATACGGTAATTTAGTCACCTCCAGTTTAAAGTTTTGTTTCTACTTTACTATACGTATTGTCATTTATGTGTATCATCTTTAGCAGCCAGAATCTTTTGTGGCTCAAACATATTTGTGTTCAGCTGCTATTTTTACAAATTAATGTTTTTAAAACATTTCCCCACATGTAATGACGGGGAATGAAGCTGTCCAATCATAGCAGTGGGCGTTTACCTCCAGGTCTTCAATGCGGCCCGCCCCTTCAAATGAACCATTTCTCCAGAGAGCCACTAATCCATGTTACAAAATAGCCTATTACTTATTGCTTTTGATGTTTTTGAATGTAAAAACCACGCAAACATCATAAGTAGACATCAGACAACAGTGTAAAACAATAAAATTGACAGGTTCATTGCCCCTTTAAATCCTGTTTGATCTCGTTATTTCATAATATTCGTTTCATTTGTACTGTTATTTTCCCATCCGATTTATCTCTTGGCATCCACAGAGAAAACGCAGCATCCGTGTGCCATTTTCACTAGGCTGAATAACAATACTGTAGTTAAGAGAGAACATCAAGTTTATATCTGCTGTTTAATGGTGTCTGTGATTGGTTTACAAAGCTCTCCCATGGTGGTTTAAAACCTTCAGTGTTAACAACAGCTGTATTAGTGGCATCATGAGACTATTAGGCTCATGGGTAGTTGTTTGCAAAATACAACAAGTACAGTATGCACAATCCACTTTATGGAGTCTGAAATATGACATGAAAACTGTGATAATATATTCCCCTAAAATCTCCCTATAAAAGGCATGAGTCTGGATTGTATAGACAGTTTCGTCGGACGCACGTGCGGTGACAGGATTACGCGTCTGGTCGGAACCTTACGTCCGGTTTTAATTTCTTTATGGTCTGACTAGTGGCTAAAATGAACTCTTGAACAGATATCTCATCGAAAAGAACAAATGTTTTGGTTTTCTAGGTAATCTATGTGTTGTGTATTTTGCTTGTTATGTAAATTAACTAATCTAAAAGGACTTTGTTGTTACTTATTCTTAGCGAAGTTTATCGGAAGTAACGTGTGTTCCACGAAAGCGGCTTGTTTATGTTGTTACTGCTGATACCGTCGATACAGTAGCAGTGATGCATGAACTTCTTGGGAAGTTGTCTATAGACGGTTTCATTGGACGCACGTGTGCTGACGCGATAAATGTCTGGATCCGAACTTTACTTCCGGTTTCGTTTTTTTTAATGGTCTGACTAGTTGCTAAACTGATCTCTTGAACAAATGCCTCGTCGAAAATAACAAATGTTTTGGTTTTCTAGGTAATCTATGTGTTGTTTTTTGCTTGTTATATAAATAAACTACGTTTAAAGAACTTTGTTGTAATTTATTCTTAGCGGAGTTTACAGGAAGTTACGTGCGGACCACGACAGCCGCTTGTTTATGCTGTTACTGCTGAAACCGTCTATATTTTAACTGTTTTATAAAAAAACAATAGGTCTTTGGCTTGATAAAACATTTAAGAGTTGCAATACTTATTGCCATTTTACTGTACAACTTACAGTAACAGTTGTAATCAGAAACACATTAAAGTTAAATCAACGTTGTAAAACCCAGGTGTGTAATTCCAACTGATTCATACACATTTTACGAGTTGACTAATTCATAAATTATCATAAACAACAATAACGAAACCCCAACCCCTTCCTTAAGGTACATCCACACGGGGCATCAGCGGTAGCGCTTCTCATTTATTTTGAATGGGTGATGTCATGTATTGCCGAACTGAATGGTGGCTTCATCTGTGTCGCATCACTGGCATTACTCGCGGCAGAAGTTGAAAATTTCTTAACTTTTCAAGGGCCAAAGCATGTGTCAGCGAATCAGATCGCCTTATGCAAACTTTTCCCTGCAGGAGCAGATGTTAGCCATTTACGTTTTTGCAAGACCGGAGAACAGAGGAGCAAAAAGATGGAGACAACATTAATCTTTGCGATGGGTAACACTAACTACACCAGCAGTCGCTAACGCAACCCAACCGGCGTCCATTAGCTAGCCATCTTTTTGGTTTGTGTTGCGACCCTGTGATTGGCAGTTGTCACTATGATGATTGTGTCAGGGCCACGCCTCAATGCTAACGCCCCATCTATTGCAACCCCATTGTCACGGAGGAAAAGAAAACCTTACAAAAATGAATTAATGTAGTTGTACGAATTGATACGGAATAGCCACCTCGTAAAATACAGAAGAATTCCCATGAGATAGCGTTGAAAATCGTCTTTAGAATTAAGGGGCTCTTTCATGACCCCAAACTGAGGACGAATGTTTAAATGTGTATGTGCTTAAAATCTATTGTGCTTTTATACTATAAGGCATTCAGTTTATAATAAAACGTAGAAATCAATACTTGGAAGTAGGCTAACCAAAAGATTGCATCCATTACTTTTTCTTTATGCTTTATCTTATTTCCATTGATTTTTTATTGAATTGCGTGCATTTAATGTTTCAAAGAAAGACCCCAAGACAGAATTCCTCACTGCATGCGTCAGTAAATCTGCTAAATATCTCGATGCTAAGTAAGCAAAGTTTGTAAATAAGGACACAAGCTGGCACTGAAATGAGCTCTGCACGCTTGAATGGGAAACAGCTCTCAAGTGAGTCTGTTTTAGCCTCGGATACACTTCAGCCTTCGTACACTGCTGCGATACGCAGGCTTACGTATTTCCCAGCAGCCCGGACGGGTCACCTCACAGCACCATTAGAAGTTTAACAGGGACCCTTTTAATTATTCACCGACGTCTTCAAATTTGAGAGCTATATATAGGACGCTAAAAAACATTTTGATTTGGTCAGCATGCAGAAGCCATTGGAGACCGGAGCGAATATTTCGGATGACAGCTGGAGGGGTACAGCAATCAGCACACATCTGAGTGTTATAAAATGTGTGTAATCTAATGTAATCAAGAATTGCGTGCCGCTTTTTATTTTGGACACACTCCAGTAATTGACTTGAATCATTGAAAGACAAAATAAAAGATCTTTCACTGGGCATTTAAGCCACAACTGTATACTGCATATAGGCTTATATACTATAGGAAGTGGTTAAAAAAGGTGCATTACAATGCCATTGAAGAAGCATTTTTTATATATTTTGGTGGGTCGGAAAAGATTGAGAACCCTCTGTATGACTAAGGAAAATAGTCATAAACAACACCTTGTGTCAGCCAATGAAACAAAATAAACCCCCCAGACGCTGGTTCTTCAACCGTCTTGAACGGTGGGTTTTCATGCAGCTGAGGGGTACAGAATAACTCTGTCAGGGTGAGGGAATGAGTTTCCACAAAAAACTGTGTGTGCGCTCATGTTTAGCTTAGCTCTCTTGTGAACAGCTGAAGTAAAACAATCTTCAAAGAGAGGAAGTGCTGAGAGGTATCGTATTGTTATCCATGTGCGTCTCTCTCTCTCTCAGTCTGTCCTAAGATGGTGACATTCAGACGGGTCTAAATGAATTAACTTGATAAAAATCAAGCATTCTCGCCGTACGTGACAGCACGCCGACAGAATACTTATTATGTTTTCTGCATTTTTCCAAGTTAATTTATTTATTGCATTTTTAAAGGCTAGCATATTTTAGCCCTTTAAGATTCTGTGGACATTTCCAGAATTTAAATCCTGGGAGAAATCAGCGGGTGGGTCACAGCAAGGGCAGCTTACTCTCCCGTATAACAAGGGATGGGAAATAAGCTGCTATGCAGGGGGAAGGCGTTTATAAAGTGTTAGGCACTGCAAAGCAGGAGGGAGGCGCAGGGCTGAGATCGAAAGTGCCATTTGAACACATGGCGTGCAGGTATATGAACACAGCTAATCTGATCTTTCAGAGCGCCTTCAAAATACAAGGAAATAACTTGTGGATGCAAAGGACACGTTGTCCCTCGATGCGGAAGAAAGCTCAGAATGATCGGCATGTTTGGTAACAGGTGCGACAGGAGGGTTTAAATCAGGCTTTGATGATTATCACCAAAGGAAATGTCATCATTGGACAGGAAGACAGGAAAAATTAAGCTTACATAGAAATTTAAATATCAAGCACTTGCTATTTTGATTTAATTCCTGAAAGTGCTTTATACATTTGGATGCATTTTTGAGAAAAGTGAAAATTGTCCTTGAACTTTCTGTTCAACTTTTTAAAGACGACGTATAATGAAAGTCTGACTTTTTCCATGTTTAAGTGCTATAATTGGGTCCCCAGTGCTTTCATCAACCTAGAAAATGGGAAAAATAACAACCCAGTAGTAATTTAGTTTTGGTAAACCATTCTGTGCAAGCAGAATTTGGCTCCCCTTTTGACGTCAGAAGTAATACCACATGCTAAAATAAATGATCTATACGGTATTTTGAGCTAAAACTTCACATACAGCTGGGAAAATAAGTATTTGACACATCAGCATTTTTATCAGTAAGGGGACTATTGACACAAAATTTCTACCAGATGTAGCCATCAAGCCAAATATTGAATTCATACAAAGAAATCAGAACATTTAATTATACAAGTTGAGTCATAATAAATAAAGTGAAATAACACAGGGAATAAGTATTGAACACATGAAGAGAACAAGGGGCAAAATGGCATAGAAAGCCAGGAGATCACCGGAAATCTGTCAGTATTAAGAGAGAAACCTGGCCCCCTATCAGTACTAATTGATATCAGCTGCTTTAGTCCTAATTGATGGCCTATAAAGGCTTCTCATTATCCAGGAGGCACACAGGAAAGACTTCATCATGATGGGTAAAAGCAAAGAACTATCTTAAGATCTTCGTAATCTTATCGTTGAAAAGCATTTTGATGGGAATGGTTATAGGCACATTTCAAGAATGCTGTATGTTCCTGTGAGCACTGTGGGGGCCATTATCCAGAAATGGAAAGAGCATCACTTCACCATAAACCGGCTACGATTAGGTGCTCCACGTAAGATTCCTGTCCGAGGAGTCCAAGGAATAATCAGGAGAGTTCTCCAAGAGCCAATAACAACTCGGGCAGAACTTCAGGAAGACCTTGCATCAGCAGGTACTGTTGTTTCAAATAAAACTATAAGCAATGCATTGAACCGCCATGGCATCCATGCACGCTCAGCAAGCAAGAGTCCATTGCTGAACAAAATGCATGTTGAGGCTCGGTTAAAGTTTGCGAAAGAGCATTTGGAGAAGCCTGTGGAGTAATGTGAGACTATATATGATCAGATGAAAGCAAAATTGAACTTTTTGTCAGTCATTCTACACCATGTTTGGGGGATGAATGGAGAAATGTACCGGGACATTCTGGATAAAAATCTGCTGCCATCTACCAGAAAGCTGAAAATGAAAAGAGGGTGGACATTTCAGCAAGACATTTCAGCCAAGGAAACAATGAAGTGGTTTCAAAGAATGAAAATCAAGTTGCTTGAATGGCCCAGTCAATCACCTGACCTAAATCCCATAGAAAATCTATGGGGAGAACTGAAGATTAAAGTTCATAGAAGAGGCCCAAGGATCCTTCAAGATTTAAAGACCATTTTTGTGGAAGAATGGGACAGAATCACTCCTGAGCAATGCAGACGACTGGTCTCTCCATACAAGAGGCGCCTAGAAGCTGTAATCACCAACAAAGGCTTTTTTACAAAGTATTAAATAAAGTGTGTTCAATACTTATTCCCTGTGTCATTTCACTTTATTTATTATGACTCAACATGTATACTTAAATGTTCTGGTTTCTTGGTATGAATTCAATATTTGGCTACATCTGGTGGAAATTTTGTGTCAATAGCCCACTTAGAAATCCCCTTACTGACAGAAATGCTGATGTGTCAAATACTTATTTCCCCCCCTGTATGCACTCTAGGGACACCAAAGATTAATAGGACATCTTAAAAAAAGTCTTGTGAAACGTCCCCTGTAAAAAAGTATAATTCACTGAAAAATTATATTGTATATTATATTGTATATTATCCCATAATTTACTCAACTTGATGCCACATTCATTGGTTCCTGCATGTCTCATGACAAGTCATCATATGCATTGTGACAAAACATGCAGTTACAAGACACCATCTTACATACCAAAATTTAGAGCCGACAAAACGCCATTTTTGATCTACATGTGTTTACCTTTAAGCATGAAATATCGATCGCTAGATACGTTTAAAGTATTTAATAATATAATAATATATAAAAATATATAAAAATAATAGCAAAATATTTTAATACAGTCATTATTTTAAAAATTAATCATAATGTGAAATACTTTCACCCTCTTGTGGCTATCATACTCTGATGACATTAGCTAAACGGCTTAGGCGGGGCATCCTTTAACCCCACCCCCTCCAGCTGTCAGTTTGCCGAAAGTTTTATTTCTGAATGAAACGCCTACTTTTCTATACCTTATCAAAGCACAGTGGAAAAAAAAGGCCATGCCAGCTACTTTCCTCATGTGAAAATGCGTTTTCATTTAGAAATACATCACAATAGTGAAAGTAAAGTTTATCGCGACTTCCTGTTCACGGTTTAAGCTGGAAGTCGCAACTGACTTTACTTCCGTGTTGTGACACATTTCCGAGTTGAATGAATATTGCGCAAGGAAAATAGTGGGCATGGCTTGTGTTTTCCACTGTGCTTTGATTGGATATAAAAAAGTAGGCGTTATATTCAGAAACAGAACTGGCAGCAGAATGACATCTGGAGGGGGCGGAGTTAACGGATGCTCCACCCAAGCCGTCTAACTAACCCCATTATAGAAAGATCACCATAAGGGGGCGGAAGTACACTTGCATTTTGACTGAAGTTAATGAGGGCACATGAATAAAAAATAATAATAATGCTTTGCATTAATTAATTAAGCAATATCGCTCGAGTAGGAGTGTGATATAGCTCTATATCATCACGGCTGTGATTAGGCCAGAGGCACGAGGCCGTAGGCCGAGTGCTGGAGGCAATCACAGCCGTGATGATATAGAGCTATATCGCACGACTCCGAGAGCGATATTGCTTTTATACAACAGTTCGACGGCACACGTTTAAAAAAAGAAAACTAGAAAACAACAACAGAGTTATTTTAAAAGCCTCTTTGTTTGAGAACTACTTCTTCTGCCACGGATTTGAGGGCGGCCAGAATGAC